>NC_132781.1:117550742-118846992 GCF_048418805.1 Vulpes vulpes
AACATACAAAAGTTCTTTTTGTGGTCTACTGTGTGTACTATGCTGTAGTCTACTAAGTGCTACAGCAGATCTTAAACATCTTAAGTGCTTTCATTATTAAAAACTGCTAATCATGACCTGATCTTTCAGTGAATTTCCCTTCTGCTGGTGGCAGGTCTTCCTTGGGTAAAGGCAGCTGACTGATCACCGCCACGGAGGGTACAGTCTCTGAAGGCCGGGGTGGTTATGTCAAGAAATTGCAAAGCTTGCTGTATTGATGGACTCTTCCTTCCATGAAGAATTTCTCTGGAGCCAGCAATGCTATTTGGCAGCTTTTGACCCACAGTGGAGTTTCAGAATTGGACTTGATCCTTTCAAATGCTGCTGCTGCTTTATCAACTACGTTCATGAAAATTCTAAATCCTTTGTTGACATTTTAACATTCTTCACAGCATCTTCACCAGGAGGAGATTCCATCTCAAGAGCCCACTTTCTTAGCTCCGTCCTGAGAGGCAGCTCATTTGTTAAAATTTTGAGATTGTAGCGATTCAGCCCCACCCTCAGGTTCCAATTCTAACTCTGGTTCTCTGGCTATTTTCACTTCATCTGAAATGAACCCCTCAAAGTCACCCATAAGGGTTGGAATTATCTCCCCAACTCCTGTTCACATTGGTATTTTGACCTTGTCCCATGAATGATGTTCTACAACGGCATCTAGGGGCATCAGTTCTTTCCCAAAGGTTTTCAATTTACTTTACCTAGATCTATCAGGGGAATCACTATCTGCGGCAGCCATAGCCTTACAAAGCGTATTTCTCAAGATGTGAGAGTTGAAATGACTCCCTGATCCATGGGCTGCAGAATGGATGTTGTGCTACCAGGCGTGAAAACATGAATCTCACTGTACAGTTTCCATTGGACTTCTTGGGTGACCAGGTGCGTGGTCAGTGAGGAATCATGCTTTAAAGGTTTCTGAGCAGTCTCAGCAGTGGACTCAAGATAAACCATGTTATAAACAGAGGAGCTGTCATCTGGGCTTTGTCTCGTTTGCAGAGCACAGGCTGAGTAGATTCAGCATAATTCTTAATGTCCCTAGGATTTTCAGGAATGTTGATGAGCGCCAGCCTCAACTTAAAGTCCTTAGCTTCATTAACTTCTCATGGAGAAGCCAGACACTGACTTTGCCTCTATGGCTGTCAAAGTCCTAGACAGCCTCTTCTTCCTTTTTTTTTTTTTTTTTTTTTTGACAGCCTCCTCTTCTACCGTAAGGCTGTTTCACCCACACTGAAGATCTGTTTAGTGCTGCTACCTTCGTTACCTTAGCTAGATCTTCTGGATACCTGGCTGCTTCACCCTACACTCTCATTATAGACAGCTTCTCTCCTTAAACGTCATGAACATCAACCTCCGCCGACTTCAAGCATTTCTTCTGCAGCTTTCTTACTCTCTCGGCCTTTACAGAATTGAGACTCAAGGCCTTGCTGTGGATTAGCCTTTGGCTTATGGGAGTGTTGTGGCTGCTTTGATCTATCCACACCCCTAAAACTGTCTCCACATCAGCAGTAACGCTGTTTTGTTTTCTTCACATTCGTGTGTTCACTGCAGTAGAACTTTTAAATTCCTTCAGGAACTTTTCCTTTGCATTCACAACTTGGCTCACTGGTGCAGCAGACCCAGCTGTTGGCCTACGCCAGGTTTTGGCATGTCTTCCTTGCCAAGCTCAATCATTTCTAGCTTTTGATTTAAAGAGATGTGTGACTCTTCCTTTCAGTTGAAGACTTAGAGGCCATGGCATGGTTATTGATTGGCCTGATTTCATTATCATTGCATCTCAGGGAAGAAAGAGACCTGAGGAGGAAAGTGATGGGGGTGGGGGCAGGATTTCCAGTGGGTGGAACACTCGGAATGTACACATTTATTGATTAAGGTCACTGTCTCATGCGGGGGTGGTTCATGGTACCCCAACTACTATTGTAGTTACAGTAGTAATGTCAAAGATCATGGAGGACCGTAACAAGTAGGAAATTTGAAATGATGTGATAATCACCAAGATAGGACACAGGCATGGTGAGCAAATGCTGGTGGAACAATGGCACTTGAGTGAAATAAGTCAATCGGAGAAGGACAAACATTATATGGTCTTATTCATTTGGGGAATATAAAAAATAGCAAAAGGGAATAAAGGGGAAAGGAGAAAAAAATGAGTGGGAAATATCAGAAAGGGAGACAGAACATGAAGACTCCTAACTCTGGGAAACGAACTAGGGGTGGTGGAAGGGGAGGTGGGCGGGGGGTGGGGGTGACTGGGTGACGGGCACTGAGGGGGGCACTTGATGGGATGAGCACTGGGTGATATGCTATATGTTGGCAAATTGAACAGCAATAAAAAATAAATTTATAAAAATTTTAAAAAGTTAAAAAAATAAAAAATAATAAAAAAAGAACAATGGCACTGACAGGCACGCTTAGTAATGGTTGGCCATAAATTTTCACTTAAAAATGAATTTGTGAAGCACGGTAAAGCAAAACCCAACAGAGGGGTATACCTCCGTATGTATCATACACAAAGCTAAAAATGCAGAGACCCTATAGCTTCTGTTTCAAACTTCAGCCACGAAGTAGGTACAACACAAAGCACGCCAATTTATGAAAATCGACTGAATCCAAATTTCATGCTGGCAGATGTAACCACAAACTTACACGGCTAGTATTTTGGTTCTTTATCAAGATTTATGGAGAAGACTTTCAAGATAGGTATTTGCCTTTTGCTAGTAATCTTATGGAGGCTCTGGATTAGATTTTAGTAGGTTTTAAGAAGGCTCTTTTCCAGGGTACCTGTGTGGCTCATTCAGTTTAGTCTCTTGGTCTCAGCTCATGATCTCGAGGTCCTGAGACCGAGCCCCACATTGAGCTCCCCACTTCGCTGGAAAGTCTGCTTGTCTCCCTCTGTCTGCCCTTTCCCTGGCTCATGGTCCTAAATTAATCTTTTTTTAAAAAAAAATTCTTTTTATTCTCTTGCAGGCAGTGTCCTTGATGTTTTAGTTACCTCCTGGGCTGTTTTTATATCAAAGACATGGTGAGATTTAGAGATCTTCAATGAACAGAAGCACACTCCTAGGAATTTTGAGGTGTATTTCTCTAGCATGAGAAGTCTAGGGGGATTAATATTTAAGGTTTGCCTTCATTTTCTTAAGAGCAGTACTGGTCTTTCCCCTGAAGTCCTCCTCTTTCACAAGATCTACAAGCACGGAGATGAAGAAGAGAGGTTTTCAGGATTTCAACAGCAGCTTTGAATGGTTTCTACAGTTCTATCCCTGCTTTTATGACTTTTTCAGAATGACAGTTGCTTTTAATTCTTCAAACCATTGGGTTGATGCCTGACCAATACCAAGGGTTGATCTGCCCCTGTTACTCCGCTCTACTTCTTTAGATCAGGGAGTAGACACCCCAACCCCAAATGCCTGATGGAAGTGAAACAATTTCTGGGTTTTGGAGCAGCAGGGTTTGAGGCAGGTGGCCTTTAGAAGTCCATATAAAGCATTCAATGTCAGCCTTTCATTATTTTCCTTTTTCCGAGTGCATGATTCAACCCCGGGGCAACTCAGCTGAGAAGGAAAAGCCTCTGCTATTCCTTCTATTTCTAAGGCCTGAACACTGGCCTCCAAGATGATCCATTTCCTGATGTTTGTAGGTGGGCCTGGGAGACATTCTGGTCATCTGCTTCCTCAGTGAGGAGTTGCGTGGGGGGTTGAGGAGGCATCTGGTTTGTCTCTGGATTTCAGTCTAATCATGGTGAGAAAGATCACCCTTAAGCAGCTAGACAAGTGTCCTGGGAGTAGTGAGGAGACCTTTCTGTGTCATTTTAATTCTTCTCTGAGTTGGGAAGGATCTTCTGAGAATGGGTAATTTAAAAGATCTGCTGCTGGCCGTGGGCCATGAATTCTTTGCAGCGAGGGATCCAGGATATGGCTGCGAAGAACCTCGCATGGGAAGGCCTGAGCGACTCCTGTTCTGGACTTTCTGCTCAATGCTCTTCCTGGCTTACAACATTTACACAAACACCTGCTTCCTTGGTCCTGGAGATGGGGTAGGAGTGCTCTCTGGAAGTCCTGTAGGGAAAGGGGAAGGTAAAATGAGCAGCTTATATATAATGGATTTTCTGGGGAGGGCAGAGGACTTTGGGGGCTAGAGAATTTGCTAAGGACATGAGGCAGGATCTGGAGAAGGGAAATTGATATTGCATGTGGACTTTAATTTTTGTTCTACATCTAGTATCTGTCATCCTGTTATGAGACTCCCTAGGGTTAGTGATTATACTCCTGTCTTTCATTTCGGTCTTTCCATAGGTAACAATAAGAGAGTTGTTTAGGATAGGGGTGCTCTCTCTGTAAATGGTTTTTGAATATACAAGTTTCTCCAAATCAAGGATCCCATCATCTTGCTGTTAAAAAGTAGACTTTTTTTTAAAGATTTTATTTATTTATTCATGAGAGATACAGAGAAAGAGAGACAGAGATGAAGGCAGAGGGAAAAGCAGGTTCCCTGATGTGGGACTCAATCCAAGGATCACGCCCTGGGCTGAATGCGGCGCTAGACTGCTGAGCCACCCGGGCTGCCCAAGTAGACCTTTCTTAATGCAACCCCAACAGGCCTTTTCATGGCAGAGCAAGGGGCATAAGCATCCCCCAAAAAGGCTGCAAAATCTGCAGCCCTCACAAGTTGCAAAAGCTCACTCCAGAATTGGCCCAAGAAAGCCAAGACCTCTGTCGCACAGGCAAGTAAGGATGATGTGGTGTAAGCAGCATCTCTGGTTTTTCACATGTGTGAGACTCCTTCCAGTCACAGACCTGCTAACCTGTGACACTGGGCGGGCACTGCCTATGGGACCCTTCCTGTACCAAGACAATTAGGGTCAAGATGACAAAGGCCTTTACAGACCGGGACCCCTTATGACAAACCCCTGAGAAGCCAGGTTGGCTCGACGGAGAGGGTGCTGATGGGGACTTCCTGTCTGGGATCCCAGTCTACTCAACTGGCCACCAGAGTCTAAGTGCACCCTCCAGAAGGGAGGGACCTGAGGGAACTTTCTCCCAGGTCATGGAGCCAAGCTCTCAGGTGAAGAACACAAGGAAGATGTCATCTGGTTGTTAGAAGGGACCCACAGCAAAGTTTGTCTAAACAGACGCCCAGCTGGTAAGAACCGTGAACGCACCAGTCTGGGACCTGGCTCCAGCAGTGGGCTAATGGAGCTGTGCCTGCATACTGCCCTCTGGTTCCGCTCCTCCTGACAGAGGACAAGACAGAGGAACACAGTGGCCACCTGCGGGAGGAAACAACAGGACTCACTTTAAGTCTTTACCGGAGTCATCCACCTGATGCACTAGGCTCCCCAAGTGATTCTTCTGACTAATCCTAATTTGGAAAAAGGAAAAGGAACGCTCAGCACCCCCACTTTCACCAGACCTTGCCGGCAGAGATCCAGGAGACCCACATGGTGAAAGTTCTTCATTTCTGCCAGCTTCTGTCGGGAGTCCCAAGATCTCCCCTGCAGCAGTCCCCAGAAAGAGGGGTTCCTGGTGGAGAGACTTTTAGAGTTTTTCCCAATCTGAAGGGGTGGGCAATTTTCACCTCTTCCCTTTTAGGTTCTTTGGTCTAATCAGTAAGACAGATTGGCAGGAGAAAAATTTTATATGTATAGGAAAACTATAAAATTAGAATCACAGGTGCTCAGGACATTGTGCCCTGGACACCACCATCCTAGGTAAGCACAGTAGGGCTCCAGGATCCTAATAGGATGAGAAGCCTCAGGAAGAGGAGAAAAGCTGATGTTTGATATTCAGACATTTGCACCATGTAGAGAACTAGAGCAGAAAGGTTTGTCCCTGGTACAGGTGCTCTGTAAATTCCTTCAGGCAGTTAAGGGACAAGTAAACACCTTTACCTGAGTCTGCTGGGTCTTCTATGCATTTGGCTCAAAACCAATCCACATGCCAACACAGAACCCCTTGGGGTGATGTGTTCTCCTCCCCCTCCCCCCCGCCTTCAGTCTCACCTGTGAAACTTCTCCAAGCAGAGTCCTAGTTGGCACATGGTTCCATCTCAATCAGCCTCATGGCTCTGGTCAAAACTCATCTGAGCTAATTCTGTCTCATTTCTGGAGGTGCAGACACAGGTGGGCTCCCAAGTTTGGTCTATATTGTGCAAGCAATTGTATCTAATAAACCACTTTCAACAGAAACAAAAAAAATGGCTAATGATTACAACAGACCATAATCCCAGGTTCGGAGTCCTGAATGCAGCCAGTCACAAGAATGTCCTAGATATTGGGCAGAACCATCTGAATGTGGAGTTAGGGCAGGAAGTGGCATCCTGACATTTTCCAGATTTCCAAGTTTTAATTGCTCTGGTGATCTGAGTAGGTGCACACAACAGGCATGAAGATGGCCTGTACATGAGCTATTGAGGAAGGTGGTTTGCTTAAGTTCATATCAAGTTCTCCCCTTTAGCTTGCATGGCTTCAGAAAAGGGGAATTTTTTATTCTCAGTGATTCTAAGACAGAATAGGAGAAAATTAAATTTTGGAGTTAGATCCAAATATCAGATAAACTTGAACTCAGGATTCAGTTTGTAGGTAGAAAACAATACGTCTGACATTAGAAGCCTTAGAATATTTACCCACAAAGGTTATTAGTAAATAGTTTCTCTGCAATTACTTATTTCTAGTCAAAGATAATAAAAAATTATTGTTTGCCAAATAGAGGTTGGCCAGATAGCTTAAGTCTGCTTTACCAGATTTTTAAGGAATATCAGATTCAACTTTTACAATCTCCAGATTAGGAAGCCAATCAAGACGCACCATCAGATCTCACCTGCAGTGGCTGTAAGATTGGAGTTTTCTTCAAACTGCCCCAAATATCCAGAGGCTCCTGGGCCTGCTTAGAAGTGATCTTTCTCACTCAACCATATCAGGCTGCTGGGAACCCTGTAAGCAATACACCAACGCTGATTTTTCTAAGGGGTGTTACTGACTCCATAACTCAACTTAGTCCCTCAAAGCTCTTGGGTCAGCTCTGAGTCTATACCATTCTCAAATATGATGTCCTGGTCAAAACCTTGCTAATATAGCCAATGCTTCCACTTGGGTCCTGTTACAAAAAAGACAGGTTCTTATTAAACTTTTGGAAGTAGTATTGTTATGGCAATAAAGCTAAGAGCTTCTGCATTCTGGAGGGATAAGATAGGAAGGAAAAGATTAATCATCTTCATTCACAAAGGTCTATTTTACCCAATTGTTGATAGCTTAGGGAAAAAAAATGATTTGTTTAATCTGGAAAAACAAAACGATGCTTTTGAAAAATCCTACAGGTTTTAAGAGTCTCCCTGAAGATGAAACAGTTTTATACACACACTTTGCCAAAAGTATCAGAAAAAAAATTACTGTAAATGACAAAGACTTAGGAATGGCCATGGTTAAAGAATTGCTCAGAGTTCACAGGATAAGCAGGTGTAGTTGTTACGAGGCAACAATTAAGTGACAATTTAAGGTACTTAGTGGACATTTTTGACAAGTCTCCATGAACTGCAGGTGGTTTCTATAATACCTGTATTAGTAACATACCCACGTATATAACTGCAGGTTTATCATTACTTGACGATGCACCCTGCATCATTTAGCAAACCAAATAAACCTAGTTAATCTAACATCTCTTTTACAATGTGAAAGACAAATATTTTGAGATTTTCCAGCAAGTCTCTGGAAGCAAGTCTTCCAGCAAGTCTCTGGAAAATCTCAAAGTTAATTTGAGCTCAGACTATTTAGCATTTGATTTTGGGAAACCACTAAAACGTTTGAACATTTGATTAAATAGGATCACAGATTAAAATAATGATTTAGGGTACATGGGAACAGGTTTGTAAAAGCAAGTACTGAACTCTACGTAGGTGTGAAACTGCTTAGCACCCCTGAGAACAAGAGACTGGATTTCCTTAAGAAATCAGAAAGAATGAAAACCTGAAGCTCAGGAAATTACTCGGTAAGACACACAATTTTTGCTATGCAGGCAGATTACTTAAGAAACATAGGGTTCCTACTGAAGGAATGTCAATAATCTAAGAAAGCTTTTAAAGTAGAAAACTCAAATTCTAATTTTGCACTAGTGTACTGATACCGAAACTCATTTTTTAAAAATCTTAAATCCATTCCCGTCCTCGCTTGACTACACATAAAGTTCCTCTCCCAAGATCCCTTTTCCATAAATCTTCTATGGCCTTTTTTTTATGTATGTTCAGATTTTTTTCCTGGTTCTTCCCCCTTTTTCTCATTCTGGAGCAAGCCATCATTTACTTTCCTTTATTATTTGAAAGTAGTTTTAATTACATGTATTGATTAGACTTTTGAACTCTTAAAATCCTTAATTCCTAGTGAAAACTAAGCAAGCAATTGTGGATATTACCCTTCTATTCTCTGGATTGGCCAACTGACAAATGCATTTCCTGAGTTGTAGAAACATTTTCCCCCTAGTAAATTCTCTGTGGCATCATTCTGTGCAGGTTTCAACCAATCAGTGAATAATGTTGTGGCTGGACCAGCCCCTATGGTTCTTATGAGTGCCAGACCCCCTCAGCAATAACCATCAGGAAACTTTGATAAAATAAAGATTTATTCCTTACAAGAGCTGGAAATTACAGAACACACCTGGGGCCACACAGTGAGGTCACAGGTAGAAGGAGAGCGTGCACATGGCCCTGGGGTTGTGCTCCTTTTGAGGGCAGGGGTCAGGGGGCGCCCAGGGTTTCCTAGGCTCACTGTTCAAAGAGCAGAAATTTAAAGAATGGGGAGAAAAAAAGCAAGTGGCCTACATCGTCAGGTATCAACGTCAACCAAGATCTCCAAACACAGAAGCCTGGTTCATTATTAAGTCATGTGCTGGAAACACGCTTATTGGAGAGCTCCATCATTGGGGTGGGTGCCTGGGAAATCCATGTTTAAGGCTGAAAAGTAATACACACCACTCTGGGCTTTCAAAAAGGGACAAGACAGGTTTGCTTACAGACCCAAATACACAGTTCCTCTGTAAAAGGAAGCCAAGAGGGGATAAACCTACGTTCAGTGGTTAATGCTTCATTATTTTATTGTATTTGGAAATCAATACAAGGAATATCCAGCACCTGTCTCCCTGTAACTCTGAGGCTTCAAGTCACCAAAAACATTTTTGAAACTATTTTAAGGCGACATACCATAAAACGTAATTTGTTGAAAATTTCACTTCTTAAAAAAAAATTCACTTTTCACATCTTACAAGTATTTACTTGTTCTTTATTATGTTTAGTCATGAAAGTGTCACAATGAACTGCTAACCATCTTCAGTTATCTTTCCTACTGCAAAATTCTGTAAGAAAGAATATGAGCTTAGTTGACTATTAGTGAAAGCAGTAGGATAAAGTATTTATTTAATGCCGATAACTCTGAAGACGTGGACTATTTTAATTAAACAATGTAAGCCATATTTATCAAAGATTATCCTAGACTGCGGGATCTTGAGAAATATTTCCTTTCTCTACTTCTGAGGGTACACCTGATTTATATAAACACTTGTCCTTAAGCAAATTAAATGGAGTTCTTTGGATGGGTTCACCAAAACTTGTAGAGGTTAAAAAAATAATAATTTAGAATATAGACACAGACATATAAATATACAAATGGAATCAGATCTCATAACTTCACTTTGAAATTTTAGCCTTACGACATTTACAATAACCTACAACTAATATTGATAAACAGCTGGATTCATGCTATTGTTTCTGGAGAATAGAAGACACTTCCTTGCTCAGATGGCTCTTTTTTTTGGCTAGTAATTGTGGAAGAAACCTAAGATACTTCCTAAGACTGGTTTTTCAACTATCCTTTTCATCTTTAAGCTTCTGGAAAGAAGAATTACCTTGTTTCCAGAAGAAAAGGTACAGCTGCCAGTTCCACCAGGAAGGACGTTTGTACCCAAAATTCAGATCTTTTACAGGATGTGAAAGCCTTTTGATATGAATAAGGAGGGTTTTGGTAAGAACCCACACTGCTCCAACTGCATTATCTTCAGTTTGCTTCTTTGTATCAGGGAGATGACCCACAAGTAAGACGGAAGTCAGGAGGTTCCTATGATCTGGATTTAAAGTTATATATCTTTGTAAATTTCAATAAGTTTCCTCAGAAGACTTAGAGTGTTTTTCTTTCCCTCTTGTTTGTACAAAGTTTTATTTTTAGCTTAGGAGACAAGGCATAAAAGAAAGTTCTTCTTATCAGGCTGTGCATATAAAGCTTCTAATCTGGCCCATTTCCGAACATAAAACCACTCAAACACCTTTTAAATCTCTTGTCAGGTTTCAGCCAGAACAAATAGTAAAAAAAAATTCTGGCAATATTCAACTCCTTGGATGCAACAGGCATTCCCAAAGAGGATGCAAAACATGCCACCTTCCCAGGAGCCAGAGCCACTCCCAAGGTTGGCCAGAAGATTGACTCAGATGATTCCCCTGGGGGAGTGGGGTAAGGCGACATTTAGTAGGACCCCAGCTACAGATCTACTACAACCAACTTTCGTGTTCAGCCAGATTTTTGGGGCTTCCCTCAAAACTAATAGTCACCAACCCAAGTTCTTGGTACCCAATGGGTACCTGGAGGCAATTTCAGGAGTCACAACTCAAAGATCTACTTATATGTATTTTTGCATGTCACCACGACTATCTGGGAAGGAAGGGACAACAGGAACGTTACCTTCCTCCTCTGCCCAGGCACAGCAGAGATTTGAGAGAGTTGACTGGCAAGAATTCTCACCTGTGGCTGGCTTCTGCCATTGCCCCCCCACCCAACAATGCCATTGGGAAAGAGTGGGGTGCCCAAGGGGGTCTCATCCTGGTCCAGCACAATCTGTGCAAAAAGAATAAAACAACTCAAAAAAAAAAAAAAAAGAATAAAACAACTCTCCCCCTCTTCATTATGGGGAGTGCTTAGCTGAGACCCCTCTCTCTCTAGGACGCCTCATAAACACGAGGTAAGCTTATGTAGGCTGAACGGTCTCCACTGTGGTCACTGTAGTTCAAGATGACCTTTCATCGGGTTGACCTGCTCACTCAGCCTTAAAGCAAAATTTGATTCACCCCAGGGTCCCCAGAGGAAGGGGGTGATCCACTGTGCATCGCACGAGGACCCAGTCTTAGCTCTGGAACTAGGGTCCAGGATTTGCCAGAGACCTACCCATGATCTCCAGAGGTATCAAGAAAGTACCGAGCTCAAGGGGCCCTCGGGTACTTTGCCTGGCTGCTTGCTGCTCCTGGGGGCCAGTGAGAGTCTCCTTTGGTCTCCTCTTCAGACACCAGAGCGGCTATAAGATAAAGTGAGGCCTATTAAAATTAAGGGGTTTTTCTCTTTGAGCCAAAATGGGTTTAAGCCGGGCAGCATTCCATCTCACAGATGGGAGGTCCAAGTTGCTGTACAAGACGGAAGACTTTTAGAGGTGCAAGGGAGTAGGAACAAGGGGGTTATGCTAGACAGAAAAGCAGGTTGGTTAGTGTAAGGTCGCTGTCCTCGGGGGATGGCAGGGCTGTCGGGCGGATGACCTGACTCATGCAGATCAGAGGTTCCCGGTTGAGCCGTTTTAGATTCCATTTTTGGAAGAGGTTCTAATTTTGTCTTGGTTTGGTGACCATGGGGCTCAGGATAAGGTACTTTATTTTGGGTCTGTCATCTTGTTTTTAATGAGGGAGCATTCACAATCTTATTAAGAGCAGACCAGAAGTCTGAGAAAATCTTTCATCTGCTGAAAGGACAAGGACAAAGTTTTAAGTTTATACGAGCACACTATTGGTATGAAAGCTGCAGCCGCCCCGGAGGGAGTGGTGACCACCAGAGGTGCCCCACTTGTAGGGGAGACCAATGTTTCCCTGCTAGGTTCTTTGGCTGGCCTGATTATTAGTGGTAATTAATAGAAGACAAATTTCATATGCACAGGAGCCCCATAAGGATAGACTCACAGGGAACCAAGCAATTCAAATATTTGTCCAGCCATGAAGTCTCAGAATACAGAAAGTTCAGCTCTGGGAAGAGTCCCCTTTCTGGTATAGGCCCCCTACCTAAATTTTCAGGCTTTTAAGGAGTTAACAAGTTCTTCCTGAGTTTTCTGGGTCTTAACTGATTTTTAGCTCAAAGAATCCACGTGCACCCTGGTAGTGCATTCAGGGATGGTCTATCACACTCTCCCTCAGAGAGTGGGGAGAGAGACAGACAGACACATTCTCAGCCCATAGCATCCCACACAGGGGACACAAGAGCAGCGACAGCACCGCTCATATACCTTCTAATACCATCATACAGGGGTCAGATTTGAACACAAACTTAGGAGGCATCATTCCATCGATAGCACTTAGGTTTGAGGAAGGCTGCTTACTACCCTAATTTGCTCCTAGCACTAACGCCGACAAGGACAAACATTTACCTTATCTGTGTTTCCAGGCACTCCTGCTTTAATTCGGTCGTGAAGAACTGGTCATTGCAAATGCGTGAAGGACACCAGAAGATGCCAATATGTTGGATCACTATAGATCATTCCTGCATTGGAGAGAAATTCCTAAATAAGATACAAGCATAGTGATGTGGGCATCTTGGTTATGTCAAAAGATGCTTAAAAAAAAATGTGGACCGATCTATTTTATGAGGCCTATCAAACCTTTCAGCTTCAGAAAAATGCTCAGTTTGGCAGTGGCTACTTTGAACCACAAGAAGTATCTGATTATAATCCTTAGAGAAGGAGCATGAAGCATTTATCTTGTGGAATCCAGACTCTACAGTTCCTGATTTGTCTGCAGGCTCTCTGGGTCTTAAGAACAAGTTCTAAAAATAGGACCTTAACTCTTAGCTTAGTAAGTAGGTAGGAATAACCCTTTGTACATTAACCTTTGCAAAGAGAAATGGATAAATCCGAGTGATGAGGTAGCCCTATGGTTCAGGATTGTGACCCTGACCCCCACACAGGTCCATGTGCACGGTCTGTCCTTCACTACTCGTGTGGGGACAAACATGTTACTTGGACCCTCTGTCTCTGAGCTTCAGGTTACTTCATAAAATGGAGACAACAGTGATGAAGCCTACACCTCATAGGACCATTAGGAGAATGGTGTTCCTCTTTGAAGCCCTGAAAACAATAGCTCAGTGCCTGCTACCCAGAATATAAGTGTTAAATGTATAGTTCTTCACAAGAATCCATCTTGAAGGAAGGTCCAAAATACCTACATCTTAGAGGATCCCATCAACTATGCCAAGTGGCACCCAAATTCCCATCTCAACCTTGTAAGCTATTCAGGGGAAGAAGATCCTTCTAGGAAAATCAGGCACTGCTGGTAACAGGACAAGATCAGTTCAGACTAACTGGTGTCTCAAAACTGAAGACATTTGTACAGGAAGTCCAAGTACCCCAATACCAAAAAGAGAGTAAACTTCTTTAAAAGGTGCTAGAAAGTATACATGTTACTCCTAATAGTGTATCTGAATAAGATTTTGATAAATGGCCAGTACACAAAATCATATTTATGAAATTATCTGAAAGGGGAAGAAAACCTTATACACAGATGTATTCAATATCCACTCCTAGTAAAGACTCTACTGTAATAAAACTGGGAACTTTAAAAAAATAAAAATAAAATAATAAAAAAAAAACTGGGAACTTTAATAATTTCTGATATGTTTTTAAGAGGAAGTCTTGATTTGTTTTTATTGAATTTTGGTAAGAAAACCAATGTAGGAAGGGATGATGAAGTAAACAATACAAAAGGGTTTTGAAGACTTGCAAGGGGTTTATAAAACCTTCTTAGGCTAGAAAAATAAGGCATTCTAGAATGTGACAGCTCTATAGTTGACATGTTTGTCCTGATTCTCTTTCCCTTCTTCCTAAGTTTCAAAATTATTTCAAACTTTTAATTTTTAATATAAATGTATTCACATTTTATAACATTTAAATGTTATGAAATACTTGCTAGAGCAAAGTTCTATAATGATTCATAACCATTGATCTGATTTTTATTGAATTGATAATGTCTAAGAATTTTCTATATTTTGAAATATAGAACATTTTGTTGTTCCATAAAAGCTCTGTAATTAGGATTATATATAATCTTTTGGGTTTTTTGTCATTTTTAAAAGTTTGATGTGCCTGTGTCTTTAGGTTTTTTTTTTTAAAAAAGGCTTTAAACAGGAAGGAAGCAGTGATATAATTAAACCCAACAATTTAATACCTGCCAAAACTGTAACATACAAAATAAATGAACTCTAGCATCCACTTAAAACAGCCATTTATTAATCTCATAACTAGAGCCCAGTTCTCAATGATCAGCACCCCTCATAATATGATTTCAACAGCCTGAATGTGAGTTACTTAGCCCTTTCAAAATTGTAGAACACCACAGAAGTTTCTTTCCTGATTAAATCACATCACCATATATACCTATCAAATGGAGTCTTGATTTTAAGGTAGAAAGTATAACAAACCCCATTTGCCTACCACACTGTTTAAGAAATAGAGTAATAAGTACACCTCTGAAGCTCCTTGTAAACCCCTTTCTATCATGACCTTCCTCACACTCAGACTGACATTTCCTCAGACTCAAGGCTCACCACGATGAGTTTTAGGTTTAATGATCACTGTGTTTTCCCTTAGAGATTTGTTACCTACATACACATTCCTTTTTTCTAAAGTTTTACGTGTATATGTACTTTTATACATGAAGTTCACAAATATATACAGAGATGTGTGTCTATATACATTTGCATATTATAGTTATCTAGAAATAAACAACATGTAATTTTATATAGATTTTTATTGTAGGTTTTTGGGGATTTACCTATGTTTGAGTGAAGATGGAGTTCATGACTATCATGCCCTTTTGGGGTTTTTATTGAAGGGGTGGTCCATTGCTTATTTTAATAAAAGTATACTGAAGGTGTACAACATGGTGATTTGATATTCAGAGTGAAATGATCAGTGCAGTCAAGCTAATTAACTCCTCATCCCCTCACAACCACTGTGTGTGTGTGTGTGATGAATGCACCTAACTATCTACTCTTAGCATGTCCAGTATTCAATACAGGATTACCAGCTGCTGGCCTTCATGCTATATAGGAAATCCCTGGACTTATTCTAGAGCACACCAACTTTGGGCCAATCTCCCCCATTCCCCTACCACCTACTCTCTGCTTCCACATATTCAACTTTTTAATTTCCACATTTTTTTTCTTCTGTATCCAACTTATTTCACTTAGCATGCTCTCCAGACTTATCCATGGTGCTGTACATTACAGGGTCTCCTTTTTTCATGGCTAAATATTTCATTGTGTGTATATATATATACACCACAATTTCTGTATCAGTCTATGGACACTTAAATTGTTCCCTCTTTTTTTTAAATTTTTATTTATTATTTATGATAGTCACAGAGAGAGAGAGAGAGAGGCAGAGACACAGGCAGAGGGAGAAGCAGGCTCCATGCACCGGGAACCCGACATGGGATTCGATCCCGGGTCTCCAGGATCGCGCCCTGAGCCAAAGGCAGGCGCCAAACCGCTGTGCCACCCAGGGATCCCAAATTGTTCCCTCTTTAAACCATTGAGAGTAACGCCGTAACTGAATATGGGAATGCAGCTATCCAGATCCTGATTTCATTTCTTCTGGGTAAATACCCAGAAGTGAAAGGGCTAGATCATATGGTAGTTCTAATTTATTGAGTTTCCATCTTGTTTTTCCATGGTGGTTGCACCAATTTATGTTCACACAAACACTGCATGGGAGTCCCTTTTCCCTATATCTTCATGGACACTTGTTATCTTGCATTTTCTGAATGGCGATCCTAACTGATGTAAGGGGATATATCTCATTGTGGTTTTGATATACATTTCCTTGGATCAATGAAGTTCAGTCCCCTTTCACATCCCTTTAGGACTTCTGTCTTTTGAGAAATGTCCATCCATTATCTAATGTTTTTTCTCTTGAGCCATAGTTCATTACACATTCTGAATATTAACTCCTAATCAGTTACATGGTTTTGTACAGATTTTCTCCCATTCTGTAAGGTGATTTCATCTTGTTTACTGCCTCTTCTGGTGCGCCAAAGCTTTTAAGTTTGATGCAGTGTACTCATTTAGTTTTGTTTCCTGTGTTTTTGTGTCACATTCAAGAAATTATCACCAAGGCCAACGTCAAGGAGCTATTTCATGTTCTCATAGGAGTTCTGTGGGTTTAGGACTTTTGTCTTTGGCCTGATTGAGTTATTCTGCATGTTTTAAGACAAGGGTCCAATTTCATGTTTTTAAATGTGGATACTGTTTTCCCAACACCATTTCCTTGAGATTGTGTAATTTTGGTGCCCCTGTCAAAAACTGGTGGACAGTATATACTTGGATCTCTAGGGTCTCTGTTCCATAAGTCTATGTTAGCTCTCATGCCAGTATCCCAGTTTCAGTTACAGTAATGTTCACTTATAAAAAGCCCATAGCTAGCTGTCGACAATGGGGAAAGATAAAAAGCTTTCATTTAATAGCACAAGGCAAGGATGCTCAGTCTTACCACTTCCATTCAACATAACTGCCTTGAGAGCAAAAGCTAGCAGACCCAGAAAGAAAAGGTATCCCAAAACAGAAGAAATTATCTGTTTACAGGTGACATTCTCACATGTAGAAAACCTTAAAGACTTCCCGAAACTCTTGATACAAATTCCATAAAGTTGCAGAATAGAATACAAAAATAGGGGATCCCTGGGTGGCTTAGCGGTTTGATGCCTGCCTTTGGCCCAGGGCGCCATCCTGGGGTCCCGGGATCGAGTCCTGTGTCAGGCTCCCGGCATGGAGCCTGCTTCTCCTTCTGCCTGTGTCTCTGCCTCTGTCTCTGTGTCTATCATAAATAAATAAATAAATAAATAAATAAATAAATAAATAAATAAATAAATAATAAAAAAAGAATACAAAAATAAGTTGTGTTTTTTCACATAAATAATCTCTCAAAAAGGAAGCAGAAAACAACCACATTTAAAACAGTATCAAGAGGAGTTCTGGTTTAAGACTTAACTCATCTCCTTGAAATGCACCAAATTACATCTATTAATTGAACAATTCCTTTTGAAGAAAACCTGAGGGCTTACTGAACAGCTGTCCAATAACTGGAGAGAGAAGAGCAAGAGACAGAGACATGGTGACAAAGGGGACCCCAACTCCCCAACACTGTGATGGGCAATGAGGAAAGAGTACTTAGGAACCAGGAACAGATCCCTCTCCACACTTGGACACAGCAAAAAACTGTCATATTAAAGAGGAATTAGCATACAAAAGAGACGACACTAGAACTCTAGGAAGCAGTAGAGGAGCTGTAGGAAAGCTCTCCAGGTCAGAGGCACTGGAGAACTACAGTTTATGTTCCGACCCAACCTTGGAAGTGCCCACCCAGAGCAGTGTCGGTACTCCCAAATGGGCAGATTTGGTCATCTCAGTGAGCTTGCAACTTCAATGAGGCCAGAGTCCACTAGCCCGTGCCAACCCTGGCTGCACTGAGGCACAGGAAAAGCAGCCACAGGTCAAAGGGTCAAGTGGCTGTGTGAATGCTCTCCACTTCACCTGAAAAAAAAAAACAGACCCAAGTCTGGATGTCATCAGGGGCAGGTTCAGAAGCCTTAATTGGGAGGTCACAAGGCTCTAACAGGCAAAACCACATGCTGTCATTGGAAGCTGTCTCCTCACAGGGAGCTCACAACCTCATCAAGCCCAGGTGACTTACAAGTCACCTCCTGTGATGCTGGGGCATAGAAAACAAGGCTTTTTAATATTTTTATTTTTTTTATTTTTAAAATTTGTTTTTTTTTATTGGTTTAGTTTTTGCTTTTTCTTTATTTTTTTTTAATTCTGTAAAAAGCCACAGTTTAATAGCCATAGTCAGCAAAAGACACCAAGCACACAGTCTGCATAACAGACACTATGCACAAGACCACTCCAACTTTAGGAGAAATAACATTTCGGCTAACCCATAGAAACACTGTCAAGCAAAATGGGGAGAGAGAGGAATATGCTCCAAAAGAATACAAAAATAAATCTCATAAAAAGAACTAAAATGAAGCAGATAAGAAATGTGTCTAATAAAGGATTTAAAGTAATGTTCATGGGCAGCCCGGGTGGCTCCGTGGTTTAGCACCTGCCTTCAGCCCAGGGCATGATCCTGGAGTCCCAGGATCGAGTCCCGTGTCGGGCTCCCTGCATGGAGCCTGCTTCTCACTCTGCCTGTGTCTCTGTCTCTCATGAATAAATAAATAAAATCTTTAAAAAAAAATAATGATCATAAAGATACTCACTGGGCTGGAGAAGAATGGAAGAACTCTATGAGACATATAATAAAGAAAAAATAGAACCACAGTTGAATAAACACTTCAGAGAATCAAGAGTAGATTAGAAGAAGAGCGTATCAGCAATCTAGAAGATAAGGTAATGGAAAGCACACAAGCTGAACAGAAAAAACAAAAAAACAAAAAAACAAAAACCCCAACTTAAAAAAAAAAGGAGGATATATGGGACACCGGGGTGGCTCAGCAGTTGAGCATCTGCCTTTGACTCAGGTCATGGTCCTGGGATGGAGTCCCACATTGTGTTCCTTGCACAGAGCCTGCTTCTCCCTCTGCCTGCGTCTGTCTCTCATGAATAAATAAAATTTAAAAAAAATAATAAAAAGAATATATTAAAAGATCTCCAACATCAAGCGAGTATTCACAGTATAAGAATCCCAGAAAAGTGTAGAAAACTCGTTTGAAATAACTGAAAACTTCCATAACCCCCCGAGGGAAATGAATATCCAAGGCCAAGAAGCAGAGTTCAAAACAAGATGAAGCCAAAGAGGTCTAAACTGGAGCACAAAATAATATGTCAAGGGTTAAAGATAAAGAGAATCTTTGAAGGAACAAGAGAAAAAGTTGCCTAAAAGGGAAAACCATTAAGACTATTTCAGCTGATTTTTCAGCAATACTGCCAGCCAGAAGGGAGTCCCATGATATACTCAAGGTGCTGAAAGGAAGAAATCTGCAGACAATACTTTACCTGGCAATGTTATGTAGACTTGGAGAGTTTTCCAGAAAAAAATAAGTTTATCCACCACTAAATGAACCTTATAAGAAAGATAAACGGTGACAGTAAATACATACCTGTCAATAATTACTTTGAATGTAAATGGACTAAATGCCCCAACCCAAAGACACAGGGTGACAGAATGGATAAAAATGCAAGACCCATCTCTATGCTGCCTACAAGGACATGCTTGCAGATCAAAGACACATGCAGATTCAAAGTAAAGGGAGGGAAAAGCATTTATCATGCAAATAGAAGTAAAATGAAACCTGTGTTACAATACCAATATTAGACAAAATAGATTTTTAAAACAAAGACTAATGAGAGACAAAGGAAGACATGATGTAATCCTAAAGGGAACAATCCATGAGAAGATATAACAATTGTAAATATTTCTGTATCCAACAAGGGAGCACCCAAATATATAAAGCAACTAATAACAAAATAAATAATAGTAAGAGAAATAGAAGACATTAATACCTCACATGTATCAGTAGATAGCTCAAATGGAAAATCAACGAGGACACACTGGCTTTGAATGACACATTCCAGCAGCTATATCTAACATATTCAGAACCATCCATGCTAACAGAACACACGGTCTTTTCAAGTGTATGTAGAATATTCTCCAAAATAGATCATGTATTAGGCCACAAGTCTCCACAAATTCAAAAAGAAGTCATGCCATGCATCTTGTTTAACAATACTATGCAACTAGAAATTAGCCACAAGAAAGAATCTGCATAGACCACAAATACGTGGAGGCTAAATAGCATTCTATTACACAATGAATGGGTCAACCAGAAAATCTAAGGAAATCACAAAACATATGGAGACAAATGAAAATGAAAACACAGTAGTCCAAAAATCTTTGAAGTAGAGTGAAAACTATTCTAACAAGTTTATAACAACGCAGGCCTACCTCAACAAATAAAAAATCTCAAACAAGGTAATTGTATTTGAAATAGTTAGAAAAACCTCCAAACCAGTGCAAAGGAAAGATTTGAGCAGAAAACAAGCAAAATAGAAAAAAAATGTAGATGGAAACATAAGATGGCTCTTTGAAAAGTTCAATAAAATTAAACCTTTAGGCAGACAGCTAGGGAGAAAAAAAATCAGAAATGAAAGAACTAACACCACAGACATACAAATGCATATAAGAGATTATCATCTTATGACATATTATATGCCTAATTGGGAAATCCAGAGAAATAGATAAATTCCTAGAAAACATAAGCTCCCAAAACTGAATTACTAAGAAATACAAAATTTAGTCTATCGGCAATGAAACTGAGTAATCAAATTTCCAACAAACAAAACTCCAGGACCAGAGCACTTCACAGATGAATTCTACCAAACATCTGTAGAAGTATATCTATTCTCTTTCCAAACTATTCCGAAAACCTGAAGAGGAAGGAAAGCTTCCAATTTCATTTTGTGAGGCCAGCATTACCCTGATACCAAAAGCAGATAAAGATACTAAAACAAAACAACACACCACAGGTCATTATCTCTGATGGACAGATGCAAAAATCTTCGATATGAGCAAACTGAATCCAACAGCATATTTACTCATTCACAGATCAAGTGGGATATTCCTGGAATACAAGGGTGGTTCAATATTGGCAAATCAACATGATACATATAAACAAAAGGATAAAAAATTTGTGATCATTCCAATAGATGAAAAATGGCTTTTGACAAAATACAACATCCACTTGTGATAGAAATCCTACAAAAATTAGATTTAGAGGGAATATGATAAGGGCCGTATATGAAAAATCCACAGCTATCATCTTCCTCCATGGTGAAAAATGGAGCTTCTCTCTTAAGATCAGGAGCAAGAAAAGGATGAACACTCGCCACTTTTAATAAACATAATATTGGAAGTCAGTCACATCAATTAAGAGGCATTCATATTGGTAAAGAAAAACTATCACTATTTTCAAATGACAGTATACATAGAAAATCCTAAAGATATCATCAAAAAACTACTAGAATAAATGAAATCAGGAAAGTGGCAGGATACAAAAATTAATACCCAGAAATTTATAGCATTTCTATACCCTAATAGAGTTGCAGAACTTATAAAGACAATCCCATTTATAATTTCACCAAAAAGAATAAAATATCCAGGAATAAACTAAACCAAAGAGCTGAAAGACCTGTACTCTGAAAACTAGAAAAAAAAAAAACACTGCTAAAAAATTAAAGATGACATAAATGGAAAGATTCCATACTCCTGGATTGGAAGAATTTATATTGCCAAGATGTCCATATTACCCTGTCTACAGATTCAATGCAATCCCTATTGAAATACCAACAAAACTAGAATCCTAAACTTTTATGGAACCCCAGAATACCCCAAATAACCAAAGCAATTCTAAGAATAAAGCTGGAGGGATTACAACTTCAGATTTTGATACACATTACACAAAGCTATAGTATTCAAAATGTATGGTATTAGCACAAATACTCACATAAGACAACAGAACAGAATGGAGAACCCAGGAATAAGGCTACAATTATACAGTAAAATAGTCCCTGACAAAAAGATGTAAGAATATACAACCAAGAAAATATAAGTCTTTTTAGTAAATAATGCCAGGAAAACTGTACAGCTACATGCAAAGGACCACACTGAATCACTTGCTTACATGATACACAAAAACTCAAATGTGAGACCTAAAACTAAAAATCCTAGAAGAGCACAGTCATTTCTTTGATATGGGCTATAGCAACATTTTTCTAGGTAAGTCTCCTGCGGCAAGGGAAACAAAAGCAAAAATAAACTATTGGGACTACATCAAAAGGCTTTCACATTGCAAAGGAAACCAACAAAACTAAAAGACAACCTACTGAATGGGAGAAAATATTTGCAAATGACCTATCTGATTTTGGGCTAGTACCCAAAATACCCACCATTTGCTTCGACGAGGATGGAACTGGAAGGTATTATGGCTGAGTGAAGTAAGTTAATCAGAGAAGGACAAACATTATATGGTCTCATTCATTTGGGGAATATAAAAAATAGTGAAAGGGAATAAACAGGAAAGAAAAAATGAGTGGTAAATATAAGAAAGGGAGACAAAACATGAGAGACTCGTAACTCTGGGAAACAAATAAGGGTGGTGGAAGGGGAGATGGGTGGGGGGATGGGGTTACTGGGTGATGGGCACTGAGGTGGGCACTTGATGGGATGAGCACTGGGTGTTATTGTATATGTTGGCAAATTGAACACCAATAAAAAATAAATTTATAAAAAAAAAAAACATGACGAACTTCTACAACTTAACACCAAAAAAAAAAAAAAATCTAATTTCAAAGTGGGCAGGAGGCATGAACAGACATTTGTCCAAAGAGAGCATACATATGGCCAACAAACACATGATGAGTGATGCTGAACATTTTCTCTTCAGGGAAAAGCAAAACAAAACCACAATGATTTATCACCTCACATCTGTCAGAATGGCTAAAATCAAAAACATAAGAAACAAGTATTGGTGAGGATGTGGAGAAAGCTCTGGTGCATTGTTGGTGGGAATGCAAAATAGTCTAGCCACTTTGGAAGACAGTTTGGAGGTTCATCCAAAAATTAAAAATAGAATTAGGAAAAATAAAATAAAAAAATAGAATTAAGGCATATTTGAGAATTATCACATGTAATTCTACTCACTATGGGGTATTTAGCCAAAAAATATGAAAACAGTTTTGAAGAGATATGTTCCTCCAGTGTTTGTTGAAGCATTATTTACAAAAGCCAAATTACGGAGGCTACCTAGGTGTCCAAGACAAATGGAAAAGGAGATGTACATACATTTACACGGTTCGACATTATGCAGCCATAAAAAAGGATGAAATCTTGCTATTTGCAGCTATTTGGATCTAGAGTGTATAATTTAAAGTGAAATAAGTCAGAAATACTGTGATTTCACTTATGTGCAATTCAAGACCCCCCCCCCCCAAAAAAAACAAAACCCAGACTCTTAACTATAGAAAACAAACTGATGGTTGCCATGAAGGAGGTGGGTGAGGGGATGGGTGAAATAAGTGAAGGGGGCCAAAAGTACACTTATCATGAAGAGCACAGAGGAATGTACAGAATCATTGAATCACTATATTGTACACCTGAAACACTGTATAGTAACTATGCTGGAATTAAAATTTTAAGAACAGACTAAAGTCCTTAATATAGCCTTTTCTGATAAAGGAAGCAATTGTGTAGCAAGAAGAAAAAAAAATGTTCAAGGGACCTTTAATTGGATAGGAAGTGGTCATAAGTGGACATAAGAAAAACATTAAAAATATGTAAAATATGAAAATGTATACATAAGATGTGGAGAAGGGAGTAAAAAGTGGAGAGGAAAAAATCTTTTAGAATATGATTGAACTCAAATCACCATCAAATAATTGAATGTGATTCAACTTTAATCATAATTAATAGAGACTTCTATTTACTTAGGATGTTATACTTGAACCTCATGGTAACACAAATCCAAAACTGACATATATCCAAAAAAAAATAAAGAAATCCAAACACTATACTCATTCAAAAAGAACAAGGAAGAACTAAAAAACAAAACAGAAAACAAAATTTTAAGATGGAAGTACCTATCAATACTTACTTTAAATGTAAATGATCAAAAATAAATAAATAAATAAATGTAAATGATCTAAATGCTCCAATCTAAAGACAGAGTGGAAAAATGGAGGAAAAAAAAAAGAGTCATCTACATGGTGCCTATAAGATTCATGTCAGATCTAAAGACCCAGGTAGACAAAGTGAAGGAATAAAAAAACATTCACCATCCAAATTGAAGTAGGAAAGAAAAGCTAGGATAGAAATACTTTTATCAGAGAAAATAGACTTTAAAACGAGGACTGTAACAAGAGACAAAGGAGGCCATTATAAATTGATAGAGGGATCTATCCAACAAGATGATTTAACAATTATAAATATCACAAGTGCCTTCCTCCATGATATCCATCACCCATTTAGCCCATCCCCTGAGGAGCACTGGGGATTATACATAAGTGATAAATCACTAAATTCTACTCATGAAACCAATATTATACTCTATGTTAACTAGAATTTAAATAAAAACTTGATGCTAAGAAATATAAGTATCTATGCACCCAACAGTGGAGCACCTAAATACATAAAGCAATTATTAACAGGAATAAAGAGAAACTAATATCAATAGCTAGATCATCCAGACAGAAAATAAGGAAATAATGTCTTTAAATGATACATTAGACCAGGTGGACAGAAGATATATCCAGAACATCCCATCTCAAGATGGAATCTACATTCTTTTCAAGTGCATATGGAACATTATCCAGAATAGTTCACATATCAGGTCATAAGACAAGCCTCGATCAATTTAAGAATGAAATCATAGTATGCATCTTTTCTAGTCACAACTATATGAAACTAGAAATAGATCACAATAACTGGGAAAACACCCATGGAGACTAAACCACATGATACTAAATAGCCGATGGATTAATGAATCAAAGAAGAGTTAAAAAATACATGGATACTAATGAAAATAGTCCAAAAATCTCGGGGACACAAGGAAAGTAGTTCTGAGAGGAAAGTATATAGCAATACAGGCCTACCTCAAGAAACAAGAAAAAGCTCCAACAATCTAAACCTTACACCCATAGGAACTGGAACAAAGTGAGCCCAGGGTGAGAAGGATGGAAATAAAGATTAGAGCAGAAATAATGTAGATACTAAAAAAATTGAAAAGATAAAACTGACAAACATTTAGCTAGACTCAAAAAAGAGAAAGGACCCAAATAAAATAAGAAATGAGAGAACACAAATGACACTATAGAAGAAGAATACAATGAAAAATAATATGCTAGCAAGCTTGGCAACCTAGAGAGATGGATAAATCCCTAGAAACCTATAAATCTTCCAAAACTAAACCAAGAGGAAACAGAATCTGGAAAAACTGATTGTAAGTATTGAAATTGAATTGGGAGGGAAAAAAAAATACCACCAAAAAATAGAAATTCAGGACAAGATGGATTCACAAGTAAATTCTACCCTTTGAAGAAGAGTTTATCTATCCTCCTCAAACTATTCAAAAAAAAAGGAAAAGGGAAGTTTCCAAACACATTGTACAAACCCAGGATTACCGTGCTACCAAAAACCAGATGAAGACTTCACACAAAGAGCAAAACTATAGGCCAGTATCCCTGATAAACATAGATGCAAAAATCCTCAAAATAAAGGCAGAAAAACAGTAACAATACATCAAAAAAATCATTCACCACAATCAGCTGTGATTTCCAGGATGCAAGGATGGCTCAATACTCACAAAATCATCCTCCAGCACATTGCACCACCCTCCAGCACATCCTCCTTCCTCATCCTCCAGCACATCATCATCCAGCACAGCAACAAAAGGATAAAAATCATGGATCATCTTAATAGATACAGAGAAAGCATTTGACAGGATTCCACATGCATTTGTTATAACAAAGTGTCAACAAAGTAGGTTTTGTTTAGAGAGAACATACTTCAACATATGAAGGGCCATATATGCAAAGCCCACAGCGATCATCCTCTTGAATGATGAAAAACAGCTTTCCCCTAAGGTCAGGAGAAAGACAGGATGTGCATGCTCACCGCTGTTTTTCAACAAGGTAGTGAAGTTCTGGCCACAGCAATCAGACAAGGAAAAGAAATGAGGCATCCATAGTCGTAAAGAAAAACAGTCACTATTTGCATATGACCGGATACTGACCATGGAAAATCCTGAAGATACTACCAAAACACTATTAGAATGAGTGAATTCAGTGAAGTGGCAGGACACAAAATACCCAGAAATTGGTAGCATCTCTATATACTAACAAAGTTGCAGAAATTAGAAAAGACAATCCCATTTACAATAGTACCAAAATGAAATAGCTAAGAGTCAACTTAAACGAAGGAGTGAAAGATCTGTACTCAGAAAACTACTGATGAAAGAAGTTGAGCAGGACACAAAAACATTCCATGCTCATGGCTTGGAAAAATTTATATTGTTATGACGTCCGTTGACCCAAAGCAACCAACAGATTCAATGCAGTCCCTATTGAAATACCAACAGCATTTGGTGGTGTCATGCTAAGTGAAGTCAGTCATGCTAACACAAGTAGGTTTCCACCCACGTGTGCAATCTAAAAAAAAAAAAAAAATAGAGAAAAGAATGAGAACTACAAATACAAAGAACTGATGGTTGCCAGAGTAGGAAGCAGCAGTGGGGGAAACGTGATGGGTGCGTGATGGAAACGTGGAGGGGGAGATACAGGCCCGCAGGCAGGGCTTAAGTTCCAGGAGTAACAATCAGAGCATAAGGGATATGGTCCATGATATTGTAACGGTGATGGAAGAGGACAGACGACAGCAACACTTGTGAACACAGCATACTGTTTAGACTTGTCTAACCACCAAGTTGTGCACCTGAAACCAACGTGACATGGTGTGTCAGCTTTAAAGGACACTAACAGGAAAAAAAAATTGTATCCAACACTTATCCAAGAAGATCTGGACTAAATGTCACAAAAAATACGGATGAAGGAAATTGAAGACAGAAATCAAAGATCTCCCCCAAGTTCATGGATTGGAAGAGGACTATTAAATTGTCCTTACTCTCCAAAGCAATCTACAGACCCAACTTAATCACTATAAAACTAAAACCAGCATTTTCAAGAAAATGCTAAAATTTATATGGAATCAAAGACCCTGAATAGACAAAGCAATCTTTAAAGAATTGGTGGCATCAGACTTTCTCATTTTAAATTCTATTTCAAAGCTTACCCTCTTTTTCTCATAACAGTATATTGTAGAGTATTTGAGCAGGGTCATCTTTTTAAAATTTTAAGTGAAATTTTGTAAACTTTTGGGATAAGAGAGACCTTTTCTATTATTTGGGAATTTTTATATGATTTTATATAAACCTACATGTATATCATATGTATGATATATAAGATATATGTATTTTCTGCCTGGGAGTTTCTCCCTGATAAGAAATTTCCCTATGGGAAGGCACTTGGAGCTTGCTAGTTTTGAGGATTTTAGGCCATTCCACAGTGGACATTCCTGTTATTCCGATCCATTAATTGGGGCCTGAAATTCCTTTCCAGTTGCTGCGACTAAGGTGATCTGTCCAGCATCCCCTGCCTGATGGGGGCACAGAAATTTTCTGATGTAGGGCCCCCACGAGACTTTGGAAATACTTCTGCCTGTCCAGTTTCTAGTACCACATAGATTACTCTAGCTTCTGGTGCCTTTTACTCCACAAATCTCTCTGAAAATTTGGGGGATAACTTACATAATTTTACTATTTGTTCAGCCTGATTCTCAAGGGTTTTCAGGAGAGAGAAAGCTAAGCATCACCATTTTCTGAGAGTCTCCTTTGATTTCACTTGATGAAGAGTTTCATTAGAGCAATTGGATCTTTTTATAACTTTTTGAGCCTTAAAATGTCTAACTTGACGTCCATTCATAAAGCTATCTTCTTTCTCTTCTAGATATATTAAAGTTTTGCTTTTACATTTTTCTAATACATCCTTCTCCCCATCTCCTTTCTCATGGGAAAACAACAGGACACCAAAAGCCCCACGTCAATGCCCCCACTGTCAAAATGGGGCATTGTTTATCATTTCTGTAATGCTGGGTTTGCCGTTTGTCAATGTCCATTTACATGTAGAAATGGTTTGCATTTCTATGTTCTAAGTCATTGATCAACTCTCTTTCCCTGCAGAGAAGGCATATTAGTGTTTTCACAGTAATTGATGACAATGTATATAAATAATTTTATAGATGATATTATACCCAAATCTGTTAATAGCTCTTATTGGTGCTATAATTTCTATAGATGCCGTTGGGGTGTTTTCATCATTTACAATTCATAGAGCTTTTACATCTGTTTTTGTTAGTAGCTTCTGCAAATATTATAAGTCAGGGTCCCTGGGAGTTTCTAATTTCACATTAGCCTACTTGTACTTAGTAAATATAAGGATTTAGGGTATTTGACAGATAAGTATTAAACTAGTATAAAGTTCATTTCTATTTTGAGTTTACTATTTTTTTAAAAAAAAATTCAAGTTTTGCCTAATTTTTTTTCTATTAATCCCTTTGGTGAGTTCTAAAACCCATGGAAAGGCATTTAATAACCAAATATAGAGAATGATGTCACAGAATATAGTTGTTCTTTTGAGGGGGAGCAATGTCAGAATGAAATATTCAGGAAGGATATGCCACCTAAATGTGGGGGGTGGGGCTGAAGCACCCTCTGTACCAAAGACAAAAATCAGATGGTGTTGAAGAGGAACAGCTGCACATTCACCACACTGGCCTTCCCCCAGGACAGAGCAGCACCAGATGCCTCCCCTGAGACTCTAGTTCCTACAGTGGGAATAGAGGGTGTAGGGGAGTCAACCCTGTCCCCACTGATGGGTGGGTTTTGTTACTGATCAATCACAAAGTCAGGTAACAGGTAATCCCCGGCATGCTGTCACTGCCAATTGCTCCACCTTGGGGAACCTCAAGGGGACTGGACAAACCGAAAGCATAGCTCCTGCCTGGACTGGCCAACACTGCTGCTAAACCACCTTGGTTAAACCCATCTCAAGAGAAGGCAGCAAATAAAGAGACAAGGGTTTGAAAAAGGGGAAAATTGGGGTGCAGGCAGCCAAGGGAGGTAGCAGACTCAAACCTTAACAACAAGCCTTCTCCCTGGGCAAGACAAATGCCTATACTTTTATAGGGAGATGTTCAGGGAGGTTTGTTCAACAAAGCCAGCAGACGGCATGTGAGCATGGGCAGAGACCTGTTGGGTGTAGTCTTCTACGCATTTGACTGCAATCAGGGATTTTCTGGCCTGGAAGCTGGAATGTTCAGACCAACACCTCAAGAAAGCATGAGAAGAAATAAGAACAATGGTTCTCAGTTGGGCAGAAGTTAAGTGGTCTTTCTATTTCTGGCTATAGCTGTCGGGGTCTTGTTGACAGTTTTGCCTCCCCCTCCCTTGGGGAACCATAGGAAATCTGATCATGATGGAGGATGAAGAGCTGCTTACAACCATCATCTAGATCTCAGCAGATGGAGCTTGCAACTGCACATCCCAAATAGTCTCAAAGAGCTGCTTTACTCACTTCTGGAACCTACTTGGTGGTGCAGTGTGACCAGGGGACTTGGCAGATGCGTGTTTGCCTGATTCAGGTCCTCAGACAAGTTTTCCCAGCCCCAGAGCCTGGTTTACCCACCTCAAGACAAGTATCTCACAGACCCCACCCACTGCAAAGTGTGGCCCCCAACCCAATCTGAAGGGAAGGACTGACTACAATACCTGGAAATGCCTGTGTAACCCAGCCAGGCTCAAGCCAGGAGGCAGGTGGGCAGAACCAATCATCCTCAGATCAACAAGAGTGGCCAAGGAACATGGAGCACAGGTGAGCTTTAGTGGAGACCACAAATTAAGGGTCTTGTGGCTTTGGAGCTCCCTGTCTACTCCCTTGGGCAGGGAAATTCAGAGCCCCACTCACCCTGGAATGCAGCCTTCACACTGCCTGATGGGGAAGCTAATCAGAGTGCATGGAAGATGCATTTCCCCTTCAACAGTTCTGCTTACATGGCACTTGAAACACAGCCCATGATTTCTTCTGTCTACACAGTAAAACTGGTGACCTAGGAATTCAGAGCACACGATGGCCTGGATCCAGGTCTTCAAACAAGCTGTGCAGGCCCTCAGTCCCATCCTGCTGTCCAACTTGGGCAAGGAAGCAAACTCCATCTCACCTACTTCTGAGCAGCACAGTAGTCAGTCCTGCCCAGAAACTCCACACAACCACTGAGCCCATCCTACAGCCTTCACATGGGCAGGTAACCAAGCCAACAGTCCTACCCAGCAATTGTCATTCAGTCGCAACCAGTCCCCCAGCACCCTAATAAGCCTGACCTCAGTGTTCAAAGAGTTGCCTCACCCTAAAATAGACCCTAATAGCAGACCCCACCTGCCCAAAGACATTACCAGCAGACAAGTCCAGAAACCCAAACAAAGCTGGCTTCTGAAAAAGGCTCTGCCAAAGCAAACCAGCAAAGTCTGGAAGAGAATGTTTCAACATAAGGAATCAGGAATGATGAAAAATATCAGGTAAATGGGACACCAAAGGAAACTCCTAGGATTCTATTAACGGACCTAAAAAATGGAGATCTATGAACTGCCTGAGAATTTAGAATAAGCCTCTGAAATTTCAGTGAATAACAAGAACACAAGAAAAATGAAGTTACCAAAACGTATTTAAAGAGGAGTTCAGGACTTTTGGGGAAGATGGTGGAGCAGGAGCACCATAAGCTCACATCATCCCATGGATACAGCTAGATAACACATCAGTGTAAAAAACCCCAGAAAATGACCCAAAGACTGGCAGAAACACTAACTGTAGGGAAGAAACCACACCTGAGAGGACAGAGAAGGCAAAGGCGGGAGCCACAGGGACCCACAGTTCTCCGTGAGGGACGGTGTCCTGGGGAGCCCATGCAGGGAAGAGATATCCCCGTAACATTTGGGTTTGAAAACCAGAGGGGACAAATTTCTGAAGTTCTTATCAGCAGTGAGATTTAAAACCTGGATTTTTTTTTTTTAAAGTCCGTAAACTTTCTATAAAAGAGCCACGGGGGTAAAAGGAAATGGACTCCCTGCCCGTTAAGGCAAACAAAGCTCTGTGGAGATACAGCCTGGAAGTAGTAGTTTGAGAAACACCTTCCCTCGCTCACCCCCAGCATAAGCACACAGCCACCAGCAGGAGCCAACACAGCAACAACACTTACTTGCTAACACCATTGCCCTGCCCCCTCCAACCAGCTCTTGGCCAAAGCCCATGCAGGTTGGTGCCACAGGCACCCTTGACAAGGAACAGCCTTGACAAGGACCAGCACCACTACACAATGGCTTCTACACCAGAAAGAGGAAAAGATAACCACACATACCTGCAGACTGGGACCCCACAGGGGGCTGGGGGCAGACAACTCTTCTGACTGCAGGCCCTGCCCACCAACAAAAGCTTCTTAGAGGACAACACAGGACACCTGCACTGTGGTCCTACTCCATCTCTAGCCAATGCATGTTCTGACTCAATCTAAACCCAAGTGGGCCCACCAATCAAAAAATAGGGACACCTGAGTAGCTCAGCAGTTGGGCGCCTGCCTTCAACTCGGGTCATGATCCCAGGATTGGGGATCGAGTCCCGCATCGGCTTCCTGAGAGGAGTCTGCTTCTCCCTCTGCCTATGTCTCTGCCTCTCTGTCTCTCCTGAATAAATAAATCTTAAAAAATAAAAAACAAAAGATAGAACAGAGCAATAAAATCAGGAGCAGATTCTTTAAAAATATTAATTAAGTCTTTAGCCAGACTCAAAAAAAAAAAAAAAAAAAAAGCCTCATTTAAGAAATGAAAGAGGAAAAATACCACAGAAATACAAAGTATTTCTGGAAATTGGAAAACCTAAAAGAAATGAATTCCTAGAAACATAACCTTCCAACAATGAATCAGGAAGAAAGAGAAAATTTGAATAGACCTTTATCAGCAATGTAATTGAATCAGTACTCAAACTTCAAAGAGCCAAAGTCTAGGACAAGATGGCTTCACAGGTGAATTTTACCAATAATTTAAAGAATGTATACCTATTCTCAGACTCATCCAAAAAAAAAAAAAAAAAAGGAATGAAAGCTTTCAAATTGATTAGGGCAGCATTACCCTAATACCACAGCAAGATAAAGACACTACAAAAAATAGAACTATAGGCCAATAATATCTCTGAAAAAAAAAGCAAAACTTCTCAAATTATTAGCAATCCAAATCCAACATTTAGAAAAAAAATCATTCACCACTATCAAGTTGGACTTATTCCTGAGATCTAAGAGTGAGTGGTTCAATAGTCACAAAATCATGAGATGGCTGGGTTGCTCAGTGGTTGAGTGTCTACTTTTGGCTCAGGGCATGATCCTGGAGACCTGGGATCAAGTCCTGCATTGGGCTTCCTGCATGGAGCCTGCTTCTCCCTCTGTCTTTGTCTCTGCCTCTCTGTCTCTGTCTCTCTCTCTCATGAATAAATAAAATCTTTAAAATAGTCACAAAATCAGCATGATATATCATAAGAGAAACATTCTTTCAATGGTTGCAAAAAATAAAATACAACATCTATTCAAGATAAAAACCCCCAACCAAGTAGAATTAGAGGGAACATATATCACCATAATGAAAGCAATCTATGGAAAACTCAGTTAACAGCTTTGCCCCTAAGGTCAGGAATAAGACAAGGACATCAACTCTCACTACTTTTATTCAGTATAGTACTGGAAATACTAGGCAAAGCAATCAGACCAAAAAAGGGAAAAAAGGCCTAGCAGTCTTCCCAATTGGTAAGGAAGAACTAAAACTTCCATTATTTGCAGATACTATGATAATATATATAGAAAATCCTAAAGATGTCACCAAAAACCCACCAGGACTGATACATGAGTTCAGTAAGGTTGCATCATTAAAAAAAAAAAAAAAATCACGGTACAAAAATTTGTTGCCTTTCTATACAATAAGCAGTAAGAGAAAGAAAATACCTAGGAATAAACTTAACCAAAGAGATGAAAGTCTTGTACGCTGAAAACTACACAAACACTGATGAAAGAAAATAAAGACACAAAGAAAGGACAAGATATTCCTACTGAGAGATTGGAAGATATTATTAAAATGTTCATACTACTGAAAGCAATCTGCAGACTCAATGTAAGCTCTACTGAAAAATCAATGGCATTCTTCACAGAACTAGAACAACCTAAAATTTGTACAGAATCACAAAAGAACTAGAATAGCCAAAACAATCCTAAGAAAAAAAGCTGGAGCAATCATAATTCCAGACTTCAAGTTATACTATAAAGCTGTAATAAAACGGTATGGCACTGACACAAAAACAGAGACATAGATCAACAGCTAAAAAGTCCAAAAATAGTCAGTCTGACAACAAAAGAGGCAAGAATAGGCAACAGGATAAAGACCATCTCTTCAATAAATGGTGCTGTGGAAACTGGACAGCTACATGCAAAAGAATGAAACTGGACCATGTGCTTACACCATACACAAACTAAATATGGATTAAAGACCTAAGTATGGGACCTGAAACCAGATAAACTCTAGAAGAGAGCACAGGCATTTCTGACATTGGCTGAAGAAACACTTTTCTAGATAGGTCTCCTGAGGCAAGGGAAACAAAAACAAAAATAAACTATTGGGACTATATCAAAATAAAAAGCTTCTGCACAGCAAAGGAAAACAATCTAAAAGACAATCCATGGAGTGGGAGAAGATATTTACAAATGAGATATCTGATAATGGGTTAGTATTCAAAATATGTACTCTACAACTCAACACTCAAAACACAAATAATCTGATTAAAAGTGGGAAGAAGAAAAAAAAATGGGCAGAAGACATGAATACATGTTTCTCCAAAGCCATTCAAGATGGCTGACATGTAAAAAGATACTCAGGGAAATGCAAATCAAAACTACAGTGAAGTATCCCCTTGCCCTATCAGAACACCTAAAAAAGAAACAAGAAATAAGTGTTGGTCAAGATGTGGATAAAAGGGAACCTTTTTTGCACTGTTGGTGGGAATGCAAACTGGTGAGGCCACTGTAGAAAATAGTATATAGTTTCCTCAAAAAGTTAAAACTAGAACTATTCTATGATCCTATAATTTCACTACTGGGTATTTACACCCCAGACATGAAAATACTAATTCAAAAGGCTATATGCACCCCTATATTTGCTGCTGCATTGTTTATAATATCCAAACAATGGAAGCAGCCTAAGTGTCCATAGATGGTTCAATGAAGATGTGGTATATAGACAAATACTCAAGCGTAAAAAAAAACGAAGTCTTGTCATTTGCAACATCACAGACAGGGCTAGAGAATATAATACTAAGTGGAATAAGTCAAAGACAGACATCATGTGGTTCCACTCATCTGTGGAATTTAAGAACCTAAAATGAATAAAAACAAAGTCTCTTAACTATAGAGAAATAGGTCACCAGAGGGGGAGGTGGGGGATGGGTGAAATAAGTGATGGGAATTAAGAGTACACTCTTCTTGATGAGCACAGAGTAACATATAGAAGTGTGATTCACTATATTGTACACCTAAACTAAATAACACTACATTTTGCCCACGCAGGAATTAAACACATTAAAAATGTTTTTGCTACTCTTAAAAAGTTCAAAGAAATAGAAATTATGAAAAAAAATCTTAGGGTGAGAAACAGTAAATTGAATTCAACAGAGCTTCAAAACCAGATGCCCATACAGAAATCAGTACCTGAAAGACAACACATTTGAAGTTACCCTGCAGGGAGAACAGCACAGAGAATGAAGAAGTGAAGTCTATGGGAATTATGGGACACAATGTCAAAACGCAATATTCACATTATGGGAATTCCAGAAGGAGAAAAGAGGCAGAAAGCATATATAAAGCAATAATGGGTGAAAACTTCCTAAATGTGGGGAAAGAAATAGACCTCCAGATCCAAAAGACCCAAGAGACACTAACAGGTTTATCCCAAATAATGCTACAATGAGATATAATAGTTAAAATTCAAAAAGGAATCTTAAAGGAGCGAATGAGCATTTACATACAAGGGAATCCCCTCATAAAACTGTAGGCAGATTCCTCAACTTTTCAGGACAGAAGAGAATGGGATGAAATACTCCAAATATTCAAAGAAAAAACATCAAGAAGTCTATGCACTGTGAAGCTGTCCTTCCGAAAAGGAGAGATCAAGAAGTTCCCAAACAAAAGCTGAGGGAATTCACTAGTAGACCTGCCAGGCAGGAAATGCCAAAGGGAGTTCTCAGAGTGGAAATAAAATAATGCTAATTAACTTCATAAAAACAAAGTAGTGTAAAATCCACAGGTAATGGTAAGTACATAGCCCAGTTCTGTCTTATTATAATGGTGATATGTAACTTCCTTTCAACTTTAATTTAAAAGTTTATCGCAGTAAAAACAACCATAGCTACATTCATCTGTTACACAGCGCAAAAAGTAAACTAACATCAGTAACCTAAACTAAGAATGGAAAGTGTAAAAACTCTGCAGTTCTACTGAAATGGTTTTTGGTTTAAAATAGGGACCTAAATTTTGAGATACTTTATGTAAGCCTCATGGAAACCATAGGAGGAAAATATGTAGTAATTGCACAAAGTAACGCGATCGTCAAAGCATATAAATACAAGATATCCAAACAAAAGACATCAGAACAAGAATCAAGGAATGATGGATCTACAAAACAAAAACAATTAAAATGGCAGAAGTTCTTACCAATAATTGCATTAAATGTAAAACGATTAACTTCTGCCATCAAGACACAGGATCACTCAATGGAGACGCTTCAGTCTTAAGGGCACACATAAAACAAAGTGACAGGAGGGGGTAAAAAGAGGTTTTAAACAAACGTAACAGACATAACTCTACTTCTATCAGACAAGACAGACTTTAATAATGGTAGAAGGGTCATTATAGAAGGATAAAGCAGTAGTTACATCAGAATGATCTAGTAATTGCTACGTACCCAACCCAGGAGCACCTGAATACATAAACCACCCAAAGCAGAACTAGCAATGCAGTAACAGTTGGGGACTTTAATATCCTACTCTCAATAGTTAAATCATCCAGAGAAAGAAGATATTTGAACCCTATAGACCAAATGGGCCTAACCCACATAGGGATAGTTGTCTATCAACAATACATTTTTTCCTAAGGACACCTGGAACGTTTTCTAGGATAGCTCAAAACAAGTCTTAGCAAACTTAAGATAGAAATCATACCAAGTATCTTCTCTAGCCGCAATTTCACAAAACTACAAATCAGTAAGATGACAAATTGGGCAATTTACAAATACAAGGAAATTAAACACTCCTGAACCAATGGATCAAAGAAGAAATTGGAAAAAAAGAGAAAGAAAGAAAGAAAGAAAGAAAGAAAGAAAGAAAGAAAGAAAGAAAGAAAGAAAGAAAAGGAAATGCAGTATCTTGGGACAAAAGAAAATACACCAAAACTTACAGGATACAGCAAATGAAGTTTGAAAAGGGACTTTCATAATAATAGAAGCCGGGTGGCCTGGGTTGGCTCAGCAGTTTAGCGCCGCCTTCAGCCCAGGGCCTGATCCTGGAGACCCGGGATCGAGTCCCACATCGGGCTCCCTGCATGGAGCCTGCTTCTGCCTCTGCCTGTGTCTCTGCCTCTCTCTCTTATTAATAAATTAAATCTTTAAAAAAATAATAGAAGCCTCTATTAACAAACAAGAAGGATCCCAAACAACCCAACGGAGCTCTGAGTTTGGGGATGATGGTGGAGTAGGAGGATGCTGAGCTCACCTCTCCCCAGACACACAGAGCTGATAGCTACATATATGTAACTCACTCCAAAAACGACCTGAATCCTGGCAGAACAGATCTTCCATAGCTGATGTCAGAAAAGCTCACATCAAAAAGGTGAGATACTGTTGGGAACCAAAGCCCCCAGGAAATCTAACAGGAGGGAGATCATAAGCACAGAGAAGGGAATCAGACCCCACATATCAGGCACCCTTGGCACTAGAGATCCTCTCCGGAAGACAAGTCCCCATAATATCTGGCTTGTGGGGCTTAACTGCAGGAGAGCTGGAGGGCAATGGAAAACTGAATCCTAATCCTTAAAGGGCCAGCACGATAAATAATTCCCCCTAGACTCACCACAGGAGCAGCAGTTTGCAAAGCACCTAGGTGGTATGTGAAGGACACTTATTAACTAATCCTAGAATGTGCAGCACAGGAGCAAGGATCAGATTTCTCAGAAAAATAGAAGTGCTGGTGGATACCATTCCTCTTCCCCAATCTAGATAGGTGGGCACTGGCTCCACCCTCCCCAGGTGACCCACCCTATTCAACCCAAATACCTTGGCAAGAGTCCCTCCAACAAAACCCCTGCCCCTCCATACCTGGCAGACAGCCTGGGGCAGGGATGAGCACCAGTCCTGCTACAGGGAAGTGGGGAGATAATCCCACATACCAACCCACCTGCATTAGCTAGATGAATAAAGGAATAAGCCCTGACCTTTGGCCATTGCTTCCTCATCTCCTCTCTCTGTTCTGTGCACTAGGTCAACTATAACTCTTGGTATTAAAAGTAATGGTGTATGTAGAAGAGGTTCTGTGGTGTCTTTAGCACAATCCCTCCTCCCAGTATCACCAGAACAGGGTTCCATCATGTCCTCTGTGTGGGGTGCATGTGCTCTTTTGTGTGACTGAGCTGTGAGTGCCTTGAATGTATCTGGCTGCAGTGACCCCCTTGCCAACTGTGGATCCCCTGGGAAGAGTTCGCTCCCACACTGATGACGAGCCTGTCTGTAGTGGCCCTGGGCTCATGGGTGGGTCGGATCAACACTCAGCCTCATTGTCTGCCTTTAGCCTCTTTTTGGCAGCTGCACCAAAGGTGCAGCAAACTCTTCCCAAAGAACAGAGAGATGAGGAAACAATGAAAAAAATAAAAATAGGACAAAAATCACAGCAAGAGCTAAATAAAACAGACAACCAATATGCCTGATCAAGAACTCAAACAGTCATAAAGTTATTCATTGGACTGGAGGAAAAAAGTGAACTCAATTTCAACAAAGATAGAAAATAAAGGATCAGAGCTGAAGAATACAATAAAAGACATATTGGAGGGAGTCAAGGTAATGGAAAGCACCAGAGCTGAACAGCAAAACTACAAAGTGATAAAAGGTTAAGGAACTCAGACATCTTCAAGCATCATAACATTCACATTATAGAGATCCCAGAACAGAAGGGGGCTGAAAACTTAATGGGTAAAAACTTCCAGGAGTCAGAGAACTCCTAACATAATGCACCTATGGAAGTACACACAAAGACAAAAATTTTAAATGGTGAGAATTTAGAGATTTCTAAAGGAGAAAATCAAATAGTTACATACAAGAGGAAACCAATAAAACTATTAGGGGATTTCTCAACAGAGACTTTGCAGGCCAGAAAAAAAATGGTACAGTGTATTAAAAGTGCTAAAAGGGAAACACCTACAACCAGAAATACTCAACAAGCTTATCACTGAGAATTCAGTTTCCTAAACAAAAGTTACAGGAGTTCATCACTAAACCATGCTTACCAAAAGCATTAAAGGAAATTCTTTGAAAAGGAAACAAAGATTGTAATTAAAAGCAAATTAAGAAAAAAAAAATCACAGGTAATCATACATTCATCACTTATAAAGTCAATATGGAAATTAACAAAATATAATCCATTATAAAAACTATAAAGAAATAAACAAGGTATAAAAATATGTATACATAAAATGTGGAGGAGAGTCCAAATATATAGTTTTAGAATGTGTTTAACCGTAAGTGACCATCAATATAGACTGCTATATGCAGGTTATATATGAACCCAATGGTAGACACAAATAAAAAAATCCATAATATATACACAAAAAGTAAAGGAATTAAAACACTGAAGTCAATAAGTGAGAAAAATTGTGAGATGACATAAGAGGCAAAAGTTAAAAAAGTACATACCTATCAGTAATTCCTTCAAATGTAAATGGTCTAAATGCTCCAATCAAAAGACAAAAGGTAACTAAATCATAAGACTCATCTACATGCTGCCTACATGAGACTCACTTCACACCTGCAAACACATATAAGAATGAAAATGAAGAGGGTGGAAAATATAGTTCATAGAAATCGATGTAAGGGGGAAAAAAGGGTAGCAATACTTACATCACACAAAAATAGATTTTTAGAATGAAGACTGTAACAAGAGATAGAGGGCATTACATAATGATAAAGGGGGCAGTCCAACAGGGGATAGAATAATTGTAAATCTAGGAACACCTAGTATTAACAGATATAACAGGAGAAATGGACAGTAGTACAATAGTAAAGAACCTTAACACCATTTACATCAACAACTAGATCTAGGCAGAAAAAAAAATCAATATGGAAACAGTGGCTTTGAAGGATACATTAGAACACATGGATCTACCATATATACACAGAACATTCCATCCAATAACAATACACATTCTCTTCAAGTGCATATAGAACCTTCTCCAGGATAGATCCCAGGTCAGGACACAAAACAAGACTCATTAAAGACTGAAATTATATGTAGCTTCTTTTTAAAAAAGATTTTAGAGAGTGAGTGTGAGAAGGGAGAAGGGCAGAGGGAGAGAAATCTCAAGCAGACTCTGCACTCAGTGTGGAGCCCAGTACAGGGCTCAATCCCATGACCCTGAGACTAGGACCCAAAGAGAAATCAAGAGTCAGATGTCTAACCGACTGAGCCACTCAGACAACCCAAGCATCTTTTCTGCTGACAAAGATATGAAACCAGAAATTACACGGAAAAAAAAACCTAAAAAAAATACATACACGTGGATGCCAAACAACATGATACTAAAGGATCAACTGGTCAAGAAATAAAAGAACCAGGAAGATAAATGAAAATAAACACAAAACAGTTCATAATCTTTGGGAAAGAGCAAAAGCAGTGCTGAGGGAGAGGTTTGTAGCAATGACAAGCCTACCTCAAACAAGGAAATACTCCAACAACCTAATGTTAAAGGGACTAGGAAGACAATGCCCAAAAGTCAGAAGGAGATTAGAGTTGGGGCGGTTGGGTGGCTCAGTGCTTGAGGATCTGCCTTCGGCTCAGGTCATGATCCTAGTGTCCTGGGATCGAGTTCCACATCAGGCTCCCCGCAGGGACCCTGCTTCTCCCTCTGCCTGTGTCCCTGCCTCTCTCTCTCTCTTATAAATAAATAAAATCTTTAAAGAAATGAGATCAGAGAAGAAATAAATACAGAAACGATCAATAAAAGATCAATAAAACCAAGAGCTAGTTCTCTGAATAAACATAAACCGTTAGCTAGACTCAAGAGAAAAAGGAACCAGAAATGAAAAAGGAAAAAAAAAAAGGATAATGAATCACATGTGAACTGGACAACTTAGAAGAGATGGATAAATTCCTAGAAACAGTTTTCCAAAATTTCATCAGGAAGAAATAGAAGATTTGAGTGGAGCAAGTGCTAATAATGAAATTAGATACCTCAAACTCAAACAGAAGTCCAGGACCAGATGGATTCACTGGTGAATTCTACCAAACATTTAAGGAGTAGTGCCTCCTCAAACTTTTCCAAAAAGTAAAAAGGAAAACGTCCAAATTCATTAGACAAGATCAAAATTCGCCTGGTGCCAAACACAGACAAAGGCACAACAAAACAGAACAAAAAACCCTACACAGCAATATCTCTGATCTTTATGAATATAAAGATCCTCAACAAATTAGCAAGCCAAATTTAATACGTTAAAAAAAAATCATTCACCATGACAAAGTAATTTATTCTAGAGATGCCAGAGTGGTTCAATATTTGTCAATCAACGTGCTACCTCACATCACCAAAGGAAAGGTAAAAACCACGATTATCAAGAGACGCAGAAAACACAGTTGACACATATTCATGATAAAAACTCTCAACCAAGTAGGTTTATAGGGAACACACCTCAACATAATGAAGTCCACATATGAAAAATAAAAAAAAAAAAAAACATTTTTTCCCCACCACTGAGTATGATGCTAACTATTAACTCCTAGCTTTTTCCCCTAAGCTCACTCTCACCACTTCTATTCCCAACGTGTTCCTGGAAGCCCTAGCCACAGCAAGCATCCAAATAAAAAGCATGCAAACTGGTAAGGAAGAAAAGTTGGCCTTGTTTGCAGGTAACTCTTAGACAGCCTACAGACCCCACCAAAAAAACTATTTGAACTGATGAAGTACAGAAATCTGTTGCATTTCTATATTCTATTAATTAACAAGAAGAAAAATTAATGATCCCACTTACAACTACAAAGGGATAAATATATATAATAAAGTAAAATGCCTACATGCTGAAAATTGCAACGAAGAAAAATTGAACACAAATAAATGGATTGAAAGAATATCATTGAAATGTCCACACTACACAAAGCAACCTACAGATTTTAATGCAATCCCTATCAAAATACCAATGGCTTTTTTCCACAAGAATAGGATAATCTTAAAATTCGTATAGAAGAAATAACCTCAAATAGCCTCAAAACTGGAGGAATAAAAACTCTAAGTTTTAATATACACTAACAAGGCTTTAGTAATAAACCAATATGGTACCATACTAGTACTAGCACAAAAACAGACCTAGATCAATGGAACAGGGTAGAGCCCAGAAATGGGCCGACACATATATGGTCAGTCCATGACGAAAGAAGTAAGAACATCCAATGGGGACAACACAGTCTCTACAAAAAAAAAAAAAAAAAAAAAAAAAATGGTACTGGGACAACTGGACAACTACAAAGAATGAAAGTAGACCACTTTCTTACACCATCCACAAAAACTCAATGGATGGAAGACCTGAATGTGAGACTGGAAACCCCAGAACTCCTAAAGAAAACATAGGCTGTGATGTTGGACACCAGGCTCAGGAACTTACTTCTGGATAGGTCTTTTCAGATAAGGGAAACAAAAGCAAGAGTAACCCTCATAGACAGCATTTCTTTTATATATATATATATAAATTTATTTTTTATTGGTCTTCAATTTGCCAACATGTAGAATAACACCCAGTGCTCATCCCATCAAGTGCCCCCCTCAGTGCCCGTCACCCAGTCACCCCCACCCCCTGCCCAACTCCCCCTTCCACCACCCCTAGTTCATTTCCCAGAGTTAGGAGTCTCTCATGTTCTGACAGACAGCATTTCTGAACAGTTACAATTTATATGAAAAAGAATGGGAATTTCTCTACTTCCATTAAGAATGAACACTTAGGAGTGCATATTCAGAGACACTGATGAATGAAATGAAAGCCGGGGAGCCTGGGGGGCTCAGATGGTCAAATGTGCCTTTGGCTCAGGTCATAATCCCAGGGTCATAGGATCCAGCCCCAGCATCAGGCTCTCTGCTCCGCGGGGAGTCTACTTCTTCCTTTCCCTCTGACCATCACTCTGACTACTTGTGCTGTCAAAAGCTTAAAAAAAAAAAATTAAAGCCAATGGCTATTTTTGTATTGTTAAAATGTTTATTTTATCACAAGTCATCTATAGATTCAAAGCAATCCATATCAAGATTTCAGCAGATTTTTTAAGAGAATCAGTTCTAAATTTTATATGGAACAAGACCCTAAATATCCAAAGTAATCTCAGGAAAGAACAAAGCAGGACGTATCACATTTCTTGATTTAAAGGTATACCATAAAAACAAATCATCAAAACAGTATGGCCCTGGCATAAAAATAGATCAATGAAACAGAATGCAGAGCTTAGATGCCCAAGTATATATAGTCAAGCAATATTTGACAACAGAGCCAGGAACACTCAAAAAAAAAAATCAGTTTCTTCAATACACATTTCTGGAAAATTGCCTGCTCACATGTAAAAGAACTATCTAACCTGGTTTACAAAAACTAACTTGATTCAAAACTGGATTCAAAATTAATTGAATCAATTGATTCAAAATTGATTTAAAACTCCTTAAAGACATAAAAAGGTCCTTGACGTAGGTCTTGGCAGTGAATTTTGAGATAGAACACAAAGCATAAGCAACAACAAAAGTCAAGTGGAACTACATCAAACTAAAAAGCTTCTATAGAGTAAATCAAAGTGAAAAGGCAACAGGTAGGATGGGTAAAAGTATTTGCAGATCCTATCTGATAAGGAGTTAATATTCAAAGGGTATAAAGAACTCCTACAATGGCAAAAAATCCTATTAAAAGTGGACAAACCTGTATGGACTCGTAAAGACACTGTACTAGTTAACAGGTGGCTCAAAAGATGCTTAACCACCAGTCATTCAGAAACACAGATTACAGCCACAACAAAATACCACTTCACACCTGTTAGAAGGGTTGTTAAGACTCAAGGTAACAGATGCTGGCAAAGATGTCGAGAAATGGCAATCTCCCCAGCAGTGTGCAGGAGTTCCCAACTAGAACAGCCACTGTGGAAAACAGGCGATCCTCAAAAGACTAAATATAAAACTGGCCTATGACCTAGAAATCCTACTTCTGGGAATGCGTTCCCGGGAAATGAACACACTAAACCCAAGAAGATCTATGCACCCCCATGTTCATAGCAGCATTAGGGACAACAGCTGAGACACGAAAAGAATCTAAGTGTCCATTTATCTGTTAATAGATAATGAAGTTATGACACAAACATACACTTCTCCACAAGTGGGTTATTATTCAGTCATAAAACAGTAGGAAAATGCTCCCATTTGCATCACCAATGGACTTTGAGGGTGTTATGATGAGCAAAATAAGCTAGAGAACACCAGATACTGTATGACCTCACTTATATAGGTCAAGACTAAAAATGAAACCCAAATTCCTCAAGAACATCAGATCTGTGGTTGCCACAAACAACGGGTCAGGGAAAGGAGGAACGTTTCAGCTGTAGGATAAGTAAGCTTTAAGAACGTAAGGTCTGAAAGTGACTAATAGCTACCAGTGTGGGGTGTATGTGCAAGCTGCTGGGGGTAAAACCGGAGTTCTTAGTCCAGAGAAAGAAAATCTGCATTCATTTTTATATTATACAAGACGATGGATGTTAGTGATGCTCGTTGTCATTGTTTCACAGTGTACGTTGTCAAACCCTCACGCTGCACAACAGCTTAAACTCATCAGTGACACCCACCGCCGTATCTCGAAACTGGGAAGAACACAGCACAACGCGTTATCACAAACCTAGGTGACCACCACCCATGTCAACATACCCAAGCGCCAGCTTCCTAGAAGCTATTCTAGTGCCCACTCCCCCACCCCCCGCCCAATAACCGGCCTTCCCCCATCATCCCCTCACCCAAGTTTTACAGAAATCACTGCTAGTGGTTTTCCCGCATCCTGGGTGTTCAACACCAGTTTAATTGTGACTACTTTTACGAAAATGTGGTTGTGTGTACCTTTAGTTTGCTGTCTTGAGAGTCATGTATTTAGTTGCATGAAATAGTATTTTATTGTGATTGTTACACTCCGCTGAATGGACCACAATACACATATCTATTATGCTTTTGATGCATTTTTTTTTCAGTTTGTGGCTTTCATAAATAACACTGCCTGAAGCACTTACACATGTATCAGCATCTATGTGCACATATTTCTGTAGGGAAATAGATTTGAAAATAGGATTTCTGAGTCAGTATTTATTCATTCAACTCTGGTAGACTACGCCAAACGGTTTTCAAAAGTGCTTGCAAATGATCCAAATTTGGTATTTTCTGAATATAAAGACCGTTATTGGTCACACACATATGCATCTATTGTAAATAGGTCTTACCCCATGGTGTGCCTTTGTGCTTTCGGTGTCCTTTGGTAAGTTCTTATGTCCAATTTGTTAGCATTTTCATTTATAGCTAATACTGTAAGTTCTACTCAGCATGACTTTTCTCTAAGGTTCATGAAAAGGTTATAAAATTGGGGATCCCTGGGTGGCTCAGTGGTTTAGTGCCTATCTTCAGCCCAGGGCGTGATCCTGGAGTCCCGGGATCGAGTCCCCCATCGGGCTCCCTGCATGGAGCCTCTTTCTCCCTCTGCCTGTGTCTCTGCTCTCCCCCTCTCTCATGAATAAATAAAATCTTAAAAAAAAAGGTTATAAAATTAAGTTATGCTGCTTTATTTGCATCCACAATGCCTGTATTTTGTATGATGTGGAGTAGGTGGCTTTTTAAAATGGTTACACAAGTGACAAATTCCTGCTTATTGAAGATCCTATCATTCATCAGCAGTTTCAGACTCTTTAGAATCCATCTTAATAGGTGGGGGTAGGAGTCTGGTCCTCCCCTTTTGCATGGTTTTTGTAGATTTTTTTTTTAATTGGAGCTTGATTTATCAACATATAGCATAACACCCAGTGCTCATCCCATCAAGTGCCCACCCAGTCGTCCCATCCCCCTGCCTGCCTCCCTTTCCACTTCCCCTTGTTCGTTTCCCAGAATTAGAAGTCTCTCATGATTTGTCACCCTCTGATTTTTTCCCCATTTTCTTTCCTTTCCCCTATAATCCCTTTCACTATTTCTTATATTCCCCGTCTGAGTAAGACCATCTGATGGTTGTCCTTCTCCAACTGACTTCACTCAGCATAATACCCTTCAGTTCCATCCACGTCGAAGCAAATGGCGGGTATTTGTAGTTTCTGATGGCTGAGGAATATTCCATTGTATACATAGACCACATCTTTATCCATTCATCTGTCCACAGACACTGAGGCTCCTTCCACAGTTTGGTTATTGTGGACATTGCTGCTGTGAACATCGGGGTGCAGGTGTCCTGACATTTCACTGCATCTGTATCTTTGGGGTAAATCCCCAACAGTGCAATTGTTGGGTCCTAGGGCAGTTCTATTTTTAACTCTTTGAGGAATCTCCACACGGTTTTCCAGGAGTGGCTGCACCATTTCACATTCCCACCAACAGTGTAAGAGGGTTCCCTTTTCTCCGCATCCTCTCCAACATTTGTGGTTTCCTGCCTTGTTAATTTTCCCCATTCTCACTGGTGTGAGGTAGGATCTCGTTGTGGTTTTGATTTGTATTTCCCTGATGGCCAGTGATGCAGAACATTTTCTCATGTGCTTGTTGGCCATGTCTATGTCTTCCTCTGAGAGATTTCTGTTCACGTCTTTTGCCCATTTCATGATTGGATTGTTTCTTGGGTGTTGAGTTTCATAAGTTCTTTATAGATCTTGGATACTAGCCCTTTATCTGATAGGACCAGTATGCACCCAGAACCAAGTGATATACCATGCTGGTTCATTCCGGGAGATTCCTCATTCCCATTCTGCCCCCCTCGTTTATCTCATTTATATTTTGGTGGCCAATGTTGGGGCACTCTACAAGTTTTTTTTTAATTCTTTAGTAGATAGCATACTATATTAATCACAGCAACATTGCAAAAGCTACATTATCTAAGAGAGAAGCTCTCCTGCAGATTTTCTTAGAATTTTTTTTTTTTGGCTACCCTTGATCTTTTATATCCTCACATATATTTTAGAACCCTATCAAACTTCATAATCTATTACTTTCATTACAGATGCAAGTCATCTATATTTGGGATAATATTTGCATAATCTCCCTTGTCTTGTTTTGGTATTAAGGCAATGAAAGCCTCAAAGATGGGAAAAATTTATGATCTGGAAGTTTTAAACTTGGGTATTTTGTAGACTACACTGAAATAGGGCATCAGAAATTTTATTGAGATGTTTTAATTGGTTTAAATTGCAGTGTCATTTGTAAGCTTTTGCTGAAATTGCGTATTTCTAGTTATTCCTATATTTGATCTAAATTTAAAGTAATGAAATCAAGATATCTTCATATTTTATCTCTATCCATTTATATTTAATAATCACTGGCATAGATGTTTAAAACCACCTTTTTTGTGTCTATATGCATTGTTTTCTGTTCAATCTTTTAAAACTTTCGAGATTTCTTTCTAATAGCTGTTACCCATAAATTTGAAGTGAGCACTAGGAAGGTTATTTTTCAACCAACTTCCATCTTTGGAAACTGTGTACCTTTGCTGTAAATTCCTTGGGACTTCAGCCTTGCCTGGATCTTTGTCCAACCATGATCCATCCATTCAGCAGAGAATGGCCTTAGAAAAGCCAGGAACATCTCAAATGCAGAAATACCATTTGCACAGGATCAAGAGTATGCAAGGCATCGAGAGGGTCTTACCAAGTTTATTTTGCCTGCATTTTTTTAGATAAAAGAATTGGAGGCAAATATTTAAAAATGAACCTCTCATAAAGTTAATTTTTTAGGGAAGGATGAGTAAGGTAGAGGCACATGGTGAAAAACAAGTAAAAGGAGGTACTGAGCAGACCTGGCATCAGGACAAGACCTTAAGAAACAGGCCATCTAGGGAAAAATCACAGGAAGTCGGATTCCAGCTCTATCCTAGTTTTCTCTATTCCCACAGGTCAAAGATCACTGCACAAAAGGTAATTTCTCCACAATTTCACATCATATGATCTGGAGAGCCCAGAAATCCAGTAAGTGCAGTACAGCCCAGATAGAGATGCAAACATCTCACACTTTGTCCAACTGTTTCTTGCATGTGGCTCAGATTTGTGGCAGGAAAGGCACAAACAGCAAGCCTGAGCTGTCTATCAAGAATATAAACTATAATGTTCTGGCCAAACAAGCAAGGCTCAGGGAGATGGGAAGGCATCTGGTGCTCAAGGAGCACAGCTGTGTTCAGAACTGTTTGCTCCTTTCCTCAGACATGCTGTTACTTTATATCACAGCTCTTCTAAGGTCTGTGAAGAGGAAGGATGCCCTCTGTTCTTGCACAGGAGACCAACATGCTCATTCCTTCAAAGGTGGGCCAGTTGTGTTCTCCTACTGAAGTTGCAGGACAGTTGCCAAAGCAGGGCGGAGTTCCCCCTATGGCAGATGGTGGGGTGTTGTCAGTATTACTTATCACCTTCGCACTCACAGCTCTTTTAGATTCCCCTTACCTTTAAACAAGAGTTTTAGGTTTGGGTTGTATGGGTGATGGGAGCACAGTCCTCTCCTGTCTTCCCACTACTTCTGGTTGCCAGGATCTCCCTGTTGGTCATTGGTGAGCTCAGTATCTCAATATCAAGAGTTGACCTCATGAAAACCTGAATTCTAAGGTTTTTGCATAGAAGTCATGTGTAAATGTGATGTTTTTCTGAGATCCTATATTTTCATAGGTTTTAGTTTTTACTAACTTCTTCAGATTTTAAGTTTCCTAATCATGGGGAATTCTGTGGGAATGGTTTGTATTTATTCTGTAAAGCACTCCTAGGAATTTCTGAGTGCTGAGTGTTGACATGAGCTTGGGAAAAGTTTTAGTCCTCTCAAATCTGGTGTCTGTTTCAATTTCTCTATTTGCAATGTTCACTGTCCCGAGTTTCAGTTGTTTTCTCTGAAGTTTCCATACTGTGCAAGTCTTTGTTATTTTCTAGAGTTCTAAACTTTCTCTTGACAAATTTTGGAAATGTTTTTATGGAGGGGTATTTCCAGAGGTCAGTGCTCTGCCATTCTGGACAATCTCAAAGTCAAATAAGGAGATCTAAACCTCAAATACTTTCCTTTAGTGTCTGAATGTCCTTAATTTTTAGAGTTCAGTGATCTTTTGAGATTCTTAGTCTTTTATACCTTTGAATACAAAAAATATACTGACTATAGTATAAAAATTTATTTAGCTCCTGAAGTTCCACTTATGCTTCCTGCCTATTTCTTGACTAACTGTCCTCATTTCTATAATTGGTGCCAGACAATGTTTCATATTTAATGTTTTTAGAGATAATCTGTAAAAACCTAATAGAAACTGCTGGATTGAAGAGGAATTCGATTTTTAACTTTGAAGAACAGATAAAGATGTAGTGTGTGAGTATATATATGTACATACATTTGTGTGTGCACACAGATGGAATATTAGCCATAAGGATAAAATCTTGCCATTTGCAATGACATGGATGGAAGTAGAGGGTATAATGCTAAACAAAGTCAATGAGAAATATCATGGATCTCACTAATATGTGGAAATTAAGAAAACAAATGAGCAAAGGGAGAGACAAACCAAGAAACAGACTCTTAACTACAGAGTAAACACTGATGGTTACCAGAAGAGAGGTGAGTAGGCAGATGGATTAAATCAGTAATGGGGATTAAGGAGTGTACTTGTGATGAATACAGGGTAATGAATGAAAGTGGAACTAGAGGGTATTATGCTGAGTGAAATAAATCAATCAGAGAAGGACAAACATTATATGATCTCATTCATTTGGGGAATATAAATAATAGTAAAAGGGAATAGAAGGGAAGGAAGAAGAAATAGGTAGGAAATATCAGAAAGAGAGACAGAACATGAAGACTCCTAACTCTGGGAAACGAACTAGGGGTGGTGGAAGGGGAGGAGGTGGGGCATGGAGGTGAATGGGTGGCGGGCACTGAGGTGGGCACTTGATGGGATGACCACTGGGTGTTATTCTGTATGTTGGCAAATTGAATACCAATAAAAAATAAATTTATAAAAAATAAAAAATAAAATTTAAAAAAGTGTTGAGTCACTGAATTGTACACCTGAAACTGTTACACTATGTTAACTGGAATTTAAATAAAAACTTAGTGATCCCTTGGTGGCTCAGCTGTTTAGCACCTGCCTTCAGCCCAGGGCATGATCCTGGAGTCCTGGGATCGAGTCCCACATTGGGCTCCGTGCATGGAGCCTGCTTCTCCCTCTGCCTGTGTCTCTGCCTCTCTCTCTGTCTCTCATGAATAAATATTTTTTAAAAAAGTTTAAAAAATAAAAACTTATATTTTTGAGTGTCTCTTAATAAACCTTCCCTACTACCCAGATCCCTGAGCACATCAGATCTGATATTACCTCCACTCTTTTCAAAGGACTGACATTGGAATCTGATCCTTATTATGAGTATTTTGACATCTTCCTATTAAGAGACTTTCCCTCAATTATTGATTTAGCAAATATGTATAGGACTTTTTAATCAAATCATTACAAAATACATTCTTCTTAGGTATATGCACTTCATTTTGAAAATATTACATTATAGAACACAAATCAAACCATTTGTTTTTGAAAAACATTCTATACAACATAGTATTGGAGGTCCTACCCAGAGGAGTTAGGTAAGAATAACACCTCCAAATTGGAAAAGTAAAATGGCCACTATTTACAGCTGACACATATATAGAAAACTGACACCAAAAAAAAAAAAAAAATAGAAGTCACACAACACAAAATTTGTTGTACAAATATCTGCATTTATATACACTAATGAACTATCAGCAAACAATTGACAGAAAAAATACCTAGAAATAAATTTAATGAAAAAAAGTTGAACTTGGGATCCCTGGGTGGAGCAGCGGTTTAGCGCCTGCCTTTGGCCCAGGGCACGATCCTGGAGACCCAGGATCGAGTCCCACGTCGGGCTCCCGGTGCATGGAGCCTGCTTCTCCCTCTGCCTGTGTCTCTGCCTCTCTCTCTCTCTCTCTCTCTCTCTCTCATAAATAAATAAATAAAATTAAAAAAAAAAGTTGAACAAAGATTCCATGTTCATGGATTGAAAAATTTTGTTAAATGTCTACTACCCAAAGTAATGCATATATTCTATGCAATCTTTATTAATACTACTGGTATTTTTCAGAAAAAAAATCCTAAAACTTGTACAGAATGACAAAAGATCCTGAGTAGCCACAGCAATCTTAAGAAAAACAATGCTTAAGGCATCACACTTCCCGATTTCAAATAAAAAGCTATTGTAATAAAAACAGTAGATTGACCTAAGAATAGTTATACAGATCAAAGGCATAGAATTAAAAGCCCAGAAATAAACTCATGCATATAAAGTCAACTTACAAAGAAGGCAGGATTATCTATCAATAAATGGTGTTGGAAAAGCTAGACAGTTCCATGCAAAAGAATACACCTGGGTCACATTACATCATACACAGTAACTCAAAATGAGTTGAAGATTTGAACAAAGCCCAGAATAAAATCAGAAATAGGTGAAGTTACAACTGACAGCAAAGACAAGGATTCTAATAAACTACTGCAAACATATGCCAATAATTCAACAAACAAGAAATGGATAAAACCTTACAAACCTAATACTCCACGACTGGATCAGGAAGAAACAAAATCTGAACAAACTTTCTAGTAATAAAATTGGATCAGTAATCAACAACCTCCCAGACAACCAGGTCCAGGTGGCTTCACAGGTGAATTCCACCCCAAGTTCTTTAAATAGTTAATAACAATCTTTCTCAACTGACTAGGAAGAGAGGCATCCAAACTTGCTTTACACCAAGCTAGTATTACTGATATAAAACCCACACAAACTCTACAAAAGACTACAGGCCAGTCTTCCTGATGAACATAGGTATAAAAATATTTAAAATTATGTAAACCATTTACAACAATGCATTGAAGAAATCCTCACCATGATCAAGGAGGGTTTATTCCAGGGAATCAAAGATGGTTCAAAATCTGCAAATAAATAATACACTACCAGAACAGAAGAATAAAATCCAATGATCATCTGAAAGGCAGAAACACACACTGGACAAAATTCAACATAGGATTATGATAAAAATTATCAGCAAGTGGCATAGAAGGAAAATACCTCAATATAACAATGGATAAAACTGTCAGGTAACCACAGACTATGAAAAGCTGAAGGAATCCCCTTTAAGTATCAGAAACAAGACAAAAACACCCACTACATTATTTTTAATAAACATAGTATCAGAAGTCCTAGTCATAGCAATCAGGCAAGTCATCTATATTAGTCAGGAAAAAGTAAAAGTAATTTGCAGATGATAGGATACTCTAAATTGAAAACCTTAAAGACTCCACTAAAAAGTTCAGTATAGTTTCAGGATACTAAATACACAGTCCATTGAGTTTCTATACACTAAAAAAGAAAATCCGATCACAATTGCACCAAAAACCAGATATCCAAGAGTAAGTTTTACAGAGATGAAATACTTCTTCTCTGAAAACTAAGACACTGATGAAAGAAACTGAAGACACAAATGGAAAGATATACCACATTCGTGGATTAGGAGATTTTGGATAGTAGAGACCTATTAAAAATAATCTAAAGATTCAAAATCTATCTAAATACCAACGACATTTTTCTCAGAACTAAAATAATCTTAAAATTTGTATGGAACCACAAAAGACCCCAAATAGAAAGTCATCTTGAAAAACAAAAAACAAACCTGGAGGCATCACGACTAGCACAAAAACACACAGAGAAATGGAACACAATAGTCAAGAAATACGCCCACATTTATATGGTCAATTAATCCATAACAAAGGAACAGCCAGTGAGGGAAAGGCAGACTTTTCAATAAATGGGGTGGAGAAAAACCAGATAGTGACACACAAAAGACTAACTGGTCCACTGTCTTATACTATATACAAAAATAAACTCAAAATGATTTAGAGACCTATGGGTAAGAACTGAAACTATAAACTTTATTTTTGAGATTTCAGAGAAAGAGAACACATGCCAACACAAGCAGGAGGGAGCAGGAGAGAGAATCCAAAGCAGACTCTGTGTTATGGACAGGGCCCCATGAGGAGCTCAGTCCCAAGACCCTGAGATCATGCCCTGAGCCAAAACCAAGTGTCAGATGCTCAATGGAAACACCCAGATGCCTCAAACCATAATTTTTTTTAAAAGATTAGAGAGACAGCAGGGGGAGGGCCAGAAGCAACAGACTCCCTGCTGATTGGGGAGCCCAGTGTGGGGCTTGATCTCAGGACTCTGAGATCATGACATGAGACAAAGGCAGATGCCCAACCGACTGAGCCTCCCAGCCACCCCTGAAATCATAAAACTTTTAAAGAACATATAGGCAGTCATCCATCTGAGCAACTTTTTTTTTTTTACCTGTCTCCTCAGGGAAGGGCAATAGAAGAAATTTGACCATAAACTGAAAATACTTTGCACAGCAAAGGAAACTACCCATATAATGAAGAGGCTTGCAAATGTTATCTAATAAAGGGTTCATATCCAACACATGTAAAGAATTCATTGAATTCGACATACACACTCGAAATTCAAATGAGAAGAGTAGATTACTTAGACATTTTTATGAATATCTACAGATGGCCAGACAGAAGATGTGGAGTATCGCTCATCAGGGAAATGGAAATCAACAGTATCACCTCACACCAGTAGTCAGCCGGCTACTGTCAAAAACAAGTGTTGAGTATACGGAGAAAAGAAAACTGAGTGCTGTTTGGGAGAATGGGGACTGGCGCGGCCACCATGGGGAACAGTATGGAGGAACGAGTTTTTCATCCAGCAATTTCAAATGAGTATTTACCTTAAATTAAAACGGTAAGACACATGCACCTTTAAGTTTAATGCAGTAGTTATTTACAACAGCCAAGATGTTAAAACAACCTAAGCATCTATTCATGGAGGAATGGCTAAAGAAGATGTAGTACATCATAAGGAATATTACTCATCCATATAAAGATCTTAGGACTTGCAAAAACACAGACTGACCTAAGGGGGTGGGGGTTATGCTAAGTAAAATACTTTATGGTCTCAAGTGTAGTCTAAAATCAAGAAACAACTCCAAATCCATAAGGAAAGAACAGATCGGGTGCTAGATGGGAGGACAGTGGGGAAATGGGTAACATAAGAGGATTAGAAGAAACAAGCCTCTAGTCACAAGTCCTAGGGATGCAAGCTACCCCACAGGATTACTGTCCATGGCACTGTAATAACGGAGTGGGGACAACAGTAACTAGACCATGTGGTCCTCATTCTGCAACACATACACGTGTCAAATGCCTATGTGGTGCACCTGAAAATATTGTATATCACTGTACCTTGATGGAAACATTAAAACCACTTACATAAAAATCTAGCTCTCAAGGAAGGAGGATGGAGAAGGAGTAAGGGACCCTAGTTTCATCTGGTCTCTTGGATTCAGCTAGAGAGCTATCAAATCATTCTCAATACCTGTGAACTTAACCTGTGATAGAAAAGAATTGCTGCAATTCTACACATAAAAAAGTGATCACTTTTGCAAGGTAGGTGTGGAGAAGCGAATCTGAGGGGATATGTGGAAGATAAATGGCAGGGGGAGGGGGCCTCTGTAAGCTGGCTACTGGAAGGTGATAAAGCAGCGGAGCGCAAAGTCAGAACTCTCCCGAGTCTGCTATGGTGAGGGATATACCTGCCTAAAAAGCACTCCGGTGGTGAAGTGGGCAGAGTCGTAGGTGGGAGAGTGGGGCCTCAGGATCCATGGGGTCACAGGAAGATGGGGGTGGCCTGAACCTGGCAGTGTTCCCAGGCACTGGAATGGGGGAGCCAGCTGCCATCAGCAAACCCAGGAGTGGGCTTGCAGTTTGGTGTTGCCATAAAACCACAAACCATGGCATTCAGGTGACTGCTCTCTGAGCAGGGGCCCAGCAAGGGACAGAACCAAGGAGACCCCACTCCCCACTTCCTCCTCCAGGAGGAGTGACACAGGTGCATACTGCAGGAATCTGGAGCTTAGAGACTCTCGAAGTGGGGTCAAGTGCCTGAGATAGAGACGCTCAGTCACAGGCTGGGTGAGCAGAGTGTGGACAGAGACCAGGGAGACCGGAATGATTGACTGTTTTCCCTGAGGATTCAGTGAAGATTGGGGGCCGAGTTTTCAGCTCCACAGCTGGAGATTGGGAGGCCACCATTTTTATTTACATCCCCTAAAGAAGCGCAAAGCTTTCAGGGAACTGAAGCCACACAGAGCAGCCCAAAGTCACTTACACTGAGCCCAGCCCCCTGGCAAGGGTGGTACAACCATCCCAGGGCAAAGATATTGGAGAATCAGGGCAATGGCCTGTCCCCCAGAAGATCATCAAGAATGATAAACATGGTATTAGCCAGCCCAAACATACAAGGCTAGGGGAAAATAATATATAGAATTTGTGGGGGTTTTTTCCTCATGATTCTTTAGTCTTTCAAGTTTAATTTTTCTTCCTTTTCAACTTATGTCTTCTTTTATCAACTTTTTCTTCATTTACATTATGTATTCTTCATTTTTTACTTCCTTTCATCGTATTCGATTCTATTTTTGTATGTATGTAAGTTTTTACTTCTTTACAATTTTGGGATCAAGAGTCTTCTAATGAATAGATGAGGATATATCCAGGACCTAGTGTATCACCCTGTTCTGTTCACTTTATTATTTTTTTGTTTCTAATCTCCTGATTTGTCTAGTGTTTATTTCACTGGGATCATGGTTGTTTTTTTTTATTTTGTCCTCTTGTTCATCCATTCTTTGCTGAATATATCAAGACAGGAAGGTTATCCCAGAAAAAAAGAAGAGACAGTACTAACTTCCAGAGACTTAATATGGATATTGATGTCAGAGCTAGAATTCAGAATAAAATTATAAAGATATTAGCTAGGCTTGAAAGAAACCTAGAAGACACTAGAGAACCCCTTTCTGATTAAATAAAAGAACTAAAATCTAATCAGATCAAAAGGGTATTGCTGAGATGCAATCAACAATGGAGGTGCTAATAGAATGAGGCAGAAGAGAAAGTCAGTGACCTAGAAGATATGGTGGAGAATAAAACTAAGGAAAAAACTACTGGATCATGAGGGGAGGATTAGAGAGATCAGCGATACCATGAAGAGAAAACAATATTAGAATAACTGGGGTCCCAGAGGAAGAGGAGAGGGGCTGAATGTATATTTGAGCAAATTATAGCTGAGCACTTTCCTAATCTGGGAAGGAAATAGGCACTGACGCCCAGGAGGCACAGAAAACCTCCCTCAAAAATCAATAAAAATAAGTCAACACCTCAACATATGATAGCAAAGCTTGCAAATTTCAGAGAAAATCCTGACAGCAGCTCGGGACAAGAAGTCCTTAGACTACAGAGATACAAACAAAAGCCTGCCAGGAGATCTATCCAGAGACCCGGCAGGCCAGAAAAGACTGGCACGATATATTCAGAAAAATATGCAGCCAAGAATATTATATCCGGAAAAGCTTTTATTCAGAATAGGAGAGAGAAAGAGCTTCCAGGACAAAATTTGTAATCAGTAATCCAAACTTGTAGGAAATATTAAAAGGGATCTTTTAAGCAGAGAGATCCCAAAAGTAACATAGATAAGAAAGGAACAGGGACAGTATACAGAAACAGTGACTTTACAAGTAATACAATGGCACTAAATTTAGATCTTTCAATAGTTACTCTGAATGTAAATGGGCTAAATACCCCAATAAAAAGACACAGGGGTATCCAATTTAAAAAGATCAATATGCTGACTACAAAAGACTTATTTTAGACCCAAAGACACTCCAGACTGAAAGTGAGGAGGTGTAAAACATTTATCATCCTAATGGACATCAAAGGGAAGCTAGGGTAGCAATTCTTATATCAGATAAATTAGATTTAAACCAAAGACTGTCAAGAGACGCCAAGGGACACTATATCATACTTAAAGGGTCTAACATGATCTAACAATTGTAAATATTTATGCTTCTCACCTGAGAGCTCATTGTATAAACCAATAAAAAAATTGAAGAAACACGTTGATAATACAATAGCAGGTGACTAACACCCCACTCACAGCAATGGACAGATCATCTAAACAGAAGATCAATAAGGAAACAAGGGCTTTGAATGACACACTGGACCAGATGGACTTCATAGATATATTCAGAGCATTCCTTCCTAAAGCAACAGAATACATTCTTCTCAAGTGCACATGGAACTTTCTCCAGAAGAGATCACATACTGGGTCACAAATCAGGTCTCAACTGGTACCAAAACATAAGAACTATGATTCTTCTTTGCATATTTTCAGGCGACAATGCTTTAAAACTTGAATTCAACAAGAGGAAATTTGGGAAGAACTCATACCTGGAGGTTAAAGATTATCCTACTAAAGAATGAATGGGCCAACCAAAGAATTTAAGAAGTTAAATTTGGAAACAAATGAAAATTCAAACAGCTCTATCAAAACCTCTGGGATGCAGCAAAGGCAGTCCTAAGAGGGAAGTACACAGCAATACCAGATTTTCTCAGGCAACAGGAAAAGTCTCAAATATACAACCTACTCATACACCTAAAGGAGCTGGAGAGAGAAAAGAAAGCAGAAGAGAAGAGAATATAGAGCAGTAATCAATTAAATAGAAATCAAAGGAACAATAGAACAGATCAGCTAAACAAGGATCTGGTTCTTTGAAAGATTGATAAACTCCTAGCCAGACTTATCAAAAAGGAAACAAGAAACACAATAAAATCATGAATGAGAGAGGAAAGATCATAACCAACACCCAAGGAAATACAATTTTAAGAATTTATGAGCAACTGTAGGCCAACAAATTAGGCAATCTGGGAGAAATGGATGCATCCCTGGAAACAAACTATTGAAAGAGGAAGAAATAGAAAACCTGAACAAACCTATAATCAGCAAGAAAATGGAAGCACTCATCAAAAACCTCCCAACACATATGAGTCTAGGGCCGGGTGACTTCCCAAGGGAATTCTACCAAATATCTGAAGGAGAATCAATACCTATTCTTCTAAAAGTTGTTTCAAAAAAAATAGAAATTGAAGGAAAACTTCCAAACTTGTTCTGAGGCTAGCATTACTTTGGTCTCAAAACCAAAGACCCCTTCAAAAAGGAGAATTACAAACCAATATTGCTGAAGAACATGGATGCAAAAATTCTCACCAAAATACTAGCGATTAGGATCCAACAATACATTAAAAGGATGATTCACCAACACCAAGTGGAATTTATTCCTGGACTGCAAGGGTAGATTAACATCTGCAAATCAACATGATGCATCACATTAATAGAGGACAACCACTGTATGATTCTCCAATTGATGCAGAAAAAGCATTTGACAAAGAACTTCATTCTTTTTTAACTCTTCACCATTTAGGGATAGAGGGACCAAACCTCAATATCATAAAAGCCATCTCGGAAAAGCCCACAGCAAATATTATTCTCAATGGGGAAAAACAAGAGCTTTCCCCCAAGGTCAGGAACACAACAGGGATGCCCACTCTCACTTCTGTTGTTCAATATAGTGCTAGAAGTCCTAACCTCAGCAATCAGACAAAAAAAAAAAAAAAAAAAAAAAAAAACCTAGACATTCTGATTGGCAAAGACTACATTACTCAATCTTCAGACAACATGCTACTTTATGTGGAAAACTCCTAAATACTCTACCCCCAAATTGCTAGAACTCTTAGGAATGTTGCAACTTGGCAGGATATAAAATGCAGACATCAGCTGCATTTCTTTAGTGAGAGAAATTAAGGAACCATTCTCATTTATAATTGCACATAAAACCATAATATACCTAGGAATAAACCTATCGTAAGAGGTAAAGGATCTGTCCTCTAAAAACTATGGAACACTTAAATTGAGAGACACAAAGAGATGAAAAAACATTCCATGCTCATGGATTGGAAGAACAAATACTGTGAAATTTTCTATGCTACCCAGAGCAATTCTATACATTCAATGCAATCTCTATCAAAAGACAGTTGACATTTTTCACAGAATCATCCCAAGATTTGTATGGAATCAGAAAAAAACCCTGAATAGCCAGTAGAATGTTGAAAAAGAAAACCAAAGCTGGGGGTATCAGAATGCCTGACTTCAAGCTGTACTACAAAGCTGTGATCATCAAGACAGTGTGGTACCGGTACAAAAACAGACACATAGATCAATGGAAAATAGAGAAACCAGAAATGGACCCTCAACTCTAGGGTCAACTAATTTTTGACAAAACAGGAGAGAGTATCCAATGAAAAAAGGACAGTCTGTCAGAAACGGTGCTGGGAAAAATGAACAGCCATATATAGAATAATGAAACAATCCCCCTTCTTACTCCATACAAAATATAAACTCAAATTGGATGAAAGACATAAGTGCAAGAGAAATCCATCAAAATCCTAGGAAACACAGGAAGCAACCTCTTCGACTTCAGCCACAGCAACTTCTTGCTAGGCATGTCTCCAAAAGCAAGGAAACAGACAAAAATGAACTATTGAGACTTAAGATAAAAAGCTTCTGCACAACAAAGGAAACAGTGAACAAAACTAAAAGCAACCTACAGAATGCGAGAAGATATTTGCAAATGACCTATCCAGATAAAGGGTTACAATCCAACTACTATGAAGAACTTATCAAATACCACCCAAAAAAAGAATCCAGTCAAGAAATGGGCATAAGGCATGAACAGACATTTCTCCAAAGATGACATACAAATTTCCAATGGACACATGATAAATGCTCAACATTACTTGGCATCAGAAATATAAATCAAAACCACAATGAGATACGACCTCACACTAGTCAGAATGGCCAAAATTAACTCAGTAAACCAACGCTGGTATTTACTCCAAAGACATAAATGTAGTGATCCAAAGGGGCAGCTGCACCCCAATGTTCATAGAAGTAATTCCACAATCGCCAAACTATGGAAAGAGCCCAGATATCCATCAACAGATGAAGAATTAAAAAAAAAACAGATGAATATATATGAATATTACTCAGCCATCAAAAAGGATGAAATCTGACCACTTACATAGGTGTGGATGAAACTGGTATTATGCTGAGGTGAAATTAGTCAATCCAAGGGAGAAAATTATCACATGGTATCATTCATAGGTATAAAACCACACAGAGGATCATAGGGAAAGGGTAGGAAACAAACTAAGGTTGATGAGAGGAGGGCAGAGGAATGAGGTAACTGGGTGACAGGCATTAAGGAGGACACATGCTGTGCTGAGCACTGGGTGTTATATGCAACTGATGAATTACTGAACTCTCCATCCACAACTAATGGTATACTATAGGTTGGCTAATTGAATTTAAGGGAAAAAATCTATCATGATATAGCTATTATACTACAAGAGAAATCCAAAATATTAGAACCTATAGAAAAAGCCTAAGACCTGTAAACTCAAGTCTCATGTGGGCATCTACTTATGAGTCAGAAACAAACCTAATGTTTAATTCATGAAAGAACATTTGCATTAATTTGCATGAATTTTAAATATTTAAGTGGAGCAAAATGTGTTGGGAGAACTCTGGATATTTCTCTACATCTTACCTATAAAAAATAACAAGACTTAAAACCTAAGACCTGAAACTATCAAAGTAGAAAATTTAAGGACTAAGCCTCTACATTGGATTTGGAGAGGAAATTTTTGAAATAAAAAAACACAAGTGGGACTAAAACTAAAGCATCTCTGCAAAGCAAAGGACACCAATGTGAAAAGAGGGTAATATCCAAAATATCCAAAGTATATAAAAGATGCACTAGCAAAAACAAATCAACCCCTACCCAAAACAGAACTCAACTGAACACAAGATCTAAATAGAGAGGTTTTCAGAGACATACAGATGGCCAACAGGTACATGAAACAGTCCAAGTAAGACTACCATGAGACTCAATTCTGCTTCAGTATCTTTGGCTAAAAATAAAAACAAAAGCTGTATGTGCCATACAGTCACTGTGGCATTATTTACAATAGATGGAGAAACAAGCATCTGCTGATGTGAAAGGATAAAAGTGTGATATGTATAATGGAATACTTTTTAGCCATAAAAGATCTCAGAGGATCCAAAGTGGGAATATAGGAAGACTCTAAGATCACCTCCTTTAATAGACACAATCAACACCTACATACACAGCAATTCCTTCTGACCACCTCAGGGAATTGGACAGCTTCTGAACAATATAGACGCCACACAGAATGGTGGGAAACAGAGCCATAGTAATTGATACTTCACATGACACTGCAAACTGTACTGGGGAGGAACATGCAGATTTACCTGCCTGGCACACAGAAAACAAGCCCTGTTTTAAATGGCAAATAGAATACAAGTGACCTAACCCTTGAGCACCCACCAAACAGGAGAACTGATGGATTTCTCTCCAGGGTAGCAGGTGCTGGTGAGCACCATTGTTTCTATTTCCCCTCCATGTTGAGATCATAGAGTCCTTGAACCCTGATCCTATTTGCCTACTGCCTCAGCAAGCCCCAGATGTCCCCCAAAGGTAGCTCCCCCACACCTGCAACTGTGTCAATTCCATTCCACGAAGGAGATCCTGTGCACAGTGTGGCACTTTGTCCTGCACTCGCTACAGCTCCATTTGACCTGCCAGGCACTGTCTATACAAAGCACTCCAGGACCCACGCCCCCTGTCTATTTCACTTGTCCCACCAGGGTATCCCCTTGTAGAAACACCCCCAATCCCAGAGCGCACACACACTACAGCTCCTGCCAGCCAGCAATAGCAGCCAGGGCACAGGTAGTCTACACAAGGGAGAGTTTACACAGGGACATTCTGAGACGAAGTTAGGGGTTTCACCTAATTCATAGAAACAAAACCAAAGTGAGACAAGTATTCTCCAGAAGAACAAGACAAAACTTCAGGAAAATGAAAAGGATGTAAACAAGCTACCTGATAGAGTTCGACGTGATGCTCACCAGACTTAAGAGTAAGTGACTTCACAGAGAACCTCAAAAGAATTTTGAAAAGAAACCATCAGAGCTGAACAATTCAGTAACTGATATGGAAAATATATTAGAGGTAATCAGCACCAAGATGAGCAGGTTGGAGGATGAAGAATGCATTAGCATCCAGAAGACAGGGTAGTGGAAAAAAGTCAACCTGAGCAACCAAAAATCAAGATGAGAAAGGATAGTTTCAGAAACCTCAATCATCAAGTGTACTCACATTCACATTAGAGAGGTCCCAAGGAGAAGAGAGAAAGGGAAAGAAAATGTCTTTGAAGAAATGATACCAAAAACCTTCCTCAATCTGGTAAAGCAACAGGCATCCAGGTGCAGGAAGCATAGAGTGTCCCCAAGAGGTCCACACCAAGACAGAATTAAAAGGTCAAGGATTAAAGAATCTTAAACAGCAAAAGAAAAGGAATTAGTTACATACAAGGGAAACTCCATAAGACTAGCAGCTGATTTTTCACTGGAGACTTGGGAGGCCAGATGGCAGTGTCAAAAAGTTTTTAACGTGTTGGAAAACAAAAAAATCTAACAAGCAAGAATATTCTAGGGAAACCTGGGCAGCTCAGTTGGTTGAGCATATAACTCTTGATTTTGGTTCAGGTCATGATCTCAGGGTCATGAGATCCAGCCCTGCATCAGGCTCAGCCCTCAGCATGGACTTTGCTTGAGATGCTCTTTCCCTCTGCTCCTCCCATGGCTCACACTAAAATATGGTTTTTTTTTTTTAATATTCTATCCAGCAAGGTTCAGAATAGGAGAAAGTTCAAGCAGTTTATGACCACTCTGCCAGCCTTACAAGAAATGTTAAACATAATTCTTTAAGAAAAAAAATTTCATGGGTAAAAGCCAACAGAGTAAAGTAGAAGATCTATTGATAATACATTACATATAGTATGAAGGTTAGATGGATGAACAGTAAAAATCAGTTATATCTAAAATTAGTTAAGGGACACAAACATAGAAAATGTGGAACATGGAAGAAAATATGTACTTTTAAAATGTGTTGAAAGATAACTTAATATGGATTGCTACCGACCTCAAGGTGTTTTACTTAAGCCTCATGGTACCACAAAGCTAAACACTATAGTACATATACAAAAAGAAGAAAGCAATCCAAGCATAAACACTGAAGGACAACTAAAAAGAGCAAGGACAGGAACAGAATCTATACAAAAACCACCAGAAAACTAAAATTTTAAGTAGATACCTATCAATTACTTTAAATGTAAATGCTCTAAATGCTCCAAAAGATGTAGGATGAATTAATAAGACTCATTTATATGTTGCCTACAAGAGACTGACTTCAGACCTAAGGATGCATCCAGGCTGAAAGTTAAGGAGTGAACTAAGTCCACACAAATGGAAATGAAAAAGCCATGTAGCAACACTATCAAACAAATTAGACTTAAAATGAAGACTAACTGGAGGATTCACTACATGATGATAAAAGGAACAATCCAACAGGATGACAACATGTGCACAAGGTAGAAGTACCTACAGAAACCTGTATTAACAGACATGAATTGACAATAGTGAAGAACTTCAGCTTTCCAGCTACGTCGATGAATTGATCAATCTATAAGAAAACACTGGTTTCATAGGACCTATTAGACCAGATGGACTTGACATATATAGAATATTCCATCCAGAAATACTATTTTTCAGTGCACATGGATTTTTCTCCAAGACAGACCACGTTATAAAACAAGTATCAAAAAAATGGAACTCCTATCAAGCATCTTTTCCAAGCAGGAGTATATGAGACTAGAAATCAAGTAAATTTGGAAAACATACAACTAATTGACAGACCCAAGAAAAATATAAGGCAAAAAAATACTTGGACATAAGTGAACATGGAAACAAAGAAGTTCAAAGTCTTTGATAGAAAAAGCAGTTTTAAGTTTACAGCAAGAGTTTTACCTCCAGAAGTAAAAATCTCTAATATTACACCAAAAAAAAAAAAAATTAAAAGCCCAGAGTAACAAGGAAATAAAAACCAGGACAAATAAAGACAAAACCAAGAGCTGGTTCTTCAAAAAAATTAAGGAAAAAAAAATCAAAGAACCACCAACTGCACAGAAATGAAAGCATTAGGAGACTACAGTGAAAAATGACATGCCAAGAAATTGGACCTCAGAGAAATGAATTCCTGGAAACAGTCTCCCAAGACTGTATATGGAAAAAATAGGGACTCTGAACAGACCAATTAATAATGAAATTGCATCGGTAATCAAAAACATCCAAACACAAGTGCAGCACAAGATGGCATCACAGGTAAATTTAAAATGTTTAACAAGTTCATACTGAGGCTTCTCAAACTTCTCCTAAAATAGGAGAAAGGAAATCTTCCATATTTATCCTGTAAGTCTAGCATTATTCTGAAAGCAAAACCAAAGACACTGGAAAAACTACAGGTCAGGATCCATGATGAAGACAGATGTACAAGTCCTCAGTATCAGCAAACCAATTTCAACACTGAAAAAATTATTCAGCATGATCAAGTGTGACTTATTTCAAGGACCAAGGGTGGTTTGAATTCACCAATCTATGTAACCCTTCACATTAACAAGAGGAGGATAGGGCTTCTGGGGGAGGACAACAAAGGAGGAGGATCCTGGGCTCTCCTTGACCCACAAGTGCACCTAGATAACAGCCACATCAGCACAAGTAATTCTGCAAACGACCTGAACACTGGTGGAACAGATTCTCTACAGGTAGATGTAGAAAGACCACATCCAAGAGGATAGGACAAAGACAGGATGGGAGGCAAGGAGACCTGCTGGACTGTCTGCGAGCAGGAGGGACTCTGCAGGATGGACTGGAGAAGGGCAGACTCCACAGCAGGAATGAGGGCCTACACTGGGAAGATGAATCTCTATAATGACTGGTTTTGAAATCACAAGGTTCTAACTTAAGGAGTTCTTATAATCAGTGAAACTTAACACACAAAAGTTTAAAAATCAGTGGGCTCAGCTACAGGAGAGCTGGAAGTATGATAGAAGAATGGATCCCACCTTTAGACACAGAATGAATAGCCTCACTGAGATACAGCACAGAAATTGCAGTTTGAAAAACTAGTGTATATGGAAAGTTTTTTTTTTTTTTAAACTAATCTCAAAGCAGAAAGACTATCTGGGAGACTTCGATAAGAATAGAAGGGTGGGTGGGTGCCATTTCCCACCCCTAGCCTAGATCCAGGGACATCTGCAGTAACCAGTGTAGCATGAACATACCACCTAGTCTTGCTAACAGCACAACCCACCCCTCTACCAACACACTGTTGGAGTTTTCAGGGCAGCTATAGTTCCTCCCACCACCCCCCCCCCCACACACAGGAGACCAGCCCAAACCTTGCTGGCACCATGTGCCCCACCCAACATGTTCGGACACCCTCCAACACTTCCTTGGAAGGAGTCCATCAAAGGAAGAACTGTAAGCATGGCAGGATGTTAGCAGCCCCAACGAACCATAGTATTACACTTAAGTGACCATCCATTTTATGGCAAACACAAAGTGAAGGAGACGAAAAATGCTTATGCAAGTGGAAGTGGAAAGAAAGCCAGGATAGCAAAGCTGATATTGGATAAAATAGACTTTGTGGGGAGACACAAGGAGAGGGAGAAACTCTCAAGCAGACTCCCCCCTGAGCACAGAAGCCCAACATGGGGCTTGATCTCATGACCTGGGCCAAAAATCAAGAGTCAGATGTCAGATACTAACCAATTGAACCACCCAGGTGCCCTGACAAAACCGACTTTAGAATGACTAATAAGGGCAGCCTGGGTGGTTCAGAGGTTTAGCACCACTGTCAGCCCAGGGCTTGATCCTGGGGACACAGGATTGAATCCCATGTTGGGTTCCCTGCACAGAGCCTGCTTCTCCCTCTGCCTGTGTCTCTGCACAACCCCCCACAGCCCCATGTCATGAATAAATAAATAAAATCTTTAAAAAAAAAATAGAATGACTAGTAAGAGACAAAGACAACCTGATCACAAAGGGAACAGTTGAGCAAGATAAAACAAGTGTAAATATTTATGCACCCAACATGGAAGTCTCCAAATACATGTAGCAGCTAACATAGGAAGACATCAATAATAAAACAGGATTTTAACACTCCACTTGCATCAATGGACAGATCATCCAAAGTCAATAAGGCAACAGTGGCTTTTAATGATTCACTGGACTAGATGCATCTGATGCATTCAGTACATTCCACCTTAGAATGAATACACATTCATCAAAGACACATAGAACATTCTCTATAACCTATCACATATTAGGCCCCAAAACAAGTCTCCACAGATTCAATAAGACTGAAGTCATACCATGCATCTTTTCCAACCACAACACTATGAAACAAACTACAATAAAATATCTGGGAAGAACACAAATACATGGAGTTTCAATATAAAAGGAAATCTAAAAATACACTGATCCAAAATCTTTAGGATGTAGCAAAGGTGGCTGGAAGGCTGGAAAAGGGAGGTTTATAGCAATACAGGCTTACCTCAAGAAAAACCATCACAACCTAACCATACACTGAAAGGAGCTAGAAAATAGTAAAACTGAAAACCAGTAAAGGACGGACATGATTAGAGAAACAGAAACAAAACACAAAGTAAAACGAGGAGCTGATTCTTTAAAAGAACAAAATTGGTACACCTCAAGCCAGAGTCAAAAAAAAAAAAAAAAAAAGACTCAATTGCCAGTGAAAAACTATAACTGACACTACCAACAGTATTATGAAAATTTATATGTCAACAAGTTGGAAACTTGGAAAGGACAAATGGCTAGAAACAACCTCCCAAAAACAATCAGGCACAGAAAATTTGTATGGACTCATTACCAGCAATGAAACTGTATCAGTAATCAAAAAATTCTCAAATAGAAGTCCAAGACCAGAAGTCTTCACAGGTGCGTTCTACTGAACACTTGAAGAGTTAACCTATTCTTAAACTATTCCAAAGAAATACAAGAGGAAGGAAAGCTTCCACATTCTTTCTACAAGGCCAGCATTATCCTGATAACAAAACCAGATAAGGATACCACTAAGAGAGCTACACGCCAGTATCTCATGTATGGATGCTAAAATCCTCAAAGAATCAGCAAACCAAATCAATGATACATTATCATTCCCTATAACAAGAGGGATTTATTCTAGCAATACTAGTGTGTTTCAATATTCAGAAAATGTGCTACATCAATAAGCATTTCAGTAGATCCAGAGAATGCATCTGACCAAGTACAATATCTATTCATGTTAAAAACTGTCAACAAAGTAGGTTTAGAGAGACTATACCTCAATACCTCAACATAATAAAGGTCATTTATGAAAAACCCACAGCTAAAACCCTAAATGGGGAAAAACAGAGCTTTTCTAAGTTCAGGAACAAGACAAGGATGTTCACTCTTCCCACTTTTATTCAACATAGTACTGGAAGCTTTAGTCACTTTACTCACAATCAAAGAAACAAAAAGATATCTAAATTGGTAAGAAGTACCACTTCCACTATTTGCAGATTATGTGATAACTATATACAGAAAACTTAAAAACTCAGTAAATGAGCTCTCTAAGGTCACCAAATACAAAAACATACAGAAATCCATTGCATTTCTATACACTAATGCAAAATTAAGAGAACAATCCCATTTACAGTTGCACCAAAGATAAAATTCCAAGAAATACACTTAACCGAGAATAGACCTGTCCTCTGCAATCTATAAAACATTAAAAGAAATTGAAGACCACAGAAACAAATGAAAAGCTATTTCATGCTCAAGGATTGGGCAAGCTACTGTTGTTAAAATGTCTGTATTACCCAAAGCAGTCTACAGATTTAATGCAATCCCTATGAAAATATCAATGGCATTTTTCACATAACTAGAAACAATGCTAACATTTCTAAGAAACCACAAAAGACCTCCAATAGCCAAAACAAACATGAAAAAATGGGAGAGATCATAATCCCAGATTTCAAGATATACTATGCACACTAATCAAAATGCAGTATGGTATTGGCACAAAAAGATCAATGCAAGAGAATAGAAAACATAAATAAGCCCACATTTATAAGGTCAATTAATCTTTGACAAAGCAGTAAAGAATATTCAACAGGAAAAAGACTGTTCAACAAATTGTGTTAGGAAAACTGGATAGCTGCAAAAAAACAAAGCACCCCCCCAAAAAAAATTACACACACACCCCAAATAACTGACCACACTCTTATGGCATATAGAAAAATTCAAAATGGATTAAAGACTTAAATGTGAGACCTTTAAAACCATAAAAATCCTAGGAGAACACAGGTACTAACTTCTTTGACATTAGCCACAGCAACTTCTTTCTAGATAAGTCTCCGGAAGCAAAGGAAACAAAAGTAAAAATGAACCGCTGGGACTTACATAAATTTAAAAAGCTTTTGCATAGCCAGGGAAGGCTAACAGTAACAAAAACATTAAACCCTCCCCAAATAATCCAATGAAAATTTTTGTAGAAGACATGAACGGACATTTCTCCAAAGGCCTCCAGATGACCAATGGACACAGGAAAACATGCTGAAAATCACTAATCAGGAAACTGCAAATCCAAACCACAATGAGCTACCTCCTCACATCTGTTGGAATGGCTCAAATCAACACAAGAAACAAATGTTGGTGAGGATGTGGAGAATAAAGGAACTCCCAGGACACCTTGATGGGAACGCTAACTGGTGTAGCCACTGTGGGAAACAGTATGGAGATCCTTCAAAAAATTAAAAATTGAATTACTGTATTATCCAGTAATTTTCCTACTGGCTATTTACCCAAAGAATATGAAAATACTCATTTAAAAAGATCTATGTTCTCCTGTTCACTGCAGGATTACATCAGCCAAATATGGAATAATGGATAAAGACATGATATGTAAAAAAAAAAAAAAAAAAAAGACATGATATGTACACGTGACAGGATATTCTATTATAAACAGAATGAAATATTGCCATTTGCAACATGGAATGAACCCAGAGGGTATAATGCAAATGAAGTCAAAGACCAATACCAGAGATTTCCTGTGTGGAATGTAACAACCCCTTCTCTGCCACACCCACCACAAAGAAAACCCAGACTTAACTGTAAAAAAAACAAACTACTAGAGGGAGGTAGGTGAGAAACCCCGACAAAACTATATTCTCATTGATCACAAAGAGCAACAGAAGGAACAGAACTACAACAGCCAGAAAACATTTTTCAAAACGGCAATAAGTACATACCTATCAGTAATTTACTATGAACGGAAAGGACTTAAATGCTCTAAACAAAGGTCAGTGGTGGAGTGGAGAAAAAACAAGATTCCTCTATCTGCCACCTCCAAAAGACTCACCTCAGACCTAATGACCTATATACCAGTGAAGGGATGAAAAAACATTCTCTATGCCAATGCGGTAGGGAAAAATGAGCCAAGGTAGCAATACTTTTATTAGGCAAAAATCACTTTTAAAACAGACTAACAGGAGATAAAGGGCAATTTGTATTGTTTTTTTTTCTTTTTTTGGGGGGGGTGCGCAATTTGTATTGTTAAAAGGAACAAGGAAGACAGGACCATTGTACACCAACACTGGAGCACCTAAATACATAAGCAAATATTAACTTATAGTGCAGTAGCAGGGGCCTTTAACACTCCACTCCTATCAGTGGATAAATCCAGACAAAAAAAAAAAAAATCAATAAGGAAATAGTACCTCTGAAAGACATTGAGATGGACATAACATATAATCACAATATTCCACCCCAAAACAGAATACACCTTTTCAAGTCCACATAGAACATTCTCCAGAATAGATTATATATGAGGCCATAAAACAAGCTTCAAATTTAAGATTGAAATCATACTATGCATCTTTTCTAACTGACTACATGAAACTGGAAACCAATAAAACAAACTGGAAAAAAAAAAAAAAAGCATGATTCTAAACAACCAATGTGTCAATGAAGCAATCAAAGGAGAGATCAAATAGAGCCAAATGAAAACAATGGTCCCAAATTTCTGGGACACAGTGAAAGCAATTTTAAGGGGAAATGTACACAGCAATACATGCCTACCTCAAAATTCAATCTAATCCTACGACCAAAGGGGGGGATAAAAGCCCAATGTATGAGCAGAAGAGAATCAGAGCAAAAGTAAGTGGTGTAGAAACTAAAAATATTAGGGAAAAATTGATGAAACCAAGAGCCAATCATTTGAAAAGAAAGAAAAAATTGACAAATCTTCAACCAGACTCAAGAGAAAGGACCCAAATAGAGTCAGAAATGACAATGGACACCACAGAAATACAGAGGTTTATCTATGAAACATCATATGCTAACACAGCTGGCAACCTAGAATAAATTCCTAGAAATGTACAATGTTCCAAAACTGCACTGGGAAGAAATAGAAAATCTGAACAGACCAATTACAAGTAATGAAATTGAATCAGTCATCAAAAAGCTTTCGGAAAATAAAAATCCAAGGCCAGATGGATTCACAATTCTAACTTTAAAGAATACCTATTCTCCAACTATTCCAAAAATTAAAAGGAAAGCTTCCAAATACATTCTATGAGGCTGGCATTACCCTGATACCAAAACCATTTACCACACACAATACTACAGGACAGTATCACTGATGGACATTCGTGCAAAAATCCTCAACAATATAGGCAAAATGCCTACAACAGCACGTGAAAAAGATCATTCCCCACAAGCAGGATTTGTTCTCAGAATGCAAGGGTGGTTCAACATTAGCAAATCAACACCATAAACCACATCAAAATGAAGGTTAAAAATACTATCTCAATAGATACAGAAAAAAGCATTTGACAAGATTCAACACTCATGATAAAAAAAAAGTCCTCAACAAAAAATAGTGTTAGAAGAAACCTACATCAACATAAATATCACAAATGAAAAATCCACAGCTAACATCCTCGCTGGTGAAAAACAGCTTTCCCCCTTAGGTCAGGAACAAGAATCCACTCTCAACTCTTATTCCATATAGTACTCCACATCCTGGGCACAGCAATCAAATGAAATAAAAATAAGAGACATCCATATTGGTAAATACTTACTATTTTCAGGTGACACAATACAAAGAAAGTCCCACAGATTCTACCAAAAAAACTACTACAATAAACAAGTTCAGTAAAATGGCAGTATGCAAAATACCCAAGAATGGGCAGCATTTCTGTACACTACCAATGAAATTGTTGAAATTAAGCATCATTTATAATCGCACCAAAAATAAAATACCTAGGAATAAATCTGACCAAAGAGGTAAAAAACCTATACCATGAAAACTATAGAACATTGACAGAAAAAAGATTGATAGCACAAATGGAGAGACATTTCATCTTTATTGGAAGAACACTGTCAAAATGTGTTCTCCAAAGCAATCTACAGATTTGCTGTAATGCCTGTCAAAGTACCCACAACAGTTTTCAGAAAAATATTGAAACGTGTGTGGAACCACAGAAGACTCTAGAGCCCATGAATCCGAAGAACAAAGCTGGAGCTATCCCAATTCCAGATTTCAAGATCTACTACACAAAGCTATAGTAAGCAAAACACTATAGTACTAGTACAAAAATAGACACTCAGAATGAGAGCCCAGAAATAAGTCTGTATTTATATGGTCCATTAATCTTCAAAAAGGAGGCAAGAATATGCCATGGGAAAAAGTCTTTTCCACAATTGGTGCTGGGATAACGGATAACCACATGCAAAATGGAACTGGATCACTTTCTTACACAATACGCAAGAGCTCAAGATGGATTGAAGACCTACACATGAGATCTAAAACCAGAAAAATCCTCAAGGAGAACACATGCAGTGACTTCTGTTACATCAGCCATAGCGACAGTTTTCTAGATATGCCTAAATGAAATAAAAGCAAAAATAAACTATCTGAACTACATCAAAAAGGGATGCCTGGGTGGCTCAGTAGTTGGGCATCTGCCTTCGGCCCAGGTCATGATCCTGGAGTTCCAGGATTGAGTTTCATATCGAGCTCCTGCAGGGAGCCTACTTCTCTCTCCGCCTGGGTCTCTGCCTCTAATGAATGAATAGGTCTTTAAAAAAAAATTAAAATGACTACATCAAAAGGACTTCACAAAACTAAAAGAACCTACCTAAATGGGAGAAGATATTTACAAATGATATATCTGATGAAGGGTTAATTAACATCCTAAATATATGAACAACTTCTATAACCCAACACCAAAAAAACACCAATAACCCACTTAAAAAATGGTCTGAACATGTGAACAGACCTTTCTCCAAAGACCTACAGATGGCCAACAGACATGAAAACATGCTTATCATTCATCAGGGAAACGCAAATCATTTGGGTAGGGGGTGAGGAGAGACAGCGTGTGAGGCGCACAAGCAGGAGGGAGGAGCAGGCTCCTACCTAGCAGGAAGCCCAATGTAGGGCTCGTCCCAGGACCCTGGGATCATGACCTGAGCCAAAGGCAAGCTCTTAACCAGCTGAGCTACCCAGGTGCCCCCTAGGGGGAATGCAAATCAAAACAAGGAGCTATCACCTCACACTGTCAAGAATGGGTAAAATCAACACCAGAATTAAGTGTTGGTGAGGGTGCAGAGAAAGGGGAACCCTCACCAACAGCTGGTGGGAATGCAAACTGGTGCAGCCACTCTGGAAAACAGTATGGAGGTTTCTCAAAAACAGAACTACCATAGGATCTAGTAAAATTTCAATACTAGGTATTTACCCAAAGAATATGAAAACAATTCAAAAAGATATGCACTCCATGCTTATTACAGCATTATTTACAGTAGCTGTGATATGGAAGCAGCCCAACTGTCCATCAATAGACGAATGGATTAAGATGTGTATACATACAATGGAATATTACTCAGCCATAGAACAATGAAATCTTGCCATTTCCAACACGGAGAGTTCTAGAGGGCATAATGCTAAATAAGTTAGAGAAAGACAAATACCACAATTTCAGTCATGAGATTTACCGACCAAAGACTCAACTATTAAAACTAATGGTTATCGGAGGGGGAGGTGTTGAGGGGTGAAATTAGTGAAGGGGATTAAAGAGGATACTCACGATGAGCACTGAGCAATGTACAGACTGGTAGATTCACTATATTGTACGCTTGAGATTAAACACTGTATGTTAACTATACTTGAATCACAGAAGAGGAAGGATTAAAAACCCTATTTGAAGAGATGCAGAAAAATGGACAAAACTCATCAATTCATGAGATAACCCACTTTGCTGAATTTTAGAGACAACTTAATAAAGGCCATATTTAACAAATAATTATCCTACTCAATGGGGAAACAAAGCTTTTATTCTGAGATGAACAAGGATGTCCATGGTCCCTCTTTATTCAACATAGTACTGAAGTCCCAGCTGCAGCAATCAGACAAAAAAAGCATCCAAATTAGAAAGGAAAAAGTGAAACTATTTGTAGATGACAGGATAGTACGTATGGAAAACTTTAAAGACACCAAAGAACTGTTAGAACCAGTAAATTCATTTAAGTTTCAAGGATGCCAACAACTGCCACTTTTTTTTTAAAGATTTTATTCATTTATTCATGAGAGAGACAGAGACAGAGAGAACGAACAAGAAGCAGAGAGAGAAGCAGCCTCCATGCAAGGAGCCCGATGCGGGACTCAATCCCGGGACTCCAGGATCACGCCCTGGGCGGAAGGTAGGTGCCAAACTGCTGAGCCATCCAGGGATCCCCATCTGCCATGTTTTTATGCATTGAGAAGATAAAACAATTCCACTGGCAATTGCACCAAAAACAAATACCTGGGAATTTAACCACAGTGGTGAAAGACCTGTATTCTCAAAACTAAGACATCATTAAAAAAAAATTGAATAAAAATGGGAATATATAACATGCTCATGCATTGGAAGAATGTTGCTAAAACATTTCCTTCAAGCAATCTACAGATTCAATGCAATCTTTATTAAAAAAAAATACCAATAATATTTTTCACAGAAGTAGAATCATCTTCAAGTTTCCGTCGAACCACAAAAAGCCTTTAAAATTTAACAAAAGCAATCTTGAGAAACAATACTGGAGGTATCAATCCCAGATTTTAAACTATACTATGAAGCTGTAATAATCAGAACTGGCACAAAAATGGGCACAGATAATGTTACAGAAGAGGGCTCAGAAATATACTTTCACAGCCAATCAATAACACAAGAGGTAAAAGTATACAATGGGGAAAATACTGCCTTTTCAGTAAGTGCTAGGACAACAGCTACTGCACCATGTTCTTACAACCACGCACAAAAATCAACTCAAAATGGACTGAAGACTTAAGAACAGAAACCATAAAAATCCTGAAAGAAAACATGGTTGATCTCTTGGACATTAGCTTTAGCAACATTTTTGAGGATATATTCCCTCAGGTAAGGGAAATGAGAAAAAAAAATGAATACATCAATCTAAATACCTTCTGCAACAAAGGAAAACATTTTATAGGATTACCTACTAAATGGGAGAAGATAGTGGCAGATGATATATCTGGTAAAGGGCTAATGTCTACAACACAAAAAAAAAAAAAAAAAAATTCAGCGAACACCAAATAAACACGATCCAGTTAAAAACTTGGCAGAGAACCTGAAAAGACCTTTTTTCAAAGACAACCTACAGATGGCCAAGAGACACACGGAAGGATGCTCAACATCACTCCTCAGGGAAACAGATTAAAACCACAATGAAATATCACCTTACAACAGTGAGAATGCCTAGTATCAAGACTACCTAATGAGTGTTAAAGATGTGGAGAAAGGGGAACCCTCATGCACTGTTGGTGGGAATGCAAACTGGTGCAGCCACTGTGGAAAAACAGGAGGAAAATTCTTTCAAAACTGAGTTACCGGAGATCCCTGGGTGGCCCAGCGGTTTGGCACCTGCCTTCGGCCCAGGGCCTGATCTTGGAGTCCCAGGATCGAGTCCCCCATTGGCTCCCTGCATGGAGCCTGCTTCTCCCTCTGCCTGTGTTCTCTGCCTCTGTGTCTCTCATGAATAAATAAATAAAATCTAAAAAAAAAAAAAAACAGCAACAAAAACTGAGTTACCATGTGATCCAGTTATTGTCCTACTTGCTAAAGGTAACAGATTAGTTCAAGAAAACATGTGCAACCCTAGGTCCATAGCAGCATCATTTATAACAGCCAAGGTATGGAAGTAGCCTAAGTGCCCATTGACTGATGAATGAAGATGTATACGATGCAATATTACTGAGCTTTAAAAATGAGATCACGCCACTTATATAACAAAATTCACAAACCTAGAGGGTATTATGCTAAGTGCAGTCAGAAAGACAAATACCACAATTTCACTTATGTGCAATCCAAAAAAAAAAAAAAAGAAAGAAAGAAAACATTCCTACAGAGAATTAATGGTTGCCAAAGGGAAGAAAAGTGACAAAATGGGTGAGATAAGGGGAGTAAGAGGCACAAACCTAAGTCACAGGGATGAGAAGTACAACATAGGGAATGTAGTCAGTGCTGTACTATACTTACTTTGGTGAGCATTTTGTAATATGTATAGTTATTGAATCACTGTTGTATACCTCAAACTAATAGATCAGCTATAATTACAAAAAGGGCAGGTAGTATTTAATAGTTATATGGACTGTCCTTTTTCCAATATATTTCCATGAAAATCAAGGAATCACTCAGAACCAGGCTACTGCCTGTTAAGTAGGTTTGTTGTTCATGACCAGCAAGACATTTCCCAAGACACCAGGAGAAAACTTTTTTTTTTTTTTTTTCAGGAGAAAACTTCTAATCTATATCAAGACATACAGATGCCCAAACACATGGAAGGATGCTCAGTATCACTAATCGGGGAAATGCAAATTAAAACCACAATAGGCTCTTACCTTAGAGCTGTCAGAATGGCTAAAATTAAAAAAAATAATAAAAATAAAAACACGGCAAGTGTTGGCAAGGATGGGGGGGGAAGTAACACTGTGCACTCTGGTAGGAATGCAGACGGGTGAGGCCACTGTGGAAAACTGTAGGGAGTTTCCTTAAAGTAAACCTAGAATTACCATAGGATCCAATTAATTCCAATGCTGGGCATTTACCCAAAGGAAGGAAAACACGAATTGGCAAAGGCGCATGTATCCCCTATGTTTACCACAACGCTTACAACAGTAAAACTATGAAAACACAGTTGTCTATTTGTAAGTAAATGGATAGAGAAGATATCCATCCTATGTGACTAGATGTAGTAGATAAATTCAACAGAATATGACTCAGCCATAAAAAAAGAATGCCATCTTACCATTTGCAACATGGGTGGTCCCAGAAAGCATGCTGTTAAGAGAAATACCATAGGATTTCACTCATTTGTAAAATCCTAAGGAAAAAAAAGGCAAGTAAGAGGACCAGACTCTTTCAGATACAGAACTGGTGGTTGCCAGAGGGGAAGTACATGGGCAATGGGGAAGATAAATGGGATTGAAAGTACATTTAACTTGATGAGCACGGAGAAATCCATAAAGTTGTTGGCCACCACTGTTAATTTTATTAAAAGGAAATACAATTGCAACAGAAAACAAAGGCCAAAACTATCCATGACAACAGTAGGCATAGAAAAAACTCAAGAACGAAGCCGAAAAGCTCAAACTCTCATACATGAGGCCTCAACGTACGTCAGGGGCATTTTGGAGCTCCTGGTGAAGGCTGAACTATAATGCTATTAGGATAAGGGATCTCATTTATTTGGGGAATATAAATAATAGTGAAAGGGAATATAAGGGAAGAGGGAAGAAATGTGTGGGAAATATCAGAAAGGGAGACAACATAAAGACTCCTAACTCTGGGAAACGAACTAGGGGTGGTGGAAGGGGAGGAGGGCGGGGGGTGGGGGTGAATGGGTGATGGACACTGAGTGGGGCACTTGACGGGATGAGCACTGAGTGTTATTCTGTATGTTGGTAAATTGAACACCAATTAAAAAAATAAATTTATTATTTAAAAAAAGGATAAGGGATTATCTACATTAAAACATTAAATTGGGTGTCCGTTTCAAACCATTTCTAAAAATCACTGGCAGGTAAATTAAAGACTTCTATGAGAGGGAAGTTTGTGGGGCTTTTGTTTCGTTTGTTTTTTAAAGATTTCGACAGCAAACATAAGGAGAAGAGAGGGAGAGAGAAACAAGCTTCCTGCGTGGAGCTTGATCCCAGGACCCTGGAGTCATGACCTGACCCAAAGGCAGACACTTAACTGACCAAGCCACCCAGTCACTCCATGAAAGGGAAGCTTTAAATACTGCATAAAACGATACTGCTGAGAATTTTGTAATGACCATTAATAAACTTGAGAGCAGCCCAGATGTACTAACCCTAAGACGCAAGATTTTAACACATCTGGATACTGTGAAGATCCTCCATTCGCCCCAAAGGAAAAAAAGATCAAAAGAACAGGTAACTAACTGGGGAAATGGATTTTCGTACTTTTAAACAAATCATAACTTGAAGATAGCACGTAGGAGGCAAAATACCTACACATTTAAAACACATGAAGGAGCAACAAACAGGAGGCTGTCTAACCTCTTATTAATGGCCAGTTCCAAGTAACTAATATGCATTTTTAACTATGTATTTGACAAAAATAGTAAAAAGTCAATTTATATTAAAAATTACTGGCGAAAGGAAATTTTGGGCAGAAGTCTTCAATCCTCTCAAACATGAACGCATAGTATGCTCCAGTAAGGTCCCTCCCAGAAAGAAGGTCCCACATGAGCAGAGAAGATGCTCAAGAATGTTCATGGCCACACAGCTGAAAACAGTCCAAGGTTGTGCACAGTATAAACCTCCATGAAGAGAAAATAATGATGTGTGATCCCATCGTATTATACAGCCCTGGAAGTAAATGGAGTACAGTTATGTAGGATAGGAGGATAAAGCTTAGGATGCCGTGCAGTGAAAAATAAAATTCTGACTACACATAGCCTGATGGCATTTATAGGAGAACTAAATAGGATGTTTACATGGATAAAACTAAGAACAAAGGAAATAGGATTCAGGAGAGTGACTTCCCCTCCACATCAGACTGGGTTTTGGTAGAAGCACACAGGTATCTTAATGGCCTTGCTATCTTAGTCTAGATGTTGGGTTTGTAAGCATTAATTTGTTTCTTCTCATTTTCACTATTTCTGGATTCTTTTATTCTTCCTTCAAATCTTAGATTCCCGTTAACATACAGTGTATTAGGAGTTTCAGGTATAGAATTTTGTTATTCACCACTTTGTCATTTCATCATTATGTTTCGTGACATAATGTACATTCTCATAAATACATTAATACATTTACAGATTCTTGGTGTGTGATATGAATCAGTAATAATGCTCTTAGTTTAACTTTTACTGAATGTAAAATGAGAAATAGGTTACTAAAAGTACATTTTAGAGTATAAATAGGTGATGAAAGTAACCCCAACTATGTTCATTAAGACAAAGTTCTTGTAAGTTGGTCTTATAAATGATCTAGAAAGATCAAGATGCTAAGAAATGCTCTCATTATAAAAAGTCTTCAATGTGAGCTAATCAAGGCTTCTCAAATTATGACAGGGATTGAAACCTTGACACAAATATGTTTTGACAGTAGTCAAGGGATTCACAGTAAGTCTATAATTTAATCAAGTGATTTCAAAAAGGAGTCACACCAGAAACACTCTTGCACAACACTGGCAAGGTGGTCAGTAAAGGGGATGAAAACAGCACACTGCAAGTGATCGAAGTTCCATTCTGGAAAAGGAATCCAGCCTAACAATTTAAGATAACCTCTAGAAGTGCAGGAAATTCCTCATGTGCTTATGTAGATTTCTAAATCTTGTAATCCTGCAGGCCCCCACCCCTACCCTCAACCCCCCCACCCCCGCAGCAGTTTAGCCACCAGATGTTATTAGTCCACAGCACATTAAAGCAAAATACCTAAAATGCTTACCAAAGAAAACACCACACTACACTTCTTTCTAATCCTGCAAAACCACAATTTTAAAAGGGCATGAGATTGCTGTTGCAATCAGGCTACGGCCATGGTTTTGCTTATCAAAATCTCAAAGATTTGTGTAGGTGTAATTAGACACTAAACCAGATGTTTAAGACAACTGCAATAAGTCATAATTGAAATTTTAGTACATCTGGAATTTTCCAATCCTAGCTGAAAATAAATTTACAAATTCCTACTCGGGAATGTTAAAGTATTCAACATCTTTCTCTTAGGGCATTTTTGGCCTTCAGCCTTTTACAAGACAAAGACTGCGAGAATACCTATCAAAGGAATATTATCCCGTTTTACACACAAATGCATTCATATTTGTACACGCAGGGACGTGGAATTCTTAGTGCTCATGGATGCACGTATTTAAAATTCTGTTAATCAAACATCTATGGCGTGCACACAGCATAGTTACCGCTACAACTTAAATACTGAGTACTTTAAACTTGAAGTTGCTTATTCAAAGCACGTCTTGGGGTTAAAGTGTAAAGAAATGCACTATAGGAGATCCTCGCCACAAATCCTCAGTACTAAAGACATTTAAAAAAGATAAACCCACAAAAATGGAACAGGAGAGCAGAAAGCCATTAATATTAAATCTGGAAGATGGACAAATAGAAACTCAGACCCAATAAGGAACCTATCAAACCTGTGGTAAGCAACTCCCCCCCCCCCTCAAAAAAATAAGATTTAAATAGACTCCTCAAAAGCTCAGAATCCAGGGGCTCCAGTAACACTGGACTGAGGACAAAGAAGGAGGCTAAGTCAAAAGGTGGTTTCTGAAGTTAATTTTGTGTGTTTACTTGACCAGATGTGGGAGTTCTTGAACACGTAGAATTGTGGGTGTGAGGGCATTTCTTGATGAAGAAAGCACTTACACCGTGGGGAATACAAGCTGATGCAGCCACTCGAACACAGTGTGGAGATTCCTCAAGAAGTTAAAAATGGAGCTACCCTATGACCCAGCAATTGTGCTATTTACCCCAAAGATACAAATATAGTGATGTGAAGGGACACCTGCGCCCCGATGTTCATAGCAGTGATGTCCACAAGAGCCAAACTGTGAAGGGAGCCCACATGTCCAACTGATGAACAGATAAAGATGTGGTGTACAGACAACAGAATACTACTCAGTCATCAAGAATGAATGAAATAATGCCATTTACGTAGACGTGGATGAACTGGAGGCTATCATGCTGAGAGAAAGATCAGAGAAAGACCCTTATGGTTTCACTCATACACGGACTATAAGAAACAGCACAGAGGACTATAGAGAAGGGAGGGAAAATTGGGAAGAAATCAGACACAAACCATGAGAGACTCAACTATGGGAAACAAACGGTTGCTGAAAATAGGGGGAGGGATGGGGTAACTGGGTGATGTGATGAACACCAGGTGTTACATGCAACTCATGACCTCTACATCTGAAAGTAATAACGTGCTAGATGTTGGCTAATTGAACAAAAAATGCGCTTAAATCAGTAGCACTGACTACATTCCACAGTGTGGGTGATTCTCCAAGTATCTGAAGACCAGAATAAAACAAAGACCGACACACCCACACTAAGTTAAAAAAAAAAAAATCCCATGTTCAGACTGGGACAGGAGTTTTCATTCAATGAGACTCAAACCTAAACACCTGCTCCTTTTGGGTGTTGAGCCTACCAGCCTACGGAATGGAAGCCATTGAGTCTCCTGGGTCTGCAGTTTAGGATGGTAGATCTTTGGACTCTTCAGCCTCCATATGGTATAAGCCAATTTTTAAATTTGTTTTTAATTATTTAAACTCAATTTAATGGGGAATCCCTGGGTGGCTTAGAGGTTTAGTGCCCGCCTTCAGGCCAGGACGTGATCCTGGAGACCAGGGATCGAGTCCCACATCAGGCTCCCTGCATGAAGCCTGCTTCTTCCTCTGCCTGTGTCTCTGCCTCTCTCTCTCTCTTTCTCTCTCTCTCTCTCTCTCTCTCTCTCTCTGTGTGTGTGTCTCTCATGAATAAATAAATAAAATCTTAAAAAAAAAGAAAAATAAATAAACTCAATTTAATTAACATACTGTATTAGCTTCAGGAGAATTAAGTGATTCATTGGTTGTATAGGACACCCAGTGCTCATTCCATCAGGTGCCCTCCTTAGCACCCACCACCCAGACACCCCATCCATCAACCCTGTTTCCTGGGTTCTCTTTCTATGGATAACCCTAATATAAGTTAGTCATTTGAAATGTTGAGCAAAACAATCTGAGGAGCAAATTGCTTCTCATCTCCAGGCTTCTGGTTAATAATGGCCCTTCCTTCAATTCACTGAAGTCTGCAGGTTTCTTCTAACATGAAGGGTAACAGCAGCTCAGGACTGGATGACAGTCACAATTAAGGGAATGGCTTTCATTCCACCAATAGTAGGATCCACCTTATTCACTGGAGGCTGGTTCCCAATTTTTCCAAACATGGCTCACTAAACACTGTTGGATGGATCCCTTTCAGAAAGGGAACTCTTATGAAGAACCTGAGCTCCCCAAGAACACATGATAGGACATTGTGTGATTCACAAAACCAACTGTTTTATCCACTAGATTTCATAGTAAAGCTCAAAACTGACAAATGCCATCTCCTGCTCATAACTTACAGTAGCTGGTTATTCCATTATTCTCATCTACAAACATCTGTGAATGGCCCAATTTCCAACAAAAGTCTAACACCTGAAATACAAAACTTTTGAAAAGTCAGGCAACTACTAAGCTTAAAAGCTAAAAAGACACAGGAAGGGGAAAAAAAAGTCATCCACCATATCATTGAGTTCTTAGAGTAATACAATTGTAGGACAGAGATATGGCACTTCGCATGAAGACATTTGGACAACATTTAATGTTTGAGCTATACTGAAACCTCAGTAGAAAAACGAGTATATAGATGAACTCTTTCAGAGTTCACAGACAGCAGGAACAGAGAGGGAACTTGAAGGGCTACTCCTACAAGTCTCACATCTGAGTATCAGGACCTTCAGTGGGTAAGAGAAGTGAGCTGCACGTAAAAAGGGAAGCCTCAGAGTGAAGCATTGTTTCCTAGCCAAAAAAGCCCACTCAACAGATCAGACTATGCACTCCCACACTATGACACATCAATGGTAAAATTTGGGAACACCAAGATCAAAACTTCCAGGAGAAGAAAAAGGTCTTACTGAAAAAAAAAACGAGAATTACAATATCCCTAGGTTTCTCAGTACAGATTAGGAAACTGAAGAAAGGATTCCATAACACTGAAGTTATTTCTTATAATTCTATCCCCAAACTATTGGTCAAGTGACACAAGGTTGCTACTCTTCATGAATTTTGTAACGAAACCTCACTCCCATAGCGTCCTTTTTGCCAAAACCTACCTTAGGATGGGCTTCACAAAGCAAGGGCAGAGACCAAGAAATATAAAAGGATCCCAGAAAAAAGGAAATGGAAAAACCAAAGAGGATATTGAAGGTCATTCTGAGGGCTACCACGGGCTAAATGCACAAAGCAACTATTCAAAATTGGAGTAAAACAGAATCTTAAGCTGGGAACATTGCATGATTTGTATTCATAGCGGTTTCCCTCCAATGACAACCGAGAATTAGAGTGAAAATAAGTAGAATTAATCTCAGAACTTTGATTGGTATGTGCCTGACAGTTTCAGCTGTTACCATGAGGCTTGGTGTTCTTTTGTTAATCAGCTTTTTGGCTAGAGCATCCTCATCTCCATGAACATAGAAGAAAACTCAAATATGCCCAAATAAACTCCTATATACACACACAGGATCTCTGAAAGAGCATAACCTAGCATCATGGCTGTCTCGAACTTGTGTGACCTCAGGAACAGGTCATGAGACTTACGTTCACACTATTGTATTTTTTAATTTATCAAGACCGCACCTTATTCAAATTGAATACATTTCCTAAAAACATTAGCAGCAAATGCAAATACAATTTAAGCCAACAATTTTACTTCTAGGATTTGGTCTTGTAGGTTTATATATACTTCCATGAATATAGAGGGAATGTCATGCCAGATTTTCATTGCAATATTGTGCTACAATACCAGAAGGGACTGGAAGTCAAGAGACTAAGAAAAACAATGCAGGCACACAGAAGTATGAAGAGAGTAGCTATATATTGATACAGAACAGTTTCCAACATTCATTATAAAGTGAGAGTAAAGAATATATAATATACTGCCATTTGTGTAAGGAGTAAAGTTTTACGTATCTAATCAGATATGCATGTGTGATATGCGAAAGGATAAGGGATAGTTGAAAATTTTGGTTTTATCCAGTGAAGAGATTTTGGTCAGGAAACATGAATGGAATTTTTTTGAGTCTTTTACGTTCCAAACATGTGGGTATATACCCATTAAAAACTTTTTTGCTTGAGGTCAAGTAGAGTGAGAAATTGGGAAATCAAGTGAAGATGGGTGATGTAAGAATGAACACTTAAGATTCCGTATACCATCCAAAGTTATTTATCCCAATGTAAGGGAGAAACTAGACAGGATTAAAACTTCCTAATATTGGATTTTCCAGTATGACTGGAGTGTAAAAGTAACAAAAGGACTGAACACTCCTGTCAGATGGTGCTGAGTGCTTGGGATGGCCGTCTGAATGGTCATCTGTCAATCAGTCAGACTAAAATGACAATGATAATCTCAGAAATTGCCTTGTTTACAATAATGCATTGTTTTCAAATGTGGTTTTAGGTTTTTCTGAAAATTACTCCTACTATATTTTATCTTCCGTATCTTCAAAGTATTTTGCTTAGAGTTAGTTAACTACATGAATTGTCATGCATGTAGGTTTCTTGTATGGGCATATCAAAAATTTAGAACATGTTTGTCAAAACCATTAAAAAATTGTTTTGTCAGTCAATGTGTACAAATGTGACCTGTGTCCTCCTCTTAATCTTCTACTTCCCTTGATGGTACTTTGAAGACCTTCCTAGGCCAGGCCTAGGGACTGAGATATTAAGTTGTAGAATTTTTAATTATGATAAATCTTCTGAAAATGTTAGATTGAGTAGATGCCTACAATGTTGAGATGCTAAATCCTTAAGAGAAATAGACCTACAAATAAACCTGTATTAGGCAGAGTAAATGACTACAATGTGTTTAGTCCCTAGCAGATTAGTTCCTAAAGCAATCTAAGTGATCACCATTTAGCACATTTACCAACAACTATCGTGCAAGGTTCTTGGCACAAGGATAAGTAGCTCCTGTCTTTAAAGAGAACATAGACAAAGTGAAAAAGAAGGAAAAGATTCCATGAAAGTGGAAAGCAGAAGACAGCTGAGGTAGCTACAGTTATGTCAGAAAATAGGCTTTAAGACAAAGACCACAGTAAGAGACAAAGAAGGGCGTTACACAGTAAAGGGATCAACATAAGGACATGAAGAGGTTTTATACACCCAACAGAGGAACCTAAATAAAGCAGTTAATTGAAGCAAAAGTAGAAATTGACAGTAACAGTAAAATAGAAGACTTTAAACACCCTACATATGCCAATGGATAGATTATCTAATTACAAGGAAACATTAGCCCTGAATGATACAGACAAGATGGGCTTTTTGGATAGAATGCTCTGTATATAAATAATGCACATTAAGTGCACATGGGACATTCTCCAGGATAGAAGTTAGGCCACAAAAGACTACGTAAGATTGAAATCATATCAATAATTTTTTCTGACCACAAAAAAGGTACGCAAGTAGAAAGTAATTATATAAAAATTAGAAAATCCACAATATACGTGGAGATCAAATACGCTACTGAACCAATGGGTCAAAGAAATAAAACATCTTTAGTAAAAGGGCAGCCTGGGTGGCTCAGTGGTTTAGCACCGCCTTCAGCCCAGGGCCTGATCCTGGAGACCCGGGATCGAGTACCATGTCAGGCTCCCTACATAGAGCCTGCTTCTCCCTCTGCCTGTTTCTCTGCGCCCCTCTCTCTCTCTCATGAATAAATAAAATCTTAAAAAAAACATCTTGAGTAAAATAGAAACCTATCAAAACTTATGGGATATAGCAAAAACAGCATTAGGAGGGAAATTCATAGCCATAAGTACTATTTCAAGAAACAGGAAGAAGTCTCAACTTTATACCTCAAAGCACAAAAAATGAAGCCAGTAGTTAGAAGTAAACATCTGAGAAGTAAAATCAAGAATATGAGAGACCAATGAAACTAAGCTTTTTCTTTCCAAAGAAAATTGACACCTTTAAACTCGAAAACCAAAAAAAGCAGGGAGGGGCTTAAAATGGGAAAAACTACAACCCACACAAAAACGGAGGATCACAAGAGATCAATGAATTATACGCCAAGTCGGACAATCTAGAAGATAAATTCCTAGAAAACTACCACGTTCCAAGATTGAATCATAGAAAATCTGAGTAGACCAATTACTAGTAAGGGGATTGAAGTCAGTATTCAAAATCTTCCAATAAAAAAATCTCCAGGACCAGAGGTCTTCATGGGTGACTATTTCCAAACATTTAGAAAATTGATAACGTTTCTTAAACTTCCAAAAAAGATGAACTTTTCCAAATTCCTAGGAGGCTAGAATTACCATGACAAAAAACCCAATATGGACATAAGGAAACTACAGTTCATATCCCTGATGATCATAAATGTCAAAATCCTCAAATTAGTGAGCTAAGTCTAATAACACAGTTAAGGGATCACTGATCATGTTTGAGCTGATTTGTTCCTGGGAGGCAAGGATCCAAAGTTCCACACCCACAAGTCAGTCTGTGTGATACACACCCATTAAATTAAGGATAAAATATTGTATCTCAGTAGATGTAGAAAAAACATTTCCCAGAATTCAACATCTGCTTATGATAACAAATTGGGTATAAGGGGAAAATAAAGCCCGCACAGCACAAGCATACAGTAGACATACTCAGTGTGAAGAGCTGAAAAGGTTCCCTCCAAGACAAGGATCCCACACAGCTACAGGACATAGAATTAGGTCCTAGCCAGAGCAATTAGGCAAGAAAAAGCACCTAAATTAGGAAGCAAAATTAACTATGTACAGAGGACTATGGTGTTTTATGGAGAAAGCCCGAGGACTCTGCCAAAAAAAAAAAAATTTAAATGTCAAGTAAATTCAGTAAAGTCGCAGGATACAATATCAATATACAATAACTCGTTGCATTTATATGTGCTAAAACTATCAGCAATTAATCCCACTAACAATTGCATAAAAATACCTAGAAACAGATATAACAGATGGAAGACTTGTACACTGAAAGTTTTAAGACTGATGCAATTAGAGTAACAAACAAAAGATCTCACATGCTCATAGGTTGTGAGAATATCATTAACGAGGCCCACCTACCCCAGCAGTCAAAGATTCTTAAGATTCGATACAATTCCTCTTACAATGCCAGTGGCGTTTTTCACAAAATAGATCCTAAAATTTGTATGGAAACACCAAAGACGTCTAATAGCAAAATCTTAAAGCTGGAGGCATCGTGCTCACTGACTTCCAACTAGATTACAGAAAAACAGTAATCAAGACCGAATTGGCCTAAAAACACACTGTTCAATGGAGTCCAGGGCCAGAAATATGGTATTTACAGTCAGTTTCCAACAAAGACGACAAAAGGACAGTCTCTTCGATTAATAGTGCTGGGAACACTGGACAGCCACATGCGGAAAAATGAGTCTAGCCCCCTGTGCCAGGTAATACACAAAATTAACTCAAAGTGGATTACAGCCCTGAAACCTTGAAACTCCCCAAGGAGCATGGATGGTAAGCTCCTTGATGTTGGTTTGGCGAGGATTTTGCTCATTTGATGCCAAAAGTAACAAAATTAAGCAAGCGGGACTACATCAAACAGAATCCATCTGCACAAAGGAAACTATCACCATGAAAAGGCAAACCACTGAATGAAAAAATATTTACTAGTCATATCTGATTAGGGTTGATATCCAGAATAGATACAACTCCTAGCATAATACCAAAAAAACACCAGAAATGGCCAGAGTATCTGAATACTTTCCCCCAAAGACTAGACCGAAATGGCAACAGGTGCCCTGGAAACATGTTGAATGTCTCTAATCAGGAAAATGCAAACCAAAACCACTATGAGAGCACACATTTTTCAGAAGATCATCCAAGGAACAGGAAACTAGCGTCGGAGACTTGTGCACCGTTGGTGGAAACGTAAATTGGTGCATCCGCTATGAAACATAGTACGGGGGCTCCTCAAACCGGAGAACAACCGTATCCAGCATTTTCACTTCTGGGTATCTGAAAATGAAAGTACTAACATGAAAAGAAACGCACCCCCACGTCCACCGCAGATTTACAGTAAACAAGATCTAGAAACAGCCTGAGTGTTCACTGATGGGTAAATGGGTAAAAGTACATACATGTAAACAGTATTTTTCAATAAAGGAAAGTTTACCATTTGCCATGGACGTGGGTCGACTTTGAGGGCATTAAATCAGAAGACACAGGATCTGACTTATGTTAAAAACGAGTCAAATATAGAGATTGGCGGTCACCAGACTTGGAGTGTGGGAGAAAGGAGTCCAAAGGTCCGAACTCCCAGTTCTAAGTCATGGAGATGCATGTACAGCAGGACTCTAGTTAACACCTAGTTGAGTATTTGAAAGTTGCTGAGAATAGACCTTAAAAGTCCTAGTCACCAGAAAAATTTATAACTATGGGGAGGGATGTTAACAAGACTGATTTTTCTCAATGTAGACAGGTATTGTGTTGTACAAATACATACGTCGGTTGCAGGTCCATTATACCCTGGATAAGGACTGAGGGGAAGAGGCGATTGCTGAGAACACTTTATTACAGATATACACAAACTCAATGCATTGAGGCATTAATGTGATTTAAGTTTTGGTCTCCTTTGAAAGGTATAGAAGGGCATATGCACAGGTCAAGACCACAGGTTAAAACAAACAAACAAACATGGATTTAATATGTTTATATCCTCTTTTTAAGAGTGGGATGGGTGAGGGGGGCAGGGGTATAGGGGCAGTGGAGAGGGAGAGAATTCTAAGCAGGCTCCATGCCCAGTGCAGAGCGCAATGCAGGGCTCAATCCTAGGACCAGAGATTATGACCTGAGCTGAAATCAAGAGCTGGCCCCATACCCAACTGCACCTAGGCGCCCCCGCCCCCATAGGCTTATGTCTACACATACTTCATTTCAGGAAGAGCACACCTAAGTTCAACATCACCACACATGCCCTGCAAGTAAAACACCTCTACTTTAAAAGAAACAAAACCAAGACAAATTTCCTGTAAGGTGTAAAGAGACACAGCCTAATGAGAAAATTAGCAAAGTGGTTTGGAACGGTGACCATTCGTGATCCCAGGAGAACACGGCCCAGACCACTCCCCGGTGAGCTATGATGTGACCCCACAGCTCTGTTGGTGACCTGGTGAGACTTAGCCCGTTGTGTCACAAAGCCTCTTTAAGGCCACCCGCAGACACCAGCAACAGGACTGTCCTAACATGGATCACTGTGGACTCAGCACCAATTCAGACAGGTGTTCAAAGCACAAAATTACCCCTAATGTGTAATGAATATTTGCTAATGACAAGTTGCTAAAACCTGGTCTCCTAAATCCAGTTTCAACAAGATTATACTGTGAGAACTTACTGTAATCACCGTAAGATTGATTTCTTGTGAATATTTTAAGTTTGTAAAATGGTTGTTGCTGCAAATTCTGAACATGAAAGCAAGTAGCTTGCCTATCCATGAAAATTCCCATCTTTGAGACATTAGAGAATAATTCAAAGGGAAAAAGCCAAAAAATAAAAAAAGGGAAGAAGCCTTGTAGTACATCATCACTCCAAAAAAAAAGAAAGAAAGAAAGAAAGAAAAGAAAGAAAGAAAGAAAGAAAGAAAGAAAGAAAGAAAGAAAGACAGACCAGTATCCACATATAATTGCAACTCTAGGACTACCTATCTAACCCAGGAAAAGAAAATATCCAAATAGGATATTTGTGGGAAATTCAGCTTTTACCCAAGAAAAAGGTAAAATGCAGATTATGTTCCTTCTTTGGAAAAAGAAGTCTTTCTATCGTCCCCACCATAACCACCACTTAGTAAATAAGATCCACCGGGATGTTTAAGATCCTGGTCATGCTCTGAACGGTAGGATGCTGTCGGAGTAGCGTCTGACTGTGGCAGGAGGTCAGCTGCTATCAGGGGAGGCTTGGAGTCTTCCCGGACCCAGCACGTGGAGATCTTGTCAGCATGTGGTTTTTCTGCCCTTTGCTGGCAGCTGTCAGACTTGTACTTATGTAGCAGTCGGCAGCACATTATTGTTCCCAAGGAGAGAAAAGGCCCATCCCTGACACTGCAAGATCTGACTCACGGCTTTAATTAGCATTTTTTTACAGAGAGAAAACGTGAAATGACAGCCACGCTTCCCCCACCTCCTTCTCCACATTCCGGTTTGAGAGCAGCATTCAAAAACTCATCGTGGAGCTACGCAAACTTAACATTACCCTTAGCTACTCTTGGGTCACCAAGTAGTTGTAAATGGTCGCATTTTAAGATTGACTTAAAGCATCAAGTAGGAGTTCCCTGAACCCAGCATGAAAACACTATTGACAAGATCTAGAGACTAGATGGGGTCTTAGTTTGCTGATTTTTAGAGACCTCTTTGTACACGATTAAGCCCAGTGCACGTGGAATCCACAGAGATAGTCCGCTCAACACACGTGTCACCGAATCGAAGCCCCATGTCTACCGAGTGTGGTCTACACGGTCACCCTGCTCTTCGAGCCAACGGTATCCTACAGCTGACTTTGAAAGTTGACCCTTAATGCTCATCTTTCTGCCAAAACATCTGGTGATCTGATGTGACGGGAAGACGATTTGTTGCCTTCCAGGCAGGATTTGAGCCACTAGACCTTGCCCCCCACCTTCAGATGGTTTCTAAGTTGACAAAAGCAAATCACGACAGTCTAAAGTTTAGGGAAATCTGTTATTTCGTTATCAAGAGCTTGTAATTTGCAGCGCGTGTCTCAGGGCTAACAGATACCCCCCACCCGCCACTTCAAAGGATGGGAGAACAGATGAAAGAGAAGCATAATGGACTCCATCCCATTAGGACACCGGCATTAGTGGGGGAGCAATTATAGAAGTAATGGATGATGCTTTACCCGCGTTGGGAGGGGGTCACTTTGGTTTTTTTTGTTTTTTTGGTTTTGTTTTGTTTTGTTTGTTTTGTTTTGGTTTTCTTTTTGAGGGGGTCACTTTGAAGACCCATCCCGCTCCCTCCAGTTGGCGGGGCATCGTTCACCTTCCGCTGTGTGCCCATGTGTTCGGGTTGCTGTCCTCAGAGGCATGAACGTTTCCAGGACCAAGCTCAGCAGAACGATCTCGGAGGGTCAGTTGCTGCTGCCGACAACTTACGTTCGCCCCCTGCTCAGGCAGGGAAAGCCAGGGTGTCGCTTCCATCTTGACGCCGTCAGGGTTTTTTCTGGAAGCCGGTGTAAGGCAGGTGCACACTCCCTTGGGGAGGTCTGACTCAGCGAGTGCAGGGCATCGGTAAAGCTTTTATTGTTGAGAGGGGTTAGTTCGTAGGGTGGGTCTAAGGTTTACAAGAGTAACAGGGCCTAAATCGTCTAAGTTTCAGTAGTTTTAGGTTTATTTAAGATGAAGATAGAGATCTACTCTACGGCCAGTTGCTGAAGGCATCACGGTACATTGGTCACAACCGGGAAACGAATATGGATCATCCTTCACTAACATGCCTGTTTGCTTCCTCCTTCAAGGACCTTAATTCAAACACACATGGCGTTTGTTGGTAGAAACGTCTGTCCCAGTCTGCTTCCATCCTGGGATCCCCCCGACCTCCCAGATCAGGTCCCACACGGGAGACATTCTGCGTCCCGGGCAGCCACTGGGACGGTAACGTACAGGATACTCCCAGCCCACAGCTTCACAAGTCTGTTCCACGCTGTATTGTTAGAAACTCGTTTGGAAAGGACCCTTTGGTATCAAGAACTCACCAATAAGTCGAGTCTCCAATCATCACCGGGATCAAATTTGATTTGTTAGAATAAATCTTAGTCTAAAACTTTGGAAAGCGAGGAGTTTCATGAATTTGATTTCAGTAGACTCACTAGACCAGAGGAAGGTCCAGAAGGGTCTGATGGTAAGGCGTTGGCCTCCCGTACCAGCACCTTGGACAGGTTCTAAGTGGCTCTGTAGGTTCTAGACAAGAATCACCTACCTTCAAACAGGACTTTGTCCAAGCAGCAGAGATCTACGTACATCCAGGACATGAGGGGCTGTGACACCCAACTTCCTTGTACTTTTATGTGGCCTCATTACACCAGTCCAAAGGCCGAGATTCCCGGGAGGGACCACAAGGTCTGATCATGTTCTGTTAAAACATAGCGACAAAATAATGAGGAATACCCAAGCAGGGGACAGACCTGTACACTGAAAATGACATACAAAAATTGGTGACACATGGAAAGTGATCCTGTGCTCATGGACTGGAATGCTGCTGAGGGGTCCACGCTACACCAGGGGACTTACAGAGTTAATACAATCCCTATGCAAAATTCCAATGGCACTTCTTCAGAAACAAAACCACCCTAGGGTTTGTATAGAACCAGAAAATGACCCTTAAAAAGCCTATGTGGGATCTTTGTTTATGTCCAATTAGCCAACATACGCTAGTTTCAGATGTTATCAATAATTCAGTTGTAACACCCAGCGTCCATCACATCATGTGCCCATCTTAATGCCCATCGCTGGTTACCCCATCCCTCTACCTGCCTCCCCCTTCAGACACTTTGTTTCCTAGAGTCTCTCTTGGTTGGTCTCCGATTTCTTCCATTTTCCTTCCCTTCCTTCATGGTCTTCTGCTCTATTTCTCCTATTCCACGTACACGTGAAACCGTGTAGTGATGGTCTTTCTCCAACTGACTTTCCACGTAGCCCAATACCCCCCAAGTTCCAACCACGTCAATATAAATGGCATTCATCTTGATGGCTGAGTAGTATTTCATTGTACATATACCTCTTTATCCATTTATCTGTCAAAGGACACCTTGGCTCCTTCCAGTTTGGCTGTCGTGGACGTTGTTGCTGTGGACATCAAGGTGCACATGACCCTTTGTTCCACTACATCTTTGTCTTTGAGGGTAAACACCTAGTATAGTGCAAATGCTGGGTCATAGGGTAGCTGTTTTCCCTTTGAGGACCCTCCAGACCGTTTCCCAGGGTGGCTGCACCAGCTTGCATCCCCACCAACAACATAAGGTGGTTCCCCCTTCTCCATGATCATAGGTAACACAGCTTACTGACGCCATGGGGATATGGTGTACAATGTGGCAACATGAAGACCTACAAAATTTCAGATAATGCAGTATTAAGTCCTCAAAAAATTGTCATGAAATAAGGTGACGGATCTTTACTGTGATCTTTCCAGAAACATGGAAGTCTCAGGTCGTCGTGTTGAACACCCGAAACCAGTGTCCCAGGTCAGAGAAACCTCAAAAGCTTCCAAATACAAAACGTCAATGGCAATTATTCTCAATGGAACTTCCCAGTGATTGTATTCTCACCAGTGTTGATTCTAGGTCAGCAAAAGCTATTCTAAGACTTAAAAGGGATTAACACTAGTAAAAAACTGAACAAGCCCAACATTTAACAGGCGATTCAGATGGAGGAGGGAGGGGGCCAGCAAGGGCTGCTGTGAACATCCGTGCAGGTGGGGACCAGGCCCCAAGCATGTCTCTGGCAATGTGGGGAGTAAGCCCGGGCAGGCCACCTGCCATCAGGGAAAAATCCCCGAGCAGACCTACTGTGATTAAATCTTCTGGACTGGAGGTCATGGACATGTAGCATTGTAAGTTTAAAGGGTACAACGGGATAGGATAGGTGTGTATTTTCAAATAATTGGCACAAGATTAACCCATCTTACTTCATGTATTTTTTTTCCCAGGACAACATGAAGACTCCTGTTCTTCAGCCTACAAACGCATCCCATAGTGTGAGCTACAGTCCCCCCACTATGCGTGAGGTCCCTGGAATGGTTTAGACCAACCACCCCCGCCACCTCCCAATCCCCTGGCAACCACCCTTCTGTTTCTGGGGATCCTTTCAGTTTCTACATGTGAGCTCGTACGATAATTGACCTATAGAACCCCAATCTAGCAAATCAAGCTACCACTTGGGATCCCAAACTTTGGGGAAAAGACATCTGCTCATGTTTTCTGTGTGTTTACATGCACTCCCCTGTAGTGTTTGGATGAAGCAGATTCATCCGTCGGGGAAAGGCACTGGCTTCTGGCGGCAAGTCGGGAAGCCCGGGTCAGGTTTCCATACATCTCACGGAAATAGATATGGGTGGTTGGGGTCTTCATGGAATCTGAAAGAAGAATTTTAATACTTCCCCCATCCAGGTCCTTCAACCTCTAAGGGACCTGCTGCTGTAGAAAGATTTCCTTCCTTCTTTCCTTCCAAGGTCCTCCCAGAATCCGTGTGTAGATCTCAACTGGAGGGTCTCTGAACATCAGTAAGACCCCCCGAGGCCACATGAAGATGTCTACGAGGAGGAAACAAGACTTAGGCATAAACCCAGAGGGGTGTGGCCACAGCAGCTCCAGTCCACCGCCACATCCTCCACGACCTCCCACCCTGAGAGCAGGCCATGGTCACCCCCCACTTACAGACCCATCCCTACGCTCCTTGGGGCCATCAGGAGCCAGACCTCTAGGTCCCCAGGAGCAATGGACGCCCCCCCGCCCCAGGGCCCTGAGGCTTCAGGAATCAGCAACAGGGTGTTTGTGGCTCTCTGTCCTCTTTGCCCTTGGCCATTGCCCCCTCCCTCCTCGGCTGAGGGACTGGTTGTACCTCCTCCGACATCCCCATGCCCTGGTAAGATGAGGAGTACCTTCGGGGTCTCCCCTGGCATCGCACTGGGATGGGATTTTACTCCCAAGCTGGGGGCTAAAGCCAGGCCAGCAGGTGTGGGGCCCGAGCAAGGTCACCGGACTGCTGCAGGGTCTAGGGCCCACCTACATCTGTTCCCTGCACCCCACCCCAGCTGTGACTAGCTGCTCCACACATGACCCAAGAACCAGGGGACATGGGAGGGGGGGCTCGGGGGGCTCCAGGGTGCCCTGCACCCAGACCCACTCACACAGGCTCAAGGAACCCCTGTCAGACTTTGGGCAAACCTTCTGAGTCCAGAGAACCCCGGCAGCCCCCCAGCTGCACCATGTCCAAGCTCGAATCACCAACGGGGGCTCCCCACACCGAGGGTCTCCCAAGGAGCGGGCCCCCCAGGACAGGGGTCTCCCCTGGAAGGTTAGGAGCCCAGCTCACCATGAGCTGCCCCAGACAGAACTAGGGGACATCTGGTAAGGTGGCACAGGGGTAATCTGCGGGTGTCCGTGGGGTAGATGCAGGATGAGCCCTGGGGTCCCAGCCCTGGTCCTCACCTGGGGTCCTCTGGACGGGAACACGGAGAGCTGGGAACAGACCGGGAGCCCTTAAACACTTAGTGGACATTAGCTTGGTGTGGAAAAAATGTTCAGGAAAGCGTGTGTGTGTGTGGGGGTGCTCAGGAAAGCATCTGGGGGGGGGCGGGCACTCAGGAAAGCATCTGGGTGAGGGTAGGGGGCCAGGAATGCGTCTCCCTGGGGGAAGGGGGAGCTGGGGGACCCTGCTCTCTGCAGAGGCCCTCACTGGAGTCACCTGCGGGGGCCTCCCAGTGACCGGACCCTCCTCCTCCTGGGCCCCAGAGTCAGCCTTCCTGCTGCTCATGTCCCGCTGAGTGGGAGGGACAAGGGGGTGGTGGGGAGAGCCTACCATCAGGCTTCTGGAAGTGTTCTGTGGAGGTAGACCCGGGAATAGGGGTGCAAAGGGCCTGGGGTGACCGTGCAGTGCATGCGGTGTGTGCTAGTTCAGCACAGACGGGGCGGGGAGCAGGGGGCTCGCAGGGTCAGGGTCTCTGCTTAGACCTCCCGGGGCAGCCGAGGTCCGAGACCCCGGGCAGAGGCTGACAGCCTAAATTTCTGAGGAACTGCAAGCCTGTTCTCGCGCTTCCTGAGAAGGGAAAGCAGGATACGGGGGCAAGTCCGGGTTGGGGCACATGGGGTTTGAAGGAGCCAAGCCTGCGGTCAGAGGACCCGGTGAGAAGGGAGGGAAGCACCTCTTAGTCCAGGAGACAAACCCCAGTCACCTGCAGGGTGAGGTGATGAGGACAGACTGTGTTACATCCTCCAGGATGCGGGCAGCGGCCCAGAGCCCCTCGCGGGGGTGGGGTGCGTGAGGTGCTCCCTCGGGGGCAGCCCGGCTGGAAGTCCCCTTCTGTGCAGGAGCCGGAGCCTCCAGAGAGGCTGGGGGGGGGGGCAGGACTCTGAGCGAGCCCCCTTCCTGGGCCAGCCCTGCACACCTGCGGCGCCCCCAACCCCCAAGCGGGTCTGCAGGCCCCAGCACAACGGAAAGACCCGAGGAGACCCCCCAGCAAGCCTCCTTCATGGGCCAGCCCTGAAAACCCGCAGTGCCCCTGAGCCCCCAAGTGCATATGCACGCCCCAGCACCCATGGGAGACCTGGGGAGGGGGCCCTGCAAGCCCGTGGTGCCCCCAAGCCCTGGAGTGGGCCCCACAGGCCCCAGCACACCAGCCGCAGGGGAGCGGACATGGGGCATCACCCGAGGCACCCACCCGGGCTCCGAGGTCCAGGCCCACCCATCAGCACAGGCTGGGTTCCCTGCCATGGACATGACCTCACAGTGGGGTGGCGGCTGGAGAGCCCCGGGGGAGGCCCAGTGCGAGCGCCCTGCTCAGGGTGGCTTCCCTCCCAGGGCAGAAAGAGGTCCCCGGGGTCCTCCGAGGCGCCTTCCCCCGTGTCCTCACCTGGGGGAGAGGCTCCATGTCCTCCCGCGTCTCTTCTATAAGCACAAGGCACCCAGCCCCGCTCCGCGCCCACGGGCTGCTCTCCGCCCCAGCCCACCTGCCACCACCATCACCTGGGGCCAGTTAAGATCTCAGCCCCCCCCGGGGGGGGGGGCAGGGACACAAACATTCCCTCCACAGCACCCCCCATTCCCCCAACTCCAAGACAAGACTCATCCCAGTCTGAAGGCGGTCTTGATTTAAGAGAAAACTGCATCTTTCAAGACCCTAAGTAAATCTCACTTTTCGACATCCACTTTCATGAGAGCAGCACAAGTTGAAATTTTAATTTTTTTTTCTTTGAAGATTTTATTTATTTGTTCATGAGAGACACCGAGAGAGAGAGGCAGAGACACAGGCAGAGGGAGAAGCAGGCTCCATGCACCGGGAGCCTGACGTGGGATTCGATCCCGGGTCTCCAGGATCACGCCCTGGGCCGAAGGTGGCGCTAAGCCGCTGCGCCACCCAGGCCACCCACAAGTTGAAATTTTAAAAATCAATCAGGAAAGAAAAATTAAAATTGAAAAAAAAAATCAATCAGAGAAGTGACCAGCGTGCTCTGAGCGAAGCCAGGTTTGACCTGGTGCCCTCCACCGGGAACCTGGGTCTGAGGGGTGTCCCAGAAAGCCGTCTGGCTGGAATTCAGGGGAACTCGTGACATTTCGCCAGGCTCCGGGAAGTATTGGCACGTCTAATGTCACCTCATGGACTAAGGACATTTAATTACGGGAGAATGTGGGTAAATAACATTCGTGCGATGTCAAATTAAAACCACGGCCTCCTGGCAGGCACTTAAACATGTTCACCTGTTCCTGGGTTACTCGTGACTCGTTCATTCGATCACCTGGTACCACCCCGCAGCTTTTCTAGAAGGCAGGTTTCCAAGGGGGGGAAATGTGGGTGAAAATGTGAAAAGTGTTCATGTTAACTTTACATAAAACATCTCTAAAACACCATCACAGACGTCGATACATACTTCGCTTTTACTGATACGAAAGCAGTGAGTCAGAGGAGGGAAGCCAGGTTTCAAGGTCACACGGGAAGATGACAGCTGCATCCACCCCGGCCCGGGCGCCTCCAAAGCCTACGTCTTCCACACCTCACGGATGCTTATGACCTCACACGTGATCCTACCCTAGAACGTTTGCAAAAGCCTAAAAGTTCTAAAGTTTTGGGTACTAATAACAGCACACAACTTCCTTCCTAAAAAAGAAGACTTTCACTTTGATTTTTTTTTCCTGCCACACGGAATAACTTTTCCCCCCCACAATTATGATCTTAAAAGTGAATAAGTGTGGGAGGATAATTTCAAAGATAATATCAACGTCAGGAAGTTCAAACATAGCAATTAGGCATGCAGTACTTTTTGAGAAAGCCTCGGAATATGAGAATAATATTGGCAGCAAATATATCACCCTGGCAGTGCTTTGTAAGCGTTGGAAATTGCCCTGTATAGGCCTGTGTGAGTGCAAACGTCTGAATAGTCAGAAGGACGCCCCCCTGGGTCCGCGTGTTCTGCGCAGCCCTACCCTGGGGTGTCTAGATTCTACAAATCCCCTTCTGCAGGAATCTGTCCCATCCAAAGCCCTCTAGCACCTTGCCGAGCCGCCACGACCCCACATCCCTGGTAGTTCCCGGTGCTTGATGAGCAATCAGCAATTGATTAATACAGGTTGTTCCAGTCAAGGGACTTCCCTTCTAAGGTTCCCTAAAGAATATTAACAAAGTCCCCTCAAGGTCATGCCGACAATTAATGTGGTCTTATGTCCAAATGCAAGTAGCCAACTTGGCAAAACAGAATTATAAGTGTGGCCAGGACAATACTGGAATAACGCAAGCTAGCCCTCGCTTCTGGGTGCAAAGAAGCCGTGGACTGATTTATGCCAAGTGACCTCTCAATACTCTGTTTTTTAAAAGATTTTATTTATTTATCCATGAGAGACAGAGAGGCAGAGACACAGGCAGAGGGAGAAGCAGGCTTCCTGCAGGGGGACTGATGCGGGACTCAATCCCAGGACACTGGGGTCACGCCCTGAGCCGAAGGCAGATGCTCAACTGCTGAGCCAGGGGCCCAGGGGCCCCCAAACTCCATTTTTCAAATATTTGCCATGAAAAAGTGAGGCAACAGCACAAGAATTTCAAGCTATGCCCCCACTGGCCTTAAACAAGCAATTATCTCTTGTGATTTTTCAAATAGGAGATAAAAAAATCTGGATTGGGGATCCCTGGGGGGCTCAGCGGTTTAGCAACTGCCTTTGGCCTGGGGTGTGATCCTGGAGTCCCAGGATCGAGTCCCGCGTCGGGCTCCCTGCATGGAGCCTGCTGCTCCCTCTGCCTGTGTCTCTGCCTCTCTCTCTCTATCTATCATGAATAAAAAAAGAAGAAAAAAATCTGGATCACCGAAATGTTCAAAAGCCCCAAACCTCTTTTTCCCAAATCATGTGCAGCAGACGGAAGTCCCCTACGGAAACCTCAGTTGGCAATAGTGGCACAGTTACCGGTTTGCATCAACCTAGCATCATGTATCGCATCTGCGATCATCAAGGACCCCATCACCCCGGTGTTTCAGTTGCTAAACCGAATTACATAGAACAATTATAAAAAAAAAAAAAAAACCATGCTCAGACGGATGTTCTAAAATGAATTTTTAATATTGATTGTATTTTAGTCTTGATTTACTCCAAAAAGTGGTGAACACATCAGGATTTTTAAATTTGCCAGTGAGTAGTCAGCCTATGGACATAAAATCACATCCTTGAAATTCCTGAAAAAACGGGCTTTTTTTTTTTTTAAAGCCTCTCGCCATTTCGGCTATTATGAACCAGGCTCTCGTTATTCACGTTTTTGCTGATGTGGCCAGATCTGGATGCTTTTCATGATTGATTGAGATTTGTGAGCGGCGCCCGCCCGGGCCGGGGGTGCGCTGGTAGCTTGGCTGTTCCTGACAGCTGTGTCTGGAGCGCAGGGAGGCCTCGGAACAGGGGCCTGGAGCGCTCCTGCCCCCGAGCCGCTCAGAAGCCGCCGCACCTGCTTTCCATCCATCCTTATTAACAAGCCCGCGACAAAAGCGCGAGTGGCGGGCCGCATGCTAGGCGCCAGCAGCTGGTACCCGCAGATGTCAGGACGCACGGGAATCCAGGTGGGAGACCTGCCTCCCACACGACCTACAGATGTGTGTGCCGAGGACCCCACAACTTTCCTCCGTGGACCAGGTTGGGGCCGCGAGGCTCTTATTCTCAACGGGCAGTGCGTACCCTGCTTCTGAAGGGAGAGAAGGAAAATGCATAAACGCAAGTTGAACAAAGTGAGAGCTTTTTATAGCTCAGGAGCTGTTTTTGTGTCCCTGATGCAGGCTCTAGAGATAAACACGTCTTAGTGTCTCATCTTTGATTGGGGTTTGGAACGGGCCCACTTGCTTGGGAAGAGCGGTGAGCGAGGGCACCCATTGTCTTCCCAGCTGGGAGGGCTGGCACCCAGCGGCTGGTGGAACAATCGCCCGGGGAAGGGATGGGCCTCAATTAGAAACCCTCGCCAACGTGTCTGGTGCTCGTGCTCGAGCTTCCATAGTCTCTGCGTTGAGGGAGCCCTTCCAAGGGACAGACTAGGAAGGCCTGGTATCGGCCATCCCCCCCACCCCTGGCTTGCAAATTGGGTTCCTTGAGATGAGGTGTTTTGCTGGACAAAATGTGCTAAATCGTATCACAGGTGTCTTTTTTTTTTTTTAAGATTTTATTTATTTATGCATGAGAGACAGAGAGAGAGAGAGAGAGAGAGAGAGAGAGGCAGAGGGAGAAGCAGGCCCATGCAGGGAGCCCGACATGGGACTCGATCCCAGGATCCCAGGATCACAACCTGGGCTGAAGGCAGCTCTAAACCACTGGGCCACCCAGGCTGCCCCACATCACAGGTTCTATTAGTTAAAGAAATAGTTGGCATGAACCCGGGGGAAGAAACAGCAGAGTGACCTAAAACCAAGCCGATTAATTACAAACTTGGGGTTCTTTACAAATATGATTGCAGAAAATAGAAATCTTTCAGAAATAGTGTTGTTAGATTCCGCAGTGCTTCTAGATGGAGGGGTTAGGGGTGGGGATGGGGGTAGTGCTTTAGCTCTTCCTGTACTCTGTTCCAGAAAGGAAGGGTCGGTGATGTTAGAAGCTGTGAGTGTGCACATGTGTGCAGGTGTGCGTGTCTGTGCACAGGAACCCGTAATTGCATAGTTGTCAGTGAAAAACAAGGAATGTGCTGCTGCCCTAAAGGCCTTCCTAAAGCCGCAATGTCCGTACTAGATTACAGTAACTCATAGACAACCTACCAAAATTAGTTTTCTTCGATCCACTTTTTTATAGGAAAAGTGAAGAGGAAACAGTCTTTAGAAAGAAAAAAAGAATTGTTCATGAGAAAAATCAGGAAAGTTAAAGTTAAAAAAAATGTAGGAATTGTTCATGAGAAATCAGGAGAGTTAAAGAAGAAAAAAGGTGTAGGAATTGTTCATGAGAAAAATCAGGAGAGTTAAAGTAAAAAAGTGTAGGAATTGTTCATGAGAAAAATCAGGAGAGTTAAAGTAAAAAAGTGTAGGAATTGTTCATGAGAAAAATCAGGAGAGTTAAAGACCTTGGGACTAAGAGAAACAAGGTATTTCTACGCTCACTTCCCGCTCTCAGGTTGGAGGGCTTCTGGGAAGCCCTCTTCTTCTGGGAAGAAGTCTTCTGGGAAGTCTTCCAGGATTAGCTCCTCTGAATGCAAACTTCTCACTCTCTGCTAGTTTCCTAACTTCCTTCCTCCCCGCCATCACTTTCTGGCTCGAGACACTGGTTGTGGCTTTGGTCTGCTTTCGGAGGCTCAGTGGTGAGCCTTGCCCACATGAAGACACGCAGGAGGAACTTTTCATCACCGCATCTCTCGAGGCGGGAGAGCCTGAAACCTACTAATTCAGTGAAATGAGGAATGAATAACTGGTATAAGCTGAAAAAATCCTTCTGCAGAGTCCCAGCTACAAATGAATGAACCTCATTTTCTGTATGTGAACAAAGTGTAGAAACTTCCTTTTTTTTTCCTGCTAAAAATACATCTTTCACTCATAAATGTCGCAAACCTCACACCAATTATTTTTGGTCCTTGTCATTGATCAAGGATTAAATTGAAAGCGTAGATTCACCAAGGTTCCCCATTACTTGTAGGAGAAAAGCAATTTCATCATTTTGGGTGGTGGCTCTCCAGTGGGGATTTGCATGTCCTCGTTAAAACCCAGAACACAGGGGATCCCTGGGTGGCTCAGTGGTTTAGCGCCTGCCTTTGGCCCAGGGTGCGATCCTGGAGTCCTGGGATCGAGTTCTGCGTCGGGCTTCCGGCATGGAGCCTGCTTCTCCCTCCTCCTGTGTCTCTGCCTCTTTCTATGTCTATCATAAATAAATAAATATAAATCTTTAAAAAAAATAAAACCCAGAACCCACAAACGCCAGCTTCGAGAATTCCCTGAGCAGGCTAAACCAGGTTAGTCCTACAAAGTTTAATTTGGCTTATTTTGTGGGAATAATTTGACCGGGGTCGCTGTTGTTGATGCCACCAGAAATCACATGCGAAACTGAACTTGTTTCCCAAGATGGGTCTGAGGTGATGCCCCCAACGACTCCCTGTATTTAAGAACCTTGGAGCCCCATGAGGAGCTGCAGGTGACGTGTAGGTACCCCAGGGCCTGGGTGCGGGTGTGGCGGGAGCGCCCTCCTTCCCCCATCGTGAACTCCCACAAATGAGCACGTCGGTGAGTCCCTGGTTTTATTTCTGTCATTTCCAACTTCTGCACCTTTTGAAGCTGTTTTGAGTTCCTGCTTCTACCTTAAATCTGGACGTGCAACCACCACCGTTTACACCAGTTCCGGAACAGAGAATCCGGCACACTAAGTCCAATATCTTAAATGTGAGTAATTGGTGTGCCGTATACAAAAAAATGGATGCCATAACAAAAAATATTTATATGTGATTCTACCAAAAAATATTTTTTTAAAAGATTATTTATTTATTTATTTATTTATTTATTTATTTATTCAGAGAGAGAGGCAGAGACACAGGCAGAGGGAGAAGCAGGGAGCCCGACGTGGGACTCGATCCCAGGTCTCCAGGATCACGCCCCAGGCTGCAGGCAGCACTAAGCCGCTGGACCACCCGGGCTGCCCCCACCCACAAAAATCTTAATTTTACTACATTATAGCTCGAAGGAATGTAGTCTGTTCCTTTGTTTCCGGAACGTTTGGCTTGATTAGCATCTCTTTTACAACTGAAATCATCAAGCACACCAATATCCAACAGTGAAAAGTCCTACAAGTATTAAGCGGACTTGAAAGTTGTAATTAAATGCCTTCTGGAATTTATTCACCTACTTTTATTTTTCTTTAAATATCTTATTTATTCACGAGAGACCCAGAGAGAGAGGCAGAGACACAGGCAGAGGGAGAAGCAGGCTCCCTGTGGGGAGCCCGATGTGGGACTCAATCCCAGGACCCTGGGATCACGCCCCGAGCCAAACGCAGATGCCGCTATTCACTTTTAAAATATAACAAATACCGGGATCCCTGGGTGGCGCAGTGGTTTGGCGCCTGCCTTTGGCCCAGGGCGCGATCCTGGAGACCCGGGATCGAATCCCACGTCAGGCTCCCGGTGCATGGAGCCTGCTTCTGTCTCTGCCTCTCTTTCTCTGTGACTATCATAAAAAAAATAAATAAATAAAAAATAAAAAAAATAAAATATAACAAATACCACGATGTGGATGATATAAGCTCATACGCAGCGTGTGTCAGGGTGTCTTGCACACACTACCCTGCTTTAGGTTTGTTATACACCTGTGCTAAGTGGCTGTGTGGTGAGTGCATGTGTGTGAGCCCGTGTGTGTGCAGGTGACCTGCGGCTCTTCGCTAAGGCCCAGTCTTCAAGTCATGGGTTCTACGGACTCTGGCTTGGTAAGGACTTCCAGGACACGGCAGTCTAGAACGCCCGTTTACATTTATGGCCTTCATTCCTCTTCTCGGAATTTACTTGTGTGAACCGCGCTTGCCCAACCTTGCCCAAACGGATACCCCTAATCGCTCGAATCGGCCATCCTTTCCCCAACTGCTTAGAATCCCTTTTTTGCCCAGGGCTGGCTTAGGATTCTTTTGTATGGTGCTGCAATATCCACTGTACCACGCAGTGTTCAACACATCCTCACTGCGTCCTCATCCCCCTCCTGCAGCAGCACGGGAGCATCCAGGTTGGAAGAGGAGGAAGAGGAGCGGAAGCGGGGGGGGGGGGGGGGGGGGGGAGGAAAAGAGGGACCCAGAGGAGAAAGAAGACCTGCGCTTCTCGAGGATTTATTCTCCGCCACAACTTTGGCTGCGGGAAACACAACCCCAAAAAGTCACGAGCCTTACTCCATCCTCACTGGGATCAGCCACAGGAGGAAAATCCTTTTTCTTCCACCACAGACGATTACTGTGCGATACGTGGCATCGGTAGAATGATTCTTGGATGTGTAGGCAGCAGGCCGGAGTTCACGGAGGGTCTTCCCTGGATGCGGAGCCCCGGTGAGGACCAGCGAAGATGCCTTCTAGAACAGGACATTTCCTTTATTATTTTATTATTTTATTATTTTATTATTTTATTATTTTATTTTTTATTTTATTTTATTTTATTTTATATTTTATTTTATTTTATTTTATTTTATTTTATTTTATTTTATTTTATTTTATTATTATTTTTTTGAACAGGACATTTCCATATGGGAGTTAGGAGTCAGGCGTTTTTGGTGTCAAAGATGACCCAATGTGTCTATTACATTCTCATTTAAAAAGTTACTAAGGAGGGATCCCCAGGTGGCTCAGCAGTTGAGCACCTGCCTTGGGCCCAGGGCGTGACCCTCGGGTCCGGAGATCGACTCTCACGTCGGGCTCCCTGCATGGAGCCTGCTTCTCCCTCTGCCTGTGTCTCTCCCTCCCTCTCTCTCTGTGTCTCTGAAGAATAAATAAATAAAATCTTAAAAAAAAAGTCACTAAGGATTAATATATATATATATTTTTTTTTTTTTAATTTTGTGAACATGAAAATGAGCTCAGCACATGCAGCTTAAATACTGGCATGAGCTGGGCCCCAGTGACTTTCGAGGGTGCGCAGGCCCTAGACGGGGCTCTGTTTGGGGACATAGATGCCACGTGAACGAGATTAAACCAAGCTGAGCAAACAGACGATCGCCCCACGGCAGGACTCTCTGCCCACGCGCTTGACCAGGTGTAGTTAAAAGCTCCAGGATTTGCGAGAGGAATAGCCAGGAAGAGCCATCATCACTCTCTGATGCACAATGAGTGTTAAAAATAGAAACCTTAATTCAAAACGTGAGTTCGAATTTACATGTAAATACATTCCATAATATAAAATAATCCTATCACATATCTGACGTGTATTACTCCGTCTAAATTATTTATATTTTGCTCACAAACAGTCCATATTCATAAATATCATGTTCGGATTGATTTATTTTTGTCTTTATACGCAGTCTGTTCTCCGAGCTCCAGGCTTTTAATTAATCTGGATTTCGGGTATAAATTCTTTGTGCCTTGATTAATACCAAACAGGCTTTATTTAATTAAAGAGACAGACTGGTGAAAGACATTTTAATCAAAAATTTCATATGCATCCAGTACATCTGTATTTAATACTTGCAAAGGAAAAAAAAAAAAAACCCTGATTTATCGTATTTATTTCTTAAATGTTTTGAATAAAGCAATAGTTCCTGTGATGGATGCCTTGGTGCACCTACTTCATCTCGAAGCCATCAAACAGGGAGAGGAGAAAGGGCGCGGGGGCCCAGAGAAAGGCCCCAACGAGGTGTGCGGCAGGAGGACAAGCAAACCTAGGAGATTGTCCTTGGGCTTTGTTTTCGTCGCTGGCACCTCCCTTCGGGCCCCTTGAGGACGTCGCTCTTCAGGTCAGTAGGTGAGCAAGCGGATGTTACCCTAAAACTTGAGAACTGCTTTTGGGATTTGGGATTTCTGCTCCTGAAAGTGGGCGTCCGTTTAGAAAGGTCTGTGTTTGCACACACAGCCCGCCACCCCGGTCACACGTGGCACAGTGTCCTCGGCGAGGCCATCTTCAATTCCTCCGAAACACACCAATCTCTGGCGGCTGGAATCTCAGGGTGAAAGGCAGGGAGTGTATGAGCCAGGAGGCGACAAGGGGACCGTCCTGCTGCAAGCTCACGAGTCCCGTTCCTCGTGGCTAGGACCAGTGAGGTGGTCACGGCAGGGGCACGCGCCCGCGCATCTGTGTGGAAGGACTTTCTTCTCTCTCTCTCTCTTTCTTCTTTTCTTTTTTTTTTTTAAAGATTTTATTTATTTATTCATGAGAGACACACACACAGAGGCAGAGACACAGGCAGAGGGAGAAGCAAGCTCCATGCAGGAAGCCTGATGCGGGACTCGATCCTAGGACCCCGGGGTCACACCATGAGCTGAAGGCAGACGCTCCACTGCTGAGCCACCAGGGATCCCCCAAGTCTCTCTCTCTTTCCCCCTCTCCTCCCTCCCTCTCTCCGCTCTGTATTAGGGGATCCTCAGATGTGAGAACGAGAGCCCCGCGCAACATGACCACATGTCTCTTGGCGCCTCCACACCAGGGGCAACCAACGACACGAAGACCCCGGAGATGGAATCGAGGAGGCCACACAACAGAAACACACTAGCTCATCAAATAGAGTTTTCTTTCTTAATGCACTGAGCTCCGTGGTAGTTGGGGACACGCCAAGAAGTCAACGTGAAACCTCAGAAACGGGAGCTCCGGTGGCCACACGTGAGGCCGCGGGCATGGCAAAAGCACGTCCTCTTCTGCAGGACAGAACCGAGGTGCGACACCAGCGCCCTGCAACGCGTACCCTAAGGTCGAACCCACCAGGCTGACGCCGCGGGTAGGCGCTCTGTGTCCCCGTGTGTTTCAGTGTTTTAACCACGGGCGGTTCCTACACGAGGCTTGTTCGGACCCTCGCCCCTCATTACATTACTTCGTCCGTCATGGAGGCGCAGTTGTTCCCGAAATCAAAACTGCGAAGGAAAGTCAACGGCCAAGGGAAAAGAGACCACTCACGATGCAAATACTCATAAAACCCTGGAAAAGACGGTACCACCCAGGTGACCTCGTAGGAATAAAAATATTTGCGTGGAGCCTCGTTCTTTGTGAACTGGATGCGCTCAAAGACGACAGGTGTCTGCTGCATAACAGCATCGATCTTGAATCGGAAGAAAAGGAGGGACAGTTATTTTGCCATTTTATGCATTTTATGCAGGTTTAGATGCGGAAACGTGAATTGCTAGGACAAAATATGCTAATAGAACCTCACTTTTCTGCACAAATGTTGAAATAAAGGATATCCGTACGTTTTTCACTGGCGATGACCGCACAGTTTCTAAGTAACCTATTAGGACTATTTCTCTCTTCCCGCGCGGTCCCTGTTGCCGTACAATAGTAGTACCCGGGCTGGTGAATTCAAAGACTCGCTCTATTTTGTAGGAGTTTGTTTCTGTTACTTTTTGGCCACTGAGATTTGGCCTTAAATTCGTTATCGGAGGAAGTAGGAACTACATGCTTCTGTTTTAGGGGTGAGAAGGGCACTGAGCCGTGGGAAGACCTACATCTCCGTCTGGCCGAGCCACGTAGGGCCGGCAGCGCTGTGGGCTGAGTGTAACAGAAATTCTGACACACCTTAGCTAAAAAAATATTTAATGTTTTCATACAACGACTTTGGATAAACCCCTTCTGTCGTGGGTTCGACACCTCGAATCTCAGGTTGTTTTATCCAGATGTTTCCCAAGTAGCTGCTGCAGCTCCAAGCTTGTGCTCCGCGTCTAAAGGGGGAGTGAAGGGATGGGAAGAGATGGTCCCCTGCCGTCTGTCCCTTTGCATCAAGTGGAAACTTCCCCAGAAACAGCCTCCCTGCATGCTGCTCCGGGCTGGGTCGCATGGGGGGCTGTCCTGCTGCAAATGGGGCTGGGGTCGGGGTACGCCTCCTGTGCCCTTCCTCACAGGGCTGTGAAGGGGGACGGGGGATTTCTCTGGACACCAGGCTCTGACGCTGCAGAGGCAGGGCCCCCGGAACTGCCCACTGAGGAAGGGGAAAAGTGTGGAAGCTGGTCCACACCGGGATCCACGGGGATGGGGGTAAGGGGTGCCCCCACAGAGGTCGACAGGGGAGGAGCCCCCTGCCCCTTTTCCTGCAGGCACCTTCAGGATGATGCTTCCTCCTTTATCCTCCAGGACCGCATCCTGGGCAGGCGCTGGGAATTATGCCCAGCTTGGCCTAAACTGGCATGAAAATCAGGCATGCGGGGGATATGTCAAGTCTCAAATAGGGAAAAGTGTTCACCCAGGCTTCTGATTTCTCTGGCAATGGGATCCCTTCAAAATTCTGTGTATCTGGGCAGCCTCACACGCCAGTAACTGTGCCCAGCGTGTGTCCCCAGGAACAGGTGTGGGCTCTGGGGCAGAGCAGCGACCCAGGCCACGTCCTGGCTGAGGACAGGGAGCAAGCTCGTGTCCCCAGGACGGCGGTGCAGACCGGCCCGTGGGCGCCCCGCATTTCCGACTCGCCGATGCCGAAGCTGCAAGTCGCTGCTGCGGAGCCAGGCCGGGCTCCTGTCATCCAGGCTGGAGGACGGAGCACCCGGGGAGCCTTATAGGGATTCCGTCTACAGGGGCCATGCAGGCGGGGGCACGCCTCATTCTCGCAGCCTGTCCCGTGTGCCCCCCACGGTGATCCCACGTGGGGTAACTCTTCGCTGCTGGGACGAGGGTGCTCACGGGCTCCCCGGGCCCAGGAGGACCCCCCAGCACAGATTCACGGGGGTCCGTGCAGGCAAAGGCCCTGATCCCCCGAGAAAGCAAGCAGGGGCCATCACTCACTCCCCCAGCACCCAGGCCGTACCCACATCCCCAGGAGCTAGGTGAGGTGCCCGGGCTTCCCGGGAGCCCAGAGAAGGGGGTTCATGGAGGCAGTTATGATCTGCGACCCGGAGGCCAGAAAGGCGGTGCAGCCAGTGAAACCGGGTGCAAGCGTGAATATCGGCGTCCCTTGAGGGTGAGGCCATGTAGCCCAGGGCACCTCCAGGGAAGGTTTTAGCTGCACCCCTGCATCATGGACCAACAGTGAAGCCACTTCATCTCCTTCTTGGGCAGCAGCTAGCACCTGGGTGCCGGACATCCCTGCAGGTGACCTGTGGCCTGATGGCTCATTTCCTGTGTCCACCTGACAGCATGAGGGGCTCAGCTGGCTGCCTGCACGCTCTCCTGGGGTGTCTGTGACAGTGAATCCGTGGACTCAGGAAAGAAGACCCCCTCCTGCATGTGGGGGGGCTCACCCAGGTCCCTGCGGCCTGCACAGAATGGAGGTGAGGCAGGAGGACTTTGCACACACCTCCCCGCTGCCTCCCAAGGCCTCACCACATGGCCTGAGACTCATGCCACCGGCTACCCCGGCTCTCAGCCTCCAGACCCTGGAGGGACCCGCCACTGGCTCCCTGGGGTCTCCAGCTGCCCCCAGCACCTTGCACAGGAAGACTGCAGGGGTATTTTCATGAAACTGAATATCCGACGTTGGATGTTTACCTGGGGCTGCAAGAGATGTGAGCTCGGGGTCCAGCTAAGGAAAAGGGTGGGTGGACGTGGGCACACCGACACACCCAGGTGTGGGCCTCTCACGGGCCTTCTCCATCACGCGCCATTCTAGGGCAGGATGAAAAGTTACTGCCACACACACTCACTTCATCGTAAATGTCCAAGGACAGGCGATTCCCGTCGGGGAGCGACCACCCCGCAGAGAGCTGCGTGGTTCCATGTCACACACCCTTGGGCTTTGCTTTGGGTTTGCAGTCCCTTCGGCCCCCGCTTGGGCTCCGTTTGGCTGGACTGCAACATTCTCCTTGTTGCAAGGTTTGGTTGTAGCATCTCAATGGCCTACCACGCTTCACAGAAAAGGTTTTTGGAGTCGGTTCACTGAATACTTTGATTAAATAGTTCCCACTATTTTGACTGAAATGCAACCAGAAATCAGAATTCTTATTTCTGAATAACGGTAATAATAATAATAGTTCTAGTGAGAAAAACGCTCCAGTTGCAGGAGACTCGGAAAGCTGTGTGGTTACGGGCGTGTGTTCGACACGCCTCATCCCACCTATAATTTTGAGGTGTCGCCAGTGCCGGGAGGTTTGTGCATCGTGTGCTCATGTGGGAGAGCACTCCGCTCCATCAGCAGGGATTCCCCCTCCCAGATCCCCTTAAGGGGCGGTGCTGCTGTTGCTGCACCGGGAAGTGTGGCAGCCCAGGTCCTCTGGGCCTACCCGTGTGCTGAAGTGGCATCTTCATTAGCAAGGCCACAGGCAGGGGCTCAAGGGCCACACGCTGACGTCTCATACCTCTGAAGGCTGGGAAGTCTGAGATCAAGGCCCTGCAGCTTTGGGTCCTGGTGAGACACCTCTTCCCGGCGGCCGCCTTCCTGCAGGTCCTCGCTCCAGGAGGAGAGTGAGCGCCAGCCTCCTCCTCACCTTATCGGGGCACTAACCCCATCGCAGGGGCCCTGCCCTCTTGGCTTCACCTAATCCTGCTCTCCTGGCAGAGGACCCACCTCCGAAGGCCGTCGCACTGGCGGTCAGGCCCCACATGTGAGTCTTGGTGCTGGGGAAACACTTGCTCGGTCTAAAGCAAGTGAGGATGTTCTTCCCTCCTTATAGAGCTTAGTGGCAGATTGGAGAGGACGCCTGGAGGTTCTCCAAGGCCACTCGGGGTTCACCTGGAAGCATCTGCATGCGCGTTAATGCTCCTAAATCCCCAGCCCACAAACATCCGTAATTGTGGTCACACCTAACATCAATCTACCATCTTTGCCTGTATATTCATTTAAGAGTTTTTATTTATTTATTTTTTCATTTAGGAGTTTTTAAATAAACTTTTTGTTTTGGAACAGTGTAATATGTACAGAATTAATCCGACTGTATTACAGAGTCTCACGCACCCTACCTCCAGGTTCCTCTGTTGTTAACCTCTTAGTTAGCAGGTACCCTTGCCAAAATTAGTTAACAAAAATGAATATATTATTATTCAATGAAGTCAGTGATCTATTTAAATTTCTTCGGTGTTTTCTCAACAACCTTTTTCTGTCCCAGGCTCCCGCCCAGGAAGGCACACAACATGTACAAGTCGCCCGGCAGTTTCCTCAGACTCTGCTTGCTTTGCCTGACCTTGACAGTTTTGAGGAGTGCCGGGCTGGTGTTCCATGGAATGCCTCCCTGTTTGAGTTTGTCTGATGTTTTTCCAAGGTTAGAGCAGGACAATGTACCTGGGGAAGTGATGGCAGCGGGCAAGGGCCGATGTCATCATCTGTATTTACTTCCCCGAGCTGGAGCCATTCCTTCTTGGATCCCAGCTCCCTTCTATAGAGATTGGTATTAGAAACCAAGATCTGGGAGCTGGGGTGCTCACTGCTACTGAGTTTCCTTGTTTCTAGGCCTTCAGCTGACAAAGCAGGGAGACATGTGTTTTTCCAATCCCAGGTCTATACAGGTATCTCCACATTTTGGTATATAATCACCTATATGTACACAGCTAAACAAGAGTTCATACTGACATCTGCAACTTGCATCCATTGCCACGGGGATCATTCTGGCCTCTTCCCCTCTTACCAGTAACCTCCCGACAGTGGAAACCTGGCTCCCACTCTTCCCCATCCAGGTACTTCACCATTCAATTCCAGCGTGCATGCATATAGTGTTTCCAGAACTGTTAATCCCTATGGGGAAGAACTTCAGCTCTGCCAAACAGAGTACATGTTTATGCACAGCTCCTTTTGCCCTTAATTTTACAAACACACACTTTTCCTAAGCTACCAAGGTCACACCCATTTCCCCCAAACACAAAGTTGTTTCACACATTATGATTCTTCTACATGTGTTTCTCAGCGTCTACAACTTATCCACCCCCTCCTAAATGATTTTTTTTTATTTGCATTCAATGAGATTCACTCTTTCTAAGGTTCTATGAATTTTGGCAAGTGCTCTGCATCTTGAATTTATCATTATAGCAACCTGCAAAATAGTTCACAGCCCACAATTATCCCTCGTGCTTCACCCATTCAACCCTCTAACCCTTCTCAAAACTGCTGCAAACACCAATATATATATATATATATATATATATATATATATATTACCATCACTATAGTTTTAGCATTTAGAAGGACATATAACTGGACACATCAGTATGTGTCTTTTTAAAGACTGGCTTCTTTCACTTAGAAATAGGCATTTAGGATTCATTATTTTCTTTTCATGGCTTGCTAGCTCATTTCTTTTTATCACTGAATAATATCCATTGTATAGACATAACACAGCTTGAAATCAACTCACCAATTGAATTTTGTTTGCTTCCTGTTTGGGGCTGTTATGAATAAAGCTCAATAAACATTAATGTGCAGGTTTCTGTGTAGACATAAGTTTTCAAATCAGCTGGACAAATCCCTAAGAATATGAGTAATGGATCATATAAGACTGTTTAGTTTTATAAGAAACCACCAGACTCTCTACCCAAGTCACCGCACCATTTTGCACTCCCACCAACAGTGAGCATTCCACACCTGGACCAAGAGTCTGCATTGTTAGTTTTTTTGATATCAGCCTATGTCAATATGTGTCAATAGAAATATCTAATGAAATGTCTAATAGTTATGACATTGTTGCATCACTTTGCTCTTTCCTAAGTACAAGGTGTTGTATGAAAGTGCTGAATCACTATATTACACACCTGAAACTAACAGAACACTGTATGTTAACTAACTGGAATTAAAATAAAAACTAAAAAAAAAATGATATTCTCTAATGACAAATAAGGTTAAGCGTTTTTTCATACACTTATTTTCCATCTGCACATCTTCTTTAGTAAGGAGTCTGTTCAGATCTCTTGCCTATTTTTAATTGGATTTGTTTGTTGTATTACAGTTGAAGTTTAATTACTTGTATAATTTGAACATATGTCCTTTATCAGAATTTCCTTTTGCAAACATTTTCTCCAAGTCTGCTGCTATCTTTCCATTCTCTGATAGTGACTTCCTTAATGCCAACATTTTTTATTTTAGTACATTGCAAATTATCAATGTTTTCTTTTCAATAGATTGAGTGTTTGGTGATATGTCTTAGAAAATGTGCCACCAGATCCAAACTCACCTAGATCTTCTTCTATATTTTCTTTAAGAACTTTTAGAAGTTTGAATTTTGTATTTTGGCCTTTGGTCTACTTTGCATTGATTTTTAAGGAGGACTATGCCTAGTTGTTGTTGTTGTTTCTTACAGCTGTTATCCTATCACCATTTGCTAAAAACACTATCTTCTCTCTGCTGAATTGGCTTTGCTCCTCTGCAAAGGTCAGAGGCCACAGGGGACTATCAACTCTGTTGTGTGGGTCCATTTCCATGCTCTTTATTTTGTGCCACGGATCTATGCGCCCACTCTTGCAGCATTACCACTGCTCTGATTATGGTAGCTTCATGGTACTTGGTGTGAATCTGTCCAACCTTGGAGTTACAGAACTTTGTTCTAACATACTGGCAATTCGAGGTCACACAGAAACAACACTTCCAAGTTGCATCCTGCCTCCTGCAAATTTTCTTCTCCTGGATTGGAGCAGAACATCTCAAATACAAATGAAGAAGTAGTTTATAGATTCACTTAAACATCTATTTTGGGTTATTGAAGAAACTCAATTTTCTCCTTAAAAGTAAGCAAATCTGATCCCTTTCCTTCAATTAGGCCAAGATAACTAACCTAATTAACCAGTTAATTTATCTTGTGATCAAATTGATATAAGTCAACATTTGTCAGGGGGGTGTTTATATGCCAATTACAGTAAAATATTACTAGCCCCTAATTAAGTTGTTTGTTTTGAATAAGCTGGGTTTGGTCTCTAGTCTTCTCTCGTAAATTAGTTGCACATTTGAGTTATGGAAAATATAATTGTCACTGTAACACCCAAAGAGTACACTCTCTCAGTACCATAAATACTGAAATATAAACTCTATTTTTTCCACTAAGTTATTCCAGTTCCAATAATTAGGTTGTAATGTTTATTTAGTGTGTTTCTTTTAATGAAAACTTAGATCCCACTAATAGTTCAAATAATGTAATTTTAAGAAGCTTGTGTTTAGGATATAATCATAATATTTTAAATAGTATCTCATTGTTATTATACTCATTATTTTGGAGAAACTACATATTCATTATTTGAAGAATAATGAATTATATTGATATCCCAAAAGAATGGCATCTTGGCTATCATTCCTTGGAAATCTTTATTATAACTAAGAATTTGGTACTCCAATAACGGAAGCTCCCTTTGACTTATCCATGACAGCATAAATGTATTCTGAACCGTGTTCTACACATATGGAAGGCATAATGTATATTAAAAAAAAATTTTGTATGCAAGTAAACACTTTCTTACTTATGCTCTATAAACACATTGAATGTGACCTAAATGAACAAGAGTAATCTTAACGAATTTACGTTCTCCTATGTTTTATTTATTTGATTTTGTGACTTGGTGACACTAAGAATCTGGGCTTTAATTTTCTAAATTAAAAAAAAAAAAGAAAATAACAATAATGTATGTCATCTATCTCATTGTGGTTTTTTAAACATTAGATGTTAGATAAAAGACCTTGCATAGTGTCTAGCCAGAGGAAATGCTAAATATATACTCAGTCATCACCTATTGGTTGTCATTGTTAATATTGAAATTAATACTACCTTTACTTTTTATTGTTTATGATAATCCTTTCAATATTTTTTGTGGTAGAAAATAAGATTTTGAAAGATATATGCATCATCTTACAAGTTTTTCCCTCCGGAGCAAAACCAGAGTATCACCATAAAAATTGTAAGAAAGCTGAGGAAGTGACCCTTATGGTATAGATTCGGGGATGAGAACAAATACTCACTGTATGGAGGTCATGAAAAGCACTTTTCTATTTTTCCTATGTGGAAAAGAATCTATGATACTTAGGCATAGTTATCTACCGAAAAGTTCCCAAAGAAGCTTTTAAAAAAAATCTACCATCTATGGATATAGTCATTTTCACTTTGAGGATACTGGTGAAAACCCATTTCAGCTAGGGTAATGCAATAGGAGAAATTCCCCTCAAGCCCTGAAAGAAGACATACATGTGGGGTCAGACCTATACTGGCAGAAGAGTAGGGGTACCAATGAGGCTGCAGATCCACAATCCAGGAAGGTATGTCTTCCCAAGACGATAATTAATCAGGAAAACAGATTCCACAGACCAGTAGATACAAAGGAAAAAAAAATGCTGAAAACTCTGACAACGTAGATGAAATTGACCAACTCCTTGAAAGACACAACCACCAAAACTCATTTAGGAAGAAACAGATCACCAGCATGGTCCTATATCTATCAAAGAACTTCATTTCATAGTTAAAAGTCTTTTGATAAAACTGGGCCATATGGTATCACTGGTGAAGTATAACAAATGCTTAAGCATTGCTAGCAAGTCTACACAATCTCTGCCACAACACAGGAAAGAAACAGTATAGAAAACCAGACCAAAGTTGCTCTAATATGGAAACCAGACAGAGATTATATGAGATAAGCCAACTAGAGAATAGTATCTCCCATGAATATAAACACAACTATCCCCAACTAAATATGAGCAAATTGAATCCAGCAAAGTCCAAAGAGGATGATCCATCAGTAGAATGTGATGTCTACCCCAGGTTAAATGCCAGCATATCAATCAAGGTAATTTACCATATTAATGAGATTAGTCACAGTAGATTCAGGAAAAGTATTTGACAAAAATAGATAATCTTCATTCATGATAGAAATTCTCAGTAAATTAGGAATAGATGAAAATCTCCATAAAGTGCTGAGTGGCATCTATGAAAAACATACAACTAGCATTGTAACTAATGATGGAAGCCGAGTGATTGCCATCAGACTGAATGCCAGGCAATAATCCGACATCACCACTATAATTCGACATCATGTTGTGCTGTAAATCAGAGGTCTCTATTTATAGAAGGCACTGTTATCTACCTAGAAATTCCCAAAGAATCTTTGAAAAAGAGAAATCTTCTAGAAACAGTGGGTAAGTTTCACAATATTGCAGGATAAAGTCATACCAGGTCTATAAAAGAAGATCACTTATGCTTCTACATGCAAGCAATGAATAATGGGTACAAAAAATCATATTTGCCAAAGCAACCAAAAAATAAAGTGCTTAGGTATAAGTCTAAGAAAATACGGGTGCAAGTCTGTGTGCCAAAATCCACAAAATGCTAATGAGACAAAGAGGACCTCAATAAATGGTGATATACACCCTGCGCATTCTTGGAATATCCATATTGTTACTATGTCAATTCTCCCCCAGTTTAACCTACAGATTCAATATAATATCAACCACAATGCCAGCAGACCTTTAGGAATACATTGGCAAGTCTCTTCTAAAATCTAAATGGAAAAAAAATAAAAAAATAAAATCTAAATGGAAGAAACAGATGAACAGCAAGAGCCAAAACAATGTTGGAAAACAATAATATAACGTTAGGCTGCAGAGACTATCTAACTCAAGGGAAGTTGGGACCCTCGATTGGATAACGGGATAGTAGTCATATTTATAGTATTTCACCAATGTCAAATTCTCAGTTTTTAGAATGGTATCAGGTTTACGGAAGATGTTATATTAGTGTAAATTGGGTGAAATATATGTATGAGATCTGTGTACAATTCTCTAGACAAATTTTCCACTCTGTGTCTAATACTGTTCCAAAATGGAAGGTTTTAAGTGAAAGAGGACTCAGATGCAGTGCTTTCCTTAGGGGATTTCTGTCTGTAAGTCCAGGGAGTGGGAAAGCTAAGCCACAGACTACTAATGTGCTTGGTCAAGGGGCATGGTGAACGGTAAGACCATGGAGGGGAGGGCTGGTCGTCATTCCACTTTCAGAGTTTAACAAGATAAAAAGGCCACGTGTGAAAAGCCAGTGTGCCAGCTAAAGTTGTAGTGAGGAATGCCATACACCCGCAAGGAGAGGCATCATTGAAACGACACAGTTCTGTGCGTTGGTGACGAGGTGGGGCCAGGAGGACTCTCATTCAGGGCCTGTGGGGATGCAAAATGGTGCAGCTGCTTTTGGAAGACACTTTGGTGGTTTGTGTAAAAATTAAACATAAACTTCATATTCAGCCTAGAAATTCTGTTCCTAGGTATCAATCTAAGATGAATAGAAGTACGTGTCCACACAAAGAGGTGTGCAAATATTCCAATATTCCATTACTCACAGTAGCCGAAAAGTAGAAAGAACCTCAATGTCCATAAACTGATGAACGAATAAACAAAATACGGTATTTTATTACAGTGGAACGCTGTTGAGTGTTTTGAGACATGAAATTTTGATGCATCTATAACATGGATAAACCTGAAAAGCATTATGCTAAGTGAGAGAAGCCACTCATTACAGGATCCCTCTCACAGAATAGATGCAGAATAGAAAATAGATAAATTTATACACATTGCAGATCAGTGGAGATCTACTGGAAACAGGCCTGAGGAACTGTCTGGCATGAGGGAAACGTTCTGAAACTGGATTTGGGTGAGGGTTGACCAACTGAAAATCTACTGAAAAAAAAAAAAAGCAAACGACAGGATTGTACTCTTGCCACAGTAAATTTTATGGTGTAAATTACTCCTTATTAAGGCTGCTGCTAAAACCAGTTTGCTGAGAGAAGCCGGTGAACAGAGGCTGCATCACTGGGCACCCCTGCCACACGCCCTGGACTCGGCTAGTGAACAGGACACACGTGTGTGCACAGTGTGGCCCGCTCTTCAGAACGGGTTTTCCAGGCTCACCGTGGAAGACTTTCATGGCTTCCCAGAGAAACAGGCCTGACGAGCTGGGGAAACCTGGAGCTGGTACGGGGAGAGAAGCAGGGAGCAGTGGAAGCCCAGTGCCAGACGGGGGTGGGGGGGGGCGGTGCTTACGAGCTCCGTGGCCTGGATGGAGAAGACTGGGGGCCTCCCTGAGCTCCCTGACCTGCCGCCCACGAGGCCTGCGATCGCCACACACCGCAGCTTTTATAGCAGGCGTCGTGATCTTCCCTCTGGTCCCAAGACCCTTCACTGTCACAAGGGTCAGATGGATGAGCCCGATTTCCTCTGTAAAAGAGAAATACCTGTCAAGTCCCAGGGATATTCGGTGTCACTACTGAGGGTGTAATGTGCGCGGTGATGCTTGCTGACACCAGACCAGACGCCTCTCGTCTGGGCCCAGGAGTGATGCTGGAGAGGAGATGCAGCGTTCAGGTTCATGCCCACCGTGGAGAAGATACCCAGGGAGGCAATGACTTGCCGCTGCTGGGGTCATCAGAGGGCAGGTGGTGGAGCCAGCACCGGCGCCAGGCGGCCTGATTGCCCACACCCGCCCAGCTGCCCCTCTGCACCCGGCCCGCGGTTGGCCTTCAGCGGCCCTGCGGGGGCCACCAGATGCCAGGGAGCACGGGTGTGAGTGCCCTTCACTGAGGAAGGGGCAGGTGCCGTCTCCCCGACACACTTCCCTGTTCTAGCAAACCTTAGGCTGATCTAATCCCCTTTCCACACCTGCGCTCCTGGAGCAAGAAGTGCACCAGGACACATCTGTAGCCACTGGGGACTTTGAAATCACTGAATGATGGAAACTAACTTAAAAAAAAGGTCACTTCATGATGAGCCTTCGCAGAAAAAAAGAAAAACAAACAGATAAAGAGCTCAAGTATGTGACTTAAATATCTAAATGACATTTAGCAGGTTTGATGCAAACTTTGAATGCTAGGAAATGAGATCTGCATGGGCTTGGGTGAGAGCTGCAGGCCCGTGGCCGTGGGTGGTCCTCGATTGTCATCCGTGGCCGAGCACACACCTGGGCTACAGGACGTGGGGACCAGGGTCCCTGCACAGCCGCTCAGCCCCCTCCCTGAGCCCCCTTACCACACCCCCAGGTAGCAAGGAGATGCTGCAGGGGTTGGAGGGGGGCGCTTCCTCCTGGCAAAGCTCGGGGGCTGGAGATGGGACACCCGAGCCACGGGGCAGCGGCACAGGGCCTGCCCGAGGGGATCGCTGTGGGGCTTGACGGCTCCTTCCTCCTCCGAGGGCAGGACCGCTGGCTGCCTTGAGGTCACCTTTGCGCGGGTCTTTCGTCTGAGGCTTTACTCACCTAAACCCACAATTAAAAATCATTTTTGGGGTCAGCCCTGGTGTCGCAGCGGTTTAGCGCCACCTGAAGCCCAGGGTGTGATCCTGGAGACCCGGGATCGAGTCCCACATCGGGTTCCCTGTATGGAGCCTGCTTCTCCCTCTGCCTGTATCTCTGCCTCTCTCTGTGTGTGTGTCTCTATAAATAAATAAAATCTTTAAAAAAAATCATTTTTGGAATCTCAAAGCTAGCTCCCTTTGCGAACAGCAGGCTTTGGATTTTTAATGACGGGTCTTGCGGGGTGTGGGGGGGTTATCTATGAATCCAAACAGAGAGGTGGCTAGGATAAGCTTTCCGTCTGCCCCACTGTCCTCCCCGAGGCCCGGTTCCCTCCCGTGCGGGGCCGCTCGGGTCCTGGTCCCCCAGGCCTGCACCTGCCAGGTCCCGGGTTGGTGCCGGTAAAGGAATGCGTGTGCCCAAGAGTCGGACCGCGAGGATGACAGCGCCCCTGACACCGCACCCCCGGCTGGTCCTTTAGCTGAGACCGAGAAGTACTGTATTTGAATCTCCTAGAATTCATGGCAGAGGCAGCCCTCAGCATCCCTTAGCCGGATTCAGAGTACTGTGTGCTCAGTGCCGGGGTGACAGGCAGTGAAGGAATGGCCCAATGAGCGCGCTTTTTTTTTTTCTCTTTTAATTTAAGGAATGAATTGAAAGTCTTAGGGATGAAAACACTACGACATCCTTTAGGATTCCAACTCTGTGACATTCTGGAAAAGGCAAAACTATGGAGAATATTAAAAAAAAAAAAAAAAAAAAGGAAAGAAATCCGTGGTTGCCGCGGCCAGGCTGGAGGAAGGGAGGGATGAGCAGCTGGAGCCTGGGATTTTTAGGGCAGTGGAAACACTCTGTGATGCCACGATGGTGGCTACATGTCATGAGACGCCCACCCAGCCCCATGGAACATACACGACCCACAGGGATCCCAGTGTAAACCGTGGACGTGAGGCGACGACGACAACGTGTCGGTGTGGGTTCATCAGCTGTCACAAACGTTCCCCGGGGAGCGGGGATGGGGGGTGATGCCAATAGTGGGCGTGCGTGATGGGGTGCGGAGGGCATATGACAAATCCTGAGCCTTCTCCTCGATTTCGCCGTGAATCTAAACGTGCTCAAGAAAAAGAAAAATAGAACCTTAATTTTATTTCACTTTTTTTGAGCCTTATTTTAAAAGAAAGGAGAGAAAAAGGAAGAAAGAAGGGGAATAAGCCCAAGCCAAATAAAATTCATGCTTAAAACATTAAAGAAGAAGAAGAAAATCTGAAGGCCGTGGTTGGAGGATTTGGTCTCAATGCGTGCCTCTGGCCCCAGACTCAGGCGCCGCGTGCTGGCGGGTACCCCTTCCCTGGCCTGCAGCACAGAGCTGGGGCGCAGTCGTCGTGGAATGATAAAAGCTTAGCGCATTCTGAGCAGTTCAAGCCTGGAGCACAGCCTGGCTGCAGGGTTTTGCCGGCCGGCCGGCTGCTCCGAGCGCTCGGGGAAGCTCCAGGTGGACTCCGCTCTGGAGGCACCTGCATGGCCTCAGGTGGGGCCGAGCCGGGCCTGGGGGGCACCGCCTCTGCGGGCCTCCCTGGACCCTCCCGCCTGGGCCCTTGCCTGCGCCTCCCCCTCGGGGGCCGGGGCCCGCGGCTGTGTTGGATCACCCCGAGGCCGCCCGCAGGTGCGTCCGACATGTACCCCCCGAACGTGAGCCGTGGAGCCGGCCCTTGATAGGTTTTTCCTCCCACACAAACTCCTCGTTTGCTCGCCAATTTTGTTTGTGATAAAAGCTCACAGAAAGCAGGGTGATAGGAGGTAACAGAGGTTTAAGGAAATTTTACACAAAGAACAAGTGTCAAATGAAGGAAATATCACCCATTAAATCTTCTGCAAAATGGGGGTGAAAAAAGGCTTTTATTCAATTTCAGGAGGAAGACACCCTGGGTCAGCTCTCAGAAACCCACTCCCGCTGGAGCGTAATTTGAGAACTCAGTGGGGGAGGATGTGCTGTCTTTGTTGGGGCCGCTGCTTGGAAAGCTCTGGAGGGATTACAGGGCTTCAGAGCAGCAGGCCAAGATGGGCAGCTGGCCCTTTGTGTGCCCCGCAGGCGACTTCTCTCGCCGCCCCTGAGTGTGTTGCGTGGGTGCAGGGTGTCCTTAAGCTCTTCTCAAACCCGTCCTTCTGTGCTTCTTTTTAAAAACCTTGAGAACTTTTCCTGGGGATAACAAATATACGGTGAAGGGCACAGATGTGAAGGGTGCAGGTCAGTGCACTGTGCAAACACGCAGGCCCTTACAACCATGGCTCATGGCGGCAAGGAAGGTCCTGGCGACCCTGCCATCTCCCCCGGGGGTCCCCGCGAGGCCTCCAGAGCCCCAGGGGCCACCACTCGGGCTTCCAGCCTTCTGCTGGGAACGTGACACGAGTGGAATCCTACAGCCTGTCCTCCCGCAGTGTGCAACCCTGAGAGCAAGGCTGGGGCTGGCCTCCCTGGCTCAGACATGAATGTGCAAGGCGTGTACACATGGGGATGACAAAGGCCTTTCCAGATTGAGGGACGCCCCTCGGGGGGCTCCAGGGCAGGAGCGGGGTGGTGCTAGTGAAGAGGAGTGGCCACCGCTCCCCGCTCCCTCCAGGCCATAGGACTTCCCCCAGGAGCTGCAGGTAGTACAGGGCACATTCAGGTGCTCAGGATCGCATCACAGCCCAGGGGCCCTTGCTTCCATCGCTGCTGTCCTTACCCTTAGATGGAACAGAGGGGCCTTGACCCCACGTAAGTCGTCTTCTGGGAACTGCTGCCTTGGAATTGCCTGGGAGGGCTAATCTGAGTTTATTTTAACTTGTGGCCATATAAGCAATCATTTGAAAAAAAAATAATAAAATAAGAAAAAAAAATAATCCTACGCTGAATGGCTTCCCGTTTCATGCACACGAGGGCCTGCAGAAATATGCCATGGAGCAATTTCTGGGTCAGAATAAATTAGAGTTTGTAATGCATTTGCCTATATTGAGAAAGCATAAAAAGAAATGAGGTAATTTTGTCAGGGCTTGATGCTCATTGTTCACTGAAACATAATGCAAGTTATGTCTGTGGCTATAAAATAAAATAATGAGGCGATAGATCCCCAGTCATTCTCATAGATTATAAGCTCAATATTCCAATTGTGTGTATTTAATGACTCCACAGTGCTGATCACTTATTTTCAAATGGTATTTGGAGATAATAAGCCCGAGTTTTCGCAGTGGGCTGCAGAATTTGCTCTCCCGAAGTGAAGGGTGAAGAGAAGTCCCCTTATGCTCCTGGCCGGGGTGAGCCCCACAGCAGAGGAGTCCCCACCCGCCTCCCCACCAGCCCTCAAGGCCCTCACCTGGGCCGGCCCGACGGACGGCCTCCAGAACGGCGAGGACAAACTCCGACCGGGTCCCCTCTTCGTTAAATGGTGAATCGCTCTTCATCGGGGAAGAGGAACTGGCTTCTGAACCCCAGGACGGACAAGCAGATGTGGCGACAAGGCCCCCGAGGAATGACACCGCAGCAGTGATTCACTCGCTGAGCGACAGACGTCGCGGTGTTTAAATACTCTCTGCTCAAGGAGAGATTGCGGTCAGAGGCCCACTGTCAATGACGATTGTCCTTGCTTCTCTGAGACTCTTAGTTGGAATCACTTTTCACACTTGCTCAGGCTTCGTGTCCATAAGTCACGGTGAGGACGGACCCGGATGAGGCTTTCACTTCCCAAAGATGATGTGAAGGTGGGGAGAGGAGTCGACCAGAAAGTGACGGCGGACAGCAGGAGACAGCGAGTGGGGAAGCGTGCAAACACGAGAGCTGGGGTCCGGATCCTGGATCCAATCCTAGCTGGGATCGGAGCACGTGCGGCCTCGCGCCGTGACGCTCAGCACAAGGACCTGCCTCCCTCTGCAGCCCAAGAGCAGGCAAGGGAGAGGGAGAAATGTTGTTCCTGGAAAATTCATTCTGATGACAGTGTGAAGCAAGGACGTGAGGCGAGGAGAAGGCGAGTGCTCGTTAGGCTGCTCTGGGGCGGCCGCTGCCAGAGAAGGGGTGCAGAAATGAAGGGGACGAGGGGTGGCCTCCGAGCCTCTGCGCACAAGGGAGTGTGACTGCGTGTTCTGCACGCCGGAGGTCTGAGAAGCCAGAGCCGGTGTCCTCTGTCGGGACCCAGAACCTTCTGCTGGAAGTCACGTTCCTCCATAAGCAGGTTTCCACACAAATGATCTTGGTTTGTCAACGACGCCTCCACAAAGATGGAAAAAGACACAAGCAGGTAAATAGTGAACAGGGCTGCTCACCCCTTATCTCCGGGCGCTCTCCGTGACTCGCGAGCTCTGTGGTCAAGGTGCGGTGGCCATGGGCCTGGGCAGGCCCAAGCAGGCCCAGACTCCCGGCAGCAGGAGGGTCGGGCCCCCACGGAAGAGACTTCTTATTTCCCACAGCTCTCATGCTCTGCATCACCTACTCCCACGGGGCTGGGGACTTCTCTCGGTCTCCCCACCTTGCCAAGCCCCGTGCCATCAGCCCGGCCATCTACGAAGTCCACAGTGACATTTTCTACCCCGGGTGCTTTCTGCCAATAACATGTTACCATTAAAATAAACGTACTCGGGATCCCTGGGTGGCTCAGCGGTTTGGCGCCTGCCTTTGGCCCAGGGTGTGGTCCTGGAGTCCTGGGATCAAGTCCCACATCGGGCTCCCAGCATGGAGCCTGCTTCTCCCTCTGCCTGTGTCTCTGCCTCTCTCTCTCTCTCTCTCTCTCTCTCTGTTTCTCCCATGAATAAATGAATAAAATCTTTAAAAAAAAAATAAAAAATAAATAAAAATAAAATAAAATAAACGTACTCAAGGTATGAATTGCTTCATCGCTTGGAAGGAATGTGGCCTGTGTCTGGTTTTCCCAGGATGTTAACGTAAAAATACAATTTAATATCAATGTGTCATTTTATCGAGCCCTCGAAGCACAAGAAGCCCATCATTCTGGCCCAGAGGAAAAGCAAAAAAGTGTTTAGATCCTCTCGTCAATGGAATCAGGTATCTCTACGCTGATCAAACTTAACGGACGCGGCCACTTCCTTTAAATGCTGTTTGCATGAAGGCATCAGGCCAAACTGCAATTGTCTTCTTTTTTTTTTTTTTTTTATGTTTTTTAAGCAGCTTCTGTTTTTTCATTAGAACGTATTTCAATCCCCCGACCGAATGTGTTTCTGCTTAATTACTATACGTTCTTTCAAACCAGTAAGGGGACGTCCCCGAGGGAAGAATGTTACTAGGACCCCCTCTCCCAGAATTCTTTCCATGTCTCTTGAAGTCAGCCCACAAATGCTGTTTAAAACCCACGAGCCAAATGCTTGCTTGGTGCTGGATGTGAGGACGGGAGGCCCCTGCCCTAAGGTGTCAGAGTCCTTGTGGGACAGAGGGCTGGGAATGGGTCACGTAGGGATAGTGCGGGCCGTGCTCGAAAGGGTGAGGTCAGCGTGGGGAAACGGGGTGCCTCAGACCCAAGCCCATGGCCTGGGGACCTGCTGGAGCAGGTGATCCCAGACCTGCTCCCACACCCTCGGGTCCGGATGCCTGGGTGGCAGCCCCCGGGGATTACCGTATGCACTATGGCTTGGGAATCACCATCCGGATGGATAGGACGTTACTCCCAGCAGTGTGCGCATTGCAGAGGGGGCACATTTTGGAGGGGACGTTAGCATCGTTCTGACAGGATCCACTGTCAGAGAACGAAGTTGCTTGGGGACCAAAAAAAGAAAAAGTCTCAGAACAGTCTTGGCCAAAGCATCCCCCTACCCCGGAAGCACGTACCTTCCTACCTTCTCTAGGAAGTGTGACGGGGTCTGCCCACCTCAGGAACAGAATTTTCATCTCAGAGCCAAATGTCACTTTATCTCCTCTCTGGTTTGGAAAACGGGCCCCTTTTATGAGGATTCGTAAAGATACTGAGAGATGACTTCACTATTGCTTATTGAGAGGATATTGAGAAGCGACGTTAGAGTTTTGTGGTTTTGGTTGTTGGTTGTTTTTGTTTTTGTTTTTGCTTTGTTATAAAACATAACTTAAAAGTCTTCATAAGGAACACAAAATTGAGAACAATAATACTTTTTATCCCATCATTATTATCCTTATAGTATCCTTGAGTAAATATCATTTATGTAGCATATTTTATTTTATTTTTATTTTTTTATGTAGCATATTTTAATGTCTACATTTGGGATATATAATACATAAATTATCTTATTCTTCACATTTCTGTTCTAGATTTATTTCTTACATAAAAATGCATCTTAGGGGCACCTGGATGGCTCATTGGTTGAGCATCTGCCTTCGGCTCAGGGCATGATCCCAGGGTCCTGGGATCAAGTTCCAAACTGGGATCCCTGCATGGAGCCTGCTTCTCCCTCTGCCTGTGTCTCTGCCTCTCTCTCTGTGTGTCTCAGGAATAAATAAATAAAATCTTAAAAAAAAGAAACTCACCTTAAAGAAATATATCATAATTGCAAATATGCATATACTTAACAGGGACCATTGACTTTATATGTGGAGTTATACCTACAAATAAGTCTTTATAAGAGCAGATGAGTAGCTTATTACGAGGGAAAAAATAGCTTATCATAGGAGAAAAATATAGCTTCATGATAAAGTCACTATAATTTCTGATTTGGCATTTTCAGCCTCAGACAATGCATCATTATTAATCACTCTTATAGGCAGCGTGCTGAATATGCTACAGGTATTGAAATCGCAAACGTTACACAGGCGACAGCAAGTGCGAGAGTCGTATTCATGGGCTTACCTCTCAAATCAAGTTTAAAGATTATCTTAAATATTTGATTAATCACTGAATGAGAATAGCACCATTGTGGGATAGAACATTTATCACATGGCCCAGACAGATGATAGAAGGCCTTTTATTTTCTGCACGTTTTTCTAGAATAAAAAAGAGGGAGGATCCTGACACTCTCAGAGCAGGGAAGGATTTTTTTTTCTACAATTAGCGCCCCACTCCGCACATTCCGTCAGCGGGCCCTGGACACGTGCTCCCCCAGGGACAGGTATCCAGACTCCAACATAAAGGTACGTCTTTCTGGAGTCTGCCACAAGGTGGGCACATCCCAGCCCAGCCCAGGGTAAGACCTTAGGAGGAGGGTCCCCCACAACTGGAGGGCAATGTCACCATCTATCCACCTGAATCCACTCAGGTGGAAGTCGGTACAGGTGTCTGAGATGCAAATAGACGTGCAGCCCCCAGTTTGCAGGAGGTGCCACAGCACAACACTGCGCTCTACCTCACCTACCACAATACCACTTTTTCTTTTTTTCTTATTTCTTTTTTTAATTTTTTTAAAAGATTTTATTTATTCATGAGAGACCCAGAGAGAGAGGCAGAGACACAGGCAGAGGGAGAAGCAGGCTCCTTGCAGGGAGCCCGATGTGGGACTCGATCCTGGATCCCAGGATCACGTCCTGGGCCAAAAGCAGATGCTCAACTGCATCTTAACCCCTTTTTCTTTAAATGTTCCAGAATGTGTACCTCACCGGTCACTCTGAGTTCCTTCCCCTTTAGTGTTGCTGCTGCCTCACAGAAGAACAACACAGCCACGGGGTCTGTGTGCAGGTTGGGGCACAAAGTGTCATCCCCCAGGTCAGCCTCCATCTGAAAACAGGCCCAGCTAGGAAACAGCTCGCTCTGCTGAGAGTGGAGCTCACCGATGGTGCTGACCTTACGTCCCCTTGCGGAGGAGGGTGCGACCCGACCGAGGCCCCGGGAGGAGGAATCTGGTGTTCCATCTTCTTTTGAGGAGCTGATGTTTTCTGCAAAGTCGTACTTGATTCAACGTGGTTTTAAGATACGACTTTGGAATCAGAAGCCTCATGTCTACCACACAAGCGTGGCTCCCGGATGCATCTGCAGCGCAGGAGACTATTTGTCACCAAAACGCATTTACCGAAATTCACGGAAATGTGTACAGAGAGGGGCGGCTTTCACCGAATGCACACAATGCCCTCGTTTTTAAAAGTTCAAGTGTTATGGGTTGAGCTGATGGAGAGTGAGTGGTTAAATTAGTGGATTCTTAAGAATATTCTCAAATGAGTTGTAGTTCCGTATTGAAAGGAATAGCTCAGAGTACGGTTTAGGAGGGTAGCCAGGGGCTTTACGTGTCCAACGAAGAGAAGCTACTGGTTGACACCTGTGTTCACACGTTAGCTTCTACTTAAAAAGCAGACAGAGAACCCGTGCTGCACCCAAGAACAAGCACACCCCAAGGAGGAAAGCGGAAGGTTTGGTAGGCTTGGTAACGCTAGAGCTCATGTTCAACACCTGAGATGCTATGGTCGCTGCTCATGAAGTGGCTTAGGAATCTCAGAGGACATGTGTATAATCAATAATATTTACATTAAAAATGTGGAGAGGTTTGTTACACCTCCTTCAACGCCTTAGCCACTATTGTTCCCTGTAATGTCCTTGCTGTCTCCGGAAGCCTGACGCGTTCAAGATTATTCTTGAGAGGAAGACAGGTGCATTTGAGCCGTCGCGCATCTATTATTCTGTCTGAGAAGCAAATATTACACAAAGGACTCAGGCTGATGGGAACATGGGCGGTAAAGCCTGTCTAAAGATAAACTGTGTGATGCTTTCTGTCCCAAAAAAAAAAAAAAAAAAAAAAAAAAAAAAAAAAAAAAAAAAAAAACAGGCCATGTCGTTCCTACTGGAAAATCTGTCCTAAACCACTGTGAACGTTACATAGGAATTCCTGGCAATTCCCCTGGCGTGGTGATCATAGAAAATAAGGCTGGAGCATAAACCCCACCGAGGGGCGCAGCTTACACACCCCTTCACCACGTGTTCAACGTGATCCTACAAGGATCGCATGCTCGGGTGCGACTCTAACAACGGGTCGCCCGATGCACCCCCTGCCGTGGGCAGTTTCCATTCAGATCCACACCTGAGCCTCCGACATGTATTTTCTTACAGAAGCATAACTTCTGAGACCTTTTAGAAGGCTTTTCAGCCTTCTAATAAGTAGCGATGACTTTCCGGCCTACCTGTCAAGCCAGCCGCCTCCTTTGGCGCTGCCCCCGAGTTAAACTACCTAATACTATGTCATGCAATTATATGGTTGGGTCCTTAGGAAGAGCTGTCATATCCAACCGTCGTCATGGTAAGGATTCAGCATTTCAGGGGCACCCGGGGGGCTCAGTCGGCTAAGCACCCGACTCTTGGTTTCATCTCAGGTCATGATCCCAGGGTCGCGAGATCGAGCGCTGCATCTGCTCTGCACTCAGCACAGAGTCTGCTTTAGATTCTCTCTCCCTCTGCTCCTCCTCTCTCTCTCTCTCTCTCAAATAAATAAATAAATATTAAAAAATATTTGATTAAAGAATTCACCATTTCACTGGAGAGTTTTGCTTAATTCTGCAACTAATACAAAGGGGAGAAATGCAGAACATCACTGAGTTTCTTTGCTAATGTGATATTGTCAATTGCTAGTTCGTGGATTTTTTTTTTTGTAAAATCAGTGCCATATATATTCATGGGAAAATAAAAAATAGATGAATGAATAATCTAGTACTTTTTTCCCCCGTCATTAGTGTTCTTAACAGAGTAAGGACAATTACTGCATTTATGTTAAATTCCTGGAATGGGCTCTACACGGATACGCTGCCTTAGTTCTCATCCGTATTCTCAAGTAAAATCCACTGGAAACTTTGCCCAAGAGAACAAAATGCCCACAAAAGTAGTGAGGGAGCAACATCAGGATTCCGTTCTGGAGATGAGGTAAAAGGAAAGGCTGGATGTATTTGCTGTTGCCCCAGAAGCATTTTAATTTTATTTTTGTGTGTATGATTTCAGGACTATTTATAACAAAATATGCATGTTTGAGAGGAAGGACAAATGAATTAATATGCAGTCACGCTCTGTTTAACGTGTTGCTTTAGGATTTATGTATTAACATGGAAATATTTCCTGATACATAATTAGTAGAAGAAAAAAAAAAGATGATCACAAAGCCACATGGCAAGAATGGTCTCGTTTTATTTCAAGCTCTCCTGGTAACAGCTGAACTCAGAGTTTATTGGAAACGGGGAGAAAAAGCGAGTCCTCCTCCTCCCTCTGCCTTTCCCCCCTGCTCACCACTTCTGCCCTCTGGAAGCACCTGCGTTACTGGCACTAGTCCTCTGTCTGTGGTTTCACAGACGGGAGTAGCCTGGTATTTTCCTCCTGCAGGTATGACCTGAGCAAGGCCTACTTATTCACTTAATTTTTTTTTTAATTTTTATTTTTTTTATTTTTTGGTTAATCTGTTCTGAGCAGCTGCATAGCTCTGGACATTGCACTTCCCCGCATGGACGTCTGGCAGTAAAGAAAACCTGCAAAGAATTGGCTATCCCAGGCTAGACCTTGTATCCTGGTGGTGATCATTGCCGTCGGGGAGAAAAAGACTAGGGGGGCGCGTAGGGGGTGTGGTCAAGTAGGGGAGGCAGGAACAGGCAGCGAGGCTGAGCAGCGTCTGCAAGGAGAGCGAGGAGAGTGAGCGGGCGGCTGAGACAGTGGTGTTGGGCGCAGGGACACAGGCCGGCCACGTGGAGCGAGGCACAGCGGCTGGGGCAGGTGCATGGGGTGCAGGGGGTGAGTGTGCCCAGACTGCTCCCCACATGTAGCCTGGACACCTCGCTGACCCGGGATGGCATCTGGGAGCCCAGTCCTCCCAGTGAGGACACAGCACGGGCCGAGGCCACCGGCATCCCAGCCTCTGTGGCCCTGGCCAGAGCCTGCCGGTGGGCGCAGCCCTCTCATCGGCACCTGGAGCCCGGAGCAGGCTGGGGGGGCTCTGGGGTGAGCTGTGAGGCACTCATGCGGCAGGGGCTCCGTGGCCTGGCTCCCGCCTGTCATCCCCTGCAGTTCCTGAGGACTTCCCATCTCCCCTCGGTGCTGAGCCGGCGTGCACCACATACGGTCATCTCACGTCCTGGCTGACGTGACAACCGTGCCAGGGAACAAAGACATGAGCCCAGGTCGCCGGCAGCGTCATCGACAGTCGGCAGGACACATGAGCGGCCTGAGCAGCCACTGGCACATGATGCAACAGAAAACACCAAGTAGGATATTACACATATAACAATCCACGTGTAGCATAGATGTAAATGCATAGGACAGGGCATCATTTGGCCATAAGGAAGAGTAAGATCTGGCCGTTTGCGACGATGTGATGCCCTGAAGCATTACGTCAAGTGAAATAAGTCAAAGACAAATACCATAGGATCTCACTGACCTGGGGAATCCAGAGTTAAAAAAAAAAAGGCAAAAAACCCTACACAGCTCAGCTCACAGAGGCAGAGAACAGACTGGTGGGTGCCAGAGATGGGGGTGGGGGCAGATAAAATGTGTCAGGATCCAACTTCTGGGTATAAACTAAATAAGACTTTGGGATGTAGTGCACAGCAGGGGGACCATGGTCAACACCGTGTTGCATATTTGAAAGTTGCTGAGAGAGTAGATCTTATGAGTTCCCATCACAAGAAAAAATGTGTGACTATGTGTGGGGACAGATGTTGGCTAGATTATTATAATACAGGATCATTATGTTGTGCACCTGAAGCTAGTGCAACGCTCTATGTCAGTTATACCTAAGGAAGGGAGGGAGGGAGGAAGGAAGGAAGGAAGGAAGGAAGGAAGGAAGGAAGGAAGGAAGGGAGGAAGGAAAGGAGGGAGGAGGAAGATGGGAGGAAGGGAGGGAGGGAAGGAGGGAGGGAGGGAGGAAGGAAGGAAGGAAGGAAGGAAGGAAGGAAGGAAGGAAGCAAGGAAGGAAGGAAGGTGGAAGGGGGTCCACCTCCGGCCGAAGGTCAGCGGGCGCCTATGGCTCCCGTCCAACACGACTGCATTTCTTGACCCTGCAATTCAAATTTCACACAATGTTTGTGCACAAGACATTCTTCTTTTGATATTTTTCAACTAATAAAATAAATTCTGAGCCCGAGAGCCGACCGCAAGTGGGCAGCAGGCTGGATTTGGCCCACAGGCTGCAGACTGTCCTCCTGGGCCGGGGGAAGGGAGCCAGCACGGCAGAAAGAGCAGAAGGAGGCTGTCACAGTGGCACCCGGGGGCGGGCAGGGTGGGGGTTCAGCGGGTGAGCACCTGCCTCAGTCCCAGGCCATGACCCCCGGGTCCTGGGATCGAGTCCCGTTTCGGGCTCCCCACAGGGAGCCTACTTCTCCCTTTGCCTGGTCTCTACCTCTCTCAGTGTCTCATGAATAAATAAATAAAATCTTAAAATAAAAAGAGGCCATTGCAATAGCCTGCATGAGGCTATGGGTGTTGGGGCTGGGCTAAGCATAGAAAAGGCTCTCAGTTAAAGAAATAATCTGATTATGGTTTGAAAATTGAGGATTTTCATGAGAGTTTGAGTAGGAGTGTGGCAGGGCCTGAGGACCTGGCGACGGGGAGCCGGCGGTGGCAGCTGTAGGGCGGCTGCACACGGGCTTGGACATGCTCATGGGGTGGTGGCCGCTGAGTGTCCAGGTGCAGGGGTGGGGGCAGGCAGGTCGGGACCTAGGGCAGCAGCAGGGCTCCAGCTGGCCGCAGCCAGCACACACCTGCCTTAGCCCCGGGTAACCCCACAAGGAGCACCTACGGCCTTGGAGGGTGCACCCCTGGGCACCCCACACCCTGGGCTGGGGGCAGGAGAAGGAGCCTGCCAGCGAGCTCCAGTGAGGGCCCCACTTAGGCGGGCCCAGCGCGGCCCTGGTCCTGACACCTGGGCATCAGCCACATGGGAGCCACTGGTGTCCACGGCCTGTGCAGTCTGGGAGGCTCCGGGAGGCGGCAAAGTAGGTTTCAGAAGGAATGGGAGGAGGGGGAGTGAGGGAACGGGGTGTGGACGACCCCCCAGAAGGAATCTCCCGTGGCCAGGAGGAGAAGCAGTGTTGGCTGGAAGACGAGCAGAAGGTTTTCGGCTTCTTCGTTACCAGGTCAAGAAGACAGTGCAAAAGAACAAACAACCCACCGAAAACCTCAGGTGCCCATCACTTAGATCAAACGATTATTATCACTTTCTTCCATTGGTTTCTTTTATCCTGTTTTTAATATTTTTTGAGGTACTGAAAAGCAAATCCCTGACCCTATTATTTCATGCACAAATATTTCAGAGTGCAGATCTAAAAGTCCAGTCCAGCCTGCACGGCCACACGCTTTCCTAGCCTGGTGACAGCAGAACGCCGACGACTCCGTCTACACAGACGGTTTTCTTTTTTCCTTTGTGTTGGGAGATGTCTGGACAGAAAATGGGAGATCCTGGGGTGAGATGTGGCCCAGGGGGGGAGACTCCAGCACGCGAGGCAGGAGCTTGGTCTTTGCAAAGAGCACACTTATGTGTTTTGTTTTTGTTTTTATTGTTGTTTTATTTATTATTTTATTTTATTTTATTTTTTAATAAATTTATTTTTTATTGGTGTCAGTTTGTCAACATACAGAATAACACCCAGTGCTAAATAAAATAAAATAAAATAAAATAAAATAAAATAAAATAAAATAAAACAAAACAAAACAAAACAAAATAAAATAAAATAAAATAAAATAAAATAAAATCTTGCACCCCTATTTTATTTTATTTTTATTTTTAAAAAATATTATGTATTTATTCATGAGAGACACAGAGAAAGGCAGAGATGCAGGCAGAGGGAGAAGCAGGCTCCATGCAGGGAACCCAATGCGGGACTCGATCCCGGGACCCCGGGGTCACGCCCTGAGCCAAAGGCAGACGCTCAACCGCTGAGCCACCCAGGCATTCCTGTTTTTATTTTTAATCATAACAAGAGGGGAAGGCATCTTGAAGGGAATTGGACACGTTCATTTGTCATCCATATCACACACTCAGGACTCTCTCCAAGTCTAGCTGCAGACGTTCAGATTATTTCAGGAGGAAAGAAATTGCCAAGCAAATGCCAAAGATCTCAAAAACACCGCTTTGCTAATTCTCATGCAGGGGACAGACGGTAACATTAATACAGTTTCTTAAAAGTTCAGAGCCTCTGTCCAGGAATTGGTTTTTACAGAAAGCTGACACACTTCTACGATTTCTCAATGACGATGCTATTTTACTACTTCGGGAGAAGCCGTCAAGTAGTGTTGAGTGCAAACGGAAGGAATTGGATATTTTGTACGATGTTATTGGTGTCTCTCCACCTTAGCCTGCAATACGATTTCCTTGTTCAGTCTGATAGATCATTCTGGCGCCCGTCCTTTGTTTCAGGGAGCATGTGTTATGGCAAGGATTTCATTTATTAAAGAATTATGATGTCTTTCGGGGCAAACATGATAAAACTGATGTTTCCCTTTCCTTTCGTCTGAGACACACTATCAAAACCAACTTGATAAACAAACTCTTCTCTGGCTCAGTCTCTGGCAGCGAAATGTGATTTCCATATGGTCCTCCTGAGATGGACTCAAGGCAGGACGGGCAGCTTGCATCATCGCAGACTCGCCTCACGCGTGGAGCATTAGGAAGGGACCTAGGTCTGCTCCAGTTAAGGGTGCTGGTGAGGAGGTCACATTTGATTTTGCTTTTGAAAGTCTTTTGTAAAAATTACATTTTTATACTACGTGCAAAGGCGGAAAATGTAAAGGCTGAAATCGCAAAGTACAAGAAAGTAGGTTAAAATTACAGTAAAATCCCGCAATCTGGAGTAATCGTATCAACACCAGGATTGATGAATTGTAACCCTCCCCCCATAGGAGCCCACATGTGTTTCCATAAATGCATAAGTGAATATAGTCTTGCATAAGTGGAGGTAAGCTGAACATGCTTTCTTTTTTAAAAATATTTCATTTATTCATGAGAGACACAGAGAGAGAGAGAGAGGCAGAGACACAGGCAGAGGGAGAAGCAGGCTCCATCCCTGCGAGGAGCCCGATGCGGGACTCAATCCTGAGACCCAGGGGTCATGCCCTGAGCCGAAAGCAGATGCTCAACCGTGGGGCCACCCAGGTGTCCTGACACTTTAAGCTGTAAATACTTCTAATGATACTAAATAAGTTAATTTGGGGAGACTTAATGTACCTGAAATAGTGTAACTTCAGATGCAGGGACACATTTCCTATTTGTTGCTTTTTTGTTTGTTTGTTCATCTCTTTCCACTTGTGATTTTCCCTGAAGAGTTTTACATGTGGATTGACACCGATACACCATTTTATGAAGACCTTACTGCCAGGCATTCCAGCATTTTTATTGCCATTGCGAGTGGAATCTTATATGCTATGACACTTTTTCATCACCTGCGGGCATATCCAGGAATACTTGGGCGTCTATTTATTTACCTCATCTCTTATATGGCTTTACGTTGTTCATACAGGTCTCCCTGTCACTTCTCCTTGGGTTTAACAGCCAGACGGTTTTGATTGGTATTTGCCCTCCTTTCTGGTATTTATACTTTCCTCTTTCCTCTTTTAAGACTCTGTTACCTAAAACTTACCAAATACGGTGAGTCCTAGTAATCAGTGGCGTATTCTCATCATGACGGGTGAGGATGTGGTTAAGCTTTAGGAGTCACATCAAATTTGGGCTCTGGAGACGTGGTGTCACATGGTGGCGCCCGCAGAGGAGACGGCCACCGAATGCCAACCACACCCAGGAAACGTCCCAGCTTCTGCCAGGACAGACAATGAGGTCATCTGGCGTGAACGGACAGCGTAGCCTCGTACAGAGGATGACTGCACACCTCGCCACACCCGTAAACACCGGGGACAAACTATGGGTGCCAGAGGGGCGGGGGGCTGAGCCCGGTGAGGGAAGCCGAGGGGGAGGCACGGTTTGCAGCTCCGGAGTGCTGAAGTCACGGGAATAAGAGGCGGAGCATGGGGAGTACGGTCAACGGGACGGGAGTCGCGTTGTCGCAGGGCAGGTGGCAGCTACCTTGTGCTGAACACAGCATCACCTGCAGACGTGTCCCATGGCTCCGCTGTACACCCGACACTAATGTAATGAGCCAATTGTGTCTCCTATGCTAACAGAATAGTAAAATGTAAAGATTAAGAACAAGATTTCATCATCTTAGAACAAGCAACCAAAAGAACTACGGGTGTGCATGGGAGCGTGGACCCTGAGGGCTTCGGGCGCCCGGGGAGACCTTGATCAAAGGAGCCTTGGGAGTGGTGAAACCATCAGCTGGTGGGTGGGTGGGTGGTGCTCCGTACTCCACTGACACCTTGTTTGGATGGTGCTTGGTGACGGTGCCCAGCCAGTCTCCCTGCGGCAGAGGTCGTGCGCGTGGGTGGCAGCCAGGGCAAGGACGGGAGCGTGCCGTGTCCTGGGTCCCCACGGGCACAGCAGCTCCCCTGACGTGGCCTCAGGTGCATGCCACCACCGTTCCACGGCCCAGCCTCTCCTGCGCACCACAGCGCCCTCGGCATGTCAGCATCGGGCCGCCCATCTGGCCAAGGACAGACACACGGAAGCATTCCTGCATCTGAGCATCGGCTCGGGACTCAGAAACGTGCAAATGTCAGAGTTGGGTTCATCGAGTCGTGGTTTTTACCATTATCCTTAAAGCCAAAAAGCAAAAACAAAAACAAAAGCAAAACAGGAAGTTCCTCTTTGTGACACTGTCCAAATCCATTTTTATTTAATAAAATATCATATTCATTTCATCATTCTGTCTTAGCGGCATTTCATCAGAAGGATGCCTCTGTTCGGAGAAGATTGCAAAAGGCAGTGGTTAGAGGGTGAGAGCAAGAGACCCTTACTGCAAGGAGCCCAGTGTGACAATACCAACACCAGGGAGAACAGGAATAAATCTACACCCTTAGCAAAAAAGAGAGAGAGAGAGAGAGAGAGAGAGAGAGAATTTTTCTCTCACTCTCATAGCCTGATATTAATATATATTAATGAATACAAGAAAACTAGTCTGAGAGTCGGCAAATGAGAATTAGCGGTCATAAGGTGGTAACCAATATCATTAATTTTCAAAGACATTTCTATAGGATATTTTAGAAATTTGTATTTTAATTCACAAGAGTTCACAGATTTTATTACTTCAAGGGGGAAAAAAGCCCTAGTGGAAGCACAAGACTATAATTCAAATGCTAGAGATGCACCCTATTCTGGACGGGAATGGGGTATTTATAGGGTTCATAATGGCTACTTTTTTGTTTTTTTCCCTCTATGTCTGTCTGTCTTTCTTTTTTTTTGAAGTCTTTCTTTTTAAGATTTTATTTATTTATTCATGAGAGACACAGAGACACAGGCAGAGGGAGAAGCAGGCTCCCTGTGGGGAGCCCCTTCTGGGATCCCTCCCAGGACCCCGGGGTCACGCCCTGAGCTAAAGGCAGATGCCCAAGCCACCCAGGCGCCCCTCCCCTATGTCTTTCTCTTCAGACTTACATTTTAACGTAAATGGAAAAGAAGCAAATGCTCTGCCTGGTGAATAATACAGTTTTCTAAGAAAGGAGAGGTGACTAATTGCAATCAGACTCAGAGTGGTTTAAATCTTTAACTAACAACAGAGCTTTCATATTGACTCTGGAAGCGGTCCAAGGCCTAAAAGTCAGTTATAATTTCAAGTACGTTGTGGCATAAATCCACTGAAGTTTAGAATAACCCTCTCCACTGACAAATTTATTAACTTTTTTAAGCAACAGTGAGAAACCCCCTGAAATCCTTGCGGGGACAGAAGCCGTAGCGTCGCAGCACGAGGATCCCGCGGTGTGGAGGTATTTTCATCAGAAAGCTCTCTAACAATGATGCCTTTATATGACCTAATATCCTAGAACATCATAATAAAATACGCATCATATGTGTATACATATGTATATATACACACGGGCACCGCACACGCACACACGCACGCACACACAATAGATTTAGCAGAACATTGAAAAGAAATATGATAGAGTGATCATGTTATGGCTCTGCAGGTAATTATATACAAAGATGAATGCCGGAGAACATGGATTTTTCTTATCTCGTTGAAACCAGCCTCCAGCTTCTTTAATTTCAGAAATTGGGAAATGCAGGATTCCGCACGATGAACAATATTTTTAGTGAGATAATAAAAACCCTGTGTAATTACATACTGTTTTTAAGCTGAGTGCTTGGCAAACGTGGCCCGCAAGCTCGCCGCTGAGCTGGCCGTGCTTTTTTGTCTCGCCGGGAAATGTTCGTTTACATGTGCTGAAAAGAATCATAATTTTTAGAATATATGATGATAAAACGTCGGTGAGCAGAGGGTGAATGTGAGTTTTGCCCGTTGGTTTCTCAGGAAGACCGAATATGCAATTAAGGGTTTCTTTATATAAATAGTGGTTCATATAGTCTCCTGTGTTCATTTATTTATATAAACATTCAGCAGACTTCAAGTGGGCGCCCACCGCAGGCGGGGAATGCGCTCTGTGTATCTGGCAAGGAAACAAAACTGAACGGCGGCAAAAGCCCCTCGGCCTCAGGCTGACATCCCCAAGGTCGGCTCTGCCCTCACACGCCCCGGAGTCCTCCCTGGAGGGTGTGGGGTCCTCCCCGTCCAGGCATCTGATCATCCCCAAGGTCGGCTCTGCCCTCACACTCCCCGGAGTCCTCCCTGGAGGGTGCACCCCCCAACCCCCGGTCCAGGCATCTGATCATCCCCCAGGCATCCGGGTCCTCTCCCGGCTCCACCAGAACACCGAGGACCCCCCCACGCCCAGGCCTGTGACCCCGGGCACCCTGGAGCCGGCCTGCAGTTGGGCCCGGGCTGCTCAGGGTGCAAAGGCGCTGCACCGCGGGCGCCACCCCCCCCCCCCCCCAGCGGTGTGCACCTGCCGCTGCGCGGAGACACGTGCGGAGCTGACGCCGAGCGCCGGGCGGGTGAGGCCGACGGGGTGCGGGGGCCCGCGGAGGAGCCTTCCCGCAGGACGCAGCGCTGAACGACAGATGGGGGCCGCGGGGACGCTCAGGCCGAATGGGCGCAGCTCCCGGAGGAGCGTGTCTACACCGCCAGGGAGCGGTGTGACGCTCAGGTCCTGCGGTAGCAGTCCTGGAGCAGCGTGTCTACACTGCCCAGGAGCTGGAGTGATGCTCAGGCCCTGCGGATGTGGCTCCCAGAGCAGCGTGTCTACACCGCCCGGGAGCCAGGGTGATGCTCAGGCTCTGAGGTCTGTGTCTACACCTCCCCGGGAGCCGGAGTGATGCTCAGGCCCTGTGGGTGCGGTCCTGGAACAGCGTGTCTACACTGCCCAGGAGCTGGGGTGATGCTCAGGTCGTATGGGCGCGGTCCTGGAGCAGCGTGTCTACACCGTGAGGACCCACAGGCAGACCCGGAATGCCGGCCCCAGTGCGAGGAGGACCCCGGGGCTCAGAGGACCGGCGTCAGCGTCCCCCCTGCGGTGACCGGGCGCGAACACCTGCCGCTCACGGCAGCAGCGACCCTGAGCCTGAGTCCGCCCCACTGCAGGGAAACCGCGGGGGCCCGGGCCCTCTCACCCCCCGGGGGCCCCCCACCTCCCACCTGCCCCCCGCCCTGCGGCTCCTCCTCCTCCGCTGGCCCCTCCCCCGTGCCCGCCCCCGCCCCCGGCCCCTCCCTCTGCGCCCCCCGCCCCCCACCTGCCCCCCGCCCTCCGGCTCCTCCTCCGCTGCCCCCCCTGCCCCCCCATAAGGCCGCTGTGCTGGGGAAGGCGGGACCATCTCCATCTCCACGTCCTAATCCCAGCAGCAGAGCCCCCAATGCCACGCAGGGAAGAGTCACGGGGTGCAGGATCGGACCCGGTGGCCCTGGGGGCCGTTATTCCGACCACCACCCTCCGCAGTCCGTCCTGAGGGCGCAGCGGACCCGTGTTCACGGCAGCGAGAGGGACCCGGGCGGGAGGGACCAGGGGCCGAGCTGGCCCTTGTGACACCCACGCGCTGGCAGGGGCCCCAGAGAGCGCCGCGTGCACCCCGTGTGTCTACATCGCCGCGTGAATTCAGCCCTGGCGGGTCCCGCGCGCCCCGGGGGCCCAGGGAGCCACGCAGGTCGCCGAGCCTGGGAAACGACGGGCGCAGTCAGCCCTGGGCACCGGCCTACCTGCTACTGCGCTGCGCCTGGCCCCGTGCACCTGCTACTGCGCCGCGCCTGGCCCCGTGCACCTGCTACTGGGCCGCGCCTGGCCCCGTGCACCTGCTACTGGGCCGCGACTGGCCCCGTGCACCTGCTCAGTGCGCTCCGCCCACCCTTCAAATACCAGCCTCCCCACCCCGCTCACAGGCCTGCCCAGCGCTGGGGTGGCCCTGACCCAGTCCCTCTAGCGCCCCACAGGGAGAGCGCACGGCCTGGCCACCCCAAGGAGCAGGGCAGTGCTGCCCTGTATGAGGATGGGACGCGAATGGAGCATGAGTCCCAGAAGGTGGGAGACAAACCCTACAAAGACCTCAGGGAGGCCTCACCGTGCAGCTTTTAGGAGGTCGGCGTCTGGGCAGGCTCGCAGGGACCCTCCCGGGGAGACAAGTCACATCATCCTGCTCATCACCATGAGGCCTGGCAGGTGCCTTCGGCTTTGGACACAGCACAATGCCCGGGAATCGGCTTCAGTCCATATTCCAGGTGCAGGTGAAGGCGCGCAGCTTTCAGTGGGGTCAGGGCAGGGAAATCGTGCCTGAGGCCCAGGAAGCAGGTCACCCCCCACCCTGCCCCGGGGCCCACACCTCGCCCAGCCCGAGCCTGGGGCCACGCGAAGGATCCAAGGACCCTTGCTGACAAAGGGAAGGAAGCCTGACAAGGGTGCTCGGCGTCTGGTGCGCACTGCCCAAGGGCCAGGGGGATCCACCCCCACCCAAGGGCCGCCCAGGACAGGAGCCAGGGCCAGTCTCTGCACCAGCCCTGCTCAGGGCGTCCACCTGTCGCTGGAAGAGGGGGAGTATATAGCACTGGGGTCCGCATGGGGTGACCTGGAACACAGAGGCGGGGACACAGGATGGAGGGGACCAGGCCCCTGTCGGATCTGGAGGGTGTGTCCTGAGCTTGAAGACCTGCGCACAGTGACGGGCACACAGAGCGCGAGCCACCGACGGACGGACCAGGGAGCCAAGGACATGGGACCTGCCCTTTCCCAGGAGCTATTGCGCCCCCGGGGATCCAGGTCGCTGCTTTGGGGGGGGGCACCCAGCACAGGCACAGGGCGAAGCAGGTGCACAGAAGGCGCGGGACCCTCCTGAGGCCAGCGAGCCCACAGGTACAGCCCCATCAGATACTCAGTACAGAGCAGAGGTCATGGGTGGGCCACCTGCCTGGGCACCCACTTGGGGAATGTTCACCGCCCGCACCTGCAGGCCCTGGACTCCAGATTCAGAAGCCCTGGCTCCCGGAGAAGGGACCCTTCTGTCAGGGAGCGAGGGACCCAAAGGCGTCTCTCTCCCCGTCCCGGGGAGCACATAGTGGGTGACATGCAGGGCACCCCGCCCAGGGCTGAGCCCGCTCCAGATCCTCCCATGGCTTTGGCCGAGGCCTTGCTGTCTCTGCCACCGCCCGGCTTCTCCCCCGGGATAAATCTCACACAAACACTGTCTCTCACCGTCACTCGGGTCAAAATATTTGCAAATTGTCATTGCAGCTCCCGTGGACCCCGCACAGCATGTTACGGCATCCTGCTGGGTTCCGAGTGCATGGGCCGCTGTGTTCATCCTTCCATCCGTGACTTCCAGATTCACGACGCTGCTGTGGTCGGAGAACAGATTCCACGGGATCGCAGCCCCTTCCAACGAGCTCGAAAGTGCTGCGCGGCCCAGCATCTGGCGTGTTTGGGTGTCTCGTGTGCCCATGGAACGAGTGTGCGTCCCGCAGCTTGGAGGCACGTCAGAGAGGGCATCAGCCGAGTTGCTTAAATATGCTGTGTGTGAACCGCTTTTCTCCTGCTCATTCCAGAGCTTATTCCATGGATATGTGAAACCTCGATTGTTGCCTGTCGGGACCTGAAAGCTGCCCCCCAGGGTTGGGGCGCCACTTTTGCCGCTTTGTATCCTCAAACATAGCTGTGCAAACCTCGTGGAGTTACGTAAAACTCGAGGAGAGTGTATTTCAGGTGATAAATCTCTCCTAGGATTTCACCACTGATTGAAATAGTCAAGGAAAACTTGAACGCGCGGGCTGCTGAGTCTCTGCTCGGTGGTTTGGGGGCGTAAGTTGCAAATGTCAAAGTTTTCTGTCGAATGAAAATGGCTGCAAGCCCACCGCCCTCACTGAGGCTCCGCGTTGCAGGAACGATGAAGGTCAAGTCTCCAGCTCAGGGACATCCGTATTTCTTTCTGAAGCCCTCGCTCCATCTGATCCTTTACAGTGATGTGTTTGTCACCTGGGTCTCCGGTCTCGGGTCCCCAAGCAGCTTTAGGATCCTGGAAAAATAGTAACTTGATGCCTGTGGGATCATAGGGTTTTGTTTTCTGTTTTTTGCTTTTTATTTTTATTTATTTATTTACTTACTTATTTTTTATGAAATGGATTGTTTTCTGATTGGATCAGTGTTTCTCAATCTGTTTTTGTTTGTTTTTAGTTTTCCTTTCTCAGAACCCAAGTAAAGACTTTAGGACACAGGTGCTGGATGTCATGTGGGCGCGAGGACAACTTGGGGCCCATGCAGGGGCAGGAGCTAGTGGGTGGGGACTCTGGGGTGGTGACTCTGATCTCTCATAGACCCAGTGAAGTCCCCTACATCCAAGTAAACCAGTTTAAAAAGAACCAAACCCTATAGTCTAAGAAACCTCCAACTTCTCCCTTGGTCCTGTTTATAGCCAGAGCAGCTCTGTTTTTATATTTTCAGTGTTGGCTTTGTCAGAAGACTTCATCTGAGAATAGAATTCTGTGTCCCATATGTGTGGAAACCAGTGTGATGGTGTGTGAGCTTCCGACCCATATGTTTTATTCATACATTAGTTTTGGAAGACAGGTGTGATTAAGTAACTTTAAAAAAAAATCTCTAATGGTAAGATGCTTTGATCACCTTGACTCCTTCCCATTTCATTACGTTCAAGCGTGGGTGTGAACCCATTCTGTCTGAATACATTCCTTAAGGTGCTACAGCAGCACAAATGCAACTTTGGGAGTTGTCTGTAGGAGCTGGAGTCCTGCCTGGACCTTTGTGGTCGCAAATCGCAGCCACAGTTCCATGGAAGGAACCAGACATCAAACCCCTGTGAACCCTGGTCTACACCACAGAGGATGCCTGTGGTAGGGCCTCTGCGTGTTAGGGTCTGAGTGGCGGCAGGATACGCTGGGGCGGAACCTTCATCTCTGAGTTCAACCATCAGGGATGTGACCCCAGACGAATGTATTATCTGAGTTATTTGCTTAATCACTTATAAGTATTGTATGCTTTTTAATGTCCATGGTTGACGGATGGACTAAAAATGCGGTAATGTGCGTGTGAGAGATTTGTGAACTGTAAATAAGCTAAAAATACCAAAAGAAAGTGACACATAGACTTCAAGGCAACTTAAGGTCACGTGGAATCTTCAAAGTACTTGGACCTAATACGCTCAGGCAATAGATCATACAGAAGATGCCTGGGTGGCTCAGCAGTTGAGTGTCTCCCTTTGGTCCAGGGTGTGACCCTGGGGTCCCGGGATCAAACCCCACATCGGGCTCCCCACATGGAGCCTGCTTCTCCCTCTGCCTGTGTCTCTGCCTCTCTCTCTATCTCTGTGTCTCTCATGAATAAATAAAATCTTTAAAAAAATAAATAAAATCAGTAAAAAATAAAATAGATCTCTTGGAAGTCAGGATTAAGTTGAATGGACCTTTAGTGTACGCGTTGTAACCATCCATCGCCTCTGCATGAAGCTGAGCAGGGCGCGCGTGAGCAGATGAGTGCATATGGCCAAGAGCAGCAAAGCAACGAGATTGCAGATACTGACCCATAGTTTGAGTAGACCAGGGCTCCCGCCAGGGTGAAGTCCCAACGTGGGGCCGAAGGCCAAGTCAATGTTTTTACTCATCTTCTTCAAGTTCTGGGCATTTTTTTTTTTTTTTTTACTTTGAAAAGTTGTATTGATTCAAGATCCCATGCATTCCTCTGGTAGGTCGTTGATCATTGGCTGCATAGCCTTGGAATTACATCTTCTTTCCTTTGTAGTTCCCCACGTGGAGCTCAGCAAAACCAGTGTCATGTAGTCGATCCTGAACCACGACCTACTGATGTGCATTGGAGGCAACTGACTTTTCATGGGTAGAAATGTTTCCTCACCTTGCTGTGAAAGAAAAGTGATTTATATTAAATAACGAGAGATCAATAAAGTTAGAGCTGTCAGTTTTTCTCAGTGAAGGAAAGGTGCTTCTCTTTCTTTTCCTTTCTCTCTTTTGGGGAGGAAAAAAATTAAAATTAAAAAAAAAATAGAGAGACCGTTGTATTTCCGGTAGTAAATCATACAGATTTGAATGGAAAGAGAAATTCCACTTCATCTGCTGCCCTGGGTGAGGTTATCTTAACATGACAGATGTTTTTTTTTTTTTTTTTTCGGATTTTTCATCTCTGCCATCCATCTATGAGGGGAGCGCATAATGTTTTATGTGGCAGAAGGCAGTAACTGCTTTGGTGAATTATCTTTTCAGAGGACCTTGCCTTTTCCTGGAAGCTCGGTGATTACCACCGAGGTTTCTAAAACGAATGCCGTGTCTTGGTCATTAAGCCGGAAGGCTGGGCCACCTCAGTAATTAAAAAGCTCAATGCTCTTAAGTCGAGAGGGCCGCCTGCAGCCACCGGGGTTGGCCAGACGGCTCTGGGCAGGAGGGAAGGCGCCAGCTGAGAGGGGTTTTTAAAGTTTAACTTGAAAACATGCTTGGAGCCTCTGATCCCATCAGGTGGCTACTTGTCAAATATGTTCTGCTGCCATTAGCTGGTCTGAGGAATAATTTGTCTGCCCTTCAAAAAAATTATGTGAGGATCCGGGGCTTCCCGGGCGGGAAACAGCAGCCCGCAGACCCACTTGGAAGCCTAAGTGGCAGGATGGTGAGAAGAAAGCGAGCGGCCGCCACAGCCGCTGCCCCTCTTTTCCCGACATTCAAGAAAAGATCGTCTTTGCCATTTTGTCAAAATCAGTGATCGCATTTCTAAACTCTGGAGTAGAGGTGTTGAATCTTGCTGATGATGCAAGACGTCTCCAGGGTCTTCATTTGCGCTTAAAAAAGGTATCGTCCAAAAGAAACGGGCTATTAATTCGTTATCAAAAAGTCATTTCCCTGTTCTGTGTCACCAGAGAGTCCCACTAGGTAACTATGGAGAGATTTTTCAAAAGAACACGCCATTTACTGTAGCACCTGACCAAAGTTAACACAGGGAACTAGGGCTGGGGCCTGTGGATAACTGACAGATAGCTACCGATCCCCGTGTCGGGCAAAACGGCAAAACACAGGTTTAAAATCCTCCCCACAAAGTGAGTGGATTTAGAAACGAACGAATTTAGACACCAGGAGGAACACTTGGACATAAAAATACTAGGAACGTAGTAAATTCTGGAAAACTGCAATGATTTGCTAACAATTCACAGACTTTCATGGGCGGAGGCCCAGAGGAGTGAGAGGGTTTTCCAAGGAGCGTGAAAACCTCTCCTGTCTTCTCTTTTCTAAAGCTTGGTGGCTGACAAAAGGTTTTGTCACTACAGACTACTCTGTCCACGGTCCCGCGGATTTTGCCGCTGACTCTAGAAGAAGGTGCCATCCACCTAGAACTCCTTTAGGGGAGACATCCAGTATCTCCAAATCAAGGGGGCGATTATGAAGCCAAGCTGTAAACACAGCCCCCCGTCATTCATTTCTCTAAACAAGCAGCTCTTAGAATCACCCCAATATATTTTGCAAAGAGGCATTATTCTATACCACCATTGACAGAGCTAAGAAAACCATAATGTGCTAAGAAAATGAAATCACAAAAGGGCCAGAGTAAGACTATGATTACTACCTTCATGGCACATCTAAGAGCTTCTCGAAGAATTAAGCACAGCTCTACTTTAATCACTTAATTAAAGGAGTGGCATTTCACCGTGACGTCTACAGGCAGAACAGGGAGTAGTTTTCAATCCCGGGGAGCTTCTCAAAGAGTAGTAAATGTGAAGGATCTTTTCCCTAATATATGCAAATCCCCTTTTCTCCATGTTTTGTTTACCTAGATGCAATTATTAGAGATGATGGGGGCCCATCAATCATGCTTTCAGTGAGCATCCACTAAATCCCAGAAGAAATATGTCGACGTTGGATATGTAATCATTGGCCACGGTCTTTGTTCTCAACTAATGCGCCCACACAGGGTCACCTCCACACAAAAGCATCCCCGTAGAAGGTGAATGTTGTATAGGAGGTGACCCTGGTGAGGAGTGAAGTGGGGAGATAAAAGATTGAATTCCCTACTTGAAGACATTTACCTTGTTTGCATCCATGTGCACCTACCCATCAACAAACTACCATAGAATCTCCATAGTCCACAGCAATCCGCATTTACTTTTCTGTGATGTCTATGGATTGGCTCATCTTCGTTGGGTTCAGTTGGGTGGATGGGGTGGTCAGGTGAGGTGGCTCAGCTCCATGTGTCCCTCTCCTCTTTCTGGCATTGTGGGCAGGCCAGGGAAAGTTCCTCTCACCGTGATGGGAGAGCGCCATGGGAACTCGTGACTCCAAGGTTTGGAAGGAGCAGGTTGGTGTTTCCTCTTGTTCCATCAACCAAATCGAGTCCCATGGAGTCACATGATGCAGAAATATACTCCTTTTGTGGGACGAGATAGAAATCATACAGAAAAAGGAGTGGGTTTAGGGGAGGCCAACGATGCAACAGAGCCTGCTGTCTTTGTGCTAGACTTCCTGAATCCGTCATAAATACAAAGTCACATCTAATTCCTTCAGCACATTTACTCCTTCTTTTATCAACCAGTGGCAAGAGCATAGTACCAATGACAAAATGTTGACACAGAGCGTCTACCACAGTGTTTAAACAATGCAGAAAAGCTCTCCTGGGAGTCGCGTGTGTGGGGTATGACCAGGATAGGCAAGCGGAAAGTGTGGTAAAGTAATGCAGGTTAGTGACAAGATCCCTGTGGAAAGTGCCCATTTGAAGATGCTCTTAAACAAAAGCTGATGCTATATGTCATTCACTCTGAGCTCGTAGTTCACTAAACTAGAGGCATTTTAATCAGCTGTAGATTTAGGAGCATGTCATTGCCTGGACGCACCGGCCCGAGAACACCCAGCGTAGGTTCTGCAGGTGCACATGGTGGAAGGAGGGGAGTCATTTTTCTCAGCTGTTCTCAAATACCAACGTGTTTCCTACATACTCATCTTCAAATGGAAAGAATCAAAACCTATGGGCCCCTTCCGTGATATCTAAATCCCAACAAAATGTTGTATTTTTTTTCCATTCTAGTTCAAGCTGTCCTGGCTTTATTCCTAAATTGATATACACAAGTGAGATTCTTAAAAAGTTCAGGATGATTTTAACTCACCTTTTGTTTGCATCCTTAGCATTAACACCTTCACCAGGGTGAGAGGATTTCTCTGAAATTTATAGTGTCTCATTGGATCATCAAAGAAAATGCCCATATGGCGGGACATCGTTATACTAACGATCCTGTCAGAAGTGGGTGCATATAAAGCTCCATCTTCTATCCTAAGCTAATGACCTCGTTTACAGAGTCACACCTGGACAGATGTGTGCAGGAGAGGGGGATGCACACGGGAGAACGGACAGGCATCTCCCCAGGGAGGTCAGTCTGGCTGTGTCCTGAGTCCCTTCACTTCTGCTAAAAATTTGGTATGGCCACGACTCACCCCCTATATGTCACCAGAGGTTGTTATTTTTGTTTCAGGTTCCTTAGAAAAGAGGTGGGAGGCTCCACACTCTAAATACGTCTATGGAAAACCGCTGGCCACTTCCCCAAGATGCCTGATAGATCCTTTCCAGGATGTCAGGACGGATTTCCCAAAGCTGAGAAGGAATGGCGCGCTTCCCAGGTTGACAGCATCACAGAGGAAGGGGCCACCCCGGGAATAAAAACAACTGTCCCCAGACCTTCTGCTCCTTGTATTAAATTAAAAACCTATAAAGGGATGGAAGCCGAGAGAGTCTGAGACAGCAGAACACACCACCAAAATTCCATTTTGTGAATAGATCACCATGAAAAGTGTTAGTGGACACGAAATCACTCCAGCTCCAAGTTCGATAATAACTAGCGATGGATGATCGTAGGCAACACCATTTCCCTGTGTTTTATTCTCTAAGAAACGTGAAGATAAACTCCTTGCTTTCTTCAAAACATTTTCATCTAGGATCACATTATTACTTTTTAAAAAGACCTTAAATGGCTTGATGAGGTCTCTGACCAAGGTGGCAACAAGTCAGGAAAGTAGAAACAAACAAGGCAACGGGGAGGGGAAGCTCTGAGGAGGCCCAGTTCCCATCAGCGCTGTGCGGCTGAGCTCGTCAGCCCGGAGCATGGGACACTTCCGTTAGTTACCAGAAATCAAAGAAATGCAATTGGGGTATTTGTGGACGAACAGATGGCGTCAAGCTGTGGCTACCGCTGGAACTAACCAGAAAAGTCTCTGAAGGCCCTGCCGACCTGCAGGTGCGCTCACGGGCTGCTCTGCCATTGAACCCACGGTCGCAGCCACATGACTACATCCAGTTAGTGTCCCGCAGTGCAGCCTGTACATGAGCTGCGAGTGCAGGTAAGAACCTGCGGGGACACAGGAACCTGCAATGGAGAAGGTGCAAGCCCCATCCCTGCAGCTCTGAGGAGGGTGGACAGGAAATAAGCTCAATTTCTACTGGAGCACGTAGCCAATGGCAGGTTGCAATATGGGCTTTTGCAAAGCAAATTAAAAAATTACGTAAGCTGAATTATATAAAATGAGTTTGGGGCCAATGATGTTAATTCAGGCAAGACTAGTGATCCTAATGGGTCTGTTAGTCTCGACATATAGGTGATTTTGGGCCGATTCCCTCCGTACAGAGAGCTGGCCTCGATGCAGAGGAAGGAAAAACAGGCATGTCTTAGTTCCTCAAGGGGTGGTGAGTGCTTGCAGGCTGTTTGTGCAGCTTCTAATGCCCTTGGCTTCATTGTTGGTTTTTAGGGTTTCATTGACCGAAGCGAACCCAGCACAGCTGTGGGGCTGCACTCCACACACTGTTCAGGCGTCACTGAGGTCATGGGCCACCGGGCCAGCGGCCAGGGTTTCTTCTGGCATAGGATTTGGTGACCAATACGCAGAACATCCAGGTAGCTGATGTGTTGAGGTCAAATGGAAGCCAGGGAAGAGGCAACATCATGGACATTCTAACGGGAAGACACAGGGACACGGGATGATGTCTGACCCAAAGATGCTCTCCAACAAGCTGGAAGTCTGATGTCGCCAGAGACACTCAGAGTGACGTAAGGGAGCAGAGGGAGAGAAATACTGCCTGGGATGTTAGCACCAGCTGTGCATTGGAAGAATCGCGTGGGGGAAGTTTTTGTCAGGTGGCAAAGGGTGCATTCTGGAGCACCTCATGACGACCCCGCAGGGACTGAAGAGGGTAAAAACGAAAGCCATAGCCTTTGCTAAACAGTTTAAAGGCCTGTCATCTTTTTTTTTTTTTTGAACTGAGAAAGAACGTTTAATAATGTTTCTCTCTTTTTTTTAATCCTTAAGAGTGTTGCTGGGGAGGGGCACCCAGGGGGGCTCAGTTGGTGAAGCATCTACCTTCGGCTCAGGTCATGATCCCAAGGTCCTGGGATCCAGCCCCACATTGGGTTCCTCACTCAGCACAGAGCCTGCTTCTTTCTCCCTTTCTCCCAGTCATCTCTCTCACTTTTGCTCTCTCTCAAATAAATAAAATATTTTTTTAAATATATAAAATCTTTTAAAAAAGTGTGGCTGGGGATCCAAAGTTTATTCTCATATTAATTTTTTTTCACTATTCAGAAGCTTCCACCATTTAACTTCTATCTTTTAAAAAGAAAGATACTCGCTTTGTCAAAAACGATTGGTTTTGTGATTTCCAAAAGTCTCGTAGTTTACAAAAGATACTTATATTTATATTCAGAATAATGGAAAAGACACAAGCCAGTATCTTCTATAATCAACCACTTATACTCACTATACTCATCAGGAATTGTCTACCTTTTCCTTCTAATTTACTGTGTGAAAAGACCTGATAAAATATTACATTCTCTACTTTTAGATGAGATCAATGTCGTTGTAACCATTTATTTAAAAATTGTCTATTCTTTCCTTAAAGTGTGTTTTATTCTCTTTCCCAAGACTGACCTGTTTCTCTCTCACCTGTTTCTGTTTCCTTTTCTTCTCTATGAAGCAATGCTGCTCCCTATTTGGCAAGGGATAACTGAACAAACGACAAAACCGTAAAACATACTTCTATTAAAACATATAACTTGGCCTAATCAAGTAATTAGTAATCTCTACTCACATATTGAAAATAATTCTCTGATTCTGGCAGATTCCGACATCCACAGGGAGATGTCAGGTGATACTGTGTTAAAGCGCACGTCATCAGGCCACAAATCCATCCTTGAATTCTTAATCTTTTTCCTCAAAGGACATATCTGAATTTTTAATTTCAACGGAGTATTGAATACATTAATTCCGAATACTCACATTAGGTCAGTGGTGGCTGCAGAACAATTGCTACTACAACATGCACTGTCTATAAGACACCCTCCGTTTTGGCACTGCTCATCGGCGTCCCTCGGTCACAGTGCGACCCTGGATGCTTCCATAAAAACAAAGCTCCCGTGTGTTTTCCTAAATGCTTAACTTTAATGTGGTGCATTGCAAAATCTATTAACCCATCTACTTAAGTGATATGCATATCGGCATGTGTCATTAGTTGTAGCAAAGAGAAGCTTTATGATTAATCGCAATTGGGTGGCATGCCTCTGAGGGCCTGTGGCATTCTGGTCATGAAACATTGATCTCCAGGCTAAGTGATACCACCGATGGACAGTTTGTGCATTTTGAGTACTTTGCTCTTGAATGCAAGGGTAAGCTGTTCCCAAAGCAATGACCAGGATCCATCGTGTGCAGGGAGCCCTCATGGATCTTGCAGTTGAGCCAGTTCAAGTCTTCCGAGCAAATGGTTGCCCTTCAAGCTAGAGATCATGAATCCTCTGAAAGATTTAAGCTATGTCTCCTTTGGTGGGGACCTTCCAGGAAAACAACACCTAGAAATCCTTCCCCCTTCCCCATGGAGGAGATCAGCCAACTTTCCACAACACGGAGTCATCTCTCTACAGAGAAAAGGCCAGATACACAGGACAGCAGTCAAAACAAGCAAAAACAAGCAAAAAACTCAGAGTCTCCAAATGTCAGGGTTCCTCTCTTGTGGTGCAATCCACTGTACTCACAGGTCAACACCTGGCCTTTATCAGTGCATCCTGTGGGAATGGGAACCCAAGAAGCAAGGCGGGTAATTACTCTGGCCTCTGCTTTTTGCCACGAGTGACATATGGCATCTTCCTCTGACCTCTCAGGTCTTCTGTCAGTTTGTGGTAGGAAATCGTGGCTGGACGACTCGTTAGCTCACAAGCAAGGTAAACTTTCAGACCCTTTGCTGTTTCAGACTTAACACATTTGTGCATGAATAAAACACAGACACATCTAGAGCAAAAATCTATATCCCAAATACTGAGGACGTGACTTAAGGAGTGCTCACCTCTGTTTCTTGACCAGAAACATCACATACATTATGTAGGTAACCAACATGTTAGCCTTAGTCAAAGTCTCCACCCAATTTCTGCGCTGGTTATATCTGCAGCATTGCCTACTGAGCAACTTGTCAAGCACAGGAAGAAATTGAAAAAGGGGGTCATATTGCTCAGAGTTAGAATTTTTGAGGTCAGTATCTGGAAATAGTAAATGCATCAAAGGAAGCAAATCAGGAACCAGGGATATCTAAATTAAGAAGTCAAGACGAATTTGAGATCAGGGGTCAGTCCACAGTCGGCAGTGGCGTAATTCAGACATTTCAGTGGCCCTGAGACAGAGCTTGCAAAGGAAGCAGTGACAGAGAGGAACAAGGGGGTCTAGATGCCCAACGGCAGCGGTGGACACCTCTCCTTCCTCCCTCTGATTTCCCCCAGGTGGCAGCCAGCACGCCACACGCACCTGCTACCTGAGGCGTGGAGATCAGTGACCCACAGAGAGCATCTCTGAGCCCTACCTTGATGATTTTGAGAAGGCATTCAGCTGAGAATTTCAAAACAGCTAAAAGCTAATCCTGGTAAAAGGAGTTACTCTCTTGTAAGTGCCACTATTATTACATAACATTAACTCAAAATCCAATAAAACATTTGAAAGCCTCTGGAAAAACACGGATACCCCCTCACGTAGTATCCTCTTGAAGAGCGTGCTACATTTCCTCTTCCAAATGCAATTGTGCATTAGCTCTACAAGACATTTGCTTTCATTTAGAAGTTACTTTATAAAATTTGCTTATGAGATTAACTGGAACCTGAATCATTTATTTTTCTCAAGTCCTGGTGTTTAAAAAAGTATTGTGTAAGGAAATGAGTTTATTTTTAATCATGAAGCAGAAGTTCAAACTCAGTGAATGTAATGGAAAAAGCCCAGTGATTTGTTTTGTCAGGCTTTTTCTTGAGATTTTAATATCAATATATTTGTCCTTAATTTACCTCTACTGCTGAAACTTTCTGGCCTTCCAGTTCTGCATGAACAACTTTATTTTCTAGAAAAAAAATTATGGTTTTGAAGTATTTTCATATCATTGTCTTGGCAACTGCATCCTGCATCTTTTATTGTTTTTCAAATTTCCTCACGTTTCAAATATGCAACGCTGGAGACAATGACAACTAATGCTTATTTATTGCTTGCGTTGGGCCAGGGACTATTCCAAGTGTTGTACATTTGTTGTCTCAGTTATTTCTTTCCAGGACCCTATGACCTGAATGTCCCCATTTAACAGATGAAGAATTTGGAGCATGAGAGGTGCCCTTTCTGCCCACGTTCACCAAGAGGGTCACACACAACTGATTTCCACCAAGGTCAGACCCCAGCCCCCAGGCCCACGGCAGCTGCTCTTTCCCAATCCCTACAGGAGATGCTCCTGAGGGTCCCTGCCAATGCCAGCAGCATGCTAGCTAATGAACCAACCTAAATTGTAAAACCAACAGGCAAAAGAAACAGACACACACAGAATATACAAAGTAATTTCACTCCACATTTACGATAAGTCACACAACTAAGGAAGTTTCTAAGGATCGTGTCTTAAATAAGGAAGGATTTTTAAAAGACCGCCAATGTGGTCAAGTCTCTGAACCAAATTCTACAATTAAGACTTTTTGTGTCCGTGAATTTCAGTAGGACAGACGCCCCTACCGTAGACTATCTCTGGGATACGGTGAACCCCCGGCTGCTCCCAATATTTTGTGTGTCAGTGAATGGAGCCCACCACACTCTTCGGGTTCTGGGCTCTCTTCCTTACTCACATTTCCAACTTAACCACTGGCAGATTTGGTAACAATGGTGAATCTATCACTTTTGCCTCCTAAACTTCTTCCAAATCGTTCTTGATCTCTTCATGTCCAATACTAAGATCCTGCTCATCTCATCCTGGTCAACCTGAGGTTTCTCCTAATGTTCAACTGCAGCCCTCCACCATTAAGCATTCTCCATACCACATCCAGAGTGATGGCTTTGAAACACAAATCTGATTGTGTAATCAATGATTACAATAATCTGGTTGTTTCCTCCTAACTTAACAATAATAACAAAACTCCTTAACATGGCCTATAGATCGTGTAGATCCTGTGTGGTATAGATCCTTCTGGCTCCCATATCTCCCTAAAACAAAGTGAGCCTCTGTCTGTGCTCCAGAGGTACAGACCCTAGGTCCTAGGGCCCCAGTCATGCTTCCTCCCTTGGTGGGCCTTTTCACCTGTTCTTCACAATGGATAAAAGGCTCTTTCCTTCTTCTTTCCTATTTAATTCTACATAGCCATGGACCTTAATCAACTAATCCTAATTGCAATGGTTGAAAAATTATAATCAGAAGAATATTTTTATTCAATTAACCAATTTGGAAGACAAATTCCAAGTGTTACCAAACATGCAAGCATCGAAATCCTCAGGTTCCAATTATTTAAATGATGAATAATTGTGAAGTCCCAGGGCAAAAATATGTTCTTTGCCCACTGCCAACATGAGCACTGATTGAGACCAAATAAAGTCTGGTTTCAGAATCTGTACAAGAAAATGAAATGAAATACTGTATCATTTAAAATGATAAAATATCACAAATATAAATGGAATATCCTGCCAAAAATTTGTTAAGTTTATTACACAAATGGAAAGATGTTTCCTAGGAAACCTCTATTGTTAGTTTTATTGTCTTATTGATAAACAATAGTGAAATGTCCTATAAGCATCCCCAAAGGGATTCCAAAATGAGGAGTTAAGAAGTGTTAAATAGGAAGAACTTTATATAGGTAAAATAAATTGGAGAGATATATAGATAAAGGGTATCTTTATGACCACAGAGAAAAGAAAAGTGGGATAGGGGTTTCCCTACATCATAGGAACTTGGACTTTGCCTTGAGATCAGCAATTAACATATCATGTTGCTAAAAGGGGGGGTGGAGCAAGATAAATATGATATTGTAAGCAATTATAATTTGAAAAAATGCTTTAGTACTCTTTTGGGGTATTATATATACGTTTTTTACAACTTTTATTTTTTGTTCAACTTGCATCAATGATGAGACCCCTTTAAATAAACATTCTGATGGGAGATGCCACACCTTCCCTTTCCCCACAACATGACTCCAGACATCACTACAATATGCTTAGGGCTTTATAATTATAAACACTGGGCACTTATTTTAAAATTCCCCCCTTTTACAGTTGTTATGATCTGTTACAGTGATCATAATCCTATTTCTCCTGCATGAAGATAACATACAAAAGTAAGCAAAATGAAGAGGTTCTCAGCTCTTTATTTTCATTATGTTGAACCATAACTATCATATATGACCTCTTGTTTTAAACACACGTCGGTATGCTCCACGGATACCTACGTGTTTTATCTGGACTGGAGTGTTAGGCATTGACGCTGAATGTTTTTTTGTTTTGTTTTGTTTTGTTTTGTTTTGAGCAGGCAGCTATGTTTTTACAAAGTCAATAGTAAAGGCTTAATGAAATCCAATTGACAAAGTATTGTTCTCCCTTTCTTACAAAATAATAACATTGGCATTTTTGCGGCCATTGTAAGTTGGGTTTTATGTGCTGGAGGTACCTCCATACAATGGTCTGAGAAGCTCTGTCACTGACAAGAAGGTAGTTTCTCCAGGGGAGGCTGGAAACCCCTTTGGCCTGGCTGTTGAAGAGCTGCCTCAACAGGCCAAGAAGATCAGAAAACTGGTCAAAGAAGGCGGTTGAGTGCGCTTGCTTGTTTCCACGGGAAGGACTCCTGAGGACACTCTTGCTGAGGTATCTACTCCTCCAGGTCTCACCGGAGCAATCACCAGAGTCGGGTCTTCATGGTACCCACCATGGGCCCAGAGAAGCCCAACTCCATCTTTATCACCCTCCCCCCCCCCCCCGCCTTTGAAACTGTCTTGGGCTTGTATGGGTGAGTAGTGGGTCAAAAGTACATTATCTCTGGGACCTGGGTGGCTCAGTCGTTTAAGCGTCTACCTTCAGCGCAGCTCATGATCCCAGGTTCCTCGGATTGAGTCCCACATCAGGCTCCCTGCTCAGCGGGGAGCCTGCTTCTCCCTCTCCTCCTGCCCCTCCCCTCCCTACATGCACTCACTCTCTCTCTCTCTCATTGAAATAAATAAATTAAATATTTAAAAATAATAATAAATAAATACCTTTAAAAAAAAACTACATTATCTCAAGGAGCCAGAGACTGAGGAAGAACTATTTCAACAACAATCTGAATTTAGACTGTTTCTTTTTCTTTAGAGTTTAAGTACTAAAGATATCTAATTACTCCTAATTTGCATCATGAAAGGATAGGCACATACATAGGAAACATATATTAAAAAGTTAAATTATCCTACATGTCTTTCCATAATTTACCAAAATATTTGAAGTAGGATCTCTATCTAATAATAACTATTTAATTAATCTAATGCCATTCTACTTGCCCTATAAAAAAAAGTATTCTAAAGTTTTTCAAAGTTATTTGCCTGAGATGTTAGTTTACTCACAACCTACAACATTTTAATTTTGTACATATTGACTTTATATATGTGGTTTCATGATATTTTTGTAGTCTTCACTTGTGAGAAGTTTATTTATATATAAAATGGGGTAAAATATGAAAATTCTTTGAGCCTTGTCTAGTACATCATGGTTATGAAAAATTAGCCTCCCTACCAGTCACCCCACAGCCCATTTATAATAAAGGAGGACTTTGTTCTATTTGATTCCCTGAAATCCATCACTGCCATAAATAGGTGGGACAAAACTAGATTAATTTTTGACCAAAGTAGCAAGCTATTTATTTTAGAATTGCTGAACTATAACTATTTTACTGCAAATAAAAATTAGAGTTCTGGGTTATACCATAGTACAGTAGGCTAAATCAGAAGACACAGAAAAAAAATGTTCAGAGAGAAAAATACCGGTCCCTGCAAGGATTTGAAAGCAATTCTAAATATATTCCAAGTATTTTGAATATTCGATAATGAAGAAAGACCATCACAGAAAACCACAGAGCAGTGATTCTAAAGCAATAGTAATAGCATAACACCTATTCTAAAGGTTTGGTTTTCTAAAAAAACATTTTGCTTCCTTGCATTGGATTGGTGCTAAAAAGTGTCTATTAATATCAGAGTTCTCAAAGTGTCACGTTATCTTTGGTCAGTTAAATAATAATGCTGACAAATAAATTATATTCTCTGCTCTTATGGATTCCCTTCATGAATTAATTTAATGATCACAAGCTCTATCGATCTCTGATATTATCATTCCAACACCACATGTGAAGAATCAGAACTTGCAGAGAGATGACTCAAGATCACACAATACCTCAAACCCACTTTTACCTCCTAAAGGGAGGAATACTTTCAAGGAGTTTCAAGGGCTTGTGGGTTTGATGGAGATGTCAGGACAGGAAAGGAAAGGGCAGAAATGAAGGGCACTCAGCAAGGAAAGCAAGAGCAAACCCGAGGCAGAAGGGGGTCTTTCGCCAAAGTGATGTTATGTCACCAGCTCTTGCCTTAAAATCTTCCCCTGGTTGGGTCTGGTCAGCCCCGCATGGTCAGGCATCTGCCTGCACGGGGACGGGGAGGGCAGGCATCTCTGTCCTTTAGCTTTTTGAGTTGGAGGCTCATCACAGAAATTATGCAATCACCATATATAGACACTTTTTCCCCCAAAAGGAAAAATGGAGCTGTAGTAGAAAAGGGGATGGATATCGCAGAACAAGGGTATCCACCACACATAGCTCCCAGTCACGCGAGCTCAGAGGCTGAGTACACACCTTACCTATGACTCTCACAACCTCCAACCCAGTCACGCCTAGTGGGCTCTGACTCTCGCCACAGACTGTGGAGTTAGAAAGCACAGGCACCGATTTCTGGAGGCTGGAGGTCCAAGACCCAGGTGTTGGGGAGACCCGGCTTCCCGGCTCACAGATGGCATCTTCTTGCCATGTCCTTATGAGGAGGAAAGGACGGGGGCGGAGGGGGGGGGGGCCTGAGGGCTCTTTGACAAGGACACTTAACCCATCAGATGGATTCTACTCTCAGGACCTCAGCACCTCCTGGGCCCCCACCTCCTCACACCATCACCTGGGGTTGGGGGGGTTAGGCTCCAACATATGAATGTGGCTGAGGGAGTGGGGACCGTGCACAAACCTCAGTCCACAGCGATGCATATTATCATCCTATTTTACAGATAAGAAAACTTCACCCTGAGGATATGAGTATATTTGTGCAAAGAGTCACATCTAATTATTAGCAACAGAACTGAGTCAAATCTGGGACCATCTGTATCCCAATCAACGCCTTTTGCCCCAGTTCAATGGCATATTTGTCTCTTCTCCCCCATTTATAACTTAGAGCAAAGCATCGTTCTCCCAAAAAAAAGGAACACATAAACGTGACACTGGCCCACATTTAGCTTTATCTAGAGGTTTATATCTTGTAATGCTACACAATGTAAGCCTGTGGCTACGTGTAGACAAAGAGGCTGGAATTAATTCATTCTTCAAGGAGTGCTCCTCTTTCCCCTGCCATACTATTCTTCTGTTTGCACCTCTAGGCGCTTTCTTTGAATTCTTAGGAGCACAACGTTCTAAGTCACTCAAGCTGACACACTTCATGACCTGCCAAAGGCAAAAAAAATAAACACAGCTTTACTGTTGAGGAGTTCTGAGTTCTGACAACGTGCTTCTTGAGGAAAAGTGAAGCTGTTCATTACATGAAAGGAAAAGAGAGGCACTTTTTGTAGGGGAAAAAAATTCCTTCAGAAAAGAATAGTAAAAATTCAATGTTAACAACTCCATTTTATAGATTTCCAGCTTGACCCATTTAGCCATTGTTTAGGGTGGGATACAGCAACAAATACTTGACCCGGCTTTGAAAAAAGATCCCTTTCTGATATAGCTGAAAGCAAAGAAAAAATGACCAGGATTTGGATTACGATAAACATGTCTTGTCAAAAAAAAAAAAAAAACATGTCTTGTCAGAAACGCAGATTTTAATTATTTAATGAAACACGGAATTTTGTGAAATATGTTCTGGTGGATTTTTTAATTTTTTTTTTTATTTATTTATGATAGTCACAGAGAGATAGAGAGAGGCAGAGACACAGGCAGAGGGAGAAGCAGGCTCCATGCACCGGGAGCCCGATGTGGGATTTGATCCCGGATCTCCAGGATCGCGCCCTGGGCCAAAGGCAGGCGCCAAACCGCTGCGCCACCCAGGGATCCCTGTTCTGGTGGATTTTTAAATGTGACTTCAATGCGTGAATTCCATGTCCATGAGTTTAAGGACATCCTCTACTCCAAGAGCGTAGGTACTAGAACCTCAGTCTCCTGGGCTGGGAGGTGGCAGGAGACGAAGGGTAAAATGTCTGCTTTAGGAGCATACAATTATTTTCAAGAGCAGATAGTAGACTTTTTTTTATTTTTAAATAAGACACTATTTTCAGGTAAGTTGTCAATTTACACAAAAATTGAGGAAAAAGTACAGGGTTCCTTTTCACCCTGGATAGTCTCCCCTTGCCTGACATTATATAGGAGTCTGGAGCCTTTGCCACAATTAATAAGCTGATATTGATGCATTATTATTCACCAAGGTCCATCCTTTATTCAGATACCTGTGGTTTTTCCCCAGTGTCCCTTTTTTGTTCTAGGATCTGATCCAGGACACTACATTCTGGGGTTTTTTTGCTTTTTTTTTTTTTTTTTTTAGAGATTTTATTTATGTATTCATGAAAGACACAGGGAGAGGGGCAGAGACCCAGGCAGAGGGAGAAGTAGGCTCCATGCAGGGAGCCCGACGCAGGACTCAATCTCGGGTTCCCAGGGTCACGCTCTGAGCTGAAGACAGACGCTCAACCCCTGAGTCACCCAGGTGCCCCCACCACATCCATTTAAATGTCACGTCTCCTCAGGCTCCTCTTGGCTGTTGCAGTTCCTCAGACTTTCCTTGTTTTTCATGACTGTGACAGTTTTGAAGAGTAGTAGGCATTCTGTAGAATGTCCCTCTGTTGCCAATTGCCTGATTTTTTTCCATCATGACTAAAATGGTTTTTCTTGTTTTGTGTTGCTTTTTGCAGAGAAAGGCCACATAGGTCAAATGTCACGATCCTCACATTTCACCTGGGCCGCACACCACCAGCGTGGTCTGCCACTGCTGCTGACCTTGGCTGTCGGGCTGAGCTAGCCTGTCCGCTTTCTGCACTACCGGGTCACTCTCCCCCTACCCTGTCACTCTATCTACTCTTCAGAGGAAGCCACCGTGCACGGCTTACACCGGAGGAGTAAGGACTTAGGCTCTCCTTCTCTAGAATATTTATGTGCATTATTATGGATTTATTTTTTGCTTGGGAAATTTATTCTCTTATCCCCTATTTATATAGTTACTTATTCAATCGCTTGTATCAGTTTGGACACATGAACATTATTTCATACTTTGGCTTATAAACCAATATTGCTTTAATTATTTGGTTGCTCTAATTTTTCCTGTTTTGGAAACTGGGAACAACTTCAGTTGGCTTCTCATCTTTTTGACGTTACCCCTCAATGTGTGTGTGTGTGTGTGTGTGTGTATGTGTGTGTGTATGTTCAGCAACCTCCTAACTTTGCATCACAAGATACTCCAAGGGTGTCCATGTGTTTGATTTATTGACGTTGGAGCCTACTCACCATCGCATCACGTAGGAGACCCATTGTATTGGGAAAGAAGTTGCAGCCCTGGCCATATGACTATGAAATCCACTAGTCCCATCACCTATCAAAACACTTGTGCTATGGCTGTGAACCTTTTGGAGTGATAGGATGACAACCTCGACGTTCAGAAGCGCTGCTCCTCAGGAACAGCAGGAGGCCCAGGTTGTTCTTCAGGATGTGCTGTGCATTTTGAACCAATGGCCATTATCTTATACTATGGCCCCCATAGAAGAGATGATGACAGTGCAAGTAGTTATAGCCTCTCTCATTATAGTTGCAATGATCTGTTGAGGAATCTGTGCTTCCTGTCGCTGCAACATGATGCTCAGATCAAGGAGATATACTGGGTTTTGCAGTGGGAATGGACTCTCCCACCAGAAGACACAAAGGGACTTAAACCCCTAAACCTAAAGCTTTGACTGCCAACAGATTATTGGGGCTTGTGTGCATGTGTGCACCGTGTATGTTCAAATGCCACTTATTAACATTGCTCGGCCGTTTGGCCGAAGTAAAAAATGGGCAACCACTGGACACATCAGCCGTGAGTTCATGTTTGGTTTGCCTTGGGCTTGGCCACATGTATTTCCTAATTCCCCCGTGCTTCGTTACTGAACAGAAAAAGGTTTTCAGTTTTTCTGCCTACAATCCCTTATTATTCACTGAAAAGTTATTTTTATTTATTTATTTTGTTTTCAAAGATTTTATTTATTTATTCATGAGAGGCACAGAGAAAGAGGCAGAGACACAGGCAGAGAGAGGAGAAGAATGACTCCATGCAGGGAGCCCGACATGGGACTCGAACCTAGGAATCCAGGGTCATGCCCTGAGCCAAAGGCAGACCTCAACCACTGAGCCACCTAGGTGTCCCAGAAAGTTATTTTTAAAATAAGATTGAGTGAATTCAAAAAGTAAGGTCCACAGATTCAAAAAACTATTTTCAAACACCAAGAAGAAACTAAGTGAATTAAAGACAACTGCACAGGGATCCCTGGGTGGCGCAGCGGTTTGGCGCCTGCCTTTGGCCCAGGGCGCGATCCTGGAGACCCGGGATCGAATCCCACGTCGGGCTCCCGGTGCATGGAGCCTGCTTCTCCCTCTGCCTGTGTCTCTGCCTCTCTCTCTCTCTCTCTCTCTCTCTGTGTGACTATCATAAATAAATAAAAATTAAAAAAAAAAAAAGACAACTGCACTTAGTCCTGAGGGTGATAGGGTGGGAATTTTTTTTAATAGATTCTTTTCTTTTTTTTTTAAGATTTTATTTATTTATGAGAAAGAGACAGAGAGACAGAGAGACAGAGAGAGAGAGGCAGAGACACAGGCAGAGGGAAAAGCAGGCTCCATGCAGGGAGCCTGACGTGGGACTCAATCCCGGGTCTCCAGGATCAGGCCCTGGGCTGAAGGCGGCGCTAAACTGCTGAGCCACCAGGGCTGCCCCAGGGTGGGAATTTGAAGTCTGTGGTCTCTTGTTTCTACTTTTCGGTAATTAAACCACAGAAACCAAAGAGTCTCCAAAATCTGTAAATGCTCTCATTGACAAATAGGAGTGACTATACCAATTAGGGTAAGTGACCCCACTGATTACAGGAAAGTGGGCTTTCCGCTACATGACAGGGGCAGGAGGAGGGCACCTAGAACTCAGGGGAGCCCTAGGACCCTTACTCTGCATGCTCCCATTCCCCACGATCTCTGTCAACAGGCAATTTCAACAATCACAGACTGACCTGGCCCATAGCGAGGGAGTCACACCGTATGGGATCAAAATCCAATTCAGCTGACTGACCAGGTGATCCAGACCAGCACAAACACTAGCTGAGAGCAAGGCATCTAGAATGGTGTAGACGGGGCTGATGACGAGCACAAAACATGGCAGGAATTATGTATAATTTTGTCACGCTGGTCTTTCTTTTTGTTAATAATTGCCTTTTTTATTAATAATCATGACTTTCACCTCCTTAAAGAATCAGTAATAAGACAGTGACTACTATGCGGGGCAAGCATGGATCTTGGCAATGCAATGAGTGGACCTCAGGCGTCTCTACTGTTGCTTTGCCCGTATGCTTTTAGAATTCACTGTTCCTGTGCAAGCTGTTGGCTCTGAACTTCTGTGAGCACCTGCAGCCCTGCCTGAGGGGTTTCTTTGGCTGCAGGAAATCCTTGTCCTGCCAAGAGTTCCAGAGAGTTATAGCCCTAAGAAGCAGTCCTAGCAGATGGGAGTTAATAGAAAATTACTTCTTCTCCCTTCGCCCTGTGATAATCACAGGAGTGGTCTCCACTGGGGTTTACGGCCTACGTGCAGAGGCATGGAGGGGTCTCTTGGGATTCTAGAAATGATCTGTACCACATTCTGCCTGCTGATTACTTGAGTTTATATGTAGGACCAATCCATCCAGTTATACAATCAAAACATTCGCACATCTACTTCATAAGTTTAAATTAAAAAAAAAAAAGAGAGATATCCACGATAGAGACTGAACTCAAAGATGATTCTCCCAACCTTCATAAAGTTCCTTGGAAATAAATGCACAGGAAATAAACAGTCACATTCATAATAGCAAACAGAACTGAAGTGGGAATAAACTTCTGCCGGGCAGAAGGTGATTGGCATCAAGCTGGGAATGAGATGTGATAGAAGAGGAACACACGGCTCAGAATATGCTTCAAGAGATCGTCAACAGCCTTGGTTACCAAGCACCCCGACGGAACACAGGAGAAATTTCCAAGACATGTTAGGAGTCACATAGGACCACATGGGGAACTGCATTGGTTGGCTGAAAGAACTCTCAAAAATGTAGGAATAATTAAGGTTTGCAGAGAGATTTCACTCATGTTTAAATCCTCATCAGGGAATGCAGAGTTCTTAAAAGAATGGATGACTTTCGAAGCCAATCCTGATACATCTTCAGTCTTGATGCGTCCTCCGGGTTCCACGCCATCACTGTATGCAGTGGTGGATGGTAGTTGCCAATACACACTTTTTACCATGTGCACCATATTTCTCTGTGTTGCGTCCACTAAACATGCTTTCAGTTCTGGTGCCCTGCTGCCCAAAGAGCTTATTAGGTAAATGATTGTGGATTTATCCTATATGGTAAATGAACAACGCTGTTGGATGGAGAATATCAGATTATTTTACCACACTTTATGGCAAGACAAGCTTCTACTTGCCCCCTATTTTAAGCACAGTTAACCCATAATTCCTTGGCTCCCTGTGCTCCCCCAGGATGGATTTCACAGGCTCTCCCACTTGCATCAAGCACCTGGTGATGCCAGCAAGTCAAAGACTCCAGGGGGAGAGGGAGAGGTTCCCACCACTGATTCATCAGATGACACAGAAAATTAAGAATACGATCTTTTTCTGCAGCGGAAACTGAAACTACAAAGTAGAAATCTATCATACCTATCCTACCTTTTCAAAATGCAATTGAAAACATGTTGCAAAAATTAAAACCATGACATAAAACGGAGCAAATTCTACACCAGAAAAGGTCTGAGGACACTGGACAGAAGCAAGGATGTCTGGTCTTCCTATGTATAAACATATTTAGAATTATAGTGGTAGGCAACCCAAGACTTGTGAAGAAATTGTGAAAAATAATCCTCTTTAGAACAGAGCCAGTAAAAGACAGTGTGTGTGTGTGTGTGTGTGTGTGTGTGTGTTTGGATTCATTAAACTTTTTAATGTTTCCCTGTACATAAAGCATGTGTTCATGTCTATCGTTCTGTCTATCCACTCATCATCTATCATCTCCAGAATGTAGATAGCTACAGATATAGATAGACAGATGGGAATGGTTATATAATAGATGTAATAGACAAATAGGTAAATGGATGATAGATGATGTTGATGTAGACACAGGTAGAGACACCCATGGTTAGGCTGAAGTAATGACCAAAGCTGACTGTTAGCTAGTTACATAGCTATCTAGTAATCTGGGTGCTTGATTATGACATTTTAATTGAATTGACAAGACCACTGGAGGAGTTCTGAGAGCCTGCATTAAGCTCGCTCCATTGTAATCTCTCATTGTCTGTCATGCAGAATGGCCCTACTCTCCTATGACTTGTGTTGTGTTTTATGGAGCCCCATCTTACTCCTCAAAGACAAATATAGAGTACTTAGTTTCTCTCTTTTTCTTGGTAAGCAAAGTCAAATGCATTTATAATTTTTAGCTTCTTTTGGGGTCAAAACTCTATTATCTTCAGGGATCTCCTAGGCCTCACATAAATATATTGGTAGACAAAAAGAAAAACTCTTTTCTTCAACTTTACTTCAAAAAAGTTAAAGTAATAGATATCATTATTATTCAAATATAATGAGTCCATTTATTAATGATATTAATTTAAGACATATCAAAATTAATACTGTCTAAAAATAGCTTAGGGCAGCATTCAAATATTGATGTTCTGGGATGTTTTATGTTCTTCATTATTAAGGGTTGTAATAAAGATGGGAAATCCTCATTTACTTTAAGAAAACTTCAAAGTTAATAAAATGTGAAACCAGAATATTACTTCTTGGGTAGACTGCAATTTAAATGGAAAAGAAGAAAAAAAAAAAAAAAAGAAAAAAAAAATAAATGGAAAAGAAATACATATGTCTTAATAGATGTATATATTATAATATGTAACTCCCATTTTCACTCTTTTACTCTAAACCTAACTATATTCATTTAATGCAGTAAAGTTTTCTTCCTATCAATATAGAAAACCCACCAAATGTATGGCAATATTGGTTTGTTTCTGGTGTTACTAAAAATATAGAATCTCACTAATACAAACACAAGGTATTATTGACTAAAAGGACCAATTAAGAGAAAATATGAGAAAAACCTCTTTTCAGAATGGACCTGATCCACAGTAAAAATAAAAAATAATAACAAATCCTCCATGCTAGTCCAAAATTTTTTTTTGACCAATGACTATTAATTTTAATTTAAAGAATTTTGAGCACTCTCATAATGGATATACATGCAGGTTATATATTGGAATATTTACTTTAATTACAATAGTTACTCTGAAAAATTCTCGGAAACAGATTGTAATCTCTAGTCATAGACAAAAGGAAGGGACTTGATTATATTTTTTTTATTCACTTTGTTGACTCCTCAAGAGAAGATATCCAGTGTATGTCCAGTTGTCATTAGCTGCCATATTAAAAATAAAGACAGGCCCTCACTTACTAAATCCATTATAAAATTTTAAGTGTGGCAAATAAAAAAAAAGAAAAGAAATTCTCAAAGTAAAAAATAAACAAAACAAACAAACAAAATAAAACCCCATGCACACAAACAGTAGACGCCTACCAGAACAATACAGAGTATCACCCCTAGAAATATGGACAAAGAGATGTATGGTTGGTAAACACAGTATTAGAAGGAACTTTATTGTTCTATTGGAAATCAACTGCCTCAGATTCCAGACAGTAATTACCAAATTCTATCATTTTCCCCACAGCACCTGGCTCTGAACTCACTGCTGAAGCCAAAGCTCAGGACCACAACAGAAACAATTTCCAAAAGGACAAAGCCAGCATCCAAAGGTGGGGAGATTGGCTGTTTTAAAAGATTTTAATAATACTTCTCCATCTCTTAACATAATTGTAGCATTACCATTCATGCCTCTATAGTTAAGTAAATGTCACATTTGTATTGGGCTCCTTTTTAAAGCCCAATGGGGCGTTTTATCTTCCCTAATGTAGCACCGCTGTAATGCCTATTCTTCATTACTGTTAATACGTACAGAAAATCTATGTTGTACCAGATCACAAGGTGTTATTATAGAGCGAATTGCATTAACAATCCCCTGATAAAATTTGGCCAAATAGCAGAGAATTGTACGTTTATAAATGGCACCTTCTAAAACGGAAGCACAGACCACATGGACTGAGCCAAATGAAATGTGATGTGAAACGGTCAAACTTTTAAGTTTGTAGTTTGCTCAGATATGTGGTAAAAGGCCAGATTTGATGTGATGAATTTGCCATAAATTACATAAAAACACTAATTGAATTTTTAATAATGGGATAATTTCACTCAAATTATTGCAAATGTATCTTGTGTCTCTTGTTTCCCCCAATTCCCTCATATTGCTATCAGTAGTATTTTGAATTACTGGGTGCATAAGCCTATCGTGAAAACACCGTGAGCTGTGAGATAAGGAGTGTCTGATAACCAAAAGGGGAGGAAGCAGAGATGCTGAAAGCACGTTCTGGCGTGAGAAGGAAATTGTATGCCCGGTCCTAAACGTGTTCTGGGAACACAGAATGAAAGCCCTGCACACTCTCGGGTTTCTGCAGCACACTGGTGCACTTTAAGAAACAGTCATCAAAAGACTGCAGAATAGAGGCACTTTATGAGACCTCTCAGCTCTCCTGTCCTCACATACCTACACATTTCACTACTTTCATGATGAAAAACATGTTCCTCAAGCACAGTTGATATTATTTTCAAAGACTGAGAAAGTCTGTCAAGATGGCACCATATCCTCTAGTCATAAATGAGAATTTATGAAAAAGGAAGGGCAAGTTTGATGAGTTGAATTTCTGGTCTCCTTTTATCAGACTTATTTGAAAGCATCCATTCAGTTCAGAAAAAAATGCTAAGTTTGAGACACAGTCATGAATAAGAAGCAAGATCTGTTCTTCAAGGAACTAATATGATCAGTCAGAATGTGCAAAGTTAGCTGCAGTAACAAAAAGCCTCCAAACTGTAATGGATTTGCACAAAAAAAGATTATGTAAGCTCAGTGCACACTTGTTATGTTTTTTCCCATTCAACTGACCAAAGCAAGTCGCAGGGCTGTGCCCACTTTCAAAAGTGAGAAGTATCTCTGTAGTTGACCTGGGAGTTGTCAACCGCCCATGTAAGTATCATGCAAGGAAAGCCAGCTGCTACTTAGCACGTTGTGAGGGGCATTTCCCTCATCTTGTTCTTTGTTTCACTTACAACAATGATGTTTTAACAGTGGAAGGCAGAGTGAATACCAAGGCAAGAGTCATTTGTGACAAAATCCACAACTTGTCCTATGACACAAATTAATCTGCTTACCGGAGCATCCTGAAAATGATGGTTGACCAACAGCACCATTTAGTGCTTAATAAGGGAGCATTGTAGGATCTGAACTTAAAGAGAAAGAAACATGTACAGGGACCTAGCTATCAAAGATCTCCAAGGTGCTCTGAGCATGTCTGCACGTATTTAGTGCTATTTTTGGACTCTGTAACTCATTTGCTGGTAGGTTGGCTTTGTTACCAGCCATCCTTTCTACTAATGCTCCCCCAGGCAATTTCTCATGGCCGTGACTGTCCTAGCACTATTACACTCCCAATGGACAGTGACCACCTCGTGTCTGCTGCTGCTTGCATGTGCTCTGCAGGCTTCCAATGTGCCAGGGTCCCTTCAAGACTCTAAGCATCCTGATAAATGCCACTTAATGTGCTACCAAGCCTCACTGGAGCTGGGCTCATTTTTCTTCAAAACATCCATTTACCATCCAGTAACAGTACAAAAATTGTGTTTATGTTTGAGTCTGTAATGGATGTGTTAAATGTTTTAACTATATTTAGCACATGTGGTTATAGTTCAAAACAATCTAACCCTCATAAAAGTTCAAGATCATGAGTCACGCTAAACCATTTACTCAAACACACACTCTGAGAGGTTAATTAGAAAGAAACTGGCAGCCCCACATGCCTTCATTGGAAAAGCTAGGAAAGTGTCAGAGATGAAGAGCTGGGATTTTTTATTGCTGTTCAAATTGTTAGAGAAAAAAAAAGTAAAACGCTACTCTTGGAAGAGAAGAGTGTTTAGCAGAAAATAATTTCTCTAAGAGTCAAGAATTGAACCATATGAAATCAAGAGTTGTGTCTCTTAGAAACGGTGACTAGAAACATTATGTGTCAACACCGGGACTCTTTTTTCAAAAACAGATAAGAAAAAATGAAGCTAGAGACCAGTTAGATTACAGTGCAGCAAATACATTTTTCATTAATGAACAAGTTGGGTGAGAAAGTGGAGAAGGTTCTCAACGAGGTGAAGCACATGTCCTAAAGTTATGAAGATTGACCCTGGACTTGGTGGTGTGTTCTCCCGGGAGCCAAATCCTTCACACCCTGAAACCTGTGGTTTCTAATCAGTTAGACAGAAAATCAAAAGAAATAATGGACTGGTGTTAAAAAAATAAATAAATAACAGGTAATAAGTAAATGTAGAAAATAGAATAATAAATGGCATATAGATGGCAAGCTAGGAAGAAATGTTGCCATAGAAACAGAACTTAAGAAAAGAAAATGTTGATAACTCATCTTGAGGCTGTCCTGGGGGAGCATGTGGACGCGAGAAGCCCCCCATGGCCCACGGCGTTCGCACATCCAGGAGTGGACGGACGAGGACAACCAGGGAGGGAATAATAAATGTAGAATTGTGACTTCCAGCACATGGAAAGAGCAAGTGGGTCCCAACCCTTCCTCCTCCTGAGAGCTGATTTGCCAAACCACCAACCGGATTCACCCCCTTAATTAATACTCAGCGGAGCTCTCGGTGGTCACACCCGCCTCTGTGCGTGGTCGCTTCCCCCCAGACAAAATCACAGTGTCCTGGGACGCTTCTGCCTCGCCTGGCTGTTAGCGAGAACGCAGAGAAGACAAGAAAATTCGCTCTTGGGTGTTAAGTTGCTTAAGGGATCTGACGGTGGGGGCGGGGGGGAGAACAAATTAGAACCGTTTCCTGCCCACTCACCGTTTCGGGAAATGCCGCCGTTTCCGGGGAAAGAACAGCCGGCAGGAGGCCAGAGTTACTTCCAGGGGCTGCGTGTGACTGACATTATCTGTCGCTCCCTCGGAGCAGCTGCCTCCAGCTCGGAATGTGGAATTGCCTGATGGGAACCCGCCGTCCAGGGGACAGGGGATCCTCGTGGGAGTCCTGCCCCCCACCCGGCAGCCGCACGCACGCGCTGGGGTCAGTGCGCTCGGACGCAAGCCCTGCCCGCCCCCAGCCTGGTGGAGGTGCCTCGTCTTCTCCGCTTCTCGGGATGAGTCACGACTCCCTCCCCGGGCACGTGTAAGGCCGAACCGCAGACAAACGGGCTGACAACAGCCACCTGGCATGTCTCCCACCCGCTCTCATGCTCTCATCGCTGAGACCTTTAAAATCCAGACGCCCCGGGGGTGGCCGTGTGCGGCCCTCCTGCTCTCATCCCATATGTCATTCTCACGCCTGAAACGGGAGGGCACGATCCTAGGACGTGACGCCAAACTTCACTTCCCGAAGCGTAGAACAGCCAACGCGGGTAAATAAACAGACATTCCGTGCGAGGCGCAGGTGTCAGGGACGTGCACTTGAGCCATGAGCTGGGGTGGGAAGGTGCATGTGTGCACAAAAAGGAGAAGAGAAAGGAGGAAGCCTGGCTCTGTGGGGTCAGTGGCTATCAGGGACGGTGGTCAGCAGACTCCGCGGGCTGCCCTGGTGCTGCTGAGTTGGGAGCAGCTTCTCCAGAAGGACTGGGTGGGGGGGGGGGGTTTACTTGGATGGAGGGGGGAGGTGGGCATAGCATCCTGCCAGCTAGCCCGGTGCCCCCCTGAGTCAGTCCTCCTGGGGACACAGGGCCTCGGTGTGGGACACACGTGGGTGTCCGAGCACAGCTGCCGCTTCCACACAAGGGAGGACCCGAGGCCAAAAGCGCAAGTGCAGAGAGGAGCTCACTCTCAGCGCAGCGGGACGTGTGGGGCCTTCGTCAGAGCCCCAACTCCTGCCACAACACAGACGCCTGGGTGGACTTCGATTTGGGGTTCTCCCACCCAACCTGGGTGTGGGGTGCGTCGCGGGGTGTGTACTGGGTGCTGACGCTGGGCAGGAGGAAGCACAGGTGCATCCCTTGCCCTCCCTGGGGCGACACCTGCTCGCGGAAGCACCAAGCGGGAACAGCCATCGCTTCTACTATTAGCACCTGGCAGCTCCCTAATTTTTCTAGGGTCTGGATAAAGTGTTCTGGGGTCTCAGGTCACTTTTTCCCCGGGTCCCGGGTGACACTGGCTGCAGGGGTGGGCGGCACTTGGGTCCAGCTTCTCTTTCCCCCACAGAAAGGTCAGAGCTCGGGTACCTGGGAGAGCTGTCTTGGTTCCTCACGCTCTCAGATTGTAGGGTCTCCGCTGTCTGGTGACCTTGGAAGGACGTCCTTGCTGGTTGTGACATGAGGCTTCCTCACAGCAGCCAGAAAGCCGGGTAGGAGTGAGGGGGGTGGAGCGTTCCCGCCGGCAGCTGCCAGACGGGATGGGGGGGGGGCCTCCTACCTGACAGTGGGCACCGCGCCCTTGGGTTCCCCTGGCAGCTGGCCCGGGGCTGGCGTCTGGACTCCATCGGATGGCCCCAAGTCGTGGGATCAGGGTGTGGGCCGCAGGCCACCCTGCTCCTGGGGACGGCAGGTGCGTCCAGACCTGCCACAGGCTCGGCCCCCACTGCCCAAGCCACTCCCGTTTCCCCCTTTCTCCCGGGGCTCTAAGTCCGCAGCAGCTACAGTATCTCTGGCAGGGCCTCCAGCTAAAAGCGCGAACGTGGGCACCGGATTTGCCTTTCAGCTCTAAGCCCCTGCTCTGCGATCGGTGCTTGCTCATGTCGCACCTCTCGGTCTTCTCCTACCCTTTACCTCCGTCTCTGTGCTCCTCTCCTTGGGACCCTGACAGTCCCCTCCTCCCTCGACGTGAGAGTTTCCCGAGCTTCCAAGAATAAGCGGTGGAAACCCGCTTCCCTTGCCGGGAGCCTTGCAGATGCCCCCGTTGCCTGCCAGATTCCATGACTTTCCGTGCACTTGCCGAGATGCAAATACCCCTTCGTAAAGGGCTTCTGAGGCCCACCACGTGAAACCCAGCAGAAATGGGAGTACGCCGGAATTTTAAGCTTCCTGGATGGCAGCTTATCCATCACTCCTAGACCTGCTCTAATGCAGTAGCTATCAGCCACACGCGGCTCCTCAAATCGGACCAGGACTCAATAGTAAAAATTAAAATGCAGTTTTTCGGTCTCACCTGCCACACGGCAAGTGCTCAGCAGCCGCGGGTGGCCAGTGGCCACCATACTGGACGGCACGGGCCCCAAACATCCCCATGACTGCCCCCGGGTCTGTTGGTCACGCTGTCCAGACTGAAACGGCGTTCTAACCGCAGGATGGACGGTATCTGGAAATGCTCTCCAGATAATGGGCATTTAAAAAAAAAAACCATATTCAGTATCACACGGTCATCAAGAAACATTAAAATTCCAAACTCATTTCTTATTCGTATAATTGAAAAGCAATGGAGAGTTAATGGTTGTTGGAAATAGCTATACAAGCGTGCGTTAGACAAGTCCCCAAATGACAAATCCATCCATGTTCAGGGGTGCTCTGGATCGGCAATACCGGGTCCACTGGGTGCATTTGTGGTCCTCCTGAACGGATGACTCTAACGGGCAGGCCGGGGGTTGAGGGTTAGCACAGTTAAGAAGAAGCCAGAGGAGGCGAGAAACATGAAAATATACTCAAGTTAAAGGGTTTTCACTACAACCAAAAGCTTCTCTGCAACCAACGCAGGGAGGAGCCTGCCCGGCGTGACTGCTCAGTGCAGAGGCGGCCACACCATCCGTGCCCCTTCCTCACCAAGCAAGCCCATCAATCTCCACATGGTCGCCTGGCTTCTGAACGCCGATGCTGAACCATGTGTCCTGAACTGTGAGGAGGACGGCTGTCCAGGACTCGGAGGATGGCCCCGGGACGCCGCACGTAAGTAAGCAGTGCTCACCGCCAGGCACGTGCCTCACAGGGCTGAGAAACCACACCTGCAGCGGCCGGGCCCCCAGCCCCACCGAGGCAGAGAGAGCCCGGTGCCAGACAGGCTGCCCCGCGAGGCCAGCGCCGGGGATGCTGGCCCAGGACAAGGCCTGATCGTCATCTGACCCCCGTGCAAGGTCACGTAGCAGCAGGCCCGTCACCAAGCACGTGTATCGAGGAATTTCAGGTACTGACGGGTTGCTCACAGCTCGAGGTTAAACAGGTGCCTTAGAACCGGTGAGCTTTCAGGGAAACGTTCAGGTAAAGTTTAAGGGAATCAGGGTGTCGTCCGATTCGGTGACTCTCTGCGGAACATCAGCCACGAAGAAGGCCCCACAACAGTACACGGACCAGGAATGCTTCCCGTGTAAGGAGATCAGTGCTCAGCCCACCTCATCTGGCTGAAAACACCGGAGACCCCTCCGTGTCCCTCAGGACAGCACCCGACTTCACCCTCCCACGTCTATCGTTCATTGCCAGGACCCTTGGGAGGGAGTGTCTCCATCTGCCACGACACAGGATTTGCCATTAAGGCAAGTGCCCTTGGACTAAAATCCCAACCCCTGCACATAATGGCGCGTGACCCTCATCCCTCCCGAAGCAGCGCCCGCTCTTTGGACATCATATTTCCCGCCGGCAAAAGACAATGACCTCATTCAGCGGTTTGGACGTGTGGCGGCGAGCGCAGGTGCTGAGTGCGGGGCACGTGTGTGGAAGGCATTGCTGCTTCGGTATGTGACCCGCTGATCTGTCGTCCTGTGTGTCCCACTGGGCCTTTGCTCAAATGCCCGTCACACCGCACCAGGCCCCACGGAGCCCCGCACCCCGACCTCCGAGGATTACACACACATGCACGCGCGTGCAGTCTGCCTCTTGTACCTGGAATGTAAGCCACACGAGGAAACAGATTCCTTCCTTTTGTTCGCTGCTCGTTCTGAGCATGAGAACAAAGCCTGCCATAGGATAGCTGCTCAATAAATATTTGTTGAACTCATAAACAAAATTCCTATCTGTAATCAGTGTGTTGAGATTAGATCCTCAATTTAGCATTCACCAGTATCGTAAGTGCACCTACCCCTGAGCCCCCAGGCACACACGCAAGCAAACAGAACAAACCAAGCAAAAGGGGGGAAAAGTACCTTGGAATTGAGAGTTCCTTGTATAATGATATTTGATTATTACTGATTTTATGACAAAAGGTTTTAGTGTTCTGGTGCCGATTTAGGTTAGATCCCAGGGAAGAAGTGACTGCAGTGGAGAGCTATTGATCCAAGATTAGCAATAATTACAACAGAACCATGAGGGGTTCAAGGCGCCATCGATTCTATTCTTCAGCTCCCACGATCTCCAGGTAGATAAATAGGAAATTCGGGAGAGAAGCTACTCCCACAATTAGCTTCAGATGTCTCTTAAATTCGAGTTTTAGTTTGAAAATTTAGTTCACGGTTAACCGTCCTTGGTGGCTGAAAACAGCCCTCCGACACAGCTCCTTTGTGCAAACGGGGTTTCAGGCGGCGGGGGCCCGACAGCGAGCCCCGCGTTGCAGCATGCATGGGCCCGGATTGAATCCCGCGGCGACGCCTGCAGGTCCGGATCAGCGGCACGGCCTCAGCGACGCCCCTTGATGCCTCTGGTCGGGGGCCCCATTTAAATTCCCCTTCCCATTGCACAGCTGTTGCAGCATTTCCCAAAAAGACCCTGGAGCTTCATTTGGATTTGAGCACTTTAGAGCCTGCGTGGACCTAATGAGAAACGGCACGTCGGCGGTCTGGTGCCACTTGCACATCCTCTCTTCAAACAAACAATCTAATACCTCTTCTGTGAGTCAATGAATTTATTAAAGACAAATAGTCAGTCCCATCTGCAAATCCTGCAGAATCCGGCGTTTTGACTAAATGACATTTAGTCGAGTTGTAGCTCTGATGGCAAAGACAACAGTAGCAGCTCAGTCTTTAAGCCTCCGTCCCAGGGCAGATATCATTTCCAATATCCCACACAGATCCTTCGAAGGGTTTGTGCCTGGCAGACCCCAGAGGGCTTCTTCAGGATTAGTTAATAGTGAGAAAGCACCAGGCCAAATTTATGGGTTATGGTCTCCCATGATTGCATAAAAAATAAAATTAAAAGGAAGCCCCCAAAGAATAGTTTATCAAGCGTGGTGATGGTACCCTTTCTGACAGGGAGGTCATAAAAGCATATTAGCAGCCCCCCGATGGGATGTGTTTACTGGTGAAGTCAAGGAGATTGATCATTTTATCCAGGAATGGCATTTTCGTTCAACATACTGTTGCCATTAGCCCGAAAAAACACACTAATCATCCCATGCATGGCACGCAATAAAAGCAGGAAACAAGTGCAATTATCGGGGTCTTTATAGACCTAGCTCCTCGTGGGATGCCCTAAAATGCGGTCTATTTATAGACTCTCTTCCAGAAACGCCTGTGCTCCCCCGGGCTCTGGAGTGAGAGGAGCGGATGTCTTTCCTGCCTGAAGGCAGAGGAGAGTGAACAGCCCTCAGCGGAGCGGGGCTCACCGTGGGGGACTTGCGGCAACCCTGTGCACCTCCCACGCCCACTAAATCAGCACTGATTCCTTAGTGACCGCCACAGCGAGGGTGGCCTCTTCCGGGAGCACCATACGTGTGCAGTGTGTGCAGATCACCACTCGGGGTTTCTGGGTCTCAACGCCGGCCTGCGTGGCAGGAGTGCTGCATCCCCATTGGCAGGTGCGGGTGGTGGGGGGCCCGAGGTGCCCGGGACTGTGAAGCCAGGACTCACGCATGCAGCCCCCCAGTCCACCTGCTCATCTGCACTGCTCGTTGTCAAAGGTGACACCAATCGAGAGGCCGCAGGACACTGGCCCGGAGGAGGAAGGAAGCGCAATCAGCCGCATGGCATGGGGCACTTAGCTTCCCCTCAGACGCGCTCAACTGGCAAAGTCGGCCACGCTCTCGAGGGCCAACCACCTCGTGCTGAGAGGCAGGATGGCTAGGCAGTGTACGCTTCAGGGCCCGTCTCCACCGTCGGATCTACACCTGACGCCTGGAGACGTGCAGGAGCTTGCCTGAGGTCACACTGTCAGTAAATCCTGGAGCCTCCCGGCTCTTCTCCTCCCTGGTTCTCCACACACCTGTGCCAGGAGAGCTGCGTGTCTGCCAACGACAGCACCTGCCGTCCCTCCCGGTGTGCTGCACACCTGGCTCAGATAAGTCACTGAGTCAGAGGAGCCCCTATGTCCACTGAGTCCACGCCAGCTCACTGTAGGGCCGGGAAAGGCACTGACGTCAGGGCTGCCCTTCCTGTTAATAGGTAAACGGAGCTATTAGAAAGAGGAAGACAGAGAGAGGAAGGAAGGAAGAAAGGAAGGAAGGAAGGGAGGAAGGGAGGGAGGAAGGGAGGGAGGGGGAAAGAGGAAGAAGGAAGAAAGAAGGAGGCAGGGAGGGAGAAAGAAAGGAAAGGAGGAAGTAAGGAGGAAGGGAGGGAGGAAGGAGGGAAGGAAAAAGGAAGGAGGGGAGGAAGGAAGTAGAAAGGAAGGAGGAAAGAAAGAAGGAGGGAAGGAAGGAGGGAGGAAGGAAGAGGAGGGAGGGAGGGAGGAAGGAAGGAAAGAAGAAAGAAGGAAGGAGGGAGGAAGGAAGGAAAGAGGAAGGAAGAAAGGAAAGAAAGAAAGGAGGGAAGGAAGGGAGGAAGGAAGAAGGAGGGAAGGAAAGAGGAAGGAAGAAGGAAGGAGGGAGGGAGGGAGAGAGGCAGGAAGGAAGAAGGAGGGAGGAGGAAGGAAGGAGCAGGCAGGCAGGCTTTACTATTACTCCATGGCTGTGGCCCTTCCGGCTCTACTGTCGCGTGCAGAACACGGTGAAAGTGGACGCAGGCAGGTCACGCACCACAATCGACCTATGATGCGTTGTCCCGTGTGTGCAACCGTGGGACGCGGCTCCCGGACTCAGGGATGGCAGCGGCCGGCACAATGTAACAAAATTTTGGGCATGACAGAGATTATGACGTCCTAACATCTTCCCACTGAGCAGCAAAAATAGTAAAAATATTTTGAAGTAATTTCTAGGTATTGAAAAAAAATGAAGCTTCAGTGTGCCCATGTATCCTCCTCCCGTCACCGCTGCTGGAAGGGGTCGGCCACCAGCCCGCGGAAGGGGCTTCGCCGCTGCCCAGCTGAGCAGCTGGAGCAGAAAGGCATAGCCCAGCGTCCTGTGACCCGGGCGTGAGCCGCGAGCACCACACTCGCCCACTCACGCCCAGGCTGCCTCGCAGCCTGCCCCGTCCAGCAGCTGCACACACACCACGCAGCCCGCAGCTCCTGCCTCGGGCTCTTTGCAGAAGACCCTCTGGATGGAAGCATGCTGTGTAGACATGTGATAATTTGCATGAAATAGTCCTGGTTGTTGAAAGCACATCCAGAGCGGAAGACAAAGCCCACGCTCCCCTGCTCAGGGTCCTGGTCACCTTCCCACGTAGAGCCCACCCTCTGAGCCGTCCTCGTGTGCCAGGAACCTGGCAGGGCCACATTTTCCTGGCTCCCCAACGACAAATGATAAATCCACTGAACTCACATAGTTTTTCCCTCGGAGGGCTAGTGTGCTGCCTCGAGATCTGGGGTTTGAACACCAGTTACCACCCTGTAAACCACCCGCGTAGATTCTCGTGGTCGTAGCGATGACACGTAGGGAATGTGAGCAGAAGCGTCGCCCCTGGCTTACAGGAGGCGTCTCGTGCGCTCTGGCACACCCCTCATGGAGGCTGTGCTGTTGCATAATGCGTGCGTCTTTCCGCGGCAGCTCTGCACACACGGACCGCGCGGGTGGGGGCGACCTAATGACGAAGCCCCGGATGGTGGAGGCAGACTCTGAGTTCTCTTCGCTTTTTCTTCTTGAGTTCTGTTGTGCCCATTACGGGTGCATCCAGGCTTCATCTTACTGCCATTGCTAATGTCTTTCCAAAAGTTATTTAAAACATAATTAAGATAATATGCTCGATTGCAGCAGGAAAATATAGGAGATGAATAAATGGGAAGAGGGAAGATAGAGCACCATATGGTCCTGCCGTCACGGAGATCCATCCAAAATACAGACATCTCAACAAAATGTATTGAAAACTAAGTCCTCCTTGCATGCATAAAGATTATTTTTATGCAATAATCAGACACCATGATCCCATTTCTTTTTCTACTTGACAGGGATTGTGAGGAAAAAAGACAAACGTTTGGCTTATACAGGTCGGGGCAGGGATGACCTCAACGCCCCAGCTGCACCCCCAGGAGCCCTCCTGCAAGCGAAGACGCCCGCGAGGGTGCGGGCTGGGAGCAGGGCGGGGAGGGCCCCGAGGGGCCCCGTCACAGGTGGCCGCGCTGGCACTGAGCTCCTCTGCAGAGACAAGTCAAGTCAGTGGGCTTGGCCCTCCGCGGGCTGCCACGTGTGACTCTCAGAGCTGGAGGCCCAACAGGAGGCGGAGAGACCTGCGGCGCTAGGAGGCGGCGCGTGGTGTATAAAGGCACGGTTTCTCTCTCCGGAGAAGGAGGAGGGCTGTGTGCATGTGCGGCTGCGGGTGCGTGTGCGGGTGCGGGTGCATCATGTGCTTCTGCACAGACCACAGGTAAACCTCTCCCGGACACGTGAGTGACAACATGAAACGGGCGGCATGTGATGCTTCTTGAGCCCTGTGGGCAGGGCCAGCAGGTGCAGCAGAGGCAGCACCTGAGGGGGGGCCAGGACCCCCGCCACCCCCGGACGGGGCCTGCTGGGTGGGCAGCCATCGACTTCCTCTGTGAAAGCAGCAGATGCCGCGTCCGCTCCTGGTGACTCACTCGTAGGTGTTCCTGGCACCTGTCCCCGCCGACGGGCCTAGTCATGGGTCCCCACGCTCTGGGATCACCGATTAGGCTGTAATTGCAGGCCTCGCCGGGCTCTTCCTGCCGGGCGGCATGTGTCAGCGGCCGGCTCTGGCACCGGGTGGCCAGCGACCGCTCAGCTGGGCCGCGTTGTCGGGAAGAAGGGAACACAACCTCAATCCTGCCCGCCGCCCGGCTGGTTAACAAATCCAACAGCTTTGTCCTTATTTGAGACACTGAATTTCTGGCCTACGGGTTCTCGTCAGTGAAGAAAACCTTGAATTCTGTTTCTAATCCTCCTGAAATGCCCAGTGGGGAGAAATTATATTTATGGAGGATTGTCTGAAGGACACGAAGTCCATAAATCCCCCTGGCTAGTTTACATTTTACCCTTGGATCAAAACAGACCTGCTGGAGAGCGATATATTTGAGCTGTCTTGATTGGAGCCCTCTGTGGGATTGGTTCTTTGTGAATTGTTGTTCACTACTTTTTGTCTTTAATTGAATTAAGGATAGTTGCAAGAAACTGATACATGAGCTGGTTTGGGTTTGTGCGTGTGTGTGCGTGCGCACGTGTGCATGGAGAGAAGGTTGTTCTAACGTCAGGGAGAGGACTCAGACCGGCCACTTATTAAAATGCAAATCTGGGGGTTCCACCTTCAGTGATTCTGTTCTGGGGATAGCCCAGGGCCCTTCGTCGTATCAAACTATCAGTGATATTGATGCAAGGGGCCCGTGGAGCACATTTTGAAGAAGATTGACCCTGAGAACCTGGAGAAAACTCTGGATATTTAACTCTAGAGAAAAAAATCACGTACATATTCTGTATGCAATTCCGAGGGAATCAGAAGGATTCACACAGATACCAAAATAAAAAGCCGTTTGTTCTAAAAAAAAAAAAAAAAAATCCCCTTTGTTGCATAAATGTTTAAGCTGACCAAACATGTCAGTTGTCACCTGTTGAAAAAGGCACAGCAGAGACCCTGTCTCCAGGTTTCAGGATCAGCAAAAACAGTGCTTTTGCAAAACTAGTGGTTTATATTGATTTTGTGATTATCGTGAATCTTGTCAGAGACCATTTCTTTGCACTGGTGATGAGGAAGCTCTTACCTAAACATGCAAACCCAGCTCTACCCGCCGGACAGGACTACAATATTATTGCAGTATGCCTGTTGCAGTCATTTTATGGACTTAACCAAAATTTTCTTTGCCACGACTCATCCAAAAGTCCTTTTGTCCTTTTCTGCTGTGTTTACAAATGAGGAAAGACATCTTATGAATGAGGAAAGATAATTCAATTATTATTTCGAGTTGACAGTTAAGTTAATGTTTAAGCCAATCTAGAATTGCCGAGATGGAGACTGGGAATCCCCCTTGTTTGTGATGTGTGGCCCTTCCTGAGAACTATGAAAATAGAATTCTGATGGGAATGCCAAGTCTAAGTCTGATAACTCTCTGAATAGAGACAAACATACAGGACTTTGATTTATGTAACACATGTTCGGTTAAAAAATCTTCAGGGCACAGGCGGAAAGCCGAAATATCAGGAGGCACCAGGCAGACAAGTAGACATGAGGAAGCCAATGGGGTGTGTGAGTACAGAGGGCTTCAGGGGCCGTGGGGATGGACTCACAGCTGGATTCAGGAGCAGACATAGGCTTGAAATAACTTCAGTTTTGACAAAAACCTGGCATTCTTAGGTAAAAAGACCCAAATAGAGCAGCCCCGGTGGCACAGTGGGTTAGTGCCTCCTGCAACCCAGGGCATGATCCAGACCTGGATCGAGTCCCACATCGGGCTCCCTGCATGGAGCCTGCTTCTCCCTCCTCCTGTGTCTCTGCCTCTCTCTGTGTGTCTATCATAAATAAATAAATAAATAAATAAATCTTTTTAAAAAAAATACCCAAATAGAGACTATGACTCATGTGTGGCCACATGTAGCCTGTCAATTGTCACTTTAAGTATCTGCTGCATAGGCCCTTTCTTCACGGAGACAGAGGCCTTGGTGAGCGGTGAGTGAACACAGTCCTCTCCCACAGTGAGTAAACAGCAGCTTATTATTTTTGATATTAAAATACTGGTGTTACGCAATTTCTTGAATTAATATTACCCTGAATGTTTGTTTTGGTTTGGATGCGGTAATGACCTTGTGATTTTATGAAGAGTCAAATCTAAACAATCGAACTTATTCACTAGATAAATTCTGGAAGAGTCACGGGGGAGGGATTCATTAGTTTTTACTGTAGTACTTATGTGTTCTATGAGAAACTCTGTTAAGGGATTTTGTGGAAACTACTCTGGAGAATTTGATGGTTTTTTTCTCATTAGTAATAATCTCTAGGACTTGTTTTCTTCTATTTGCATTTTTCTTTTGAAATCAGGACTATGGTTTTCCATGTTTCCTCTCAGTGATTTCTTCTAACAACATTTAGATGCATGTTGAAAAGCTCAAGTCAGATTTTTTTTCTGGCTCTACTCTATAAATCTTATACTTTCATTATAAAAGTCTTAATTGCGTGCTAGCAGCTGACAGTTGAGCTTTATTAAAATTTGACATTGGGGGCCACCTGGGTGGCTCAGCAGTTAAGCATCTGCCTTTGGCTCATGTCATGATCCTAGGGTGCTGGGATCGAGTCCCACATCAGACCGTCTATGGGGAGCCTGCTTCTCCCTCTGCCTGTGTCTCTGCCTCTCTCTGTGTCTCTCATGAATAAATAAATAAAATATTTTAAGAAAACTGACATTGCGATGGAATTACATCTATGTAGATGCAGTTTGGGTTGCAGTGCATAGAGATTTGCTACTTTCACCATTCAGCTGGGGGAGCTTGAAGAGTGTCGGGAGCCAGTGAGAGACTCTGTTTAAGTTCTTTTTCCCAGAAAAGCCATTACTGAATTTTAGTAGCAACATACTTAAAAACACATGCTTGATTAAGGGATTTTCTTAAAGGAGATGAGACTGGGGAGATGGAATCCAGAGTCTAGGCTCTGGTGTGGGGCCACTCTGGCCACCCGTAGCACCTCCCTGCCCCCAGTGCTTACTGAGGGAGCAGCAGGGACTGAGAAGACTGATAGCTCCAGACTATTAGGAAACAGTGTGTTTACTGGAACATTCAAATAACAATATAAGCCATTTGTACAGACATAAAACTAGGTTTACAAGAATCTACCTAAAGGTATTTCTGATATGCAATTGTACACATGTGTACGTATGTGCATGCGTGTGCATGCATGCCTCTGTGTGTGTGTGTGTGTGCGTGTGTGTGCAGGGCAGGGATGTGCATTGAGGAGAAGATAAAAGTAAGGGGAAAAGAGGAAAAATACATTCCCAAGATCTATCAACATTTTCAAAACAACTTCCCTGCTACTATCTTTTCCTCCAGCTCCAAATGTGCAATTATATATGCAAAGTGGTTATTTATATATGTGATAATATATATTTATCATATATATGATTATATGCGTGCATATATATTCATCTGGATTCATTAACATATGTTAACTGGCATGTAAATGGAGAACACAAACAATATTAGAAGTGTCTATAATAATAGACTAGAAATTGAGTTTCTTTCATCCTCGCACAAAGTGCTTCTGCCTCCGTGTGGCCCCATTGCAGCCTTCCAAACATAGGCCCTCGTGTTCCTCTTTATGGAACTCCCATAAGGCACACCCACTAAATATGCCAGACACATTCCCATAGTCAAGTACAGGCTAATGAATTTTCTCTCTTTAGAAGTTTTATTTGGCTTTTTTTAAGTCACTAATTACAACATATAGGCACGCATGACATATACATCAAGTGTGTATAACACTATAACCAACCCCAGCCTAGCAGTGAGAGTGTGTCCATACCCCGGGCCTCCCGCGTCCACTTCCAAGTACAACTCCTCCACCCTGGATGGGACAACTGCCTTTTCTGACTACCATTATCTTTTTTAATTACAATTTTACCATTTACAGATCTCTACACTATGTAGTTTGGTTTTCCTTGTTTCTACATTTTGTGTAAATTTGTGTATATAAATTCTATTGCTTTACCTCTTTCACTCAACATCATATTTGTGAAATCCAGCCATGTTGCTGCACGTAGCTCTCATTTGTTTTCATTGCTGTGTCATGTTACATGGAAATTGAAACTCTACATGTGTACTGAACACACACCACCACCATATATTTGTCCATTCTAAGGTAGGTGGGCATTTGGATTTTTTCACTGTTTTTTACAGACAGTAGTGTTTATGTATCTTGGAGCACCTCTCATTCATACTACTACCAATAGAATTACTTAGGCATAGAATATCTGTCCCTTCAGACTTATCAGACAATGACAAACAGTCTTCCAGAGTATCGACTGACTTATACCACCACAAGCAGTGAAGGAGGCTCCTTATCGTCCCACAGATACACAACCATTTGATCTCGTGAGGCTTTTTCAAGTTTATCAAGCAGGTACTGCTAATACTTCCTTACCTCAAAAAATGAGCTATTCTCTCCCATCCTCCCAGGCACGTTCTCTTCCATGCCACAGATCTCATGTCCTTCAAGGAGCCTTCCCCACCTCACCAGCCAACTTTTTTTTTTTTATTATTTCATACAGAACAAGTTATTTTTAAAAGGCAATTCCAAGGTGAAGAGAGATTGAGGCATAATTGGTGATGACATGTGCGTCCATATCATGTATAATTTATATGTTATACATGTTATATAATTACATATCATATACACATTTAATTTATGAGTAGTTTTGTACTGAATATTTATAAGAGAAGGAGGGGGCAGCCTGGGTGGCCCAGCGGTTTAGCTCTGCCTTCAGCCCAGGGCATGATCCTGGAGTCCCAGGATCAAGTCCCACGTCGGACTCCCTGCATGGAGCCTGCTTCTCTCTCTGCCTGTGTCTCTGCCTCTGTGTGTGTGTGTGTGTGTGTGTGTGTGTGTGTGTGTGTGTCAGGAATAAATAAAGTCTTTATATATATTTTTAAATATATTTCTAATATATTAGAATTCTAAATTCTCATTCTAAAATCCATCTCAAATAAAAGAGTAAATTTTCTGCATATTTCCACAAACTTACCTACAAATTTCTTGTGAGTCTTTAAAATGGAGAGCAGCAATGAACGTGCAACATCCCATATTATGGAAGCACTACAGACAAGTAGTTAGCAGCATGAATTCTCTAATTGAAAAGACCCCAATTCATACTCAGAGTCTGCCAGTTGAGAGCTTTACGTGCTTGTGTAACTTACTTAACCTTCGTGAGCTTGGTTTTCTGCTTGCAATATGGGCATTTTGATGGGGATACTATGTGCAATCCAGAACTTCTGAGACAAGTGGTATTATTGTTGTTGTTATTATTATTACTCCATTTGAAGCATGAGAGAGACAACTTGGACTCGTGGAGCTTAAGGGACAAGCCTTTGACCAAACGCTAGTGATTGCTAGAGGTAGGACTGGATCTAAAGTCCTCTGAATCTGTACTCTGAGTCTTTGCCATAGGATCATGGTGTCATAAGTAGCTATTCTAAAACTCCTTGTTTCTATTTCATGTCTCAGCCAAACCATCCAAAGTACACAATAATGTATGTACCTACCTAATTGCCCAGTGTTTATTGTCCTCCATAAGTAGAAGATCACTTACACGTTGGTGATGCTGCTACACTTGGTGGGGACATTGATGATGATGGTGACAATGATGATGGTAGTGATTATGGTGATGGTGATGATGGTGATGGTGATGATCGTGATGGTAATGGTGATGATGCTGGTGATGATGCTGGTGATGATGCTGGTGATGATGGTGGTGATGATGGTGATGGTGATGGTGATGATGCTGGTGATGATGCTGGTGATGATGGTGATGGTGATGGTGATGATGGTGGTGATGATGGTGGTGATGATGGTGGTGGTGATGGTGATGGTGGTGGTGATGAGCACCACCATGACTAGAAAGGTCTGTACTTTTCTTTAGCTCATACAGCATGATGAGGTTCTCGTCTCTATTTCTAATCAGTGATATGAAACGTTTCCAAAGCTCACACATCTTAACAACTGAAGCCTTCTCCAAATCTTTTACAAGACTAAGTTATGCCCAAATATAGACCTGGGCTGGAATTCTATTTATCAGTCTATGTGTACATGTTTAAATCCATTGTATAGTGGCACTGGTTTGGATTTATTTTCACTTGGCAGCATAACCCCTGGGACTCTTTTCATTGAATTCAGAAATTATGAGCTCTCCCTTTGTCCTTAGCAAGGTAGAAATTCTCTGAGGGATTTCATAAATAAACGTAAAGGTGAACTTCTTGATATGAATTTTACATATTCAACGTACGACTTGGAAACCTCCTCTAGCATGGCTCTCCAGCTGGTTGCTTTTTACTGGTGATGCTCTCAGAGCCTTGTGCTAAAACTGAGGGAATACTCTTGCGAGACTGATTCTGTAACAAGACCTAATGCAGTTCAGATTGCCAATTTCTACCGCTTAAGCTGAAAGGCAATTTTCAAATCTGCCATATAATGTGAGAACTGTGATCTAAAAACTATTTTAACCAGAATCAAACTATTTAAAATTAGTGGATAACCCAAGGCTTCCTACACAGAAAAATACAAGTCATACCTGCGCTTTGGTTGGGAATTTTAAACAACACAAAGGAGGAAGCCTAGAAAACCACTAAGCCGGTGAAAGCTTCTGGGATTTTCAGCAGAGGTGACTGGAGAATTTCAATATAGCAGAGGTTTGTAGTGTGGCAGGGGGTTAGTATGGGAAGTGGTTTGTCTTGAAGCTGAACTAACCCACCAGGCATACTTTTTGCTCAGTTATAAATTTATTTAGGGTGGTTTGGGGCATGTAGTGGGCATTCGGGAGGTCAAAGCCCCCGGCTCACCCGTTGGCTCAGCCTGCAGTTTATATTTAGGAATTAGAGTGAACCGAAACCCACGTGCCTGTGGAGTTACTCAGTCTCTCTAAAATGACACACGAGTCTTGTCACCTGGCTACAGCACGTTTGCCATATTTCAAAAGAGGTGGGACTGAGGCACCCCAGCAGTTGGTGCTCTGCCAAGCTGAAAATAACATTTAACAGGCTTTTAATCTACTGTGTGGGTTACTGTCCTCATGAGTGCTGTTGTAGTCCACAGATTTAAAAAATCAGAACAAAGGGTTATTTTCACACTTGGCATTCATAGCTGGCGGTGTTATTATTGTGGCTTCAGGAATCAGACAGAGGTCGCCTAACAAGTGCAGCCTTTCCATTCACCACTTAGGCAAAAACGCTCACATTTAATAATAAACAGGACACGACATCCAGACAGGACACCATTTCAATCAAAGCCAGGTGATTAGCCTTAGACCTGATTTTCAGAAGGAGACGTGGATACTGTCTAAAAACATGCTCACGCCATCAGGCTCCTAAGGTCTGTGTACAGGAGAACAAGTGGAGCGCAGGGCAGGCCCAGGGCAGGGCTGTGTCCCCACCGCTGGGTGCTTGAGAAATACTTGGTAAATGAACGAGTCGGCCAGTTAATTCCTGAGTGAACCGGTGTTGACAAGCCACCTGCAGGACCACGAGCAGCTCACCGGCTCCTCGTGTGACTCCTTGTTGTGACCGTCCTGGCGTCCGTTCCCCCTCTGCACCCTCGCATGTCCGTTATTCTGACCTGAATCTATCATGATGTCAAACGAGAATCTTCAGACTTAATGCAAAAATATGCCTAAAGAAATAAGCAAAATAAATAAACTGGCCATCCATGAATTAGCAAAAAATAAAATAAAATAAAATAAAATAAAATAATAAAATAAAATAAGATAAAATAAAATAAGGAACTTTATGTTTTTCTCTCCAACCTGCACCCCCCTAAGATCTCTGCAGACACAGCACAAACACATCATCAAATGCAAAAATAAAAATGATAGATAACGGTGTGGCCAAAAATCTGAATGCTGATTTTTTTATTTATTTTTTTGCTTCTTAGTCTGGAGGAAATTTTATCACTTACTTAGCAAACATGGGCACAGGGCAGTCACTGTGGCGGTGGTGGAAGTTCTGATGAAGTGTTTTTAAGTCTACAGAAATAGAAATTGTCACATCCCGTCCCCGTGAAGATGCGCATGTGGCCTATGGAGTCACCGTGGCGAGGGAAGCTCTGGGGTGGGTCGCGGCTGGTGGGCCCCGTCTGCACAGCGTGCTCACAGCGCCCCTCTGCAGGGCACCCGCGGGGTGGGGGGCTCCCTTCCTGCCACCGCTAAGACGCCCCCTCCCCCTGCGCCGCTGGTGGGACGACGGCCAAGCTCAGGCCGCCGTGGTGGGGACGGTGCTCCGCGATTCACAGCCGTACCCGCTTCCCTGGTCGGGGTCAGAGGCACTGCGGTGGGTGCAGACAGGGCGGCGAGCAGCAGGTGTAGCGGCCTCCCAGCTCTGGAGGCCAGGGGGTCCCAAGTCAAGGGGTGGGCAGGGCTGTGCTCCCCCCGAAGCCCCCGGGGGAGAAGCCTCCCGCCTCGCCCAGCCTCTGGGGTCGGCCTCCATCCACAGGCGCTCTCGCAGGCGGGGGCCGGGGGGTCAGGACCCCTGGGAGCCCCTACGACCTCACACACCGTCGTGCCTGCACCTGCCATGACCCCACTCCTCCCTCCACAGGCCCTGGGGCCCGGGGCTCCCACGGATCAGCCAGGCTTATGTACGTGTGCTGGCCCATCCTCACCGCGGGACCCCCCCGCCCCCTGCACAGCCTGGGCTGCACCTGCTGGGTCCTGCCCCCCATGCCTTGGTTCACCCTGCGTCCCGTGCTGCTGGACTATCAGCCCCGTGACCATGAGAGCCTTTTCTGTCCCCTTCTCTGCCCAGTTCCCTAAATCAAGACGCACAGACCCAGTGCGGAATAAATGAAGGACGCTTCCGACATGGGATAAACATGTCCCTGCTACCAGCAGCCAGCGGTTTACGTCGGCCACGCAGAGGCAGAGCTGGGTTTGAAGCATCCCTGAATTAAAACCCGCTTCCTCACGCCTTCCCGCCTTCGACGTCATCCACCGTCGATGGCGCCAGCGAGGCAGGGGCACACGGCTCGGCCCGTCCGCCTTCCCCGGAAGGACAGTGCTCTCCCTTCGGGGCTCTTTACGAGCTGACCCTGTCACTTATCAGGCGGAACGGCGACCGAGGTGACAAGAAAGAGAAGCCAGGGGAGAAAGAACGGTGGCCGCTTGCCCACGGCCTCTGCCCCGACCTGCTGCGCTCTCACCCCAGCGCTTCCTCCAGGCTGGAGCCAGGTTGGGCTTGCATCTTCCCGAGTCTTATTCTGGGTGTAAAAAGTGCCTGTTTTGGGAAGCTTATCATTTGTCTCATTTAAAGACTGGTCAGCTCGAAAGAACTGAGACGGTGTTTACTCAAGAATTAGTATTTGGGAACATGTCCCATCTTCGCGTTTCCTCGCCGTGGAGGAATCACCGAGGCCTGCCGTCACCTTCCCCTGGCCAGTGCAGATGGAGAGGCGCCTCTGCCCGTCTCCAAACTGCGGAGACTCTGCTCCTCCGGGGTCAAGAAAAGCCCACGTCGGAGGGCTCAGGGAGACATGGGATGTGTGTGAATGTGCAAATGTCACCAGATGGTGGAGCTGGATCTAGGACCCTGGCCTGCAGAAGCTTCCAGAAATACCAGGTTGGAGCCCACCAAGAGACACGAGGTCAGACGAGCCCGCGGGTCCCCACAAATGGCACGCTGGCCAAATGTCTCCAGGTTAAAATATCAGAGGATGATTGCGGCGGAGGAAGGAGCAGATGGGGCGACATGTGGCCACGGCACGTCACACGGCCGAAGGGGAGCTGGCCGGGGTGGGCCGCATGGCAGGCCGAGAGCAGAGCCGCCCATGTGCAGGCAGCGGAGGTGCCCCCGCTCCTCTCACGGGGCACTGCAAACGTCACGCCCTGTGCTCCCAGCTCCGTCTGCTTTGCGGACCGAGAGGGAAGCACATCTTAAAATAGGGGCCGGTCAGGCCACGAGCTCCAGAACCCCAGAACCATCCCAGCGTGCCCAACCAGCGGGAAGCAGATGAAGGCACCCTCGGTCAGGAGGGGACGTGTGCTCAGGCCGGGGCCTGTTGGGCATGGACTCACGCACAGCGCAGGCTGCCTCCTGGGGGGCTGGGGCACACTGTGCACAATCGGTGGAGAACGTGCGGTCAGCGGGTCCCCCAGAGCCACTGCTGCCATCCGGGCATCCGTCAGTTCTGGCACCAACTTGGTGCCGAGCTCCCTGAAGGGCACTCTTTAGGAGAGGCCTTAATTAAGATTTCTGCCTGCAGCAAACGGCACGGGCCGCAATACATCACACTACAGCAGTCCGGACACAGATCATTGGCCACTCAGGCCCACTCAGATGGTGTGAACAAATATTACCACTTTCACTTTGCCGTGGATCGTTGCTGAATATGATTAAAAAGGCAGCGCCAACTGTAGGCATCTCAGACATTCATTTTTCACCAAATCTGAGAAAACGTCCGCGCATTCTCGAAGCACTTGCCTTCGAAGTCGGGTAACGTCTCGCAAGTTACGGAAGAGGAGTGCGCTTACGAGAGTTTTAGATGGAGGGAGGGAAAAAAAAAGAGAGGAGGGACACTTTATAGCAAATGCTTCCATGGGGCAAATCCAGAAACAGACATATGATCTCCTCCCGTAATTTCTGCAACGTCTGAAATACGTTAATACTGAAATGAGCACAATGCAGAGGCTCTGATGCGCTGACTTGCGTTCATTCCCCTCCGTCTGTTTGTTCCCCCCTTGCTGCTGCTGGAATCGGGGCACGTCTTTGCTCACGCCGGGGGCGGCTCCTCTTATCTTGGGCCAGCGGCAGCGCCCGTGCCTGCGCCACCACTTCTGTGTCCGGTCCCTTGGCAGCACCCAGAAGTGCAGCTGTGCTCCATGAACACAGGCCTGAGAGCGGGAGTCGAACGGCGAACACCTCTTTGCACGTTCTGTCCTTAAAACGTCTTTCTGAAACCGGGCCGGTCACGGATGACACGTGCCCTTTTGTTCTTTTTTTTTCTTCTTTTTTTTTTTCTTCTTCTTTTTTTTTTAAGTCCGACCACATCTTGGGAGTATGTCAGAGGTCCCCGCTGCAGCGCTGTGACCCTCCGCCTGTGGGGCTGCAGTCCGTGTCAGCGCCTGGGGCGCTGAGAGTGGGCCGCGGGCCTCCTTCCTCGTGGGCACCCCGGAACAACTCAGCCCCCCAGCTGGACTCGCTCTGGGCTCCCCGGCATTTGCACCAGCCTGCATGGAGCTCCCCAGACAAGGCTCTTTCAGTGGGTTTTGTCTGTGTGGTTTGTTTGTTCACGTCATTGCAACCAAAGACCTCCAGCTGCGTGACTGTCACCGTCCCCCTCAACCCTCACTGGGCACCAGAACCAACCTAGGGTTTTTAGAACCTTTTGCCTGAGCCCCACCCGGTGACCCTGTTTGACTTGGGAGGTCTGCTGCCCCCGGCCCCGGCCAGAAGGAGGCGGCTGCAACCTAGGGCCTGGGGCTCAGCTGATCCCAGCCGCTCCGCCCGGTGCGTGTCCGCCTGACGCGGCACCTGCAGCCACCCGGGCACACAGCGAGGATCCAAGGTCCCGGAAACAGCCGCCGGCAAGGCCCACACTGACAAGGCGGGGAAGGCATCCTGTTTCCTCGCTGCCCTCCTCTTCCTGCGCCGAGGCCTGTACACGTGCTGGGCCGTACACCTCTGAATCCCGGAGGTGCTTGCGCTCGCCTTGCCACGCTACATTTGAGGACCTCACACGCAAATCCAGATTTCTGCTTCCACTTGAAATCTCCTTAGGAAGGTTCTGGCCACCTTCCCGTTCAGTAACAGGTGCATCCGGGCCGGTCCGCAGGAAGCCCGGTTTTCCCCAATGCCGAGGCTATTCATCATCACTTCCGGCTCTCGCTCTCTTGCTCTCCCTGGGGGTAGCTAAGACCTCTGTACGACCGACTCTGCCTCAGGATAAGACAGCGGGACCCAGGCCGGGGCGGACCGTGGAGCATCGCCGCGGAGGGCCGGTCCTCACGCTCACGGTCGGTACCGCTCAGCCCACCACGCGATACCCTCAGCTGTCCATCCAGAACCTCCTATGTGGAAGTCAGGGAGAACAATGCCATATTCAGGAATTTGACTCCTCACATCCCAGCCAACAGATAAGCTCTCTCATGGTCGCCACCTAGAAAGCTGCGCGTGGATGTACGTTGGTGCTTAATCCGCGCACACAGACACGCACACATGCACACACGCACACCGCTGCCTGTCTCAGTGTCCCAGAGGTGCAGCACCCCCGAGCCTTCGCCCGTGGAAATAGATTTCAGTTCCCCGCCAGGCCTCAGTGTCCCCGTCACACACTCAGCTGCTGGAATCTGATGATGCGGCCAGGAGAGGGAGGGACAGTCATATATTTTATTTCTCATCGGGTGACCCTTGAGCTCCACGGCCAGGCGGCCTTTTGGAGGCCTGCACGGGAGTCGGTTCCGGTTGCAACACACGCAGTCTCTCAGTAAATGCAAGCAGGTGAGGCACCTGGGTAAATGAAGGATGCTCGTGGCGGCCCTTTATTCTGACATCCAACACCTGTGGGAAAGCCTGGTCGCCACCGTGAGATGGGGCTTTGTGTCGGGCACATGTCACAGCAAGGGGACAGGGCATCCTCCCTCAAACTCACTGCGCTGGACACTGGCCAGCTGAAGTCACTGATACATACCTACACCTTTACCTACCTGTGTGCCTACCTGCATACCCACCTGTGTGCTACCTGCCTACCTGCCCACCTGTGTGCCTACCTGCCTACCCACCTGTGTGCTACCTGCCTACCTGCCCACCTGTGTGCCTACCTGCACACCCACCTGTGTGCTACCTGCCTACCTGTGTGCCTACCTGCATACCCACCTGCGTGCCTACATATCCACACCTGTACCTACCTGCATGCTTCCATGACTACCTGCATACATACTTACATACCTATTTACACATATACCTATATCCTTACCTCCATACATACATATGCACATGCACGCATGTGTAGCTCCATACATACACACGTACATACGTACCTACTTGCGCACACGCCTACCTACCTACGTGTGTACACGTCTACCGCATGCGCACCTACCTGCTGCACAGCCACCTCCTTACAGGGACAGGCAGGCTTCTACGCTCTGAGCTGTGCCGTCCTCACCGACCAAGTGGCCCGGAGAATACGGTTTTGATGCCCAGGTCAATTCAAAGACCACAGGGCTTGCCCCCTCCCCGCGTGCACGGGCGGCTGTCCTGGAGCTTCCCGGGCACAGCAGAGCTGCTGGGGACCGGGTGGGCGGCGCTGGCGCGGCCTCTGGGTGCAGCCCGGGCACACGGCCCTCTGTGCAGGGCTCTCCACGGTCACTCTTCTTATTCTGAATTTCTCTCACGTGTGAGTGTTTAACAAATGACACATTGTGAGAACATTAGTGCTTATGGAAAACTGTGCACGCCGGGAATTTCAGCCCTGGCTCGCGTGTGTGTCACTTTTCAAACCAATTTCCCAGGATTTGTTTCCTTTGTGGCAGAATGAGAGAAATAAGGTGAGAGGTAGCGTCGTCCCAGGAAACTCCCGGGGATCAGTGTGCCTGAGCGCGCAGGAAACGGTGTTCTGGCGGTGCCCACGGGCTGCTTGCAGACACGTCACATGGAGGACAGTTTGTTAAGCAGGAAATAGCCGGGGTGGACACGGGACGGCAAAGTGGGGAAGGACAGATCCAAGAGTAGCTCCGATGTGTCTGCGTCGCTAATAAAGGAGAGGCCAACTCTTGCATTCAGTTAAAGAAAAAAAATATTCCCCAGACGCCGTAGATGGAGAAGGGATGCTCTCACTTCAGTCACTTCCGTGTCCCACGCGAAGCTGGGGGGGGGACGGGCTCCCACACCGCCGGCTTGAGGGTGCAGGGAAAGCCCAGCAGGGGGCAGCGGCTCAGCTAGAACTCGATTCATTAGATGGCAGCCGACCCCAGTGACCTCGCCGCCCCCTTAAACGCCTCCTTGCTGCCCCATCTGAGGGAAGTCGAGGCAGGGCAGACACCCAGCTGACGTCAAGGGTCATCAAGGATCAAAGGTGAGACGCGGCCAATTCCCGCTCGGTTTTGGCTCTGCTTTGTCGGGTCCCTTGTAAGAATTCCGTTGGCTGGCAGCCCGGGTGGCTCCGGGGTTCAGCGCCACCTTCAGTCCAGGGCGTGACCCCGGGGTCCCAGGATCGAGTCCCGCGTCGGGCTCCCTGCATGAAGCCTGCTTCTCCCTCTGCCTGTGTCTCTGACTCTCTCTGTGTCTCTCTCATGAATAAATGAATAACATTTAAAAAAAAAAAGAATTCCATTGGCATCACATAACAGACTGACTTTCTGGGTAAAGACCCCTGAGCCATGGCATTGACAGCGTCTCCTGTCGGGAGGACCAGGGGATTTCTGAGTCTCCCAGACAGACCTTTGTTTCTTCCCAAGCAAAATGCTGTTGGAAATTACTCACTCGAGAACTTAGCATTGTTTTCGGTAAATATCTGTGTGTCTAGCACAAAATGACTATAACATTTTCTTGGAATGAGTACTGAATTACACCATGAAAACTATTATATGATAACATATGATGTTAGGGTCCTGGAGTTCCAGCACGGGGTTCTCCAGACCCCGACGACCTAGAGCGGAAAGTGTCCAGAAATAATGAACAGAGCAGCGACGTGGCCTGAAGCACAGAGCAGTGCTGGGATACGCCGTTTAGAAGTGCACGGTTTTGCTTGGCTTTTACTCTCAGGGTGATTTGAACCTATAATCGAAGTCCTGTAAGATTTTTAGAGAAAAAGAAAACAGGAGAGAAATAAGAGGGTTTCCTGTAGATGCAAAGATGTGTCCCAGCACGATCGTTGAGACATCACAGCAAAGCCAGCTGGTTTTCCATGCTTACGACGGAAAACAACAGAAAAATAAAAACGCACTAAAATCACACTGAGAAACAGGACGAGAGAGAAGTTCAATCCCACGTCCGAGCACCTAGAAATGCGGTTCATTAGCTGAGCTACTAATTTTGCTCTGAGCTTCCTTGTAGCCAGAGCATAAAGGGAAATTAGACAGTATCTCAGTGTTGCGCACTCGCGGCCACAAGGAAACAAGCACCGCACTGTCTCGAAAGGAGCGTAGGCCATGGGCTGGGGCGGGCTCCCGCGTGAGCTTCCACAGCCGCGGTTCCAACCTGGAGGAACGTCCTCGTGGGAAACCCTGCCCGGTCTGCGCGTGTGCACACCCGTGTGTGGTTAATGTCCCATCTCCGTGGCTCTTTCATTGCAGTGAAACTACGTGACGTAACACTTACCATGCTAACCACGTTTTGGGGACAAATCAGTGGCATTAAGTGGATGTCCCATCCTGGTACTCCTGGGGGAAGACGAAACTTCGTCTTCGTCATGTGGTAAGCCAGTCACAAAGCTGTCAGGGGCAGGGGCAGAATTCGAACCCAGGCCGCTCAGCACCGGAGTTCACACCGGCAGCTGCGAAGCGATTCTGTTTCACCTGGCTGGGTGAGGGCAGTGCCCCTTGGGGATGCTGTCTCTTGAGGAGCATAGAGCCCCACAGGGGTCACCCGCTACGGGGTCCCCGCAAGTGCTCTGTTGTCAGGCAGCCACTTGCTCCCACCCCCACCCACACTGTGCAATGTGGGCCCAGGAAATAGGGTGCTGCGCCGGAGCCACGCAGAGCTCCAGATACAACGCCGTGTCCTCGGGGGCAAGCCCGGCGGCCAGTGGCAGTTCTGGGCTGGCCGCGCCGCAGGCCCTGAGACGCAGGTGCGGGAACACGGAGTATAAATGTTGTCTAGTGAAGACGCTCCCGTGCACCAGGTGCAGAGTGCTTGCACACTGGTGGTGCCCACATGGGCCAGTCCAAAACCCCAAGGGGGAGCTTCCTCCCTGGGCCAGCATGGAGGCAGAGAGCTCCTTCCAGAGGATGAGACACGGAGCCGTAGACACGTCACCTGCGCGGGCGCGGGGAGAGGGTCCGGACCTACCTTCAGATGTCCAGAGACCGTTGTGGCCACACGGATCCCAAATTAGGTGGAAACGTAGCGTGGCGCTCCAGCCCGTACCCAGATCCGCAGATGCCAGACCCCAGAAGCTCTCTGACGACGGACGGTCGCACCTGCCATCCGGGACCAGATGCACAGGCGGCACTCTCTTCTGTTCTACATATTTTTTGTATATTTTTTTTTGCTTCCGTGCTACTTTTCTGTGTCGCTGGGCACCTCGCACGCAGTGGGTGTGTCAACCCTTTCGAATGAGGAAGCATCATGAGCCTCGTTGGTCAGAAGAGAAAGCCAGGGTTTCCCAGGGGTGCCTGCCCCACGTCCACCTGCCTGAGGGGCAGCATGTTCTCCAGCAGAAGGCGCTCATGGCCACGCGCAGTGGCCAGGACCTGCCCGTGGACGTCATACGCATCTTCACCCGCGGGCAGCCCAAGACCCTAACCTCGGGTTGTGAGGGCAGGAAATTCCCGCGGGCCCTGAGTCGTCCTCTGTGTGTGAACCTCACGCGGCCACACACGTCCAAGCCGCCTCTGGACACGGCGTGGGGACTGCCCTCTATGCCGCACGGGGCCGTGGCACCCAGGAGCCTGCGGGGGTTTCCCCCGGCCTGGCCCAGTGTGGGCAGAGGGAGAGGCGCCCTCGCCTCCCGGGACAAGGCAGGTAGCCCTCCCGCGTGCAAAATCCACCGTGCAAATAAGAGTTCTGGTGCCGATGGCCTTTCTGATCCGGTTGCTATGGGAACGGCGGTCAGATGGAAGAGGATAAGGAAGGGAAGTTATAAAAAGAAGGCTGTCTTTAAAACCCTTACCTTGTCTCCCCCAATCTGGCGCGTTTCCATGGAAGCAGAGCAATAACCGGGTACTGGGCGCGCTCAGGGCCTCTGCTCCCCTGGGCTGTCAATCAGGCGGCTCGGCCTCTTCCAGGGGCGTCGATTCATCCCAAAGGTGAGGACAGCAGGGTTCACGAGGCCTCCATGTGCGGGATCCTGCAAACGGCCCGGGGCCAGGGCATACAGGTGTCCCCCCGAGCCGTGGTGGCCGGCAGGGCTGCAGCTCTCTCCGGGAGGACGGCCTCAAGGAACAGGGTGGGCCCCACGGAGGGGTGGCCTGGGCCGGGGGGGCCTCTGTGCTCCGCGAGCCCCCTGCCCAGGGCCCCTGCTGCTGCCGACAGCCTGCCCTGCCCACCCCGAGGCCACGGAGCTTCCCCTGCACCCCCTGCCCGCGCGGGCTCTCCCGTGGGGTCTGCGTGATGCCCTGCGGTCCCTTCCAGGGTGTCTCACCCCTGGAGAAGGTCCCCTTCAATCAGGCACCGACAGCTTCCCGCCTCCAAAGGGAGCCTCCTGTGTTGGCAGCGCCAGGTGTTCTCACCATCCGCAGAGCAGCTGCGCCTGTTCCCAGGCACGTCTAACTGCCTCTGGGACAGCGACTTGTCACCCAGATCGAAGGAGAAACAAATCTGTGTCCCGGAGTGGACAGACGGCTCACCTCCCCGTGGCCTGCGCCCTTGGCTCCTTGGCCCGCACTCTTCACCTGAAGCTCCCTCGCAAAGGCCCGGTGCTCACGGCCCTGCCCGGGTCCGCTCTGCGTCCAGCCTCAGCTCCAAATCCACACAAACACCCAGAGCACCCACGTGAGGTCACGCGAGGTCTCTCCCACCAGCGGCGCTCACAGTATCCGTGGGGGCCAAGGGACAAAAGATCAGGCTCGGAGCTACTCTGCGGCTGTCCTGTTGGGGTCCCTCAGGCTGGGGGCAATTCTGCGGGTGCCAGCCTCTGGGCGGGGAGGCAGGGGAAGGCCTAGTCTCCGTGTCCAGAGAGGGCAGGCAAGGCCCAGGAACATGCAGCCGGGACGATGGGGACGCGGGTTGGGACAAACGTCTCCTGTCGCCCATCCTGTGGTTGCGGGCAAACACGCAAGGAGACCAAGAGGCACGGCCCCAGGAAGACGGCAGCTCAGAGGAGGCTGTAAGGGCAGCGGGTGCAGGAGGTCGGCCCGAGGTCCCGGCCCGGAACACACGGCCTGCCCCGCCTGCTGCTCCCCGGCTGCCCCTCCAGCCCACGGTGCTCTCTCCCGGTCACTGCATCCCCAGCCTCCCAGCTCCTCCCTCGGGGACCCCTGTGGGACCACCCACCCCCAGGGGGAACCCTGGCCACCCTCCCCTGTGCCACCTGCACCCCCCAAGGCTGAGCCACTCTGGCCCCGGCTGCCCCTCCAGCCCGCGGTGCTCCCAGTCACTGCATCCTCGGCCTCCCAGCTCCTCCCAACTCCTCCCAACACCTGCCCCGGGGCTCCATCACCCTCACGGCCACCCCACTCTCCTGCCTCCCCTCGTCCCTTTCCCAGCTCTGGCCACATCCACTTGCTTGTCCCTTAAGTCACAGGACTCTAACTCCAAAATTTCAGACATGGGCTTTCCTTTGCATGCAAGGCTCTGCATCCACCCTAGGAACGGCCAGGTCCCCCAGGCATCGAAACTAAGCCAAAATTTCCTGGTTTCAAAACACATCAGCATGCATCCTAAAAACCAAAGCTCACTAGGTGTAATATCCATCACGGGAAAAACGTCCCAGGAAGATTATCCCCATAGATTGTTTAGGAATCTCATGCAGAAACTGATGGCCAAGGTTTGCTCAGGAGGAGACGCGCTGAATGGGTGTCCTGCTCGGAGGTTTCCAGACGTGGAGGCCAGGAGGCTGCTGGAGCCCCGCTCATCATCAATCCTGCTCACCTCCCCGCACCGTTCTCTCCCGATGCGATGCACGCCCTCGTGGCACAGACCGGGCTGGGCTCTATCTGCTTCAGCCACACCTGGCCTGACACCTCAGGCGGGGCTCCTCCAAGTCCCTCTGCCTGGATGACCCTCCTCCTCATCCTTCCAGAAGGATTCCCTTGAAGGTGACCCAGTTGCAGCAGTTCCTCACCCACGCTCGCTGGGCCAGGCGCCCTTCCACCACTGCACTTGTCACAACGTTCTGGAACCATCTCCTTGATCCGTTCTCTCAAAAGACCTTATCTCAAGGTTAGAACGACATCTTGCTCATCCCGGGAACCTCATGACCCAGCATATTCAGTAGACGCTTACATAAGTCACTTGAGCTCTTAGACCCAACCGTTTCCTCTGCGGGCAAAATGAGGAAGTGCCTGCTGACTTATAACACGAGAAAAGCTGCCTAGTCATCCTCATGACCACAGCCCGAGACTACCGCCCTGTTGAAGCGGCCTCTGCCCAAAACCATGGCTCCCAGGAAGAAGGCCTGTGATGGCGAGATGGCCCCTTCGTTAGTATTAGATGTGAGAATCGATTGTGGGTTCGCGGAGACACCCACACGCCCAAGGAAGTGCGGTTCCTGCCGCGGGAGTTATAATGGGAACGCCGTAACCCGGCCTGGGATAATGGAGCAACGTGAGGTCTACCGGAAAACATCACCTCTGGATCTCACCCCGTCCCCCTACAGAAAGCAAAAACGTAATGAGAACAAGTCGTTTTCGTGCGGTAGCTGGAGACATCCAGACACAGCGCTCTGCTGGCGCCGCGGCGTTTCGGAGGGACGGCAGGCAACTTCACGAGGAGGTGGATCCTAAAAACCTAAGGAGACCTTTCTGCTGAGCTTCGACGATAGAAAGAAATCTTCTGGGGGACAGTGGCATGCTCATTCTTTGGAGGCTGAGATACCACCGCAGCAGGGCGCCGGGCTGCTGAGAAACGTGAGGGTGTCTTTATGGGTTCTCCTTTCTTGCGTCCTTATGAGCAATCGATTTCCGTAGATTTTTATCTGTATTCGCATCTAGAGGTCGCTTACACACAACCCACCGCGGGAGTCACAGAATTTGCTAAAAATGGGAGCCACTGGGTTCATAAAGGCTGAAGTCACATGTTTACGGCAAATCCAAGCTCCCGTAAGCCCACGCACACCCAGATGAGTGGGGTTCCTGCAGTCCGAGCGACACACTTGTAGGAATGCACCCTGGCGTTACCCGGAATTAGTCGGGATTTTCAGTGGCTGCTCGGTGCTCTGGCATAAAGTTCTGTGAGGTTCACCTGGACGTAGGTCTTCAACCCAGCGGGCTACGGTGATGCCATGCAGATGCGCACCGGCCACCGTCTCAGCCTTCCCTCCCGCCAGCTGCACTTGCAGGGGTGCGTGTAGAGCGGCTCGTGTGGTCAGACCGGGGCCGAGAAGGCAGACGAGCAGCCCACCCCCTGCCCTGGCGAGCCCTGGGGACAGCGCTGCTGCTGCTGCGGCAGCATCGGACGAGCAGCGCCCAGGGATCCCCTGCTAGATGGCCCTCGGCTGGGGCGGTGTGCGGCAGGACGGGCGCCTGGGCCGGGTGAAGTGGGTGGCCTTCCGGGGCTCGGATCCACCGCCGACAAAGCCCGAGCCAGCCGGGCTCCTGCACGTCCCCGCCCGGCGCCCGCTGGAAGCTCGTTTGCGTCACCCACGCTGACCCGCTCCTTCCTCGCTCCTCGTGCAAGTGCTGTTCACTCTCGGCTCCAAGACGCTGCTGTTTTCTCCGTTTGGTTGGATTCATTCCGCAAGTTCAAAATTCACCCCCTCCCACCCGAGCTCTGCTCACTCATCACCGAGACCTTCTAAAATCATCTCTGGCAGCTGGAATCTCGCTCCGAACTCTCTTAGCATCTCGCCTGTGCCTCTTCCACGGAGTCAGAGGAGCTCGCGTCTTCTCCACAGGCTGCAGACGCCCTGAGCATGGCCGTGCTCTACCTACACGTCCATCCCCAGAGGTGCCTGACGGCGCCTCAGCGACAGCAGCCTCCTCAAGACACGTGTAAATAGGGCAGCCCCGGTGGTGCATCGGTTTAGCACCGCCTGCAGCCCAGGGTGTGATCCTGGAGACCCGGGATTGAGTCCCGCGTTGGGCTCCCTGCATGGAGCCTGCTTCTCCCTCTGCCTGTGTCTCTGCCCCTCTCTCTCTCTTTCTGTCTCTATTAATAAATAAATAAAATCTTAAAAAAAAGAAAAAAGAAAAAAAGACATGTGTCAATAGTGCGCCGTGCGCCCCGGCCTGTAGATTCAGCTTCACAATCCTGTTTCCGGTGCTTCTGCGTCCAGACCCAGGAGTGGGATTGGTGGATCGTAGGGTCGTCGTGTTTTTTGATTTCTTGAACAGTGTCCTTGCTGTTTTCCAGTGGCTGCGCTATCATGTGTTTCCTCCAATAAACTGAAAATTTTTTGAAAATTAAAACTTGGCAGGGGCCCCTGGGTGGCTCATTCGGTTAAGTCTCTGATTCTTGGTTGTGGCTCGGGTCATGATCTCAAGGTCACGAGATCGAGCCCCACGTCGGGCTCCACGCTCAGCAGAGATCCTGCTTCGGGTTCTTTCTCCCTCTGCCCCTCACCACTCTGGCTTTCTCTCTCTCTCTCTCTCAAATAAATCTTTTTTTTTTTTTTAAGGGTGCCTGGGTGGCTCAGGCGGTTAAGGGTCTGTCTGCTTTCAGCTCAGGGCAGGATCCCCGGGTCCTGGGATCGAGCCCCACATGGGGCTCCCCACTCAGCGGGGAGTCTGCTTCTCCCTCTCCCTCTGCTACTCCCCCTGCTGGTGCTCCCTCCCGCTCACTCTCTCTCTCAAGTGAATAAAATCTTTAAAAAAATAAATAATAGAAAATAAAAACTGCAACGTGGCAATCACCATCGGATAGCTTAAGTAAAATTCAGGATGTCTAATGGTTTTCAAGTCTTTGTACTTCTTTTAAAAACAAATGCTAAGATCGTGACGCTAAAAGGAAACAATCGTCATCATCATCTCAAATCTCGGGAGGAGTCAAGACGTAACCAAGAATTACCTGGAAACTTTGTGCTTCGCCAGCAGAACAAAGGTGGTAACCGTCGGCATCCAAAGCAGGGGGACGTGTGGTCAGCGAGAGCAGAGGTAACGCGGCGTCGCCCCGTCTGCCATGCTGGAGCCGCCCCAGTGACGCCCGGCCTGCGGCCCCAGCTCCAGGGCAAGAAGCGCGCATCAGCCAGGCCGCACGGCGCAGGGCCTCCAGCCCAAAGAAGACAGATGCTCCTGCGGGAGGCCTGGGACCCATGGCCCGAGCGTTGGGCCCACCTGCATGCCGAGCCAGGCGCTCATGGGTTTGACTTTATTTTAACTTGCCTTGCTGCTGTTTTACTTTTCAGCTTCAAAAATATTTGAATGTCCAAGTGATCGTATTATTTCAGAACGAGAAAACCCAAGGGAAAAAAAAAGAGGATAAAAAAGGACAGGATCAATCCCCCCACAACCTTGCGCAGATGACACGTCACACACACCTTGGCCGAGACACGGCCCTCACACACAGCGGGCACGGCGGCACAGTGCACGGGCGTGCGAGCCTTTGGCTCCGCCGCAATTGCAGGAGGAAGGCTCCGGGCCCTGCGGGGCCAGGGGGAGCATTTAGAGCCGTGGCTGAGCTAGCAAATTACTGGCACTCGGTGCCCTGGTCAGACGGATGGCTATCACTTCACGAGCAGGGGCGCAGCGCGGTGCCAGCGCCAGCCACCCCCGGCCAGTGCCAGCGATCTATTTGAAAGCACAAGATAGAATAAAGGAAATAGTACATTTTACATTTTGCCAACATAAACATTTATTTTTATTTTCCCAAAGCGCCGAGTGCCGGAACTGCATCAGGGGTGCATACAGGATTGCTTCCGCTTGCTGCCCCCTCCGTGCCCCGGGGTCGCGGGCTGACCACCTGGCGGGTAGGCCACATGTGGGGGCTGCTGGCTCTGCTCTTTGCACGTCCTGCGCCTCCTCTGTCGGCCCGCCTGGCGCTCCCGGGCCTGCTGCGGGAGCCAAGGGGCCGCCCGACATCAGCGCAGCCCGACAGCCGCTGGGCGGGAGCTGCATCCCGGGCTTCCAAAGCTTGGCCCGGCGTTCAAGGCCTGAGAAGACGCAGAAGGAGATCGTCCTGGGGAGAGGCTGCACGGTCCGTGATTCGTTCTCCAGAACACAATCGGACGGTTGTTTTGGGTTTTTTAATTGGTTCCCCCACGAGGACTCTTGCTTCAAGACCTCACAGAAGCTCCAAACCCGACAATGCCTTTGTGCGCAAATGCTCTTCCCGAATTGTGGGCCTCTCGAATCAGCACCAGGAGCTGACGTGATGAGCGCTTACGGTGTTGCAGACGGCTGCGCACAAAGTGGCTCCAAAGTGGCTCCCTTGTGTGTGGGGTGTAAGCCGGCCGGGCGCTCCCCGTCTCCGAGGGAAGAGCAGAGATGGGGGGAGTCGAGGTGCAGCCGCAAACCTCCTGAGCTGACACCAGCGCGCACCTCGTCCTGCTCCAGAATGCTCTGCCTTCCGCATTCAGCACCCAGGGACCTGCCCTTCCCTACGTCCCGTCCATCCGTCCCTGTGTCCCACAGGGGCCGCCCAGACTCCTGGGCCCAGATCCACACTGCGGCTGCAGGCGCTCGGCTCCAGAGGCAAAGGGGAAGCCTGCGTCGTGCCGTCCGGGGATGTGATCCTGGGAAAGTGTGATGAATTCAGAGGGTGGGGACTGTGGGCACCAGGGCACAGCCTGAGGAAAATCTTTCCACGCAGATTGATGCCCGCCCACCAGCCCTGCACTCTCTGAGCGCAGCCGCTCCACCGAGGACTGTGGGCCCGAGTCTCTTGGCCACGCGTGAACTTGGGATAAATCAACCTAACCGTGAAGATGTAGCCGCCCCCCTGGGACCCTGAGAGGAGGAGGGGAACTGTCTGCGTCACCCATGTGTGTGGTATTTCCAAGGATCTCGACCCATTTAGAGAGAGCGTCCAGGCCTCTGAGCACTTGGGTGAATCCGCGTGTGGTTGCTGGGGCGGCGTCTCTCTGGGCCACCCGGGGTTCCTGACCTACGCCCACCGCAGAGCACGGGAGGAGGGCGGCTTGGAGGTCGTGGGAACCGCGGGCGGGGAGTCCACGGGTGGCCCCCGCGGGACCCTCCCCAGGCGCACAGTGGCTCCCCTGTGCCCCCCCGGAGCCCCGGGCCTCGAACCCGTGGCCATGAGCTCCCGCCTAACCCAGTCCCGCCCTGGGCCTGCAGCTTGACCCCTCCATCTGCACAAAAATGCAAGGCAAAAATTTATACAAGAGAGTAAGAGTCTCGCTTCAGTCGAGTGCCGCTGCCGCCTCGGGCTGTGGCTGCGGCCTGGGCGGCGGCACGATGGCCAGTGTCAAAGCAAAGCCACCCCGCCCACCTCCCGCTAGGCACCCGGCTCATCACGCCCTCCCGCAGGGCTGGGCCTGGGTGGACAGCACACCTGGGCGCCAAGGGGGCCACACGCTGACGCGCTCCCTGTCCCCAGTGCTCGCCTCGGGCCAGGAGCCGTGCAAAACACTTCACAGGGGTGACAGAGGGACGGGGTTGCTGCGGCCCAGTGACGGGCAAGGCTCTCGCTGGCTCCCCCCCCGCCGCCCGCCGCCGCTGGCAGCCCCGAGCCCCCTCCCCATGTGCACGGAGGGGTCTCCTGTCAGCACCAGGGCTGCAGACAGCTGCCGGCACCTCCCAGGTGGGACGCGCAGCTAGTCCCCGCCGGCCCCTGGTGCCCTGGGAGGCAGCAGCGAGCGGCACAGGGCAGGGGCAGAGGCATCGGCACGGGCCTGTCCTCTCCGCCAGGCTCTGGCAGCTCCTGTTTGCAGGCCTCGCTCCGGGGCCCACTGGCCGGGTTCCCCCGACGGCCTCAGGCTGGAGAGGCGCTTCCAGCCACACTCTGTTCTCTGCTGCCCCAGAGTTGGACCACGGCCCAGAAAATACGGGCGGCCGATGTTAAAAACCTCAAGTGAGAAAAGACCCACAATGGGTGATTAGGGTGAAGGTGGCTACAGACCCGGGACAGGAGTCCCAGGAGCTGAGAGCCCAAGGGTCTGGCCCACATGCAGGCTCCCACACGGCGGCAAGCAGAGCTCCTGGGAGCGGCTTTTCAGGGCCCCGAGGCGGCCGTGGGCTCCGAGGACGCAGACACGCCGGGCACCCAGGCCCTGGGGCGGCCGCTGACAAGGCCATTCTGGAAAGCAGGACCCCTGGTGCCAGCGTCAGAGGCCACGGCTTAGTCTTTTCTTTCTTTCCATCTATTTTAAGATATGCACACAACACAAAATTCACTGTTTTTGCCATTCGTAAGCGCATCGTTGGGAGGCGTCACACACACGTGCCAGGCGCCCATCCCCGCCATCACGTCCACAACGTGTTCACCCCATTGCCTCGCTGACACGTTGCCCGGGAAACCCCAGCGGCCCTCCACGACCCCGACCCCGACCCCACGCCACCCACCCCTGCACCTTTGTGGACTTCTCCCCAGGCCCCCGCTGTCCCGAGGTGCTGTGAGATGCTCAAACACTGACCACCACCTCCAGGAAGCCTCTCAACCTCAAGAAGCGCTTGCGGCGCTTCGGGGGCTTTCTTGACATTTGCAAACTGAAAGAGGCCCCGTGCTTCCTCCCTGGCCTGCTCCTCAAGCTCTCCGATGGGGTGTAAGTAACGCACAGTACAGCTCCCCCTTTTTAGGGCACACCCTTCGAGCTTGGATGCACTAAGCCTTAAAAGCACCATCAAAATATGAAATAGTCCCATCATCCCAGAAACATTCAGTTCCTGCCCCCAATCCCTCGACTGCTCTCTCTCCTGCCCCTAAAACAGAGCACAGGTTAGGAGCGCGCGGTCAGGAGCACATCCCCAGGAGCGGGTGGTCAGGAGTTCAGGGTCAGGAGCACATCCCCAGGAGCATGTGCTCAGGAGCTCAGGGTCAGGAGCACATCCTCAGGAGCGCGGGGCCAGGAGCGTGGGGCCAGGAGCACAGGGCCAGGAGCGTGGGGCCAGGAGGAGGGGGCGTGGCTGGGTGCACGGGGTCAGGAGCAGGGGGCTGGGAGCACGGTCCCAGGAGCGCACAGTCAGGAGCTCAGGGTCAGGAGCACATCCCCAGGAGCGTGGGGCCAGGAGTGTGGGGCCAAGAGAGCCGGGTCAGGAGCGAGGGGGCCGGGAGCGTGGGCCCAGGAGCACCCACAGAGTAGGGGGCTTGTCAACCACCGGCCTCCACTGTCCCGCAGTGCTGGCGGCCGGGGAACCTGGGCCCGGTGTCTGGTGAGAGCCGCCTCCCGGTCCACACACTGCGCGTCTCCTGCCCCTCACCTGGGGAGTGAGGGGCTCCCGGGGGCTGTGTTAGAAGGTCACTGACCCCTCATGGGGGCCCCCTGGCCACCTCCTCACCCCCGAAGCCCACCTCCTGGCACCAGCACGCTGGGGCAGGACACAGACATTCCCTCGCAGCAGCCACTGCTTCATGTCTCCCTGGCAGGTCCCGGCCGCCCGTAGGGTTTTCTGGGGAGTCAGTCTGTGTGAAACCCTAACGCAGAAGTACTTGGGGGGAGACGGGTGCCTGCCTGAGGGTGCGGAGGTCACGGGGTGGGAGGGAGTGGGGGGGCAGGGGGACGGGAGGCCTGTGGACGGTCACGGGCCCAGGGGCGCATGCGGGGCAGGGCCGAGAGCAAACCTCTGCAGTTTTGCCTGAGAAAACAAACCCGGCAGCTACATAATTAGTAAAATAATTTAAAGATCATCTGTGCTACTTCCAGAGAGAAAGATTCAGAAACTCACCTTGTAGCTTAATTGGGACAATTACTTGAAGTCCATCAGAGGCGGGGAAGGCATGGGAGATCGATATCTTTAAGGAATCACTCTTCAAAACATACCTTTCCTCATCAGGGCAAATGTCTTTTTTAAAAAAAAAAAAAATCCTATGCGGGGAAAGAATTAGACAAATTGCCCTTGAAATTTCTCCATCCTCGTTCGGCAAGGAATAAATCCTCGGGCTCCGTGATGAAAGGGTTATGTGCTGGTTCTCGCGTCCCGACTCGGGAGGAGCTGTAACCGCAGTGAGCGTGTCTCCTGCGCCGGCGTCGAGGCGGCCCCCGCACAGGCACGCGAGTGCACTGGGCCCGCGGACGCCGGGGCTGTGCCGAGCCGCCGGGGCGGAGAAATCACTTGGGGTCGGGGCCTCTTCCACGATGTCCCAGGTCTGAGGTCGGCTGTCGAGGTCCGAAGCCCAAGGCTGTTCCCGGCGCGGCTTCCCCGCGTCCCGTCCACCGCGGCCAGGCGCGGACTCCCAAGGAGCTCGTTCCTTCGACTCAGAGCAGCCAAGTTTCTCGGTCCTGGTAAACGGAAGCCTAAAACAGCGGGATACGTACTGTTCAGGTTAGCTTTCGCACTGGGCCATCAACGTGTGCGCACCCCGGACACACACTCGGTCCACGGAGCAGGGGCCTCTCCCCCTTTGGGCAAACCTGATACTACGCTCTGGGGGCCACACGTCAAGGAGCGCCCCCGACCTTGAGGTGGTAAAGCCTCACACCAGCTTCTTTCGGGTGGAGCCTCCCCGGCCCCGGGTGCGTCCAGGTGCTGAGCTGCCGAGAGCGGAGGGCGGGAGATGTCCAGACGAGGACACCTTTGCAGGGGGAAGGTCCGTGGGCCGGAGACGGGGCGCCGACACCGTGCTGCGGGAGCAGGGCTGGTCCGCAGAGGCCGGGGCCCAAGCTGCGGCCGCCCTCTGACAAACGCACGGGCACACGGCAAGTTCCAGTGTGGGGAGGGGCGGGTAAGGATCATTCGAGACCTGCTCCTGGGAGGCTGTCGGTCCAGGAGGGACCAGGGTCCGTGCAGGGGGAGGCTGTCCGTCCACGAGGGATTGGGGTCCATGCAGGGGGAGCCTCTCTGTACACAGAGGGCCATGGTCCATGCGGGACCTTCACACGGAAACCCCTCCTGGAGGGCCCACCCCCAGGGCCATGACCACCCCCAGGAACTCATCACCCCCGCTGGGGCCGGCACAGAGCCAGGGCTCCCGAGGGTTGGCTTCTGCACAGGCCTGTCTCCAGGGCTCCCCCCCGCCCCCCGCCTACACCCTTCCCTCTGTGCAGGTCCGGGGTGGCTGACCCCTTCCTACAAGGACACCTGTGTCACCTCCTTACACACCTTATGTCCGCGAACGCTCTGAAGGGCCAGGGATCGGGCTCAAGCACAGAACCTGGGCCACACGGGTCCCCCTGCGCCACGGGGTGTGACCGGGCCACCCGGGGCAGGGAGGTCGCATCCGGCTCCCACCCACGCAGCCATGGGGCAGACACTGGGAGCGGGCCAAGGTCTGAGGCCCCAGGGCTCAATGGGGAGGACGGTGGGTTTCAGGGTGCACAGAGAAGAGGGGCTTGTCCCAGGGACGCTGGGCGACACAGCTCCCGAGCCGAGAGCCGAATCCTGGCCTCTCTGTCTTTGCTGCTTCAGTAGAAATGTGCCCGTCATCAGCACTGAAGGGCGGAGCAGCCTGATTTCCCAGACTCCTCACTAGACCCGGGGGCCCGGGCTGCGTGGGGCTCCCCCCTTGGCAGAGGACCGAGCAGGTCAGGGGGTGCTCGAGTGCGCTGGGAAGGACCTGCAGCTGCGACGGCGGCCGCTGTCCCTGGAGCCCTGCAGGGGTGCGGCTGTGGGCGCGCTGGTAGCAGGATGGTCCCCGGGGGTAGCGAGCTGCTTCTCCGGGTGGGGGGGTGGCTAATGAGGTTCCCTCGCCCGCTGGAAGCACCCCGCGGAGGCTGCATGGGGTCGGGGCACCTCCAAGCCGATCGCCCGTCCGGGTCAGAGTCTGCATGTCCCCAGAGCACCCCACCCCTCTCCGCAGTCCTCACGGCCACCGACCTGGCCCAACAGAGCGGAGTCTTACATCTAAATTATTCTGTATTTCTGTTACCGGGAGGTTATTCTCTTAAGATTTCCTTGTGGTTTCGACCAGTTTTATCGTATTCAAGCAAAACGTGTTGTTTAGGGTGAAACTGTCCTGGGAGATCATGAGATGCCATCTCCTTTCGAGGGAAGGAACTGACGCCTCCCAGGTGGCCCAGAGATCCCATGTCTCCCGGGGAAGTCTCGGTCTTCTGTGTCACCCAGTGGGGGGCTGGACAGGCCCTTGGGGGGTAGGGGCAGCAAGGACGGGGCTTCCGGTCACCTTGTCACCGCCGGGGGCTCCAGGTCACCTCGCCGACCAGCAGAGTCACAAAGGCCTCCGGGGCCACTGTCATCGGCGTGCGAGACTCGCTGCCACAGGAACAATGCCCCTGATGGTGGCCTCGGCCGTCCCCAAGGAGCAGCTGGGGCAGGGCGTTTGTCCAAGGGGCGGGCCGGGGACGGGATGTCCCGACGGGCATCCTCAGGCATGCTCCAGAGGTGGGCGGTGGTCACGCTGTTCCATTGGTGGTCATGCCGTCCTTCAGTGCCCGGGAAGTGGCACGGCTGGGGTGGATGGTCCCGAACGCAGGGACCAGGACTTAGACTGGCTTCTGTTCTCGCTAGGAGATGTGATCTAGAACATTCTCTGAGCTTCCTCTCCAGCAGGTCCCAAGGCTGCACCTCACTGATGTGGGATTTTTACTTGTGGCGGAATTATAGGTTTCATCCAGTGGGGCCGTTGGTCTGCCTGGAAAGCGCATGCCAATAACTCGAGCCAAGTTACGTATTCAGGACGCCCTACCGCGAACGAGACCTGGCAATCACCAGCTTAGGAATGGGCTGACCAGCCACGAACCGTGTGCTCCCTTGCACGACGTGAACTAGAATGTGTTTTTCATTTGTGTTCCTGTAAAAAACGTGTCTGTGTGCTCGCGGTTGAGAAGGAGCAGTTTCCAGGTGCAAAAATTGCTTTTTTTTTTTTTTTAAGATAAACTCATTACGATAAAAAAAAATAGTCTGTAGTTGGATGGATTAGAACTGTGTTTGTACCCATTAAGAAAAATCAGAAGTTGGCCATCACGAATGGCCCCAAAATAGTAGTAAGAATGTTCATTTTTAAAAACATGAACAAAGCCAATAGGAAAACTTTCTGATTCTATCAAAAAAAAATGGAGACATCGTTTTTAGAGGATAAAAGGGCAATACCCCAAACACAGCACTAGCTCTGAACGGACCTTAACTCTCCACGAAAGGGTGTCGGGTGGCTTTTATCTGTGTTCTTGCCCAATCGTTGCTTGTTTTCCTTCCTTTGAAGTCTTGTTCTCGTATTTGTTGGCTTAGATGTGGCTGCTGCACCTGCAGATGCACAAGGAACTCTGTACTGTCAGGGTCTGAATTACCTGGCAATCTGTATTTCCTAATAATTTTGCTCATCATCTTCATTATAAATTAAAGCTTTAAACTGAGACAGGGACTATTTTTAAAATACGTATCAAATGGGCAGCCCGGGTGGCTCAGCGGTTTAGGGCCACCTTCAGCCCAGGACGTGACCCCGGGGTCCTGAGATCGAGTCCCACATCGGGCTCCCTGCACGGAGCCTGCTTCTCCCTCTGCCTGGGTCTCTGCCTCTCTCTCTCTCATGAATAAGTAAATAAAATCTTTTAAAAAAATACATATCAAACGATGAGACTTCTCCTTCCGGGTGGCGTTCCATCCGCATCTGGCCAGAGGACCGGGGCGGCCGCGCCACGACAAGCCAACCCACCGCCTCCTCCTCACCACGGCTTTCAGCCGCGTCTGCCCACCGCGCAGGCCTTGCAGGCAGGACTTGGAGTCCACTTGCAAGTGCACGATGCCCGTGAAAATCACGTAGCTTGGCGACGGCGACTCATCCTTTCCCTGGAGGGTGAAAAAGCCTTGGAGGGATCGGATTCCAGGACTGGGTTTTTTTGTTGTTGTTATTAAGGATTTTATTTATTTACTCACGAGAGGCACAGAGAGGGAGGCAGAGTTTTGTAAGCAGATTTCCTCGGTGGGAGTGATCTCATGTAGACCTGCGTCCACCGCCAGCTGGTGTCAGAACAGCAACAAGGCCCGGTCTCAGTTCCTGCAGAATATCAGGGGACAGGCGGGAATTCTCTTGAAGCTTGGCCTTGGGGTCTTCTTTTCTTCTTTAAAAAACAAAAATGTGGTAAGACACACATAACGTAGACCCGGCTTCCCATTACCGTCTTTAGGCGCACGGTTCCCTGGCCTTAAGTACATTCACCGTTGGGCAGCCGTCCCTGCCGCCATCGCCCCAACCCAAAACTCTGTCCCCAGCCAACACTAACTAACCACAGCCCCTGGCGCCATCTTTCTTACTGTCCCCATGACTTTTATCGCCCTAAGTACCTTGTGGAAGGGGGATCACACAGCATTTGCCCTTTGGTGACTGACTCACCTCGCTGAGCGTAACGTCCTCAAGGGTCATCCGTGCTCCAGCGTGGGTCCCCGTCTCCATCCTTTGTCCCTCACCCGTCTACACCACACTTGTTCACCCAACATCAGGGTTGCTTCCAACTTGCGGCTGCTGTGAATGACGTGCCGTGAACGTGCGTGTGCAAGTACCGGAAGTGGGGTGGCCGGGTCGCTGTCAGGAGGCAGAGCCACACCGTCCCCTGCAGTGTCGTGCCGTTTTACATTCCTGCCAGGAGTGCTCCTCACCAACCCTCCTCCCTTCCGGTGAGAGCTCCCATCTTGCTAGGCGCGTGCTGGAATCTTCCACTACTCTCCGTGTGCGCTTCCCTCACCGCCGGCGGGGCCGACCGTTTTTCTCTATGCTCATTGGCCATTCATTCGTCATTCTTGTTTGGACAAAAGTCTCTTCATTTTAATCGGGTTCTGTGTTTTTTGTTGTTGTTTCTTTAGAGTTTGTTCTTGTTTGTGGTTTGGTTTGATGTTCGATTGTAGGGGTCGTTCAACTACTCCGGATATGAACCCTTGATCACATATATGATTTGCAGGTCTTTTCTCCCACTCTGGAGGTTGCCTTCTCGCTCTGTTGTCTTATTGATGTGCAAAATATTTTAATTTTGGTTAAGTTCAATCCATTTGTTTTGTTTGTTTGTTTCCTGTGCTTGGGTGTCATATCCAAGAAACCATTGCCAAATCCAACGTCTTGAAGCTCTCATTCCGTTTCCTTCCAAGAATAGCACAGTTTTAGCTCTCGCATTTAGGCCACTGATCCATTTTGAATTACTTTTTGTATATGGGATTAGGTAAGGTTTCAGCTTCATTCTGTTGTATGTGGAAGCATTTGTTGGAAAGACGGCCCTCTCCCCACAGAATAGTTTTGACGAGGCTTTCGAAAAATAATATATACAAGGGCTTATTTCCGGGCTGTCTGTTCTAATCCACGGGTCCACACGTCTGTCTTGCTGCTAGGACTGCCCTGTTTTGATCGCTGTAGTTTTGTAGTAAGTTTTGAAGTCGGTAAGTGAGAGACGGCCTCCTTTCCTGTTTATCAAGACTGTTTTGAAGATCCCATAAGCATTTTAGGATGAATTTTTCTAATCGTGCAGAAGAGAACATCATGGATTTTGTTAGGGATTTCACCATGCCTTCCAGCGCTTTGCGTAGCATCCACACCTTGCAGTCCACAGACACGGGACATCTTTCTGCGTATTGCCTCTTCTTCTTCCTTTCAGCAACGCTTTGTAGTTTCCAGTGGACACGTCTTCGTCTTCTGAGTTTAAGTTTATTCCCAAGCATTCAACAGCTTCTACTGCAAGTTGAGTTATTTTCTCAGTGTCATTTTCGGATTGTTTGTTGTGAGTTTGTGGAAATGTAACTGATTTTGGAGGGTTGATTCCATTTCCTGCAGCGTTGCTGGATTTGTTTGTTGTTCTAACAGGCTATTTGTGTGGAACCACTGGTGTTCTCTACACGTGAGGCCACATACCCTTGTAGGCCATCTACATATGCAGCTCATCTGCATGGAAGATGTCCTCTGTGAACAGACATATTTTACTTTTTCCTCTCCAATGTGGACGTCATTTATTTGTTTTTCTTGCCTAATTGCTTGGCTAGGACTTCTAGTACCATCTTGGATGGCAAAAGTGGCAAAAGCAGGTATCCTAGTCTTGTTCCTGATCTTAGAGGAAGTGCTTTCAACATTTCACCGTTGAGCATATTAGTTATCGGCTTTTCACATATGGCCTTTGTTAGTTGATAAATGAATTAGATGAGCATGTTTCCCCATCACACACTCTCATTTTGTTGATTTCATGTATTTTACCAATTGATTTTTGGTGTGGAATCATCCCTGCATTTCAGCAATAAATCCCACGTGGCCATAGTGTGTTATCCTTTTCACGTGCTGTTGAATTGTGTTCTCTAGTATTGTGTTCGGGATTTTTGCATCAATATTTACCAGGGATATTAGTCTATAGTTCTCTTTTCTCGTAGCGTTTTTTGTCTGGGTTTGGAATCAGGGGGATACTGGCTTCAAATGATGAGTTGAGACATGTTCCCCCCTCTTCAGTTTTTCAGCAGAGTTTGAGAAGGATCAACATTATTTCTTCTTTAAACATTTGGCTTCCCCAGTGAAGCCATTTATTCTTGGGCTTTTCTTGGTTGGTAGGTTTTACCACTAATTACTGACTTAGTCTCCTTACTAATTATAGATCTACTCAGATTTTCTACCTTTTCATAATTCAGTCTTGTTAGGTTATGTGTTTCTAGGAATTTTTTTCATTTTGTATGGATTATCCAAATTGTTGGTATTTTTTTCATAGTACTTTGTTTATAATCCTTTTTTTTTTTTCATAAAATCAACAGTAATGGTCCCTTTTCATTTCTGATTTTAGATCTTCAGACAGTCTAGCTAAAATTTGTCAATTTTGTTGATCTTTTAGAACTAACTCTTGGGTTTGCTGATTTTCTCTATCAATTTTTTATTCCCTGTTTTCATCTCTGTTCTAATCCTTATTACTTCCTTTTTTCTACCTTTGGATTTGGTTTGTTCTTTTCTGTTCCTTAAGGCATAAAGTTAGGATGTTGATTTGAGGTCTTTCTTCTTTTTTAATGTACATGTTTATAGCTACAAATTTCCCTCCTAGCATGCCTTCTCAGCTTCCCATGTGTTTTGCTATATTGTTTTTATTTTCATTTGCTTTAAAATAATTTCTAATTTCCCTTGTGATTTCTTCTCTGACCCATTAGTTGCTTTAGAGTATGCTGTTTAATTTCTACATATTTATGGATTTTCCAGTTTCAATATGCTATTGACTTCTAGTTTCATTCCATTGTGACAAAAAAAAAGATTCTTTGCATGATCTCAATTTTTTAAAATTTAATAATCCTTGTTTTGTGGTCTATCATATGGTTTATCCTAGAAAAGTTCTATGTGTACTTGAGAAAAGTGAGTGTTTTGCTATTGTTAGGTGGGGGGCTCTGCACATGTCAGGTCCCATTGGTCAAGAGGGCTGTTCACGACCTCTGTTTCCTCACTGACCATCTGTCTGACTGTCCTATGTATTCTTTAAGGTGACATATTGGAGGTCCCACGATTATTGCAATATTGTCTGTCGCTCCCTTCAATTCTGTCAAAGTTTGCCTAGTATCCTTAGGAGCTCTGATGCTTAATGCATACAAGTTTATAATTGTTATATCTTCCTGGTAATTTGACCTTTTGTCATTATATAATGTCCTTGTCTCTTACAACAGTTTTTTTTATATAACAATTTTTGACTTAAACTCTATTTTCTCTGATATTAGTATAGCCACCCCTGCTTTCTTTTGGTTAATATTGGCATGGAATAGCTTTTTCAATCCTTTTACTTTCAGCTTATTTGTGTCCTTACATTTAATGTGAGTCTTTTGTAGATCCAGCCGATAGTTGGATTTTATTTTATTTTTTTATCCATTCTGCCAATCTGTATCTTTTGCCTGGGGAGTTTAATCCACTTACATTTAAAGTTAAGTACTGATAGGAAGGGACTTATTTCTGACATTTTACTATTTTTCTCTCTGTATGGCTTATAGTCTTTTGTTGTTCTTGTTCCTCATTTCCTGCTTTACTGCATTCCTTTGTGTTTAGTTGATTTTTTGTAATGACAAGTTTTGATTCCCTTCTCACTTCCTTTTGTGTATATTTTACAGATATTTTCTTTGTGGGTGCTGTGGGAATTATCCAAAATATCACAGTCACAACGACCTATTTTAAACTCATAATAGGGATCCCTGGGTGGCACAGCGGTTTGGTGCCTGCCTTTGGCCCAGGGCGCGATCCTGGAGACCCGGGATCGAATCCCACATCAGGCTCCCGGTGCATGGAGCCTGCTTCTCCCTCTGCCTGTGTCTCTGCCTCTCTCTCTCTCTCTTTCTCTCTCTCTCTCTGTGTGTGTCTCTCATAAATAAATAAAATCTTTAAAAAAAATAAATAAATAAACTCATAATAATTAGCTTCAACAGCATATAAAAATTCTACTCTTTTACTGCTGTGTCTCCCACACTTTACGTTACTGATGTCACAGATTACATCTTTCTGAACTGTGTACCCATTGCAGTACATCAAACCCTGTAAAGGGACAAAAAGTGGACTTGATGAACCAAAATTAAATACACCCAAGTTTTATTCTTGTCCGTGCATTTTTGTAGTGGAGAATTTTATATTTTCATGTGGCTTTAATTTGCTGTCTAGCAGCTTTTACTGCAACTTGAAGGGCTCCTTCCTGCATTTATGATTGAGCAGGCCTGTCGGTAAAGAACGCTCTCAGCTTTTGTCTGTCTGGGAATGTCTTAATTTCTCCCTGACTTTTAAAGGACAGTGTTTCCAGATGTAGAATTTTTGGCTGGCAGTACTTACAGTTCAGGTGAGACAAATCAGTCCTAGAGAGCACTGCCCCCCCCCCCAAAAAAAAAAACCATAGCATGCAGAGAAGTTCCACTCTTTTCCTGTGTCTGAAGGAGGAACAGAGACTCAGGTGGCTGCTTCCATCCATGCCGAGCTGCACCAGGGCTGGTGGGACAAGAGCGACCAATGACACCACGGGCTTTCCTGCTTCCGTGAGCATGGCTTTTTCATAACTGGGCATTTGCTAGGTTGCTGTGGATGCTGACTGGTTCCTAAAGTTCTCACGGGGCCCTTTTAGCCAGTCTGCTGTTGTTTACCTGGTATTTCTGTGGGGAAGCCAGGCCCTAGAGTTCTGTGGTCCACCGCCATGCTGACAATCATCCTCTCAGGTAAGGGCCGGGAGAACAGACCAGCAGCCCTCAGTGTGGTCCTGACCGGCCGTGTCAGCATCACCTGGACTGGAGGGATGCAGATTCTCAGATGCACCCCACAGCTGTTGAGTCAGGTACTCTGGGGGTGGTTCTAGAGCAGGCTAACATTTCAGAACAACTGTCATCAACTTTCATGTCTTAGAAATTCTTGAGGCTGAGGAAAAGAACCTGCTAGAAAATCATGGAGAGAGAGAAAGCCAGGCTTCTCCCCTCGACTGTTCACCCGTGGGGCACAGGTGTGAATCCCGGTCTAACCAGGGCTTAGACTGATGCTGTGGGCATAGTGGACCGGCGCTTCCACATCCATTATCCCCTTGGCTGTGCTAAGTCATCATGCCACCAGGTTCCTGCAGCTGCAAAGTTAGCATAACAGATTAAAGCAAACTTTGTTGTCTGGCAGAGGCAGAGATTCTGACTTTGAAGAAGGCTGGTCCCCCTGCGGGCCAGGTGGCTGCCTCTCATGGCCAGGGGACAGCACTCCACAGGGGGAGCGGGGCCTCAGCTCTCCCATTGTCTGCAGCTCCGGCTGCTTATGTCATCTCAGTGTTCATGCATCTGTCCTTTAACAAACAGCTGAGATCATCCGTGAACTCTCTCTCTGAAAAAGGAAACATCAGCACCATTCTTCTCTGTAAACCTATAAGCAAAATGCCAGAATGCCCACCCCTCACACCTATGAAAGAGACGAGAGCGCTGATCCTGCAGCAGGTCCTCCTAGGATGGTCTCATGTCCCACTGGGCTATTCATCCGAGGCTGCGGCTCCCCCCGCCCGCTCACCTGTGCCCCCTCTGCACAACGGTCCACCCCAGGGGTCCCCGCCGTGTCTGTCAGACCGTGAGCCCCACGTGGCCTCGGGAGCGGGGTTCGGGCCATCGGTGGGTGTCTGCCGCTAGCAAAGCCCACACGCGTTCCCCTCCACCATCCCCAGGGGTGGGTGCTCCGTGCGTGTGGGCCCCACTCTGCCAACTTCCCCATAACAAGGGCGGGGGCCACTTTTACCGTATCGCTCGTTTATCGTTTCATAAAGCGTTTCATGTGACATGACCCGGGCAAGCAGGGGAAGAAGGTGTTCCCCACGAACTGTGCCAGGAGCCGGGAGCCTAACGGGTTGGGCTGATCTATCTCAGCAGAGGACTTCTAGGAGCCCCTAATACAGAAACGTGGAGGCGCTGCGACCGATGAGCGTGTGGCCAGGCTCCAGGCTGTGCTTGAACACGACCCTTATTTTTCTCTTTGCTCGAACAGTCTCGTGAGAACACGTAACAGACACCTCAGTGCCACCTTCCCCTCAACACCCCGCAGCCTTCTGGGGACTGTCTGACTCGGTGTGGACTTCGGGGGCTGATTTTGTGCAGACCAGCTAGCGGATCAGGGCGTTGACACCCCGACCCCCAGCAGTGGCCCTCGCCAGCAACAGCTGGGGTGACCAGCGACCACCCCACTTGTTGGTCCCTGGCGTGGCGCAATGGACCCAAGTTCTGCACCACCTCCCGGGGGCCAGTGGGGCACAGGCTCCGTCTCTGTCACCCTTCGGCATCAGCCCCGCAAGGCCTCCCGGTGTTGTCTTCAGAACAAATCTCCCTGCATGTAGATCCTTGTCTAAGAGCTCGCTTTGAGGGGAAGATACTTGCGACAGCCCATTCTTGTCTGGTCCCCTTCGTGATCTAATTCAAGTGGGGAGGAGCCAAGAGTACCCTTGGGGTGGGGGGGCACCCAATGCATATGCAGGCGTGCTCTGAGAAGCCGAAGTACCTGGTGAGCCCACCGGTACCCAGGAAGTCCCAAAGGCCTGAGCGCTGTAGGAGAGATCCCAAAAGCCGTGTCCGTGCACCGAAACACAACCACAGCTACCAAAAAAAAAAAAAAAAAAGGCATCATTTAGAGAGGAAATAAGGTGGACAGAACCTTAATAATAATTTCTCGGAGACTGTGAAAGTCTCTTCTACAGGGCACGATAATTGGAGAAGAGGAGATAGTTTGTCACCGATCTTTATGGGAGCAAAGGGGAAGGGCTTACAACCGAGGGTCAAGGCCACGCATGAAGCAGGGACAGACACAGTCCTGTGTGCTCAGGACGCAGCTCCCCGGAGGCCGTCTGCAGGGTGCAGGGGCCCGTCCCCATCCACCCCCACGACGGCCCCTAGACCATGAGCCTCCTTCCCGCCCCAAGTCGTCCATCAAGGTCAGCGAGACACAATTAGAATGCAGAGGCCTCCGTGCCTACGCCCTTGGCTAATTGAACTCACCCAGATGTTTTCTTTTCTACTCAGTGAAATGATGACATTATTGGAGGTTAATAGTTAAGGGTTTATCTAAATTAGGTATCCGCAAAGTTCTTAATTTAGCCACTGAGTGCCTAATAGAAATGAAATTGGACCTGGAGATACCGACTGTATTTCAATCCTGCGGGAGCCACTCTGCACAAAGCACCCAGGGCTAGGTCACTAACAAATCCCCTCTTTCTACATAATACCTTTAATTTCTGCTAACAAGGACCTCATTTGACGTAGGCGCTCTTAGGCTTCTCCCTTGGGAATTCTCTTTGGAAAAGGCTCTGATTTCTGCTCTAAGAAATCCTTCATGAAAAGAAATCCTTCGTAAAGCTGCTTGATCTGCTGGCGGAGAGCTTCGTGGAAAGGGTTAAACGAAAAGAAATAGAGGTCACAGGAGAGGTTTGGGGTAGGAAAGGGAGAAAATCGATGAGATCAATGGAAATGTGACTTTTAATTTTTTTCTTTTTTTTTTTCTTTTTTCTTTTTTCGCCTTAAGGATAAATTGCGTGTGCTTAGACACCGTGGGGGCTGGGAAGCCGGATAATAAGGCAGGGTACCAAGAGCTGAAGGGCACAGGGTATGGGTATGAGTATGAAAAAAAGTATGATACTGGCCAAACGGAAGCAAGACTGATGGCAAGAAGCAGGCAGGTGTGGCAAAGTGACAGCTAATGATGAGAGCAGACAGGGCGAATCGGCCCTGGGACAGAGGACATGGGGGCTGGGGTCGCTGTGGGTGACATGGGTTCGTCTGAGCCAGTCTGATAAGGGCATCAGAGAAGGAGCCGCTACCCAGGACGACGCCCCGCGGCCCCGAGTCGGGGGGGGGCACACGCGCACCCCAGAGCACCCCGAGGCTGCCTGCAGGAGCTCGGGGAGGCCTGCCCGGCCGCCTAGGTGGCACGTGTGCTCGGCGGGTTGGCAGGAGCAGCGCATCCACGTGGGCCACGGTGGCCAGGCTGGGGGTCAGAGACCAGGCACGGAAGGAACCCCGCGGGGTGGCGGGCCGTCTTCCCCCACGAAGTCCTGCACCCACTCCTGGGGTGAGGAGCTGAGAGTCCAGGAGGGCGACCGGGCCTCGGCAGCGTCAGCGGGTGGGGCCAGCCCCAGGAGTGGGCAGCACAGCACCGGGACCAGGCCCACACCGGGCAAGGCCTTCCCTGTTACCCGTGTCCGTCTGTTTGGGTTCTCGGGGACTTTGTCCCAAAAAGGCAATTTCAGGTCATCCGTATTCCAACTTACACATTTCCTCGAAAGCTGGCGTTGTATGACATTTGCATTCGCTCGTTCACCCAGGACCATGAGTTATGTGCCTTTTATCGGTTTAATCTTTTCCTTGTTAATCCGTATTTCACGTGTCTTGACAAGCCCTGTGAGTCACTGAGGCCCGCGTTCCCTGTCTCACCCGCTGCCCCGTGGCAATGAGGCTCCCTCCCTCCGCGTCCCTTGCCGAGACCCCCATAGGACCCGCCCTGGCTTCCCCACGCCCCTGTGTCCTGGCTGTGGGGACCCGCGTGGCAGCAGAGCCTCTCTGGGCCTGAATTCTGGGCCCCTCAAGTGGGCGTCCTCCCCTTTCTCTCCTGGCTTGCGTCCTGGAAATGGTGACGTCTTTGGCAAGCCTGTCATTATTAATATTAATATCATGGTCACATGAGCAGCTGGTATTTCCAGGCAAGTTGCAAATGCCCGGCGCTGTCCTCAGGTGCTTTGTGTTCATGACGGTGTCAGCTGGCCACGGGGTCTCAGAGGTGGCAGTCATGTCCCTGGGGGGGAGGGAGCACATTCCAACACAGCTTGAGTGACGACTTCCCAGCCACCTCGTGCATTGCTGTTGGGCGGACGTGATGCTGAAGTAGGTGAAAGCAGCAATGAGAGCCAGAGGGGAGTGAGCACGGACGCTGTTCACGAGTTCACGCATGTTCTCCAACGTGGCTCCGCTGCTATTGCCTGTTTTCCAACACAGTTCCCGTTTCCAATTCAAATATCTACGTTTTGTGTATCGAACACCACAGGGCATGTAACAACCCAAAAGCATCAGGTTGGCCTGTTTTCTTTTAACTCTTCTTTCTTTTTTAGGATTTTCTTTATTTTAGAGAGACAGAGAGAGGGAGAGGGCGGAGGGGTGGTGGGAGGCAGAGGGAGAAGCAGCTCCCCGTGAGTGGGGCACCCAAGGTGGGGCTCGACCCCAGGCCCCCGGGATCATGACCTGAGCCGAAGGCAGATGCTTAACCCACTGAGCCACCCAGGCGCCCCAACTCTTCCTTTCTTTAAATTAAAATTACACACGAATTCTCGTCACTCAAAACTGCAGCAATGTGAGCTGGACCCGGGCGTTCCTGCCCGACCCCGTGTGGCCCGCAGGGGCTGCGGTAACATCTTGTCCCAGGCAGCTCGGGTAACAAAGGACCATAAGCTGGGAGCTCACGAGCATGAGACGTTTGTTTCTCTCAGCTCTGGAGGCTGGACGTCCACGATCCAGCTTCTGGAGACTTCCGTGTCAGGCCAGAGCTCCCGGCTCCTGGGTGGCGTCTTGCTGGGTCCTCACGTCGGGGAGAGCAGATGCATGTTCTTACGAGGACTGCGATCCCGTCCACGCAGGCCGCCCCCCACGACCTCAAAGGCCCCGCTTCCCAGCACCATCACAATGGGGGTAGGTGTCCACCTGCAGATTTGGGGGGACACAGCCATTCAGGCCACAGCCCGTGTCTCTAGCCATGCCTCTTCCCCCCTGAGACCTGAGGGCCAGGCGCTCCTGGCCTGGGATGGACCTCGGGTAAGATCATCTTGTCCTGACAACGCCTTCCGCAGAGAGACATAAAAACTCCATTTTATAGAAGGGAAAACCAAAACCCAAGGAGCTTAAGTGAATTTTTTCCAGGATAATCTCAAATATTTTTAAAGCATTTTTTAAAGATTTATTTATTTATGATAGAGAGAGAGAGGCAGAGACGCAGGCAGAGAGAGAAGCAGGCTCCATGCAGGGAGCCCGATGGGGGACTCGATCCCGGGATCCCGGGATCCCGGGGTCACGCCCTGGGCCAAAGGCAGGCGCCAGACCGCTGAGCCACCCAGGAATCCCCTCAAATATTTTTAGAGACAGGGAAGTGTCTTGCTTTCCAACTTCGAACATCAGGCTTGTCCTCTGTGCTGCTCTCATGCACTTCGTGTGCCCCGAAAAGACCCCAATGACCTGTTCGCCCAAAGATTCCTAAAGTAAGCCCGCCATTAAGATGCTCTGCCTAAGTCTGGCATACAGAATTATAACTAAACTCTTACCCACCAGCTTCCATTAATTAAGAAGTTCCATTCATGTTTTACAATTAAGTGATTAAATAATCAATTTTCAACTATTTCCTTAATGAAGTCGTAAGCTCCAAGAAACCGAGTGCTACAATTAAATTAAGGAGAAGAATGGGCTAGAACGCTGACAGCGGGTGCTCCCTGGGTGTAAGTCAAGGGCTTCGGAAGGAGTATCAGTAGGAGGAAGAACAACGGTGCGAACACGGGAGAGAGCGGTGCTCGCCGAGCCCCCCGGTAACCGCACCTGGGAAGAGGCGAGCCCAAGTATCGTAACACGTAGCCCTCACGACAGCACCGGAAGATACACGGGAATTATTACCTTTTTTGAACAAATGTACAGACTTGTACAGGTGTTGGCGGACAGAGAGGTGTGAGCCCGGCGCCAGCCACGCAGAGTCTGCACCCCTGCCTCCATGCCCCTTAGCGTTACTGCCGCCGTCACCCCTGGGCGGCCTGCAGAGCCCTCCCGCAGTCGCACAGCAAACACCTGAAGCGAGAGGAAGAACGTGCTCCAGAAACGGGCACAGAGGCTCAAAGAGACAGCAGCACTTGCCAGGGAGGCCCTCCCGGAGGGCGGGAGAGCTGGGCACCCGGCCTCCCGACCCACAAGGCCCAGAGCACTCCCTCCACACCTCTCGGCCCACAGCCCCCCACGAGGGTGCGCGGTGATGATCCCACCCGGCTCCGGCTTCACGAGCACACGGACGGTGTCCGGGACTCAGGGCGCCACCGCAGGGACCGCGGTCCTCGCCCGGCTGTCCTCACACGCTCGACGGCCCACTGCCGAGTGTCGGCAGCAGCATCTCCCGACGGCCCCGTGCAGACAGCCACCTCGCCTCTCACACACACACATGCACATGCACGCATGTGGTAGCAGGACCAGTCGGAAGCCAGAGGGCACGGTGAAGTCCCCGCATCGGTTCAGGTCGGCACGGACCGAACGAGGCGCCGGGCGTCTGGACAGCATTCAGCAAATGGAACATGTTAGGAACACGTGGGATTTCATCAACTCGTAGAATCAGGAGGGACGCCGAGGACGGGGAGCCTGGGAGACAGTAGTGGTGGGGAACCCATGGGCGAGGGGGCTGAGGGAGCCTCCCACTGAGCCAGAGGAACGTCCGGCAAACAACGGAGATGCCAGCTTGGCTCTGGGGGCGTCTCCCCCTTGGTCTCCGCCTCGGTGCAGACCTGGGACTTCACTGGTACTCGGCTGCATCTTGGAAATGTCGATGTCTGTGGGCCCCACGCTTCTTCCCAGGCTTATCATCTCCACTCTCGCTGCTGTGTTTTTACCCCACGGGCACTTCTGTCTCTCACGCTGGTCGAGGCGCAGCCACCCCACTCTCCAGGCCGGCGGATGGCCCGAGCCACTTGTCCTTGTTTTTGTGTTTCTTGCCGTGCCTTCGGTTCCTCTGGGCGCCACCCCCCGCTCCCCCCTCCACCCCGCCGCCCCCCGGCGTCTCCAGGTCCATTTCCATCTTGGCCAAGCTCAGAATTCTCTTTGTTACTCTTCCAAGTTTCAGAGGGGAAAATAAGAGAGACAAGTGTTCAACTGAGTTTTTTCCATTTTCTGTGTTATCTTACGCAATATAATGTTTGACTGAGTTCTTATTGATCTTTTCATTTAATCTCGTCTAAGTAGTGAGTGCCTTATTCTCAAGAGGGTAGCTACTGATTCTTTCATTTTCTGAAAATCTTTACAATCAGTTGGCTAGGAAGGGGCCAGCCTACGCCAACACTGCCGGGATGTGCGCCGATCTGGTGAACGCGATCCGGTGGACCCTTCTGTTTTGGTTCCTCAGCTCAGCCTCCAGGAGCGTCTGGCCTTCCCTGCTCAGCCTGTGGCGCGAGCTTAGAGTCTGACACGGGGAGCCTTGGCACGCGCCAACACAGGGAAAGCTGGAAATGTAGACTGAAACCCAAGGCCGGCTCGGGATCCCCACGGGGCGATGGGTAGCTGTGGCACCACAGACGGCACACGGCTGGAGCAGGAGGAGACCCGTCCCACACGGGAGAGAAGCCCTGGGCAAGCCCCTGATGACCCAGGAAGGCTTCACGGAAGAAACAGAAGCACCTACTGGGTCAGGGCGGGAAGGAGAAAAGCTATCCCAGGGAATCTCGGTAACCCAGATGTTGTACAATTATGCAATTTAAATCTCATTAGCTTCTGTATCTCCACGGAGTGTTTAACTTCATAGTTATGAGAAAGCTTTAGAAAGATCCTATTTCAAGAATTTTTCTAGTCTGAGTTGCTTAAAACCCAACCTGACATTTATTTGAAATTTTTTTGTGTGTTTTTCTGATGTTAACTGGGGCCAGTATGTTGAGCATCCACGCCATTTGCCTAGGAGTTGACGTGGATATAAAATCGAACGAACGTTCCTTGTTATTTCCATAATGTAAAAAGAAAATCCAGAATAATAGGATAAGCACAAGTTACTTAATTCCTCCGAACCCAATTCCTGTGCAGAATGCAGGGAGTAAAATGCCATTATTATGTCGATTTTGAAAATTAAAGAGATCTGTATGAAGTACTTAGCATTAGAAGCACCAACACTCCAACAAATGTTAAAATCCCTTTTGATTCTTACATTAAGAGACTCTCAAAGGAAAAAATATATAACTTCAAATTCCATGCAAATAAGTAAAAATGTTTGACTTTACTCGCATATGTGAAGAGTATACCAACCCAGTGTGGAGGCCTGGATGTGAGGGCTGTGGACGTGGTATGTCCACCAGGCTTTGGAAAATAACATTAGCTACTGTTATCACTATTAGGAAAACTGTCCTCAAAAAACACTGTAGGCAAACTGTGAATTTTCTGCAACAACTTTTGTTAGAGAAGTCACCTCTTTATTTCTGAAATATTAATCACACACGTGCTTCTTTCTTTCAGATGCTAGAAAGCATACGCTAAAAAGGGGGCATACGAAGAAAAATAATGAGAACAGTAGACAGGAATATTGATTTCCCAAAAAACTTTTTTTTTCAGACCATTTAGCTTGTCAGGAGGAAAAAGATTTTTCTAGAAACACTTCTCATCCTGCTGTTCCCATCCCACCTTCCCCACAGCAAATGAAACTATCTCATGCCCAGATCCGAAAGCTGGCATCTGGTCTACCTGATTGTACTTAGGTACAGACGTACTTGCACATCTGCTTGTACTTAGGGGCATGATGCAGCCGATGCCATCAGGTGAGCTAAAAAAACGGGTTGCCGTGGCACCCGGGTAGAAAGTCTAGTCAAAAGATCTCTTCAGTGTGCGAGCTGTTCACTCTCTTAGCTCTGGCAATGACTGATGTGAGGTGTGTACACATGAATTCTCATTGCCGGGTCCTTCATGGCCTCTGCTGGAGCATGAGAAACCACGTGAAACTCAGTCCTTGTAGCTCGTGTCCTCCTAAAGATCCCCTTTCTCCATTTAGAACAAGCCCCATCCCCTGGTAGACCATGTATTTCTCCTGTTGGGCTCTGGAAAATACTTGAGGGAGTATTTTACAATTAACGCTTGGTTCATGATTTGCCCTGGACGGGAGTGTTGCATGATCTTGATTGATTTACATTACACACTCGCCATGCCTCAGGACACCAGCACAGAGCAGCCTCCGGGGTGGGCTACAAGTAAATTAGGTGGTGGGAAACTAAAACTTAAAATTGGAAGTAAAATCCACGGCTGGAGTCATTCATCATTATGACACTGAAATTGTGCTACAACCTGGGGACATGCATGGGGGCTGATGGGCTCCAAAGAGCTGCCTCTGAAATCAGGGGCTACATGTTTTAAAGATGGCACCAAAAACGGAAGCAGAAATGACTAGCTTGTTGGGGAAAAGGTTGTGGAGACCTGGAGCTGGGACAGGGAGCATCAGCTAGAGAGTCAATAGGCTTTAAACCATGAGGACCGGAGTGACTGGCCCGCAGTCGCTCAGTCACAAGTGGTCTGTGTCTCCCTGAACACCAGCTCTGTTCCCTTCACCCCTGGTTAGATTCTCATGCTTGTTGGCCGGACAGATGCACAACAGGGACTACAGGGATTGAAAATTGGTTAGTTGCCTCAATCTGTGAAAACATTGTGTGCCTCAAGTGCAGAGTCAATAGTCAGCTCGGCCCAGCTTTACAAGCCTGCATCACGCACATTGTCTAGTTCACAGAGGAGGAGGCAAGGGGCAGCAGCCAAGGGTGGGGGATAGACAGCAGGCTGCGTGCGAATCTCCGTTCTCCTGAAGCGGACAGTCCATTCGGAGAAGAGGCAAGTGGGGTGGAAGGCGGGAAGCTTCTATAAGATAAAGAATAAAGAACAAGGCAGAGAGGGGGAGCAAACATCGGATCAGCTGGGGTCACGCAGTCACCGCTGTCATGGCGAGAGAACCCAGAGTGGGCGGGCCGACTGGAAAGTCTGCATTTCTGCTCAAGTGGGCCATTGACAGGGACGCGGAGGTTATCCAGGTCCCGCTTGCTGACGTGGCCTCAGGGCAGGAGCAGCTCCATCTCGGGCCCAGAAATGTATCCCGACACATCTTTCTGATCAGTGTCCTTTACGTTACCAGCGGTGGGCACACCAGCTGCTGTTTGACCTCTTGTGCAGAGACCAAGGGCTGCGTGTTCATCTGTGAGTGTCCTTGCTGGACCGTGGACCCTAACGTATGGCACACGTGCTACAAACATAGGTATACGAACTGCAAACACATAGATGTAAGACCATAGATACACATAAACCACAGCTAAGTACAGATGTGTCGGGTACACATTGGCTACATATGTGGGTGCATTAATCCATACAAAGTCATAAAAATTTTTTTCCTCACTTATAGTTTTTACAAAATAATTTCTAACATTTTCACACACTCTATACAACTCTAGAGGATGGAGAACCTATCCACTATCTTTCCTCTCCCCAGCAAAAATGCCTCTTAGCCCTCGAAGAGCCCCTGGCACAGCGAGTGGCAGGCCGTGCACAGCTCATCCATCCAGGTGAACAGAAAGTGTTAATCCTTGCAGGAGTGTATCCACATATGTAACCACTGCCTATTTCTAATTTTTTATCCAAATAGCATGAACACAGATATGGTGAGATTAATAGAAAGTGCCAAAGAGTAAGAAATATAAGGATTCTTGCATAATGTCTTTAGAAGAATATTCTCCTTGAAACAGAATAGAGTCAATAATAAATCAAGATGCTTCAGAGTTACATGAAGCAGATGAATTTTCATCATAGAAAATAAGACCCTTTTATTTAAATGAAATCATTCATTTAGAGCAAAAATGTAAAACTTGAAATGGCAGTTAAGGTAGCTTCTCCCCAAGGGAAATTCAGATGCATCCGTGTGCATTAACATATTTTAATGTTCTACTCCCTAAAAGCTTTGGAAGGTGGAAATTTTTAGAAAACAGAAATTAAGTGTTCACAATGTAAATGCTTCTTTATTATTATAAAGGTGTTTATATTACTACAAAGTATTATAGGAAGAATAACCCAATCCAGTCCTAACAGTGTCACAAATTATGTTTTTGTAATAGCAAAGTCACTTTTGAATGAAAATCCAGGCTTAATTGACTTTTAAGACACAGACTTCACCGGGTTTTGAGCACAAGAAATAAATGTGGTCGTTGAAACTCAGTAAAGAATTCCTTTAAAACAAAATGATCTGGGCTAAGTACAAAACGAATTAAAAAAAAAAAAACCTGTTAGGAAATTATAGGTTTCCCTCATGATGATTCTCTATATTGCAAAATTCTGGAAAATGACAGATAAATAGAAGTGGTTTCTGAGGAGCAGCTCTGTATGAAAATGTGCAGACACACGGCGGCGAGGGCCTTCTAAGAGCTGCTTTTTTTTTTTTTTTTTAATAAAATGAAGCTATATTACCAAAGGTGAGGACTGGGGTTTGAACCTAAAATATCCCCCTGACATCTCCAGTTTGTAGATAATTTCACTCAACTCAGCCAACATTTGTTTGGTTAACAAGACAAACATTCCCCCAGGGAAAGACGGGCCGGTGGTTAGCAACGTGACCCTAAAGCCGTCTCATTGTTGAGCTATTCTTTCCCCTTCTTTTGAAAACATTAGTACGCAGTCTACCAAATTCCCTCTTATGACCAGACCCTTCCCTAAAGCCCGTCCTCGCTCACGTTGGGAGCTGGGAGGCTCAGATGTCGCCGGAGACGCGGCTGTGCCCGAGGTGTGCAGCACGGGATGCCCAGCCCCCACAGTGCGAGGACAGGTGGCGAGGAGCGGGGGGCCATCTCCATAGTTGGGTAGCCCCAACTTCCACTGAGCCAGGACATGACCCTTAACATGCTTTCTCCACCAGAAACCCCCCGAGAGGCTCAGAGCATCAGAAAGCCCCTCCACTGAGCGGCACGCAAACCCCAAGAGTGTACCCCCCCACCCCGTGCTGCCAGCCCTGCAGACGTGCCCGCTCAGGACCCATCACTGGGGGCAGCCCTGGCCCCCCGCTGGGCAGGTGACGCCCTGCTCTGCGCTCTCAGGGTGCCCCAGGTGAGCTGCAGGTGCGCAGGGTTGAGCCCGGGCCAGGAGCCCAAGGAGGCAGTGGCCCTGGCTGACCTGGGAATCACCGCGGGGGCCGGTCCTGCCTGGAGCAAGCCCTCGGCCAACACCTGCTGAACATATTTATTCATATATGGGGGCTGGGGGCTCAGCAGTGGAGCGGCTGCCTTGGGCTCAGGTGTGACCCTGGAGACCTGGGATCAAGTCCCACGTCGGGCTCCCCGCAGGGAGCCTGCTTCTCCCTCTGCCTGGGTCTCTATCTCTCATGAATAAATAAATAAAATCGTTAAAATAAAATAATAAAAATTATAAACAGCGATAAGGAAACAATTTCCGATTATATTTGAATGGGGATTCCTGATGCCAGGCCGGGGCCTCACCTGCCTCTACGTCACCTTGAACTTCCTCTCTTCGCCACCCTCCCCCCCCAACAGCTTCACCCCGACCCCATGCGCCCTGCCTGGCGTCCTTACTACCCTTACTGTCCTGTCCCCGAGGGCCAGCGTCAACACCTGGCCTCGGCGCCCCCGTGGCTCCTCCCCGCCCACGAGCCGCAGCAGAAGGGCTGGCACAAGTGAACACCCAGGCGGCCAAGGGTCAGCGGGGGAACAGCCACGCCGCGACGTGCGGTAGACTGAGGCTCGCCCCAATGGAAATCCTGCTCGTTTTTCCAAGTTTACTTCAGACCCGTATTTTAGGTCAGTGAAAGTCCTCAGGGGATCATTGGGGTTCTTCGGGCATCTGGCCCACGCGGAACGGCCCCCGAGCCACCCGTTAAACCGTCCCTGCACTGGGCGTGAAGCCTCCAGGGCGCTCATCCACAGGGTCCCCGTCCATGCGCGGGGGGCTGCCCCCCATGTGTCTGCCCAGTGAGCTGGTCACACGACCTAAGCCCGCGGCCCGGGCTCCGTGCAGGGTGGCCGCGGGGGCGACAGGCCCTGGATGCAGGCTGCCCGGTGTTCGCACTCCTTCCCCGGGAGCACGACTCCCTCTTCTTCCTCTAAAATTACCTTAAACCAATCACGAGCCATATGGCCTCCAGGTGGGCTCAGCGAGCACAAGAGAGGGACCTTCGGGCCCGCGCCGCCCCTGCGCATACCTCCTGGCGACACGGGAGTCCTACCCGCCTGCCTGGACGGACTCGAGCGGCTGCAAGTCCGGGGGAGTCGTGAGCTGCGCTCGTCTCACTTCTGCTCGTTCCTGGGCTTGCCGTCCTCTCGAACGACTTTTATTATCCTCTCTTAATTTTACTCCCTCCTGGATTATGATAATCGCCGTTCTCAAAGCTTACATCAGAGTTGAAATGCCAACCTGAATTATTTATGGGCCAGATGGAAAACAAGATATTTTTGAAACTTGGGATGAACTAGAAAGCAGAAGACTTTTGGAAGGTTTTTTTTTTTCTTTTTTTGCTTGTTTGCTTATTTCTGTTTCTCTCCTTAAGTCTGTGTATCAGACAAGTTCACAAGTCGAGCTGGGACCGCCTTCAAAATGAACTGCTCACTCAGCCATTCATCCCTTCGTTCGTTCATTCCGGAAATTGTCGCGGCGACCGTGTTCTGGTGCACGGCGCGGGGCGGGCTGAGCCGTCCTCGCCCGCGGGGCATCAGCCGCCGCCTTCCCGGTCCGGCCGCGACCAATTCGGTCAGGACGGTCACTGAGAGCAGTGAGACAAAGGAGAAATGGAGCCCTTGGGACCTCATCATTTACTCTTTGAATAAATACTTGTTAAGCCGCCACCGCGAGGCTGGCAGCAAGCGCACACTGCCAGACAAAGAAAATAAATAACAATCTCGACCTTCATTAAGGAGATCGGGAACCCCAGGATTTGGGACTTTTCATTTGGAAAAGCAAATGAGCATGTTAGGTCGAAATACACTAATGAAAACAATTTCTTAGCAACAGTAGTAAACGGAGACATCACGGTCGTTAGCTAAGACTTCATAAAAAGGGAAACAAGATTGGTATTTGGTAAAAATGCAGAGGACCAGGGGGCGTATGCTCTGTTCCTGCTTCCGTCCCCCTCTGCTCCCACTGGCCGCGGCGACCGTTCCCGTCGGCTAACGTGTGTCAACGACGAAGACGTTTCCAAGCTGAACAGAAGCCATCGTGACATGCCAGCCGTTTCCTCCAAGGCGCTGGGGTTAGGGACGTGACGTCCTTCGTGGCTTCCCTTGGTCCCCCCTTTCCGTAGCTCGGGACTTGTTACCATGTCCCTGGGATCTTCCTAGCATCAGTGATCTCTTCTTATCTTTCTCAGGCCAGCAAGATGTTTATCAGTTTTACAGATATTTTTTGAAGAACCAGCTTTAATCCACCAATTGTCTTTGTTTTCCCATTTTTAACTACATTGATCTCTTATCTTTATTTTTTTTTCCTTCCTTCTGCCTGCTTTGGGTTTACTCTTCTCTTCCTTTTCTAGTTTCTTAGGATAAGAATGTTAACTATTGATTTGAGAACTTTCTTCATTTCCCATGTGCGTAAGCACTCAGGGCTATCAAGTGCCCTGTTGGCACGGCTTTAGCTACACCCCATAGATCTTCGTTTCCTCTGAGACTCCCTCTTTGATGCACCGATTGCTGAGAAACACGTGGTTTAATATCTGAGGATTTGGAGACTTTCGTGTTGTTATTGATGTGTGTTATTGATTTCTGGTTTAATTTCGCTATGTTGGAAAACGTGCTCGGTATGGAACATGTTGAGGTTGGTTTTATGGCCCAGTGCACGGTGTAGCTTGATGACCGTCTTGGACAGTGTGCGAGGTCTGTGCTGCTGGCTGAGATGCTCTAGAAGCCCCTGCTGGTCCGCGGAGTGGCGCAGCTCCTCTAGGGTCCTGATGGCTTTCGGCCAGGGGGGTCTCATCATTTGCTGGCAGTGGGGTGGGGGGTCTCCACCCAGCATGCGGGATTGGTTGACTTCTCATCTTGGGTCTTTCAGCCTTTGCTTCACATGCTTTGATGTTTTGCGGTACAGGGCACACACATTTAGGACGATTATGTCTTCCCAGCAGTTTGATCCTGCCATTACTACCTAATTCCCCTCTTTATCTCTAGTCATTTTCTTTGCTATAGGATCTCCTTTATCTGGTGCTAATATGATCACTCCTGATACTTTAATTCAGAGTCACATGGTGTATCTCGCCCTGTCCTTCACTTTCAACCTACTGTAACTTGAGGGAATGTCACTGTAACTTGAGGGAATTTCATGAAAACAACATATCGTTGGATCATGGTTTTATTTCTTTTTTGATTTACTCTGTCGATCTCTGTCACGTAAGTGGTATTTTGGAGTATTTACACGTAAGCTCGTCGCTGCTAGGTTAGGGCGTTAGCCTCCCATTTTTTGGGCTGTGCGTCTATGGAGAGGGGAAGAAGACGGCACGGCGAGCAAATAACCATTGTTCAGTGCGACGAAATGAGGCCTTAAGAAATCATCGTAAATAACATGAAGCCAAAAAATAAAAATTAAAAATAAAATAAAAATAAAATAAAAAAATAAATAACATGAAGCCAAACTCCTCTGACTACACACAAGAACACAGCTAACGTTGTGTGACAGGGCCCCAGCCTCCTTGCAAACGTCACACGTTTGCCTGTCGAGGAACCAGAAGTTGTGAGCTCTGCACATAAGCAAGTACTTGGTTCTGAGAAGAAATTGTGAATGAGGACCTGGGATACCGCGCGCATTAGAGCAGAAGGGAAGAAGAACGGGCTTTGGGTTCAGGTGACTTGGCTTTTCTCCCAACACGATCTTTATTAGCTGAGTGGCACCTACCAAATGGCTCCCTGGGTGTCAGTTTTCTCATCTGTGAAGTGGGGATAATAGTACGTTTCTCGCAGGGTGGCTGAGGGCATTCATTCAGTCACTGGTAGGTCTCAGTGTCCTTCTGTGTGTGGAGCTCCCCATCTGAGGAGGGCTCCCAGAACCTGGGAGAGCGAGGGGCCGCCTCCAGGGACCGGGGGACCAGAGGTGGGGCTGCCAGGTGGTCCCGCTGGTGACGGGCAGGGTTTGAGGCCAGGAGTCGCTGCAGGACTGACCAGTGCTCTGGCTCCTTGTCGCCTTAGTTGCTGGCCACCTTTGTGTTTTGTTCAACACAAAACCCCCTAATAAGAGTCTGCCCTCATCTGATGGGACAAGCGGTCGCACTGCAGGCGAATGAGGGTCCATCAAGAACAACCCGTCTGTGCAACCAGCCTCACTGCTCCTCCGGCCACTGCAGATCCTGCCCCCCGCGGCCCTAGAACCATGGCTCTGTAAACCCCCTTATCACATACAACAACCCCTGCCCCTTCCCCTGGGGAAGCCGAGCTTCTTTCCCTTCACCCTACAATGGAGAGAGTGAGAAAAATGGGAGGACCCCAGGGCTCAGGGGGACAGGAACGTGCTTCCATCTGCATCCCAACCTGTAACGGTGAGTGCGTGTGCTTGCTGACTTTATCAGTTCTCTGAACCATCACGTCGGAGCCGCCGTCTACTTCACAACAGCGAGAGCAAAGTAAAATCACATGGAAAAGGAAAGGGTTAAAAGGGCCGATGCCCAGAAGGCAGGTAGAGTTCTCCCTGTTGGCTCTTCTACTGTGAAATAACCTCATTCATTTACAGACGAAGGAGTCACACCCTTCGAAGAGTCACATGGCCCCTGGGCGGCCACGTGCCGGCCACGCTGCTCTGCCTCGACTGCCCCCGGCGTCCAAACCACGGGCTCTGCTACACATCAGATCTCGAGTCCCATTCTCTAGGTTAGTTTTGTTTTGTCACTTTAGGTCAGATATGAAACATAAACACAGCCCTGAGCAGCCAGCACAGCGCAAAACGACCTGCCCGAAGGGTGGAAGGAAGCCGTGCACCGGCCTGAAGGGCTACGCTCAGCATGTCTGCGTAACCTGCCCTGGGGTCGCACCCCGACCCGCTGGGCTCCTCTGTGAGCTGGCCCTCCTCCCCCTCCCCCTCCTCCCCTCCATTCTCTCCCCCTCCCCTCCCCCTCTTCCTCTCCATCACCCTCCTCCTCACCCTCCTCCCTATCCCCCCTCCTCCTCCCCATCCCCCCTCCTTCTTCTCCCCCTCCTCCTCCCCTCCTCCTTCTCCCCCTCCACCTCTCCCTCCCCCCTCTCACCCTCCTCCCCCTCCTCCCCCTTCTCTGCCCCCTCCCCGTCCGCACAGCTGTCCCTGCTGCTGGGCTTTGCAGCAAGACGACGACGGCTGGGGCAGGCGTCAGCATGTGCTAACCGGCTCCAGCACGTCACCGCACGCCCATGATGTCTCCACGGGGACCAGAACCCCCCCGACTCAATCACGTAATTCAGATTATAAACGAGCCTGCTACCAAGTTGGGGAGTGAGAGAAAAGCAAGAGCTGAAGGGTCAGCAAGTCAAGAGCAAAGCTGGCTCTCATTGGCTGCACCTTATGGGGCCTCAGAAGACTCCAGCCCGGAATGTCGCAGAGTTCTCTGTGAGAACGAGCCGGGGGGTACTGTCCACCCGGCGGTGGCTCCCCAGCAACCTTCTGAAGGAGTACGTGGACAGGAAGCCTCAGAGAAGCCTTTGGAACAGTACGGCAGGTTAGGTTTAGCAGGTTAGCGCATTTCACATGTCGTTGCAGACGCATACATTTTGGTTAATTCGATCTACGTTACATCCGTTGAGCTTCTAGCGTGTCCCAGGGCAAAGCGTGGTCTCTCTGCTCCCGGAAGATCAGGACTTACTCAGGGAGATGGATGTTTAAACGAATAAATGCCACGTAGCATAACATGTCCTGAGAAACGGGGGCTGAGCCAGGCAGGCTGAAGCCCGGCATGGGGGTGCGGGTGGGGTGCCATGACGGGATTACATCAGCGTGAGATCAAAATGAAGCCACACAAATGAACTCTCGATTCTTGCTTCCGCACACGGAGACAAATTACGGGAAAAATGTTCTGTTTCCTTTGACCAGGAGGCCTTAAATACCACGGAGCAGGACCCATCCCCTTGGAGGTCTGACCGGCCCGTTCCGTTGTCTCTCCAACCAGTAACGAGGGTCAGACAAGCACCCACAGACGCGGATGTGGGGAGAAGCAGATCCGTTCTCCTGTTTCGGTGATTAGCTTTCTTCGTGCAGCTGCTAAATGCCTTTGAGAGGTTAGGTTAAAATTTCCACGTTAAAAATATCACAGTTGATGTTCCTTAGAACAGCTGGTGGTTTCCACCCCTCACTCCCGGGTGGCCACAGTTCCAATTTGTGGCTAGCCTTGTCTTCAAACATCTCGGGGCAACCAAAATACGACAGGATGACAGATCGTCCTCTCAATGGATACTGACAAACAAATTAGTGCAAAGATGCTTTTCGTAGCACACCAGATGTGTTGAGTTCTATCATATGGAACAAGCAATGAGAAACTGTCCGTGCCCCATCTGTGCCTTTTATTTTTTATTTATCTCTCCCTCTCCCTCTCCCTCCCTCCCTCTCTCTCTATCTCTATCTCCCAACGCGCTATTATGAAACACAAAGCGCTGGGTTGATATGTGCACCTAATGAACCCATTGGGAAGCCGGCTTCACCGCCGCGTCGGAAACTTTCCTAGGGTGCCATCCAGGAGAATCAGATCAACCTTTCACGGACCTCCGCGGCGGCAGATGAAAGCCATTTGCAGACAGCCCGCCCGAAGCCGAGCTTTAGCACAAGTCAGCAACACCCGAGGAGGCTGTGGAGAGCTCACCCCTCACGCGGCTCTGGCATAGACTCCCGTGTCCTCCTGCCCCGGGAAGGCAGCCCCCACCAGACAAGGACACGGGTAGCTAGGCCTCAGGGCGCATGAAAAATGTTAAGATTCTCCATTTCTCAGTTGAAATGCATCAGCAGTCCCTGAGGGCCTGCTGTTCGGTTGCAACCCCAGGGGGCACTAAGGAGGGTGTAAGGAGGAGTCAGGAACGGCGGCTCCTGGGGGGCACTTGACGGGATGAGCACTGGTTGTTATTCTGTGTGTTGGCAAATTGAACACCAATAAAAAATAAATTTATTATTAAAAAAAAAAAAAGGAACGGCCGCTCCCTCCGTCCCTCCAAGGAGCCCAGCGTCCTGCTGAGTCCGGGGAACACCCGTGAGCAGTACCGGCCAGTGCAGAGCGTCACAGGGGCTGGCTTGAGGCTGGAGACCGTGGCTGTTTCAAGAGCGTGGGGGCTGGCGAGGTCTCCGGAAGGCTCGCAGAGGGGACCCAGGACTGCGGTCGGTCCTAAGGGGTGGCCGGGGTCCAGGTCGGCAGAGGCAGTGCCGTCAGCGGGGGCAGGCCAGTGACCAGAGCAGTCGCGTGATGCTGCGAGCACAGGCCTGTGCACCGCTGAGGCTGGGGGGGCAGCGGGCTGCAGGGAGGGTGCAGCCGGGGGGCGAGCTGGGGCCGCGGGAAGGGGCTCGGCCCCACAGGATCTGAGCAGGGAGGGGGCTCCGCCCGGCACCCCCATGTCGTGGGATGCAGAGCACCTCTCCAGGGCTCTGCAACGTGGGGCAAACGTCACCCGGGTGTGTAGCCACAGGGTGGGTCCACTGTGATGCCCCCGAAAGCTGTCGGGGTGGCCTTGCAGCAAGTGGCCATTCTTAGGCAGACCCTGTCGTTTCCCTTCCGCAGAACATATCTGGGGAGCGGCAGCATGCCCACGCCCCTCGTACTCAAGCACCACCCGAATCTGAGCACCATGTGCCGGCCCAGCGGTCCCTTCCAGTCTAATGGCAAAGCCCGTGTCCCCTGCTTCACGTCCGTGGGTTAGGGGCCGCCGTTTCTGCAGTTTTGGAGTGTCGCTGGTTACTGTCACCAAATGGTTGGTAAATGTGCCAGCTCTCTGGAAATAGATATACGTGTGAGCGGCTTGCCGTTGTGGTGGCCCCTGGGGGACCCAGGGCACGACCCCACTGGGAAGGAGGCTTGCTGCCCCCTGCCCTGCCAAGCGCGCAGGTCCGGTGCCCACCGCCCCCCTGTAGGAGGCCCAGGTTGGGTTTGACCTTGCAACCTTGCACGTGGCACGTGCCACAGGTTGGAGCCCCTGCCCCCGAAGCATTACAGTCCCCCCCCCCCCCCCCCCGCTGGCACTCCGCAGCTCCGGGACGGCGGTCTTTGCAGATCGGTCTCCAGCGAAGGAGCACCCGCAGCCGCTGCCCTCACGGGAGAGCGGAAAGCTGCGGGATACTGTCCCCGCCCGAACGGACCCCGTGGATCTGCCCCCTCCTCTCGCACACTCTGACGTGTCCATATTCCGCTCCTTCCGACGACCTTGGATGGCAAGCGTGGAGGTCAGGAACTCAGTCTTTGTTTCCATGGAAGCTTCCAGAGCTTTGGTGGAAACGTTGGCATATAGCCGGCTTCTCAGGTGCTGGGGTCCCCAGAATAGCTGTCAGACTCGGACGCTGCAAGCCTAAGACTCCACCTTGAGAGCTCGATGCCTCAGGCCGTGTTCTTTCCACGGGGCCTCAGGGGGAGGTAGCGTGTCTGTGGGCGCCTGTCTCGCGTTCGGACCGGCCGTGGCAGGTCCAGGACCCCGGAGGATCGTGCAGCATGTGACGGCCCTCCCTTCCAGTCCAGGGACGCCCCCTGAGCCCTCCCGCTCCCCAGGAGGAGCGTCCTGGCTGGGTTCAGGGGGGTGGCAATGACCCCTGCCCTCCCGCTACCTCCATCAAACTGTCCCTGTCCTGGGCCCCTTTAGGCGACAGACGAGCGGCTCTGACAGTGGGAGGGGCAGAGAAAACTAGCGGCCTGTCACCGTTGTCGCACTGTGGTGCCCGAGCACCACGCCCTCCCACCGTGCGGGGTTCAAGCCCCGGCACGTGAGCTCACGAGGGCAGGACTGACCCATTTTGCTCACTGCTACACCCGAAGGGCCTGGAACAGTGTCTGGCCCATGGGGGGCGGAGCCAAGACAGATATTCAGCAGGAGAATAAAATTCTGTGACAAAAGGGATCTTAAACAAGACCAAGCGGAAGTCCCCCTGTGGCCTCTCACCCCACCAAGGCTTTTAGAAATTGGCCAACTGCCGTGACATCACAAGGTGGCAACCCTGGAGCTAGAGCCTGGGTCACTTGAGATCCTTCATTTCAGTTGCGTGGACTGAACAAGAGGCTGGATTTCCAAGCCCTGACAAGCCTGGAAACCAACGACTCCTGCAAATCCACACAGGACACCAAGAGCACAGAACGCGTGGGTACATGGATCTGCACCGCGCCTGGGTCTCAGGCTGCCTCAGCCCACGGGGCTGCTCTAACGGAACCCTTCACACGGGAGGCCTGAAACACCGGGAATCGCTGCCTCGGAATCCCTCTGGAGGCCGGAGGGCCGAGGCCCAGGCACCTTCTGGTGATACCCCGCTTCCTGGCTCCTCCTCCCGGTGTCCTCCCATGGTGGGGCATGGGGCGAGGGGCTCTCTGGGGACACCCATCCCATCCGAGGGAGCCCCCCATGCCCTTGTCCCCTCCCAGAGGCCCCGCCTCCTCTCCAGGGACACCCATCCCATCCGAGGGAGCCCCCCATGCCCTTGTCCCCTCCCAGAGGCCCCGCCTCCTCTCCAGGGACACCCATCCCACCGAGGGAGCCCCCCCATGCCCTCGTCCCCTCCAGAGGCCCCGCCTCCTCGCACCATCACCCCGCAGGCTCCGTTTTAACACAGCAGTTTGGGGAGGGCACGAGCATTCAGTGCAGAACTGAACTTTCGACTCCCACCCAACGTGGAAGTTTCCTTTCGTCTGGAGTAAATCAACGCAGGTCCGAGAAAGTGTCCGCGCCGTCCCTTCTCCACCCAGGACCCCACCCTGATGACCTGAAGCACCTCAGTCCACCGAGGGTCTCACCCACACTCTTGCACCCGCGGTGGAGGCTCTGGGGGCTCCGAGCTCCCCCTAGGGGCCAGCAGCTGCCACCGCCGCCCGGGAGGGACAGCCCAGCAGGTGCAGGGGCGGCTTAGGGATGCCAAGGCTTCCGCCTGCATCTCTTCTCTACAGACAGACTCACTTGCTCGGGTCCGTGCACTGTGCAAACCCCTGCAAAACACGGCTTCCGGGTGCGCACGCGCAGGAAGTGTGACAGGGGGCCGTTTAGGGCTGCTCTCCCGTCTGTCTGGGGTGCTCGGCAGGCGCTAAGGGGCAGGGCCCTCCAGCGCTCCCCTCTCCCCCTCTCGTCTTTCTCTTTCCGGAACTCCCGACCTGCCTGCCGGCCTGGGTGCAGGGCCCTCTGCAGCAGGCTGCCCCTCGAACCCGGGGTGCCCCGCTCGCTCGCCCGCTCGCGCTGCCTCCGTCTCTCTCTGTTCCAAGCAGGCTCCTCCGTTTCCTCGGCCTTTTATGTTGATGCCTCTTTCTGGGAGATGAGGCCCTGCCATCATCCATCAGGGATTTTATTCTTCATCGTGAAAAACCGTAGCCCGGAGGCCAGCTTCTACGTGGTAGATAGTCGGGAGATCAGCCTTAACTCCCAATCTTATAAACCTCTTAGAATAAAATCCCCTCAGATGTAAATGCGCCGTCTCAATAATTAGATAAATATGCCCGACCACCGGTTACCAGCCTAGTGACGGATCTAATTATATTATTTTCCATGACTGCGCTGGCCTGACAATCCCTCATCAAACATCTGTCTCTGTGACTTCTTGCCAGTCTTACACATAGCTGTCGATGTAAAAATACTTATAAAAGTAACTGCTCAAACATGAACATCTCAAGGCAGGAGCTCATTAAACAAAGAAATGGTACGAGCTGTGTTGTGTGCTAGATTAGAACTTTAAGTGATATTTTCTGCAAGCAAGGAAGGTACGGGGCTTTTAAATATTATTATTCACATTTAATCATGCACCAAATGCTCCTGCCTAATTGCTAAATGTTTTCTCTTGTGCTTAAATTCCATGCCACAGATTATTAAAAATTGACTTTACAATATTTATTTTACTTATCTTCTCAAGCCAGACTGGGCTTTAGCCCATAGATTTTGTGAATTATTAATTTTTAAAGGCAATTTGTGCTACATTTTACACTTGGACGGCATCCAGAGAGACACTGATTTCTAATCCAAAACTTGCAGGACTGAGTCACTTTGATTCATCTTTAATCTAAAGGCTCCTAAAGCACACACACCCGGAGACGGAAGCGCTAATGAATCCCTCCGACGTAATGTGGAAAGCTAACAAGCACTTAGTTAACATTTAGATCCGTGTGATAAAACGGGGAGACTTCATAGGTTATCTGAGCAATAACCTTGGGCAGCATAATTCACCCGGTTGTGCAACAAGAGCTGCGGGGAGGGACAACGAGGGGTGAGTAAAGCCAGGGCAGCAGCAGCATCCCCGACCACCCTTCACGCACCTGCAGCCCCGAGCTCCCCATCCGCCGCAGCCGCACCCGCACCCTCCACGGGGCCCCTGGCCTCCCGCTCGGCTGGGAGCCGACGTACACCTGTCACGCTGATTTCCACTTGATTTTCTCACCAGCGCATCGCAGGGAGGTTCTGCTCCGCACATGCCACGTCCTAAAGTAGAATTACGGGCTCCATGGACAGAGCCCCTGCAGGGGTAAGATGACCGGGCGTGTGTGTGCATAAACCCCTGCACCTGCCTCATTCTGCTTAAAACCAGCTTCCCTTTCCTGAACTCCGTCATGTGCTCCAGATCAGAGCTGGAGGGCAATCCTTTGCTCCCCCGGGCTATGCGGTTACACTTACCAAAAAAAAAAAAGGGGGACGCCTGGGTGGCTCAGCGGTTGAGCATCTGCCTTCGGCTCAGGGCATGATCCTGGGATCCTGAATCGAGTCCCTCATCGGGCTCCCTGCGAGGAGCCTGCTTCTCCCTCTGCCTATGTCTTTGCCTCTCTCTGTGTGTCTCTCATGAATAAATAAATAAATCTTAAAAAAAAAAAAAAAAAAACAGGACGTAGGTAACTGGTTCGCAGCATAAAGCACGTGCAACAGAACAGGGAAATTCCCAAGGAAATCAATAAACATCAAGGCGCGGATCCTTCCCCCCCGCCCCCGCCCCAGACTATCCAAAACCTAAAATGTGCCAGAAAACAAAACAAGTGAACGAGCATCCAAACTGTACTAGGAAAATAAAACAATGAAAGGACGCATCACTTGACAATGCCAGCGTCTTGCTGGGTTTTTCAGTGTTTTCGGAAACTCGACAGTGACATCTGTATATTTATATATAAACATATGTAATTGGAAGAGTTCGTAGAGTTTCAGGAATTTCGATGCTCTTTGCGGGTTATTTTTACAACTACCCTGTCCACGTGGTTCACCCTAAAACTACCCTGGGCGGCGAGCAGGACGTTATTTGGACCCGGGCGCGGTTCAACGGCGGCTCTTGCAGACACGAGCTTCAGTTCTCGCGTCTACAGGGAGCGCGATACGGAACGAACATACCCACGACGGTAGACGCCTTAGAGAACCGCCGTTTACCGCAGACGACTTCTCTTCCATCTGGTTTCCGTTGTTCCGTGGACACGTCAACGAGGCGGCCATCGGGAGAGCACTGCTCCCCGGCACCCGCGCCTCGGGGTCCCCTGCCAGGGGACGTGCAGGGTGGTGTGGAGATGCGCGGGGACGTGCAGGGTGGTGCGCGCTGGTGTGACCCCAGAGACCTGGGCTGGCGGCGGCTGAGCCATGCTCAGTGGAGCCCGCAGGCTGCGGCCCAGCCTGAACAGAGCCCACCGCTACTCCCTCCAGCCCGTGTTCTGCGTGACGAGAGGAAGATCATGATAAACTTGGGACTGCTGTGAGCGTTAGGAGAGGAAACACCTGAAAGTGGGTGCTTCCCACTTTGTGCTGACACGGTCAACACGCAATAGGTATGCACTAGTGCTTCAGACACGGGGTGCACGGAGAGGCTGCCCCCCGACCTCACCCCTGCAGTGGGGACTGGGCCCCAGGACCCCGAGGGCTCTGGGTGGGAGTGTCCACACCGGGTGCAGGAGGCAGGGATGCAGACTCCCCGTCCCCGCTCGGCGGGGACACCAGGAATCTGACCCACGAGGCTTCTAGGACCTGAGATTGAATTTGGACAAAAAGAGGAGCATTTTGCTTAAACAATCCATGCGTCTTTAAATGATTTAAACTAAAAAATAAAATAATAATTTTAAAAAAATGAAAAAAGGGGCCCCTGGGTGCTTAGTGAGCATCTGCCCCTGGCTCAGAGAGTGATCCTGGAGACCCGGGATGGAGTCCTGTGTCGGGCTCCCGTTGTGGAGCCTGCTTCTCCCTCTGCCTGTGTCTCTGCCTCTCTCTCTCTGTGTCTCTCATGAATAAATAAAATATTTTTAAAAATAATAATAGTAAATAAGTAAATAAATGAACTGACAAGAAATAAGCCCAGTCCCGTCAGCATCCCTCTGGGTCCAGGGATTTCAGGGAAGCAACGCGAGGCTCCCTGGGCTGCAGGCGAGGCCCCCGGTGGTGGTGGGAGGGACACCTGGCAGTAAACTCGAGGGGCCGCTTGAACCCCCGCCCACGGAGTCGGCCCGTGGGTGCTCAGGAAACCCACGGCCGAGTGGTGGAAGGACGTGTCCTCACCTAACGCAGGGGCAGTGGGAGGGCAGGTGTTCCCCAGGCTCAGCATGTGGTCGTCTCTGTGCCCGGCCTGCTGCGCCGGGGACACCGTGATACGCCAGCGGAGTGGTGACAGCCCAGCAAATGCGGGCCCCATCTTTGCAGAGTTATGGTCCATCCGGACGCTCAAGGACAGGCTGTCAGCTGGCCGCCCGGGGACCCAGACGCACGGCCCCCATTATCACTCCTGATGCGCGTCACCGCAGCCGGGCCTCTGAGACACACAGAGAAATGTGTCCTCGGAAGCCTGACAGCCTCGAGGAAGGCCCCTCCGCCCAGCCCCCCCGCGCAGACCCTTCAGCCCCCAGCCCCCAGCTGCAGCCCCCCTGGCCGTGCTCGCTCAGCGGCTCCCGGAAACACTTCCCACTCCAAGGGGACGCCAGCCACCTCCTCCTCCCCTTGGGGCTCCAAAGCGGATGTTTTACTTGAAGGAGACCTAGGGCGCTCCCCACCACGTCAGTGACAGACCCTGGTGGCGTGAGCCCTTGGCCACCTGGCACCTCCCCTGCTGGTCAGCCCTGGGCCCCCATGCTCGGTCCTGTGGGGGCCCCGAGAGTCCCCCGCACCCCAGTGTACGGGAATCAGGCCCGAAACCCGCTCCCATGAGCACGCAGGCAGCAGCCCTACCTGGGGCCAGCCGGCCTCCTCCTGCCGGGGCGCCGGGGCCGTCTCCGGGACGGACAGCGGGACGGACAGTGTGACCGCCACGCTCATGAGGGTGGGTCAGGGCCCCCCAGGAGGCCCAGGCCCCGAATGCCGCACAGACTGAGACAGCCCCAGTGTTAAAAAGACGTTACCACGTCAGGGTCAGCAGCCAAGCTCTGCAGTTCTTCCCGCCATCGTGCCTGGAGCTCCAGCCGCGCCGCCGCGGGTGGGTGGGCGACGACGCAGACGAGGTCCCCCTGTCACGCAGGCGGCCGCGGCCATGTCAGCGATGGGGCAGATGCAGAGCTCTCCCACACCTGTTCATCGGTGGGACCGTCCCGTCTCCCCAGTGAACCAAAGCCAACTGGCCAAGTGCAGATATTTTTCATGTTTCGTCCCAAGTGTTTACGGAGAGCGGGGGTGTACTTGGCTCCACGTCTCAGAAGACCAGTCGTGGGACTGGCGAGGGGCCACTGGCAGTGGCTCCGTCCGGCCCCTCGTTCCATGGGAGCCATGCAGCGGCCTGGGGACCCAGCCTTTCTCACAGCCGCAGGGCTCAGCTCCAGGCCCACAGTCTCGCCCCGAACTCCCCAAGAAGGGGCTGCTCTGCCCCCGGGGACACGGGGCCTGCCTCTCGCCCACCGGCCGGGGCCAGGTGCCCATGCCAGGAACAGCCGACCTGCAGCCCGGGCTCCGCTGGCCCCGCCGCCAGGCTCCTTGCGCGCCCAGGCTCTGTCCCACCCCGCACACCTGCCCTCCCACCCGGCCGGGAGCGGGATTCCGGGGCTAGGCCACCCAGAGCCGGCGCAGCTGACAGCCCGAGGCTGCTGTCAGAAGCAGCGTACCCCCCCAGAGGCTCCGTGGGGGAGACGATGAGTCTGCTGAGCTTTCACGGGCCTGTACCCCCAGGCGGGGTGGACGCCGACCCTGGGCCCGCGCGGGGCGACTCCTGGTAGGCGCTCAACAAACACACAGCAGATGCTACGGGGGAGCGGACCTGACCACAGCGAGGCCGAGGATGGCGCCTCCCTCGATGCCACGAGCTCCACACCACGCACACCTTCACACTCACCTTCGCACTCACCTCCCAAGTGCGGCAGGCCCGGCCCGGCCCCGGGGGCGGGTCGCAGTCGCAGCCAACGCTGCCTGTGTGGGGTCACCCGCAGGGCTGCGCCCCAGACAGGAGGCGGCTCCGCCTGCCCATAGCACTTCCCATGGGACACCTCATGGAGCGGAAGCTCGGGCGATGCTGTGAAGGACGCGCTCCAAGGCCACGAGAAAGGCTGCGGCTCCGCTTCGGACATTTTCTTTTTCTTTTTAAAGATTTTATTTATTCATGAGAAACACACAGAGAGAGAGAGGCAGAGACACAGGCAGAGGGAGAAGCAGGCTCCATGCAGGGAGCCTGCTGTGGGACTCGATCTCGGGACCCCAGGATCATGCCCTGGGCTGAAGGCAGGCACCAAACCGCTGAGCCACCCGGGGATCCCCACATTTTCAAGTCACGTTAGCACATCACCCATTAGGAGCCCCCACAAGCCCCTCAGGGGACAGACCTGCTTAATGTCACAGAACTGAGCATTCCTCAAGCGTATTTGCTCATGGAAGTGATGCCCGTCCTGGGGGCTTCAGCTTTAGTCTGGTCCTCGGAGCAGGGACCCCTGTGCCTAGCAGGGGGCTGAGGCTGCCTGATGGGGACCCCGCAGCCCAGGCCCTGCCACCCTCATGCCAGGCTGTATCCCTGGCATCCCCGGGTCATGGACCTTCCACCGTGTCACCTCCCTGCCTCCCCAGCTGGCGGGTGGGAGCCTGCAGGGCCTGCGTGCTCCCCAACGGGGTGGGTCGTTCCTTCTAATCTCCACACCCCACGGGCTCTGTCTCTGAGGGACTCTCACGAATAAGCACGCACGCCCCTGTGCTTCAGCTGTTTCATGCACACGCCCCACAGGCCCACAGAACCTGGCAGCCAGCAGATTCTGCAGCCACAGGCCAGGCTCGTCCCAGGCCCAGAGCTCAGGGGTGGCACGTGGGCTTCTGGGCATGCTGTTCTCGGCCGTGTCCATCCGAGTGGGGCCCTGGGTCGTGTCCCCATCTGAGTGGGGGCCCTGGGCCTCGGCAGCCCCGTGCCTGCACCTGGCCCCTCCCAGGTGGGAGACCCCAGTCCCGCTGCGGAGGCCTGTGGACCGGGAGTGCAGGAGGATGGCTGGCCCAGCCCAGCAGGAGCAGGAGAGAATCCTCCCTTCAACCCCAAACGGCTGTGCAGGCCTCGACTTATTAGGTGAGACCCACCCTTGCGAGGAGGCCTCTGCTCTACTCAGTCCTCCACTTCGAATGCTGGTCTCTTTTTTTTTTTAAGATTTTATTTATTCATCAGAGGCGCAGAGAGAGAGAGAGAGAGGCAGAGACCCAGGCAGAGGGAAAAGCAGGCTCCCTGCAGGGAGCCTGATGTGGGACTCGATCCCGGGACTCCAGGATCACACACCCGGCTGGAAGCAGGCGCCAACCCACTCAGCCACCCGGGCGTCCCTCGAATGCTGGTCTCGATGAGAAACCCCCTCATGTGTGGCCAGACCTCAGGGCTCCCGGGGCCTGGGCACGGGGAGACGTACGATTAACCAGCATGACACGGCGTTTCTGTCAAGCAGCGGTCGCCACCTGACAAACGCACGACTCGGTGCTCAGAAAACCTGGCAACCTCGGGTCGGCGCTGGACTCCTGTGATGCTTTCCGTCCCGTGCAGACCTACGGTGCAGGGTGCAGCCTCCAGCGCAGGAAGGGTGGGAGGCGGGAAAGGTCAGGGATGCTCTTGGCTAGAAAACACTGATCCGGGCATTCTTCTTATCCAATAGAAAAACAGAACGTGAAATCCTGAAATAAAAGGACTTTGGTTAAGCCTGTGTCCAAAGAAAACAGAGGGTGCTAAGGGAGGAAGCCCAGGGAGCTCTAAGGAACAACGGTGTTGGGGTGACTTTGGGGGGAGACACTTCTGTAGGGTCGGGAAACCCACCAGGAGCCTGTTACCTGCCCAGCGGGGCTGGCGGCGAGGACCGTGTCCAGGCTGCACGGGCATCAGGTCTGAAGCCGCCAGTCGCCGAGCAACTGATGTGGAGGACGGTGTCCCGCACCCTGCAGCGTCCATGCCCCGCGCAGCGCCGCCGAGGGCCTGGCACATCCCCTGGGAGGCCTGGGCTCTCCCGGTGGGGTGTAAACACGCACCTTCACGTGTATGTACCTAAAACCTAAACGCACTTTGTGGCAAAGAGTCGCCTTGGTCGGTCAATCACTTGAGGGACTATCTGTGTCTTCGCACCGCCCACGGTGAGCAGGGGGCACAGGCTTGCTTCTCCCCCGCGGCCAAAAATAAGCCGGGCTCGCTGGGCAGGGAACCCGTCCACAAGTGCCGGGTCTGAGACACTGTTCACAGCGCCGTGGTCGCAGCCCCATGAGCCCCCACCGGGGTGCGTCCCACGTTGGCGCAGGGACCGCTCGGCTGTGACCCGGGAGCCCTCGGGGGCAGGACAGCATGCCTGGAACCCAGCCTGAGCGCGGTCAGCGGCCGTGTCAGACCTCCCACCTGTGCAGTTCGACTCCGGGGGCCAAGCTCCGTGGGTGGGGTGCTCGCGGTGACCTTGGCCTGGGGACTGCCCCCTGGGGACCTGGCGCCGTGCAGAGGGACCCCCGGAGTCCCAGGTCCGTAAGGCCCGCACTGCCCGTCGCTAGAGTGCACTCCAGCCCCCGGGTCCCCCCGAAGCGCGCTGAGGCTGGGGGTGTCCGAGGGCAGAGCCCACGGGTCCCCAGGAGGCTCCACCCTTACTCTGCACCCCCAGCCCCAGCAAATCTCAGGGGAGCCTCCACCCCCCGGTCATGTCCCCCCCACGAGGCCCACCCTGGCCTGACTGAGGTTCCCATCTAGGAAGGTCTGAGCCCCCCCAGGGCAGGGGGAGGGGGAGGAACCTCAGCTCTCCCGGGGCAGCGCTGCCGGTGAGGACTCGCCTCCTCTGCACGGGAGCTGTCTTGCTGTCTCTCTGCCTGTCTCTGTCTCCCTGTCTCTGTCTCTCACTGTCTCTCCCCCTCTTTCTCTTCTCCTCCCTATCTCCTTGTCTCTGTCTCTCTGTCTCTCACCCTATCTCTCTCTCCCTATCTCTGTCTCTCTGTCTCTCTCCCTGTCTCTGTCTCTCCCTGTCTCTGTCTCTCTGTCTCTCTCCCTGTCACTGTCTCTCTCCCTGTCTCTTTCTCTCACCTTGTCTCTATCTTTCTCCCTATCTCTGTCTCTCTCCCTGTCTCTGTCTCTTGCTGTCTCTCTCTGTCTCTCCCTCTCTCCCCCTCCCTCTCTCCCATTCTCTGTCTCTCCCCCATCTCTCCCTCTCTCTCCCCCTCCCTCTCTCCCTGTCTCTGTCTCTCCCCCTATCTCTCCCTCTCTCTCCCCCTCCCTCTCTCCCTGTCTCTGTCTCTCCCTGTCTCTGTGTCTCCCCGTCTCTCCCTCCCTCTCTCCCCCTCTCTGCCCTCCAGCTCATCTGTCCCAACCCAGAGGTCTGGCGTTGGTCTCACGTGGCTGCCCTCTGGTCCCCCCACCCTGGTCTCAGGGCTCAGGGTTTCGGCGTGCGATGCTGGTGCACTTACCGGGGCGTGTGCAGGAGCCGCTCCTCCCATCGGGTCGCCCTCCACACCCTGAGCTGAGTGAGCCCACCCCCCTTCCCGCAGGAGTCTCCTGCTCTGGACAGACGGCCCAGTTCAGCACATGGGGGACGCGGCTGCCACCTGTCAGGTCTCGGCAGCCCGGGCACCTCCCGAAGGGCCCCTTCCCGACTTCCAGGTCCCCGGCCAGCGGCCGTGTCTCTGCATCCGTCCCTCTGGGGCCAGGTGTGCGACTGGACCAGAGACGCACAGCGGCCCTCCCTGTCCGCGTCCTGGAGGCCGGAGTTCGCGGTCGGGCAGGCAGGGCTGGTGTCCCCGAGGCCTCCTTCCTGGGTATGCGGACGCCGTCCCCTCCCCTTGTCCCGCGTGGCCGTCCCCCTGCGCGTCTGTGTCCTCATCTCCTCTTCCCGTGAGGATCCGGATCGGGGTCCGTCCTGGTGACTGCGTCTTACCTTAGTCCCCTCTTCAAAGACCCCATCTCCAGCTACGTCCCACCCCGAGGTCCAGGAGTTTCCGGGGAAGCCATGGTTCACTGAGTGTGCGGCGTGGTTACTGCCTGGCCGCCTGCTGGCCTGCACCCTGATTCAGGGCCTCCCGTGGCTGCTACCCGCCCGGAAGCTGCCCTGGGTCCCCCGTGACAATCAGACCTTCCCGTCGGCCACCCAACCCCACGCAGACCCAGGGTCTCTCCTGTAATGAGGCCTGAGCTCCCTGGGGCCGTTCGTCGGACGGCAGCTGGGGAGCCGCATCGAAAATACACATTCCTGGGATCCCTGGGTGGCGCAGCAGTTTAGCCCCTGCCTTTGGCCCAGGGCGTGATCCTGGAAACTCAGGATCGAATCCCACGTCGGGCTCCTGGTGCATGGAGCCTGCTTTTCTCTCTGCCTATGTCTCTGCCTCTCTCTCTTTCTCTCTGTGACTATCATAAATAAATTAAAAATTAAAAAAAAAATAAAAGAAAATACACATTCCTGAAAGTGCACGAGAAAAACTCTTTGCCTTTACGCGAAAACCCTTACTCCTCGCCTCCTGCCTGCACTGAGGCTAATTATTTCCTTGCTTCCCTGGGGGCGCCCACCTGTCCAGGCTGGCCCATGTCTGTGTTTAGCTGGAAGTCACATCCACGAGGGACGTACCTGGACGCGATCGGAGCACACGGCTGGGAAGGAAAGTGGGTCGGGAGGGAGGGAGGCCATCTGTCCGGCCGTGTTCTGGCGACACGAGACCCTGAGACAGCGCATGAGAGGGGCCGAGGTGCGCCGCCCGGGGGCTGCCGCAGAGCTCTGTGCCTTCCGACGGTCACCTTCCTCTTGGGGGACACACGGGCCCCGGAGCCACGCCTGCTGCAGCCAACCAGACGGAGATAATTGTACAGAACTCGGAATTGTTGAGATGGGGGCGGCGCCAAAGGGCTCAATTCATGGGCCTCTAGAAAACAACCCGCGCCGGGAAGTAGTGGGGGCTGCTGGGGGGGCGCAGAGCACCGGGTCAAACCCGTACATGTTCTGGCAATTGCGGTGTTTATCGGAAGTTACGGCGGGCGTGCAGTCTCACATGAACGGACCGTCCAGGGAGCTCCGGGCGCTCAGGCCCCGGAGGACTCCAAGGTGCTCGTCCTACTTGGTCAAGAGGCGAACACGGTCCTCACGGAGCAGGACCCAAACTATGGGCCCCTCCCCGCCTGTCCTGCCCCCGCCGTGGGTAAGCAGGGTCCTCCCAGGCTGGGTTTATAACCCATTTTGTGATGATTTTCGGGTGTGGTGTGCGGTCGAGCTCAGGATTCACCTTCTCCAAGCTGGTGTACGGTTTTTTCAACGCTATTTGTCAATAAGACTTTCTTCCGCCCCATAGTGTGACTCGCAGATCTCTGTTGGGAATCCGCTGACCGTATGGGTACGATTCCCTCCCTGAATGCAGTTGTGTTCTGGTCTATTTATCTGCCTCTACGCCACGACCGACCCGACCGCTTGCCACTTGAGTTTGCTCTTTGTTATCAACATTCCCAGCGACTGTGGTCTCACATGGTTCCAGGGAAGAGCTCCCGGCCCCTGAGAGCGCTTCCCCCAGGCTCTGAAAATACTTGAAATCACTTCCAAGGGGCCACAGCCACTTATTTTGCAAAGAGCAATGAGGTCTCCAATGCAAATGTCCTGGATCCCTTCAGGGGATGCGTTAGAAAGGGCACGGGCCAGGCCTCCCCTAGAAGTGACCCTTGGCCAGAGGGCAGCCCGGTGCCACCCGGCACCTCTGCCAGCCCAGGCCGGCCGCTCTCTCCCTCTGGGTCACTCTCTGCGGGTTTGCAGCAGACACTCTGGGTGCAGGGAGAGACTTTCCCTCCAGAAACACCTTCTCCATCTTCCAGACTTTGCAAGGAGGTGGGGGGGTGGAGGGCTGCGGGAAGCGCAGGGAATTCTCTTTGAGCTGGCTCCTCCGAGCTTGCCCCCAGACGTCCGGACCTGAGTAAAGTAGAAGCCCAGCCTCCATGTCCCTCCATACCCGTGTGAGCCCGGCGTGGGGCGGTGCTGAGCCCAGCGAACAGAGTGGGCTGGACGTCCGAGAGCTGCTCAGATGCAACCAACCCAACGCAGAGTGCATCAAGGGAATAGCCACCAACAAAGGTGCTGACGAGGAATCTTCGTTGCGATTTTTCCAAATAAAAAACATGTAATCCCCACCATCTTTCCTAATGACACACTACGGCTGCAGCCAGTCCCCTCCTGGCGCAGAGTTGCAGGTGGGCCTGCCTAGCAAACGGACCAGCTGCTCACTAGGTGTCCTGCTCTGTTCGGGTCGGGGGGCCTAAGCTGGAAACCTGGAACCCACGGTGCTGGAGGAGCTGCTAGGGCATGAAAGATGTCCCGTTAGATTTGACTTATTAAACTGGCAAAATATACACAATGTAAAATTTGCCGTCTTACCCGTCTTTAAACATACAGTTCGGCGGCATCCGATACACATGGGTAGATACGTCGTTGTGCCACCACCGCCACCATCCATCTCCAGACCCTTATTTTCTCGAACCGAAGCTCTGTCCTCATTACACACTGAGCCCTTCGCCCCCCAGCCCCTGGCTCCCACCGTTGCATTTCCTGTGTCTACGGATTTGGGTCCTCTGGGGACCTCGGACAAGAGGATGACACACTGCGTGTCCTTCGGGGACCTATTTATCCCACTCAGGCCCATGGTCCACGCATGTCGTAGCCTGTGGCAGTGTCCCCTGCCCCGTTTTTCAGGACGAGTAATAATCTATTGTGTTGTCCGTTCATCTGCTGGTGGACACTCGGGGCCCGTCCACCCTTCAGCGGCTGTGAACACGGGTATGCATGGATCTCCTTGAGCCCACTTTAGATCGAGGCGGCCTTGCTGGTTGCACAGGGGCTGTGCCACCATTCCCTCCGTCCCGACCCCTCCGCACCGGCACCGACCGACGCTCGCTACTTCCCAGTTGGCGTCTACACGGCAGCCATGCCAGCGGCAGGGAGGTGGTGTCCATGTGCTTTTGGTCTGCATCTCCCTGCCCATGACAGTGTCCGTTGGCCGTCTGTCTGTATGTCTCCTTTGGAGAAGTGTCTACTCAAGTCTTTTGCCTTAAATCTGGATTTCAGATAGACTGAATGATGTTCCGGTGTATGTTTGCCCCACACAATACTGGAGATAGATAGATAGATAGATAGATAGATAGATAGATAGATAGATAGATAATTGATAGATGATTGATAAATATAGACAGATAATAGATGATAGATGATTGATAGATAATAGATGATAGATGATTGATTGATTGATAGATGATAGATGATTGATAGATGATAGATGATTGATATAGACAGATAATAGATAGATGATGGATAATAGATGATAGATAGATAGATAGATAGATAGATAGATAGATAGATAGATAGACAAACACTAAATAAGTATCTGGTGTTTACCCGAAATTCAATTTTAACTCAGTGTCTGGGGTTTTTATTCTATGAATCTGGCAACCCTAGAAAGCAAGAACATTGAGGACCTGAAACAATCTTTAAATATTTCACAATTTTGCTAAGGTGAGCTCTGAAATAGTTTAGTGTATTTTTGTGGGTGTTTGGCCGGTAGCCCTGCTTTATTAGAAAAAAATGTAATTTCATTTTGAGATGCTCCAGACTAAATCATTTGAGCTTCACACTCTTTGTGTAACATTATTGGGCGCCCTTAATGAAATTATAACTCAAGCAAGAGATTTCATTCCCTTGTAGTAAATTAGCTTGGGCTGTAGGGTTTGGGAGAGCCAATCCCTCCCTGGCTTATTCTTCTCGTTCCGTAGAATGAAGAAAGAGCAGGCATTTTATATTTGAGTTATTTATTGTTCTCTCTGAGTGAACATTATACCGTTGCCCGTCCCTACTGGAAACAACAGCTGTTAACAGGCTCCTGAGTGAATTTCAATGCGAGCTCCCCGGCCTCTGGAAAGCCTGGGAAAGGGAGCGCAGGCTCGGAATTGAAAGAGAAAGAGCACAATAGGGGCCTGGTCTGGACGCCTGGAGGCAAAGCCAGGAGCGGAGGTGTTGGTGCAGAGTCACAGGTGATGTGTGCACCAAGGGACCCTCCCTCCCGGGCCAGCCGTCCCCGCTCTGAGGATACAGGCAGACGGGCCCCCGAGAGCCAGCGAGTTCCTGGAGATGCGTCTCCCGCCCCTGCGGGCCGGGCGAGGCCCCAGAACAGCGGGAAGGCCCCCGGCTGGCCCCAGGACGCCGGGACAGGCGGGTGCAGGAGAATAGGGGGCGCGTGAGCCATCCGTGGGTGCTCTCCTCCACCCCAGAGTAGGTTCCCCTGAGGATCAGGGCTCCTAGCCTCCCCTGGGGGGCGGGGGTTAGTTGGTGGAATCTCTACGGAAAGGAGCTTTTCCTTTGGCCCCTTCATTAGTTGTTTTTCAAGTCTCCCAATTGCACTCCCATCCCACAATTCCCCGATCTTTCCGGCTGACAGATTGCAGGGAGGGCACCTGGGGGGCTCAGTGGGTGAAACGTCTGCCTTTGACTCAGGTCATGATCTCAGGGTCCCGGGTCGAGCCCCGTGTCGGGCTCCCTGCTCAGTAAGCCTGCTTCTCCCTCTGCCTCTGCCCTGCTTGTTCCCTCTCTTTCTCTCAAATAAATAAAATCTTCAGTAAAGGGAGAGAAAGAGAAGCTGCAGGGCCTGACGTGGAAGCACAGGTCGTACAGGTCCTGAGTGGCATCCCCCGGGGCCAGCTGCCCGCCCCAGGCCGACCCAGGACAGGTGGTGCCTTCGCTCCCCCGTCACTGGGCCGCGGGCGAAGGGCGCTCTCGGGCTCCTCTCCCTGCTGGGCGGCGCGCCCATCGGCAGGGGGCACAGTGGGGGCCTCCACCCCGCTTCCCTTCCTCCTTCGTGCGCCGCTGCTTCTCCTGCTGCCCAGACGCCGCCGGGTGTGTTGTACAGCGTGAAAGTCCACCCTGGTGCATGCACCTCGAGCCCACAAAGCAAGCTCTCCACTAACGGGGAGAGATGGTCTTGGCTCTGTTTGCACCATCCCCGTCCCGTCTAATGAGGGCTTTTTATCTTAACCCGCTTCACTCCCTCTCTGTGAAGTGCCCTGGGTCCGAAGCGCTGCCCACCCAGCCTCCCGCAAGCCCCCGGGAGGCTGTTGCCCCAGAGACCATCGCTTTGAGTTTGGAGGAACACAGAACCAGAGGAGGAGAGATGCCAAAAATGAGAAAAGAAGAAAGATGGAAATCATAAAGTTTAAAATGGAACGGAGAGAGGAGTTTGATAAAAATGCTGTCAGAAATTCAATAAAAGACTGAACCAGAATGAAGTGGCTGAAACCAAAACGAGCTTTCAACCTCCCTTGTCCAAATCCTCAGTAATAAGAACCTAGGACAACATTGAGTTTTTCTGAAACTCGATGTCAAAAGTGCATTTCCTGTTCTTCTTTTCTTTCCAGACAAAGTAAGCATGTTGTCAGCCTTGATCGCTCCCTTCAAGCACTTAAGCCCCGAGGCCACAAACACGGAGGATGAAGACAATCTAAGTAAGCGGCTCCCTTCCCTGAGCAGTCGCCCCCGGCGCACCAGGGTCCCCTACTGTCCCCAAACACGGAGACCCCTCGGGGTGACGGCATGGCTGTCGGGCTTCCTGGAAGAGGAGGCTCTGCTCCCATCCACCCCTCAATCCCTTCCGCATCATGAATCCCGTCCCCACCCGGAATCCTGTCCCTACCTAGAATCCCGTCCTCACCTAGAATCCTATCCCCATCATGAATCCTATCCCCACCGGGGTCCTGTCCCCACGTGGAATCCTGTCCCACCCGGGATCCCATCCTCAGCTAGAATCCTGTCTCCATGTACAGTCTCCTCTCTAGCCGGGATCCCGTCCTCAACCAGAATCCTGTCCCCCACCTGGCATCCTGTCCCACCGGGAGCCCCATCCCTACCATGAAATCCTGCCCCCACCTGGAATCCCCTCCCACTCTGGGTAGTAGAAAAACATGAACAGCGACTATAATTGAGCACTCGAGGGATTGCAGGGAAATGATCAGTCTCTCGACAACCCCCCCCTCCTGTCTTTCCTTTGTGCTTCCCCTTCAAAAGGAAGAAGGAAGGGAAAGAGGGCGGGAAGAAGGTGAGGAGGGAAGAAAATGAACAGTTTGGACGATTATTTAACAAGAAAAGAGCTGGACGGGTGCCTGCTTGCTGGAACATCTCTGGCTCGTGAGTGAGACCGGAGAGGCTCCAACACAGTGTGGGGTGGGGACGGGAGAGTGGGCTGGGGAGGGAATCCCGGGAGTCACGGGGGAGTCAGGGCTGGTGTGTGTGTGCATGCGGGGGTCCTGGGTGTGTCCCACACACTGTCACCCCTAAACAAGGGGATGGCACACTCCAAACCACACAGACCCCCCTGCATGTCAGCGTCACGTCACAGATGGGTCACCGTCCAGATGTGGACTGAACCACGGCTTGCTGGGGGTGGGCCCGCAGGGTGCCCGTAGGAGCGCAGGGACCTGGACAACAGGCACACGGGAGGCCCCACACAGGAGTGCCATCCCCCCTACCATCTGCTCGTGAGGAACACGGCCATCAACGGGACCAAGGCTGAGGCACTACCCTGCGTCGCCCCGCAAATCAAAGCCACCGAGCCACTGCGTCAGAACCAGGGCAGACCCAGACCCCAGCCGCTAGAAGTAAGGGCTGTGGGGTGCGGACTCAGTACGCCCGGAATCAGAGCCTCGGGACCGTCAGGTCCGGCGCCCTCCTCAGCACGGCACCTGCGTCAAAAGGAAGTGTGACAGATGCTTGCTCCTGTCCTCTCAGGGCCTAGAGGGGAAAGCTGCAGGACTAGGTCAGTTCACTGCTACCTGCTTCAGAAATGGGCAACACACGGTACACATACTAGGAAACTGAGCTTGCAAGCACACGTGCCCCTAGCTGACCTGGACGTGTGGACAATGCGGTTTGATCAAACGCGTGGAATAAACACGTTGGGAAAGGAAATCTTCCTCTGCTCACTCTCCTCTTTTCCACCTTGGTGGGCTCAGTCCCCGCCAAGTCATCTTGGAGCCCAGCGTGGGGTGAGACCCCCCCGAAACGACCTCATGCTCCGGCCCACCTCCCTGGGAGCCCGTGCCCCGCCCTCCACCACTCAGCCCCAGGGCTTTGTCCCCACGGCGGGCAGGGAAATGTGACCAGAATCACGGAGTTGAGATGGGAGTGCACTAGGACAGTGCGTGGAGACCTGCAGCAAGAGCCTGGAACAGAGTAAACGCACAAGCTGGCCATCTCCCCTAATTCAGCTCGCTGGCTAACGGGTGGGAGCCTGCAGGCAAGGACGGCATGGGAGAGCCTTTGCGGTGCTTGGAAAACCTTCTTGGGAAACCCTATTCTCATGCACTGTTCAGGCCTCCCTGTAACGTCCTGGTCTTCAACTTCTCCTGGTCGTGCTGAGTACTGAGTCTCAGCAATTTGTAATCCAAGCACCACTGGGATGTGGGAGAGAAGTGGGTGGTGTGAGCAGGGTGTGTATGACAAGCGTGATGTGTGCTGTATGCTTGCACACACCAGTGCAGGGAGGAAGGGTGGGTGGGCACACACTTGTGCAAGGAGGAAGGGTGGGCGTACACACACCTGTGCGGGGGGGGGAGGGGCTGGGCGTGCACGCACCTGTGCGGGGCGGGGGGAAGGCTGGGGGTGCACGCACCTGTGCGGGGGAAGGGGGGGGAAGGCTGGGCGTGCACGCACTTGTGCGGGGCGGGGCGAGGCTGGGCGTGCACGCACCTGTGCGGGGCGGGGGGGAAGGCTGGGGGTGCACGCACCTGTGCGGGGCGGGGGGGAAGGCTGGGGGTGCACGCACCTGTGCGGGGGAAGGGGGGGGAAGGCTGGGCGTGCACGCACTTGTGCGGGGCGGGGGGAGGCTGGGCGTGCACGCACTTGTGCGGCGGGGGGGGGGCGGGGGGAGGCTGGGCGCGCACGCACCTGTGCGGGGGAAGGGGGGGCAAGGCTGGGCGTGCACGCACCTGTGCAGGGGGGAAGGCTAGGCGTGCAGGCACTTGTGCGGGGCGGGGGGAGGCTGGGCGTGCAGGCACTTGTGCGGGGCGGGGGGGGGGGGGGGGGGGCGGCTGGGCATGCACGCACCTGTGCGGGGGAGGGGAGGGGCTGGGCGTGCACGCACCTGTGCGGCGGGGGGGGGGGGGGGGAAGCTGGGCGCGCACGCACCTGTGGGGGGGGGAGGCTGGGCGCGCACGCACCTGTGCGGGGGGGGGGGAGGCTGGGCGCGCACGCACCTGTGGGGGGGGGAGGCTGGGCGCGCACGCACCTGTGCGGGGGGGGGCGGGGGAGGCTGGGCGCGCACGCACCTGTGGAGGGGGGAGGCTGGGCGCGCACGCACCTGTGCGGGGGGGGGGGGGAGGCTGGGCGCGCACGCACCTTTGGGGGGGGAGGCTGGGCGCACACGCACACAGCTGTGCAGGCAGAAGAGTAGGCAGGTAGAAGCGAGTGTGAACCTGCCTTGAAGCCTCCCTTGCTTCCTGAGCCGCGTGACTAGGTGTGTCCGGCCTGTTACACGGGGTGCTCCGCCCGTTTCGCGGCGAGGTCGCGCCTGCAGCCTCCGTAGGCTCCCGCGGCCCCGCGCCCACGCCCGCGTGTCCCTGCAGCCGAGCCCGAGCCCGCGGACACGGCGGCTGTGGGCGCCCCGGAGCCCGCGGGGGGTGGGGGTGGGGGTGGGGGTGGGGTCTGCCCCGAGGTCCCCTGGGCAGCCGCGGGCGACTGTGGCGCTGCCCGGGGCCTCCGCGCCCGCCGCCGACCGGGGCCACACGAGGGCTCACGCCGGGGCCTCGCCCACACCTGCCCCGCGCAGCCGGCGCGCCCCTGGCAAGCGAAGTTCCAGGCGCGGACACACGCACACGCGCGCACACAAAATCCCGCGCTTCGTCCCGGGGCGCAGGCCGCACGCGCTGGGCCTCGAAGGCGGCTGCGGGGTCGGGGGCGCCGGAGGGAGGACGCGGCCCGGCCGAGGAGGGCACCTGCGGGCCAGGGGACGCGAGCCCCACGCGAGCCGGGCAGGGCGGGGCGGGGCGGCGGCTCCCTCGCGGACGGCGGCCGGGTCCTCGCCCGCCGGCCGCTCACGTCCCCCGGGAGCCGCTCGCCGAGGCCGCAGCGTGGACGTGCCGGTCCCAGCCCGCGAGGATGCTCGCCCCGGGGTGTCGGACCCGCTCTGCCCGGATCCGCGGCCGCCCCCGCCCCGTGCGCCTGCGCAGACACAGGCCGCGGCGGGGGCGGGGGCGGGGGCGGGGGCGCGGCGGGGGCGGGGCCGAGGCGGGGGAGGGGCGGAGGCGGGGCCGAGGCGGGGGAGGGGCGGAGGCGGGGGAGGGGCTGCGCTGGGAGGGGTCGTGGGCGGGGCGGGGACTGGGGAGGAGCGTGGGCGGGGAGCGGTCGTGGGCGGGGAGGGGCGGGGACTGGGGAGGAGCGCGGCCCGGGGCGGGGGAGGGCGGGGGCGGGACGGGGGCGGGGCCGGCCGACCGGCACGTGCATGACCCTGCAGCGGTGCAGCCCACCCGACCCGACCCAACTGGTGACCCGCGGTGGCGCCTCCCGCGGCGACGGGAGTTTCCTGCGAGCGGCTCTAGGCCCCGTGTCCTGAGAGTCTCTGAGTTATGACTGAGGAGAAAAGCAATTATTTGGGAGAATGAGCTCCAGGGTGGAATTAAAGGACTCACTAATTCTTATAACCTAGTGTGACCCGTCCGGTCGGGCTGTTCCGAGTGTACAACAAATACAATCTCAGAAACAAATCATTTTTATCACATCATAAAGATTCTAGCGCCAAATCCTGCCCCCCGACCCCAGGGAGAGCCCTGGCAGGTGGGCGGGCCGCCGCCGCTATGGCCACGGGGATGACAGTGCTCAGGGAGCACACAGCCTGGGAGGCCGTGGCGCTCACGCATGGCCGTGTACAGATCCCCGGGTCTCCCCTGAGCCACGCACAACACCCAGCAGCCAGCTCTGCACACCCGTCGCCCCCAGCACCCAGGGCTCGAGTCCCACCTGCACTCTCCCACAGTGTCCCCTCGGTGAGGCCTGGGACAGTCGCCGGAGAAGACCGAGTCTGAGCAGCGAGGAATGCAGGTCAGCCTGCAGGGTCAATGCCGGACAAGCTCCCTGACGACTCCGGATCGGAGCGAGCCTGCTGCCCACATCGGGTGCCCCAGTGGACAGGGTACAAGGTTCGAGGCCTGCGACCAGCCTGAGCGGTGATGCCCCCAGGGCAGATTGGATGAGGAGCATCTGTGTCCCGCCCCCCTCCTCAAGGGTGACCCGTGACTGTGCGCTTGGATCCCGCGAAGCCTGGGCCCAAGGTAGCACGTGCAGGGCCAGGCACCCCGCGGCCTGCATGACGATAAAGAGGCTCAGTGGTCATTCTGACGACAGAGCACAGGAAGCCCAGGAGCTAACAGTGAGGGCCACTCCCTGGGTCAGGAGGGGACTGCAATGCATCTAGTACCTTCCATGTGGAAGAAGGAAATGTGAGTTCGCAGGGTCAGAACTGGAGTCCCGTGGGAAGTCCGTGTGGAACGACAGTAGCGAGATGGCCTGGACCTGGTGAAGGGGCTGGAGGCTTTCCAGCGTAGGCTGCCGATCTTCCAGCGCGGGCTCCCGATCTTTAGGTGGCGCCAGGGCTGCGGGCCGGTCTCTTCGCCAGGCGGCCTCCCCGGGCCCTCACCACCATCCTCTGGTGACAGGGCATCTGTCTGTGTCCCACTGGACCGGGCCTCCCAAGAGACCAAGGCCATTTACCCAAGGCTGTGGGCTCTGGGGAACTGGGAGGGTGGGGCGATGTCCGCCTTGCTGTCGGAGGGGAGATGCGGGGTGGGCGCCGGGCTCAGACAGTGACAGTGTCCTGGGGGCCCTGGGCTAGTCCGTAGGAGGGACTGCCTCTGTCTCCTGCTGGTTTCAAAACACACAGAGAAACGTGCTTCCTGTGTGTTGGGGGCCTGGCTCCTTTGGTTCACGCTCAGAATAACATCAGAAGGCACGTGCTCTGAACACTGACGTGTGACATTTTAAGAAAACAGAGTTTGGGCATGTGAAGGACCTGCCCCTGGTCATTCCCACCCAAGAGGCATGAGCAGGAGCCGCGAGCTGGCAAAGTGACTGCCGCCCCCCGGACCCTACGGGCCAGTGAAAGAACACTCGGCCGTGTGCACGGGAGCCCAACGCCCGACCTGCATGTCTGCAGAAACCAGGGATTGTGGCCGGGGTGTCCAGGGTGCGGCCCAGATGCCCACTTTCTCCATCAATTATTATTAGTTGTTGGTTAACGAGGAAGCAAGCAGCCTTCCTGCCGCAGCGCGGTTGCCCTGGCTCAGGCCCCGGGCAGCGGTCACGGCGGCGGCCATGGGGTGTCGGGGAGCCGGGCAGGAGAGCAGAGAACCAGTTCCATGCAGGTGGGGGAGGTCGGGCCGCAGGGCTGTTCCTCCAAGAGGAACCTTTGTACCTCGAAGGCAGCAGAGTCGCTCAGCGAGCCCCGCCTTCTGGGAACCAGTTCGGATTTAGAGCAGCCCTGGCAGTTTTCTACGCGGTCTACCCTGTGGCTCCTGGGTTGGGGTTTTTTTCCCCATCTTTGCCTTCAATTTGAGAAACTGCATGGTTCATCTGATCTACTATCTCCGGGCCTGAAATACCCCGAAGGGCACAGCTCTTGGCTCTCTGTCCCTCAGACGCCTCACGATTAACAAAAGAGGCAGAGATTAACTGCTTGGTATCTGGGAGGTAAGTCCTTCTACCAGAGCAGCCTGTAAAGGGACGGCATCCGCCTCCCGCTGAAGGACCCTTGGCGTCACACCTTTGAGCAAAGTTACAGCCACAAACCCACCGCCACGCGCCACGCAGAAGCAAACTGCCCGAAGAAACACGGACCCAAGGATCCATCGTTGAGCGGTCGGGGTTTTAGCAGACGGAAAACACCTCCCCCCGCACCTGACCCCGGGGATGGCACAGGAGCCCTGAGGGCGCGGCCCCCAGAGAGGGTACCCGCCCGTGGGCACCTCGCACTTTACCAGTACGTTCTCTGCCAGCAACGCCCCGGGGGCGAGGTCGCGGGGTCTATGGCTCTTACCGGCCCGGGGCAGAGCTCAGGGAGCCCGCTGGATGTCTGTTCAGGAGCTATGGGCTGGCTGTAAGAAGCACCCCAAGTCTCCACGTGCTCAAGGGGAGCCAAGTGACTCCCGACTCCCGGGGATCTGCGTGGGCCCCGCCTGGCCCCGGGCAGCCGCCTCGCCTCCCACCTCTGTCAGAACCAAGGGCCAACCGCGCTCAGCATCCTCAGGCCACCCAGAGCCCAGCACAGGGGTCGCCGGGAGGTAGCCCAGAAGATGATGGGGCGATTCTGCTTCCATAAAATCAGCCTTACAGTGGCTGCAAAGGTTCCCAGGATGCCAACGCCCCAACCACCGAGCCCAGATCCAGCGCCTCCCTGCTTGAGCCTCGTTCCTTCCAGAACATAGTGCTGCAATCCCCACACGGGGTGGATTTTAGGAATAGGATGTGCAGCTTGGTGAAGATGTGAGGCACCTGCGGCACCCACCTCCACCTCGGGGGATTCCAGGGGAGCCTGAGGGGTCAGTGCCCTGGAAGCATGTTCACCTGTGGGGCCATCGGGACTCTCGTCCCGAAGCGACCACACCTGAGATCTCCTGCACAGAGCCGCGTTATCGGTTGCAGGTGCCCCAAGATAGCCAGTCCACGGAGCACGCGTGCACCACCCACGGTTAGCAGAGGACGGTTCTGCCGAATTTACTTTGTATCATCTCTTAAGGAAGGAAGGAAGGAAGGAAGGAAGGAAGGAAGGAAGGAAGGAAGGAAGGAAGGAAGGAAGGGACCACAGACACAGAGCAGCCCCTGAGCCCGCATCATTTTCCTCCATGTGTCTCGGGGGCAGTACAGATGTCTCAAACCTTTACCACCCACGTGTGACCACACCGTCTGTGTGTGTGTCATTCAAAGTCCCAATACCCTTGCCTGCGTGTTGTTCACCATCTAGTGCATTCCTGAGATTCACCCACGCTGATGCACACAGATGTAACTCATGCTCCTGACATTAGCGTGCACCCTGTCGTAAGACATCACAGTTTACACACCCCCACCCCAAACCTCATAGAAGGGCTGGGCTGCCTGTTGGTCTGCTCTGGGGTGGCTTTGGGACACGGGAACGCAGGGCCTCGGACAGCTGGCCTCAGCCCCAGACATCACAGCCTGCGCCCAGGGCCGCAGATGGCAGCCGTGCCAGGGGTGCTGTGCTCCCCCACACGCCCCCAACACCTTCTGCTCTGAAATGCGTCTGTGCAAGAACTGCCCCGGGGGACGCGGGTCCTTCTGCCTCCGGGCAGGTGGCCCCCCTGTCCGGAGCTGCGGCGTCACACGTGTTCCTGCAGGTGCCCGCCCAGGGTGCCCCTCCTGGCTGGCTTTTCGTTCGGGCCAGGCCAAGCTGCGCCCTGGAGACCCCCGTCCTGCGTGTGGCCGGTAGCGAGCTGCCAGCGCCCTGGGTCACGGCTGTCTTTCTCACTTGCAGGTACCAGCAGTGCCGACGTGAAAGAGAACCGCAACGTGAGCAACCTGGAGGCCCGGCCCCTGCCCGCGGGCGACAGGGCCCGGGGGGGCACGCCCAGTGTGAAGAGGAAGCGGCCCCTGGAGGAGGGCAACGGCAGCCACCTGTGCCAGCTGCAGCTCATCTGGAAGAAGCTGTCGTGGTCTGTGGCGCCCAAGAACGCGCTGGTGCAGCTGCACGACCTGCGCCCGGGCCTGCAGTACCGCATGGTGTCGCAGACCGGCCCGGTGCACGCACCCGTGTTCGCCGTGGCCGTGGAGGTGAACGGGCTCACCTTCGAGGGCACCGGGCCCACCAAAAAGAAAGCCAAGATGCGGGCGGCGGAGCTGGCCCTGCGGTCATTCGTGCAGTTCCCCAACGCCTGCCAGGCTCAGCTGGCCATGGGCGGCGGCGCGGGGCCATCCCCGGACTTCACCTCCGACCAGGCCGACTTCCCCGACACGCTGTTCAAGCAGTTCGAGCCCACGGCGCCCCCCGAGGCCTTCCCGGGCCGCCGCCCCGCGGACGCCGCGCTGCTGGGCTCGGGCTGCCGGCGCGGGCGCCTGCTCTGCCGGCCCCTGGACCTGGTGGGTGCCGCCCCGCGCGACCGCAACCCCGTGGTGGTGCTCAACGAGCTGCGCTCCGGCCTGCGCTACGTGTGCCTCGCCGAGCCCACTGACGGCCAGCGCGCCAAGGGCTTCGTCATGGCCGTGAGCGTGGACGGCAGGACGTTCGAGGGCTCGGGCCGCAGCAAGAAGCTGGCCAAGGGCCAGGCGGCGCGGGCGGCCCTGCAGGCCCTCTTCGACATCCGCCTGCCCGGCCACGCGCCCAGCAGGCCTCGGAGCCCGCTGCTGCCCCAGGTGAGACGCGAGGGCGGCGGGCGGTGGGGGCGGGGCTAGGGCGGCCGGGCGCTGACCACCGACACCCCCTCGCCCCCCCTGCCCCGGCGGGCGCCGACGCCCCCCCCCTCCCCAAACTGGCACTGACTCCCGGTCCCCCGCCCCTCCCTTTCCCCCCGTGCCACGGCCAGGCACCGACCCTGCCCCCCACCCCGGCCAGACACCGACCCCCCCACCCCCCGGCCGACCCCCCACCCCCAACCCCCCCTGCCCCGCCCGGGCCTCGGCCTCGGCCTCGTCGCCAGGAGCGACTTCCCGGCGTCCGCAGAGAGCAAGCCTGTGAGTGTGCAGAGCGTCCACATCCGCCTGGCGTGTGGGCCACGGGGGGCAGCGGCCGTCCCAGGGGTTATGGCGGGGGCCCCCGCGCCTCCAGCAGGCCCGTCAGCGCCCGTGGGGGGCAGGGACCCACTGGGCTTTGGGGACAGGCCCCCAAGCCCGCCCATCCCGTGTCCTGGGGGACGCAAGGCCCAGGATGCGCGGGGCGGAGGGCTCGGCGACAGGTGCGGCTGGAGGCGTGGCGGGCACGAGGTGGGCACGTGGTGGGCACAGCAGGCACGCGGTGGGCACGTGGTGGGCACACAGCCGTCACATCGCAGTCACGTGGTGGTCACTTCCCGGCCGCGCGGAGTTGCGGCTCACGCTGGGGCCCAGGTCGGTGCGCGTGCACATGCGTGGCCGGCCCATGCCTGGTCCCCAGCCCCAGGCACTCGGGTCCAGGTGCCCCTGGAGCCGCAGGCGGGAGCAGGCGGGCTGGGGGGCGGGGGCGGGGCCAGCGGGGGGGCGGGGCCAGCGGGGGCCCCGTGCCCCTGGGTTCCGGCCCCCACAGACCCCGGGGCAGAGCCGCGACAGGACGGCGCCGGCTTGTGGCTCAGCGGTGGGTGGGGCTCGGGGTTGGACCCACCGCGAGCCCCGAGCGGGAATTCCTGCTCCGCCGCCGCCCCGGCCTCCTTCTGCGCGGCCCTGGAGCTCCTGAGCACCTGGAGGCGCCTGGACCGGCCCCGCCTTTCACCCCACACTCATCTGTCCAGGTGCGCGCCCCCGCGGCCTCCATGACCCACACGGGGGTGGGGGGGGTGCGCGGCCCGGCTCCCTCCTCCCCACCCCTGTCCTGGGGGTCATGGCCCTGCCACCTCCCCCATCACGTGTGCAAGTGTGCAGCCCATAGTCTCCATGACGCACCTGACCCCCTGAGGGGAGGAAGGGGTGCACAGCCTTGCACTCTCCTCCTCACCCCTGTCCTGGGGGTCACGGCCCTGCTCCCTCCTCCCCATCCCTGCTTCCTCATCCCCCACCCCTGCTCCGTCCTCCCCCACCTGTCCAGGTGTGCTGCCCCTAACCTCCATGACCCACCCGACCCCCTGGGGGGGTGCACGGGCCCTGCCCCCTCCTCCCCCCTCCCCCCTCATCCTGTTCCTTTCTGTGCGCATCTCGGGGTCTGTGGCTCGGCCTTGCCGACATGGAGGGCAGAGGGGCCCTGCGCAGGATGGGCCCCGCGTGTCCGAGCACCGCCCAGGAGCGCCCCCGGCCTGGCCTCTGCCCCTCCCCCCTGCGCCCACGGGGCTGGCGGTCGGATGGGGTCTGCGTGCTGCGGCCCAGGCCTTCTCCTTGGCTGAGGCGACCCGGGGCGGGGGGCGGGGCAGCGCCCTTGCCCCTGCTGAGTAGCAGCCAGTGGACCAGGAAGGCAGCCCAGCTGGTCCCCTAGAGCCGGCCGCGGAGTAGGGTGACGGAGAGCGCAGGCAGCCCGGCAGCCAGCCCGTGGAGGACCTGCCGGGCCCGCGGGGAGGTCGGCACCCTGCCTCGCTCGGGGTGAGTGTGGAGGGTCCCGGGGCACGTCTCCACGGGCTGTGAACGCTCAGGGCGCCCTCTGCGGGAAGCCTCCCGTGGACTGACACTGGCGAAGGAGAAGCTCCTATGTGGTCCCACGCGGTCCCACAGGGAGCGGCTTCCAAGGCCGCAGTGGGCCCCACGCGAGACACCTGTCCAGCAGGTGCTGGTGTGCGGATCGGGACCCTGCAGGTCGCCTCACCTGCATCCTCCGGCCCCGAGCACAGGACCACACACCCCAGCCCTGATCTGCCCCAGCACCCGTGCGGGGAGCACAGCCGCCCTGTGCCCCGAGCTCTAGGCCTGAGGGGACCCTGTCTGGGTGGCCGTTGCCCCGTGCTGGTGGCCCAAGTACCGGCCCTGTTGGGGTGTGGAGCGCGTGCCCCTCCATGCTGTCCACCTGGAAAGGCAATCTTCACACACTTGCTTCTGCCTCCACTGAAGAGCAGTAGCCTCTGCAGAATGAAAACCCGAGGCTGAGATTCCTCCGGGATCGGGTTTTCACCGATTCCTTTATCGGGCGCGTTTCTCAGAACTGGGCTAGTTTCCTTCCTTCGCTTTCCCAAGATCAGGCTTTAGGTCTCAGACCAAGACTGTATTCCACTAAGACGCGGTGCAGACCTCGGGGGGAGGCTAGGACATCGCACAGGCTGCGCACTCTGCAAGTCCGTTGCTGAGGACAGCGATAGACCCGGAGGCAGCAGGCCCCTTCCCTGGCCTGTGCCTGGTGCCCCTCCTCCGCACAGGGGTCCTGTAGCTTACCTGCAAGGAATGAAGAGACCGTGTCAGGATCCACACATGGTACCCAACCTGAGATGGTTCGCCGTGACCGTGTCTAGGCTTCATGGGGGCGCATCAGCAGTGCACGTTCAGCAGATGCCATCCTGTGAACTTTGAACATAGACCTCGCCCCGGGCCAGCGGAAGGCGGGACGGTCCTCGCTCGTGAGCGGCTCCCAGTCGCCCTGCGATCACAGGAGGAACCGAGGGCACAGGGACCACCGTCCTGCACCCGCACCGCCATCCACTCTTCAGGTTGAGCACCGCCTTCAACACACCATGTGAGACAATCAACACCCGTGCATCAAGCAGGCTCCGCGTTAGGGACCTTGTCCCAACCGCAGGCCGACATGAGGGTTGTGAGCACGAGCCAGGTCGGCCGGGCCCAGCTGGCACATTCCAGGTCACGGGCGTTAGAGGCATTTTGGACGTAAGGATGTTTTCAACTTACAATGGGCTGGTCGGGAGGTGACCCCATCACAATTGGAGGGTGACCTCCAAATGCTCATTCCCTGGGAGCATTATCATAAAGTAAGATAAAGTCACAAAATCCTTCTCTGTTAGGCGTTTACTTCCCACCCCCAGCACGAGAAGTGCTGACTTCACGAAAGCATTAGATTCAATGGCAAAGGCGGCTCTCCCGGCGACGCCTGTAAAAGGAGAGTGGGTCAAAGTTGCGTGATTTCAGGAAACAGCTCCTCCGGTGAAGACAAGGACATTTACTGACTTGAGTGAGCTTCTCTCTCACACTCACTGTATTTAACTTTGTTTTGCTTTGTTTTAGTTTCCACGTGTCTCAAAGATTAGTCTTTCCCTTAGAGTAAGAGGGAGAATCACCTAAACGTGTTCCTGCAGGTGCGTTGCTCCGACGGCATCCTCGGGGGTCCTTGCCCAACTCGGGTCCCGCGTGTGCCACTGTGGCTGAGGCGGGAGGAACCCTGGGACTCTAAGACACGATGGACAGGAGCAATTATTTTTTTCTTTAAGTTTCTGCGTTCAGCAGCCGATGTGGAGCAGAGCGGCGGTGCGCAGCCCCATTTCATGGAGCCTGCCCCCGGAATTAGCTGCAGAATGGGGCCGGGGGGACCACTGGGCCTTCTCCACAGCTGTGCGGCGGGACGCTAATAGGCCCCCGCGCTGTCCTTCCCCAAACCGCAAGGTCACCCCCAGCCGCCTCCAGCCGCTTCCCAGGTTGTGTTTCTCCGCGCTCTGTCCGTAGGGTGGCCTCCTAACCGCCCCAACGCGAAACCGCTAATTACTGTCGCCGCAACAACTCAGCAGGGCTGGGGCCCTCAGACCTTAAATAGGCGTAAATTGGAAAACAGCAGTGGAAATAAATCACACCCACGTGGCTTTGAGATGGCTGGACGCTGTCCACGCCGGTTCCCCCGAGGACGCGCAAAGCAGACGCCCGCGCCCTCCCACACGGCTCTGGGGATGCAGGAAGGCACAGCCAGGGCGGACTGTGCCAGCGGCCACGGGTCCAGCCTGGGGCAAGCCCTGGGTGTCGTCTGGACAGAGTCCTACAGCTCCGCGGGCCCCACACGCAGGAACAGCAGTCTAGACCCGAAGTCACTTCCCTGGGAAAGGGTCCAGGAAGGCATAGGAAGGAAAAAGCAGCGAAGATCCAGGCTGGGGCAGATGGAGCATGTTTACAAACCGCTGGTGAATTGGTGGGGGGCTCTGATTGAGCCGCACGTGGTCGGCCAGCACCTGGGGGACGCTGCTCTGCTGAGGCTGCAGCCGGTGGACAGTGCAAGAGACCCTCACCTGGCCGCAGCGCTGCAGACTCCAGCCTGATGTGCGGGTTCCCTGGGGCGCAGGGTGAGCCCTGACTGGAGGCCGCTGTGGGCTGGGTGTCCGGTGACGCCGTCGGGCCGGCCCTGGGGCTGCCAGGGAGGGACCCAGCCATCGGGGAGCCGGGCAGGCAAGGACCAGAGGGATCCCAAGAGAAGACGGTGCTTCGGATCCAGCGTCTGCACCCCCGCGGGGGCTGCGGGTGATGGCGACGAGCACGTGGGCCGGGACCCAGTGGGCAGCAGGATGAGCGCACAGCGGCACACAGCCCAGGACCCCACGGACCAGTGGTGAGCGTGCCTGGGGCGCCCATTTAGAGCCTGGAACCGTCTCGCTGGCGGGGAGGAGAGGAAGGCGGCTCCGTGTCCACTCAGCCAGAGGTCCCCGCCTCTCCATCCACCGGGCTGGGTCCCGGGGAGCAGCATCCTGCAGGCCCGACTGTGGCTGGCTGTCCTGGAGGAGCCCTCGTCCGGCCAGCCGTCCCAAGTGGAAAACCCACGCGAGTTAAAACTCCGCACCTTCTAGAGGAGCCCTCACACCACCAGTCAGACCTGACTTTCTTATTTCTGTATGTTCCCCATAGAGGAATTTGGGAGGGAGGTTAAAGTGAGCATTTTATTAATGTGATCTGAAGAATGGAAATTGGACGCGAGGAACGACTGATAAAAGGATAAAGTATGTGCAGCGCAGTTGCCGGGGCATGGGAGCCGCCAGGACCTCCCACCGGTGAGTGAGCCGGAAGGTGCAGGCCGCATCCTCGTCGGCTGGCATGGCTGGCACGGCTGGCGGAGACATGGCTGTCACCGTGTGTCGGCCTTCCTGTGCCCGGGAGGTGCCTGGGGGTCTGGAAGCCTCCGCCCTCCGTGGGCTCCCCCGTGTGGACTGGCTCCCACAAGTCTCCTCATCTGAACGGATGCTGCAGGACGTGCACCTTCCCTTGGTGGCAACGTGAAGGGCCCAGACAAGGCCCGCATGGGCCCCGGGTCCCAAGCAGGCTGAGAGCAGACTCTAGCCTGCGATTAAGTGTCCCAGCATCTGCCTTGAGTGACTCTGTGACTCGCTCCCTAACGTGTCCTGGCGCGTGAGATGGGAGCTAGATAGTGACGGCAGCGTGGTGCAAGAGCATGGACGGCGGGAACCCCGACCCCACAGCGGGTGCCAGGCCCCGTCCTAACGGCCCACGGCGCCCCCTCGACGAGGGCGGAGAGACAAGGAGAGGGACGGGAGGCGGGAGGGGTGGACGGCATCACCTAAACCGGTGGTCGGAAGAAGTTCGACGGGCCACTCGCCTCAACACGCGGGAACTGGAGCCTCTAGGTCCCGGTCACGGCGCCCGGCCACCCGTTGCTCCCCTTCACTTCAACATGCGGGAACTGGAGCCTCTAGGTCCCCGTCGCGGCGCCCGGCCACCCGTTGCTCCGCGGTGCCTGGCCCGAGCCCCGGCGCAGCGGCGCGGTCAGCTCCTAGATTTACGGGGCCACAAGCCCACCCCGGCCCAGCGCCGTGCACGGGGGGCCCCTTCACGTACCTGGGAAGGTCGGCTCACGCTCCGTAGAAAGCTCCCGGACAGACCCTCACGGGAGAGGGAGGAAAGACTCTGAGTTACATGACCTGCTGCTGCTGCTTCCCAGTGTCCTGCGAAGATCCCTGTGCCCGCCACGTGGGCGCCCCCTGCGGGGAGAGGCGGGCGGCAGAGGGAGGCCGCACACGGGACACAAAGGCCACGGCCACCGAGGACGGCACACAGGAGCGGGTGTAATTCTTCCTGGCACTAAGGACAGCCATAAACTTCACCTGACGCGGGGAACCCTCGGCGGGCTCAGAAGGGGCGGGTTTTTTCCTACAGAGAACTCCCGTGGCCTTCGGAGGGGGAGCAGGGTGCAGGAAATGTCTTTTCCGTGAAGAGCACCTCGTAAGTCACCAGGAGCTGAACCTAAATGGAGTTGCAAAGGTCATTCTTATTTTATAACAAGAAGAAATTTCCAAGGAGCCCTCAAACCCTTCATTTCCACAGCCGTGCGCGCTCGTACATCATCCGCTGCGGTCAGCCGCCTTCCGCGGCCAGGGTATTCATTTAACGAGCATCCAGAGGGCTCCCACGGTGTGTTCGGAATCTCAAGGGACAGAGGTGCTGGAGAAGCCGAAAACCAGCCTTTAGATGCTTACAGCGTTAACTAGGTTCTGAGTATTTAGAGCTCTGGTGAGCGGAGGGTGGGCGTGACGAAGTCATTAAAGTCACAGCGAGGGCCACAGGAACGGCACAGTGAGGCCAGTGCCTTGGTGGAGGTGCCGCGGCACTCCCTCCGGCCCGTCGGATTATTGCAGAGTGAGCGGCAACCTTTGAGTCTCTCACAGAAGCCCACTGTTGGGAGCCTCCTGCCCTGAATCCCCAGGCCAAGCGAAGGATGATTCTGAAATGAGTCAGTGCTGAATTTATAGGCATTCCACAAATTAGAATGTTTGTGTATCGGAGTTTCTTAATATGGGGGACACGTTTAGAAATCACTAGATTTTACAACCAAATAGCTTTTGAATAAGAGTTAATTATGTTTACGTTTGTCCCGGAGATACGTGGAAACACACTATGAATGGTCCTATTAACCACACAGCCAAATGTGAAGACCCACTTAGTCCCATTCAAATCCAAATTCAGTGTTAAGGCAGTTGGAAGGCAGTTTATTTGTGATGCAAACGTATCTCTGACTTGTATGCACTAAATGGAATAAACAAAGCAAGAGCTACTTACAAAAACAATGAGATAATCAGGATGTGCGAATTTTGCTTTGATGATTTTTAAAATGGGGGGGGGAAGCGAGAGAGTATATCTTATCTAGGCAGAAATTTGCTTATTCTGATTTAAGATATATCAAAATGTTCCCTAAATTGAGAAAAGACATAAATGACTGCCAGAGTTTGTTCATAGCTCAACAAATGGCTTGTAAACTGTCAGGCCTACTTGCAAAGAGACTGGTTTCCATGGATCCATCCGTCCATCCATCCTCCCCTCTTAGCATCTGTCCATCCATCCATCCACCTAGCCAGCCATCTGTCCATCCATGTATCCATCTATCCTTCCATCCATTTGTCCATCATCCCATCCGTCTATCCATCTCTCCAGCCAGCCAGCCATCTATCCACCATCCCTCCATACATCCATCCATCCGTCCATCTGTCCAGCCATCCATCCATCCATCCATCAGTGTATCCATCCTCCCATCTTAGCATCCATCCATCTATCCAGCCAGCCATCTATCCATCTATCCACCATCCATGTATCCATCTGTCCAGCTGCCCATCCATCTGTCCATCCACCCATCCTTCCATCCATTTTACAAGTATTTAATGAGCATATGCTGCCTCAGGTGATGTGCCAGGTGCTAGGAATACACAGGTGAATAGGATAAAGACCTCCCTCCTGGGAATTGCTCACGGCTGGTCAATGGGTTCCCCAAATTGTGCCCCAGTAATTCCCAGCATAGCATCTGCCTGCGCATCACATCTTAAAATGCAGATACTGGGCACTCGGCCTAGACTTGCCACATCAGAACATCTCGGGTTGCATTTTCACAAAGTCATCCAAATGATCCTTAGTCACGTGAAAATTTCAGAATTGAACTTGTGGAACGGTTTGGAATGAAAACAAATAATTATGATACGTTTCACTGCACCGTTATAGGGATGTGTTAGCGTCGGGTAAAAGCTGAGGGGAGAGGACTAAGACCCGCAAAATAAAGACTCTTTGTTAATGAGAGCACGACGTCCTCCACACTGGAGCTGCACAAAAAAGTTCCACGCATCCTGTAGAGAAACCAAACGGTCGAATGTGAAGCTAATGTTAACTCTGTGCAAATGTGTTTGGCTTCGTGAGGCGACTTTCCTTATAAAAGGAAAGCTGCAAAATCACAGAAAATAATCCACCTTGAAATCTCAAGGGCTCATCTGTTAAGGTTGTAAATCTTAATGAAGGAATCTGTATCAAAGTAGCTGGATTGACAGGTGTGAATTATGACGATAAATGTCCACGTGTGCACACGGAGTGCGTGTGTACACGATGAAAGCAAATATTCTCTTATTCTTTTTATTCTGACTCTTCTGAGGCCTGTTTCTCTTTAAGAGGCACAGGGTGACAGACCCACAGGGTTCACATGTGACTGCTTCAGACGTTACTGCCCCCGGCACCTAATAGCAGTCATAATTTTCAATATATTTGACCCAAAAGAGAGGCTGGCCTCTTTCATGCGTCATGTCATTCACTAATTAATTAATAGGAAACTGATAATTAATCCATTTGCTGGATATCCGCTGAACACCTGCTCCATGGCACGTGCGGCCGTCTTCCTCCAAAATGTGTCCCGCTCCACGGCTGACGCCGGGGAGGGGACCGCACAGCAGGGTGCCTTGCATCCTGGCTCCCACCTTCCCAGAGGCGACAGGCAGGCACATGGGCACAGAAATGACTTCATTGTGCCTCCAGCCCAATTCTCATCTGATTTATAAACATTTCCACCGTGAGGTTTATCTGCATTTGTGAAAATGCCCCTGGAGTGCGTGGCACCCGTCTTTGAGAGACTCCCTGACCGAGGACAGCACGGAGGGAGCAGGGATCGTGTCTGGGGCCGGGGCCCTGCAAGTGCGAACGGCGGCACAGGTGCAGCGTGGGGCCTGAGCTGGCCCGACGCCCGCCCTCCCGCCAGTTCTACAGCAGCAGCCCCACGGAGCAGGGCCACGAGCCTCTCCTCCTACTCGATTCGGCTTTCCGGGCTTGGGCTGCTGAGCTGTTTTCCTATGTGACCGTTCTCAGACACACACACACACACACACACACACACACACACACACCTCTGCCTAGTTACTAGAAGTATTAGGATGATGAGAAAAACTACGCCAGGTGTAAGGACAATCACCCGCTGACCCCAGAAGCAGCCGCGGATGTGCTCTGGGCTCAGCAGACCGTGGCGGAGCCGGCTGGCCCCGTGGTCGAGGCCGTGGCCATGGACGTGGGAGCCCAAGCCTCTGCCCCACGGCCGGCGCCGTCTGTGTGACTTGGGCACACCGCCTGTTCTGTGAGGTTGGCGACGAGGGGTACCGCCCTCGCAGGGCCATGGTGACGACAGAAGTGCCTCGTGCGCCCTGGACCTCGTCCTTCCCGACAATGCAACGCCAGCCGCCTAAATATTGTGTAACGGGGGGCGACTCCAGAGTAAGCGATCAGGCACCAAAGTTCATCAAAAGCGAGGGGAAAGCCAGTAAGAATTGAGTAAACTCAGCTAAGTCCGGGGCACTTCTCATGAGCTCGGCAATGGAAGGAGAAACGGATCAAGCACTTCCCTTAACGAGCTCAGGGACCGCACTCTGCGATGGTCACCTGCAAGTGGTGCTGGCAGTGGGTGGTGCGCACGGGCCCGAGCCCCAGCAGTGGGCCCGCCTGTGACAGGGCTCCCCGCAAACGGCTGTGCCCCTGCCCACAGTGTCTGCCGCTCCGTTCCTGGCCTTCTTTTTCTGTTAAGGACAGGAAAGGAGACAAGGAAAAATCTGGATGACCTAAAACCTAGAGAAAGGGAAACAGCAGCTGGGCCTCCCAGGGTAAGCAGATAAATTATTTTTACTTATAGTCAATTTAGTCAAATCATTTGAAAGCTTTGAGGGTTTTCCACAAATTCATGTATCCTATCTGAAATTAACCAGATATCCTCAAAAAACCAAAATTGCAAAAACATAGAAGGGGAGGGGATGGGCACCTGGGGGCTCAGTCACTGAAGCATCTGCCTTCGGCTCAGGTCATGATCCTGGATCCTGGGCTCAAGGCCCACATCAGGCTTCCTGCTCAGTGCACAATCTGTGTCTCCCTCTCCCTCGGTTCCTCCACCCTGCTTGGCTCTGTCTGTCTCTCTCCTCTCTGTCGAATAAATAAAAATCTTTTTAAAAAAAGAGGAGGAGGAGGGGAGTTCTCTCCATTCCTATCCTCTGTGCTCACCGGTATAAACACGTACACGCTCCTGGGGCCCTGAGAATCCTTATTTCCAAATATCAAAAACATGCCATTCTTTGTTGCAGTATTTCTCATTAATCAGTAAAAGGTCTGAAACTTCTCTATTAGATGCCCCCAAACAGCAGCAGGCACCTGTGCTAATAGCTCGCCTGGTCGTCGCAAATGGTTCGGACCATTACCTGGTCAGCGTCGTGTGTTCAAGTCTCCAACGTGTGGCGTGTGTAGATGGTGCGTTGGGGAGAAAGAGGAAAATCTAGACCTTCGATTACGTGGTCTTTTAATCTCATTATTTTTATAACACTCCTATTTTTTTTTAACACTCCTATTAAGCTAGATCAGAGGCCGTAAATTCTTCCTGTCAGCATGCGTGATCCAGCAGTTTTTAGTACACTCAGAGTCGTGCAACTGTTACCGCTAACGTTAGAACATTTTCACCACCACCACCCTAAAAAAACTCAAAAAACGGTATTAGCATTCTCCCCACCCCCCACGCCCAGCCCTGGCAACCACAGAACTACCTCCTGTCTCTAAGGACCGGCCTATTCTGCACATTTCACGTAAATGGAATCACGCCCCTGGCAGCCTTTTGTGTCTGGCTTCTTGCACTTAGCGTATTTTATTCAAGGTCCATCGATGATCTAGAATATTACCGGTGGTTCACTCACTTTTAGAGCCAAACTGCATTTGATTATATCGATGTGCCACCTTGTCTTTACCCATTTGTATGTCGATCGTTCAACATTTGGGTTGTTTCCACCTCTTTGGCATATTATGAGTAGTGCTGCTATGAACGCTTGTGTCCACGTTCTTGTGTGGACACGCGTCTCTGTTTCTCGTGGGTGTACGCCTAGCAGGGGAGCTGCTGTTTCTAAATGCGCTTAACATCTTGAGAGGTTTCCAAACCGGCTGCATCCATCACTTACGGTCCCTCCAGAAATGCACGGAGGCCCCCGCTTCCCCACGTCCTCGCCAACCGCTCCTAGGACCCGCCCTCCGTATCTTAGCCAGCCTCGGTGTGAAATGGGGTCTTCTGTTAATTTTGACTTGCATTTCCCTGATGACTAATGATCTTGAGGATCCTTTCATGTGCTGCTTGCCATGTGCACATCTGCTACGGAGAAGTATCTGGGTTCTCGGGCTGTTTTTATTTGGGTCTTTCATTTTCTGAATTATAGGATTCTTTATATATTCTGGATACTAGTCCCTTATCAGACACACGACTTACCAAGATCTCCTCCCATCCCGAGCTTTGTCTTTGTACTTTCTTGACGATGTCCTTTCAAGCGTGAAAGTTTTTAATTTTGATGAAGCCCAAATGATCCATTTTTCCTTTTGTGACTTATGCTTTTGGTATCACGGCTAAGGGATCATTGTCCCGCCAAGGTCATGGACATGGACGACTGTGTTTTCTCGTAATGGCTTTATAATTTCAGCTAGAACCTGCAGGGTGGTGTTGAATAGAAGTGGTGAGAGCAGACCCCCTGGTCTCATCCCTGAGGGGAGGGCAAAAGTTCCCAGTCTCTCCCGTTGAGTGTGACGCGAGCTATGGGCTCTCATAGTTGTTTCTCAGGTTGAGGGGATTCCTTTCTGTCCCTCGTGGGTGGACCACGTCTCCTTGTTTTTCAAGTTCTACTTTTGTGTGTGTTTTACAAGTTACATTAGCATAACAGCTTACAGCATCTGTAAACGAGCAGATATGCTAGGTGGGAGGAACCCTCAGAGCTGCTCTAGGCAGAACGGCGCACCGCCAGTTTAAGGACCCCAGGGCCCTAGCACGGCACTGCCAAGCCCCTGGCAAGGAGTCCGCCCCACGGTACACATCACGCCACAGACTCTGCTGATTCTGTTCCGAGGCCTGAGATGAAACCAAGCAGGCGTGCAGCTCAGTCAACCCAGACTCATTCCTCCTTGCTGAGGACGCCCCACGTCCACCTTCAGGTGCAAAAGAATGTGGATAGAACTCAGCGATTATCCAGCTCTACCCCACTTCTATGGTAACCAACAGAGTACCACTCAAGGGAAGAGACCATTGAACATGTCGCTTCGGTCGGAGAAAACCGTCCAGTGGTGTGTGTAGATGCTCCAGAAACGCCGGAGATCACGGCCTCCATACAGCTTCCCCAGCCCAGACCCTGACCCACGGGCGTCCGTCCTGGAGCATCATCTACGGGCGGCCAGGCCCACTGCACCCGGAGGGCCCCGCCCGTGTGGACCCAGGTTGGCCCGGGACTCGCGGAACCCGGGGCAGGCACCTGCCCGGCTGAGACACCACACGGATGGATCTCAGAAGGGCAAAGACCCCGGGTTCCCGAGAGCGGGGACAGAGAGAGCTGGAGGCTGGTGTCCACGGGGATGGGGCTCCCAGAGCAACCGCCGAGCGGCCAAGCTCTGCGGGAAGCTGCAGGGACAGAACCAGCCAGAGGGCCAAGGCGGAGTGCCCGGGAGGAGGCTGCCTGCCTCCTGCCTGCCTGCTGCTCGCCTGCCTGCTCTCCCCACAGCCAGACACCTGCTTGAACATCCTGGGTCGTCGGGCCTCCGGTTCCCAGTTTCAATGATTTGGAACAAATGGTCCATTTTAATAGATTTAATTATTTGAACTTTTAAGAATCGCTGGCACAGATTGAATGGCAGGGGGGTTTTTGATCTTATTCACACTTTCATTACTGTCGATGCCTGGATTTCCACTCAGAAATAGTCTGACAATCTTACATCTCACCGGGCAGTGTGCATGAGAGGCGGCGGTTGCCAAGGAGCCCGACCCGTCAAGACGGGTGCTGCCACGCAGGGAGCTGCGTGTTGGAGCAGCAACGCGTCCCAACCCGACGGTCGGACCGTAAACTGGTGCCGTGACCAACTCCTGCACCCGCACGCGGGGGGCCAGGCCCTGCCAAGGACAGCGGGGACCGAGCCCGCGGCGCCACAGCTTCCCCTCGGCGGACGGGGGGACCGCCCATGGACTGGCCTCCAGGAGCTCCGCGGCGTCCCTCCTCCCTCTGACCACCCGGGATGCAGCCTCCCGCAACGGCGGCTATGGGTGGTTCTCCCCGCCTCACCCCACCTGCTGCAGCCATGGCCCCCGCTGCCCTCCCCCAGCTGATCCAGGGACACCCACTCCCACCGCTGCCCTCCCCCAGCTAATCCCGGACCCTCACTGCATATTTTCACGAATCCAGAGTATCTGCGGCTCCGTGCAGCGCGGCCCGTGGCGAGGCGACCCTGCGACGGAGGTGCAGGTGGCCCGCTCGGGGTCTGTGCTGGTCGTTGCCGCGCATATTCATCACTAACTCATGTAGCAAAAGTAGCTTCTGGAAAAGGGCTTCCCCCTCTGCTGACCTCAATACTTCCAAGCCCAGATTTACTTTTCAAGTCCGTCCACTCACAGAGCAGACGGATGTATTCCTGCCCTCCTCCCGCGGGATCCCATCCCAGGGACACGCCCCGGGTGCTGTCCTGTTTCTCTACGTTCCGGAAACTAGAAGTGCATGAATTCGAAATGGAGTTTTGAAATAACTGGAAATTGTATCTCCTACTGGCAGACTTGGACAGGAATCGTGATAAATGCAACACCATCCCTTCGCACCCAGAGCGTGGCAAGGAGACTGTTCTAGATCCTCCGCACTGTGGACCTGGAAGGTCACACGCCATGAAGCGAGTGACACGCTCAGTGGCCATCATGATGCGTGCCCAGTTTTTGCTTCAGGAAAACGGCCCCAGACGGCCAGCTGTTTCGAGCATCCATGGCTGGCGTTCTTCGCTGCGTCTCGACCCGCCTAGTGGGCACGCCGCGTGCTCCAGCCCCCCGCCCCTCACTGCAGCTCCTCCCCAAGCTCCCAGACTCATCACTCGGTCCCCAAACCGAGAACTTGCATAGTCGGCAGTGAGAAGAATCCACTCAAGGGCCCTGAAGTCTGAAGAATCAGGGAAACTATAAGAAGGCAGACAGAGATGAACTGGGTTGAGACCCCGTCCCGCTGGAGCGAGCCTGAGCCCCATGCGGCGCTGAAATTTATGAAAAAGACAGACGGTCTCCTCGACGGACGGCGCCTCCCAAAGTTTTTATCAAACGGGATTGCACTCCTTCCAGCAGCAGAAACTGAGATTTAGCACCAAACGCAGGAAATGGAGTTTATGGCCCATCCTTAATGATTTCCAGCTCTCCCGTCGCCTCCTCTCACCAAGCTTCAGAGACTTTCATTAAAGACATAGCGAGGAATGTTGAGACCTGCACTTTTCTCTGGTGCTGAGTTATTTAGAAATATCACCAGGGACCAATTTGTGCCTCCCGAGCCCAGAGCTGGGGTTGCTCTAGGAGAGGGCAGCGCAGAAAACAGAGTAGGGCGCGTCTATTTGTGCTTCGGGCCCTCTTCCTGCCACCAAGGGGACGTGGACCTCACGCAGGTGCTCCCCGCCCCCATGGCCACTCCCGCGGCGGGAAGGTGGGGTCGTGCTCTGGTGAGGGTCTCGGGAGCTGGGACGCTGACCTCAGAACAGTGCGTACTGACGGGGTAGCGTCACCCTGCCTCTGAGGACGGCAGGCGCCCCGCTGGTCCTTGCTCACGGTGGGACATCCCCGAGCGGAGCAGGTTGGGGTGTCGTCTCTGGAATCAGGATGACCCCCGCCCCAGGTTTGCCCATGGCCAAGAGGTGGGAAGGGTTTGGACTCCACCCCTGCAAGAGGGCAAGACGCCCACCGGAGCACTGCCGCACGGGGAGGCCTGTAATGAGCCACTGGGACGGGTCTGGTTCCAAATGACTTATATTGGCAGATTTATTTTATTTTTATTTACTCATGAGAGACAGAGAGAGAGAGAGAGAGAAGCAGAGACCCAAGCAGACAGGGAAACAGGCTCCATGCAGGGAGCCCGATGTGGGATTCGATCTCAGGACCCCAGGGTCACACCCGGGGCCCAAGGCAGACGCTCCACCGCTGAGCCCCACAGGCGCCCCCGATGTTGGCAGACTTCAGCGACAGAGCCGTATGACCCATCAGCAGAGATGGAGGCCCAGGGGTGTCCAGTCCCTGTTGTCTAGGGGGTGGGGGTTTTACATTTTTCAGTGTAACTGGGACATTTAACAGAAAAGTACGCACCCACTGAAGAGCCAGTCCCAACAACCGTGTGCGGACACGGGGTCAGGTCCGCGTAGACCTGCAACACCGCGCGACACAGGCACCCGCCTGGCTCTCCACGTTGTCTTATCCGAGGGCCTAAAAAGCAGGAAAAAGGGGCATTTTATCACTGCCCGCCAGCACTCCCGCGTGCTGATGTTTTCTCCTTGGGGAATGGCTTTATCATCTGTGTCTTACTGCGCGGCGCCACCTTATCATCTGCCCCATTACGGGAAATGAATGAATTTATGGGGCCCGGCAGCCTGTCAGCAAACCTCATCTTATCTGGAGGAACGACAGTTATAAAGTCAAGCCCAGGGTGACTAAGTCAGTCACGGTGAGGACCCCCCCGCCGCAGGCAGTGCTTCAGTCGCATGTGTCGCAGCAGGAACCGCTGGCCGCCCGAGCCCTGCATCCGTTTCGGCCTGAGGGCACCTGCTGGGGTGCGGCCCCGGGTGCAGGGGACAGCTGGCCGCCTCTGGCCACTCGCTGAAGTCATGACCCCTGTGGACGTCGCTGCCTCCCGCCCGACGGATCGCTCCCTCCTCGCTCGCAATGTCAGGTATCCCCGGAGCCCACGCGGCTGCAAGAACCACCAGAGTGAGGCCGCCGTGTCCCGCGCCGCATGTCCAGGACCCGGGGCCCCACAACGTCGGGGCAGGACTGGGCGCTGGAGCCACACGCGGTGCCCAACCGGCGCACTGGTGGGGAAGCCCGGGCTACCCCAAGGCAGGACGGCAGAGGCCGGAAAGAGGCGGAGGCGCCAGGGAGTCCCAGTCCCCGCTGGGCGTCCCGAGGGAGCCACTCATCCGGGCGAGGGCCACGCTGCATCGGTGCCGGCTCCCCCCGAGGGGCCGCGGCCTGCAGGAACAGCCGGGAGCCCCCCCCCAGTGCTCCTCAAGGGGGATGCCTGCAGCCCCGCCCCGGGCCTCCCCCAGCTCCCAAGTGCCCGTGTCCCGGGAGAGCTTGGTTCTGGCCTCACGGGTGACAGAGCAAGCAAAGCGATAGAGACCTACCCGGCAGAGGCCGGAGGGCGCCTGAGAACCCCAACCACCGGGGCCATTTTATAGGAAATGAACTGGGTGAGTGTCTTGTCAACGTCCGGGTGGACCTGCGAACATCTGGTCTACGTTCAGAACAGACGTGTGGACTCCGAACGGACAAGATGTGCTCGGGGCTCCCGTCTCCTCCGCAACGCTCCACACCCGGGGTGTCTGTGGTTACTTAGTAGCCACTAAAGGGGGAGACTACCCAACATTGGGAGCTGGGAGCCAGGTTTATTTCTCCTGTTTCCATCTTCTCTCTGTTCCCTCGGGCTGGGTAGGAGCCTGGCGCTGGGGCCCTTCCCCCAACTTTCCCCGCCTGGCCCATCTGCCCTGACTCGTTCCTACAGTAACAGGAACTCAAGTGGCGAGTTCTGGTCCACGGGCTACAGGACGCCCGCCCCCTGTGACCCCGCGGCCCCACCCCACGGGCCCCATGGATGGTGAGTTTCACGTTTTACCCCCATCACGACGGGCGGAGTGTGATACGCACAAATGTTGGATTTGAGCAGCTGGCTCTGAGCGGGGAGCAGCACCCTGCTGCTAAGTGCCCCCGGGAGCATGTGCGGCGCTTCTCGTTGCTGCCAGACGACTCCGGTGCCGGCATCTCCCCGGACGCCCCAGCCTGCGTGGAGCACAGATCCTCTGGGAGTGGTCAGCACCCGGCGTGAACGGGACGTTCTGGCGTCGTGCCACCAGGGTTGGTCTTGCCACCGCGAGCCCACGGTTACCCGGGATTGGCACTGCCTCCAAGTGGGTTTTGTGTCTGTTCTCTCGTCGTTCCTGTGAGACTCAGGTCGCGACAGACACTGAAGACGACATGCGTTGCACTCTGTCCAACGGAACTGCAGTGTAGTCTTCACTGCCTCGAACGGTCCAGCAGCGCAGAACGTACACAGATCAGCCCCAGGGGCTTCGATCCCCCCACGCGGGGTGGGGCCCGCTCCTGGTGCCGACGTGCTCATGGTGGGCATCAGCTGCACTCTCGCCAGGTGGCGAGGGACCCTCCCCGCGCGTGGCCTGGGCGGAGGGAGCACCAGGGAACGTACATCCTGTGGGCAGGCAGGAGTGAGGGTACGAACGGGCCAGCCCCACACGCGCCCCACCGCCCACCCGCCCCCAGAGAGCAGGGAGGGGCTCGCTTTAGGACTCAATGTATCCCAAGGGCCTGCAACTTCCACACCGCACCCAAATCAGAAGCGGTGCCCAAGAAAGGGACGTCGTGGGGGGAGAGGCAGTGATTTATATGAAAAGTCTTCCAGAGCCATGAAACCCTAACTCATATTTGCTCGGATCTTTAAAACTTTCTCTTTCATTGGAAATAATAAAAGTATGTGAGATCCCCACCGAGCTGGGAAGATCCCGGCCATACGATCACTCAGGACGCCGACGGCCCCTGCGTGCCAGGTGTTCGTGATCACGGGATGGTGCACAGTCGCGCTCAGGATGTCGTGCCTGTGTAAGAGACGCTCAGGAAGTCTCAGGGAGCACCGCCTCGCTCCGGGTAGAGAAGGGCTGGCACAGCCATCGCTGGGGAGTCCGGCCTGCCTGCCTCTGCGACCATTTTTCCTAATAAAGCAGAAAAGTAAGATGTAAGCACAGGGAGAATCACCCAAACCACCAAATAGACTAAAATATAAAATAAAAGGCAGCACATAATACAGGGAGGATACAGCACGCAGTTTCCACGGACGTTCTAGAAATGGGAGGGTTTCGTTTGGTTTCAGAAAGACCCATAAATGTGGCTTTCCTTCCAGCCTGAAACGCTGGCAGCTCAGGAGGAAAGGGTCGGGTCCCAGATGGGGCTTAACTGGGAGAAAAACAGTGGGGCTACATTTTGTACACAAGCAAGCACATGAGTGTGCATCCACACACATGTGCACACACGCATAAACACATGCTCACGTGTACACATGCAAGTGTACACCTGTGTGCAAACACAGGCACACATGTACATGCACAGGTGCAGACATACAAATATGTGTGCGTGCTTGCACATGCATAAACATGAATACATGCACATGTACATGGTACGCTTGTGCACATGCATGCACATAGGTGCACACATGCACATGTGCTGACACATGAACATATGCACACATTCACAGGTGCAAGCACACGTGCACACACACATAAACACATGCTCACAGCATGCATGCAAATGTACACCCACCTGTGATCACATGCACACACAGGTACGTGCACACATATGCAAAGGTACCCCAAGCACACATACATGCACATTCACACACATGTACACATGTGCAGACATGCCTACATTGTGTGCGTGCACAGACATGCACGTGTGAATACTTGCACGTGTGAACAGTACACTTGTGCGTATGCATGCACACATATACACGTGTGTGCACGTGCACAATACACATGAGCACCTGTACACGCTTGTGCATATATGTGCGCACACTCACACGTGCACACCCACAGCCTGGGCCTCAGGAGCCGGGAGCAGAGCACGTCACTCATTTGCAGCAAAATGATGGGAAATCTGTCATTGACACTTTGTTTTCAGAGCTAAATGCCACAAAATCTGGTGGAGCCGAGGCAGTTTACTTCTCTTAGGCCCAGGCCCAGGCTGACGGGGGACTCCCAGTCATAGGCTGGGACTGCTTTGCTGTTTAATAAGAACAGCCCCTGCCTCTTGAATGTTAAGGCCTTAGGGAGCCACTGTTGGGGGCAGGAGGCAAGTCCACGCCTCCGAGTGGCTGCACTACTGCAGGTTCTGTAGCAGAGGGGCTCCCACATGACCAGGCCGGGACCTGGCGCCGCCCGCACCCTGCACCCCACACACAGCCGTCCCCCAGACTGAGGGCCAGGGGCCCATCTCACGGGCAGGCACGGGGCAAAGGGTCCCAGGCGCAGCCGCAGAGCTGACACCCAACCACTGTGCATCCTTGGCCACCAAACCAACTCACAAGTGCAAAGGGATTTACTTTCAGCAATAAATGACAAGTGGGAGCATCCGCACTTTCCAATCTGAGCAAGAATGAAATTAAGAACTGCAAAGTTCATCCTGGTTTTGAAAAAAAATTAAACTTTTAACATTAATTGCTCCTGAACATTTGTGAGTGCCCCAAATCCTGACATAAAAGCTTTAATTTCTATGCAAAGCAGATAGGATGATTGAGTTATAATTAAAATGATAATTATACCCTTAATGCTCCATATTTGACTTTTCAAAAAAAATGTTATGCTCCAAGAAAAGCTATTTAAAGATCAGAGGAAAATGTTTGAAAATGAATGTATTCAAGACATTTTAAATCTTTTAAAATCCAGTTATTGATTTTTACATGCTTTCAAGTGTAGTCTAAAACAGTTCTTCATTTATTTTGGTCGATGGAAATAATAAAAAATCATTGGGACGTGAAAAGCTTAAATGAAGGCAGTATTCTGGAGGTTGCTATATAATGTGATAAATATTTGAAATGTGCAGAGGAGGGGCGTCAGGCCTGAGCACGGGGCGCTCTGAGCCCCACGGTGGTGGCAGCGAGGAGCCCACCGGCGGAAGCCACCTCGGGCCGCCCCCCTTCCCGGCCCCTGGGGTGTCACTGGGCTTGAACACTGCAAATATGACATTTCCTTTGATCCTCTATCGACCGTTTAGAATTAAAAAGAACACCTAAAGCTATAAATCAAATGTCAGGTGCGAAGTCTGGTGGAACCCTATCAATATCCCATGATGCGTGGCTTGCGGGGGGCCTCGGACACCCAGGGGGCAGCAGGGCGGCAGGCGCTACGGTCGGGGAGCGTGGACACTCGGGAGGCCGCATGTGGGCTGGGCCTGACCGGGCCGTGGCCACAGACGCTCCCTTGCACCCCTCGCCCGGGCCCCAGATGTCCCAGGGGAGGGCACCGCAGCCAGGAGGAGGGAGGCCAGGGAGGAAGGCTGCCCGGAGGGCTCGCTCGCCGCCAAGGTGGCTGTGGCACTGGGGTCACAGTGCGGCGTCCACGGAGCCGGAGCCAGCCCCACCCTGGCCTTTCTGGGAGACGCTCCTGCCCCCTCTTCCGCCTGAAGGGCCCCGACTCTTCCAGGAAATTCCGCAGCAGCAGTGAAACACCCAAGGAGCAGAAGAGGCCCCGACGGCACAGGCGCAGCGGCGCAGGCAGAGCCCCCCGGGTGGGGTGGGGTTCCCCCTGGGAGAGGCTGGCCTTCCCGAATCTGCAAGAACTTCCCGCCCTCAGCATGTCTGTGTGCTGATGGACAGGCCTCCCAAGGAGGCCCGTGGCTGCAGGTGGACGGACCCCGCGTCTCGGAACCTCAGGTCGCGTGTCGGGCACCCTATAGTCTGCACATCTGCGTGGGTGTTTGCAGACCCCAGGGGACTCGGGCGGAGGGCTGGAGGCAGTGGACCCCGCAGGCGCTGTAGCAGGGCTCCGTGCGAGCCCATCACCCAGTGGGTCCAGCAGGGGGACCTGCGACAGCGGGGACATCCTGGGCCGGGCTCCCTCGGGGCCTCCCCTCCTGCAACCTGGGTGCTGCTGGGGAGGGTGTCGGCGTCTCCAGCTGCGAGGACGCCGGGGAGCGTGGCCAGGATGCACTTCCTGGGATGAGCCCGGCGGGACCTGGGGCCATGGGCCCGTGGAGCTCCAAGCATCAGGCCCGGGCAGCAGGAACCGTGACCCCAGGCACCCCAGGCCTCACCACCAGCCTGTCCCTCCGTGGGAGCGGCCCGGAGTCAGCCCGCGGAACGTGCCGACCCACGGCTCTGCCGTCACCAGGTAGCGCTGCCCGTGACCCAGACCCAGGGCAGGGACCACCCGCTGGCCTGGGCATCCTGGAACATCTGCGGACTCGCAAAGCCACCGACGTGAGCAGACGTCCCTGTGGGAGCTTCACGCAGCAGAAGTGTGGCCCCTGCAGCCTCGCCTCCTCGCTGTCCCCGCCGGAAGGCCCCGCGGCCCTGCAGCACAGCTGGTCCCCAGGGAGCAGTGACTGCAACCCTGGCGGCTCCCACAGGACACTGTGCACCTTCCCGGTTCAGGGACACCTGTCACTGCAGTGACCCATACATGCGGGGACAGGCTCCCAGGAGGGGCGGCGGCCCATCCGCTGAGCGTGGGGTCCCAGCCTCGTGCTGCGCAGTGGGCAGCCCTCGCCGGGTTCCCCACTGCGCACGCCGACGCAGGTGGGCAGAAACAGACGTGGACCCGGGTGCGCGGCTCACACTGCGCTCCCGCCCCGGGGAAGGCAGGCAGTCGCCGAGCGGGCTGTGCAAGTGAGGGAGGCCACGCACACACCTGGGCCCTCCTGTCTGCACACGGTTGTCGGGTCGAGGCGAGGGGAGGCTGCCGGTGCCCATCACAGCGCTGCACGGAAGAGCCAGCACCTGAGCAGCCTTGGCGTGCTTCCTGACTCTACAGAAACAGGTAATCCAGGGGGACAGCCTGGGACGGCGGGCTTTGGGAGGAGGAGCACAGACAGGAGTTCCTGGCCCTGCGGTGGACCCCCTCCCCCACCTGGAGCTGACAGTGGCCAGCACATCCCCGGGGCCCGGGCCTCGCTCCCGGAGGACGTTTCTGCGCCGCCAGTGTCCAGGAAGGGCAGGTGCCAAGGCCCCGGGAGAGGACGCAGCAGAGAGCAGAGGTGGGCACGGGGCCGGCGGGCCGACTACAGTTATTTTTCTGTTCCATTTCACCTCCAAGTTGAATTATTGATTCTAATACTTTATTTTCACACGAGTTTATTTGAGCGACAGATGCTACTCAGGTAGCCGCCGAAGCAGAAATGAGATTCTGGTAATTAAGGATTCCACCGGGGTCGAGCACCGGCGGGGATTAGGCTGCTCAGCGGAGTGAGCACAGAGACTCGGGGGGATTAGGACACCAAGTCAATAATTTCTTCCAGTTTCTTAAATTACACTTCGGTTCTCAGGAAGGCTTAGGATCCGGCCCATTGGCTCCAGAGAGAAATTCATTTAACTTGGCTTCCATCCTTCAGGGCGGGGACCGTCCCGGGGCGGCGGCGGGGCTGCGGGCGGGCGGGTCCCCGCGCAAGAGCGTCCGCCTCAGGCTGCCCTCTCCTCCCAGCATTGGCCTACGTCCCTGTCCCACCTGGGGCCGGCGAGTCACAGCCCGCATCCCGGGGCTCGGAGGGCTCGGCCGCGCGGCTCCCACTTGACCCGGGGCCCCCGAGCAGCCCTGTGCCTCTGGCTCAGACGGGCATCCAGTGCTTGTGCAAGCACGTGGGCAGGTGCAGGCTCACCCCGTCCCCACTCTGCGCCAGGGTGTCCGTGCCCCCGCATCCTCGCACGGCCAGCATGTCCCGCATCTGGAGCGTCCCCGCCGCACTTCGCGCCAAGGTTTCAACAGACCTCACCAAGATGCCATCTCAAATGGAACATGCCATGGAAATCATGATGTTCACGTTTCACAAGTTTGCTGGGGATAAAAGATACTTGACAAATGAAGACCTGAGAGTACTCATGGAAGAGGAATTCCCAGGATTTTTGGAAAATCAAAAAGACCCTGTGGTCATGGACAAAATAATGAAGGACCTCGACCAGTGCCGAGATGGCAAAGTGGGCTTCCAGAGCTTCTTTTCACTAATTGCTGGGCTCACCATTGCATGCAATGACTATTTTGTAATACACATGAAGCAGAAGGGCAAGAAATAGGCACCATTGAGCAACACTCCGCCCAGAGTGAGGTGTCCCAAAGGGTCTCAAGGAATCTGTCCCACAGCTTCCCCCTGTATAAAGGATTCCATGAGCAGATCAGGACCCTCAGAAAACGTACAAATAAAATCCAACCCCCATTTGAGAAGCAGTGAAAGAAAAGTCAGTAAAAGAAAGCCAGATAAGCTTTTGATTTTTATATTGCTTATTGCATCCTCTTACCCTCAATAAACAAATTCCTTTTTCAGTTCCTAAAAAAAAAAAAAAAAAAAAAAATTCACCCCACAGGTGAGCTCAGGACACCAACCCCCCACTGCAGAGCAGATGCACCCCCGGAACAGCACCACCACCCCCTGTGCTCACAGCTCCTTTACAGCCAAGTCTACACTGTTGGTGGGCCTGGGAGGACTGGGCCCGAGTAACTGAAATCCACATTTACCTTGGAGCACGGGGCTGAACGGTAAGGCTGTGGGACGGGCGTTGCCAAGCTCGCAGGCCGCACTGTGGCCCGGGTCATACAGCTCCACATTCCACCTTCAACCTCGATCTTGACCGAAGGGTCGCCTCCTCCTCTTTCTAACGGTGTCTCCTCCTTCCCCCACCTGGGGGGTGGGGGGTCAGGCTGCTGATGGGCGAGGTGGACCTGCGCCAGCGCCCAGGGAGATGTCCCATCGGAGCCCACACCGTGTCATCCCGACCCGGAGCGCACCCGGCACACTGGGCCTCCCCGGGGGCCGCGTGATCCCCTCTCCTCCGCTCACCTTCCCTCCACACAGCACACGCAGTAGGAAGGCCTGCCTCTCCGCCCTGGGTCTCGGCAGCCTGTGGTTTATCAGCGGCTGACCTGCCCCCGGAGAAGCCCGGGTATCATCCTCCAGGAGTGCTTCTCCCCAGGCCTGGCAGGAATCTGCAGTAATTCTCATCCCATGGGCACCGGGCCCCGGAGAACACCGGCCGTGGACGTGCGCCGGCTGCACAACCCCCGCAGCAGCAAGTTGCGGGGGGCTCTCCCAAGGCCAGGGCGGATGACCATGGTCCAGTGCAGAAGGAAGGGGAGACGCTCATCGGGGAGACACGCTGAGTCCAGACGAGCACAGAAACGGAGGCTGCGCCGGCGAGCAGACGGAGGGAGCTGCAGGCAGGAGCAGCTCTAGGAGGTGGGGGGGGGGGGGCAGGTGCCTGGGGAAGGTGGGAAAGCCCCATAAAGCAGGAGCGCGGGAAGACAGCTAACGGGAGATATGGTCTGGCGCTTTGAAAGGGAGGTGGATTCGCGGCAGACAGCGCCTCAGCGCCCGCAGCCTGGGCCGCCCCTGGAGACCCGGGCCAAAGACGTTCAGCCGGCCGGGCCAGACCTGGAACGTGGATGCAAACACCCAGCAAGGCCAGAAACCAAACAAGCAAATTATAAGGTGTGAATTTCTTGAGATCCCTGCTGTTGGGACGGTGGTCGTTGGTCCTGGTAGGCTTCACGGAACCCGTCAAACTTTAAATCTAAGCGAGAAACCAAAAAGCATCAGGGCGGCTCTCAGCTGGATGTGCCCCCGAAGCCCCCACAACCACCCCGGACTGCGACAGGGCAGCCCCGCATAATCTGCGTCCGGGAGCAGAGCCGCTGGGGCCGCCATCGGCACGTACCGGTCAAGCAGGTGCATGTCGCGGTGGCCACGACCGTGACCTGCACGGAGACGGGGCACCCGTTAGCGAAAATAAGATCGAAAGTCAACCTCACGGCAGCTGCCGCCGACCCTGACCTCCCGGCATTTGGGCAACGGCACCATTTGTTTCTAATTGAGTTCGTCGCTCGGTCGCTCCAGAGCCGCGGCCGGCGTCCGTCGGTCATGCCGTGAGTCTAGAGTCCCAAACCTCCCAGAAGCTGCTCCCCGGAGCATCAGTCCCTCAGGCGCCACTCACGGGGTTAACTGTGGGGCACGGAGCAGGTGCGGGTCCAGTGCAGGTCCCCGTTAGCCAAAGAGCCCGGTCGCATACAAGGGTCGCCTGTTTTGTTTACCCCGTAGGAAATCTCCGTCGTGGGCCTGATAGGATCTGATCCTGGCCAAAATCAGCTTATGAGAAACCACATCTCTTTGTTGTAGAAAACCATTTTTATAAACTTTTTCCATTAGGAAAAAAAAGTGGCGACGTGACGATGGTGTCATGCGGGAGCTGTCGGCACAAAGTCCCGTGGCAGGAAACGCGCCGCCAGGAGCTCCGTACTGATTTCCTGGGGGGCCTCCCGTGACTCCGCAGACGCTCTCGTTAGGCTCCCTGGTATTGAACGAACCCTGCGCGCAGGAGACACGGAGTCCGAGACAGAGACACTGAAACGAACGCCTTGCCCACGTGAGCTTGACGTCCCGACGGCTGGCGTTGACCAGTGCGTCCATGTCCCGGCGGCGAGCATCCTCGGAACAGACAAGCTCCTCCTCAGTCGTCGGCGCAGATGCCGAAGGCACCGTGTTCAGGTGTAGCGAGTCCCACATCGCCGTCCCACGGCGGGGCCCGGCCTCCTGTTGTTCCCGTCCACGTTCACATGATAATCAAGATCGGAAGTTCTTGGCGAGCCCCCCCCCACACACACACACACTCTGGCCAACGAATAAACCCAGGCGTAGACACAGGGCCAAGCCGCCACCACCGCTGCCGGTGTCCCTGTGCTGCCCTGGTGGCTGTGCACAGAATCCGCCGTGAGGGGCCTGGAGGTATGCGCCGACCCACGCATACCCTCCCGCTGGTGTCCAAACCCCGACAGCCTCGTGGCCTCTCGGACCCAGACACAGGAGGCCACTCCCTGACCGCCCTGCTCGGACGCTTCCCTGCGCCCCAGCCACCCACCACGGCGCGGGGTCAGCGTGGGCCGCAGGCGGCCGCCGAGCACCTGAGGCTGACCGGTGGGCAAGGAGGCACACAGCTAGCGACGTCCGGGACGTCTTCCCCGGGCAGGGGTGTCTGCCATGTCCACTGCTGAGCACAGGAACATCCCAGCCTCTGCCCCAGGTGGGCATCACAGTCAGGCCGGTGGGGCTGTCGGAAGCGGTGGAGCCAGGCAGGAGGCGACGCAGGGACAGGCGCTCTGGCCGGAAGGCCAGCCGTGGCATCGCCAGCAGCATGACCATCTCGGGAGTTGCAAGAGGAAGCAAGGAAGGCAAGAGCGCTCGGGCTGCGGTCAGGCACTCGCTGGGGAGCCAACGGGGTGCGCGGCCGAGGGACGACGGAAGGGGCCTGAGGACGGCGCTGGCAGGGGCACTGCGGGCCTGATGGCACCTCACAGCGAGTAAGAGGCCGCGACCAGAGCCGTCACTCCCGCCCGTGTCCACTCCAGGTCCCCAGCCTCTCCTCTCACACACACTGCAGGTGACACATCTCAGCGCCCCCACCTCGGGGACACCACAGACCCCACGGCCCGTGGCAGACCCTGCAGGAGCCCGTGGGCCGGGAGGGGCGGCGAGCACACCTCACCGAGCACGGGAGCAACCCTTCGTCTCCCACCGGAGGGAGCTTACCCTCTTCCCCTTCCTTTCGCCCCACGCAGCTCAGTCTGGGCCCCCACCCCACCCCCACAGTCCCACCGCCGGGTGCTCACCCTCGAGGTGGCCCTCGGCGCCCCCGCCCCACGCCCATGCCCCGGCCCTGCTCCAGCTGCAGTCGCCACCTTCTGTTTTGCATTTATGTCTTGAGAAGGGCATTGCCCTGGCGACACTCCGCAAAGTGTCGGTGAGTAGAGTCTGTTATGTGGGCTGCAACGCCATCTGGACTTCCTGCTGAAAAGGCTGGACAGGGTTAGGCAAGATTTTTATCAGATCTGAAAGAGGAAGGGTAAAAAAGAAGCCTTGAATGCATTACCATCTTCCAAGGTTGATGTCAGATTTTTTCCCCCTTGTCGGCTGCAAAACAAAGACGACAAACCAGAGGCGCTGAGGATACAGACGAGCATCTCTGGAGGAAAATGCCAAAGGAAGTGGAGCATAGGGATCCCTGGGTGGCGCAGCGGTTTGGCGCCTGCCTTTGGCCCAGGGTGCGATCCTGGAGACCCGGGATCGAATCCCACGTCGGGCTCCTGGTGCATGGAGCCTGCTTCTCCCTCTGCCTGTGTCTCTGCCTCTCTCTATCTCTCTGTGACTATCATAAATAAATAAAAATTAAAAAAAAATTTAGGAAGTGGAGCATAAACAAAAAATACATTGGTTTTGGTTTTACCAGAAACTGGACAGACTTCGGTCGGTATGGTCGTTTGTGGCGGGTCCAGGCCGTCCCAAGGAGGGCCCTCAAAGTGCAAACGGGAAGCCCCAGACACTCACAACCAAACAAGAGCTGCTCTCCGAAACCTATTAACGGCATCTTCAATGCGCAGGAAAGACCGAGGGAGGCCAAGGACAGGGCCTCGTGAGGGTGACTGCACAGAGATCCCCCAGCCCGCTTCCTCTGGACGGGACACACTCTTCCAAAAAGGTTCAACTTTCTGGTCAAAGCATGTCGGTATCTTAGCAACACACTTGTGACCACCCGGCTTTGCCGGCAGAATGAGTTCTCGGGTCAGGGCACCCCCGCAGCAGGGGCTCCGGCTCGGACAACGGGCCGCACCACCCATCAGCTGCAGCGCGGGAGAACTCACTCGTTTCTAAGCGCATTGACTCGGGAAGAAGATGTCTTCATGGAGAAGGACCAGAGCTGGCCTCAGGTCAAAAGCATTTCGTCTAATTAGGGGATAAACAGGCTGCACAAAGTGATGGTGATCGATCCTGAAGAAGTAATTGATGTAACATTTCCTGTTTTCTCCTAAACATTTTATTGCAACAAGCACGGCTCATTAACGCACGTGCAGAAGCCAGGGGACGTGAGATGCCACATCGGATGGGAAACAAGTCCCCTCTGCGGCGGTCAGAGACCCCTGGTGGGAATCGGTTCTGCAGCCCAGATGTCTCCGAGCCACCGGTCCTTGGGCTGCCGTCCCTGCAGCTTCCAAGGGGAGAGGACGCCCACGGCCTGCGTCGGAGCCGCCACCCGGCCCCAAGGCTCGTCCAGAGGCAGACGTGCTGGTGGCCTTACTGTTAGGGTCACGGGACGTCCCCACACAGCCCCTGAGCTCCCACGGCAGCAAAACTCTCCTCTCTGCACGGCGCGAACTGCACCCCGGCCTTAGAGGAAGGCAGTGGAACCCCGACCCCGTGTCCGTAGCAGAGGGTGGACGTATGGTGGGCCGTGGGCAGAGGCGGGCAGACCCTGCCGTGAGCAGTGTCCACGGCCCCCTCCGCGCACCTGCCGGAGTGCAACCCAGCTCTCTCGTCCCTGCGTCAGACTCCGGCTCTGCGGTCGGCTCTGCGGTCGGCTCCCAGGTGGGCTCCCAGGTGGGCTCCTCGGTCAGCTCTGACGTCGGCTCCCACGTTCTCCCAGACTCTTCTCACCTTGAGACTCAATCTAATAAAAGTCCACCTGCCATCACACCGGGGTACACCCAAAGGAGCCACCCCAGTTTCATGTTTGTTCTGAACAAATTTGAAATGTGACCCAGCCAAACAGACTGCGTCACCACTTTGTGAGGCTTTTTCATATAAACGCCCTTTGATCACTGTCACTGTTAACACACCGTCCATTGGGGTTCACTGGGACTTCTGTACCTACCTTCTGCCGTTTTCTTGTCTCGTGCTGTGTCAGACTTTGGCATCTGTGTGACTCGGCCTCATAGAATAAGTCGCGAGTGTCCTCTCCTGTTCCATCTGTTGAACGACTTCTAAAAGTATTGGTATTAATTCTCTGAATGTGTAGTAGAATTCACCAGTGAAGCCATCTGGTCCTGAGCTTTTCTTTGTTGGTTTTTAACTTTTTAAAACTAAAATATAGTTGAGAGATTTCTTTTTTTTGCTAATTCAATTTCTGTCTTTTGTCATACACTGTTTTATATTGTTATATTCAAGGCATTCGATTTCCTCATTTAGTTTGGGGAGGTTATATGTTTCTGGGGATTTATCCATTTCTTCTATATTATTCGATTTGTTGGCACATAATTGTTCATAAGAGTCCCTTATGATCATTTTCATTTCTGAGGCACATGTTGTAATGTCTCCTCTTTCATATCTAATTTTGAGTTTTCTCTCTTTCTTTCTCAGTTAACCTAGCTGAAGATTTGTCCATTTTGTTTCTCTTTTTCGCAAAACCAGAGCAAATTTCAAAATTTTGTGGATTTTTTTTCCGTTGTTTCCTATTCTCAATTTATTTCAGCTCTACTCTTTATTATCTTCTTCCTTTTGCTACCTTTGGGCTTAACTTGTTCTTCTTTTTCTAGATGAGGTGTACAGGTAGGTTCTCTATTTGAGATCTTTCTTCTTTTTCACTGTTGGTGTTTATTGCTCTGACTTCCCTCTTAGCTCAGGTTTGGCTGCCTCCCATAAGTTTTAGTGCTGTGCTTTCGTTTTCATTTGTTTCAAGACATTTTTTTTTAGCGTCCTTTCTATTTCCTCTTTGAACCAATAGTTATTCAAGAGTGTGCTCTTTGGTTTCCATTTATTTGTGGATTTTCCCCCTTAAAAAAAAAATCTAGTTTCATTCCATTGTGGTTGGAAAAGAGGCTTGGGAGGATTTCTATATTCTTAAATTTGTTAAGACTTGATGGGTGACCTAACATGTGATTTATGCTGGAGAATGTTCGCTGGGTGCTTTAGTAGGACGTGTACTCTTCTGCTTGGGGATGGAGAGTTCTGTACCTGCCTGTTAGATCCGCTCAGCCTATATTGTTGTTCAATCCACCTGTTTATTGACTTTTTATCTTAATGTTCTATCTATTATTGAAAATAATAGTCTCATTATTTCACAATACTTTATGAAAATGTAATATTATCATTACTATTATTAATGACATTATGTATAATCTCCTACTCTTCTTGTGTTGATGTCGATCGCCCCCTTCAGGCCTGTCAATATTTGTTTTCTATATTTAGGCGCTCTGATATTGGGTGTATAGATGTTTATAATTGTTAAATCCTTCTGTTGAACTGACTCCTTTGTCATTGTATAATGACCGTCTTTGTTTTTTGTTACGGTTTTTAGTAGTTTACTATTTTGTCTGGTAGGAGTATAGCCGCCTCTCCTTTCTTCTGGTGGCCATTTGAATGGACTGTCTTTTCCATCCCGTCTCTCTCAGCCTACGTGTGTCCTCACATATAAAGGGGACCTCTTGTAGGCAGCATATCACCGCACCGTGTGCTTGTTTCAGCCACTCCAAGCCTTTTGTTCGGGGAGTTTAATCCATTTTACATTCAGAGTCGTTATGGGCAGGAGAGGACCTACTATTGCCATTTTGTTACTTGTTTTCTATCTGGTTTATGATTTTTTTTGTTCCTTTGCTCCTCTCTTGTCCTCCTTTGTTACTTGGTTGTGGCTTTTTTTTTTTTTTTTTTTTTGCAATGATGTGCATTGATTCTTTTCTCTTTATCTTTTATTCATCTATTGCAGTTTTTTTGTGGCTGCCTTAAGGCACACATAAAATATCTTGTAATTTTAGTTATTTTAGGTTGGTAAAGATTGCATTTCAGTCACACACAAAGTCACTCACCACACTACTGTTGTGTAATCTGTCTTTGGTGTGTCTACTCCGTCCGCCTTCAGGAGTGAGATTTAGGCCTTCATATGTTTTCATGTGGCTATTTGGAGTGTTTTTGGTTTAATTTTAATAACTTTCTTCAGCATTTCTTGTAAGGCAGGTCTAGAGGTGATAAACTCCCTCAGTTTTTGTTTGTCTGGGAAAGTCTCTATCTCTTCTTCATTTTTAAAGGGTAGTTTGCCAGGGATAGTACTTGGTTGGCTTTCTTTTTCTTTCAGTACTTTGAATATATCACCCACTGTCTTCTGGTCTCTGAGGTTTCTGCTGAGAAATTTACTGGCAGTCTTGTGGGTGTTCCCTTGTATGTGATGTCACTTTTGTCTTGCTGCTTTTGAAATTCTCTTTGTCTTTGATTTCTACAACATAATTACAATGTGTCTCCAAGTAGACCTCTTTATGTTTAATCTATTTGGAATCCGGTGGCTTCTTGAATCTGTATGTCTATTTCCTTCCCTAGATGTTGGGGGGGAGGTTGTCATTATTTCTTTAAATATTCTTTCTGCCTCTTTTTTCTTCTTTGCTGCTGTTGAACTCTCAAGAACATATTATGTTCCTTTGGAAGCATCCTATAAATCTCATAGGCTTTTTTCACTACTTTTCATTCTTCTTTTGTTTTTTCTCCTCTGGATAATTTCAAATGCCTTGTCTTTGAGTTCATAGTTACTTTCTTTTCCTTGATCGAGTCTGCTATTGAAGCTGCCTGTTGCATTTTTTTTTCATTACAGTCATTGTATTCTTCAAATACAATGTATTTGTATGCTCCAAAATGTCCATCTGGTTCCATTTTATGATATCTATCTCTTTGTTAAACTCATCATTTTGTTCATGTATTGTTTTCCCAATTTTATCATGTTGTCTATCTTGGTTCTCTTGCAGCTCAGTGAGCTTCCTTAATATCATTATTTTGAATTCTTTGTCAGGAAATTCATGGATCTCCATTCCTTTGAGGCTGGTTACCAGAAAAGTTTTGTGTGTTACTAGAAAGGCTACAAGTAGCCTTGCTTTGCTGTCTATACATTTGAAGGAACAGTCACTTCTTCCAGAGTGTAAGCGCTCACCTCCATGGGAAAGGTCTTCAACTGGCCAATGACTGCAAGGATGCCAGCCGGGTGGCATGCTTAGTGGTGCCAGATTTGGCACTGGTTCCAGGGAGTGTGACAGCAGGGAGTCCAGGTCACAGGTGTGCACATGATAGCGGTGAGACCAGGGCATGGGGGCAATGCCTTTCTCGTTCATGGAAGTCTACCTGAAAGAAGAAGCATTTTCTGGGCCATCTCTGTCCTGTTTGTTACACATAGTAAAAAGGGCTGGGATGTGTGTATCTCTCTGGTCTCAAGTATCTCTATGAGCTTGAGGAAATGCACAATCGTGGCCAAGTCCTGGTGTTAGTGCCTCAGATGCACTATTTGAAATTATTTAGCAATTTTCATCTACTTCATTACTCCTTCTCCCCAGAACCTATTTTCAGGGTAAAGAAAGAACACTGGGGGAGGAGGGAATGAATCATCAGACGAAGGCATTTTGAGTTTGTCCTTAATAGCATTCATAAGTGAGTGTGACACTGATGTCAATGGTGATATTGCAAAACAAGTGTTAGCATACTTTATTATTTAGCCAATAACTAAAACACTCTTCTTGAATTTAACAAAAGCTGGGAAAGTAAATATTACTTCCTTTATGGAACAACTACTTTTTCCATTGTGAATCTTTTTCTCTTGATGCACTGAAATGGCTCTCGTTGTTCATGTCTTTTTAAATCCTGATGAACTCAAACAACCATGAATCAATCCCAAACAGAGGACCTCATCTGTTAGCACCCTCATATTAGCACACTAATGACATTTTAAAGATTCTAATTAAACCCAGATGCAAAATATCTTCCTGAGTACATCGGAAATCACGAGAATAAGGAAAAGAGAAATACCATATTTTTCCAATGCAGTTTCAGTTTATTTTCTATATTTTTTTGTATTCCAATTTTAAGTTGATTGCTATAGTAGTAACCACTATTAACATGTATAAACAGATCTGTGGTTATCTAACAATTTAGGTAATTGTGAATAGCTGCAAATTTACTTAATCAATAAGTAGGTATAAAACTACCTGCACACATAACCCTCAGCCCTCAATTATCAAGATAATGAACTTGTGGTCTCTCGTTGTAGGCTTTTCTAAAATCCTCAGCTAGTAAAAATGCCTTAGAAGGTACACTGTGGCTAAAAGCCCAAATGTTGGAGCCAGAATTCAAACATGTGGATGTGATTCTAATCCAACACTGACTGGCTGAGTCAGCTCCTGTGTCTCAGCCCTGGCTGCCCTTCCATAAAGCATTCATCCCACTGCGCCTGGTTCCTGGGAACTGCCCAGGGTGGGCAGTGGTGTTGGCACCACTCTCCTCTCACCTGCCAGAAGAGGGGGCCTTCAACTGCCACCCAGCCGCTGAGTCCCCCGGGCCTCCAGCCACTCTCCACTGAAGGTGCTCAGGAGCCAGATGGCAAATTCACGAAATAAACAGCAGAAAACGGGTAGTGTAATCTATTTATCAGACACGGGAGAGAGAAGGTCAGCTCCTGATGTTACTTAACCTTTGTTATCAACATAGCATGAGCCATTCACATAACTATGTCCCTCTTTTTACTTTATGCAGATCATTTATTTAAAAAAAATAAGAACTATATTCCTCATTTTTCCTAGACTGTTTATTTTTATTGTAACCTTGTAGAATTTTAAAATGCCACAATACCTGACCTAAAGTGCCTTCGTGTCTATGAAATTTTATTTACAGACATGACCATCCCCAGCCCTGTCTACTCCTATCTATCCCATCATACATAGGAGGGTCTTCCTATCCACTGGCAGAGAATCCTCTTGTTCAGCAAAATCCCATCCCCTTGGGGAGGCAGCAGCAGAGGGAACCTCACTGCTGGGAGGTTCCACTGCCCCTGGATTTGTTTGTTTGGTCTCGACACAGGAAGAGGGAGGCATACAGGTCATGGTCTTCCTTGAGGAGCCAAATTTGGCGGGGGTCACTGTGTGGCACCAAGTGGGGTGAGGCCTGCAGAAGCCAACGGGGGAGATGGGGGGGAGGCACAGAGCTGGCAAGAGGGAACGGGCAGCCGCGTGGGGGCCCAAGACGACCACATGGTAAGATGGGCCGATGTCTTCGTGGCACATGCCCCTGCTCTTGCAGGGAGAGGTGGCCCGTTCCCAACCCCAGGAGAGGTGGAGGGCCTGGCCCATGCCAGCCCAGCTGTCTCTCCCGACTGCTGACCCGCAGGCCGGCTCCAGGTGTCACACGATCCTGGCAGGTGAGGGGCCATAGCGGCCGGAGCGAATGCAGCATGGGAAGTGGGGGTTACAACCATGGAGCAGGCGGGGTCAACGCATGGAAATCACAGAGAGGAAACATCGGTGGTGAAGGCAGTCCTGGCTAAACTGACCAACAGGACCCTCGCTGAGGACGGGCCAGGTGGTCAGGCATCACCTGGGGGAGCTGGGGACGAGGACCTGGGTCGGGTATGGAGAGCGGGGGCTTCTGGTCTTGAGATTGAGTGATGCGGGGAGGAACACGGAGGCCCAGACGGCAGGCTTGGTTGAGCACAGCTCAGGGGAGGCTCACGGAGCTCGGCCAATGAGACGACACATCGCTGTTGGTTCGTTGCACTTTCCAATCCCTGAGCAGCCTGCAGACAACGCCAGAGCGGGCCGTGTGGCCTGACATTCTGACTCGGTGGTCCTCGAGGGATCTGCGGGCCTGTACGCAGCCCCAGGTGGCTTCCTGTCCCCTGTGAAGTCCTCCTTCTCCAATTACCAGGGGTCATTTGCTCCCTACTAAACTCCTACAGTGAAGACACTCATAAAACCCAAATATGTGTGGGGCACTTGGGGGCTCAGGGGTCGAGCCTCTGCCTTCAGCTCAGGGCGTGACCCCGGGATCCCGGGATCGAGTCCCTTGTTGGGCTCCCTGCAGGGATGGAGCCTGCTTCTCCCTCTGCCTGTGTCTCTGCCTCTCTCTGTGTCTCTCATAAACGAATAAATAAAATCTTTAAAAAAAAAACCTTAGTGTAAGACGCAGAATTCCACATTCCCTGCCTCCCGCCTCCGTGGCTGGGTCTGCATTCGTCAGGCTCAGGTGCTCAGTTTGGTCTGAGAACGCAAGCCACGCAGCCGGGCCTTCACGGGCTCTGCACCCCACCAGCTCCCCGGAGGCAGATGGGCCCTGGGGTCCGACTGCAGGAGCACACCCGGGAGCCCCGTGCTCCGGGCAGGGAGGCGGCCTTGTCTCGGCCTGAGCTTGTCACTCTGAAAAGCAGGGTGACACGGCAACCGCCCCCAGGACAGTAACGTCCAGCAAGGGAAACGGTGTGCCGGGCGCTTAGCAGTTGCACATGGCGCGTCCTTGAGAAACGGCGGCTTCCGTCCATCACCAGGGTTCTGTTTCCTGCGTCATATGCTGGGCCTCTTCACACCGAGGACCTTGTCTTCCTCGTCTCTGTACCTCATCAGGGTCTTGCTCAATGAGTTCTGGTTTATTCTTTCCCCCAGGGGACGGGTGTAGCAGTGAGTGTGGAAGTGCTGCGCATGCCATGTGCACCGTGGCTCCTCCGGGGTGAGCACTCCCCAGTGACAGCTCCAGTTCCGTTCCCGCCCACCTTTGGGGGCGCCTCGGGAGCCAGGTGCGCTGGCCAAGCCCCCGAGGCAAACACACACCTTGATTGGGGCACACGGTGCACGGTGCTGACGCTGCAGTTGCCAAGGGGAGTGAGGAGGGGTCGTCCCCCGGCATCTGGGCCGTCGGGGTGACGCTCGTGCCAACAGTCACACAGTAATGTGGCCCGAGGGTGAAGTCAGACAGAAGGGGCCAAAGTCAGGGGACCGTGAGCAGACCGGTAGCCCACAGCGCGGGGCCACGCGGCTCCGGACAACATGGGACGTTCAAACGCGCTGTTGCCAAGGACACTGTCTCCCGAGTGGAAGAGTGGTCACAACTTTAAAGCTGAGGAAAGATCAAGTAAAGAGCTCAGCTCGGCCCAGAACTGACTGACGTTTTCGCTGGACGGGGTGACACGCGTGTACGCTCTCCCCAGGCCGGGCTCTGGGTCCGTGTGGGGGCGACAGGGGGCCAAGCGCACCCTCCGGGGGCCCGCGCTACAGCAGGGCCAGGCTCGGGGGATCAGGGCGCCGGGAATGCAGCCGGCAGGACGGGCCGCAGCGCCGTCGGGGTTGACTCGGGATTCCACGAGTTTCCGCCTCCGTGCGTCCTCGACTGTGCCCAGCGGGTCCCTCACACGGCTGGTTGCCAACAAAACGTTCATTTCATGCAAGGAAGTGACAAGTGTTCCTCTGTGGTTTCTAAGAAACTCTGTCTTGCACGTGTCTGGGCAAGAGCCGCATCACCCACGGGTAGCCCTCGAGACGCGGCCTCAGGTATCGCCTCCCCGCTCGGTCCCACCTGGGATAACCCTGGGCCGTCGGCGCAACTCCATGTTCAGAGAAGAGGACACCAAGGCCTACGTCACGTTTAGAGTCAGGCCACGGTCCAGCAGCAACCCCAGGGTCTGAGTCTGGGCCAGGACGACTCCAGCATCCACCCTGAGCCCCGGCCAAGGGCCCCGTGGTCCATGCGTGGTCTCTACTGGCCTGCCCCGTCTGCGTTCTTCACCTCGGCCTAATGAGCCACGCCACCACACAGCGGCTTCGCAAGCCAGGCTTTCGTTGGGCTCCCGCACCTGCCGTGCGGGCAGGGCTCGGCGGGGATGGTGCTCCTCTGCTTCTGGGCCTGAGGTCCCCTCCCTGGGGGTGCCCGGGGGACACAGGGTGGTGCTGGCTGTGGCCTGGGGGCCCCTCTCGGGATTCCTCCTGGCTGGGTTCCAGGAGGGAGCACCCCGGGGACCGGGCGCAGGTCATGTGTCCGCTGGGACAGTGTCCAGGGGAGGACACAGAGGAGGCACGCAGGGGTTAGCGGCCAGACGAGCCCGCAGAACGGACGACACCGGCACGGCCATGCTTGGAAGATGCAAGCTGCCAGACGGCAGGACGTCCTGGCCTTGGGGCCCACGCCACGTCCTGCTGCCGCCCCCGGGCGAGGACCCCAGCCACAGGATGGGCTTGAGGAGCCACGTGCGGCCAGCCTGGCACTGGGACTGGAGGCTGCGTGCGCAGAGTCCTCCCAGGGCGCTGGTCAGGCCCGGCGGCTCCCGGGCCCCAGCACGGCCCCTCACCTGGCTCGTCCCTGCGGCCCATGGACAACGGAAGCGCTGATCCACGGCAGCGCCTCCCGGCCTTGGTTTCCTCCTCCGGCCGTGGCCCCTGGCCGCCCGAGCACCACTGCTTCTTGGGACACGGCAGGCGTCCCCCAGGGGAAAGCGCATCACCCAGGTCCCCGCCGGAGAATCGGAACCAGGCTGTGGGGTCGCCCGGACATCGCGCCACACACACAGGGACGCCACGCCTCCGAGGGGCGACCAGCCCACCTCTGGGACTCCAGGCTCAGGCCTCTTCTGCCCCGGGGGCCCAGTCGGGACGTCCTCATCTGCCATGACTTCCTTCAGGTCTGTTAGGGCCCCTGCATGATTCGAGGTAGAGAAGAACTGAAGAGTCCGCTCATCTGAGTTACGGAGTGGGGCCCGGAAATTAATGAGGCTTGATGGCCATCGTCGGCAAACCGGAATCATGACGGGACCTCGAGGCACGCCTTCCACAGACACGCGAAGGGCCACGGGCACGGAGCCGCTCGCGGGGTATCTCTGGGCCGCTGGGAGCCGCCCTTGCACTGCCCGGTTCTGGAGGGGGGCCTGGCCAGCCACGACCCCTGGGGGCGGCCACCTGCCCAGCGTGCCCCAAACTTATCATGCGGGGGCCGCCCCGCGGGCGCGAAGGGACCGGGGGAGGGGGGGGGCGGTGCCCTGAGCTCCCAGATCCGGGCTGGCCCCACCCATATGCAAATCTAACCTTTCCGGTATCTCAGCATCATAAACCTAAAGACGGGATTTCAACGAGAAAATATTTACCGGAGGCTTTTTCTCTTTCATAATCTATCGATTTTAATATCCTTCCCACTTTGGCTAAATGTCAATTTTACCCTGAGGACTGCTGTTGCAAACTTGAACACATTTTATTTATTTATGGCATTCAAAATATTAGCGTTGGAAACAAGTGCAGTGTGAGTCTTCCGGTGTTCCCGCTCAGAGTTTATTTTTCCTGTTGGGATAACGCTGGTGATTCGCCACGGTACCTGGGGCCAACGGGCGGCGCGGCAACCTCCGGCCGAAGCTGAAGCGCGTGTTCCACGGTGACGCGAGGTCACCACCACGGGGCCGCCTTCCCCACTAACCCTTTGGGGCTGGAAGCACCCGACGGTCGCTCTCACTCAGCCAGAGGCCACATCCTCTCTCCCGACCATTTCCACTGCACTCGTCCAGCCTGTGGCCATCGTGCATGAACGGCCCCCGTGCTGCCCACGGCAGATCCGGGCGCGTCGGAGCCCCGGGCAGCTGCCAAGCCGAGCCCCGTGTCCCGGGAGGCTGGGCCCGCCCCGAAGGACGTGCCCCCCCGCCACTGAGAGGGCCCCCGCGGGCGCCTTCTTGGTCACCAGGAGCAGTACAGCCGACGCCGCTGTTTCCTGGTCAGTGAAGGGCTGATGCTGCGAGCGACATCCGTCCGTTTCTCCCGAGTCTTGGGGTGAGGGTCTTGAGAGCCTCTCTGTGCAGGGCTTCCTCCTGCCAAGCCGGCCTCCACGCGGGACGGGGCGCAGCCTCGCGGCCCCACCCAGACCGCAGGGACCTCTACAAGGCCACCACCGCTACCCTCACCACCAGGACCCCCGCCCCCAGCTCGGGACAGGGGTGCAAGGACTGTGTGGGGCTCCGCGGACCCCACCCCCCATAGCTCCTCCCCTCATGGTCACAGCCCTGAGCACCCTCAGCCTGGCAGCTGCTCCTGCCTCCACCTCTCTCCTGCAGATCCCCGCTCCCCCCTGGCCAGCCCCACAGAGGACGCGCATCATGGGCCATCTACACTGCACCCGACCCACATGGAGAACCACACCCCCACCCCCGCCAGACCCACAGAGGATGCCCATTGTGGGCCATCTACACGATCATGAATTCACATGATCGTTAACAAAACCAGCAGACAGAGCGCTGATGGCCCCTTAGGCGCGGGCGGCGTGCTGACGGCTGACTCCCATCCCGCTGTCCCCATTCACAGTGTGTAAGGAGCGACCTCAGGGCAGCCCCAGCTGCCGTCACCACGACCATCACGTCAGGGGCCCTCCTGGCCCCTTGTCCACGGGGCCACACTTGGTGACACACGGAAGACAAAGAAAAGCTGCCCTCGGAGGACAAGCCGGGCAAGGACCCGGCTTGAGGAGCCCTGGGCCCTCAGGAGGACTGGGAACCCCGTGGAGGGTGGACGGGGCGGCCACCGCCTGTGACGCTCGCGTGACTCAAGCGGGAGGCGGCGGCGTGGACGAGGCACCAGCCCGGGGACACGAGGCTGCGGCTGGGAGTCACAGGGAGGGCCTGTGTGTTCGCGGTCGGGGAAACGTTAATTAACTTCACTGATTTAGGACGCGACACTACACTGTGGCCTGACCCACGAGGGACGAAAATGCTCTTCAAGTGGCGTGTAGCAGTCCATGTGCTGTGTGTCCCGTGGCCCTGGGAGGACCCCTGCAGCCCCGGGCAGACCCCGGGATCTGCATTTATAGAAAGAATCCGTGACACGAGCTGCTTCTAGGCACCTTAGCAGCTTCTGCCATAAACCAAGTGCCAGGCGGGTTTGCAGTAACCAGAAGTGACTGCGTGTTCAGTCCCAAGTGATTAAAACATAAAAAATGCCTGGCGTTAAGTTAGGCAGCGTGGATGCACCTCCCGGCGCGGATCCCACGCTTGCGCCCGGCATGGAGCCCCCACAATCAACCACGTCATCCACGTGCACCTGCCCCACAAACCCCGCCGGCAGCTGCAGGCTTGGGTGCCGCCCGCTAACCACCAAGCCCCCGAGGTAGCGGCGGGCGGGCAAGGGCGGCTGGCCGGGCAGGCTCCTCTGGCCCCCACGGCCACACACGTCCACTCCTCGGGGCTCCGATCCGCGCGAGGACCGGCCGGTGGTGCCCTCCGATTCTCTTCCTTCCAGCCCCACAGCCAAGTCAGCAAGGGTCACAGCTCCAGGCACGTCCACACGGCCCCAATGGTTGCCACGCGGGTTCCACGTCCCAGGTGGGCCTGAACAGCGCACCAGACCCTTGTCCTCGCTTCAGTGGGCCGAGCCGCCACCCCAGGGAGCAGAGCACAAGACCGCTCCACCCTTCCTGTCAGATGTGAATGGGAAAGGGCTGGGCAGAGGCGTCGAGGAGGTCGCGGCGGCCCCGGCGGGGGGCAGGGGCAGGGGGTCCAGGCCGGCGCGGGTCAGGGAGCCAGCGCACCCCACTAGCCCTCCCTGCCCCGGAGCCACCTGTCCGCCCCCCACCCACAGCAGAACACCCGCAACCCGGGCAAGCGGCCGGCACCTGATGACCGGTCTCACAGGCCCCCGGACCCTACACGTTCCTCCAGGGACGCCCGGAACCACTGCACGTCCGACAGATGTTCTTAAGCGGCAACGGAACTGCACACAGTGGCCAACCCACGCGGTCAGGCCTGCAGCCCCCAGAGCCCCCCCAGAGGCCCCCAGAGACCCCAGAGCCCCCCCAGAGGCCCCAGAGCCCCCAAGAGCCACCCAGAGCCCCCAGAGTCCCCTCAGAGGCCCCAGAGCCCCCCAGAGGCCCCAGAGCCCCCAAGAGCCCCCCAGAGCCCCCAGAGCCCCCCAGAGGCCCCAGAAGCCCGAAGAGCCTATGAGAGCCCCCAGAATCCCCCAGAGCCCCCCAGAGCCTCCCAGAGCCCCCAACCCCCCCGGCGCCCCCCAGAGCCCCAACAGGTGCCCGGGCTACAGGTGGCTCCCCTGGATGGACGCCGCCTGCTGGGTCCGCTGTGGGGCATGGTGCTCTGCGCACTCCTTGCTCTTCTGTGACGTGTCAGGACTTACTTGCCTTTTTATGACAAATTCCCCGCGTTCCTGCCACCGGGGTCAGCAGAGCCATTGCTGAAACCCCACATCCTCAGAGCCCGTGACGGCTCAGGGCTGGCGGTGGGTGGGCAGCAGGGCTCCCGGCCCCTCCACGGCGGCTCCAGCCCAGGGGTCTGCAGCCGGGGGACATGGGACAAGAGACAAGGGGCCCCTCACCCTCCAACAGCCAGACCCACGCGTGACACCACTGCCAGGAAGGTCACTGAGACCACAGCGTGTGTCACAGGTCTGTGGGCGGGACGTTTGTCCCCCCAGGTCCCTGTGTTGTAACCGCACCGCACGGTGGCTGCGTTTGGAGAAGGGCCTGCATGCAACGCTTGGGGTCAGGCGAGGCCGTGGGGGGGCACGTCCTTCGGGAGGATCTCGGGGGGCAGCCCGCCATCCACCTGCGCCCGTGCTGACACCAGCCTGCGGAGCTGGCAGGAACCGGGGCCACAGCGAGGGAGGCGGCCTCGCCCACCCCGGCCCCCCGGCCCGGCCCCTGCACACAGCCTGCAGCGCGGGCAGCAGCTTCTCCGTGGGGTCGAGCAGGACACGCGGGCGCCACACACGGGGCAGTGGGTCTGCACCTCTGCGGAACGGACACTGGAGCTGCTTTTCTGAGCACTTTATGTTATCACCAGTGGCTGGGACGCCGCCCTCTGGGGCCTGTCCCCACAGAGCAGAGATGCCTCCGCCTTGGACACCCGGCGGCGTCAAGGAGGGGACACTCACAGCCACACGGGCCTGCTCAGCGCAGCACGTGGCCCAGGGTCCGAGCCGCACCTGCAGGCGGAAGCCAGCGGCTGCTTGGCGGGCGAAGGCTGGGCGGGAGACGACCCCAGCACACGACACATCCGGCAAGGCACTAACATCCAAGACTCGTTGAAGACGCGTACAAATCAGCACCAAAGATAAAAGACAGAAAACAAACGATCCAGTTAGCATGGGCAGAGCACCTGGATACACGTTTTTTTCCAAAGACAAGACCCAGACGGCGCACGAGCAGGTGACAGATGCTCGACACCACAGGCCGTCAGTGACACACACGTCACAACCACGGTGCGGTCCCGCCTCGCCCGTCGGGAGAGCTCGGGTGTCGCGAGGCCGCGGAGACACGGGAGGCCCCGGGCGCTGCGGCGGGAACGCTGGGGGCCCGGGAGGTCGGAGTGGAGCCGCCCCCACCCGCAAACACTCGTGTTCTCCAAAGGAGAGGAGAACGCGGACTCCGGGGCGGCCCCGATGTTACAGCCGCCAAGTCCACGACGCCCACGGAGGAGGGCAGCCCAGCGCCCGCCCACGAGCCCCTCGGCCGCCGGCTAGGGCTCAGCAAGAAGACAGACGCCTGGCCGCTGGCGGTGGCGCCGAGGGAGCTAGAGGGTGCGACGCGGAGCAGAGACGTCGGAGGACACACGCACCGTGACCCCCTCACACACGGAGAGAGACCGAGACACGGGCTCCGGCTCCAGCGCACCCAGCAGGTCCCCGGGGTGGGGACGGGGGTGGGGATGGGGGCCAAGAGGCGCTTGTCCCCACCGTCAGTGATGCACAGAATCGGTCCTGCTGCTCCTGACGGTCACACCCGGGGGCGCCGTCCGTGGTCCTACCGCTACTTAACCAGTTGTCGGAGGAGCTGACAGGGTCCTCCCTGTGCCCTGCCCGTGACCTCTGTGCCCCCCCGTGTCCTCTCTGTGACCTCCCCATGTGTCCCCCTGTGCCCTCCCCATGTCCTCCCGGTGTCCCTCCCGTGTCCTGCACCTGCGTCTGTGAAGAGCTGAGCTGAGGGTGGCCCAGAATCCAGGGCCGGGCATCCTTGCACCAGGCAGGGACAGACAGACGCGCTGGAGGAGGCAGGGACGGACACACCCGCAGCCTCGGGGGAGAGCGGCCTGCGGCACCTTGCCCTCAGCTGCTGACCCCAGGCCGGGAGGGGACAGAGTCCATGGCTCTGAGCCACCCCGCCTGCGGTCCCTGGTTCCGGTCACAGCAGCTCCCACGCCATGTGCCTGGGACACATGCCCGGTCCCCCCGGACCTCGGCGCCCAGGTCACAAAGGTCAGGACGGCTCCAGGCCCGGGGCTGGCTCCACAGCTCCCAGTGGAGGGGCAGCGCCTCACCCACGGCAGCGACCCTCTGCGGCAAAGCCAGGGTCTGCACCCCCTGCGGGGCCTGGAGATCCCAGCTGTAGGGCGCCGGCCCACGGAGCGCATGCCCCGCTGCTGTCCCGGGCGGGCTTCTGGTGCGGGAGGCAGGCCTGCTGCCATGTGAACGTGTTGACTGCCTGCAAGCGGGATTTTTATAAAACCGTCTCCTTTCTTGCTCTTTGGCGCCTGTGTTGAGACGTGTTCTTACCTGTAGCACCGTGTCCGACACCCGGTGGCAGGTGGAGCTGCACACCACCCCAAGACAGGCCACGTCCCCCCGCCCGAGATAACCACCCAGAGGTGGCTGGTCTACGGCCACCAGGGAAATGATAGAATAATCACGAGGAGAGAAGGGGCACCTTCCTGAGCACTCACGTGCAGGGGGCGGCAAGCCACGCGTGTAACACACTCGGTGCTCACGAAGGCACTGTCGGGCGGGAATGAGGAGGATCACCTTATAAATCAGGAAAATGGGCCCACACGACTCACAGCAGAGCCCTCTGTGTCCACTGCCCACGGGCACCGCCACCGCCTGCCTCCCACAGCAGAGAAGTGACACGTCCGCCTGGGAGGCCGCGTGGGAGGGAGGGGGAGATGAAAACCACAGCCGTGGGCCTCGTTGTAGATGAGCTGCTCTAAGAGGGACATGGGCCACACGAGGAAAACCCAACAAGTGGGATTCCGACAACTTGAGGGTGTGTGTGTGTGTGTGTGTGTGCACCTCCTGAATGTATGTGTGCACGTGTGTGGGGGGGTGTACCGTGATGTGGGCACACGTGTGCACCCGTGTGTATGCAGCTTATGAGTGTGTGGGGACCTGCACACGTGCATTGTCTCTGGCTGCACTGTGTGCACGTAGACGTGTACCTCTGAGCACATGTGTGCTTGCACGTCTCTGCGAGCGCACGTGTGCCTGCGTGTGCGTGTCTCTGAGCGCACATGTGTGTGCCTGTGCACGTGTGCAGAAACCCGACGGGGGAGACCGCGGGGTGGGCACGGGGAGCAGCTCAGCCAGGAGGCACCCGAGGCGGTGGGTGTCTACGCGCTGGACCCCGCCCAGCCCCCGGGCGTCTGTGGGTCGAGCGCCCCCCCAACGGAGCCCAGGCGGGCCCCCCAACAGACGGGACAGTGGCCATGCTCAGGCGCGGGGCCAGGCGGGGCCCCTCAGAACCAGAGCCTGCCACCACTTCTGGCCCCGGGGTGTTGGCCCAGCGCAGGCGGGGGCGCCCGGGACGCGGCATGGAGGGCGGGAGGCCCGGACGCCGCCACTCAGCCGTCAAACAGGCCTGGTGCTTGTGTCTTTCAGGAATTCGCAGACTCCGTGTCCCAGCTGGTCACGCAGAAGTTCCGCGAGCTGACCGTGGGCCTGGCGTCTGCGCATGCCCGCCACAAGGCCCTGGCAGGAATCGTCATGACCACAGGTAACGCCTCCCATTCCCCCGGTGGTATCCCACCTGCTGCAACGCACACCTCGTGTTTGCCTGACCTTGGGGACCAGGCGCCTGTCTTCCCCATGAGGACGTGAGAGGACACGCGGCACCAGGACCCACTGGGGGCTGTGGCCCCTGGTCACGGCTGCGCCCAAGTGCCCACCGCCCACCCAGAGGCCGCGTGTGGGCCCTGCAAGGGCCTTTCCTGTTAGGCCCCACCTCGGGGTTGGAGCACCGCGGCTGTGGGTGCCGCTACGGCTGGAGCCCGAGGCCGGCCACCAACGGGGCGCCCCGGGCGGGTGGCTGACGAGGCTTTCCCGCCGCAGCCTCTCTGCGGCAGGTCCCCTGCCCTAAGGACACCGGCTGCGGCGGTGCAAAGAGACGGGGTGCCCTCCTTCCTGCCGGACGGTTCGCGGCCGTGGGACCCTGCGCCCCACGAGCAGCAGGACAGGAGGGCAAGGTGGTGGCCTCGGACCGCCGGGGCGGGAGACACGATGGCTCGTGTTCCGCAGTTGTGGTGAGAACATCTATGAGTGGTAAATAACTGGCTGATGCTTCGAATCCTACTGCCTCGGCTTGCAGGGTTGGTGACGGCCGACCCCAAACGAGGCTGCAGAAATAACTGCCTCTGGGTTGACTTCCACGCGGAACACCACCTACAGGAGGACCCGTACTCATGTGGACAGGCAGTGGGAAGGCAGATAGTGTGCCCACCGTCCCCGTCCTTCCACCCCAAGGGCTCCTCGGGTCCCACCGCACGCAGGACGTGAGACCCCGGGGCCTTGGCACAAGGGCGTGCACCACTCGACCTTTCCATTGCCGGCCTCTGAGCAAAATAGAGATAGAAGTGCCTCTGCTGCCCTAACGTGCTGAGTGGAATAAGGCGCGTGAAGTGCTGGGACAGGGACCAGTGACTTTAGGAGGACAATGCGCCGAGGCAAAGCCACTCAGTTCCCCCAGGGACAGCACTGTGTGCGCCCGCCAAGGCCAGCGGCCCCCACGGGAGCCCAGACACCGCCTCCTGGTCGGAAGCCAAATATTCCAAACTGAGCGCCGGGGTCCACCTCCGTCAAGACCCTCCCCTGGACGGGGCGTTCCTCCCTCCGGCAGCCACTGGTCACACGCATCTGCACGCGGGCACCGTTCTGCACACCCAGCGGGGTGACGAGGAAACACGCAGCCCCACCCAGGAAGTAGCCTGGGGGCGACGAGGGGAGGCACAGGCCGGGAACTGCTGCCCAGGGTTGAACCCCAGCTCTTCCCGTAACTGGTGACCTCAGGTCTGTCGGCCTGTTGGCAACTCAGGGGGCGGGAGGGGAGGGGATGGGAGAGGAGAGAAAGAGGAAGGAAGGAGGGAGGAGCTGCAGGAGGCCCCGAGCCCCCCCGCAGTCGACCCCATTCCCAACCCCCACACGTAGGTCTCAGGTCGCTGTGACCTGCCGGGTAGATTTCCCAGCCTGGAGATGACCGTCCAGTACCCTCTGAGTTTTCTGGAAAATTCAATGCTGGGAAGTCCCGGGGCCGCTCTCGGATCCCCTTGGAGCACAGCAACATTTTGCAGGGACTCGGGGACGGCACTGCGTGGCCAGTGAGCACACGGCCGACCGCGGCCGAGGCTGAGTGGGTCCGCCCCCCGCCAGCAACGCGAGCGCTGAAGGACGAGCTGCCGAACGTCGCCTTCCCAGTGTAAGAGGAGGTTCAGCGGCGGCACCGACTCCCAAGAGGTGGGCAGATGGGTGCAAAACCCCCGGGAGAAATAGCTCTAAAACCCACTGCGTGAAGCTGGTGTGACACGTGACCTCACCTGGAGTCCAGGTGCTGAGCACATGCGCTGCGGGCAAAGGAGCGGGTTCCGGTCCCCGGTCGCATCACCGTGGCCGCGACAAAGCTGGCAAGCGCGGCATCGGGTCGAAGGCTGTCGGCCGCAGGGCGGGCATGCATGGCCCCCGCAGACCCAGCTGCCTTCTGTGGCCCCGTTCCCGCCCCCGAGGGCTGCTGGTGTGCGCTGCCTACGTCTGACACGTGGCGATTTCTCATCCTTGTACGTGTGACGGTTTCAGTGATGCACGGTCCTGGCTTCCGCCATCAGGCCGAGGGGCGCCCCTGCAGGCCGCGCTGCCACGGAGCCCCCGGCTCCCCTGTCCCATCGGAGCCGCACCCGCAGCCCCCGCCCCCAGGCCACACCAAAGCCCTCCACGGTCGGTCGGGTGGACCCGAACGTGGCACCCACCACAGCCGCACGTGGTCAGGATGCGGCAGGGCCCCCAGGCACGGGGTCGCGGGGTCACGGGCTGTGAGTGCCCCGGCTGGTACATCCCCCTGCGCCAGCGCCTGCCCGAAGCCACCTGCACACAGGCTGACCCCAGACCGTGGACAGCTTCTGGGCCAGCGCGCGCGTTTTCCCGATGCTCAATTTTCTTTTCTTTCGCTGAAAAGAAGGACACACCTTTGGCACATGGGCTGGGTGATGTGCCCCACGCCCTCCCCGGCCCCCGCTGCCCCCGGCACCAGCCTCACCTCGCTCTTCTCCCTTTTCCAGCCCCAACAAACACCTGTCAAAACTCCCTGGGAATCGCATGGGGGCAGAAACCCGGCGCGCTCACTCACTCTCGGCCACCGGAGCAGCTCGGCTTGGGGCCGATCCTGCGCCACCGCGATCTCCCCCACGTCTTTGGAGGGGATGTTGCTATCGTCTCCTACGTGGCGCTTCTACTTGGAGACACCGGCTGGCGTCCCTGCCCGCGGGGCGGAGGCCCATCCTGTAAACTGCGTGTTTGGTCATTTCCCAAGAATGTGCGTAGGCGCGAGCCACGCACCTGCCCTGATTTACTGAAGCTGTCGATTCCTGTACTTCCTCTCCTATCATTTCTTTGATGAATTGCTTCCTTTTCCCTCCTTTTCTTGGTCGAATTTTCCGTATTCCGACCGGATCCTCGGTCTCTTAGGTTTCCAGGCGCCGTCCACCCTGTGTGCTTGGAGGCCCCGAGCACTTCCCTGACCACTCCTCGACCCCGCTGCGTGCTGCATCCTAGTCTCCGCTAGTCCCTGTATCACTCAAGACGTCCTTCCTCTTGTTCTATAGATGTGACACTCCTCACGGGGCCCTGGGGACACTCGCCAGCTGATGCCTGAGCCTCCTCTGTCCTCAGACTCTGCTCCCTGTGATCTGACCCGCTCTGCCTATTGTCAGTCTTTCTCTGTTATTCTGCTCGTGGCTTGTGTCTGAATAGTCACACTTGTGAGAACAAGGCTCCAGTTTCCCCTGAAACTGTGTCTCTTTCCCCCGCGGAAGGCGGGGGCTCCTCTGAGCACGAGCCTCCTGACCTGGTGGCCGGGGCCAGCACCAAAGGTCACCTGGTGAGGCCCTCTGGGTGTCTGCTGGCCCCGCGCCCGCCTTCTCCGAGCCCACCTGCAGGCAGCTGCTCCCTCGGGGCGGCTCCTCCACGAGGTGCTGGGGTTTCACCCCGTCCCCCCAAGGCCCCCGGAATCCTTCCCACCTGTGGATCCCACGGGAGGGGAAGCACCGCGTCGCTCGCTCTTGCCCTCCTCATCGGGAAACCTGGACGTGGTTTAGCCAAGCTGCCGAGCGATGGCTCTGTCTTCTTTGTTAAGAAATCCTGGTGTTTCCTGGGAAGTGGGTCTTGAAGGGCTATTAATAATGATGATTTTCATTTGATATGCAAATGCACACTGTTGATAACACTCTCCAATACGCTAATCAAGTTAATTGCTGCAACCCTGGGAAGTGGGAGAGGCAGGAATCTTAATTACGGCTTTTAAGACACACCGACAAGGCGATGAAGGGGACGGGTGCCTTTCCCCAGGCCGTGGGGAGGCGGGTGGGGTCAGGGGTGGCCGCAGGCTCCGCAGCACCCCCACCACCACCACCCGCCGCGGGGCCTCTACACGCATGCCCGAGGCGTGGTGCTGTGATGCAAGATCTTCGCCTGCAAAATTATTGACTTCTGGGCTTATTAAGTGACTAACCAGCAAAAAGACATCCCTGGTGCATGCTTTTGGAGGTTCGTGTTCCAGCCTCCCTGCGAGCCCGGCCTGCACAGCACATCCAGGCGCTGTGGCTCTGACAAGACCCTTCCAGTTTAAGCTGACGGGCCGCTCTCATCACCCCCCAACGCCTGGCACGGGTGACTGCCCGGCGCATCGCTTGAGGGCCGGGTGGGGAGGACACAGCCCCGAGGTGGGACGGCGGGAGAGCAGCCCAGGAGATCTCCGTGCACGGTGGCAGATGCTCGAGGGCAGAGGGCACTGGCCCGTCGTCCAGGGAGGATCCCAAAGTCCCACTGAACGACACGGCACGTGTGCTCTGCCGTTTCAGAGCTTCTTGCACTGAACCAACGTGAGCACACGGGCGCCGCGCTCTGCGGGATGAGGAGTCTGCCAGGGCGCTGGGCGGGGGAGGCAGCCCCCAGGCAAACCTGCTGGGTCCCAGCATCTCAGCAGGGGACTCTCGCAGGCGCTCGCCCGCAAGCTTGCTCCCCAGGCTCCCAAACCCCTTTCTCCCCGCTCTCTCCCTTGAGTTTGATCATAGAAACAGAAGTGGGTGTCTCCGTTCCCACCCAGGAGGCCGTGGGGAAAGCGGGTCGAGGCCGTGGGCAGGGCCTTGCATGGGGGGGACACGGTGAGTGAGCGGTCGACAGGACTTCAGAGGCTGGTCCCAGAAGCCCCTTGCGGCGAGGCGCAGAGCCCTGTGGGGCAGAGGAAGGTCCCCGCATTCGGGGAGGTTTACACTGGCAGGGGCCGATGCCCCGCACGGCGAGGGGCAGGTCTAAACCGTGGACAAACAGGCTCTGTTTCACTCCTGACGTGGCCTGTCTAGAGATAAGGGGCTCAGCCCACAGGCACACGAGGGCCAGCAGCCCCACCCGGGCCAGCCCCCTCTGGCCCAGCAGGTGCACCAGGAAACGCGGGAATCGGAGAGGAGGACAGCACGCCCGCTGCACCCCCCAAATCCCGAGCCCTGTGCACGCTGTCCAGGTGCTCCTGCTTTCTCACCATCACATCGTAACCCGGCGTCCAACTGCCCAAGAGTTCACTGGGGCACGAAAGCCAAACACCGCCTTTTACCTCAAGGCCATAAAGCGAACCCCACTTTGTCTTTTTCCACAGTCTTTTTCCAATGGGAACCTGACACAGGCCTCGCTGGTGTCGGGAGGAGAGGGAGACCCTCCCCCCTACGTGCTGATCGTGGGCGCGGGGCAGCGAGAGGGGAGGAGGAAAGGGGATTTCTGGAAGATCCTTGCATGTCCCGTGTTCCCAGGAGCCCCCGTTACCTCCGATGCCCCCCACCCCGGGTTGGCGGGGCTGTAACGCGCAGCTCTGGACACCCGATAACACCGAGCGCACGGCCAGCTGGGGAAGCTGACGGCCTGCAAGCTCTCGGACTTTCGAGTGCGTTCACGGTCTACGTCCCAGTCCGACCGGCCGCAGAAGATAACTGGTCCATGGGATGGTGTGGAGCCCCCAAGGGGGCTGCGCTGCACCAGGTCACCTTTCAGCTCCTCACCTGTACCTCACCCACCCGGGACTCCGTGGGAGCTGTGCATCCAAGCTGACCGAGTAGGAACGCATCCGACATCCGACATCCGACGGCAGGAAAGACTAGATGATGGGCGGGCTCCTAAGCACAAATCCCTGTGGTCCGCATCGGGCCTGAGGGTCTCAGCTCCTAATTCCCCTCCTCCTGCCTCAGTCGCACCCCGGGGCCCTTGCAGGGCGGGAAGGAGGAGGCATCCTGCAGACTTGACCGCAGAGGCCGGCTGGAGGGACACGCGGAGGTGGGGGTGGCCCCTCGCTGTCCCCCATCAGTGCCGGAAGCCGACCCGGCGTCTCCTCCCCACACGAAGCCCAGCCTCAGCGGCGGCCCCCAGATCTGGGGGCAGCTCAGTCCTGGCACCACAGACCCGTCACCTGACCCTCGTGTGTTCCCTGGGGCAGCGGTCTCTCAGGAGCCACCGGGCTGCGCGTGGACGGCCACTTGAGAAACCAGCACGGCATTGAAAGAGCCGAGTCGTTCATCCCTAGTGCCCCCAAGCCCGAGCCCCCTGCCCACTGGGCCCCGGGCAGGCCTGGGAGCAGGGTGCCCGCCCTCCTGGCTCCCCGAGGCTGCTGCCAAGCCAGCTGATGCTGCACCGTCCGCCCTGGGGCAGCAGGCCCACGGGACCCCAGCTGCGAGGGGCGTCAGGGGCCGCGGGGTTCCTGCACTTGCGACAGCAGCCCCAGGGCTGTGCTGTAATCCTAGCAACGGGCAGAGAAGAGCCCGGCTGCGGCACCGACAGCTCGGGTCCCAGCACTCGGGACACTCGCGCTGGCCCCTTGCACGTCGCACCTCCTTCCTGCTGCCCCACAAACCTTTGGGAGCCCTCGTTTTGTCCCCATCTTCCACACGACACAGCGGACGAGCTCTAGCAGCCCGGATGGTGCAGGCCCCCAGGTCCCCCCAGGTCCCCCCCAGGTCCCCCCCTGGCCCTGACCCCATCCCCCGACCCCGGCTCCCGGGGCTTCTTGGGCAAAGTGCGAGGACCTGCACCGGCTCACCTGCGGACCTCCTCGCGCCGTTTCCTGCAGGAAGCCTATGTCGCGGCGCACCTTTCTCGGCACCTTGCAGCTTACGTGCGATGATGCGCCCTGGGAATCTTTCCACCCGTGCTGTGTGGCCACCACACCCCACCGGGACGCTGCAGCCACTGGTGGGGCCCACCCGGCTCGCAGCCCCGCTCACGCATGTGGAGGGCCGGAGAGGGGGGCACCCCGGGGCAGCTCCTCCCCCCCAGGGGCCCGCCCCCCCCGCCCCCACTGGCGGCCAGAGTCTCCCAGAGCCCCTCCGTCTGCGCCCGATGAAGTTCCAGGGCCTCCCCGACCCAACACACGCAGGACTGCGGCGCACTGACCTCCGGGGATCCCTTGGCCCCAGTGACACTGTCCTACCCATAGGAGCCCTTTCTCGGGTCTCTGGGCCCTGCCCTCGGGGCCTTCCCGTCACCCACGGGGACACTCCCATCCGTGAGCTCTTACCTGCGACGCCACATCGCATCGTGGCTTGGCTGCGGGCTCCCTGCAGCCCCGCCCTCTTACTGACCTCTTGCTGCCCCGACAGGCGCTGTTGTCAGCTGGGCGGGACTTGGCGCAGCAGGGCTGAGGGCCTGTGCTGCACGGAGAGCTCGTCATCAGCAAGGCCTCCACCCTCCAGACCTGCACGGTTACCCACACATGCCCTCCAGCGCCTTCAAGTCCTGTCCTCTCTTCCATCAGCCAAGTGCGCGGCTTCTGTTCTTGGTGCAGCACACTCCGTGGGCGCGGACAGGTGTGCGACGCCGCGGGTGACCCGGTGCCGCCCAGACCCGCTCACCTCCCCCGCCCGGCGCTCTGCTTCCCCAGGGTGCCCGCAGGTGCCGTCCCACTTGCTGGCTGGCACCCTGGGTGATAGGGGCCCGGGCTTCCCGCGTCTCTCCACAGGGGATGGCTCAGGTCGCTTCGCACCATGTGGACGGACTGCAGATCTTTATCCGTCACCTGCTTGAGGACACGCTTCCAAGTTGGGGTCATTGTGAGCAGAGCTGCTGGAAACACCGCGTGCAGCCCATCTTGCGTGTTGCTCCACCCGGACGTAGCCGCTGCACGTGAGGAAGGAGGTGGCTGTGGCCAGATGGCCCTTCAGGGATGCGACAGCCCCCTGGGACGGTCTCCAGTGTCCCCACCCGCAGCTCCGAGGCATCACCACCTTCACCGGCACTAAGCTCGTCTATGACTTCGGGTGGAAGCGCAGCATGAGGCTCCCGAGCCCTTGGAGCCCTTGGAACCTGCTGGGTGTCTCCTAGGGTGTGTCCCACTGCTGCGCTTCTCCCCAGCACTTCCCGGGTCACCACTGAGATCAGCGCGCCTGGTTCAAAAACAAGTAACGCAACAAAACCGCACCTTTAAACCAGGTTTTGTCAAGGACAAAGCCCCAGTGCTGCCCTGGCGGGAATCCCGTTAACCTTAACAATCACGTTAGATTGGGGGGACCCCGGACGCCGAACCTTCCCGTCCAAGGAGGGCACGCACCATCCATCGGTTCAGGTTTTTTGGTGTCTTCTGGGGTGAGTCACTGTTTTCTTCATTTTTCGTCTTGGTCACGTCCTGTGAAACTCACTCCTGTTCCTCTTGGCTGTGCTCAGCGGAGCCGTTTGTTCCTCCCAGTTTCCTGCCAGCAGCCGTGTGTACAAGCGAGAGCTACTGAGTTCTGTACACTCGCTCGTGCCCTGTGACCTCACAGACTCTCCAACGATGTCCACAGTCTCCCGGCTGGGCTCTCTGGAGATTTCCATGCCCACAATCGTGGCGCCGTGCAGCGACACAGCGACTTCTCTGTCCCCACTGCTCTGGCTGCACCTTCCTTCTCTTGTTGAGTCAGTTGGCTAACGGCTCTGGGGAGCGCTGAGGGACGGAGCGGCGCGGGCATCCTTGCCGCGTCCCGGAGCCGCACACAGCCTCTAGGGCTGCCCCAGCGAGCAGCCGCAGGAGGGAGGGGGGTGTGCATGCACCTATGTCCACAGTGCGCACACCTGTCTCTGTGTGTGCACCTGTTGTGTGTGCACACCTACGTCCACGTGTGTGCATACCTGTCATGTGTACACCTGTTTCCGTGTGCACACCTATTGTGTGTGCATACACCTATGTCCACATGAGCACACCTGTCGTGTGCACACACCTATCTCTGTGTGCACACCTCTCTGCACATATCACACGTGTGTGCCTGTGTGTACACCCCTCTCTATGTGTGGTATGTGTATGTAACATCACATTGGAAAAATCCCTCTATTTCGTTTTTTGAGTTTTTATCCAAATCCTTGTAGGATTTTGTCAGGTGCCTCCTCAGTGCCCGTAATTATCATATTTTTGTATTGCATTTTAACTGACTATAAGCTATTGCTGCACCTTCAGCACAGGCCCCTGTGGCGAGTACTGTACTGCTCCTTCGCCCCCACGCGTGGCAGCTGGTATTTCACTGAGACTCTGCGGCATCTGTCCCTGAATAGATGACAAACAGGCATCCCAGGATGAAAAGGATTTGAGGTCTCCTGATCTCCGCGGGCTCCAGAACCCTCTAAACGGCCTTGGCCGCGGCTGCCACGTCATGGTGGGAAGGATTCTCCCACAGAAGTGGGCCCGGAGCTTCGGGGGCAGGTCGCTCGACGCATTTCCACCCGTTCCACCAACGTCAGCACACTGTGCCTTCTGCCACGCCCCTCCTGCCGTCCCTCAGCCATGTCCCAGGACCGGAGTCCCATGCCGGGTCCCACGTCCACTGTGCGTCTCACAGGGGCCGCCCCGCAGGGGGAGACTGTGGGGCGCGGCGGACTCCAGGGAGCCCAGGCGCTTTGGAGGGCGAAGGCACAGCCATGAGTGTTTGTGCAGCGGCTGGCAGCACCCGGGAGGAGCGGGGAGCGTCCCCGCAGAGCTCCGTGCTGCTGGGCTGGCCCGCGCGTGCCCCCGACGGCGAAGGTCCGAGAGCCAAGAAGACAACTGTGAGTGTCACCTTCCACGACTCCAAGTCCCCGCACCTGCAGAACGCGGAGCGGCAACAGGCACCGCTTCCTCCGATGCTGAGACGTGGAAGGTCACTGAGGTCCTTGGGCTGGACTCTGCTTCCTGGACGAGGCGCCGGGAACAGCAGCGGAACCCGAACTCAGGGCCTCGCGTCCAGGCCCAGACGTGGGCGGGAGCCGGCTGCCAAGGCGTCGTCGTCGTCCTCGCAGTGGACAGTGCTCAACCAGGGCCTGTCAGGGTCTCCCCAGCGCCGGTGGCCCCGCACAGCCTGCGGTTCCTTCCCAGCAGTTCTTCGGTTCGGCTTGCTTTCGGCTCCGGGCTCAGCGAGGATCCCAGGGCGGGAAAGGAAGTGCGGGGGGTGGAGGGGGGCGTACAGGCCGTGGGGCCTCCGCCGGGTCAGTGGCTGGGAACCGGGGCACAGAGACAGTCCAAAAACCATAGTGGGTCTGACCTCAGAACTCTGCTCTTACATATGTAAAGAGAGCACTCCGAACAATGACGCGCCGCTCTGGAGGCTCACGGCCCAGGCCCACAGGCACCGAAGCCAGCTGCCTGGTTCTCCCCGCAGCGACGGCTGCCCCGGGGCTCGGCAGGGCTGCGGGGACTGGGGGGAGGTGGCCCCTCAGGGCTCCCTCAGGCCCCCACACAAGTGCGGGGTGGGGGGGCGTGATCGCCGGCTCCTTCCCTCCCACCCGGCCCAGGCTCCTCAGGAAAAGCGCGAAGCCCTGGCGCCGAACGCAGAGACTCACACATTTTCATGGGTCTGGGAAGCGCGATGTTGCACATTGGCCTCGAGTTCCGGGAAACGGAGTCCGCAGTGTAGACGGTGCCCCCGAAATGCGATCAAGGTCAGGGCAGGGGTGGGAGGACGCTCCGGGGCCCGTCCCGTCGGAGGTGCACGTCTGCGAGGGTCGCCCCCGGGCCAGCAGTGCTGCAGGTCCCCCCTGTGGCTGCCCCAGGCCCAGGCCGCGCCCGTGACCCCGGCATCCGCGCATCCTGCAGGCCCTGGGCCTCGCACCCCCAGGCGGAGACGGGCACCAGCTTCGGCGGGGGAGTGAGCGTGGTAGAGCCAGAAATTCAGCACCCAACTGCTCAGCTCTGCCCCCATCTCTGCAGGCCCCCCCAACCCCCTGTCCCCGCGGCCCTGTCCCCTGTCCCCCCATCCCCCCTTCCCCGCAACCCCCATCCCCCGGCCCCTTGGCCCCGCAGCCCCTATCCCCAATCCCTGTGGCCTCCTGTCCCCCATCCCCCCATCACCCATCCCCACGGCACCCTTTCCCCCCTAGCCCCCCCCCGTTCCATTCCCCATGGCCCCCGTCCCCTCTACCTCCCCATCCCCCGTACCCCTGTCCCCCCATCCCCCATCCCCGTCCCCCCGTCCCCCTATCCCCCATCCCCCTGGCCCCGCAGCCCCCATCCCCCATCCCTATGGCCCCCAATCCCCCTGTCCCCCATCCCCCATCCCCCATCCCCACGGCACCCTGTCCCCCCTAACCCCCCCATTCCATTTCCCATGGCCCCCTGTCACCCTGTCCCTGCGGCCCCCTGTCCCCTCTAGCCCCCCGTCCCCCATCCCCCTGGCCTCCCATCCCCCTGTCCCCCTATCCCCTGTCCCCCATCCCCCAATCCTCCCCGTTCCCCCATCCCCCATCCCCGTGGCCCCGTCCCCCCTCTCCCCCATCCTCCGTCCCCCATCCCTCATTCCCCCTGTCCCCCTGTCCCCCCGTCCCCGCGTGCTGGGGTGGAGCAGGCCCACTGCCCATGGCTGAGTGTGCGCGGGGTCTCTCTTGTGTCCTGGGTGGCACCTGGGGGGGCCGGGGCCTATGCTCACCGGAGTCTATGAGGACGCGATTCTCCGCCCCATGAGGGGAGGCGGCGGCAGGATGGGGGGCTGCTGCCCGCAGCTCAGCGCCCACACCTGCGGCCTGACCCCGGGGGCCGCCGGGTCTCTCCGCCTCCGGTGCTGCTCGCATGTGGCTGTTGGGGGGCAGGCTGGGCACCGTCTGCACAGACGTGGGGAGGGGCCAACCGTCTGTGTCCCTCCGAGAACCAGCCTGTGGTCACTCAGGGCGCCCGTGGGTCTGCGGGGGTGGAGGAGCTGCTGGGAGTTTCCCGGGTCCCCGGGCCCGCGGGGTGCTCTGGGCCCGCACCCCCACACCTGCCGACACCGCCTACGGTGCCCGCGAGGCTCCGGGTGGGGGGCTCCTGCCGTGGGGGGAGGCTCGGGGGGTGGGCGGGGGCGCAGGCCCGGCCCGCACACGTGGGCTGACAGTCTCTCTGTCCCCCAGGCCTGGACGTCAGGCAGGCACAGGTGGTCGTCTTGTCCTCGGGGACCAAGTGCATCAGTGGCGAGTACCTCAACGACCAGGGGCTAGTGGTGAACGACTGCCACGCAGAGATCGTGGCCAGGCGGGCGCTGGTGCACTTCATGTACGCGCAGCTGGAGCTGCACCTGAGGTAAGGGCCGCCTGCGGCCACGCGGAGCCTCAGGGCCCTCCCAGCCCCCCCCCCCGCGCGCCTGCCGCCCTGCCGTGCAGCTCCCAGGGCTCCCTGCCTGCTAACCCTGTCGCCCTGGGCCAGGACCCCATAGCTGCTTGGGGGACACGAGCTCACAGGCCCTGGAAGGAGGTCGCCTCCAGCTGCCATCCAGCCGAGGACACGGCTCCTTGGGGGGGAAGGGGAGCGGCCCGTGCGACATGCACCCCCGCGGCTGCCGAGCTGCTCCAGCTACTCCCGGGCCCCCTCGTCCAGGGGCCCCCACACCCCACCCCTCCCACCGCCAGCCTCTGCTTGGTCATCCCACAACCACCCTACGTTTTCCAAAGAAGGAATGAAAGAAGCCCCCCAAAAAAGCCCACTGTCCCCGGGAGACGGGCACGGCCCCCAAATTCCTGGCCGCAGGAGGCTGTGAGGACAGGGACGGCACCTCGGCCTGAGGCTGCCCCCTGCGCCCCGGCCTTACGGGCCATCCGTTCCGGCCCTTCCAGCCGCGGGCGGCGGGCGAGCTGAGAGCCTCCGTGCACCTGTCGGTGCCGCTTCTGAGAATCCCCGCGCTTCCCCAGGCCTCATCCCGAGGCTCATCTGGGGCCTCGTGCCAAAACCTAGTCCGGGGACCTCGTCCCAGGGGCTCATCCTGGGGTCTCCTCCCAGGGACCTCGTCCTGGGGGCTCGTCCTGGGGCTTCGTCCTGGGGTCTCCTCCTGGGGGCCTCGTCCCAGGGCCTCATCCACGGGCTCAGTCACCACCAGCCAGGCCACAGGCCAGCAGCTCCCAGCCCTGGTGACACCCAGACCGGGCCCAAGTCTCCCTGCGCCCCACAGTTCCGAATGGATTCCACTTCCCAGAATTTGTCCCCCAGGACCGTGACCCCAGTGGCCTTGAAGGTCCGTTTCTTGCCTCCTTGCAACGCGTGTGTTTGAGGGGGTCACGAGGAAGGGGCCCCAAGGCCGGGGTGGCCGTCACCAGCACTGGCCTCACTCTGCACGACACACTAAATGTGCAGAATTGAGGTGCTTATGGGCACCCGATGCGCCAGCACTGTCTGCCCGCAGGCCCAGGAGGGCGGGGGAGGCCTGTGGGCAGACTCCCGGCAGCTGCAGGGGGAAGGGGCCCTGAGAGGCCGGGGGCCGGGGACCGAGCCCCCCCCCCAAGAGCAGGGCCACTCCTGCCAGGGAGCTGGCTCCGTGACACGTGAGCCCAAGATGGAGTCTGCGCCCCACGAGCCTCCGCCTGTTGCAGACGCGGCCTGGCGGCGGGAGGCACCACGCGGAGGGCACACGGGACAGCTGGGGAGCGATGGCGTCAGCCGGTGGGCGCCCTCCCGCTCGGCTCACGGCAGGTGACCAGGCCTCTCTGTGACCCTAGCAAGCGGCGCGAGGACTCAGAGCACTCGATATTCGAGCGGTCCAAGGACGGCGGCTACCGGCTGAGAGACAACGTGCTATTCCACCTGTACGTGAGCACGTCCCCCTGCGGAGACGCCAGGCTGCACTCGCCCTACGAGATCACGGCAGACCGTAAGCACAGCCCCACCCACTGTGCCCACGCCGGCCCGGCCGTGCTGACCGCGCGTGGCCTGTGCCGTGCGGGACAGTCCTCCCCGAGGCCCGGTGTCGGGGTCCCGGGCACGGAGGGCAGGCGCTCCCATCCACGTCACCCGGTGGGCGGCCCACACCCCAGGAGGCAGGGGACAGAGAGGGAGAAGTGGGGAGCAGCTCGGGGCACAAGCAGTCCAGGCGGCGTCCCTCGCCGTTGTTGGCAACTTGGCGGAGAGAAGCGCCGGCCGCGTCGGCTCACGTGTAACTACGCCGGTGGCAGGTGTGGCCTCGGGGTGACAAGCTCCGTTGGGCGCTGGGCAGCAGCTGCCCTCTGGGGGCTTCTCAGGGGCGTGTCCCACGGCATCCACCCAACGGAAGTGATGGTTCCAGAATCGGGACACAGGCCGCCTCCCTGTGTGGTCCCATGACGTCCGCACCTCCAGGAGGTGCAGCTGCTCCACAGGGCACGGACTCATCCCTGGTGCGACGTGTGCACGCGGCACAGACCATGCACACACCACCACACGCGCAGACCCGTCCCAGAAGCCCAGGTGCATACGACATGTACTGCACATGCATGCACACCACACACATGCACACACGTGCACACATGCACACCACATGGGTGCACACACGCACACATGCACAGGCCTGTTCCAGGTATGTGCAAACACGTACTGTACTTGCATGTGCATCACACGTGTGCACACGCACAGACGCGCGTGCACACGCATGCACGCACGCAGGCCCGTCCCAGCAGCAGCACCAGGCCAACTGTCTGACGTGGGCAGTGATACTGAGCATGTGCATGATGAGGGATCTGGTCCCACCAAGACGCTGACACCCCAGGAAACCCCCGGCAGGAGCACAGTGGCTGAGACACACGTAGGGAGGTTTATTTGTGGCTGGTGATGTCACATCCCCCCGACCCCCGGTGGCTCAAAAAAGTCTAAATTCCCCAGGTTTACTTGTTTCCTCAAAAAGATTCGTCCACGCGGACCGTAATCCTTCCTCCCGGAGTCTGTACGACTGAACTCGAAGCCCCGGGTGTGAGGTGCTCGGGGGCTCCCTGCCGGCAGGCCAGCGCTCCTGGGCTTGTGTGCAGCCTGGCTCATCCAGGGCCACCGGGGGCGTCCGCACACGCAGCTGCCCGCTGCCCCACTCCGCCCAGGATTCCGGTCACTGGGTGCGGTGGGGAACTGGCACAGCCGTCCTGAGCATCCACACGTGTCCAGCTACGGGACTGACCCCCACGCAGTCCCCGCGCAGACCGAGTGCGTCTCCCTGCACACAGGGCCGGGCCGGCCGGGCCACCCGGGCAGGTGTACGGCTCCTGCGGGGCCCGGCCTGAGTGACAGGAGTGACTCCACTCACCCCGGGGGACCAGACGGGGGATGATGCCACGTCCTAGGGTTCCGGGCAGATGGGGTTGGCCCCACCACTCCGAGGGGGCCCCGTGCAAGGAGCCCTGACAAGACCCCGGGCACCGCCCTCCCTCCGACCCCCACGTCCCAATGCACACGCCGTGTCCGTGGGCGTCTCTAACTACCCTGGGAAATTCAGTTCTCACTGCCATTTGCCAAGGTTTAACAGTGTGCGCAGATCCTCCTCTCCGTCTTCCCCCAAAACCCACGGGAAAGGGCGGCTTACGTCGTATCCCACAAGCATGTGCTGAGCCAACCCACTGGTCCTATGTTAGGGATGTTCGAGTGGTCAGGCCACAGCCACCCCGTCACAGATCTGCAGCTGCCTCCCGGAAGCCCCGTCTTCGGGTCCGTCTACTGAGTCACAGGCCGTGGCTGAGAAGGTCCGTGCGTGGAGGCAGGGCCATCCAGGGGCCCCCCCGCGCTCGCCGCTGCCCCCCCAAGACACACGCGACGGGGGCTGCAGACACTGTCACAGTGTCACCGTGGATGGTGCCACAGCCGTACCTTCTGGGACGCACACACTGCTCAGAGATGGCTTGGAAACTAAGTAATGTGGCGCTTAGACGCATCATCTGCCCTTCCTAGACCTTTGTCTCCCATTTCCGGCTCTCCTCCTCCCTGCAGCACGGCGACCGCCACGCACCGCTCCTCAGACACGCCGCGCTCCCTCCGTGGATGCCCTCCATGGCCGTCGGTCTCCATCTCCTGGTTCTGTCCTAGAAATACAATACTCACCTGAACGACCCCGTAAAGCACAGGACCACCCGTACGTCATCTCGTCATCCGTCTCCAAAGGTTTCAGGGTGACCGAGCCCACAAGGAGGAGTCCGCAGACTTGGAATACCAACAGTGGACGAGAACGTTCTGTGGATTTGGGAGGGCTCATACACACGCCGCACCCCACTGCCGGGGCCGCTGCAGCTCGGGGAGATTCGGTCCCCTGCAGCCCCTGGCTGGACCGGGGCCTATTCTGCCTCCAGTGCCAACGTCAGCTCCCCCCACCCCCCAGCCAGGCGAGGAAGAGCCGCAGGAAGCGGGCTCCGCGAGACCTCCAAGGCTCCCAACGCAGCCCCCTGTCCCGGGACTGATGACGCTTGTCCAAAGGCAGCCTGAGATGTAGCGCCCCCCAAAATAAACAGTTTTCAGAAGCGCCTCGTGCACTTGGCCCTTCAGGCAAAATCAATCCACCTGAAAACTTTGCGTGAACTCCTGCCCACCGGCTGCTATTCAGGCCAGGACTCCCTGCCGTCACGGCGTTAACCGCCTGTAATGTCTACTTGCTGGAAAGTTACTCATGCAGAAGCAGTGGGTGGGAACCCAGAGAAGCCTTGCGTGGTAACAGGCAACCTCCCAGGTCTGAAAAATGACACGGTATTTGAAGCACCCGGAGAGTGACAAGGACGCCATAATTATTACAAAGAGGCAGAAGGAAGTACCATGCTCCCTGAGAAAATCCCCGTGGAGAACTCCCAGTCCCTGACACTGCAACCAACTGGAAACTGAGGCGTACTGGTCCTCTGCTCTCAGTCTGCCTGACCCGGGAAGCTGACGGAGCCAGTAAGGCCCCACACGCACAGGGTAGTCAGGTCCAATCAAAGTTTTGGTCAAGGGGTTTTGAGTCATAGGAACTATTTTATATTCACTTTATCATCATTGCCACCATCATCCCCATAACCTTCACCATCACCACCATCATCACCACCACCTCCATCACCGTTATCTATGATGATCACTACCAGCATCATCATCACCATCATCACTACCACCACCATCATGACCACCAGCATCACTAACATCATCATCACCACCACCATCATCATCATCTTTCTCCTTATGGTCCCTCTGGTCTCCTTGTGACCATCATCATCACCATCATCATCACCATCACTACCACCATCATCTTCATCAATATGAACATCACCATCACCACCACCACCATCATGACCACCAGCATCACTGCCGTCATCCTCACCATCCTCACCATCATCACCATCATCTTTCTCCTTATGGGCACCCTGGTCTCCTCGTGGCCATCATCATCATCATCTGATTCCTGGTGCCACCTAAAGCTGCAGGGATTGGCTCTCTCACCATCACCACCGTGGCACATCTTTGGCTGTGCCTACCCGGGCTCAGTCTCTCCTCTTGGTTCTTCCTTCTGTGGATGACTCACGGACCGGTCAAGATTGGATCCCGCCAAGCACCTGGTTGCTGACGACCAAAAAGCAACCTGAGCCCTTTTAAAAATTCACTTTCTGCGAGGAGTACAGCGTCTTTCTCCCTAAGACATGGATGTCCGTCACTATGGAAACGTAGAACAAGAACTAAAGTTCCCAGAAACAATGAGAAAACATACCAGCAGTTATTTCGAGATCTGTAAAAGGAGGTGCACCTGTAAACCCACGCGTTATTACTTGCTGCCTTCGATAAGGATAAATAGGGCAGAAACCCTATTTCCACGACTTCAAAACTTACATAGAAACTTTTAAAGAGAGTCCCCTCAGCATCCATCCACGTCACCACGTGCGCGGGAGCGCAGGGCTCACGTGCTGTTTTCGTATCATTCGCAAGCACAGCAGTTGGCCATTTCCATATGCGACGTGCGCCAGACGTAACTAGCAGAACTTTAAGAGATGATAAGAAGTGACGGGCACGGAGGGGGGCACTTGACGGGATGAGCACTGGGTGTTACACTATGTGGGCAAATCGAACTCCAATAAAGAAACATACGAAAAAAAAGTTGACCGTCTCGGCCTCCCTCATGCTCATTCTCCAAGTAACCATGGGGTGGGCAGTGTGTGTGCACGTGCGTGCACCTGTGACGGGGCTCTGGGAAGGAGAGTGGGAGGGTATGGGACGAAGGCTCATGGGGCCCCCAGGGAACGATTCGTAGCTTCCCAGGGTGGTAGCGAATGCCCTGCTGCACCGTGCACGGCCTACCTCACCCATCCCTGCAGCGCAGGGGGCAGGCACGGCCGCGGCCCGAGTCAGGGCGCAAGAGCTGCGTCCGGCCGTCACCAGTAACCTTGCCGAGGTCACGGAGCTAGAAAACAGTCGGGCCAGGATGAAATCTAGCCGGGGTCTGCAGACCACAGGCCTCAGGCCCGAGCCCCCCACCGCCCCATGGTCTGGGGACCAAGCACAGCTGAAGGGTGCAGAGAGGGGCATCGCGCAGCATGGACATCCACGGACCTCCGACCTCAGCGTCCACGCTCAAAGCGTTTGGAACGCAGCCACGCTCCCTGGCCGCCGGCCGTGCCGCCGTGTGCGCAGCCGAGGAGCCGGGCTGGAGGCCGGGTTACCACAGAGCCCCGGACGCTCGGTGCCGGGCCCATGCAGAGCCGTCGTGGCCGGGTCTCGAGGCGGCGCTGGGCGCAGCTGTGCAGCGGCCTCTGCTCAGAGGCAAGTCCCCTCCGCTGGGTCACTTAACCTGTGCTTCCCCGGCCGGCCACCCACAGTGCCGGGGCCCCCAAGAGGTCCCTGCGCACCTGCCCCTCCTCCACACCACCCCGGGGGGCGGGGGACTCCTGTCCCTGCACAAACGGGTCCCAGCTGCTCATGGCCGCCTCTTCCCTCCTAGTGAACAGCAGCAAGCACATCGTCAGGAAGCTCCGCGGGCACCTGCGCACGAAGATCGAGTCTGGGGAAGGGACGGTCCCCGTGCGGGGCCCCAGCACGGTGCAGACGTGGGACGGCGTCCTGCTGGGTGAGCAGCTCGTCACCATGTCCTGCACTGACAAGATCGCCAGGTAACAGCCCCCTCGCCCGCCTCTGCCCAGGGGGCTGCAGCCTGGCGGGGCCTGAGGGAGGGAGGGACGGGGAAGGCGCCCGGGGGAGGAGGGCCTGTCGGTGGCCTCGCTCACGGCCACCCTCTCCGCGCCATGTGCCTCTGAGCAGAGCCACGGCCCGTCCAGGCACTGCTGCCGTCGGCCCTCATCTGGAAGCCTGGGAGGTCAGGACGGCCCGCGGGCCCGTCGGAGGCAGATGGCAGATGTGCCCCCCTCGCCGGCCAGGCCACGTGCACCCTCCAGGCCTGGGTCCCCGGCACGTGGGCTCCCGAGAGGCGGGACTGTGGCCCACGGACCCTCGCGGGACCCCCCCAGGCCTGTGCTGACCTTCTCCCTGGGAGGCCACAGAGCCATCGGGGGCAGGCGAGGTGCAGGCCAGGCCCTGCAAGGGCTCATATCCACCAAGGGGCGCAGGGGAGTCGGGCGGTTGCCCTCTGGGCTGTGGCAGCCCCGGGCCAGGGGACAAGCTGTGGCACCGGTTTCCGCCTCAGAGGGACTGGCCCCCACGCGTCAGACGCCCCCTGCTCCCTGTAGCATTCTCACCTTCCGTGAAGCAGGAGAGAGGGGCGACTTCCTCCTCCGGGAAACTCTCTGGGTGCCAGGGGTCACGGGGCTCTCAGCCACCCCCCGGGGCCCTGGGGACCCCGCGCGAGGGCACGGTGCAACCAGCCGCGTCCGTGGGTCCCACACACACGAGCGTCACGGGGCACGGCCGCCTGGGGTGGCTGTGGGCGGGTGGCAGCCTGCACCCTTCCCAGACCTCTCCTGCAGGAGGCCCAGCCCCCGATGGCGGCCCATGGGACGCGCTCAGCTCTGCAGGTGGCCGCACTGGGGCTACAAGTGGTGGGCGTCCCCTCAACACCGCTCGGCCCCGCTGTGTGTGCATGCCCGCCCCTGGTCCCCACCCTGGACCGAGGCCACCGGGGGCACGCAGGCCGAGCAGGAGCCCAGTCCCGTCCACCCCGCCCGTCGGGTCCCTGTGTCTCCGTCTCTGCCCTCCCCATCGTCTCCCCCATATCTCCATCTCCGTCTCTGTCCCCCCCATCGTGTCCCCCGCCTTTCTGTCTGTCTGCACCCTCCCGCCCGTCGTCTCCCATCTCTGTCTCCCCTCCTCCTCTCCCCCGTCTCTGCCCCCCCCATCGTTCCCCCCCCCCCATGTCTCCATCTCCACTCCCCGACACTGGGGCTGCAGGAACACTGAGCACCAGTACCGTTGGCTCCTGCTCCTAAGTGCAGGGCGCCGGGGGTCCCCTCACAGTGACGTGCACGTGTGGCCCTTCAGTTCTTGTGGCGGCCCTGAGCCTGGGTCAGGGTGACACCACCTGCCCTGGGTCCTGCCGCAGCCGCCACCTTCCGTGGGGCGTGCACCGATGGCTCTAGGCCGCGAGCTCCTGCGACATTGCACTCCGTGCACGGAGGCTTCCAAGGGATGCTCTGACGATGGGCGCGTTTGCCTGTTTCCTTCCGTCCTGCATGGACCCACATGGCAAACCAGGGCGCGAACAACACCCAAAGTACGGGCTCTTCCCACGGAGACGCGAAGAGTGTCCTGACTTGGCTACTGCCACCGTCCCAACCCATCCCCTGGGCCACAGCCCCGCCCCGTGACCTAAGTCACGGCTACTGATTCACGCCCCCCGGGTTGTGGGATGCACCGTGGTGGCCCCGGGAGACCACAGCCACCAGGGGAGGCAGTTTCCTCCTTTGCCCAACCCTCTTGGTCTTTGGAAAATTCTGGAACCAGATGAAATCATCATAAAATCGATTCCCAGGACGCCCAGGTGACGTCGGAGCATCATGACAGAGGGGCTGTCCCCGGGCATGAAGGGGGACCCCCCAACCGCAGCAGCGGGGGGCAGTGGCCGCAGAGCAGAGCGGATGTCGCCCACGGGAGGGGAGGGGGGCCCGGGCGCTGGTCCGCTCCCCACAGGGTCGCCGCACCCCTGGACCGAGGGGCCCCGAGCGGTGCTCTCCGCCTTCGCCGCCAAGGATCCAACCAGAGCGGCACATAAAAATCTAAATCTTCTGGAACTAATGTTCCTTTAGATATGGTTTCTAATTTTAAGTACCTGAGCTCGATTATTGATCGCAATGTGTCTTTAAATGAACAGATTAAAACTTTCTGCATAAAAATGAACTATAAAAAATTATAGGTGTCCTCCAGGGACCGAGGCGCTGACTTCCAAACTCAGATTCCAGGCGGTGAAGAGGGACACCGTCCTGACCTAAGCGGAGGGCTCGCCGCCCGCCCGCCCGCCGGAGGCCGCCCTGTGTTTGCGTGTCACCAGCTCCATGGAAATCCAGTCGAAGCATTGCCCATTTTTTCCAATCCCAAAATACAGGTCCTTTTAACACGGTCCGTCCTGAACGCCCGCCCCGGGGCACTCACAGCTGGGTCAAGGGTCCCGCTGCGTCCTGCACCAAGGCCCGTGCACCCCGCTGCCCCCGCCGCCCCCGCCACCCCGCCGCGCCCACACCGAGTCCTACCCAACCTCTGCCCATGGACCCACTGGCAGGTCTCCACCATCAGGGATGCTCCGGATCTGGCGCCTCCTGCACCTCAAGCAGACACAGGCCTGAGGAGCTGCCCGCCGTCCACTCCCCAGACTCCGCAAAGGGCAGGGAAGCTCGGTTCCTGCAAAACCATCTGGGCATCCGGCTGGACCCACAGGAGACGGTGCCCAGGTCCCAGGAAAGCGCAGGGGTCGGCGAGGTGGCCAGGGAGGCCACAGACATCTCGCAGACGGCACGGTGTTGGGGACATGGCAGGGTCCCGACGACAGGGTTGAGGGGAAGGAGAGGCAGCCTGGGGACCTGGGGGAAACAGCCTCGTGTGCAGTCCAGGCCCACACGGGCCCGGAGCTTTGCCGCAGGGCTTCCATCTTCACAGAAGGAACACAAGGCGACATGTGTCCTCCAGGAACCTCTACGGGGGGTGCAGAGCCAGAGCCCAGGGCGGGCGAAGCCCCACATACCGGCCCTGGAAGCCCCACGTACCCAGAGACACCGGCCCCCACCCAGGCTCGCGGGTCTGGCACCCGCAGTGGAGACGCACAATCAGAACCACCTGGTCACAGCGAGGACGTGTGCGGTCAGTGCCGGGCAGGTGCAGCCAGAGGCGCCACATCAAGGGAGCACGTGCCACGTAGTCCTCGGGAACAGAGCAGAGACACGGCGCTAAGCAGAAGTCATTTCTTTCAGCTGAAGATGACCAGAGCGGCACGACGTCATCCTGACCCCAACTTGTGCAGTTGGTGCCAACATCCGAGGGACTCCGCTCGCCATGACGTACACAGATGGCCTGGGAGTCGCGTCCGAGAATGCAGGGGACGCTGGGACCACTGTCCACTGTCTGTAACAACTGCCCCGAAACACACTGGCCTCAACAAGCCACGTGTCGGCCGCAAACCTTCCCGTGCGCAGGGCTTGCTCGATGTCCGACGAAGCTCCCCGGGGTGGGCCACCCCCTGGCCGGTGGGTGCCGACCACCAGCGGGTAGCTCAGGCTCGCCGAGGCCTCCCTCCACGGAGCGCCCGCTGCCAGGACGGGTGCGCACGTGGCTTCCACGGTGACGGCAGGCCGCCCGCCGCCCGGCTCCTGCCTCTGAGGGCCGCGCTCCTTCCCCAGGCCGACCGGGTCGACTGCCCAGTCCTACCAACAGGCGCGCAGAGGACACCAGGCCTTTCATCTCACCGTGTGGCGTGAGCTTTGCAACAGCAGACACTTCTCTGGGGAGCCGCTTGTCCTAGCATCTGCCGTCGGACCGAGGTCGTGTCCACGGATGAACCCGTCGCGGCGATGGGGCTGAGCGGCAGGCTCGCGGGTCTGGCCCTGCGCTCGTTTCGAAAGGCCCAACCCGCAGACCGGACAGGCAACGGGTCACTCGCGCAGAAATGTGTCTGATGTCATGGCGTCATCATCACCCACCTTGGTCAAAAGGCAGGAGAAGAAGGTTGGAGATTTGGGAACAGGGGAGGCTGTGGGGCGGAGGCTGTGGGGCCGGGGTCAGGGGTATCAACCTGCAGGCCGGTAGGAGAGTAAATCCCCTCTCTGGGTGGCTGGACCCGCGGGTATTAGTATTCTGTCCGGCACGGGGACCCCTGTCAGCAGCGTGGGAAACAGGCTGGATAGGCGGGACCCCCGGCTGCGCCCCAGCCCTATGACTCAGAGCCGAGGGCAGCCGGCGCCCCCAGAACACTCTCAGAGTCGACACTGGGTGTGTGTCATGCCTCCTGCGCCTCCTGTCAGGCTCCAGGCTGGAGCACCGTCGGGCCATTTCTCCCAGGTGGGCAGGGCTCTACCTTCGGATCACGGGCAGGTTTCCCCACCGAAGAAGAAAAGGAGAGGGTTAGTCCGTATGCCCACCCCCGCTTCGGGGGACGCGGCCCACGCTGAGGCATGCGGCTCACGGCGTAGCACGGCTCGATGGGAGGGTCACAGGGCGATGCGATCCCCTCGCCCCCCGCCCCCCATGGCTTCATCGAACACCGCCATCAGGTCCCGGAGGTTCCGTTTCCCTCCTGCGGTGAGAACCTTCCAGACCCACCCTGAGCCCTTCTCAGGGGCACCGTACGGCACTATTACATACAGTCCCCGAACACCTCCTGTCACAGCTGCAAGTCCGCGCGCTGTGACCGGCGTCTCCCCATGCCCTGCCGCCTCCGCTGACCGCCGCTCTACTCGGTTTCTGGGGGTTCGGCTTTTCCATGCTTCCCTGAGAAGTGACATCCTAGGGCATTTGTCTCTCATGTAGGATGACGCCCCCAAGAGCCATCCCAGGCATCACAAATGTAAGACCTGGCGTCGAGTCTTTAATCCACTGCAAGAGTTTGGTTTTGCGCCTGGTGGGCGACAGCAGTCCAGTTTTATTCTTCCGCGTGTGGCTGCCCAGCTCTCCCGGCGCCATCTACTGAAGAGGCCGTCTCCTCCCCGTTGCGTGTTCTTGGATGCTTTGTCGTGAACTGAGTGGCCATATGTGTGTGAGTCCACTCCTGGGCTCTCTATCCTGTCCCATTGACCTGGGCGTCTGTTTTTTGCCAAGTACCTATGTCGATGGTACTGAAGACTGAACCACGGGCTTCACCGTACGTAGGAGACATCACCCCGCGGGACCGCAGCAAAGTGGCAAGAACCCCAACTGTCCCAAACATGCACCACTAACGGCTGCCTCCCCGTCCCGTGTGCAGGTGTGCCGCGTGGTGACCACAGAGGCTGGGCTCACCCCTGCCACCGCTTCCCCCAGTCCTTGGAGGCCAAGATTCGAACTGAGCGAGGGGATTCCACAGAAAGGCATTTTTTTTTCCCAAGATCTCTCCTCCACACATCTTTTGGTATTTCCGTGATTGACAAATGGACAGAAATCTATTTATTGAGGGATTATCTATATTGAAAACCAGACGCGGGATCTCTTTCTCTGTCAACATCGCAGGAGTATCAGCTGTTTGAACAAAAAGGAGAGGCATTCTCATTCAGTCCTCAACGCCGACGGTTCCCCACTTCATATTCAGGAAGACATTTGGTTTTATCGATCGTGTGAGCTGAATGCATTCAAACTCCTAGAGCCAGACAAGGAGAGGCTTGATTTTCTCTTTATTATGAAGGTTATTAAGAGGAAGCCACATAGAGAAGTCATTTGTTTTCAGACAATCCCGCAGAATCAAAACCACTCAGTTATGTTCCAGAACTTTTGTTCACAGCCAACACCCGAATGGCCTACCGCACTCTCCCGGGAACGCCAACCTTGTTGTTCGAGACTTGGCCGATTTCGGGCGAGTGCTTCGTTATCGGGGGGGGGGGAATGTCCATTTCCTTGCTTTCAACTTGTAAGAAATGTTAAAGGTTCACTAACGGTCAGACATAAGAACAGACACACCCCCAGAACCCCTGGCGGCCGGCGGTGACGTAGCACCCTACCTGCGGGCAGATGGCGCCTGTGACTTCGTCCGCAAGAGTTCCTGTGCTTATCACTTGGTGCCAACACAGGAAAGCCTCCAAGTGGGTCGGGAATAACGTGTGCACTTGACAGCAGACGCCGGAAACCGTCGCACTAACTGCTACCCTTGCTCCTGCTTTCTCGCATTCTTCTGACCCAAGGAGGAGGCATCCAAAGTAGCATCCGACCAAGTGACTTTATTGGATTTTTTTCTGTCACTCCCTGGTACTCCTGGAAATCCTGGCCCCATCCCTCAATGACCACTCAAAACACCGCGGTGCTCCTTCCACGGAAAGCTCACACGCCCCAAACCCCCCCTCCCAGATTCTGCGCTTCGTCGGCGGGAGTGCACAGGCCAGCTCACACGCCCGCGACGGCGGAGTCCGGCAGCGGCCACATCACCGAGGGAAGGCCCCCGCGGCCGGGGACACGTGCTCCAGTTGCCTTTAGGAGTCCACACCTCCGAAACTTTTTGATGTTCTCTTTGGTAGAAACCACATAAGTCTCCGAAGGACGGCGGGTTCAGCCCTTTCTGAAAGAGGTGATGGGACCTACAGAAATGACCACAATTATTTTTTTAAGCGAAGTTATGCAAATCTGATAGACTAAAGTAAATGTTTCATAAAACCAATGACTGTTTAAATTGTAGGACTAAACTGTTTGTATATAAATATTACCTTTTATATTCCATTTGAGTTTTATGTAGATGAACACATTACTTTAATGACCTGCGTTTGCGGGGAGAGCAGGAGATTCGCTCTCTCGATCCTCGCCCGCCAGATGGCTGCCTTTTCTTGCATGAGATTAAAACATGTCTCTCATTCACCACGATGCTTCTGAGGCAAATTAATATCACCAGCTAAATTGCTTGTGTTTTCAGAATAAAATTTAAAGAGAACTTTTTAAAGCAATTGGTGTCACAGGTTCCCGGAGCAGATTGCTCTCCAGGTAGGGCATGCTGGTTTTAAACATTCGGTAATTAATGGAAAGGATTCTGTGTTAATTGACTGCTTCAGGAAAAGGGGAATATAATGACTCCTTATTAATCATGAAAAGAAATGTACGGCACGGAGGCGCCACAATAATTGCTCTAACAGCGGAGAAATGTTAATTAATGAAAAGAACAATGATGTAAGAAATTAGCTGCATAATGTTCGCTGCTGATGGAGGTTGGGTTTTAACACGTTATTTACAGTGGAAACCACGAAATGTTGCCTCAGACCGATGCACATAACCTTGTACCACCCAAGTTTAGGGGAAAAAAAAGAAAAAAAAATCCTACAATGCTGCGGTCATCGGGGCTCGCAGAAGCAACCACGCTTGCCCGGGGCTGTATTTTTTTCCGAGGACAGCCCCGTCCTTCGTGTCTGATCTGAGCTTCTAAAATCAAAATCTTCCTCAGAGCAGAGCAGGGTCATTTATTAATGTCATTTAATGACACAACAGGTCATCCTGGCTGCTGAGGACAAAAGGGGGAGAATGTCTTTTCCCCTAAACAGAAATAAACAAACTCCGTTTCTGATACTTCCTGGCTCACATGAAAAAAAATTCAGATTCGCTTTGGGGACACAGGGTATTTTTTTTTTTAATCTAACTCCAGTCCCTGAGAGAATATATAGTTTCCATGCCATCTAACAACTTGTTTTCCAGAAAAGGAAGCCCCAATCATGGAAACGCAGAGTCCCGTCGCAGCGCCCATGGGGTTAGGGGCTCAGCGCCCTGAGCCACCCAAGCCAGCAGCCCCTCCATGGGGCCAGGTGTGGCCAAGGGCCCTCCTCCCTTGGGCCTGCCTGTCCCCACAACACGGCCAAGCCCAGCGGAGGCAGGCTAGCCCGGGGCTCCCGGGGCTCCGGGGGGTGTGGAGGGAGGCCCTGGGCACTGCCGCCTGCCTGGTGAGCACCGCACTGACCCTGTCCTTGCAGGTGGAACGTGCTGGGCCTGCAGGGCGCACTGCTGTGCCACTTCATCGAGCCCGTGTACCTGCACAGCATCATCGTGGGGAGTCTGCACCACACGGGCCACCTGTCCCGGGTCATGAGCCACCGGACTGAGGACATCGGCCAGCTGCCCACCTCCTACCGGCACAATCGGCCCCTCCTCAGCGGTAAGAGCACGCTGTCCCCATAGACGCGGGAATAAGGGCCCATCGGCCGCACCCATGGGTCCTGACTCGGGCAGATTTTACCCATTTTGGCCGATGGCTATTGAGATGTAGCGAGCAGGGGCGCCCGGGGCTCGTTGGTGAGGCGTCTGCCTTCGGCTCAGGTCATGATCTCAGGGTCCTGGGATCGGGTCCAGCGTCGGGCTCCCTGCTCAGCGGGGAGGCTGCTCCTCCCTCGGCTCGTTCTCTCCCTCCCTATCAAATTTATTAAAACCTTAAAAAAAAACAAAAGGCTTAGCAAGCAAACTGACACCACTCCGGGGCTTCAGAGAGGAAGGTACAGCGCGGCCTGGAGGCAGGGGAGAGGACAGGAGGCCGCTGCCGCGCCGCAGCCCCACGTAACCGGGAACCACGCGTGGACAGGGTAGTCTCTCCCTCCGCTGGGTGGGAGGCGCCTCCCCGGGGGCCGTGCAGGCCGCTGGCTGCCCCAGGGGCTGCGGGAGCCCCCCCCCCAACACGGCGCCCGGGGGACAGCCCACGTCGGCACCTGCTCAGCCCCGCGCCGCGGGTGGGCACCGGGTCGGCGGGGCCAGGGTCACGCTGGGGGGGAGCGCGCGTGGCAAGCCCCTCCTGGTTCCTGAGAACAAGCCTGGGCGCAGCCTGGCGGGGGGGGGGCGGAGGGGGCGAGAACCGCGCCCGGAGGCAGGGGGGCCACCCCGCTTGGGGCAGGAGCGGGCGGCGTGTGCGCCCATCAGGAGTCGGTGGGGCCACCGGCGGCCCGAGGCTTTCCTGCCTGTCTCCCACAGCTCCCTGGAGCCCGGGGACAGGAGCACCTTGGGATGCGAGGCGGCGTCGGGGCCCGTGGGCGCCCACTAGGCCCGGGCTGCTGGGGAAGGGGTGGCAGGAGCGGCGCCCACAGCCGGCTCACCCAGCGCCCCAGGATGGGGGCAAACGCGCTCCAACTCAAAGTCTATAAAGGCACATTTATTTTTTTAAACGGTTGGTGAGGGGATCCCTGGGTGGCGCAGCGGTTTGGCGCCTGCCTTTGGCCCAGGGTGCAATCCTGGAGACCCGGGATCGAGTCCCACGTCGGGCTCCCGGTGCATGGAGCCTGCTTCTCCCTCTGCCTGTGTCTCTGCCTCTCTCTCTGTGTGTCTGACTATCATAAATAAATAAAAATTAAAAAAAAAAAAACGGTTGGTGAGTTCAGTTTGTATTCTGATCACATAGCACTTTGGCTCAATTTCAACCTCTTTCTTTCATTCCCCCCCACTTCCCCTTTTTTTTCTCTCAAAATGGCAAACTTCTCACAGCCGAACTGCCAACCCGACCCTGGAGCCCAAAGTCCTAGAACGAGGACTAGGTTTGGTGCTAAATCAAATGCTCCCAACTCGGGGGCCCTACAAACCTCAGTCCTTCGGGCTCTAAGTTAATATAAGAATCCTCACGGCTCCAACGAGAGTCACGGGACACCTCTCCTAGGCTCGGAGCTCCGTGGCTCCACTTCCCTCTCCTAGTGGGGAATTCACTCAAGCTCCGCGAACACAAGGAAATGCACCTGCAAATCCTTACTCCCCTCCCCGCAAGGGGCTGGCTGGCTTTTTTTTTTTTTTTTTAAGATTTTATTTACTTATCTAACACACAGAGAGAGAGAGCGCAAGAAAGAGGGGCAGAGAGAGAAGCAGACACCCCACTGAGCAGGGAGGCCAGTGGGGCTTGACCCCAGGGTCCTCAGGATCATGACCTTCGCCGACCGAGCCACCCAGGCACCCCTGGAGGGGCTGGTTCTCACCCACCCTTTGGGTTCTGGACGTTACTGTCTGGCCATCCGTTCCCTCGCAAAGCTATTTTAAAATCATATGTTCAACTGGAACTCAGAGCAGAGCAGGGTCATTTATTTGAATGATCATTGTAAATGCAGTGAATTTAAAAAAAAAAAAAAAAAAAAAAGCTCCTTTAGAGAATTTCAGAACACCCTAAACCATCGAGTGGTGCAACCTGATGGCAAAGTGCCTGAGCCTCCCGTGTGAACCCCCACCCTGGGGAGACACTCACCCCTACCTGCAACCAGGACGACCTGACTGGACGTTTCAGTCATCCTCAGATGCTGATTTAAAACACAGCTTTTGTTACTGCAGAGATGCAAATAAGCCTAAACTGTGGTGTCTCACCTGCATGCTCTTAGCTGCTCTGCTCTGGATATTTAAAAGCTAATCATGCAAATTTTGGGAGGAAATCATCAGGACTTTCTGCAACAGGGAGAGGCAGAGAGAACTTGTATGAGGATAGTAATGAAAAGCGCACTCAGACAAGCACATGAAATCTGCTTGAAGATTCCCTCAAGGTCAGTTTGCAAAACTGCCTGAGGAGATGAAGCCCACGTGCCGTAGGAGTCCGGCCGCTTCGTGGGGGCTCCGTCAGCTCTGGGTTAATAAGAAGCAGCCGAGCCGAAAAAGACACCCTATTGACACAGTTGTAGCACGCATATTAATGTCCTCCGCAGATATCCTGAGACAGTCCACACAGACCAGTCTGCACCTGTGGGCAGAACCGAGGCGGGACGTCAGACGTCCAGACAGCGAGTCACATCCCCCATGAGAGCAGCCGCCCTAAGGGAACTGGCCCTCCGTCTTTCTCAGCATATTCGATATGATGAGAACATGGTGATGAAGATAATTAAGGAAAATCTCTGCTCCAAATACTCATTTTTTTAGAAAAACACTAAGTGGAGTAGGAAGTGACTTCGAAGCTGTTCCGCTAGGCTGAGGGTGTGGTTTGTGTGAGCTTCCGTGCTCAACCTAAGTCTCCTTTTTCTTCATCGGGAAGAAGAGCAGCCCGGGTGGGATACACATGGTCTTTGTTCCTAGTAGCAGCCGTATCCAATGGCCCTGGTGTTCAACGTCGAACATCCTTAGGGGATCCTTGGGTGGCACAGCGGTTTGGCGCCTGCCTTTGGCCCAGGGCGCGATCCTGGAGACCCGGGATCGAATCCCACGTCGGGCTCCCGGTGCATGGGGCCTGCTTCTCCCTCTGCCTGTGTCTCTGCCCCTCTCTCTCTCTCTGTGTGTGACTATCATAAATAAAAAAATAAAAAAAAAAAAAAATTTAAAAAAAAAAAAAAAAAAAGAACATCCTTAGTCCGCACAGAAGAGAACACTCGGGAGGAGGCTACGGCCCATGGCAAGCTCCTGGCCATGGAGACAAAACTGGAGAGACGGGCCCTGGGGATTGGACGTCAGAGCCGTGGGCTGTCTCGGACCCTGGTTTACAATCGCACGATGGGAATCACAGGCTGTGATAAGGGGAGCATCTCCCTGAAGGAGTAAAAGTGGGTCGCTGGTGGGTCAGGGCCTCGTGGACTCCATGTTTCTCAAGCAGCTGGTTCACGGAGATGTCGCCAACAGCATAAAGCCTGCCCCCGGCACCTGCGGGCCGCGCTCCGGATGCCTCTGTGCAGGAGGGAAGTGGGTGGGATGGAGGAGGCCCGAGGCCAGGCAGACCCACATTTCTGCGAGTCCCAATCTCTGTGTATTGTCACATTGAGCTGCGGAACCTGAGGTGGAGAGCCAAAGCCTCTTTGATTCAGGAGAAATTCCTAAAATTAATGATCATTAACAGTATCTTGCAAAACCACCCAGTGGGGGATAGTAGCAAACTTCGTTTTTTATGCAGGTGGTAACTAATACGCAATATTATAGTCATCTTAAAATAAGGACTGGAGCACCTGGGGGGCTCAGTCGGTGAAGCATCTGCCTTTGGCTTAGGTCATGATTCCAGGGTCCTGGGATCGAGTCCCACGTGGGGCTCCCTGCTCGGTGGGGAACCTGCTTCTCCCTCTCCCTCTGCCCCTCCCCAACTGTGTGTACACTCGCACTCTCTGTGTGTCAAATAAATGAAATCTTTTTTAAAATAATAGATGAATAAAAATAAACACAGCTGAGGAGAGAATTAGTAAATTGGAAGATCGGCCTAAAGGAAACCTCCAGAACGCAGGTGGGTTAGTGAGGGTTTTCCAGAGAAGAGAACCAGTAGAGTATATTCATTCCCCTAATAGAAAAGAGATATGCTTCAGGCAACTGCTCATGTGTGTGCGGGGCTGGCAGGTGTGGTCCCCAGGCAGCCTGGAAATTCCAGCGGGAGACCATGCTGCCACCGAGTCCACGGAAAGTCGACCGATGGCATGAGGCCCTGCACAGAGGACAGTCATCTCTTTCCTCCACGTCAGTCACACCCGCAAGCACCCTCACAGCGACGGCTGGCCGGTGTTTGACGAGACAGCTGGACACCACGGACCAACCAGGCTGAGTCATGAAAGTAACCGTCCAGCGGGAAAACACAAAGAGGTCAGAGACGGGGCGAGGAAGTGCGACTAACCTGCTCCAGACGGAGAGAGAAGCCGCAGAGCAGGAGCCGTGTGCAGAGAGCCAACAGCCAGTCTTTCCCCAGGACGCATGTGAAGCATCAGCGACAGACCCAGGAGCACAGCGTGGCCCAAGAAGAACCTCAAGTCCTCCTCCCAGCGGCAAAACTGCTACCAAACCAAACCAACGAAGAGACAAAAGGAAGATGGTAAAAGCAGTCGGGGACATACAGGTGCAGCTCCAGGGGGCCGGATCAGCTGCTTCGTGGGAGATAAAAAAACAACAAAACAGTATCTCTAAGATGCTGATAGGAAATCAATCTCAACCGAAAATCCTAGACCCACTGAAAGTATCTTGTAAAAATGAGGGCAAGGAGGGGGCACCGGGGGGGGGGGGGCTCCGTGGGGGAGAGCATCTGCCTTCAGCTCAGGTCCTGGGATCCAGTCCCACTTCAGGCTCCCTGCTCAGCGGGGCGTCTGCTTCTCCCTCTGCCTCTGACCCTCCTCCCCTACTCGTGTGCATGCTCGCTCGCTCTCTAAAATAACAAATAAGTCTTTAAAAAGTAAAAATGAGGGCAAGACCACAGTCCGGACAGACACAGAGCTCACGCGCCTCGAGACTCACACCCCAGGAGACATTAGTTGGGCTACTTGGGCACAAGGAAAACCACCCCCAATGGATAGAGCAGAATAATGACTGATGAAGATAATCCACATTATTATCCAGTACAACCCTCGGCTTATTACGTCAGTTTAGGCGCCTTAGGAGAGAAACACGTGTCATAGGAGGAAACCATGACCATGTTCTGCTGAAATCCCCTCGTCCCGTGTCTCTCGAAGAAATGACAACCCTTACAGGTGCCAAGAACTGTGTCACTGTCAGGTTGCAACATGAAGTAGTCACACTTTTTCCTGCCACAGAGGAAGGGTCACAGCCTTCAGAGCTGTCCTGGGAGCCCGTGCATTTTGAGCTGTGAGGACCACAGACCACGGTCACTATTCAGACTCGCACGGCTCCTGTTGGCCGCAGGAAGGCAGCCCCTGAAAATCAGGGGGAAGCACTCATGACAACAGGAGGCCCCAGCGCCCGAGCAGGTGCCCCAGCACCTGAGCAGGTGCCCCAGTGCCCAGCAGGTGCCCCAGCATCTAAGCAGGTGCCCCAGCGCTCAGCAGGTGCCCAGGTGCCCCAGCACCCGAGCAGGTGTCCCAGCGCCCAGCAGGTGCCCCAGCATCTAAGCAGGTGCCCCAGCGCCCAAGCAGGTGCCCCAGTGCCCTCCTAGCACTGCACACACCCGGCAGCCACCAGCTCACCGCCGCTCAGATGAGGGGACGCCGGGGGAAAGCCCAGTTATTCCTACGTGTGTCCCTCGGACCTTAGGAACCTGCAGGACTTGCAACAGGCGTCGCTCGGCAAAAAGACCATGCCCAGTTCTCACCCTCTCCAGACCCTACTATGCTCCGCACACTCACCCCAAGATGTGCTCTTGTAGGACGAGGCAGTGGCTATAAAATCACTGCCAATCGTCTCAATGTTTGCGCCGATGCGAGCGAGCGGACCGACCCCACATCTGCGAGTCCGCGCCAATTAGTCCAAGCTCCACTCCCGTGAGAAGCACATGCACCATGCCATGTCCATGTGTGCATGCCTACGTGCGAGGGCCGCACACAGGGTCTGGCAGGGGGCAGAGCACACTAGCGGCCTGGTCTACACCTGACCGCCACTGCAGGACTTGATGTTGAATCCGTCTCACAAGATGGAAGCCAGTGCTGCCTGAGGTAGGCACTTGACCCTCTTCCTATAAAAATTCTATTCCTGAATGTCATGTGTAGATAGAATTCGGAGAAAGGGAATTAAATCTTAAATACGCCCGGCCCACCAGCGACCTGAAGAAACGCTCCATGGCCTCGCTTTTTAAACAGAGGCGCACAAGGGTTTTCTCAAACTAGGGTGTAGGTTAGCAGTTAGACGAGCCCTTAGGGCCTTCCACTTGGGGCGCAGGCGCTGTAGCCGCCAGGGGCGGGCATGCGGAGGGGGGGCCCCAGATGATGGGGGGAGCCCCAAATTAGGGGATGGTGGGGGGGGCCTCCAATGGTAGGGGAGCCTTGGATGGGGGAGCCCTGGATGGTGGGGGGGGCCTCGGACAGGGGGAACCCTGGATGGTGGGGGGGCCTCAGATGGTGGGGGGTGGGCTTGTATCTGTAGCTTGGCAGCACCCAGAGCTGACGGGCCAGCTGCCCCAGGAGGGCCTGGGGTGCGGGGCCCCCGGACGCGGGGTTACCGCCTCACACCTGCCCAGCCCCTCGCGCTCAGATGCTTTCCAACACCAGGCATCCCCGCTGCACTGTGACCCACAGTCCAGTGGCGGCATGAGCACCGTCTGCGAAACCGGCGCCCACCCTCCCTGGACACAGGCCCGGGGAAGCCCCTGGGCCCTCCAGGCCAGGACAAGGGGCGCTCAGGGCGGGGAGGTGGCCTGGGGAGGGGTGTAGGGGGGTGCATGGGGCTGTCCCCCCCCCTGGTGGGGCCCACGTGCCTTCCCCGGGTCACCCTCGGGGGGCGCCGGGCAGGGGCAGCAGGTGTGCAGCGCAGAGGCCGGGGCGGCCGGGACTGCTGGGCTCTCGCCGCCGCCGGGCCTCTGGGCCTTGTCTCCCGGGAGCAGCCCGCGCCATCCCGGGGGCTCACCCAACCGACCCGCTGAGCCCGGCTCCCGCGCTGTGTTGCCAGGAGTGAGCCATGCGGAGGCACGCCAGCCGGGGAAGTCGCCGCACTTCAGCGTGAACTGGGTGATGGGCAACACGGACGTGGAGGTCATCGACGGCACCACGGGCAAGAGGAGCTGCGGGGGCTCGTCGCGGCTCTGCAAGCATGTGTTCTCGGCGCGGTGGGCCAGGCTCTACGGAAAGGTAGGGCCCGGGAGCCCGCGGGAAGCTGGGCTGGTCCCGCCGGCGTAGCCCAGCGCAGGCTCCGCTCTTTCCTCCCCGCCGACGCCCTGCAGACTGGGGGGCGCCGCTCCACGTGGGCCTGGCCGGGGAGCGCGGCCTCCAGGGCTGCAGAGCAGGCACTAGCTGCGGCACCAGGGCAGTGTAGGGACGTCCCCAGAAGGCCCCTGGAGCGGCCCTGGAGTCCGAGTCCGTCCAGGTCAGACAGACAAAGACTGGCAAGTAACCTGCACTGGACAGACGCAGGGCGGAGGACGTGACAGTCCACCGTGCGCCCGTGGGGTGGCCGCCAGGTCGGGCCAGGTGGTGCCCCGAGAACGCCTAATGGAAGCAGCAGCTTTGGGCAAGCCCCAGGCACTCGGGCCTCTGCCGCAGCCCGGTCCGTGTCCGGGGAGGGGGAGGGCAGGCAGCCAGGAGCCGCGTCGGCACGGCTCACCTGTTGTCTTGTCCCGCCCACAGCTGAGCACGCGGATCCCAAGCCCGGGAGACACGCCGTCCATGTACTGTGAGGCCAAGCGGGGCGCGGGCACCTACCAGTCTGTGAAGCAGCAGCTGTTCCAGGCGTTCCAGAAGGCGGGGCTGGGCACCTGGGTGAGAAAGCCACCCGAGCAGGACCAGTTCCTCCTGACGCTCTGAGCCAGACGAGCTCCCGGGCGGAGCGAGCGCCAGGGCAGGGCAGGGCAGGGCAGGGCGAGTGGGCGCCAGCGCGGCCGGCGGCGGAGCTCCCTGGCTCTTCGCACTCATTTCCCTTTGGCGTTCCAGAAGCACGCGCGGGCGGTGCCCCATGGGTTCCCGGACTCCCGCTCGGAGCCTGGGGCTCCCTGGGGGGCTGCTCCCTTGTGGTCGGAGCCCAGGCACCCCAGCCCAGAGGCACGGGTGCCACTGCACGGCTCTTCCCGCTGCGTCCAACGGAAAGTTTCTGTCCAGGCCGAAGGGTCTCGGGTGCGGCCGTGCCCAGCAGAGCCTCGCGCCCACCCCACGCCCCCTGCCCCCCACGCACCCGCAGCGCCGCGCCCGGTTCTCACGAGCACAAGCCGACGCGATACTTCAGGATAAGCCACAACGAAGAGAAAAGCCATGGGCTCCTCCCCAAAGAAGCCAACAGGACGCTCGACCACCCTCATCACCCACTTAAGTTTTTACTCCACCTCCTTCCCAAGCGGATGGGAGACACGCAAGCACTGAGGAAGCCGTGAAGCAGGACAGGAGACGCCGGACCCGGAGTCGCAGAGAGCGTGAGCCCCGGCCTGGGTCCCAGGGGTGGGCTCCCAGGACGCGGCCCGCAGGCACCCGGCGCAGGTTCCCAGGCAGGTGCCCTCGGCCGCCGGCTGCACCCGGGGCCTGCAGGTGACGAGCTAATGGGGGCCCCGGCCAGACCACGCTCCGACTTTCCCTGAAATCTCGTTAGACAGTGAGCAAGCTCGACAGAGCCTCCGCAACAACCCCCGCCCCCCGGGGCTGCAGGGCCACCAGCTCTCCCTGCCTTCATCCCCCGGTCACCATCCTGCATGACAGAAACGAAGCACGCAGGACAGCAGCTGAAATGCGAGGGGTGGGATGGTGTCCTGCTGAGAGCGGGCGACGGCGTCGGGCCATGTGGGGTCCTTCCCTCGGCCCCAGCAGGGCTCCGCTCTGACCACGAGGACGCGCGTCTCACACCCACCACGCTCGTCCCCAGGCCTGTGGTTTCTCCGACCCGAGGCCCGCCCCCGTGACTTTGAGGACTCCCAAAGGCCCGGCTCCGGGGTCCTGGGGTCCTGGGGTCCTGGCAAGCATCCGGCCGGAGGGGAGCGCAGCGGCGACCGGACACGGCAGAGGACAGGCTGCAGGTATGACAACGCAGCAGCAATGAAACACAATGAGTTTGAGACGTTAGGGGGCAGGGAGCAGCAGGCTGGCGTGCAGAGTCCTCCCGGGACGTCACCCGGGATGGGTCACCCCACCTTCTCCTGGGTCAGAAAACGGGCACAGAGTGCACGACTCCCTCAAGGGACGGTTTTGGAAGATACGAAAAGGTTTTTGCAAGGGGTTTCCTGTCGTCGGCACCCCTTGAGGAAATGGGGTGCGACCTCAACGCGCTACGAAAGCCGCCATCAAACGGCCGGTGGGGGTGGGCTTCTGACACGTCAGCAGGACGAGGCCTGGGGCACCGAGCCCGGAACCCACGGTGACCACGGTGTGATTCGCCCCCACCTGGAGCTGCCCCGAGGGCACCGACGCCCAGCCTGTCAACACCCCGTTCTGGGCCCTGGCGCCAAAGAATGCCCCTCCTGCGGCGAGGACACAGCAGGAGAGCCACCGCCCGGGACAGGCAAGTGGGCCCGTCCCCACGCAGCACTGCGGGTGCCCCCCGACCACCTGCCCCGGGGACCTGGGCAGCACCTGCCCCCCCAACTACCGGGCACCCCGAGGCCCCCACCGCAGTGCTGGTGCGTGGCGTTTCCACAGCAGCAGGAAGCCGCCCGAGAGGCCAGGCCCGAGCGGGACAGGGCTGGACGCGCACTGGGGAGGGCGGCCCATTCTGGGCGCACGCGGGGCCGGGGCCGGGGGCCGGGGGCCGGGGCACGGGGCTCTGCCGGGCCGGTGGGACAGGGGCCCGAGCGCCTCCGTGTGCTGCGCAGCCGGGCGCCGGCCTGAGCGCTTTCCGTGCCGAGGACGTGCCTGCCACCCTCGGGCTCCCCTGCGGCCCTGGGGCTTGGGGTCCTCTGCTGCCGCCGGCCATGCTGTGCCCCGAGCCCCGGCCCTGATCGCGTCCACACCGCCCATGCCGGCGACCTGCCCCCGAAGCGCGGGCTGCGTTCCCAGCGCCGTCCAGCCCATGGTCCGTGTCCACAGGCCTCTCCATGGGGCGGGCGCCTGTGCCATCCCAGCACGCGGAGGCCGGGGGGCGGGGAGGGCTCTGGGGGCGTCTGCCGAGGGACGGATTCGCGGGCCGGTGACCGCCCGTCTGTCTCTGTGGGTCCCTCGTCTGTACATACCCCCATGTCGCTGCTGACTTCGTGAGTCTTGTTCCTCAGAAACGTCAAGTTGAGTTTCTCACACATAATTTCTCATATAATTTCCTTTTTGCAGGAAGCTGTTCTTATCAATAAAATTAAATGGTTGTTTTGGGGGGGTTTGTTTGTTTTTGGTTTTTGGGGGGGGCTTATTTTGGTATAGTGTTTACCGCGTCTGGAGAGCCATACACCGAGAACACGTGGTACGTCGATGCCCAGAATAGACTAGCCAGAGTATTTTGATGAAATGCTATTTTTAGATTATAAATTTCAAGATGTGTCTATAGTATCTTGTTTTAAAAAAAAATAATAAAATTTAAAAAGACGTTTGAAATTTAGACATTTTTAATTTAGAGAGAGTTTGACAACCATTTTTTTAAGAAGCCATTCGGAAGAAATCATCCCAAAACACAGTAAATGTCCGTTTCTCATAAAGATGAAAGAAAGGGAAGTCGGGACGAGCCCTTGTCCTCACGACCACTCGCCTCCGCGGAGAGTCCGGGCTGACGCGGCGTCGGCATCGCTGCCCCACCCGCCCGGTCCCCAGGGCCCTGCAGGAGGGAAACCGGAGCTCGGAGCCCCACACTCAGCGGGGAGGCCGCCCCCCCCCCCCGGGGTCCCGCTGCCCTTCTTCCCCCTTCGCAGGTGTAGGGCAGCCACCAGGGAGTGGGATCCGGGATCCGGAGCGGGGTGCGGAGTGAGGTCAGAGCCGGGCACGTGGCCGCTGCATGGGGTCCTGCCCAAGGGGCTGCAGGGAGGCGCGGGTATCCCGCCAGGGGAGCCCTCCCACACATTCGGAGTCACGTAAGGGACTGGGGTGGAGGGTGATGCAGCAGACACAGATGCAAAACACGCAGTCACTGATGAGGAGGCCGGGGCCGGGAACGTCTCCATTCTAGGGGGGCCTCATCCTCCCAACGGCTGGCTCTGGCCTCCCCGCACCCCCTGCCCCCAGCCCCCCCGCCCCCCGCCGCCCTGGTTTAGTGCCTGTTTGTCCCCCACCGACACCTGTGATTCCCTGGACAGTCGGGTCTCGGCCGCCCTGTCCGGATGCCCAGGCGGGGGCTCCTCGAGTGCCCATGTGTTCAGTCCTGGGGGATTTGCCGGGGTCCTTCTGTGGACTTCTGGAACGTGTCCGCTGGTCATGGGCTCCACCCAAGGGACGGTGGTGGCCGGGTCCCCAGGAAGTCAGAACCAACAAGAGCCGCCCCGCAGGGAGCTGCCGCCGGCGTCAGCCCCGGAGAAAGGGACACGCGATTTCCCAGCCGCTCGTGGTGGAATCAAACGTGCAGGGACGAAATGCCCGCCAAGGGGAAAGGTGCGACAAGGCGCATGGTACGGCCTCCTTCGTGCCGGCACGGGTTCCTACCATCGACAGGAGACACAAACACACACTTTCCCAGCAGTGCCCACTTAGTTTTCGGCTAATTTTTGGCATTTTTTAAGCAAATGAACTTAATAAATAGTAATTCTTAAGCAAAGGTATGTACATAAAAAGCATGAATGAATGGCAATATTGGATGTACATTTATAATATTTGTAAAAAAACAAAAAACAAAAAATCCCAAACCTTAAGGTATTAATTTACATGTTACTTTGCCTCTAAGTTCTGTAAACCGCACTCCGGTGACACCTGATAAGTGGATGTTTCTGTTAAGTGAATAAAAACATGGAGTCCAGCCGCGCTTCCCTGGCTGCCGGGCCTGTTTGTTGGAGCAGGGCCTGGGGGCCGGGGCGGCGGGGGCCGGGGGACTGGGGGCACAGGGCCGGCCGCCCCACTTGTGCCGGAGACTCTTCCAGGGAGCGGGGGTTAGGGCACCTGCCAGCACGTCGCCCTGGGGGGGACCCGAGCGGGAGCCAGGTGTGGACACGGCAGGTGTGAACACGGGTGCGGGGCCTCTGCCCCTGGGGCACACCGCTTCTAGGCCGCGCACCACCTCAGTTCCTCCCCTCGGGAAGCACGTAGCCCGGGAACCTGCCTCCTGACGCCACAGGTCCCAAACCTCAGGTTTTATAGGACAGCGGCGGGGTCGGGGTCGGCTCAGGGGACACATGGACACCCTCCCCCTCCCCCTCCAGCCCTCCCCGCCCCTCTCTGCTCCCTGCTCCCTCCCCCTCCTCCCCTCCTCCACCTCCATCCTCCTCCCCCCTCCCTCCTCCTCCTCCATCCCCCCTCCTCCTCCTCTTCTTCCCTCTCCTTCCCCCCCCTCCTGCTGGCTATGCCCCTCCCCTACTCTCCCCCTCCCCTCCCACCTCCTCTATCCCTGCTCCTCCCTCCCTACCCCCACCGTCTGTCCCTCCCCTCTCCCCCTCCTTCCTCCTGTCTCTCCCACCCCTCTTCCCTTCCCTCCCCTCCCCATCTGCCTCCAACTCCCTCCCTCCCCCCCTCCCCCACACCCTCACACCCTCAGACTTTGCAGCTGCAGGACAGACACAGAGTCACTGCTCCCTGGAAGACCACAGCTCACCCCGCTCACCCCGTCACTCAGTAATGTCACCGTGCTCCAGCCTCCAGGTGGGCCGAGCCTATAAATGTCCCTTGCCACCAGAGCCCTGCCATCGTGGCGCTGCCCCAGACACGTGCAGCCAAGCGACACCTCCATGGGTGTCCCCGGGTCACACTCCCCAGACCGCAGCCATCAGCTCTGATTTGTGTGGCGCTCACACAGGCTCCGGGACCCTCGGGCCCCAGGCCTCGGGCCAGGGTGGGGCGTCAGAGCCAACGTGGGCTGCTGCGGGCACGCTCAGGGCATGGGGCCTGGGCCCTGCTGAGGCTCATGTTGCCACGGGTGGAAGGTCCTCCCCAGGATCAACGCCAGCACGGGCGAGGCGGCCGGTAGGCTAGGAGGGGCGGGCTGGGCCCTCGGGGATGGCGCCCCCATGACCTGGGGACACACGAATGCGGCCCCAAGGGCAGTGGACCCCAGAGCGTCACACTTGCGCCGCAGGGAGGAGCCCGGCTCCTGCCGTCCAGGCCCAGGCCCTCCAACCCCAGGGCGGGACTAGCGGCTGCAGCGGCCACACACCCGCACAAGGTCCTGACACCCACGGGGCGCCCCCCTCCCATGGGCCTCACGGACCCTCTGCAGCGGCTGCTTCCCACCCGCGGGGCGGTTGGAGCCCCAGAACCGGGCGTCAGTGAGACCACGGCTCAGCCTCTGCCGCGACCAAGTCCCCCTGCCCCCACCCCCCGCCCCCTGTGCTCACTCTCGTCCCCACGAAGACCCGGAGGGCCCCTGGGTTACCAGAGTCCCTGCGAAGGCAGCCAGAAGAACCGCTTCACCCGGACAGCAGGTGAGCGAGGGAACATCTGCCCCTCGCGGGGACCAAGGTGGGAGGGACGCCGCGGCCACCCCATGTCCACGGGGCCACGACTGTCCCACGGGCCTGCGTGCCCCAGCCCGGTGCTGGAACAGCCTGGCAAAGCCTAAGCGGATGGGCTGCTCGGAGGACAGGCAGCGCCTGCGACATGGCCACCACCACTGACCCAGAGGCGGACAGGTGGCTGCGCCATCGTCCAACCGGACGGCCTGGGGTAGAGCTGCCCACGGGGCCGCCGAAGGAGCGAGCGCAGCCCCCGCCCCCTACAGCACCAGTGCATCCTGAGTCCTCTGTGGACCGGCCACGTGCTCAGTCCTGAGCTAGAGCTGGGAGGTGAGACGTGGGGGCACTGGACAGATACGAGTCCCAGCCAGGGCACCCCCAAGCCGAGGCTGTTGAGCCCCTCTGCTCGGAGCCCCGGGCCGCCGCCCATGGGGGCCAAACCCCGTGGCTGTCAGCAGCTGTGCTCGCTTGAGCTCTGGCCCAAGCTGAGCACAGGGACCCCGACGGGCCCGGAGCCCCGCCGTGCTACAGCCAAGGCCGCAAGGAACAAACACTGCATCTCTCCTCACCCACGGCCGCCGGGGCCTGGCCTCCTGGGGCTCCGGATGCAAGACGCACATCAGCTGCCACACGCAGGGGCCTGGACGCGTTAGGGCCACACCGCCTCCCTTCCTGGGGCCAGTCATCCCAGGGACACAGGTGCCACCGCACTCCCTCTCCCCGTTCCAGTCTGCGCCCGGTCGCCCCGAGTTAGCCCCCAAACTCCAAGCCTCTGCGCCAGGAGCAAGATCACATCCAGGACGTGCACAGCCGCCCCCCCGATGCTCCATCCCCCTGAAGGAAATGCAGGGCCTGGGCCACCACTCCTGCCAACGGGACGCTGCTCCCGGCCCACCTGCTCGCTCACCTAGCACAGCGCCGTCAGGGGCCGTCCACGCCGTAGGCCCCACTGGGGCCTCTTTACTCCTCGTTTCTGAATGATATTCCTGAGGAATCCACCCATCAGTTGATGGGTACTCGGGTTGCTTCCACTTTGTCACGATTACGAATAATTCGGCTACAAACACTTGCGTGCAGGTGTTTCTCCGGACCTGGGTTGTTTTTTTGTTTTTTTTTTAAGAATTTATTCATTTGGGGATCCCTGGGTGGCTCAGCGGTTTGGTGCCTGCCTTCGGCCCAAGGCATGATCCTGGAGTCTCGGGATCGAGTCCCACGTCAGGCTCCCTGCATGGAGCCTGCTTCTCCCTCTGTTGTGTCTCTGCCTCTCTCTCTCTCTCTCTCTCTCTCTCTCTCTCTCTAATAAATAAATAAATAAATCTTAAAAAAAAAAAAAGAATTTATTCATTTATTCACAAGAGACACACAGAGAGAGGGGCCACGACCTGGTCCAAAGGCACCGGACCTGAGTTTTCCAATTCTCGTGGGTGTACACCCCACCTCGGGATTGCTACGTCAGCCAGTAACCCCGCATCTACCATTCTGAGAAACTGTGGACTGTTCTGCAGAGTGGCTGCATCTCTGCACCCTCCCTCCAGCGGGGCATGAGCACCCCACTTTCCCCTACACCCTCACCAGCACCCACTACTTCGATGCAACAGGCAGCCATCTGTCTTAGCCACTGCAGCCACCTAGTGGGTGTGAGGTGCGAGCTCATGGCTGGTCGAGCTGCATTTCCCTAAACACTAATGATGCTGAGCTTTCCGAGGGCTGATGGGGTCATGAGTCGTAGGTCTCTTTTTGGAAACTATCTATCAGATCCCTTGCCCACTTTGAACTTGGGTTACCTGCCTTTTTATTGTTGAGTTACAAGGTTCCTTTATATATTCTGGATACTGGTCCCTTCTCAGATAAATCACAAAAACATTTTAAAGGTTTTTCCTCTCACTCTGTACACGGCTGTTTCACTTTCTTGCTGTCCTTTGAAGCACAAAAGTGTTTGACTGTAAAGAAATCCAATTTATCTATTTTTTTTCCCTTTTGCTGCTTATGCTATTCCTTTGAGGTCTAAGAAAGTGGGAATCCTGTCCAGCCCGACGCTAGCAAGATTTAAACCGTGTTTCCTTCTAAGAGTTGTACAGCTTAAGCTCTTACGTGTGGGTAACTGATCCGCTTTGGGTTAATTTTTACATAGGGAGTGAGGTAGGGGTGCAGCGTCGCTCCTTGGGAATCCAGACGGCCGATCACGCGCCGAAGAGCACTCGCCCTCCACTGAATGGTCTTTTCAAAAACCCACTGACCGTAAATGTAAGGAGGGGTGACGAGCTCTCGTGGTTCTGGTGTGGATTCCTCGGGACCTTCTACACACAAGATCACATCTGCAGACACAGAAACCACGTGATTTCTTCCTCCCCAAGACTTATGTCCTCCACTTACTTTTCTTGCTTAATTTCTGGGCTAGAACCTTCGGTACGGTGTTGGACAGAGTGGTGACAATAGTTATTCCATCTTGATCTAAATCTCAGGGACAAGGATTTCAGCCTTTCGCCACGGAGTGGGAGGTTGGCTGCGGGTTGTTCGCAGACATCCCTCGTTGGGTTGAGAAAGCTGCCTTCCGCTCCCAGTCTCTGAGGGTCTCATCAGGAGACAGCGCTGGATTTTGCCCCGTGTTTTCCCCGCATCTCCTGAGAGCGCCGTTCGAGGTACTACCCAGTGTACCTTCCATTTCAGCCCGAAGGACCAACGTGTTTCTCGGAGTGCAGGTCTGCTGCAAATCCTCAGTCTGTGTTTATTGGGGGCCACCTAATGCTCTCCTTCGTTTCTGACGGATAGTTGGCCTTTCTCGTCTGGCTTCTTGGCTGACGCCTTCTTCCAGCACTTTGAGCAGGTCACCCTGATGCCAATCCAATCAGTTTCCAATCAGAAATCAGCTACTAGGGGTGCCTGGGGGGCTCAGTGGTTGAGGGTCTGCCTTGGGCTCAGGACGTGATCCCAGGGTCCTACATCTGGCTCCCTGCTCAGCAGGAAGTCTGCTTCTCCCTCTCCCTCTGCCTCTCCCCGTTTGTTCTCTCTCCTCTGTCAAGTAAATAAAATCTTAAAAAAAAAAAAAAGAAATCAGCTATTAATACTATTGAGGATCCCCTGCATGGGATAAGGTGTTTCTCTCTTGCTATAGCCAAGATTCCTTGTCTTTCTTTTTTTGACAATTTAAGATACATCTAGGTACAGATCTCTACGTTTATTTATCCTTAGAGTTCATTGAGACTAACGTTTTTCATGAAAGTTGGCAATCATTCTTTTTTCCAATATTCGTTCAGCCCATCTTTCCCTCCTCCCGTGGGATCTCATGGGCACGTTGGTCACTTGATGGTCCCTGAAGATCTGTTTCTTTCACTTCATTCCTATTTCCTTCTATTCCCCAGATGGGATCATCTCAATGGGCCCATCTTCAACTTCCATGATTATTTATTGTCCCAACTCAGACCTGTTGTTAAGTCCTTTGTGTGGTCTGGATCAGGCCTTCTTCCTCCCAAAGACGTCCACATCCTAATCCCGGGGACTCGTGTCGCCTTGAAGAGCAAAGGGACTCTGCATATGTGATTAAGTTAAGGATCTTGAGATGAAGGATTATCTTGACTCCTCTGAATCAGCCCCAGTGCAGTCACTAGGGCTCCCACAAAAGAACCAGAGGACCAGGGTGGGTAATAGAAGATGTCAGGACGGATGCAAGAGGCACAGGCGATGTGGAAGGGAGCCCAGCTCAAGAACGCAGGCCGACGGCAACGCTGCGAAAAGCAGGGGAAAGGCTCTTCCCGGAGGTCTCCAGAAGGAGCACGGCCCCACAAGGACCTCGCTGACATTAGATTTCTGACTTCAGGACAGCAAGGGAGTACATTTGTGTTGCTTGAAGCCACCATGTTTGTTACAACAACAGGACCCTAATGAAAGCCCTCTTTCAAAGCAAAATTTTATTTCAGTGATCATATGTTTCAACTCCACAATTTCCATTTGGTTCCTTCTACAATTTCTATCCCTTTACCGATATTCTGTTTGGTGAGATGGCACTCGCATCGCCGTACTGCACTTCTTTACGCAGCCTTTCCCACAGTTTGACATCCTTATAATAGCTCATTTAAAGTCGCCGTCTGGGAAGTCAGCATCTGGGCTTCCTCGGGGACACATTCTGCTGCCTGCTTCCCTTCCTGTGTGTGGGCCATACTCCTCTGCTTATTGCATGCCTCGTAAGTTTTCGCACAAAACTAGACATTTTTAAGAAGATGATGTGACAACTCAGTAAACTAGATCCCCCTCCACCACCAGGGCTTACTGTTGCTGCTGTTTGTTAGCTTCATGACCTTCTTTAACTAATTCCATGAAGTCTCTACTCTTGTCACGTGTGGGCCACCGAAGTCTCCATGCAGTCAGCCTGGCGGTCGGCTAAGGGGGCCTTCCACAATCTCCTTTGATGCTTTGAACAACCGGGAGGTGCCTGGGGGCGCAGTCAGTTGAGCCTCCGACTCTTGGTTTCAGCTCAGGTCATGATCACAGGGTCGTGAGATCAAGCTCCGCCTTGGGCTCCCCGCTCATCGGGGAGTCTGCTGGAGATTCTCGGTCTCTCCCTCTGGCCCTTCTCTTCTTGCTCACTCCCACTCTAAAATAACTAAATCTTTAAAAAGAGAAAATACCTTAAACAAATGAGATCCCCGGCATTTGCAGAGGGGCTCCGTGAGCACGGTGGAGGAAGCCTTCAGTGCTCCCCTGGGTACTTTACAGCCCTGGCCTAGCCCTCACCCTGTAACTGCACGGAGCCCAGAGGTCGGCCAGACACCAACTCCGGTGTCCCCTGGGCACGGAGCTGTGCACGGGCCTGTGGGTGTGTGTGACCTTCCAGACTCCTGAGACAACACTGCAGCCTCCCCAAAGCCCTCTGTGAACATCCACGCCCCCAGCCCCTCAAGATCTCCGGTCAGCTTCTTTGCCTTGCTACGGTCACCTCTGGCGGCAGTGACGTTGAACAACTAACTGACCCAGGGAAAAAGGCTGCTCACAGTGGGCAAGCTGGGGGTCAGGCCAACTGGAGACGAGCCCCAGGAGTGGGGGTTCCCGGGAGGTGCCACTTCTGACAGCTGCCAGGGGGCAGTGCCTGGGGACAGGGCTTCGGGGAGCTCCAGACCCACCCGGCCCCTTCCAGCGGCGGCCAGGCCGTGCCATGCTGTGCGACTGCCCCTGTGAGACCACCAAAGAGCTGGGTGATGGCACGGCTGGGACTGAACCACCACTGGACTGTTTTTACCAGGATTCAGGCACTTTTCCTTGAGCTGCTGCAGCCTCTGGGTATTCTCCAGAGTTCTGAAAAGGCTGACTTTGACCTGACTTTGACGTTTTTGTCAGTGTTCTCAGGGCTTTCACAGAGGAGCCGGTCCACTTCGAAAGCGCCTTCAGCAAAGCGTCTGCTTCCACACCCGGTGCTCTGGTTGCTCAGACACGAGGTGGAAGGAAAAGCCTAAGCTTCAACGTCTGTTCCAGAAGTTTCACTGTACATCATTAAACATCTGAGCGTGCCCCTTGGTCCCCCCATAAAGCTTTCCAGTCTTTGTTACCTGCTCCAAAGATCAATTTTTCTTCCAGATGAAGAGGCTTTGTCCCCTGTTGAGCATTTTTTGATGAACAGAGATAACTTTTCCTGTCCATTTAGCCATAATAGCTCCAGAACATCTGAGAGCTTGAAAATAGTTAATGGAAAGCCATGCGCGGTGTGTCACTAAAAATGATCCACTAGAAATACGGGTCTCCAAGAGCCCAAGTATAATAAGCAACAGAACTATGTGAGATGACCTTACAGGACACTGGACGACGGAATTTTAAGAAGCAAAATGCATAAGGAGTTAAAGACAAGAAACAAAGCTGCCGTTATTTACAGACGACAACATCTTGTGTGGAGGAAGCCCAAGATAATTCACACGTAAATTATCAGACTTGAAAGGAGCGTGTGTGTAAGTGGAGGGGGCCACACTGTGCTCACCCATATTCCTGGGGCAGCCTGGGGGGTGCCGGGAGCGAAGCCCAGAGGCCCTGCTGGGAGGAGAGGAGCGCGGCGCCGACTAGCAGCAGCCCACGGTGCGCGCCCTCCCGTGACCCCGCCGGCCCTGCCCCGGGGTCCCGCGGGGCCCCCACCTGGGAAACTGCCTGTGGCCGGGTTCACGGTGCCGCGGGCCGGGGCGGGGCACAGGGGGTGTGAGCCCCAGGTGGACGCGGCCCTCGGCCTCCTCTGCGGCTGCAAACGTGGCCGGACTGCGCGTGCCACCAGGGTGAGCCTGCGAGCTCCACGGGGAAGAGGCCACGCGGCTCAAACCCTCACTTGAGGCTCCAACACACATGGTCCGAGCAATCGCGACCCAAGGGGCACAGTCACAGGGACGCCACGGAGAAGTGTCACGACGTCAAGGCGACGGTCACCTTGAGGGAGAGGAAATAAGACGGTACGACAGGCGTGGGTGAGGGCCGTGTCCCCGTCCAGGCCCCCTCCCCGGCTCCACATCGCCCTCCGCCTACATCACGCATGGAAGGCCACCTTCTGAAGACGAACAGCACTTCTAGGAGCTTCGCGTTCCTTCGACTCCATCTCATGAATGGGTGGCAAACAGGCGGAGTGGCCGCTGCCGTCGGGCTCCTAGGTGCCCTTTAGGAGAGCCGTGGTTCCTGGGGCGGGGACCACCCGCGCAGCGCGTGCACCGTCGCCACTACGCTTTCGATGCCTGTGCGCTGTGGGTTTCTGGTTCTCCCCATCACAATTTTTCTGACTAGTTTCACTCACTGCTCACTGTTGCGTTCATTCATCTAGAATCCTACGGAGATTTTTATTGGGATTACATTAAATTTATGGACTAACTTGAAGGTGATTGGTGGGTTTTTGATATTGAGCCTTTTTGCCAAGAATGTGCAATGCCTTTCCATATGTTCAAATTTAAAAAAAAATGTTCCCCTTCACCCTGCTTTTACATTCCCACCTCTAGTCTGTTCTGCACCTACAAATTTGTTTTTTGGGGTCTTTTTTATTTTAGATCCTACAGATAAGTAAGGCCATACAGTGTCTGTCTTCATCTGACCTATTTCGCTTAGCTGAATGCCCTTGAAATCCATCCATATGGTCACAAATGTCAAGATTTTGTTCTTTTTTGTGACTGAATAAGACTCTGTATCCCCATCTTCTTTATCCATTCACTGGTCCATGGATACATGGGCTGCTCCCCCATATCATGGCTACTGCGAATAATGCTGCTGAGAGCGAAGGGGGCAGGTATCTTATTGATCTAGTGTTTTCATATTTTTTAGATAAATATCCAAGCTGGTTGGCTAGGTCATTCTACTTTTAATTTCCTGAGGACCGTCCACACTGTTCTCCAGAGGGCTGCACCGGCTTGCGTTCCCACCAGCAGCACACGAGGCCCCCCTTTCTCCACATCCTCCCTAGCACCTATTGTTTCCTGTTGTTGACGTTAGCCACTCCAACAGGTGTGAGGTGATAGCTCATTGTGGCGCTGACCTGCGTTTCCCCAGTGACGAGTGACGTGGAGCATCTTTTCATGTGTCTGCTGGCCATCTGGATGTCTTCTTTGGGAAGATACCTCTTCGAATCCTCCACCCATATTTTAATCAGATTGTCTTTTGGCCGCTGAGCTGCATGAGTTCTTTACCCATCTTGGACATTAGCCTCGGATCAGAGACATGATCTGCAAAGATCTCCCCTTCTGCAGGCAGCCTTTCTCTCGGTTGATGGTTTCCTTCGCTGGGTAGCAGCTCTCTAGTTTGATGTCTCATTTGTTTGCGGTTTTTGTTGTCTTTGCGTTTGGTGTCAAATCCCAAAAATGTCATCACCAAGACCGAGGTTAAGGAGTTTACCTCCTGTTTCCTTCTAGGAGTTTTATGGTTTCAGGTCTTATATTCCAGTCTTTCATCCATTTTGAGTGTATCTGTGTGTCTGGTGTGAGAAAATGGTCGTTTCATCCTTCTGCATGTGGCTGTCCAGTTTTCCCAGCGCCATCGGTGGAAGAGACGGTCTTTTATCCACTGGATATTCTTCCTTGCTTTGTCGAAGATGAGCTGACCACAGAGCTGAGGGTCTGTTTCCGGGTTCTCTATTCTGTTCCATTGATCTATGTGTTTTTGTGCCCGTCCCACACTGTTCTGATTACTCCAACTTTGTAATATGGTTTAAAATCAAGGAGCATGGGCAGCCAGGGTGGCCCAGCAGATTAGCACCACCTGCAGCCCAGGGTGTGATCCTGGAGACCCGGGATCGGGTCCCGCGTCGGGCTCCCTGCGTGGAGCCTGCTTCTCCCTCTGCCTGTGTCTCTGCCTCTCTCTGTGTCTCTATGAATAAATAAAATCTTAAAAAAAAAAAATCAACGCGTACGACAGGCCCGCGCCCCGAAGTGACACTCAGCCACTAAAGCAGCGATCAGAGAAGTACAGTGTGACTTCTCCTTGGAAAAGAAAACTATTGAGTGGGTTGAAGATATTAAGAAAATCCAAGAAGCCCAGCGGGAAGCAGAACGCAAGGTTGAGGAAGTAGAAGCTAAAGTGAATTATAAAAAAATAAATAAATAAATAAATAAATAAATAAAGTGAATTATAAGAGTGGCCCAGAGGGTGACAGCAAAATGAGCTTCTCCACGACTCACAGTACAGCCACAGTGCCACCTCCTATTAACCCCATCCTTGCCAGCTTACAGCACAACAGCATCCTCACCCCGACTTGGATCAGCAGCAGCACCATGCAGTAGAAAGTTTTCAGCCTACCCCACGCAAAGGCAGATTTCAATCCTGCTGACTTTGAGTGTGAAGAAGACCCATTTGATAATCTGGAGTTAAGGGATCCCTGGGTGGCGCAGTGGTTTGGCGCTTGCCTTTGGCCCAGGGCACGATCCTGGAGACCCGGGATCGAATCCCACATCAGGCTCCCGGTGCATGGAGCCTGCTTCTCCCTCTGCCTATGTCTCTGCCTCTCTCTCTCTCTCTCTGTGACTATCATAAATAAATAAAAATTAAAAAAAAAAAAAAAACTACTGATGAGAAGGAAGAGCTGAGAAACACTCTGGTAGGAACCACTGGACCCATTATGGCTCAGTTATTAGACAATAATTTGCCCAGAGATGGCTCTCGGTCTGTGTTACAGGATGAGGAGATCCTGGCATCCCTGGAGCGGACGAGACCTTGGATATCAAACCTCTTCACAAACCTAATGGCTTTATGACCTTCCCACAGTTGGGCAACTGTGAAAAGATGTCTCTGTCTTCTAAAGTGTCCCTCCCCCCCATTCCCGCAGTAACCAATATCAAATCCCTGTCCTTCCCCAAACTTGACTCTGATGACAGCAATCAGAAGACAGCCAGGCTGGCGAGCACTTTCCATAGCACATCCTGCCTCCGCAATGGCACCTTCCAGAATTCCCTGAAGCCTTCCGCCCAAAGCAGTGCCAGTGAGCTCAATGGGCATCATACTCTTGGGCTTTCAGCTTTGAACTTGGACAGTGGCACAGAGGTGCCAACCCTGAACCCCTCAGATCTGATCTCCCAGAGGCCTTCCCTCCCTGTCTTGTCTGTGTGCACAGAAGAATCATCACCTCCAAATACAGGTCCCACGGTCACACCTCCTAACTTCTCAACGTCACAAGTGCCCAACGCTCCCAGCTGTCCCCAGGCCTATTCAGAACTGCAGACACTGTCCCCCAGTGAGCAGCAGTGTGTGGAGACAGTGGTCAACACGGGCTGCTCATAGGAGTGTGTCCCCAGAGCCATGAAGAAGAAAGGAGAGAATATTGAGCAGATTCTCAACTGTCTCTTTGCACATGGACAGCTTTGTGAGAAGGGCTTCGACCCTCTTTTAGCGGAAGCAGCTCTGGAAACGCACCAGTGTTCAGAAGAAAAGATGATGGAATTTTTTCAGTTAATGAGCAAATTTAAGGAAATGGGCTTTGAACTGAAAGACATCGAGGAAGTTCTGCTACTACACAACGATGACCAGGACAATGCTCTCGAACACCTTACGGCTTGGGCAGGAGCCAGCTGAGACCAGGCTCTGCGTAGGCCCTGCCCTGGAACGAACCACCCCTGCAGGAGGCGCTGAGGAGCCCACGTGTGGGGAACCAGAGAGGGGGCTCATGTCCCCGTTTTCTTTTGGGGGTGGAAGGTCAGGTGTGGAGACTGTGCTTGCCAGTCTCTGAGCTGGGGAGAAAGTAGGAAAGATTGGAGCATGTGAATGCCTCTAGCGCTGCCCCGGCTTCTTCCATATTAAACGTATTTGTATTTTGAGAAGTGTCCTTCCCACCTCCGCCCTCCAGAGAAACCTCCCTGGTCCTTCTGGAGTCTGTACATCCTCACCTGAAACCTGGTCCAGCTGCCAAAAGGAGGCAGGGAGGAGCGGTGGGAGGGCCAGACTCCATGCTGCTTTCGGGCTAGATGCTTCCTTCCCCCTGCACCGGTGGACTGAACTCTTAATCCAAGTTGAGTGCAATTGAAAGGTTCCTCCAGGGTGGTTATTTTCTTCTTCTAACAAAGTCTCTTAGTGGTAACACTGGTTCTGCAACGTCTCTGAGGTGCAAAGAATGCCCTTTCCACCTGGGGCGCTGAGTTTGCCCCTTCTGCTAGGCAGTTACCACGCTCCCCTGGCCCAGCCTGTTCCTTTTGGCTTGGTTTGGACCACAGTCTTCCGCTACCCAGGATTTTAGAGCCCCCTAGCAAACAGTCATCAGTTTAAGAAATCATTGGCCCCTTCCCAGCACACGAGTGGAGGAGAAACAGGCTGCAGTACAGTAGCCCAGAACCGACTCCACCTCGGTTCTCTGGAGAACAGCCTCTCCCTCCAGCCTGGCTCTAGGATGACATGAGGAACACCTAGTCATGGAAATCAGTCTCTTTCATTTGCTCTATATTCTGTTGTACATCGTTAAAGATCTAAATACAAAGGAAAAAAAATCAAGGAGCATGATGCCTGCAGCTTTGTTCTCTCTCAAGATTGCTATTGATTTTCGGGGTCTTTTGCGGTCCCATGCAAATATCAGGATTTTCTGTAGTTCTGTGAACAAAGGTGCGAGGGGAGCCGCTTGCGTGGCAGTAGTGCTGCCCCTCGCACAAGCTGGGTGGTCACAGCGGCTTCTCCCAAAGCCAAGCTCCCTGCCCCATGGGGGGGGACCCCGTGCTCGGAAGCCAAGAGGCATCACTGGGCCAGAGTGAAACCGCGGAGTGAGGCCCCGGACACGCGGGTGCAAGCGCAACCACGGCAGCTCGCAGGGCCGGGTCGGAGTGTCATCACTGCTGGTGCTGCGACGCGCGGGGCCCCCGGCCAGACTCACCGTCATGAACTGCCTGCGGACCCAATGAGATGGGGATGCCGTCACAGCGGGTGGGGAAGCCAAGGGGGGCCACGGTCATGGTGCACAAGGCAGCAGGACAACGGTGACTCAGCCAGGATGGGGTCTGTCACCTTCCAGGACGGCCCAGAGCGGGGATGATGTCTGTGCCTCCTGTCTCGGGGAAGAGGGGCTGGGACGTGCCCACTGGCCTGGAGCAGTGGCACCCGCCCCATGGCTCAGAGAGCTGGTGGCCGCGGTCAGGGTGGCGTCTGCCCAGCTCACACACAGGAGTCTGGAAGGAGGATAGGGGACGGACATCAGGGACAGGCCGCAGGCTCCCACGGCAGTGCCGGGGCTGGGGGGTCGAGAGTCGGGGGCCGGAGGTCGGGGGGGTTGGGGCCAGGGGTAGAGGGTCTGGGGCCAGAGGTCAGGGGCCAGGGTGGGGACCGGGGTCGGGGCAGGGGGCCAGGGCCGGGGGTCGAGGGTTGGGGGCCAGGGGTGGAGAGTTAGGGGCCGGGTTCAGGGGTCAGGGCAGGAGGCCGGGGCCAGGGGTCGGAGGCACTCCAGCTGCCGTGACCAGAGGCCCTCAGGCCCAGCGAGCACCCTGCCCACCCGGCCGTGCAAGGCCCCAGTGCGTGTCCCGAGCGAGGCCGAGCTCTTGGAACCCACAAGCCTCGGTGGAACCTGTGCATGTGAAGGGTGCTGCACCCGCTGTTGCACACGCAGTGAAATGCCACCGCAGCGCCCCACCTGCACGCACAGGTCCCGCTGCGTGGGCGATGAGCACCCCCAACAGCCTCCCAGCAGGGCCAGGACTGGGACTGGGACCCGGAGGGTCTGTAAGGAGCGACGGAGCAGCTCACACGGGCAGAATCAGGGCCCCAAAGTGTGCATGTCTTGATCCCCGGACTCTGGGAACGTGGGGCAGCCTCCCTGGGTGCTGAACGCAACCGATGTGGCAATAGAGGCTGGGAGGGAAAGCCAGTGTTACTCGCACAGACTCCAGAGACACAGAAGGATGATGAGGGAGGCCTAGGGACGTACCGGTGAGGCCGATAAACCCAACAGCTCTGATAAGGTGCACACGCTCTTGAAACGCAAACCATGAACGCTTATTCAGGCACAGACTAATCACCTGACACCCTTTTACCTGTAAAACTTAATTTATAGTGGAAAAATCCCCCCCTACACACACACACACACACAAAGCCACAGAAAACTCCAGGCCATGACCTCACTAGCAAACTCAATAATAGCAACTCTACAAAAAGTCTTCCAGAAAACTGAAAAAGAAGGCTTCCAAACTCATTCTATGAGACTGCATTACCTTAGTGCCAAAACCAGGCAACGGTACAAAAATACAAAGTACAGACCAGTATCTCTCATTGACGTAGACACCAAAACCCTCAACAAAGTAATAGCAAATCAAGCCCAGTGATATAAATAATAGTGCATTATGACAAAATAGGGTTTGTCCCAAAAATGCAAGGTTGGTTTAACATTCACATGAATCCATCAATATAGGGGCACCTGGGGGCTCAGAGGTTGAGTGTCTGCCTTCAGCTCAGGGCGTGACCCCAGGGGTCCCAGGATTGAGTCTCCCATTGGGCTCCCTGCAGGGAGCCTACTTCTCCCTCTGCCTGTGTCTCTGCCTCTCTCTGTGTGTCTCTCATGAGTAAATAAAATCTTTACAAAAACAAAGAAATAAAAAAAAAAAACTCATCGATATAAAGCATTGTTATCAGCAAACTAAAAAAGAAAAATCATAGATTATCTCAATAAACACATAAAATGGCACTTGGGAAAAAGACCCTTCGACAATCAACGAGGAGTCCCTCCAAGGAGGCAAGCGCATGTGGAAGCACTGCTCACGCAGAAGCTCATGACAAAACACGAGTGTCTTCTCCGCATCAGAAGCAAGATGACGCCGCGCTGGGCTCCCGCCGATGCAGCAACGCAAGGCGAGGAAGTCACAGGATGGCCTGTGCGGAGGGTCCGACGGGATCTACTTAAAACTCTGCTAGAACAAACAGCAGGCGAGTCCGGGAAACCCTGCAGGCTGCAGGATGAATCACAAATGCTCCCATCTGTGCTTGTCGGAGAGACGCTGTCCTTTCCCTCGCCCCCATGGGGTAGCTTCTCCAGACACGGAATTTGGGACTGGGGCTCTGACCTTTCGAGACTTCCGCTCCGCTCTCCTGTGGCCTGTGAGCTTCCCATCACTGCTCCCGTCGGTGGAGTGTGCTTTCTCTGGCTCCTTGCAACATCTGCTCTTTGTCTTTAGTGTCCTCCAGTACTTTTTGTCTGCTTTTTAAACATTTTACCTTTAAGTAATCTCTACACCCAACAGGGGCTCCAACTCTCAACCCCGAGATCCGCGCCAGAGCCAGCCGGGCCCTCTGTCACATAGTTTTCACTTGACGTGCACAGTCCTGACCTTTTAGCACTAATTCACCTGGGATATTCCCTGAGCTTCCTTGACTTGTGGTTTGGTTTGTGTCATTAATTTTGGAAAAGTCTCAATGATGCTTATTTCAAATCTTTCTCCTGCTCCCTTCCCTGTCCCCTGTGTGTCACACCTTCTTGCGACTGCCCCACAACGCCAGGGCGTCCTGTTCTGCTTCTTTCACTCTGGTTTCTCGTTGCTTTTCCATCTGGGAAGTTTCTACTGACGAACCGGAAAGCTTTCTTGGGGTTTCGTCCCTCGGCCGGGTCGGGTCTCTCAAAGCATCCGTTCCCATTAGGGGTTCTTGGGCCCAGTACTTCTGCAGGTGCCCCGCTCACCATCCCCACTGTCCTTCCACAGCGGCCCCATTACCACAGCTGCCTCCCACCGCACCCGCACCCACACCCGCTGCCACTTCACAGGGGCCTGAGCCCTGGGCGGGGACCTCAAGCACTTCTCAGCCGCCATCCCCTCTGTGGGACAGGCGGTGGCTCCGGGAGGCCTTTCCCTCAGGAGCCGGTGTCCCTGCTGGAGGCCGCTCAGCTCAGCGGCGAACCCAGAGGTGCTATGCTGCCCACGGCCCCCCAGGCGCGAGGGGGGCCCTCTGATCCTCGCCGTGGGAGCCCGCCCATCCTCAGCACCCCGACTCCTGTTGCGCAGCCTCTACTCCACACGGTGACTCTCGGCCTCCGCCTGTGTCCCCGGCCCCGACCTCAAGTCTCTGACGGATCTGAGGGGCCTGGACGGGAGTCTGTCTGCCTTTTTTGTCATTAAGAAGGAAGACGGGGGGGGGGGGGGGGGGGCGGGACTCCCGGGCTCTTGACGGGTCAGGGCAAAAACCAGAACTCTCCGGCGGGCCCCTCTGCCGGTGCGTGGCTGGCCCGTAAGGGATGTGGGGTGCACATGGGGTGCACACGGGGCGCGGGCATCTGTTGCAACACTCGGCAAGGACCAGACAGGGCCTAGGCCCCTACGGCTCTGGTGGATGGGGACAACGATCAGGGCCCACGCTGCGAGTGAACTGCTCCAAGATGCTAGAAAATGCAAATCATCCTTTAGCGACAGAAAGCGGACCGGCGGTCCCCGGAGACAGGGCCCAGGGGGCGGAGCGGACGGTGACTGCTGGCGGCCTCGTGGCCGAATACGTCACAACCTACCACACTTTACACTGTACGTGCACTCGGTGGGCGTCGCGTCAGTTATCCCGCAATGAAGCCGCTGTTAAGAGAAAATCACATCAGCTTCATGTAACACTTAGGGGTTGATTATAGAATATCTACAACTACTTTTGTCCCTGCAAAAGAAAAAATAGACTTTACCCCAAGATTTTTATTCTTCATCTTATTTATCTTGGGGTGGCGGGGGGAGCCGAGCTAAGCGCGGAGCCTGACCCGGGCAGGGCTCCAGCTCAGCTCACGACCCCGAGATCAGGACCCGAGCTGAAACCAAGAGTCGGGCGCCCAACAGACTTGAGCCACCGCAGGCATCCCGATTTTATTTTTATTTATTGAAAATTAATTCAGAGCTACAAGACCTCTGTAACACACATGCACTGTAGAAAAAATGATTATATTTTTTAGCAGATATACCACAACTTACCCACCTGGACAAATAAACGCTGCTTCCACCAAAACACAGACTGTGAGAATAAACGTGCTTGTTCTGGTGTGTGGCCATTTACACAATATGGTTTTTGGACCGTCTCCTGGATTTGAAATTACTTCAGTCCCAATTTATGAGCAACATAAGAAAGCTACTTTTATTGCTTTATGATCACACCTGGTAAATGAAATGCTTATTGCATTTCCCACTTCAAAGCTGGGATTTCTGAAATGTATTTGAAAACAACACAATTTCGACACCATGGAACGCTGCCGCCTTTTGACAATTTCCTTGGTGGGTATTTTTTCCGAGAACATTATCTTGGAACAAAATTGGCTTTGTCTTCCCTCCCACGGAACATACACGCTGAGGAATCGGTCATCACAGAAAAATACAGCTGCGTGTTTGTAAGTGGAAGAGGGACGAGGGCGTGAAGTGAGTAAAATAGGGGTAAGCAAAAAGCCCAACCTTGACATGGGCAAAAATCTCTCTCAGTTCCCCGATTTGATCACCATATGCCCTCACCCACCCTTGCAACAGCACCTCCTCTTTAGCATTTTCTGTAGGACGCTTCAACTGCGTAACATAGCCCCATGAACAGAAGAGCCGTACGACGCCTTACAGACACGTGGGCCGTGCGTGTGCGAGTTGGCCACCGCCCGCCCGGAGACCACCGCCCACCGCCCACGACGGGGAGTTTGCTCTCCCGTGTTCCACACACAGGACCTAACTGCGTGGGGCGGGGCTGGCTTGCGCTCCGGGACGGCCCCAGGGCACGGGTCCTCTGTGGCTCTTGGGTCCCCGGCGTCCACCCCCGGCCTGGGTCAGCTGCTCCCGTGTGCACGGGGCCTACCCACCCCGCTTCACAAGCAGGGTGCCCACAGACCCCTCGGGCAGCGGGGGCCCGGGGCACTCGCACGACCGCTCACGTCGTGCTTTCCCGTTTGCTGTCCTATTTTATATCCTAGCCAGTACGTGTAGGTCCCAACAGAACCCATGTCGCAGAGCCTCCTTCCCAAATCTAATAGTTGTGAAATGGCATTTCCATTTTGCATTAACTTTTTTTTTTTAATTTCTACATTTATTTCATTGTTGACTATCCAAGGTTTCCCCCTGGTGACACACCTAATCACGCCTGCTGCCCAGTCCCGACTCTCTGGTGGGAATGTGGAATTCCGTGGATTACGAACGCAGCCACGACCACCTGCGGTTTGTCATTTCGCCTCTTCGAGGCTGTCCTAGTCCTACACGGCTATGAACTTGTACCCTAAACGTCGCTGAACGTGTCCATCTTTCCCAGTACGGTTAACGCATCGTCTGTGGAAAGTTAACAAACACAACGTCGTATAAATGTGCTCTAGATTTTGGGTTAATGCTTTTTATTTCACATGCAGCCCGAAATGTGTTTGGTGTGAGGCAGCACCGGATTCATTTCTGTTCCGTGTGACTTTAAACACATGACGTTTTCAGAGAAGCTTGAATCACCGTGATGTGTGTCCCACCTCGCTGGTCAACTCCTCCGTCCCAAGCGAATCCCACACACCACCTGCCACAGCCCTGCCAGGCTCAAAGGGCACCCCGGTTCCCCCCCTTCCCCCTTGTTTCCTCGGCACCTCATCATCCCTGCCCTTTGCCTCACATAACTAGAAATCAGAGGCCCAATTCTGCAAAAAAAAAAAAAAAAAAAAAAAAAACTCAGGGGTGATTTGCATTGAAATAGCATCAAATCATCTTGTCAACATGGGGAAAACTGACGTATTTACAACATCGCCTCTTCCTGTTGGTGCACAGCGGTCTCTCACTTTACCGCTTTCAATGTCTTTATTGAAGTTTTTAAGTCTTTCCATGGGTGATTTCATCTGTCGGATGTCCCCCACTCGGCACCTTTTGTCTTTGTCGTTAGCATCAAGCGGGAAATTTTCAAATACTGGCTGATCGACTGCGATGGTTCCAAAATTTTACACCTATTAAAAAAACTACTAAAAAACTACTTCTGTTCCGGTTCTTACTTACTACACTTCCCAACCCCCTTACAGTAATCACTTGTAGTCATTCCTTTTTTTCTTCTTTGTGGTGACCCTCGAAGTCCTACTCTGTGTATTTAAGACAAATAGAAACTGAAGCCCCTCCGTCCGGACGCTGCAGCCCATAGGTCTCTGTCGGCATTAGCCCATTTCGAAAGCACCCCCTGTGACTGTCATCCCCTCAGCACCCCGAGTTCTGGGGAGAACTACCCTTGTTCACCAGACCCTACCCCTGAGAGAGGGCGTCGTGAGCTCACGGGCCTGGCTCCTTCCTCCCGGCCCCCCGCAGCTCAAAGCAACTGCAGACACCCCGACTTCCGCTCCACAGCCCGTGTCAGGGCGAGGGGCGCAGTGCCAAGTGCTAGGGGCCCTGTTTCCCGGCGGGGACCCTCCTGAACCCACAAAGCCCGCCGGCATCACCTGCACCTCACACAGCTCCCACAGCCCCCGAGCTGCCTAATCTAATTTGTGACTAAAACACTTTAAAATGTTCTCATAAAATTAGCTTTCAACTACTCAACAGGGGCAGCCCGGGTGGCTCAGCGGTTAGCGCCGCCTTCAGCCCAGGGTGTGACCCCGGGGGCCCAGGATCGAGTTCCACGTCGGGCTCCTTGCATGGAGCCTGCTTCTCCCTCTGCCTGGTTCTCTGCCTCCCTCTGTTTCTCATGAATAAATAAAATCTTTTAAAAATAAATAAAATAAAACAAACTACTCAACACTTGCATGTGATTTCATTCTCAGCTTCTCCCCACCACACGGACCATATACCACCCATGACACAGAACAATCGAGGTGTTCTCATTTTCTGAAGTAACCTATTAAGAGAAACCAGAAAAATCTATGCATAGTAAGCGAGACACATTTTAGAGGCATTCTGATTAAATTACAGCAATAGAAATTTTGCCTTTGTGATTTTTAAAATATTTAAGTAATCTCTGCACCCAACGTGGGGCTCAAACTCATGACCCCAAGATCAAAAGTCGCACGCTCTTCCAACAGAGCCAGCCAGGAGCCCCACCTCTGTAACTCTTTATACTAATAGGTAAACTTCTACATGTAACTGTGAAACCTGGACAACCATCACATGTTCTAAGGTAAGAAAGAGAAGTAATCTGGGGACTGAACGAAGGCAGCGAGCCCGATCAGTCTGAAGAGGGGGTGCCGCAGGCAGAGACGTACAGACACCTCCGGACACCTCCCGAGGTTCCCGCACCCGCCGCCACGCCTCGCCTCGCCCACGGGGTAAGAAGGAAGGGCCAATCCAGATGCGCAGTCTCCACGGGGGTGAACACGGCCTACTTTCTGTAACTGCAGTTTTCGCAAACTTTCAAATAAGCTTAACTGTCGTTAAGAACAAGACGCGTCTCCCGAACAAAACTCAGGAACCTGGACAATGCCGCACCTGCATTATTATATCAAATCATTAACTCCCTCCAGAAACGGCCGGGGCAGTGATGCTGGAATGGAGAAGCGTAATTACCTGTCACTTCACATTAGCCTGACGGACAGACAGGAAATAGAACAAAACTCATCTTTTAAGTCTAAAGTCACAACTTTTCAAGTGGGCAATACTATAATTTGACTCCTACATCATTGTGGTGTTTAGCAGCCATTACCGATATTTAAACAAAGCAAAACATTTTTGAAAATAAATATTAAAAAAATAGAGACTCCTGATAAAATAAAACTTTTACAACAGTGATTATGGAACATGGATTTTTAATGAATTTCATATTGCAATGAAGACACTCAACACTTAAAAACAATTACATCAATACAATAAAAACACTTGCTTCTACACAACATTTATAAATGCATACTCCCCCCAAAGAAACTTGTATTTCACAGATTTAAGCAACAAATGATTTACATAGGATTCTTCAAATTCCAAAATATGTACAGAATTTTTGTCTCTCCAGAAACTGATGTGCAGTGGTTGAGAAAGAGTGCTGTTTTGTCCAACAACATAGTTTTTATGAAATTCTCTATCAGTACACATTTTCCAGTAACCACACATTTTCCTTCCATTATTAAATGAAATTCTGGACACGTGAGCATATAAGACAAAACCACTCCCATTTCCAAACACTATTTCAGATGAGATCGCGTGTGGCTGATCATGGGACTTAATCTGAGCCACACAGGTACCTCCGTGCACAGATTCCCACACGTTCACACACGCACACACACACGCACTCCCTAACTCAAATCTCCGGGACTCCGGACGACACCGCCATGAAGGCCGCAGCAGCAGCTGAATGGCCGCCACGCAGGTGAGCAGCAGGTGCCCTGTCCTGGGAACTGGCGTGCACACGACAAGGCCCGCCCTGGGGAGGGGAGGGCGGAGTGGGGAGGAGGTGAGCAGCTGCCGGGCGGGCGCCGCAGAGAGGGCACTGGGCCGCAGAGCACTGAATGAACATCAGAAAGTGAGTTAAAAGCTTCAAATGTTTTTAATCTGGCAGAGATCTGGTTCTTAAGTTTGATCTGCTTGTTTACCTTTTTCAGTGTTCCTGACAATGATTCTAAGACACCCAAACATTCAAATTAAAATCCAACAGGAGCCCAAAAGCACAGACGCTCAGCTTACTGTCTCAAAGCCACTGGGGCGCCGCCGCAGGGGAGGGGGCACTCGGGTCAGCGGGGGCGGGACACAGATGTTCCGGCTCACGTTCCCAATGTGCCTTGGGCAGGTGCCGGGCTTTGGGAAGAAAGCCGCTCGCAAGCATCTGTCTGTCATTCGGTCTAGTTGGCAACCTCAGCTCTAACTACGTCACAATGGGTTTCTCCTGGCCCTTCTTCCCTTCCAGACTGTGTAGGTCATTTCAGAATACTCCAGATACTTCAGGAATGAAGCTCCTAAGATGAGCTACCGCACGTAGGACCTGAGCAGAGGAGCCTGAGGCGAGGCGTGTTCACGCAGGCCCGAGGGCAGCACGCATGCTCTGCCAACATCACACCTCCCTGAATGGCGCTCCGCCAGCTGTCACCACCTGGAGTGGGGGGCACCCATGATCGCTGTCATTGTTACCCTCTGTGCCTCTCCAAGTGGACACAAAGACTTAAAAAGAGGAGGGCAGTACACGGACATGGCTCTTTATCAAAACCATAACTGAGCAAGAAACAAACTCACAAACACCAGACGACAGTAACGCCTAAGAAGGCAAGAGTGACAGGCTCGCCCAGGCAGTGAAAGGACTGGCACTGAGAGGTGTCCCAACTGCCGAAACAGGAGCACCTTGGTACCCCGCGAAGCATGGTTTCGGCTCCCACCTTGTCAGCTAACGGGAGAGCTTTCCTCCTCGGATGCGCCTGCTGTGATTGTCTTCCTTGCCCTCCTAACTGAATTCGGCATTCCAGCTGTTAAGTCAAAAGTGCTCTAGCTAGGCAACAGTGAGACTCCGTTTTCCAAATACATTGATTTTTGAGGTAGTACTCATTTATTTGCATTGTTGGCTCTCAAACACCACCAAGGAAGTGAACTCATTTAGAAATATGCAAACCAAAGTGTAGAAAATAAATAAGGTTTTGTCTTCAGGTAGCAGGCAGGGTCTTCTTAAAAGCTCAAGTCACATTCACTGGATAACTCATTTGTAACTTCTAAAAACTGTTTATAACCATAGCTATAAACTAAAGTGCTTTAAATTTTGCTTAATATCTGAAATCAGTGATTAGAATCATCCTATTTTTGAATTTGCTAAACTGAGACCTCAGGAGATTGAAATGGTTTTCTATAAAAAGAGCAAAAACGTTTTCTTTTCAAAAAACTTTCCAAACATTGCAAAGTTGGCATTGTTTTTGTTAACTTCTAAATTCCAGGTAAATTTTACATTAACTATACCAGAATACAGAGGTGAAGCTGAGTTACACACAGCACATGCGAAACCCTCAAACAGAAGTAAACATGAAATCTTCCGTCACGCCTGCCATCCATCAGCCCCTGCAAACGCAGCCCCGGGCCCGTCCCGGTACAAGGTAGGTATGTCTAATTACTCCAGAAATGCCACAGACTGCGTACGCCTCACAGCAAGTACACAGGTTCACACTGAACTCACGCAAACGTAATGCCCTCCTGTCACCTGTCAATCGCCCGGAACTCACAACACACGATGTGCTACAGGGAAGGGGCTTCATGTCCACTGACCAGAGGGTGCTGACACAGACACGAGACGAAAATAAGACATGTGACCATACATTTTGCTGTACATTTCATGCAAGCTCGGTACAATGAGAAAAGAACATACAAACCGCCCTTTCCAGGGTGCAACTCTCACAAAAAGGGCTTGACCAATAATGAGAAAAGTGGCAGCGGTCCACAGGTCCATGGCCAACTACGCCGCAGAGGACGCCGGCAACCTTATTTCTCTTGTAACAATGCAGGGATGTTGATGCTCCAGCCAATGGCCTGCCTGTCAAAGCCACAGGTGAACAGATTGCACATGGGGTGGTCCTCGCTCCACGCTGAGCAGCACACCATTCTTCTGTGGCCCTGTTTCCAATCACACAAACCACAGTTAGTACGTCATTCCCGGAGCATCCGCGCCATAAAGCCTCAGCCAAGTTAACAACTATGCCACTCAACACAACTGACTTCAAAGGACAAAACTGAACAGGCAGCTTCAGTCCGCATGGCAACGAGCTTCAGTGATACGCCGTGGGCACACGGGGACAAAGCAAGGGACGTCAGAACAGATAATCAAATCAAATCAGGGAGACGCACACCGGAAGTATTTTGGGATTCATTAAAAAAAAAAATAAGTAAGATCACGGTCAGAAAAAAAGAACAAACGATGAATTTGAAGTTTTTTAATGAGGCTACATAATATTTGGGAACATATTAAACAAAACTCATTTAAAGACTTCAAAGACCATTTTAACAAATAACTAACTCAGATAATAAGGGACCCAGAGAAATATATTTGGTACCAAATAAAACAAGGATAAAATAAATGGCCTTTTCAAGTAAATTCCTGCCACCTTCAGAATTCCAGCTAAATATCAGGACATTGAAAAAAAATCATTGCAAATCATTAGCAAAGTTTATAATGTGACGTACGTGGTGTAAGTATACAGAGAGACACGGGCAGTGCCTTCAGACGTGTGCATACATTCCAGGTTAATGAGGTCGCTCTGTGCTGCTGCTACTAAGGCATCACACAATGAAGTACAAGAACCAGGATTAAGAGAAGCTGACAAATTTATTAAGTCAAAGAAACATTCCAAAGAATGACACCAAAGTTCCCTCCCCAAAACATCCCCATGTGAACAGTGCTGTCTACACGAGACAACAGGGCACACAATAAAGATACTGCAAGTGCAAGGCCATGTAACAAAGGGTTGAGAGCAACCTTCTATCACTTCTTCGTTACGAATCTAAAGAAAAGGAGAGAACAACGCATCCACTAACTGGTAATAAAATCCAGAGTCTGCACAGGAACCAGTTAAAGATGATCACTCAATTCAAGGCATTCACAGTAGAAACCCTGAGATGAGCACTGAGTAAGTGGGTGTGGAAAAGAGACCCCCTGGCACCCAGAACGCGGGTCTGCAGGCGCAGCCCGCCCAGGACAGAGCTGGAAGCCAAGTCAGGTTTGGAGTCCAGCCTCCCGTCTCCCGGGGACCACCTGAATACGCACCGACGTGCCTGGAGCTCGTGTCCAAAGAGGTTCTGTGAGCATGAGGGCTCCCAAAGCCCACGCCCTCCCTCGTCACAGTGCACAGCCTCGGCAAGGGTGCTGACACCCACCATGGGAGCCTGTGTCCTCGCCGTACACATCTCACATTCACCTGCACGTGGGCCTCCCCACTCCGTCCCTCCCAGCACCCTACGGAGTTCACCTTGCTTCAAACACACTTTGGGAAATGCCACTCACACTCTCCCCAAAGTAAGACGAGTTTACGCCGTTAGACACCTCCACTGTTGCTACCAGTTCAAAGAAGGGTTGTTTTGTTTTCTTTTTTAAACCCAGCAGCTGAAAGAAGCCAGGGATTTCCAGCTGTGGTTCTGTGACACTGAAAACCACATCTGCAAATCTGAGGAAGCATTACCAGCTCAGAACGCAGGGACATGCTATTCACTAATGTTAAAGACTAGTCTACTTAACACAACGCTTTGAGAACAAATCCAAACACAACAAATTCTGCAGTCTCAACAAGGCTGAAAGTTTACAAATAACTAAAAATGTCATGCTCTCTGCCAAATAGATAAATAAAATCTTAAAGAAAAAATAAAATCACTTCCCTGGAATAAATACCACCAGGCATCTCTTAGAACTCCGTGTTTTTTTTTTTGAAGAAAATCTTCCCAAAGTCAGGAAGCCGCACACACACAACCCTGTTTCAGGCACACGTCTCACGCGCTGCACACAGACTGCGGGAACACGGGCACCTCCGCAAGGGGATCCAGCGTGTTAACAATGCAATGGGGGCACACCAGACTCTCCACGGGTACCAAGCATGAGAAATTCCCTGTTAGCGGGTGTAACGCTCCTATTAGGTACTCTAACTTCACAAGTAGTTTTCCCTGACATGTACTCAAATAAAAGTTCAATAACCCACTTCCAACAGTACGCACAGAAGCCCTAAAAGGGGAGAACAGATGAGAGGCCTTTCACAAAAGGTTGGTGCCACTTAAAGAAAATGTGTCAGGATGCCCGGGTGGCTCAGTGGTTGAGCATCTGCCTCCGGCTCAGGGCGTGATCCTGAGGTCCCGGGATCAAGTCCCACATCAAGCTCCCTGCATGGAGCCTGCTTCTCCCTCTGCCTGTGTCTCTGCCTCTCTCTGTGCCTCTCATGAAAATAAAATCTCTAAAAAATAAAAAAATAAAAGCTGTCTCCACGTCGACAGAACCCCTTCATAATCGTCCTCTGAAAACACTCTAGGTCGACAGTTCCTAAAGCCGCCCTCACCCACTAAGCTGGCCTGCGGGCTGTACTGTGAGGCTGTGCAGGAAGATGAGACAGGGTGTCCCCACAAAGGTCAGCAGAGCCGCGGCCATAGGGTGGCAAGGGTGGTGGGCGCTGAGGGGCACAGACACACTGACCACAGGGTCAGGGGACACATAAAGGCACGGGCTTGCCATACAGCTCAGTGTCACAGTGACACACTGCAGAGGCCAAAGGACAAAAGAACAGGGGCTGTGGGGTGGGGCCCCACAGAGCACAGAGCCTACAGAGGTGCTGCTCGGCCGGAGAGGACGTGTCTTTATCACAGTGACCTCTACTCCCCAAAGGAGGAGCCGGTAATTCACACACTTTGCGCCTCTCCCCATACTTCAAACCGCCCCAGAGCTACCTAAGGACAGGGGCCCGGATGGCCCTCCGAGATCCCACATCAGCAGGGCTGAGCTGGCACCACGAGCCGAGCACCAACCAACTCCGAGCACCAACCAACTCCCAGCACGGATGCAGACACCTGGTGGGCGGTCCAGCCAGCACCGCGGACACCGGCCCGCTTCCCTGCGCCGCACCAGCTGAGCTGACTCCCGAGAAAGCTGCATTTTCTGGTCCTGGATCTGGTTGGAAAGGTGTCTCCTGGTTGTGGATGAAGTGAGTTCTCTTCCCAAAGGGGCCCCAGAGTCCACACCGCCACTTCTGCATCTCCGTATTCAATACTCATCATCTACCACACTTGCAGTTGTACACTTTCACTTGCCAAGATCCAAGTCTGCTTTCCCACGTGGAAACCACTACCACATGTGCAAACAGCCCCTCAAATCTGAGAGTGAGGAACTGAACAATCTTATTCAAGTTTTTAAAAAACCCAACACTCTCAGTTCAGGTTGGGAAACACTTTCAACTTTAAATTTTATGAGCTCTAAATACACATCAAGTATTTCCAATGAAAATCTAGCATCCAAAGTACAGCAGGAAAACAAGAATACAAAATCTCTAATATCGTTCTATTGATTATAGTTAGAATTACATCACCTTGTCTACCTGCATAAATTTAACATCTTGTTAAAATTAGTTTCTCTTTAAAAAAAAAAAAAAAACTTAAGACAGATGTGGGGCTCGCAGCATGTTTCTATCCATGGTGACCTAGGACACAGACTCTGAGATGTCAACATGCGGATCAAGAGCACACTTACCTGCCGGCTGCTTCGGGGGAGCCGCGCTAGCCTCACACCTGACATGTCAAACAACCTCACTTGTCGGTTGTCATGTGGGAGGGCAATGATTTTTTGGCCAACACATACATTGATCCTGCAAATAAGAGATAAAATTGGGTTACATACAGGGACACCTGGGTGGTTCCATGGGTTAGGGGCTGCCGTCGGCTCAGGGTGTGACCCGGGTCCCGGGATCGAGTCCCACATCGGGCTCCCTGCATGGAGCCTGCTGTTCCCTCTGCCTGTGTCTCTGACTCTCTCTGTGTCTCTCACGAATAAGTAAATAAAATCTTCTTTTAAAAAATGTGGGTTACATACAAAACAGCGACAGCACGCATGTCTGAGTTTACAGAGCATCCTGTAGGAGACTCCACACCATTCACATTTCAAGGCAAAACACACCAGCAAACCCAGCAAGCAACACCCAACAGCAGCATCAGAGCACAGAGACCACGTGACTCACACGTAACATGCACACACTACACAGGGACTCGAGCATGGCCCTACAGGGGACCCGTTCTTAATCTGGAAGCTCACTGCACCAGCCTGATTTTACACTTACGTGTCAGCATACAGGACCTAACTATATTAGAGGATCAATAAGAATGTTCCTCTCCCCCCAAAACATCCTCCCCCAGGAGTCTAAACCACTTTTCCAAGGCTCTATTAAACACTAACATTACACGAACCAAACCCCACATTACAGTGCACCCTTTTCAAGGCACAACAAGCAGCTCTCATCACCTGTTGATGGCAGAGTCCGTGCGAATAGTCGCAATGGGGGACCTCATATTCCTTAAGTCCCAGACCTTCACTGTGCGGTCATCACTGCCCGAAACGACATTATCTCCCACGGTGAACACGGCAGATGTCACGGTGCTGCGAGTAAAGAACACAGGTTCAGAAGACCGTCAGGGAGTTGCAGGGTACAGACAGGAGTTCCCCCAACCCGTGTAACAAGCACGTGGTCCCGCTGCCAGAGGCCCCAGCGAGCCAGGCGGACAGGATGCTGGGAACGTGGAGGCGGACAGGGGTCTCTGCTAACTGTTCCTCCTGCTTAAACCTCTCTGTGAGGGTAAACTTGCACAAACCGAGCCTCTCCTCAGCAGACTAGAAATGAGTCCATCGTATTGTTCAACCTCCTCAGGCAATGGAGTGAAGAGAAGCTACCCGAAGACACGGATTGGACAGGATGTGCCAGTATCACACCTGATAGCAGAAAATTAAGGAGAGAGAAATCCACACCAACTCTGTTTAATCAGAACACTGGAGAAAAATTTATTCAACTCAACCACTACCACCACCTCTACCTTAAAAATGTGTAAAGAGAGGCGCCTGGGGGGCTCCGTCAGTTAGGCACAGACTCTTGGTATTGGCTCGGGTCATGATCTCAAGGGCATGGGATCCAGCTGCATCGGGCCCTGCGCTCCGCGGGGAGTCAGCCCGAGATTCTCTCTCTCTCCCTCTGCCCCTCCCCTGCTTGCGCGTGTGCACGCTTGCTCTCTCCCTGCCCTGCAAATCAATCTTTAAAAAAAAAAAAGGTGCAAAGAACTTAAATAGACCTTTCTCCCAGGAAGATTTATGAATGGCCAAAAAGCCCAGGAAAAGGCCGTTAACGTTACCGATCATGAGAGAAATGCACCAAACCACAGGATCCCACTCACACCCACCAGAAGGCCTACCATCAAAAAAAAGAAAAAAAAAAAAAAAGAAAAAAACCCAAATGTTGGCAAAGACGTGGAGAAAGGGGAGCCCTCGTGCACTGCTGGTGGGAATGCAAGCTGCTGCAGCCAATCTGGAAACCAGTAAGGAGGGTCTTCAAGAAGGTAATAGGGCTGCCCTACAACCCAGCAACCCTACTCCTGGGCATATATTCCAAGGAAATGAGACAGCCTCCTAAGGAGCTCCCTGCACTCCCACATTCACTGCAGCACTATTCCCAGTAGCCGAGACCCAGGCCCCACAAGAGCGGCCATCGCAGATGCACGGGGAAGGAAGATGCGACATGTGGACAGGCAGTGGGCTCCTACACAGCCGTAAGAGAAGGAACTCCTGCCATCTGTCACAGGTGGACGAGCGTGGAGGACAATGTCCCACTGAGACCACAGAGGGACCATGCAGGCCGCACAGAGACCCAGGTGGGGTGAGCCAGAGCCCGCCCTGGGGGTGCCCCTCAACTCCGAGTTTCAATCTACAGGCCGGCCCGGAATCGAGGGGCGCAGGTGCAGGGGCCCCCGCAGGCTCTGAGGACCTCACCCTCTGGCTGAGCTGTGCAGACGCGGGGGACTTCTCCATAGATTCGCCTTGTCAGGGGACCGTGGCCAAGTGAAGTTTCCGCGAACACTCGGCTAAATTAATGAAAAAAGTCTCCACAAAAGACTGTCTCACCTTATGTTAATGAAATGCTGAAAGACATTAGGTTTTTAATAAATCACAATCCTGACAGGTATTGTGGGGCATCAAAGGGAAGAGCTGGCACTGGGCACTCGCTCGAAAGGCACCCTCAGCCTCGGTCCCACGAGGAAGCGGCTGCGCCACGACCGCTCACTGGAAAAGCTCAGACTCTGCCCAACTCCAGCCAACTCATTTATCTTGTCGCTGAGAGCAGCCGACCATGTGCTTCCAGCTGACAGCGCGGTACCTCCTCGCCGCACTCCACTGCCCGATCTGGAACATTCCGCTCCCTCCGTGGGTCTCAATCAACGGAAAGACGGCAATGCCAGCACTCCTCATTAGGATGAACAGCTGTCTTCCCAGTCACACAGAAATGCTGACTGCTTTGCATAACAATCTGCCCGAATGCAGGGCTCAGAGAAGAGGCCCAGGACACCGAAGACGCCTAGGCGCACCTTCCCAGCCCGCGTCAGCAGCCTGCTCGGCTCCCTGTTTCTGTTTCAGATGGAGCTTCCCACAAATGAGCCCTAATTTTACATCCAAGCAGGACAGGGGAGCAAGCAGGCGACATAGGCCACAGGGGCGGCGCTGTTTGGGGGACACAGGTCACCCGGCCACACGGAGCATGTGTGCAGAGCCCAGCGCGGCTGTGCCCCAGAGAGGCCCCCATGACAGCCCTGCGGTCCAGAGCCACCAGAGGCCCGAGAGAAGGCTGCGAGGGAGGGCCGCGAGGGAGGGCCGCTGGGAAGGCTGTGAGGGAGGGCAGCGAGGGAGGGCCGGGAAGGCATGCCACCACACCACTGCCGCCTCCCCCACAACCGCCTCCCCCACAACCGCTTTTCAGTTTCAACGATGCTGCTACCACCCCACCCGGTCTCCCAACCCATGAGCTTTTAGAGCACACGCCACCGGGAGCTCACAGCTCAGGAGCCCGATGCCTGAAGGAGAGGCGGGTGGCTGTGCCCTGAGGGAACCCTGTCTCAACAGCCCTCAACAGCCCTCGGTGGCCAACGCCCACCAAAGCAGGCCGAGATCACAGCATTCCGAGGAAGATCCCATCGTGTCCCACGGGATCTCTTTCCAGACTGGAAATCAAGGGCTCCCAGAACAGGGTCCACAAGCAGGAGCTCCGTGCAGGACCCGGTTAGGCTGCTCGCTGCAGCCTCTGCGCGTCAGGGGGACGCCGCTCCGCCTCACCCACGGACACGACCACAGGGCCGTGGCTCGGCAGGGTCCTGGTCTGCGGTGACTTGTCACAGGCGTGAAGAGTCCCCTCCTCTTCACCAGTTAAAGGAGCGGGTGAGGCGGCCATCCCGCATGCTGCGGTGGGGATGACTCCCCCCCGAACACTGGGCTGCAGGGGCCTGAGGTCACCCACAGCCCAGGACTGAGTGCAAGTGAGCCTCAGGATGGTGAGTGGGAGTGCGCCCAGGCGAGGCCACAGGGCCACAGGAAGGCAACACAGATGTGACATGCAGACGCTGGCTGCACGGAACAAGACGTGTGCATGTGCATGTCATAAAACACGCCAGAACTCACCCACCCGACAGCGAGCAGCTGCTACCTTGGCCACTCTGACGAGCAGTGTCCTTTCATCAGGCTTGCGATTTACTCTCCAAGGGGCAAGAAACACCGGGCCCTGGAAGCACCATGGCTCCCATGGCTGAGCACGGTCTGACAGCCTACAGCTCCGTATCTGCATGGGACAGTGACCCAGGCGACAGACCCTTCCCCGTCGGCCTGACCCGCTGAGGATTACTGTCCCAGGGTCCTGGCACTCACAGGCCCAACAGGACAGTTGCTGGCCTGGACCAGGGGCACAGGCCTCTCCCTAGCACACGCCGCGGGATGCCCGCTGTCGCAGTTATGGGGACTGGGTGACAGCCACCTTTGCCCCGAGTTTCTTGAGCTTCAGCCAGACTAAACTCTCTCAAGCCAAGGTTCAGCCCTTGTGCTGCATGACTCCAAGCCAGGAACTGTCCAGAACTGCAAGTCCCAGTGCCCAGTCCTGTGTGTCCAGCGAAAAGCCCCGGAGAATGACAGGGGCAGGGACACAACACGGACGACGACCGCCATCCTCACAAGCACGGTGTCTGCAGCGCGCAGTCACGGCCTGCCTGCCCACACACGCAACTCCAGAGCATCATCACAATTACACCCCTGACGGTGTTCGACAACAGCCGGGTCTGTGCGCTCAAGGCTGGCCCCAGGACTGCTGACCACAGCCACCCCAACAGGCACCCCGTTCCCCACGTGGCCGTGTCAGTCATGCCCACGGGCCCAGGAGGTGTGCACATGCTGCGCCCCAGCCTTCTGCACAGAGGCTTCGTCAGACTCCGCACATAGCAGCACACAGTCGGTACTGGGTCAAGTACCAGCACGTGGTTTATTCTCTAGACTAAGCACCAGCATTCTGCTATGTTCTCAGGACTGAGTGACATAGCACTCAGCTGCATGGACTGCAAAGAGTACTAACTGCCAGCACTCAGCTCATGGGAGACACAAGCTCTCCCAGGGAAGCCAACCCAAACACGTACACACCAAACCTGAGGTGCAGAGCATGAGCCGCCGCCAGGTGTGGGGTTCACACAGCACATAGGAGGCTGCTAAAAACACCCAGAATCCCTCTCTGCACACATGCATACACACATGCACACACTTGAAATCTTTTTTAAACAGTCCTGGTCTGTGAGGGACTCTGGAGAAACCACTCCGGGGAGCTCTTGAGGACAGAAAGGAAATGGAGTGTTATGCTCCTCTGGTGGTGGCAGTCGCACCCACTGGGCCGACGCCAAGGCTGAGTGCGAGCGGGTGCGGGTACGGGGCTGGCAATCAGAGGCCCGGCTGGACAGCATGGGCAGGGGCCAGGCGCACAGACCCCGGGCAGCACCACCTTCCAGAAGCCAGCTCTGCCTTCAGGCAGCTGCTCCCCCCGTCTGCTCGCCGCACACGTCAGTCGGTGGTCCCGGCCCACACGTGCAGGCCGCTCCACACACACCGCGGGTCCGTCTGGAGGAGTCTGCGACTGTGCAGCCAGAAGGGTTTCATCTGTGTTAACAGCCTGACGATTCTTTCTCACATCATCTCAGGGAAAAGTAAAGTGATAGCTCACAACAAAGCTGTCAAACACACTAACGGGCCCAAGTCCACGTCTGTACTAGCTACCTCTTAGCCCTCTTCAACCATGGGGGCTTGCTTACTTACATGTTACCTATATATATTATATACTCACTATTTACTTACTTAAAAGAGCAAATAAATCTTGAATATTCTCTTACTTTTAAAAACTGTACTCTGAATCAGAAACAGCTTTTAAATCTACCAACAGGGCTGTGAAGTGAATTCCCGGGGCCCAAGGCACAGGCTAGAAGCCACGGGTGAAGGGCAAGTGCAGGTGCTCACACAGGAAGACTGCAAGATCTCTCCACAAAACGCCAACACCTGCAAAACGGCCGCATCTGCAGCAAAACCACAGGCTCGTCTGCGAATGTGAGGTGCGGAGCTGCCACACAGCCGCTCACGCCGCACCCTGTATTCACGACCCTCTCCTGCCTCATTTCCGTGACGCCATGACAAAACAAGCGCTAACTCATACAAAGGACACTTCCAAAAACACAGCTTACCACGACCCCTGGGGCAGGGGTCCTCATCTCTCCCAACCCTGGTTCTATGGTACTGTTATCAACCACCCATGATCAGGAGTTATGTAACTCGCCAAACCTCAAAATTATTTCCAAACTATGTAATTTAAAAAAAAAAAAAAAAGACAACATCAGACTGCCAGGCACACGGGCAGGGAGTGGAACAGTGACAGGCGTGCAGGCTCAAAGGCATGAAGGCCCCGTCTTCCTACTGTCACTCGCCCCCCAGAGGCCCTCTGGAGCTGTCCTCCGGTCCCCGGAGGAACAACGTAGCACCACACATAGGTCGTCATATCTGTCTCCCCCTCCTCCTCCTCTTCCTCCTCCTCCTCCTCTTCCTCCTCCTCCTCCCGGACAAGGGCTTACAGGTGATCACCAAGGGTAATGTACTTCAAACCACATGCAGCCTACCCAAATCCCAGCCTCCAACATGTTCTGTCACCAGACGGCCACCCACCCACACCAGGGGCCTGCACACAACCTGCGTCACTGACCACGCACACAATCCAACACTTAAAATCAACCACTACCCAGGTAAAAAGGCCATGCTGTCGGGCAGCCCAGGAGGCTCAGTGGTTTAGCGCTGCCTTCAGCCCAGGGTGTGACCCCGGGGTCCCAGCATCGAGTCCCACGTCGGGCTCCTCGCACAGAGCCTGCTTCTCCCCCTGCCTATGTGTCTCTCCCCCCCTCTCTCTCTCTGTGTCTCATGAATAAAAAAATGTTTTTAAAAAAAGGTCATACTAATCAAAATGCTTTCTCTTCAAAAACTGCTTATCGCAAAACACAAAATTCAAAGCTATTTTCACCTTCATACATATAAGACCTAGAATTTGGTATTTAGTACTTAATATCTTCCCTGAGTATTTGGGAGTAAAAGCAAATAATGTGTTAACTTTAAAGCAATCATTATTGTTCATCTAATATTTGAAAATTTTGTTAGATGTGGTATTTTGTTTTCTTTAGAAGAAAATACCAAAACTCACATTTGAAGGATAAAGTTATCATTATATGGGAAGAATTAAAGCAAAACAGAAAAAGAAACACTCTGCATTCTCAGATATTTTACCCATGTTGAGCTAATTTCAGAGTTTATTCACACTTATGAATACTGTCAGCTGGGTACAGACTGGAGTCATTGGCCACCCATGGAGGAAGCTTAATGACCAGTGACTGCCTCAACTGTCAGTCCCTTTGTATAGCAATTGAAACAAAACAAAACAAAGCATCAGAAAGGGAGGGCCTCCACCAAAACCACAGAGAAACAATGGTGCCAGGAGGGAGGAATCTGGACCCTCTGTTAGAGAACAATCCAAATGGGCAGCTCTCGTGTTCCTCTCCAAGGAAGGACAGTTAGTGGCTTTAACCTCAGAATACGTCTTCTTACCATCAAGGCCCCCTGCAGACATGTCCCTGAATGCACAGCCCACATGGCCAGGGTCCGGCTGCGCTGACCGGGGTACAGGGCCCCAGCCCCCGGGAGTGTGCGCCAACGTACAGGGAGGGAAGGGCAGGCTACCATTCACAGCACGAGCCCTCTTGAAACAGCTCACTTACTGCATTATGCTGTCAGGGGACACACACATGAACACAGAAGGATTTCATTATTTTAGATGAAAAGCACTGGATTTCAGTTCTAACTCCTGATGAAGACAGAAATAACAGGAAAACAAACTGCCAGCAGCTGAAATTTCTGACATTCCAAAATATTTCAATTAAACAGTTCTATGATTTCAAAGAAGAGTATAATTTCCCATTCTTGCTATTAGGAAAACGTGTTACATACAGTACCTAAAATTCATCTTCACGTAACTCGGTGCTCCGGCAGCGAGCCCAACACTCACAGCCACGCAGCTGCAGCAAGTAAACCCTACTATGGTAAAGTTCCTATCATGATGAAGAGCTTTCACAATACAGTGAAAAACAGAAATGGATCACATCAAGAAGGAAAAAACCATGATCTGTCCTTTCTAAACGTTTACAATGCGAACCTTAAACAGAACTTATGTCAAGGAGCTTACTCTCTCTCCAGCAGAAACAAGGGCACACAGACTTCAAGGGGACCCATGTGGCTACTGATTCTATCCCTACAGTGAGGCGCCCCACTCAAACTCTCCTTTTACAAAAAGGCACAGAATCCACATAGCAGCACAAGGATAACAGTAAGATGAAACGAAAAGGAAAAAATATCTCTCTCCCAGATCCAAGAGAAATCAAATTATAAAACTAGGCCAATAGTCTTGAAACCTATACCCTTACAACTTGCCTTAAAAAAAAACCAACATATGGGGGCACCTGGGTGGCTCAGTCAGTTAAGCGTCTGCCCTCAGTGCAGGTCATGATCTCTGGGTCCTGGGATCTGGCCCCACGTCAGGCTCCCTGCTCAGCAGGGACTTGGCTTCTCCTTCTCCCTCTCCTTGTGTGCTTTTCTCTATCTTCCTCTCTCTCAAATAAGTAAAATCTTTAAAATATAACATACTTATTAAAGAGTATGTGATGAAAAGACGCCCTAGGATAGTAAGCTCTGCACAGTGTGACTCACTTCAGGTCCAAACGAAACATGTTGTCATGTATTTTTAAGGAACACTGCCTCTGCCTAAGCCATGATCCACGGAAAGAACACTCCACCTACGACTCTTCAGGTGACCCTGACAAGTAAGGAACAGAAAAGCTCTTCAGAACAGTGTGCTGAGTTGCGCTTTTAATGTTCAGAAAAGAAAGAGGTTAAAAGAACTCAAGGAAGTCACCGTGGAAAACCAAGAGTTAGCTCCCCGACAAGAGGACAGCCCTGCAGGCGTAAAAATGAGCTCCAGAGAGAACATTCTGACTTACTTCCTACGGTGACAGGCTCTGCTGGAGGCTGGAAATGCAGCCTCGGGTCCGCGACGGTAGCTGTGGCCACCAGGAACACCTGAGGGCAGCAGGGGTGTCTGTCAGGGGGACCAAGGGTTTCAGGGGGAGGCAGGAGCCCCTAATATGTTCGAGAAGCCACACAGGTGAGGGATTAAACTGAACACAGCCAAAACCAGCCACTCCTGTGCCTTTGGTTGGGACTTAGGCTCCTGCGTTCTAGTAAAGCAAGCCCTTGTGTGGGTCACTGCCATCACCTGCACAGGGACCATCTTCTGTAGGACTAATGTGTCCTGTAAGCTCACACCTGAAGAACCCATGCCAGAGACCCAAAAAAAAGCAATCTTTTTTTACTGACAGGCTCACCTAAAAACCCTATAAATGTCCCACCTCCTCCTTTTCTGAATTGCAGGATTTCCAGAGACTTCAGCTAACGTAACACAGGAGGAGTGCTTGGTACGGATGACGCAGGCTGCAGCCCCACCTGCTGACCACGCGGTGTGGGGTCTCTCCACACTGTGGGAGCAGAGGCTGCCCCCCCGCTCGCGGCCAGGGCTGGGGGAACAGGACAGACTCAGTCCTCAGGCACAGCCAACAAGCCCCCGGCCAGGCCTTACCAATACCCAGAGGCTTAACAACAGGTAAAACTTCCCCTTCTCTGACACCTACCGCGGGAGGTCAGTGCCAAAGGGAGAACTTGTTCTTATCCCTGTAACAACACATCAACAAACACGCTAGAGTTTGTCCCAACTCGACTAAGAGAAAACGTACAGTCTAAGTAAGACCGGTGCTCGGACACATTCTATTTTTGCTCAGAAGCCTACAGGTCCTCAGCTACAGTGAATGGAAGCTTCCACTTACATCCTGGGGGATCTGGATGCAAGAGGCCCAGGGCGGATAGGTTCAGGCCTGCTCTGAGCCACTCCTGACTCCATGAGAAAAACAAACCAGAAGAACCCTTTCATAATCAATTCTGTTCCTCCTAAGTATACCTCTTCAAAAACAGCCATTGTTTCATATACCCACCAACTGCTAAACTACCCCCAAAGTCAAACTGACCTGAGAAACATGACAGTCCCTGCCCTATTCCCCCCAATTTCACTTATGCTTGAAACTCCTCAAAACAGAACACCCGGAAGAAGAGAAGTGCAAGCTCCAGGTAGGGCCATGCGTGCCGGGGGCCCATGTCGCCGTGAGTGCCAGTGACAGCACATGGCTCCCCCCGTCCTCCGGGCCCGGAACAACCTCGCCGTAAATGCAGATGAAGGGCAGCTGCTCCTGGCCCACCCCTACGGCTGCCCCTCGAGATTGTCCAGGCTCGCCTGACAGGAAGCCGTCTCCTCCGTGGCCGAGACCTATGAAAGAGGGACATGGCAAGAGCCACCCTGGATAAACCACTGAGAACTAGAGATCTTCTCTTCTGGGGCTATGGTTATTCTAGCTGGTAGGAAAAAAAAACACGATTAAATAGCCATGGAAGCTCTCTGAACACACTGAGATTTCAACATGTGCTGGCTACTGCCTACCACCAACACCACAGTGCACCTCAGACGTAAGACGCTTCTTTCCCGATCTCAAGCTTCTTAAAAATCTCTGTCTGGTTTCCTTGTGAACATTTCATTAACTCTGCACGTTGAACCTTAGTATTCTAATGTCAAACACATAAAGCAGATTTATTTACTGCTTCCTATGAAGGAATGAAGAAAATCTATATTTTCAAGCAGCCAAATAAGCAAGTATTCAGTCATTAAGAAGTGTTTACTGGGCATGCGGGAGCTCTTCTGGTCATGCAAACACTCAAGCAGGCCAGGCACTGCCAGAGAGAAGCAGAGGTGTGGTGGCATGGGGAGCAGGTGACAAGACACATTCAGGAGGTAGGACAGGACAGCAGTCCTGCTTATGGTGCCGGTGGGGCATGGAGGGGTGGGGGGGATGGGGACATCCATGGGAAGAGTCACTGGAAAGGTGGTCATGTAATTTATCAGGAATGGACACACCGGGAGAAAAGTTTTTGGAAGGAAATAAGAGCTCTGTTAAGAAATGATTATGTCTGAGCTGCCCACCAGATGGCCAGGCAGAGGGAGGCACAAGACGAGGGTCAGGGGTGTGTGTGTGTCTTCCCCAGCTCTGGCCAGGCCCTCTCAGCAGAGGACCTGAGTGCCACCACGCCTAGAGCATTTCCTGACTTCCCCCACTGCTCCATTTGGCCATCTCATTCCTTGTGGGAACTTTGGTGAGTTTGTCTTCTAAATGCTTGCAAATATGCAAATGGAGCTAAACATTTAGGAAAAGAATAGCCATTCTGGAAGACAGTGGAGTTGGAAATTAAGAATAAAGTTTTAATATCCACCCACAAAACCTTTTCCACAAATAGAGAGAGATCTCTAAATCACTGTGACTCACTCCGTATGGCCCTGGAAGACATTCACGGAGTGGATGGAAGGGTCCCTGAAATCCCAAAGACGGAAAGTCGTGTCCCGGGAGGAGGTCACCACAAGCCGCTGGGTGGGGTGTGTGCAACAGTGCGTTAGCTCCTGGTCATGCCCTACAACCAAAGACGACAAAAATGCAAGATCATCCACCTGCAGGTAGTTATAGAGACACAAGAATCACACAATAGTCTTTATGGTCTCTACTGCTAATACTGTGAAAGTAAATGAAGGCAGTGAAAAGAAAGAAATCACTTAAAAATAGCACATGAGGTCACGCTGGGACTGGTTCTGCCTCAGGAACTACAAGTCCTTTCAGAGGGATGAGGAAAAGGAGTGTGAGTGGAACCCACTTCCTGATCCTGACAGTTGGAAAGTCTGGCAAATCTCTTCAAAAGGCTAGGCATGTGAACAGATTAATTCTCAATTCTTCACTCTCAGAATAACGTCTAATAATATGGTACGTGGAGCCGTTAGTACAATACGATCTTTAATACTCAATGAGGAAATTCACTTATTGACAAATTTGCAAAAACATCTGAGGTGGGCATAATTCTAAGATCTCCCGGTAACCCCCATCCCTGGTATACACACCCTAGAGGACACCTTGCCTTGGTTTGGGCAGAACCTGTAAATGTGACGAGATTTCACTCTGGTAAGCTCAGGACATTAAAAGGAAAACAGATTTTGCAGGTATAATTGAGACCTCCAAACCAGGTGGCTTTAAGTTACTCAAAAGAAACTGCTCTGGGTGGGCCTGACCTACTCAGGCAGGCCCCTTAAAAGAGATGTTCTCCAGTAATCCAGAAGACAGCACACAATTATGTGGGAAACACCTCTGGAGGGCGCCACAGGGACCTGAGGGCACCTCTGGATGCTCAGAGTGGTCCCCAGCTGACAGGCAGCAAGGAAATAAGGACCTCAGCCTCACGCCACAACAAAATGAATCCTTCCAACAACAGTAGTAAGAGGACAGGCCCTAACCCTCAGATGAATCCCCAGCCCCAGGTAACACCACTTCGTCCACAAGGGCCAACGAGCATATCTGCCTAGAACTCCTGACCTAGGGAAACCATGAAGTTTTAAATCCATGTTATTTTAAGGCACTTTTCTGGAAATCTGCTACAAAGTAATAGGGAGCTAACAGACCGCCCCTTTTTCAAATATCTAGATACTACTACATGCTACGATGAAATCCCCTCAAGATAAATGTAGCTAACCAACAGCTCTCCAATGTAAAAAGGATTCTTGAAAAATCACAACCTGAATAGCATGGGAACTAAAGATAATTCTGGATAAGGAGCAACTTGCAAGGTAAGATATAAACATATGCACATAAATCAAAATACACAACTGGAAAACACAAACGTTTCTAGTACCTGTCAGAGAGTGAACAAGTTCTGCTGTCTCCACGTCGAACAGATTCGCCGTCCTGTCCCAGGAGGCCGTCACCGCCTGCTTCCCCCCAACCAGCCAGTCAGCAGCTATGACCACTCCCTGGTGGCTCTTAAGAGAGGTGAGTGGCACCCGGATGGTAGGACAGTCGCTGGACACGTCTGCATCTACATCAGGCTCATCTTTATCAGAGCACTCTACTTCGTCTTCGCCACATATCTGCTGCTGATGGTGAGAGCAAAGAAGAAATTCCCTGGGAATCTGGAGTCTTTTCGGACATAGCTACACAATCAAACTGTTGTCATTTGAGTTTACAGGACTCAATCTTCATTGTGGCCAATACCAGCACAGCATCCGCTGCGTAACTGGAGCTCACTATCGGCTTCACGATCTACTTGGCTGGATCCCATGACCAAGTAGAAGAAGAAAAAAAACTAAGGCCACTATGACATCAAATGAGCTCCAGTCGGGATCCCTGGGTGGCGCAGCGGTTTAGCGCCTGTCTTTGGCCCAGGGCACGATCCTGGAGACCCGGGATCAAATCCCACATCGGGCTCCCGGTGCATGGAGCCTGCTTCTCCCTCTGCCTGTGTCTCTGCCTCTCTCTCTCTCTCTCTCTCTCTCTCTCTCTGTGTGTGTGACTATCATAAATAAATAAATAAATAAATAAATAAATAAATAAATAAATAAATAAATAAATAAATAAATAAATAAATAAAATGAGCTCCAGTCCATTTCCACTAACCACTAAAATAGCAAATAAAATGATTACAAGTGTTCACCACATATTAGTAGAAATGTAATAAAATATCATTCAGAGTCAGTAATTCATCACAATAAGAAAAGAAATATTTCAGTTCTCAGGAGGTACTTAGAATTCTATTGCTATAGGAATATATACTAGAGTTCGCTTTTATTTTCCTACAATATCAGGAAGGTATCTTGTTAAAAGCTAAAATGAAAACATAAAGGCTTCAGCTCTTTAAGGAAATATGTTCACCAATTCATTCAACAAATATTTACCAGGCGCTTACACGCTGCCAGGCCACATGGCGGTCTCACAGCCTGGGAGGGAGATGACCACCGTCTGACGCAGACATACCAAACAACGCACGGGCCAGGTGAGGAGAGCTTGGAGCCAGAGACTGGCAATGTCCTCCTTTCACAGAGCTTACACGCTAGCAAGGAAGACAGACCACACACAAGCCTGCACGCACACACACTAGTGTGGTCACGTATGTCACATAGTAAGACACACACAGTACAGAGAAGTAATTCCCATGTACATGCACAGTGCAGAGATACAGGCCACATGTACACGTCAAACAGGAACACGTCACACGTACACATTGCAGGGATATAGGGCACACGTACGCACACACGGTATAAAAATATGTCATACGTATACTCAGTCAGTAAAAGGTGCTAATAAGGAAAACAGCGGATGAAGGGATAGACAGTCATAAGGCTGCTATGTGATACAAAATTATCAGGAAGAGACTCTCTGCTAGAGTAACACTTGGGTTGGGACATGAAGGAAGCAAGGGAGTGAGGCACACAAACATCAAGGGAACAGCATTCTCAGCCATGGAATAGCAGGTGCAGAAGCCCCAAGAAGGAAGCCGACTGGGAGCCACAAGAACAAGGCCATGGCAGCAGAGGTGGGAGCAGTGAAGTTAGAGATGCACGCCAACAAGACTCAAGAGAGAGAAGGTGGGAGAAACACAGATGTGGACCAAGGTCACAGCATCAAATATGAGTAGGGACTCCCAGGATAGAGCCCGGCAAGGTGGGAGGATGCTGATGAGCAGGCCCCGCAGCAGCAGGGAGCAGCAGAGAGCAGCAGGGACACACAGCTGAGCCCAGAGGACGGTGCGGAGAGCATGAACAGTCCAAGGTCTGCACAGGAAACCGGGGGGGGGGGGGGGGGGGGGGGACGGACACAGATGCCACTGCATGGGGTCTGAGAACTGGCTAGAAGGATCTGGACGAGAGACAGGCAGGGAGGTGGAAATCCTTGAGAAGCCTGGACAGCATGCTGGGAGTGCACAGCTCAGGACACTCACAGATCAGGTGCAGGGAGCAAAGGAAAGGCCTGGTGGAAACAGGTGGGATTTCTCCAGGGAGACAGGGACTCACAATATAGTAGTAAAGTTAGACACACGTAAGTATGCACAGTTACCAATTTCAAAGCGCACTAAAGACTACAAAGCAAAATGCAGGGCGCAGTGCGTCAGGCAGGTGGTGTGCAGCTGAGCAGGACTGCAGGGTGGACAGCGTAAGGGGGTGAGCACACAGCACCTAGAAGGGGCCAAGCAGGCCCACGGAGTGAAGAGTACAGCAAGACCATCCAGCCTGAGCTGGAGCCAGGGAGAGTCACACTAAGGCCAGGGGCTGGCAAAGGGCTCCCCAAGGTGACCAGTGCCACTCCAGAGACACCCCTCCTGACATCATGCAGAGAGAAGACGATGTGGGCAGCCAGGCCTGAGACAGGGAACCAGTCAGGGGTGGGGACTGGAGATGATGACAGCTAGGGCTTAACAGCACCTGCCCCGAAGACGAAGACAGGTCCCAGCACTGTAACCTGCTCGAGGTGAGAGGGGCCTGACTGCTGACCACATCCAGAGGGGAGAAGCAACACAGTCACTAGAAATCCCACAGGAGGAGGCCCCAATTCCTGGGCCACATGGCTTCTCAGCTCCCAGAGAAACTCGCTGCCCCCAGCAGGCAGGGGTGGTGTGGACAGTGCCTCGGGCAGGTGCTGAAGAGGGGTGCTGGGTGGGGCGGCAGCTCAACAGGCATCGCTGGGTGCATGTTACAGAAGGGGTATCCCGGGGCCAGAGAGGAGTGCATCCAAGAATTATGTAAGAACCAGAAGCAGTAATATGTGACCGACCAGTGGAAATGAAAGACAAGAAGGGAAAGAAGAGACCTATCAAAGATAATCCCAAACATCCTCAGAGTTTTGTTCACTGTTACCCAGATGTGCGGCAGTGCACCTACGGGGCGGTTCTGAGTGACAAGGAAGCGTGAACACAGGGATGCCCTCAGAGCAGGTCCAGGGGAGAGACCCCAGGTGCCGAAACAGATGCCAAGAACAAGGAAGAGTGGCCTGGGCTCCCATTTTAGAACGCCCCACCTATCACAATCCACGGTGGAAAGGTCGGAGTCAGAACCTTGACACAAGTCATTTTTCCAAACTACACAAAGAACTAAAAGATATTTTAAATGCAAATGTGCTAAATCCTATTCATGAGTAACTGTAAGATCTTTTAACACTAACGTGGCAAAGGGCAGGGGAAGGAGGAGAGTTGTTTGTGTGCTCTCTGCCCACATCCTGGGGATAATCGATGTCACGTTAGCCGCTTCTAATGCCAACAACGTCGGAACAGGAAGTACAGCACCGAGTGCTAGCAGTGCCCAGAACCAAGGAGTCACCGAATCTCTCACGGAATCCAGGCTCCCGGGCAAGAAGGGCCTCTGGAAGCCACTCAGGTAACTCGCTTCGATTTTCACTTCCCAACAGGAAAAATTAAGCCACTCGCTATATTAAGATAGTCAAGTCACACAAGGCTGTCACACGGTGACTTAACAGGTCATCTGTACGGCTTCCAGACACCGCCCAAGCACTTCTTTACCAATGTGGTGAACACCAAGGAAAACTCCCCGGTACATATTAACAAGCGAAAACATACGGGCACCTGGCAACTCAGCCGGAGAAGCGTCTGCCTTCAGCCCAGGTCATGATCCCAGGGTCCCGGGGTCGAGTCCAGTGTCGGGCTCCATGTTCACTGCTTCTCCCTCTCCCTCTATCTCTCCCACCCACCTGTGCTCTCGCTTACACTCTCTCTCTCAAATAAATTTAAAATCTTTAAAAAAATAGAAAAGGAGAAAACATCTGTCTAAAAGCTGTACTGCTGAAAATAACAAAATCTTTGCAGATGAGTATCTGTTCTAACATGTGGGAGAAGCAGTAAGGAAACGTGAGCCACGACTAGCAGCAAATGCTGCAGACTAGCGCAGCGTGCGTGCTGGGGGCGGCGCGGAGGGCAGGCCGCAGGGGCCTTCCAAGGCTCTGTGGCAGCTCTGCTCCCTGCTGGATGCAGGCTCAGCTCCATTCAGGTTACCCCCAAGCCTGAGGCAGCCCGACACGAGCAAAATCATAAAGAAAAAAATCAATTTAACACTGTAAATAATCTACTTGGTGTTTTTTTTTTTTTTAGATTATATTTTTATTTATTCAGGAGACACAGAGAGGCAGAGAGAGAGGTAGACACAGACAGAGGGAGAAGCAGGATCCATGGGGGGAGCCCGACGCAGAACTCGATCCCGGGACCCCGGGGTCAGGCCCTGGGCTGAAGGCGGCACTGAACCGCTAAGCCACCCGGGCTGCCCTCTACTTGGTTTTCATCAAAGTACCGGACATAATTCCCTACCTCTGCCAGAACTGGCATGTTTCTTTCTTTCTTTGAAAACAAATCCACAGCCAGCTAACGCCTTCCTTCTCTGAATCCTCTGAGGGGACCCTGGCCTCCCCTCCGCCCTGTCCTTTGTCAGCAGTACTTCCTGAGTGAACACCTACGTTAAGGGACGAAGTCATAAGCGACAAAGGCTAAGATAAGTCTGATTATTCCATAATGAGAGAACATGTTGCGATAAAGATGCACTCAATTAAAAATGAACTGTTCAGACTTCTTCACTAAAGAAAACTCTTACTCACCACTGGAATTTATTAATTAGTCCATCTCCAGAGAGAACATTTAAACTGCTTAAAAAAAAAAAAAAAAAATGGGGGCACCTGGGTGGTTCAGTCAGTTGAGCGACTGACTCTTGATTTTGGCGCAGGTCATGATCACCAGGTCCTAGGATCGAGCCCCATGTTGGGCTCTGATCTCAGTGAGGCGTCTGCTTGAGTGTCCCTCTCCTTCTCCCACTGCCCCCCACTCGCTCATGCTCTCTCTCAAATAAAAAAATAAATCCTGGGCAGCCCGGGTGGCTCAGCAGTCTAGCCGCCTTCAGCTCAGCACGGGATCCCGGAGTCCCGGGATCAAGTCCCACATCGGGCTCCCTGCAGGGAGCCTGCTTCTCCCTCTGCCTGTGTTTCTGCCTCTCTCTGTGTCTCTCATGAATAAATAAGTAAAATCTTTAATAAATAAATAAACCCTTAAAAAATTTACAATTGAATGTAAAGACATGCCATCCTCCCGTCCAACTACGGCCTGAGCACACAGGCCAGCTCCTCCTGGGCTCAGGTGCCTGGCGGGTCTCCACCCGCGTTCGCAGCACAGGACAGACTAACCGCTTGGGAAGACCAGACAGCAGAACACTGCCCAGCAGGGGAAACCGGGGAGGGGTCTCCCTCGGGAGGCCGCCCGAGGTCTCCGTGTGGCCACAAACACAGGGTGCTGGGCTGAGGGGAACAGCTGCACCCGACAGGACAAAGGTCAGCCAAGGCTCTGCGGTTTAAGCCTCAATACACAACCTCTCCCTAACTGCAGCAAAACCTCATGATAATCACATGAACGGACTTATGTGGTTTACCTTACCAACAGAAACATGACTTAAGGATACAACTTTTAAATATTAATGGCAAATGTTTAGCATTCAAGGTAAGTGGGGTGAGAACAAACAATGCACATGTAAATGAAAGCCCCGCGTTTTCAACACCGTCTTGGCCTGTGTGGACACGGGGTGCCCGTGATGGAGGCATGGCCAGTTCGGTTTCCAGTGAGGGCCTTCCTCGATTATCAATACGTCCTCCCACGGCTGCCACACAAGCTCTCTGTGTCTGTAAGGACACTAACCCCATGGAACCAAGGCCCCAGCCTCAGGACCTTATTACCATCTCCTTAGAGGCCCATCTCCAAATAGAGCCACACTGGCAGGTTAGGGCGTCCAACCCTGGGATGAGGGGGCAGGGGATCACATACATCCAATCCACAAGGTACTACAGATTTATCCTAAGCTTTGCAAGTGTCCAGAACCCAACCAACATACCCCGTGTCGTGCTTTCAGGGTAAGTAAAGGTGCTGCTTACAGTAGTGTCGGCAATGGGCTGCGGTGTCGGCAGCTGGACAGCGTAACTCCAAATGTGGGCGGTCTGATCTCCAGAAGCTGAGGACAGAAATAAGGGGACAATTACCCAGGGTGCACACATGTAAAACGTGCTTTCTGCTAGGCTCTGTCACTCCGGGATCCTGAGCCATTGACAGGAGGTTCAGTGTATGATTAAGACAGTGGTTAAAAATATCCCCCCTGGCAGCCCGGGTGGCTCAGTGGTTTAGGGCCTGCCTTCAGCCCAGGGCATTACTCCGGGGTCCTGGAATCGAGTCCCACATCGGGCTCCCTGCATGGAGCCTGCTTCTCCCTCTGCCCGTGTCTCTGTCCCTCTTGCTCTCTCTGGTCTCTCATGAATAAATAAACAAAATCTTTAAAAAAATATATCCCCCCTTTCATTTTGGGGTAAAAAGCTACAAAGGGCCAAGCAAAATTTACACCTATATTTTATCCACCATCTATCTAACCTCAGAACTCTAGTAACCCATCACACGCTACGCTGCAGCTTCTGACCGTGAGGGTTCTGAGGCGTTCCCGTGCAAGTGTGTGTTCCCTCCGTTCCATACAGATGGGCTCACCACCTGCCGGGCCCCCGTGAGTGCTGAGACCTTACCTGCCCCTGCCAAGCGTGCAAGGTGCTACTCAGACAGGGCCGAAAGACAGGGCAGTGAGGGCACACACCGGCCCACGGACAGGCCAGACAGGCATCTGCACTCACCCTCACCGGGTACCTGCCACCCACTCCTCTCCGTGGCCGCCGATGTCCACCAAAGCGGCCTGTGTGGGTGGTGCACATTTCCTATGCTGTCACAGGAGCTCCCCGGCTGACCTCATGCAAACCCCCGTCGTGCAGGCCTCTGTCCAGCGCCATGTGCTCTGCTTTGGTTTCCAGCAGCTCTTCTCAAGTGTCTTCATCTCCTCCCCGCCCCACCTCTGCTAGTCACTGGTCTCCCTCTTCACGGTCACACACCCAACAGCTTCATAAGGTGGACAGTCCCCCTTACTTTATTCCCCAATTGTTCATTCAGGCATCAACTAGCTGTGGTCGAGGCCTGTTCACGCAGGAGGCTCCCAAAGTGACTTTCCCACTACACTCTGCTCCCGTGGAAAAGCACCTGATCAGCCCCACGTTCATCCTCTGGCTTCTATCCCACGGGCCAAAGCCAGGCAGGCTTTGCTATCCACCATGAAGATATGGCTGGCTGCCCACAGCCGTGGCTGCTCACCCAGGCACCACCTCTGCCGCTCTCACACTAACACAGAGCTGAGTACTTGTGACAGACCATGTGGCCCTCAAAAATAAGAACATTTACTTCTGGTCCTTCACAAAAAAGCTTGCTGACTTCCACTCTTTCCAAACATTTAACCATTTAACCTTCAAGATCACTGCCAGGGTCCCCAAAAGTCACAGGAGACTATGCGTCTCAGACTCCTCAGCCCAACAATGAAAGTGTTTTTAAAAACTACTATATAGGGATCCCTGGGTGGCGCAGCGGTTTGGCGCCTGCCTTTGGCCCAGGGCACGATCCTGGAGACCCGGGATCGAATCCCACATCGGGCTCCCGGTGCATGGAGCCTGCTTCTCCCTCTGCCTGTGTCTCTGCCTCTCTCTCTCTCTCTTTCTGTGACTATCATAAAAAAAATAAATAAATAAAAATTAAAAAAAAAAAAACAACTACTATATAAAATGGTAGCAAACCCACACTCCCACAGCCCAGGAGCCCTACTCAGAAAGGAGTAAAAACACTGGCCCTGCAGATCACCAGGACCTGGGCCACTATTTTCCCCCTCTCGGTTTCAGGTGTGTGCAGGATTAGGAACTCGGCAGCAGTGACAGGGCTGCAGAGAACCCAGTGCCCTCGGCAGAGAAACACCCAGGGCAAGCAGGAAAGCAGGCAACCAGGATGGGTGTCGTAGAGGACCTCCCGGTGGGTCACCTGCACTCTTACAGGAGCTCATCTAACTCACGATCCATGATGGTTTTAAAAAGTTCTACTCGATGTGCTTTTCTTTCTCCATTTCTCAAGTTTCACACGAAACAGCTACTGATGACCTTGTGACTTTTGTGTAAGGCACCAGTGAGAGGCAGCTCTTTCAAGATCATCAATAACTTTGCTCATAAGGAAAAAAAAAAAAAAATCAACATACCAGTAAGAGCCAACTGCTCTGAAGGATGAAACTTTATAGAATTTACTGCAAAAAAAAAAAGAAAGAAATTACAAAAACAGGTTTAAAATACTTATCACCACTACAGCATGTATCACAAGGAAACTTTAAAAGAATTATAATAGTTCAATATTAGATCCATTCAATTAGGCAACGAATAAACACATAAGAGACTAGAGACACAAAAACACAACTGAATATAAACTATCATGTCGACAAAGTACAGGCCACACAGAAGAATACGAATAATCTTTTTCATAGATAAAGAAACCACCTAGAGTTAAAATACTTCAGGATGAAACAGAAACCACACTTAGACGACATATGGACAAGGAATACAGCAGGCGCAGGGTGACAGCCCACCCTTCCTCCTGTCCCGTTCAAGGAGCCCCCAGGAACGGAGAAGGCAGGCCCCTGCCAGCTCGGGGCAGGTCAGGATCAGAGCGGACAGCGTCCTCCTCCAGGTGTGGTAATCTTCCCAGGGGGTGCTCCTGCGCTGGATTGCATGATGGAGGAGGGAGTGCAGGGACAAGACAGCAGCAGGAGCACACAGAGGCTGGGGCAGGTGGAGGCTGGGGCACGCGGAGGCCGGGGGGCACATGGCGGCCGGGGGCACATGGAGGCTGTGGGGCACGCGGAAGCTGGGGACACGCAGAGGCTGGGGGGCAGGCAGAGGCCAGGGACGCAGAGGCTGGGGGGCACGCAAAGGGAGGCCGGGGGCACACGGAGGCTGGGGGCACACGGAGGCTGGGGGCCTGGTCGCCGGGACCTCCCTTCCCCTAGCGAGCTCATCCTGGGGAACCGGCAACCCTGTCTCCCAGTCACCCTGACAGAGCTGACCTGGGTCAGGGCACACCGGGCATCGGCCCTCACACCCACACGGGAGCAGGTGCACGGTGTGCAAAAGAACACACAGGAGTTTCAGCAAACCGGAGCAAGGGCTTTCTGGAAGATTCAGCCAACTACGTCACTGGGATTCTATTTTTCTGAGGAACTGGAAGTGCTAGAAGACACCCTATTAACTCTAGACGACAGATCACTGTGGGAAGAGCCAGTGGCAGCTGTGCCTAAACTACCAACGGTCATGTGGAGTAACGCCCCAGTGTCAAGGGGCAACTGTGAGATCAGCGGCCGCTTTGCGCCTTGACGTCTATGTGACCTGGAGCTCATTCCTGGTGACGCGGGGCACAGACACAGCTTCTCTCACAGGCCCCATGAGGCATGCGTGAAAGAACACGTGCTGAGTGCTCGGCCAAGAACTGGCATACAGCAGGCGCTTAATGACTGTTTGCAGCTGCCATGCTGGCTATGTTTAGCACTGCCTACACTGGCATAATACATGACACCTAGCATGGATCTCACTGAGGGGCAGTCCCACTGAACGGGCGCGGGACTGGAGGCAAGCTCAGGAGCCACAGGCAGCGGGCGAGCTGGAGCTACGCCGCCCCCCAGGTCAGCACATCGTGGCTAATGCAGAAGAGGACAGGGAGCCCCGCAAGCACCCTCGTCAAAGACTGGCAGCAGCCCCCACACGCAGCTAGCTCAACTCCCAGGGGCCAGCCCGGGAGCAGACACATGGTCTCCACAGGGAGCTTCGAAGACACCCGATCCATACATGGTTTGTATGCCGACTTTAACACAAACGTCAGAGGAACAGCACACGGAGAAAGGACAAGCTCCTGCACGGAGGCCTCCAGGTGGGCGCGGCGGCTCCAGCAGGGGCAGCTGCGCAGCTCAGCATGGGACCCTTGAGGCAGAGGACAGGTGCACAGGAGACCCGCACGCGAGGAACCAGCCAGGACGGATGGACACGTGTCGCACCACCTATAGTGAGTCACACGGATGAGAAATCCCGGGGAGAACTCCACCCTTTGGGTAGGTTCAAGGGACCCTCCAGCGGGGAAAGCAAAAGCCAGGACACAAGCGACACACACACGGTGCTCTGGAGGACAGCGGCCGCAGAGGAAGGGAAGGCCAGACACACCGGCGTCCCACTGCGTGTCACCCGGCCTCACCAAACCCAGGGCGGCGCCGCACCCCATGTGCTGGCACAGAAGGGACATGGAAGGGACACGCGTAGGACACCCCGGAAGAGCTGGGGGTCAAAGCTGCCAGCAGGAGGGGAGGTTCCAAAGAAGGGAGAAGAGCGACAACTAGGAAACAGAGATGTTGCGCTGAGTCTGGCCACGGGCAAGGAATGTCACACGAGGGGTGGAGCACAGGGATAAGTCTGGGATACACAGAAACCAGCCAAATAAAAAGGCAATGGCAAGTAGAGCACGTACATGGACAGCTGTGAACAATACACACGTCGCCATAATTAGATAAATCTGAGTATCCGTTTGACAATGCGTCACGCTGTAGCTACTTGGCGAGGACAAGAGTGGAGGGTGACATATGTGGCAAGGGAGCAAGCAGGTCAGATCCTCGGTGCCTCAGGAAGAATCACTCGTCTAAAGCTCAAAAATTCAGAAATAATAAAACAGGCTATTCAGAAAAATGGAAGAAAAAAGCAGAATACATGAAGGTGTTAAAGTGGCTCCGTGTTGGGCAAGTGGAGTAAGGAGGCAGGGGACTGCAGTCGTACTTTACAGGCGGCCAAACATCCGCTTCATTCATAGGCGACGTATACATGTTTCACCGTATACAGGTCTTTCGAGGAACAAGCACGCGGCAAGGAGACAAAGGCTGCAGCACACGCTCACTTGAGCACCGCCTCCGCCTGTCCAGGCGCCGTCCCGCGGCCCCCAGAAGAGACTCCGTGTGGAAGGACACGAGACCCCGACAGAGGGGTGTGGCTCACAGCCCCAACAGGACAACCGATACGCCCCCGCTGCGCAAAGAGGGCTCACCCAGGCCCGCAGGTGGGGGCACACCGAGCTGTGGGGCGAAGCCAGGCACTCCCTGGACCTGTCTGCAGTGTGGGGGGAGGGAGCCGGGAGGCAGCACACAGGCTGGCGCGGAGGGCCCCCAGAGGGCAGTGTGCAAGATGCAGGAAGGGGCCCCCGCAGGGGGCACTCAGGGGGCAGGAAAAGCTGCTGCGCCTGCTGCAGCAGGAAATGCAGGCAGGAAGCCCAGAGACGACAGCAGCCCCTCGGGGCCCCACTACACGCAAAGCCGCATCAGGCTGAAGAGGAACCTCTGAAATGAACACACGGCCTTTGACAAACATGTATTTCAGTTCCAAACTCGCTGACCTGGGGCTTTCTAGGCAACGGTAAAGGCAACGCACACCAAGTCCTACCTGCGGTCAGGGCGGCTCACATTGCTCCAGGCACAGCACCTCCCTGACCACCCACCACGGACCCACCTGCCCCCGCAACCAGTTAAGCACACCTCCCATCAGAAGACGCCACCAGCTCAGGGTTGCTCACCTGACCCCACGTGGCCCGAGTACTTGACGAGGCACCTCCCTGTCTCTATACTCCACAGCAGAGCCGTGTGATCTGCAAGATACAAAGAACAAGAGTAACTGACCCATCACCAACTTTATGGCCATTTCAATAAAAGGGAGAAGTTACATTTTCACTAGCATCTCTTCTACACTAATCTATAATTAACTAATCAAACCATTTCCGAGGAGACAGAAATTGGTGACCTGTCAACTGAGGCCAGGGAAGTAGTAAATAGAAAACCAGGGACTTGGGACTCCCAGCGCCTTGTCACACTGACTGCATCTCGCCTGAGTCCCTACAGGACAAGACTGTTGTTTTGCTGAATTAACACTTTCCAGAGTATCACGGAACAATGAAATGCAAACCCAAATTCAGTTACGAATTATTTAAAATAAGAATATTCTTTTGGGCCTTTCTTCTCATATAACAGGAAAATCTGGGAAATAAATGCAAATGATCCAAACAGGATTTCTGAGATAGGGTGCCTGGGTGGCTCTGTCAGTGAAGCATCTGCCTTCAGCTCAGGCCATGATCCCAGTGTCCTGGGATGAAACCCCACATCAGGCTTGTGCTCTGTGTGTTAAATAAATAAAATCTTTAAAGAAAAAAAATTCTGGGACCAAAAAAGGACTCTTTCTCATTTAATTGTAATTTCCAAACATGGTGAAATGCTCGTGTGTAAATACAATTTTAAACAAGAAAGAGAACTTTCTTCATGGTTCTAACTGCTGCAACATTTTCTACTTCTTCTTTAAAAAGCAGAACCAGGGATCCCTGGGTGGTTCAGCAGTTGAGCATCTGCCTTAGGCTCAGGTCATGACCCCGGGGTCCCTGGATCAAGTCCCATGTCGGGCTCCCTGCATGGAGCCTGCTTCTCCCTCTGCCTGTGTCTCTGCCTCTCTCTGTGTCTCTCATGAATAAATGAATAAAAAATAAACAAAAATCTTAAAAAATAAAAAGCAGAACCTAGTAACTTCTCACAAGGTAGAAAGGTCATTTTCAACAAGTGAGCACCATTTTTAACTTTAACAATTTTAATCTGAAAGAGTATTAGGTTATACACCTTGGATAGCTTTCAAAAAAACATCTTTAACGAGAAAAAAAGGATTTCTGTTGCCTGCCCTGGGAGTCCCACAGGCAAACAGGGCTACCAGGGGTCCTGCTTCCACTTAAATCCTAGAACAAGACCACAAGGCCCCTCCCTTGGCCGTGCCTCACTATTCAAGCAGATACGCACTCAACTGGGAGTAACAAGAAAGCCAATAAAAAAACTACCTGGTCTGTATAAACGACATTCTCCCTTATGCTGCCGAGAACAGTACTCTGACCTAATGCCAGTGTCTGCTCACGCCGACACACGACATCACACCAGCGGACTGCAGCGATACCCGTGGAGCACGCAGGGCCACGTGCTTTGGTTTCAATGACTGTTCGGCCTCCTGCCTGAGTCCAGAGCCAACGCTGCCACCAACATGGGCAGGTCAGGCGTCTGCACTGGCTATTGTGCCCGAAGTGGAGGAAGCAGCTGTAGACTCACCAGCAGACGCGGTGCCCAGCACCACGGGCTGTGTCCTCGCCACACTGACGTCCCAGATGCCATCCCTGTGGCCAATGTATTCCTTCACAAGCTGGCACACGGCCCTCGACGTGGTGGTCTTGAAGCTGGAGACGATCTAAAACCGTGACGGGAAGGAGTATTATAGACAATTTACTGACCAAATGCATTTAAGTTAAAAAAAAAAAAAGGGTAAAACTGAGTAAGAACTCTTGAACTGTGTAAGCCTCTGAACGGGCTATTTCAAGCATTAAGGGAACACACCGTAAGTGTAAGCAGCAGCATCCCTCCAGCTGGGTGTCACAAAGGAAGAATGAAGGCCATCCTAAGGCCTCGGAAGACCCTGACACCCCTGGCAAATCACGTGTGTCCTCCCACGGAGAAGAGAAGGGTCTGTTTACACGCTGCAAGGCTCTTCTACAAATCCAAACCATCAGCCAAATTTCCAGATTCTTTCTTTTTTTTTTTAAAGAGCTGCCAGGACATCAAAGTCGGGAAGGTATACCCACACCCTTAAAATTGCTTGAATTATTGAAGAATTTTATTTTTTCCCCATTTTTGGTAATTTACACCAACCACATATTATCAGGAGGAAAAGAGCCCAAGGTGGGGAGGAATCCAAAGACGACACTTCTAACAGACAAGGTTTGTCCAATACTGTTTATTGAGCGCATGCTTGGGGCCGGCACTGCTCTAGGAGACGCACGTGGAGCGACAGTGGCCCCGGCCCCGGGCAGCGCACAGTCCGACAGGAACAGACAGGAGAACCACAAAGGTACACACGAGGGTGACAATGGTCTCGTATGATACACACAGCAAACAAATCTCACTTTCTCTTACAAGGAAAAATAGAAAGTGCATGAGAAAGGAAATAATGAAACACAACTCTTCAGAGTTTGGTTTTTAAACTGTTCTCAGACGGAATGGCTTTTCAGCGTTTAAGCAAATCAGAATAAAAGATTAATCAGAATAATGAAACTATAAAATCAAGTGAAAAAGACAACTTTGTGGTTAAACAGCTATTTTGAACACTGATTTAACAAAGCCCAGAAAATCAGTCTAAATTCATTCTTAGGATAAAGACGTTACAAAACGATCCACTGTTACATCAACTTGGGTGTGAACAATCCAACTGTCCTCTGAAGCCGAGGAGAAGTAATACAGCATGTGTAACGAAGACGGACTCTTTCGGCAGAAATTCGTCTGGCTTGGTTTGAATTTTATAAAAGGACTCGCTCAAACGCAAACCCATCATCATCTTTTTCCTGCCGAAAGCTCCTATCGCATCTAAACTAGTGACACTTGACCCCACAACACAGGACAAGTTCTCTGCTGGTGTAAGCTGCCACCAAGACGTTCAATAACGGAACACAGGAGAGAATGGAGCCCGAGAAGGTGCGGAGCCCGCCCCACGTAAGTCTGAAGCCTCCTGCCCTTTCTCACACAGATGTGGCTGTCCGGAGACATGAGCCACCACAGCCACACTCCTCGCCAACCCCACGCATACAGGAACAACAGAACGTCACCACTCAACACTCATGCCAACCCCGAGTCTGGTGGGATTTTGGAAGCAGACAACATGCAATTCATTAATGTTGTAACAAATCACTTCATGTGTTGCTTCCAAACGCTCACTATGCTTTGTTCTTAAAAATCCTGACTCCCTCAAGACAGCAGAGGCCCCACAAAGACTGAATCACTCAGAGTGAACGTTCATGACAGAAAAGCAGAATGAAGTGACAAAGTGATGCTTTCACCTGTCGTCCTAGTTATCGTTTTAATTAAGATACAACCTAAAGCACTTCAACAAAACTGGAAGGGCTTTTTCACAGAGTGAGTTATCTTTATAAAAACGTGTATGAGGGACGCCTGGGGGGCTCAGCAGTTGGGCGTCTGCCTTTGGCCCAGGTCAAGATCCCAGGGTCCTGGGATCGAGTCCTGCATCGGGCTCCCTGCATGGAGCCTGCTTCTCCCTCTGCCTGTGTCTCTGCCTCTCTCTGTTATCTCTCATGAATAAATAAAATCTTTAAAAATAAATAAATAAATAAATAAATAAATAAATAAATAAAAACAAAAACATGTATGTACATTCCAGAAGTTTCTCTACAGCAACTGCCACTTAGACGGGCACACCTTCCTCCTGGCAGACACAAGCGGCCCGTCCTCAGGTGCCCAGGAAGACAGGCCTCTTCTGGTCCGCTGAGCACACGTGGGAGCACCAAGCACCGAGCACACTGCTCGCCGTCAGGGCTGAGTCAGGAAGCAAGTACTGCTGCCTTTAAGTGCACTCCCGCCTTGTGCTACCACCAAGAACACACGCCGCAGCATGGATCAGAGTCCACGGGTCAGACTCTGGTATCAGAGTCCTTCCTCAAGTTTTAGACAACATCTCACAATATTATTCCTTTCTGCGCACAATAAAGATCAGTAATAGCATGTTTCTTATACATGGACATTAATTTGAAAGATCTAAAATGACTGGGGCTTTAAATATATTGTAATACATTTTTTTTAAAAGCAGAGTATTCTAGTACGTATCCTTCCCTTGGCCCAAATCTTGGTTTTCACTAATGCCAATAAGGGATAACTTTACACACTCCTTGCATCGTCTACTTCAGCAATACCCTAAAGGTCCCCAAATTCTAACACTGTACATTGTATAAATAAGCTGTACCCAGTGGAATGAACAATATACTTCAAAATAACATACCGAGGTCAGATGACGAAGAACATAATCTTACAACACGTTTTGAATAAAAGTTTAATGTTAATACATCTAAAAACTTAAATATAAGCTAAATACAAAATAAATTTTTTTAATTAAGCACTGTTACTCTAGAGTTATCAAAGGAAACACAAGAAAATGTAATCTACATTCATATTAGAAAATGTAATCTACATTCATATTTTAATAACGAAGTACTAAAAATTTTCAAATCAACAGAAGCAGCCGTAGGACCGCATGTGCTCTACTGACTGCAGTTAACCTCACCGTGGACGTCCGGCTCAGTGACCCCAAGCCCAAGGAAAACAATGGGAAACGCAGGACGTTACCAAGAACTACTTACGCTGCCACAGCACACTCACCACAAATTTCAACTTTTCCCTCAGGGTTAGCAAAAGGAATGTCCATTTGTTACAGTCATGAATTAATTTATCTTTTGTATATTCAAAACACTCCAAAGTAAAAATGCACACAAAGTTACTGCAAAATATTACCTTACCGCAGAACTCCCTCCTCACAGGTAAACTTGTTTCCAAATAATTAAATCCTTGCCACTTTCAGAGGGTCAGAACAAGATAATCTTTTAAAAACCAAAATATCACAAGTGTCCCTATGAGCCCTGGAGACAGACCTTCAGGAAGACACGATACTTAGAAAATGAGAAAGAAGAGGAGGCTAAATGGGGAAACGTGGCTGTGGCTCAGAAGCGCATCTTCGCTGCTTCCCGGCAGCATGTTCTCCACACGCAGAGCCTCTGCCCCAAGCCACAGAACAACGCAAAATGTCTCTTCCCTCAAAAAAGACAATACGTTTGACCGTCAGCAAGTACCCAGGCGGAGCAGCGGGCCGGTGTGCACACCCAGGGTACTCCCTGCAAAAGCCCAGCGTCTCTACACACCAGAAGCTCCTCTTTGGCGGTTACACATTTCTAACTGGAAAATGTGCAGCTTCAAGTACACGTCGGCGCAGCGCAAATACCACAGGAGCGGCCCGAGGGCCAGCGCCCGGCATACCTTGCTGGTGGAGGCCTTGTACGTGGTCTTCAGTTTCTGAGAGAGCTGGCTGGTGCTGTGGCTGGCTGCAGAGACAGAGAAGGGACAGTCGGGACACCCGCACAGCCGCCGGGCGGGCCGACCTCAGCGGGGCAGGCCGGGGCCAGCCAACTCCAGCTCTCATCCCGCACGGGAGGACGGTGGACGCCAAGGGTACATCTGTCTGTGCGGGTGAGGCAGTCACAGCACTGCAGCAACGAGAGGCCGGGCTCTCCAGGGCCTCCTCCCCCCTCTCCGCCCGGGCCTGCCCAGGACTGCTGACAGCACCGAGCAAATCAGTCCACGGCCCCGCACTCAGTCCCATGCATCCCCACCGGCTGGGAGCAGCGGGGCAACCCCAGGGGGAAGGCCCCGGGGGGAGGCTGGGGCAACCCCATCAGGCGCGCTCGCCCTCACCTTTCGTTTTGAGCTGGCCCTTACTCAGTTCCGCGCCGTCGATGGCTTGTCCTTCAGCCGCTAAGCGCTCGTTCAGAGTCTCGATTTCCCGACGCACTGGGAATAAAAAAGTGGTTTTCAAAGAGGTAAGGCACGCACTTCCCGAACCTGAGTACAAAAGAACGTCAATACAGAAGTACCTCTAATGCAGGTATGAACGTGCCCCTGAGGCACAAGATCACAGTTCAGAGAGTTCTCAAAAAACTCAAGACGCCTGTCAGAGACTCGGAGCCCCCTCCCTCCCGCACTCCCCCCCAGCGGGAGGACTGTGCTATCAGGGCTCTGGAGCATGGCTCCTGGACTTCACTCCAGCTCACAGCCTTTGTACGTTACTCTCTACATGGACAGTTTTCTGAGACCGTCTAAAATTTAGTGAAATGTGTAGAGTCCAGCTGAGGACACTGAAATTGGGGTAAACACACACGACAAAGTGCGGCCACTGCTGTGTGGCACCACAGAGCGCCAAGCAAGGATCCTATACAACAGACGAACAACTGAAGGACAGTGAGGAGACGAAACTAGGAAGCACGGAGCCATAGCGCAAGAAGAGGAAGGACATTTGTCATCAAGAAGAGAATCAGCAGACACTCAGCTGAGGCTCTTCCTGGCACCAAGGCCTCCGGAACAGGCCTCCTCGTCCACCCACAGCGATGAGCAACACCCAGGGAAGGGACCTGGCCACAGACACCAGCCACGGCAGCAACGCGGCAGGACCATGACGCGGCCACACATCCCCCTGCACCAGGTCTGTGCACCTGCCACTACGCCATGCCACCTCCCAGCACGGGCACCCTCTTCTCGGGCTCCAGGGAGATGAAGGGGCTGGGTCAGGCCATGGAGAGGCTGAGGGCAAAGGCTCTGAGTTGATCCACCTGAGCGCTCCTGCTTGTCACTCACAGGCCATGGGGGCGCCATCAAAACCAGTCAGCATGAAACTGTGTAAACTCAAAGTACCTCTAGCATTAGTCATTTGTGATCCTGTAGTTGTTCTTTTTTTTTTTTTTTTTCAGTAGGCTCCACATGGAGAACAAGGCAGGGCTTGAACTCATGACCCTGAGGATCAAGACCTGAGCCGAGATCAAAAGTCGGACACTTAACTGACTGAGCCACCCAGGCACCCCTGTAATCCTATTCTTTTCTTCAACTAACTGCATGAATTCATAAGACAGAAGGCCTTAGATCACAAAAGACACTCACTAACACTTAGGTCATTACAACTGATACTTTAAAGAAAAAAACCCTTAAAAATCAGAAGCAGTGGGGATCCCTGGGTGGCTTAGCAGTTTGGCGTCTGCCTTCGGCCCAGAGCGTGATCCTGGAGTCCCGGGATCGAGTCCCGCATCAGGGTCCCCGCAGGGAGCCTGCTTCTCCCTCTGCCTGTGTCTCTGCCTCTCTCTCGGTCTCTCTCATGAATAAATAAAATCTTAAAAAAAAAAAAAATCAGAAGCAGTGCATGGTACCTAATTTTTACCGCATAAAAACTTTGAATAATTTCTCCTTCTATAAATTTCCAAGATGAACTTAAATAAGAATCCAAAAACAAAACACTAAATTGTTGAAGAGCAGAGTTTAAATGACATGGGATTACATTCTCTTCACTACAGATTCAATCACATCACTTAGTTCTAGAGCAAAAATTATTTTAATGCAAATGCTGTTTACTACTACTCAATTCTGAAATCACGGTAGAAAGCATTAAGAGCAGATTATAGTTACATTTGCATAGTATAGATTTTATCAACACACACCTTACAAAAATAATTAGCACTGTGAAGTCATGGAACAGTGAGTAGGTACAGGACAGGTTTGTTTCCTGATGTTCCACAGGGAAGCTTGAGTGCACATGGCCTAAAGCTGACAAGTTAAAAGTGAACTACGTTTACAAAAATAATCACAAGAACTAAAAGCAAAAAATGCAGAAAATGTTTTCCTTTGCAGAATGGAATAGGTCGACAGGCAAGGGTAATAATGGTAATTATCTTTTTATATTGCTTCTTTTTCTTTTTTTGCAAGTTATCTCTACACCCAATGTGGGGCTCAAACTCACAACCCCAATATCAAGAGCCAACTGAGCTGGCCAGGAGCCCCTGTGCTGCTTGATTCTTTAAGCAAAGGCAGGCATTCCTTCTAAAATAAAATTTCAAAAGAAAAAACACAGCTAATAAGCTAATTAAAAAATTCTTTTGATTTACCTTTAATAAGTCAAACAGATAATACATTCAGGAAGTTCTCAATATACAGTGTACTTTGTGTAGAAGTGGTTATGAGATGCATTTATTTTTCATAAAATCGCAATGTGGCCAAGTGAGGCTGGCACAATAGTACCCACCCCAAAAGTAACCTGTGGGCACATGGCTTCCATGCTGAAGGGGCCTGCAGGTGCAATGAAGGGGAGGACTTCTGATGAGGTCACCCTGCATGACCCGGTGACCCATCTCCCCTCCTGTCCGAGGAATGGCCCTGGGACATGCTAGGAGGACTCCAGCCGCTGACGGCTGTGAAGGTGGAGTCAAAAGGCTTCGAGGCAAAGAGCAAGGCAGGCTCGAGATGCCGGGAGTGCCAACAGGGAGACGGCGACCGCCGTCCCCACACTGCAGGGAACTGCAACCCGCCACATGGCACACAAGCCGGAGACGGGCTCCCCCTCACAGCTCAAGGAGCACAGCACCCCGACACTGGGTCTTAGTGTGGTGACAGAGCCACACCAGGCTTCTGACTACTGAGCCTGAAGTCACTAAGTCTGTGGGATTCTACGTCACTACACATGATACTGAGTAGAAGCAGACACAGTGGTGAAGGTCTACCCAAAAACTGTATAGAAGTTTATTAACACAGGAAATACTCACATTCTAAGTTTTCAATATAAAGGTTTTCAAACTCTCTCTCTATTTGACCAAACAGTTCCAGAAGTGTACTGCGAACCGAGGAAGGCAGCTTAGAATCCTGAAAAGGAAGATTCTGTTCAAAATGAAGAAGAAACTCTTCCAAAGTCAATTGTCATGTCTTAAATTCTCATTTCTTACACGTAAAATGTTTAAAGAACTTATTTTCACATCTCTACAGGTAGACAAAACTACGATCCAGCGATATAAGTGGCCACCCAGCAGAGTACAGGATTCAAGAACAGGCACTTCTTCAAAGGAACATTTCTCCTTTAACACGGGAAGGAATAAGCCTACCTTATTCAAAAACTTCCAAATCTGTAGAGAAGGAAAACAGTTCCCATAAATGAAGTGTTATTATTCGCAGCCTTTAAGTTCTACCATACAATATAATAAATCAGTTTTAATGAACTATATGCTAATAGAAGTGCTTTCAGAGTTCTCTCAACTACTGTGCTTCAGGCAAAGTACTGGACACTTCCCGCAACTACACTTAATACCTACAAGAGTAGGGAAGAGGGAAACACGAGAAATCTGACCTGGAAGAGCAAAACGTGTAAGCTCGACAAAACCGGACTGTTCCATGCCCAGCAGCACCACGCTCTGCGTGCCTGCCTCTCCACGTGTCTGTACACCTGCAGCTGCGTCCACACTCACGGGAAGCCCGTGAGCAGAAGCTACATCTCTGCCGAACTTCTAGGTACAAAGGGGTGGGCGGTGTCCTCAGCACCACCTGAGCTCACACACACGTACTTCCTGGACGCTGCCGGAGATGGGGAGATGGGAGAGTGCACACTCTGCTCCCATCTCCAGAGGGCAAGGCCTGGGCCCTCCTTTGTGTGCCTTCCACACTTACGAGTATTTTCAAGTAGAATTTAATGAATTGCAAATAAAAAGACATACAATGTGTATTCAACTTCCTGATTAAGTTCCAAGAAGACAAAAATTTGAAGCAAAATGACCTCTAATGGCCTATGTATTTTAGCAATGTTTTAAAATCACATGATGTACAAGTAAATTTGACAAACTAGTTAAAACTGTTTATGAAGTCACATGTTCAAAACCTAAAACCTGCCAGAATGGTAACACAGCCTCCATCAGCACCCCTCTAAAGGGCCAACGAAAAATATGAAAAGAAAGAGAGAGAACTTGAAGGAACAGTGAAAAGTAAAACAGACCATCACCGTGAACACTTACCGCGCTCCCCACCTTGCCTCGGGGCCTTTGCATATTCCGTTCCCTCTCTGCACCCTCGTCCAGAAGTCCCTCTCACCAGGGCACCTGGAGAGAAGCCTGTCTGCACCCTACAGCGAGGCCAAATCTCCTCAGTGTATTAATTCCTACTCACCTATGCCCAGTGTTTTAGATCCTGTTAGTCAATAACTGAACAATGACATTCATCGAGCAGTAAATGCAGACGGTCATTGTAACCAGAGACAGAACTGGGATGTCCACACGAACCTCACCTGACAATCAGGAAGCGGGCTGCGCAGGGAGTCGAGACCTGTTCCAAGAGGCACGTGGAGCCACCACATGAGCACACTCCGGACCAGGCTGTGGGGCCGTCCCATTGCACAGACCCTACGGAGAAGTGCTGAGCTCTGGGTACCACTTCAGGAAAAAAACTCAGGACACAAAAGCCAGTGACTCGGCAAAGCTTTTAAACCCACACCTGGTCCCATCAGCACATCTTAGATGCAGGCAGCCCGTGTGCACACCGTGCACAGATTCAGCAGCACTCTGCAGCCACGGGCTTCGCGCCCCCGCACTGAGCATGCACATCTGTGAACCTAGGAAGCGTGAACCACCACCACGGCCCATTCACACTATCTTCATGTGGGAGGGCACCGCTCCCCAACAAATGACCGTAACCTTGTCTAGAAAGCGCTGGGCTGCTGTTTAACTCGAATCCACTGGTCATGGCCCACGCATCTCAGACCCCTCCACCTCACCTACCATGCCAACTGCTGGCAACAGACACCACCGCTACTGTCTTCCTGCTGAGCCAGACAGAGCACCTCACCCCAGCCATCCAGGGAACTCCTCAACAAGGAGGCCCCGTCAAGGGAATGCCAATGACACAAAGACGAGGACCCTCCGAGCGGCGTGGTAGCCAGGCTGCTCAGCTTGCAGGACTCTACATGACCTCCACAAGGGTTACCCTGACGCCATCACCCACTGTCTTACATCACAATGGAGGAGGGGCAATCACAAGGCCATGCAAAGACACATTTACCTCAAATGGCAGCTAACTCCAGAAGATGCTAGCAAAGGAGGGTGCGGGACTTTCACTACTAGAAACCTAAATAAACCTAACAAAAAAAGTATCCTAGGCTGTTTACCTGCACTGTCCAATATGGTGGCCAGCAGCCACATGTGGCTATTTAAATGTAAACATAAATTACAATCTTAAAAATCCCTCAGTCACACTAGCCACATGTGTCTCTGTGTAGGTATTATATCTGATAGTTGTTTTAATGGGTTATTAAGGGAAGAGGGGATTGTTTTGTTTTGGTAACCCACTCTTTTTCTCTACTTTGGAGACCTCTATGTATTTGGCTATTTCTAGAACATCACAGACACAATCAGCACAAACTCACCTGTCCTTCCAACATTTCTCTGGGCAGAGCTGTCCTCTCTTGCTCGGAGCTGTTAGTTCTTCGTATGGAAAGGCTGTGAGATTTGCGTTTCTGTTTTGCTTGGCGAGCAGCAGAGCAAGTCCCGCTTTCTGTGGGCATTACTTCTAGAAGGTGATGTCCTGCTCCCTCCTGCAATAAGCTAAACAACAGGAAAACAAGAACTTGATTTCGGATATGGCAAACTAAAATGAAGGAAAAAATGGTCAACAATTCGTATTTTAAATTCCAGTCGCCGGGATCCCTGGGTGGCGCAGCGGTTTGGCGCCTGCCTTTGGCCCAGGGCGTGATCCTGGAGACCCGGGATCGAATCCCACATCAGGCTCCCGGTGCATGGAGCCTGCTTCTCCCTCCGCCTGTGTCTCTGCCTCTCTCTCTCTCTCTGTGACTATCATAAATAAATAAATAAATAAATAAATAAATAATTAAAAAAAAAATTTTAAATTCCAATCGCCTTTACTGTGGCTGTATTTACTATGTCATTTAGAAAGTGACAAATTAATGTTTGGTAAGACAGAGGGACTGGGTGGCTCAGTGGTTGAGCACCTGCCTCCGGCCCAGGGCGTGATCCTGGGATTCCCAGGATTGAGTCCTGCACTGGGCTCCCAGCAGGCAGCCTGCTTCTCCCTCTGCCTGTGTCTCCACCTCTGTATAAATAAATAAATATTTTTAAAAATACATCTTTGTTAACAAAGAGACCAAAGCCTTTGTCAAAGAAGTCATTTTTTATTAAATTTTGTTAACAAGTTTTGAAAAAATCAACTAGCATAGAAGGGCTTAAAATACAGTTTTCCGTTAACTAACCTTCCCAGCCTTGGCCTCCTCCCCAGAGAGAACAGAGTCTAATCACATGTCCTAGCCTCACAGCAATGCTGTCCAAGAGAAATGCAATACAAGCCACACACACAACGGCAAATTTTCTAGTAGCCACATTAAAAAAAAAAGTAAAAACAAGTGAAATCACTTTTAATGATTTATTTAGTCCACTGTGCCTCAAATACTCTAGGCAATGTGAAAAACACAAACCACCAAAATATTCTCCAAAGCAGCTCTAATCTCTTCTAGTCCCATCATCGATGCAGGAGGATCCTGTTCTCCAGTCTTATTTGCTATGTTCACTATGCTGAATTTCAGCGGCCCGGACAGGCAGAGTACCTTGCCACGGTCTTCACGTGTGGCACGCACACTCCCCCGGGGGCTGCTCATACCCCACATCTTTCTGTGCACTTATCTGCAGTCTAAATACCCTTCACGGTAAAATGTCTCCCTCCATCTTTTGCCCATTTTCTAATAGGACATTGGGTTTTTACTATCTAGATTTGAGAGTTCTCCATTTTTCCCTCATGAATTACACGTCAGGTGTGCGGGTTGCCAAGTTTCCCCTGGTATGTAATTTGTTTTTTATCCTAAAGGTGTTTTTCCCAAAGCAAAACTTTTAAATTCTGATGAAATCCCACTGATCAATTATCTTTCTCCTATGGATCATACTTCTAGAGTCATGTCTAAGAACTTTTTATCAATCCTAGCTCCTAAAAAATTGTTTTCTTCTTTAAATTTTAGTACACGAGGGATCCCTGGGTGGCGCAGCGGTTTGGCGCCTGCCTTTGGCCCAGGGCGCGATCCTGGAGACCCGGGATCGAATCCCACGTCGGGCTCCCGGTGCATGGAGCCTGTTTCTCCCTCTGCCTGTGTGTCTGCCTCTCTCTCCCTCTGTGTGTGACTATCATAAATAAATAAAAATTTAAAAAAAAAATTTTAGTACACGATATTTAAATTTACAAGCTCCTCTGGGTTCATATTTGCATCAAGCTGTGAAGTTTAGATCGAAGAGTATCTTTGTTTTGGGTTTTCTTATTTCATTCTTTGCTGATAATATCCAATTATTCTAGCACATGTTGAAAACTATCCACCCTACAATGTGTTGAGAAACTTTGGCATCTTGATCAAAAATCAATTGGCTAAAAAAAAAAAAAAAAAAAAAAAAAAAAAAATCAATTGGCTATAGTTACGTGGGATTCTCAGTTCTCTATTCTGTTCACCTGATCTATGTATCTATTTCTCTACAAACAACACAGTACTTTTCAAGCTTTATTTAGTCTCTACACTCAATTTGGGGCTCGAACTCACCACCCCAAGATCCAGAGCCAGAGGCTCTTCCTACTGAGCCAGCCAGGCACCCCTGCCATTCATAGTCCTGATGACTGTGCTATCTTGAAATCATTTAGTGATTCCTATCACTTAAATCTTTTTCAAAATTGTGTTAGCTCTTCTAATTCCTTTGCCTTTCCATATAAATTTGGAATAATCTTTCCCAAATCTACAAAAATCTTCATGGAATTTTAACAGGAATTGTTTAGTCTATTCATCAATTTGGAGAGAAGTGCATCTTTATCATGTTGAGCCTTCCGATCTATGAATACAGTATATGACTCATTTATTGAGATCATCTTTTCTTCCCTCAGTTTTGTAGATTTCCACAAAGGAGTCCTACATATGTCTTTTCAAATTTACACTCAAGTCTGAATTTTTATTTTCTGAATAATTTTAAATAAAACTGTATTTTTAATTCCATTTCAGGTTAATTGGTAGTATCCTACTTTGTTGAACTCCTTAGTTCTAGGAGATTTCTTATAGATACTTTGGCATTTTTTTAAGTAGACTATTATGTCATCCGAAAAAAAGGACAGTTTTTCTTCCTTTCTAATCCTTATTGATCTGGCTAGAAATTCCAGTTCTATGTTGTAAATAGTGACAACACTCTTGTTTTGACCTCAAGGAAAAAAAAAAACTGTTTTTGACCATTAAGTATGATACTAGCTATATGTTAACTGTAGATTCGGTCTACTGAGATGAGAAGGCTCCCCTCCGGAGTCTCACAATTACATGCTGAATTTTGTCATGTTTTTTTGTGTGTGCATCACTTAATGGTAAGGCTTTTCTTTAGCCTCTTAACAGATCAATCACACCGATGATTTTCAAATGCTAATCCAAATTTGCACACACAGAATAAATGCCACTCGTTCCTAGTATATAAGTCAATCTCGGGATCCCTGGGTGGCGCAGCGGTTTGGCGCCTGCCTTTGGCCCAGGGCGCGATCCTGGAGACCCGGGATCGAATCCCACTTCGGGCTCCCAGTGCATGGAGCCTGCTTCTCCCTCTGCCTGTGTCTCTGCCTCTCTCTCTCTCTCTGTGACTATCATAAATAAATAAAAATTAAAAAAAAAAAAATAAGTCAATCTCCGTTTTTTTTTCTTCTGCCTTCTTCCTATGGGTTATTTAAACATTTTTTTAGAATTTCATTTTGATTTATGGTATAGTTTCTGAGTTTACCTCTTCTGTATGACTTTCTTTAGTGATTGCTCTAGGTATATTTTCACAACTATCACAGGCTACTGACGATCAACATTTTACCAGTTCATGGTAACATACAGAAACCTTTCCTTCCCATCCCCTTACACTCCCCCACTTGCAACAGTCAAGTGAAACACCACCTCCACCGAGAACATCAAGAGCTATGCTTCAACCTTCAAATATGAAAGGAGCGTCTCCTGAATTTACCAGCGTTTGCTCTTTCCATTGTTTGTTCTTCCTTCCTGGTGTCCCCACATTGCTTTACGTCATTTCCGTTCTGTTCAGAGAACTTCCTCTACTTATTATCTTAGAGTAGGTCTGCTGGTGACAGATCACATGAAAGATGTTTTCACTTGATCCAGAATTCTGAGTTGACAGTTCTTTTCCTTCAACACTTGAAAAATATGTCACTTCCTTACAGCGCCTATGGCCACTGATGAGAAATCTACTCCAATTGTTTTCCCACTACTGATAAACTTACATCTCTCTCACTGCTTTTTGTCTTTAAATCTCAGAAGCTTGAATTCGATGAGTCTTAGAAAGGATTTGAGTTTATCTTATCTGGATTTCAACAAGCTTGATTCAATAGGTTTATGACTTGCTAAATTTAGGAAATATTCAGCCAGTATTTCTTCAAATACGTTTTCAGCCCCACTGTCTTTCTCCTCTTTCTGGGATCACAACAAGAATGAAAGTTCTTTTGTCAAAGTTCCACCAGTCCCTGAGGGTCTGTTCACTTTCTTCCAGTTATTTTCTCTCTGTCATTCAAACTGGGCAGTTTCTATCTCTTTAATCTTTCCTGTCTTCTCCTTTCTGCTGGTCAGCCATTACTGGGTTTTTTCCTTCAATTACATTTTTCAGTTCTAAATGTTCATTTGTTGCTTTATATCCTGTGCTTTCTTCCTCAGATTTTGTTTTTCCATGGGTTCCAAGCATCACTAACTACACACTGACACATCTTCATGACGGCTGTCTTAAAATTCCTGTCCAATCATACTAACATCTGCGACATCTCTGTGTTACTGTCAGTTGTCGTTTCTCATTCAGGTTGAGATTTTCCCAGTTCTTCGTATGACACGTAATTCTCAATTGCAGCCTCAACATTTTGGATTTCATATTATCAGACTTGGAATCTGATTTAAATCTTCTAATATAGCAGGCCACAGAAATTTCTTATGTCAGCCAGGTGTCTGCAAAGGTGGAGATGGAAGGCAGGGTTCTCCACTCGGCCTCCGCTGACCCTGGGTGGAGCTACTCCTCGAAGTGCTGGGTTCCCTGAGAGTCCGACCTCTCCCTTGCCTTCTACGCACACCACCCTGTCTGCAAGAGAGGCCCTTGTTACAGTACTCCACGTGGCCTTGTTAACACTGAGCAGTGGTGACATTCCTGAATCTCTACTAGTTTTCCCCTAAACCACCCCAGCAGGAAGAGCATGTTCCTATCACCCAACACAGGCGAAAACGCCACTGGCTGCTCACCCAGCCTTCTCTGATACCACTGTCAAAGGTAAAAGTCTAGATTCTCCATCGAGCCGTAGACAAGAGTGAGGGTAGGCGCTGTAGTGTTTTCCAAAAGTGTTGTCTCTGGGGCTGTCACTTTCCTGGTCTTTTGCCCAGAGTAGGCTTTCCTGGAGGCTTTTGGTCTGAGCCCTTCAGTGTTGCTGGGTTGCTACTTCTTCAGGCCCAAGTCTGAGACATACGAGGCGAAAAGAAAACCCAGGGAATGGGCATCCCGGGTGGCTCAGCAGTTTAGCGCCACCTTTGGCCCAGGGTGTGACCCTGGAGTCCCGGGATGGAGTCCCATGTCGGGCTCCCTGCACGGAGCCTGCTTCTCCCTCTGCCTGTGTCTTGCCTCTGTGTGTGTGTGTGTATGTATGTGTGTTTCTCATGAATAAATAAAATTTAAAAATCTTTTTAAAAAAAGAAAAAAAAAACCCAGGAACTCAGCTCTGTGTCATCTCTGAGGTCCCAATACACCAAGTCACTATCCTTCCTCCTCTTCACCTTTCAGTCTTGTACATTTTTATATATAACGTCCAGTGTTTTCAGATATACTTAGTGCAATAGGGAAGTACCTCTACTCTGTATTTTCGTAAGTACAAAACCAGAGACCTTTAGTGTCTCAAGTTTTATGTGCAAAACTTGTGTTAAAATTGCAACAAGGAAGCAAATCTTCTTTTACATCACATTAAAAACTTTCAAACTGGTCAAACAATTCTGTGTTTTTAGGTTTAAAATTCTGAAATCTGTTAATTTATTAAAATCATCACCTATTTTCTATAGTATTATGTAAAGAAAATTCAAGTCTCAGATTTTTTTTAAAAAAAAAAGGAAATAGGGGATCCCTGGGTGGCGCAGCGGTTTGGCGCCTGCCTTTGGCCCAGGGCGCAATCCTGGAGACCCGGGATCGAATCCCACGTCAGGCTCCCGGTGCCTGGAGCCTGCTTCTCCCTCTGCCTATGTCTCTGCCTTGTCTCTGCCACTCTCTCTCTGTATGACTATCATAAATAAATAATTAAAAAAAAAAAATTAAAAAAAAAAGGAAATAGAAGCAAGATAACTATTGCTTTTATCTCTAAAATTCTCTTGGTTTTCTTTCTAAACTTCTATTTCTCACTTTTTTGGGTATTCTATTTGTCAAAGCAAGACACAAGGCCAACCCAGACTCAAGTGGAGGGCAAACAGACTTAACCTCCTGAAAGAAAAAGAATGAGAAAGAATTTGTAGCCACCTTTCATCCATCACACCTTATTCCACTTACAAATTCTGGCTATACAATAAATAATACTTTGCTTCCTTAAAAACTAACAAGGAGTGGAACTACTGCCACCTCAAATACTTAGTGAAATAAAATGGAGATAAATAATCCAGTTAAGTAAGTTAAATACCGGTCGAAATAAAATCCAAACAAGAGCACAAGAGTTAAGATCATGACTTTCAGGGGTGCCTGGGTGCATGAGCAGGTTAAGCGTCTTCCTTTGGTTCAAGTCATGATCCCAGGTTCCTGGGACCAAGCCCCACATCCCACATTTGGCTCCTTGCTCAGCAGGGAGCCTGCTTCTCCTTCTCCCTCTGCCATTCCCCCTGCTTATGCTGTCTGGCTCTTTATCTCTGTCAAATAAATAAATAAAATCTTAAAAAAAAAAAAAAAAAAAAAAGAACATGACTTTTAAAGCCATGCATGCAACCCGCCCAACTCTTCAAAGCATCGGCCCAACTTCATCGTGAAGCCTCAGCTTAAATGTTACCTCCTCAAAACAGCTTCCTTCCACCACTGCTAGTCACAGCACCGCACAATCCTAATCACCTCCACATCTAGATCTTCCTCCCACAGCACCACCAATGTCCCACGTGGGATATTATTTGGGCTCACTACTATACTTGTAGGGTTGACCATGTGGGCTGACATAAACGCATCCCAAAATATTTGATGAATATGTCAGTGAATGAATAAACACATCTATTAGCAACTAGCTATACAACCTTGGTCAAGGTACTCAACCACCTCCCTAAGGCTTAATTTTAGCATCTTTGAAGTGGAGATTATCAACAGCCACTTATTTTAGGTCACACATCAAATACTCTTCGGTTCATAACAGCACTGCCTACTGGGAATACAGCCATGAACTAAACAGGCCTGGTCCCTACTTTCAGGTCTTTAGGGTTGTGAGACAGGCCTTAAACATTATCTCAAGATTTATTACAGAAATTAGAAGTCATTGGTATCCCTGGGTGGCTCAGTGGTTGAGCGGCTGCCTTCAGCTCAGGGCGTGATCCCGGGGTCCTGGGATGGAGTCTCACATCAGGCTCCCCGCAGGGAGCCTGCTTCTCCCTCTGTCTGTGTCTCACCCTCTGTGTGTGTGTGTCTCATGAATAAATAAACAAAATCTTTAAAAAAAAAAAAAAAAGAAAGAAAGAAATCAGAAGTTGCGGTGACTGCTCTGGAAGATGTACAAGTATCACAAGACAAGATACAAGCTAAAGAGCAAGGCTTCTCTGAGAAACTGACCTTTAAATTGAGACTGAAGAATTAGGAAGTGTTAGCCATGGAAACGTAGAGGGGGAATGGGGTTTCCAAGAACAGGAATAGCATGTGCAAATACCTTGAGTTGGGAATGAGACTAGTTTATGAGAGATTCTAAAAAAGAGATCATGTGGCTAAAACATAGCAAACAATAGAGAGAATGGTAACAAGATAAGTGGGAGAGAGAGGCTTAGAGTCGGTCTTTTTCTTTTTACTTTTCTTTTTTTTAACATTTCTTTTTTTTTTAAGATTTTATTTATTTATTTATTCATGATAGTCACAGAGAGAGAGAGAGAGAGAGAGAGAGAGAGAGAGAGGCAGAGACATAGGCAGAGGGAGAAGCAGGCTCCATGCAGGGAGCCCGACATGGGATTCGATCCCGGGTCCCCAGGATCGCACCCTGGGCCAAAGGCAGGCGCTAAACCGCTGCGCCACCCAGGGATCCTTAGAGTCGGTCTTTTATGTTTAGATGTTATTCTAGAACAAAAAGCCAGCCACTTCAAGGTGTTAAGTAAAAAAATGACAACCGAATTTGCATGAAAATCACTCTTGCTGTGTAGGAAACACGGAAAACTCAGATGACTAGGAGTGGGGAAGAAGCTGGTCAGGAAATTAGTAAATGTCTAGGCAATTAATGATGGCCCTTAAGATGAGAGGGTACAGGAACAGATGTGGGGTGGGGAGGGCGGTGGGGCAGAAGAGAGATTTCAAGCACAGCCCTCATTTCTGAAGTAAGAAGGTGAGAGAGATCAGATTATTGAGATATTGAGGCAGCAAATGGAGAAGAAATCAAGAACTAAATATTGAAGGTATGAAGTTTGCAATGCCTCTGACGACCTAAGACACAGAAGAGGGAAGGAAGTACACAGATCTAGAGATGCAAAGACCACTGGGCTAAATGTATAAATCTGGGAGAGGTCTACACTGAAAGTAGAGATGGGCATTTTGACTCCATCATGCCTCCAGATTCGATGCCTTATCAAACATTACTCTTCCAATAACATGATAAAAAAGCTTATAATGAACGTTACTAAATGAACATTTAATAAAGCCAGCACTCCTTCAAATGACATATGGAAAATTTATTTTTGACTGAAAATTAAAGAACCAATTTTCTGATGAAATTTAGGTCTGAAAAATATGAGCTCTAGAAATTAGAGATGTCTGAAATTAAAAAAAGCAGAATCTGTAATTGGCTAAATTTCATATGCACAAAGATTACATTGATACTATATTTGACAAATTGGGGGCACCCAGGTGACTGAGTCAGTTAAGCCTCTGCCTTCAGCAGGTCACACTATCCAGGCTCCTGGGATCAAGCCCCACGTAGGGCTCCCTGCTCAGCCTGCTTCTCCCTCTCCCTCCGCCTGCCACTCCCCATGCTTGTGCTTGCATGCACGCACATGCTCTCCCCTCTTGCTCTCTCATAAATAAAAAATCTTTTAAAAATTTTTGAAAATTTTGGAAAAAAGCCAAATTGTTAAGCAATTCATATGATCCCACTTAAGAGTATTTCAGTGATTTTTTTCTTTATTTTTATTTTTTAGTGGAAACACTTAGAACTATTTAACCATGTCACATACGAATACTGGCCAAGAAATCAAACTGACTTAATGGAATCTTACACCCAGAGATTATATTCTTCAATAAAAAAAAATAGGGATAGACATAATTCTTTTTTAGTGATTACACATTTTAATTAGCCACTTCATTAAGCATCTCAGTTGTGTCAAAATCATTAACACAACAATTTACCATAGTTACCTTGCAGTTTATAAAGCGCATTTCGTAAAGGAAGAAAAATAACAAAACCTACCAACCAAGCCAACCAGGCATCCCTCAAAGTTGCAGGTTTTGAATCCATGATTTTCTCTCTGAAGTATCATACCACTGGCTTTCCAGACACTGGAAAATCTGGGAGAGGTTACATATTTCTTACTTATCTTCAGTAAGAAATCAGCAGTCTTCTAATCACTAATGTTAAAAATCTTCACCCTCTGAAAGTGCTTGGCTGGCTCAGTGGGAGGAGTGACTCCTGACCTTGGGGCCCTGTGTTGAGTCCTCACTGGGGTGTAGAGATCACTTAAATAGAACTTCAAAAAACAAATCTTCACCCTCTGCCTTTCACTGAGGCTCTAACCTCCATCCCCCCACAAACCCCATAAGCTGTTGTTCTGGGCTTTTCTTGTTTTTAGCACTTCACCAAACTGTCCATACACTAGTAATCTTTTTGCACTGATCAACTTCCAAGCAAATATGTACACTTCATGCAATTATAAACTATAAATCTGGAATAGCTTTTGGTTCCCCAAAACCTGGCTCAAAAGGAGATTTTTCATCCTGAGTCGATTTTTTTATCCCTTAGTACCCTCAGAAGCTCCGTGAGGTGCCATCTCAAATATGGGCTCATAATCCCTGGGCCCTGCGCTTCACAGTGGAAGACGACCTGGCTATTTCCACTCATTTCCTCAGCCACCTTCACCATTCTTCCAAAACTACACTGATAGGTTCCTCTAGTTTTTCTAACCTCTTCTCAATTTTTTTTTTTTTTTTTGTTAATCTTTCCATCGCTATTTTCTTCCTGAACCTTTTTCAAAATTTCACTCCTGTCCTCTTGGTTCATATCCTCTGCCTCCTCCAGCAGTGCACCCTGGCGCCAACATCACTTCCTTCCTTCCACACCAGTCCCTCTGGGGAGAACAAGCCCTTGTTCGCCGGGGAACAAAAGTGTCTACGTTCTTCACGGGCCATGGGTCACTGTTAATATAAACCCAACACCAAGGCTTGAAAGGGTTTTCAGGTAGAGATTACAGAGACAGGCAAGAAAACTGCAGGTGTGTGTGAAAGGAATAGCGAACTGCTACAGCGCGAACTGCTACCGCACGGACTGCGAGCTGGATGAGGAGGGACGCGCGGTGAGTCCTACTGCAGCAACGCGGTTACCCAGAAACAGGTGGGCAGAAACAGGAACCACTACAAAGGTGCTCAGTCGGTAAGAACGGCAGCTACTGCTCCAACATCCCTGTGAGGCACAGTTCCCGAGCAGTTAGGGCGCAAACACTTTGGTAAACTGGCTATAGTACTATAAAGGGAGGGGCGGGAAGAAGAAAAACTAACTGTAAAGGCGGGGGAGGGGGAAGCCTTCACTTTAAAAATAACCTTGTGTAATCCACGTCAAAAGCTGTGCCAGGGGCAGCCCAGGGGGGCTCAGCGGTTCGGTGCCTGCCTTCATCCCAGGGCGTGATCCTGGAGTCCCGGGATCGAGTCCCGCATCGGGCTCCCTGCCTGGAGCCTGCTTCTCCCTCTGCCCGTGTCTCTGCCTCTCTCTCTGTGTCTATCATCAATAAATAATCTTGGGGGAGAAAAAAAAAAAGCTATGCCATTTCACCTAAATATAACCAGGAACGAAAGCCTGAAATTCCAAAACAAATCACATTTCATCAAAACGTTGGTAGTAACCCCCTATCCTAGGACAGGTCACATTAAGGAAGTTGATGGAAAGGAAAAAAAAAAAAAAAATCCTACTGGTATCCAAAAACCTCCTGACCGGGGGCGCACGAACAGCTCCCTCCGGGACTCCGCGCTCCCTAAGCGCCACCCGGCAGCTCCCGGCAGCTCCCCTCGCCCCGCGGGCGCGACTCCCACGTCCTCGCGGAGCGGCTCCCAAGCACTCCCTGAGAGCAAGGGAGGGCGGCTGGGACGCACGCAGGGAGCGAGGCAGCAACGGGCAGCGCGCGGGGCAGCCCAGGGGGAGTCCCCGGGACGCGGCGGCCGCATCTCCAGGAGCAGCTGGAGCCCAGAGCCCCCGGGGCGAGCCGGGCTGCACCCTGCCCCGAGCTCGGCGGCGCCCACCGCGCAGGCCGCGGCCCGACAGCAGCACCGCGCGCCCGGCGCAGCGTCACCCCAGGTCACGCCGGGCACCGGGCGACCCCGGGCGGCGACCCCGGGCGGCGGGCCCGCACGTGCTCCGCGGGCAGAAGCGTCGCAACCCTGGGCGCGCGGAGCTGCAAGGGACGCGGGCACGCCCCCCACCGCGCGCAGGCCGCGGCCGCCCGCCCCCCGCCCCCCGCCTCACCTGGCCCGCCGCCGCCGCCGCCCAACAACCGCGCCGAGCGCCGCCGTCCGTCCGTTCGCGACCACGCGGCGCCCGCGACGGACCGACAGACGCTGGACCCCGAGTCTCTGCCCTGACGCGGCCCCGCGACCCGGCAGCCCGACGCCCCGCACTTCCGGCGCCGCCGGAAGCTCCGACCTCGCCTTGCGCGCAGGCCGCCGGAAGTCCCGGCCCGCCCCGCCCCCCGCGCGCGCCGGAAGTGCCGCCCCGCCCTCCCCGCGCGCGCCGGAAGTGCCGCGTCCGCCCGCGCCCGCGGGGGCCGGCGGCGCGGGGAGCACCGGGCGGCGGGGGCGCGGCGGCGATCCTCCGCATTCCCCCCGGCCGCCGCCCTCGGCCCGCGACCCGGCGCCCCCCCGCGGGCGCGGGCGCGGGCGGGCCGTGTGGGCGTCGGCGCCCGGTACTCACCGCGGCGGGGTCCCGCGGGGGTCGCGGGGGTCGCGGCCATCGGGCCGGGGGCGGCTGCGGGCGGCTGCGGGCTGCGGGCCGCGGGCCGGGATGTGGCGGCGGCGCCGGGGCGTGGCGGCGGCGCCGGGGCGGGGGCAGCTATGAACGTTGCGGCTCCTCCGCAGAGATGACTCACTCGCGCTCCTCTCCGGGGCCGGGGTTCGCCATTGGCTCGCGGGCGACAACAGCATCAGCTGCTCCCCCGGGGCGCCCACCCCCGCGGCCGAGCGCCGAGCGGCCCGACCCAGGCGCGGGGTCAGGGGCCTGGCCTCCCTGCGGGGCCGCAGGCGGGGGCGGGGGCTGCGGCTGCACGGGACAGTGAAGACGAGTGCTCAGCAAACACTTGTTTGTTTGCTGAGCCCCCAGAAACTGGGGCACGGACCCGGCGAGCTCCCTCGCTGTCCGCCAAGGCCTTGACGGCTCCTCGCGGAACTTGCTGATGGGACAGGTGGTGGGTACGGAGCGGCGAGGTGTGCTGACGCCTGCAGCATCTGCGTAGTTTAGGGGTTTTCCAAGTGACCTGATATCGCAGAATAACGCATGAGAGGGGCCCCCGGGGGTCAGACGTGGAGCCAAAAAACTACCTTTGGTGTCCTGCTGTGTCATCAAAAAACAATGACCACTATCGTCGGAAAAGGCTGAGCTGCTTGCCGCTTCTCCAGGGTATCTCCGTGAAGCGAGAGTTTCTCCGTGGGCCTGAGCCACGGCGGGGGCCCGGGAGGCCTGCAAGGGTCAACCTCTCCGCTGCCTCTTCGGATGGTGCTTGTTTGGAGAACAGGTTCATCGAAATGTCGATTTGTATTTATCACCGTCTTTAAATGAACGAACAAATACTAATATAAGTCCTAGAACTTCTGGCATAGTTTAGGGATCGATACAGAAGAGGAAGCCCAGGTTCCCGAAGGCTGCGGTGACGGCCAAGACCAGAGGTGCCCCGAGGCCGGACACGGGGCCCCGCAGCTGCTCCTGCCTCGGGCCACAGTCCACGTCCCACGGGCGGGAGAGGAAGGAACGCGCGCTCGTACACGGTTGATACGTATTGAAACAAAATAACTTCACAGGCGATCGGAATTAAGAATAGAGCACACTTTATTCAGTCTTTATTCAATTTCTTGGAATAAATGGGCGTTACCAGATGGGAACTTTAGTTATTTTGATATTTTTAAGATCTAAGCAGATAAACGAATTTTTTTAAAATGACCAGCTAACAGATTTTGTTATTTCGTGTTTTAATATCGAGCGGCTGTGACGTGTAGGGCGTATGGGGTGGACGGGGGTGTGACGTGCGGTCGGGCGCGCGGGGCCCCCGGGGCCCAGGGAGGGAGGGACGGCCCGGCGTGTAGGGGCCCGCGTCTGGGTGCGAGGCGGGGGCCGGGCGGCGGGACCACGGGGAGCGGGGGAGCCGCGCAGGCGCACCTAGGCCGCCTCGGGCAGCCGCGCTCCGGGCGACCCCGTCCGTGGCCCCGCCCCCGGCGCCGGCCACCTGGGCAGAACGCCCGCACACGTACGTCAGAGCGCAGCGCCCACGGCCCAGCCCATAGCCCCGCCCCCGACGTCGGGACACGTCAGAGCGGAGCGGCCCCGCCCACGACTCCGCACCTAGCCTGGCCCGGTCTGCGGCGCCGGCCCTTGGGAGAGCGCCCGCGCACCGACCTCGGGACGCGAGAGCGCAGCGTCCCCGACCCCGTAACGAGCGCTTGCCCGCCGGGGACGCTCTGTGCGCACGGCCTGAGGGCGTGGCCGGGGCCGCTCGGCCCGCCCCCCCGCTTCGGGGCGCCCCCCTTTAAAATGGGCGCGTGGAGACCCGATCGCCAGACGCCGGAGCGCCGAGGGCGGAACCGCGGGCCCCGGGCTCCGGACGCGGCCCCCGCCCCGCCCTCTCGCGATCGTGACGTCAGGCGCAGCCGGCGCGCGATTGGCTGCAGAGCATGTGGCGCGCGGTGGCGCGGGCGCTGGCGATTGGGCCGGCGGCGCGGAGGGGCGGGCCCCGGGGCCGGGGGCGGGGCCCGGGGGAGGAGCACGCGGCGGAACGCGGCCCGCGGGGCGCTGGGAGCCCGGGGTAGGCGGGGCCGGGCTGGCGGGCGGCGGGGGCGCTGCGGGAGCGACCCGGGCTCACGGGCTCCTGTCGTGTGTCGTGTGTCGGCGCCAGGGTCGCGGGCCGGGGCGGGCAGACCGCCAGCATGCGGGAGGTGGACCTGGACGAGCTGGACGCGCATCAGGTGCAGCTGCTGGCCGAGATGTGCATCCTCATCGATGAGCACGACCGTCAGATCGGGGCGGAGACCAAGCGCAACTGCCACCTGAACGAGAACATAGACCGAGGTGGGGGGCGGGGGGGCAAGTGCCGGGAGGGGGGGCAGGTGCGCGGGGAGGGGGGCAGGTGCAGGGAGGGCAGGTGCGCGGGCGGGGGTGTGTGCGGCGGCAGGGCACGTGTGCGGGGTCGGCAGGTGCGGGGGCGGGGGTTTGCGGGGGCGGGGGTGTGTGCGGCGGGGGCACGTGCGGGGGCGGGAGGGCAGGTGTGCGGGGGGGGAAGGGGGCAAATGCAGGTAGGGCAGGTGCGCGCGCGGGAGGGACAGGTGCCGGGAGGGCAGGTGTGCGGGGGGCGGGGGGGGCGGGGCGGGGCAGGTGCGGGGATGGCAGATGCAGGGAGGGCAGGTGCGCGGGCCCGGCGGCGGGGAGGCAGGTGCGCTGTCTGCAGGGGGTCCAGGGCTCTGGGCTGCGGGCTGAGTGGGCTGCGTAACTGCTGTTTTACGTGAAGTAACCGCCCGTGTTGGCCCGCAGGGTTACTGCATCGAGCCTTCAGCGTGTTTTTATTCAACACAGAAAATAAGCTCCTGCTGCAGCAGAGGTCGGATGCTAAGATCACCTTTCCAGGTCAGTGTGCTTCTGACCTCAGCGTTTTGTGCGGAGTGGGATCCAGGCCAGGTGGCTCTGCCAGGGGCACCCTTGGTGGCAAAGGCCGGTGCAGCGGGTGCCGACATTTCGTGTTCTGCATAAAGAAGCGTGTGCATGAGTGCAACCTGCTAAAACAGCAATGAAAACTGCTGCCTGGGACGCCTGGGGGCTCAGCAGGAGCGCCTGCCTTCGGCCCAGGCCGTGACCCCGGCGTCCCGGGATCGAGTCCCGCGTCGGGCTCCCTGCGAGGAACCTGCTTCTCCCTCTGCCTGTGTCTCTGCCCCTCTCTCTCTCTCTCTCTCTGTGTCTCTCATGAATGAATAAATAATTTTTAAAACACACACACAAAAACAAAGCTGCTACCTACCTGTATATGTACATGTATTTCTTTTTTTTCTATTTTATTTTATTTGTATATTCATGAGAGAAGCAGAGACACAGGCAGAGGGAGAAGCAGGGAGCCCAACGTGGGACTCGGTCCCAGACCCGGGATCACACCCCGGGCAGAAGGCAGCCGCTTCACCGCTGAGCCCCCCAGGCGTCCCCACCTGTGTTTCTAACATCCGTTTTTATGAGTGTTGTAGGTTTAGCTGTGTACACTTCGCTCTCTTTGGTTAAGCAGGTGTTCATAAACAACTTACCTAGTCGTGTCTCCTAGAACAGTTACTGATAGCTCATCATAATTGACTTAGAAATCCTTATTTTCCTTTTACTTTTAAGTTTTCTTGATTTTTTAGACCTCTTTCGAAGAACAGTTAATCTACACGCTTTAACCTCTTCCAGGTTGTTTTACCAACACATGTTGCAGTCATCCATTAAGTAATCCACAAGAGCTTGAGGAAAGCGACGCGATCGGAGTAAGACGAGCAGCACAGAGGCGTTTAGAGGCTGAATTAGGAATTCCCATGGAAGAGGTAACCAAGTTTACTGCACAGCTGTACAAGCTGAAATCTTGTTTACAGATTCAAATGTACATTAAACCATTTTAAATAAAACTTTAAATTTAAGGTGAGTCTCTGCCTTGTAACCTTGTGAGTTCCTGGCCCGAGAAAGTCCCCCCATTAAAGATGATTTAAGTTTTGATTTCCTCATATTATGTGAGAATCCTTTTTTTTTTTTTTTTTTTTTTTTGAGAGTGAGAGAGAGAGATTAAGCACAAGCAAGGGGAGCTGCAGAGGGAGAGGGAGAAGCAGCCTCCCACTGAGCAGGGAGCCTGACACGGGGCTCCATCCCAGGACCCTGAGATCATAACCTGAGCCCAAGGCAGATGCTTCGCCTACTGAGCCACCCAGCTGTCCCAACTTAAGAGAATTTAGCTAAATGCTGAAATGGATTGATCTAATAACCAGTATATGAAATTAACTATTTTTATGAATTTTTTTGAAATTTATTTATTCACGAGAGAGACAGGCAGATATACAGGCAGAGGGAGAAGCAGGCTCCCTGCGGGGAGACCGACGTGGGACTCGATCCCGGGACCCCGGGGTCACGCCCTGGGCCAAAGGTAGATGCTCAACCACTGAGTGCCCCCCCAGGCGTCCTAACTATTTTTATAATTAATCAGATCAAAGATAATACAGAAATCGTTACAAATATGTACTATAAATCTGATTGGATAAATTGGAATCTTTTTTCTTTTTTTCTGGCATTGTCCCTTTTTAAATAAAACCTGGGTAAATAAAGTATATTTCCTCTAGTTAAAATGGCAAATAGTTTTTTTCCCCTGGAAAAGTACCATTAAGATGTGAAGAAGAATGTCACACATCTAGTGTGAGGAACTGCTTTTTTATATGTGTATATATATATATATATATATATATATATATATATATAAACTTAAATTTTCGATAAATTTAAATTTAAACAAATTTTTGGTCATATGGGGAAAAAACGAGGCACGTTAAACTTTGTAATACTATCTTCATGTGTCATCACTCAGAGATTAATGTTTTAAGAATTCTAATTCTGCAGCTATGGTTGTGTTCAGGATGTTACGGAGTGAGGTGGGCTGGTTGACATTACCCGTGTTGTTGATGTTTTTGCTGAGGTTTTCTTTTCATCCCAGGTTCCTCCAGAAGAAATTAATTATGTAACACGAATTCACTACAAGGCTCAGTCGGACGGCATCTGGGGGGAACACGAAATTGATTACATTCTGTTCGTGCGGAAGAACGTGACCTTGAATCCAGATCCCAATGAGATTAAGAGCTACTGTTATGTGACAAAGGAAGAGCTAAAAGAACTTCTGGAAAAGGCAGCCCGTGGTGAAATTAAGATAACTCCGTGGTTTCAGATTATCGCTGATGCTTTTCTCTTTAAATGGTGGGATAACTTAAATCACTTGAATCAGTTCGTCGACCATGAGAAAATACATAGAATGTGAATGTGGAGATGAATGATTAGTAAAATACAGAAAAATTTCTCCACTTAGTAAACTTAATACGAATTTTTTTTTTTTGAATTTTTGGTTCTCCTTAAGAACTCATCATCTAAAATATTGGTATTTTACAAACGAGCATTTGGAAAGTACAACCAACTTCTTCACTTTGTATCACACGGCCCATAAGTGTGGGTTGCTGTTTGTAAAAAACATATGTGGGAGATTATGGTAAAAAAAAGTGGGGGGAGGTTCACTTCATTTAACCTGTCTAATCACATAGTCCAAACAAATAAGTGAAGCTCTTGATTTTTGAGATGTCATGATAAACATCGTCCGCACACTTTGCTCTTTACCAAATGCTTTATAAATAATTACGTTTTTATCAGTCTAGAAAAATGTGCAGTGGGAACTGTTTGCTTAGCTACTCCAGAACAGTCCAAGCTAACTTTCCATCATACGAGCCGATTAAACTAGTAAAGCAGGTTCAAGAGAAATTAAACAGTGTGTGTTCTGATTTCTGTCATTCTAAGTTGATTCTGTGGTTTACTCATTCGGGAAGTATTTTGATGCTGAAAGTCACACATTGCTGTGGGTGACGATGCTGCTCAGGTCCCTTCTATTAGAGCCTCTGCCCCTTCGTGACGTGTGTTTTCGGAGCACACCGGGCAGGCGGGCAGTCTGTAAAGTGGGAATTGGGTTAATTGAGGGAGTCCAGCACCGGATTTCTTAAGCTGGACACTTGGCGTGTGGGTGGTAGTCCTTTGTGGGGGAGAGTTCACCCCGTGTGTTGTAGGACGTGTAGCAACTCCCGGTTGCTGCCCGCCCACAGCCATTCACCCCCGTCGCCCGTGACTCACAGTGACACCAGGTGCCAAGTGCCTCCTGGGGCACAGGCACCCCCAGCTGAAAACCAGTGTTCTCCAAAGTCAGGCTGTATTGTAGGGGGGGAAATCTGCAGGAAGATTAATGTCCATATGAGATTCGGGGTGTGGGGTATGTATTTATTCGTATTTAAATTGTACCTTGAGGAATGCATTTTTTTTAAAACTCTTGCCATAGATTTCTCGGACCTGAAATCTTACGACAGCTGTATTATCCTCGAATGTTGTATAATAAACACTGGGAAGATGAAAAATTATTTAACAGAGCTAAATGTTTGTGAATTCAGTAGAAAAGCCCATTTGTTAAGCCTGATGAGTTGCTTAAAACTTCAGGCAAGACGATGTGGCAAGTACTAATTTTACTGAGAAGCAAAACCAATAAAAGGAATTACCACATTTTAATATTGTTGTCTGGTTTGTCAAAACTTTAATCCCGTAAAGCTTTAATCCCACAATTTAGTCTTTTGATGAAGTTATGGGGCCAGAGCAGGAGCTCCGTGGACGTGCCGGAGGATGGACGGTCCTTGACCTGATGAACCCTCGGAGCTCTCCCATCTGTTTCATGAAGGAACTTTTTTTATAATAGATTTTTTTTTTTAAAGATTGTATTTATTTATTCATGAGAGACAGAGAGGCAGAGACACAGGCACGGGGAGAAGCAGGGTCCCTGCAGGAAGCCTGACGCAGGACTCAATCCTGGGACCCGGGGTCACGCCCTGGGCAGAAGGCAGCGCCCACCTGCCCCCAGGTGTCCCCTCACTGACTTCTTGTAGTTTTATTTGAGACCCAAGATCCTAGGCTGGGGAGGGGGGCAGCGGGCGGAACAGTGTCCCTGCTGAGCAGGGAGCCCGACCCGACGACCCCGGGATCCCGAGGCCACCTCCCACGCCTCGGCCCCACTTGCCTCGCTTGGTCTCGGAGCATCGATTCTATCCTGAAGACTTCACACGGTCTGCACCCCAACGTGGGGCTCAAGCCCGCGACCCCGGGGCGCAGGGCGCTGCGGCAGGACCCGGACCCCCACACCTGCACCCGCTCCTGCACCTCCTCCGCCGCCGGCCGGCCGGCCGCTGCAGCCCCACACTTCCCCCCTTCACGGCCGCACCCACCAATGTAGACCCTTCGCCTTGGCCTGGATGTGAGCCCTGATGGGTCACCTCTCCGGGTTCTTTGCCTCCGCCCCAGCCCTGGCGGCCTCCGTCCGTGGTCCTAGCCTGGCTCCCGCGTGGAGGCGGCAACCTGGGCCTATGCAGCCCCTGCCTACCCCAAGGCTGCTTCTCCCGGGAATCGCTGCTTCCCACGTCCGTCAGTGACCGGCCCTCGCTCCTGCAGGGCGGCCGGGCTTGGGCGCGTGGGCTGCCCACGGGGGCGTCAGGGGTCGTGGCCCGGGGGGACGGGCGCCCACGCAGGCAGCGGCCGCCCACTTCTCCGTGCCGTGAGGTCGGCCGGCAGCAGGGCGAGGACAGCGCACCGGGTCCCTGGCACCCGGACACACACCTGCCCGGTGACCCCGCTGCAGTGGCTGCCGGGAGCCCGGGCTCATGCACGGCCAGCAGGAGCAGCTCGGCGCCCACGCGGGCAGGTGAACACACCAGACCTTCCCCTAAGTGCAGCCCAGGCGTGGGGGCTCCAGCCGGGGTCTCGGAGGCGCGGGATCGAGTCCCCATCAGGCCCCCGCTCAGCGACGAGCCTGCTCCTCCCTCTGCCTCTGTGCTTGCTCCTTGTCTTTAAATAAAATAAAAATAAAAATAAAAATAAAAATAAAATACAGCACCCGGGGCACCTGGGCGGCTGAGTCGGCGGAGCGTCCGGCTCTTGGTTTCAGCTCCGGTCTTGGTCTCGGGGTCATGAGTTCGAGCCCAGCGTGAATCCTACTTATAAAGTAAATAAACAAAACCCAGTATCGGGGAAGGAGGGCGCCTCCCTCACCCCAGAGTCTTCCACTGAACCAAGAATTCAGCTGACCTGAAGCAGACGGAGGGAGGAAAACTCCAGCCCCTCCCCCGTGGGCACAGGGGGCCGCGGAGTGACCGGGGCAGGGCGACCCCCGTGACACAGACGGGGCCGGGGGCCGAGGGCCCGCAGGTGCGCAAACAGGTGGCCGCAGCTTCCGTTACTGACGGAGTTTTCGTCACACTGGGCTGGGGGAAGGCGAGGACACAGCAACAAGCCCTCTTTTATTATTTTTTTAAAGGTTCCACTCATTTATTCATGAGACCCCCAGAGAGAGGCAGGCCCAGGCCGAGGCAGGAGCAGGCTCTGTGCGGGGGGCCTGACGCAGGACTCGATCCCGGGACCCCAGGATCACGCCCTGGGCTGAAGGCGGCGCTAAACCGCTGCGCCACCCGGGGATCCCCTGAAATTTTCTTTAGACAAGCCCCAAGGTGGGACAGCTGGCGGGCTCAGTCAGCACAGCGTGAGGCTCGATCTCAGGGTCGTGAGTCCAAGCCCCATGTTGGCTGTGGGGTCTACGGAAAACACACAAGCGGGGCACCCAGGTGGCGCAGCGGTTGAGCACCTGCGTGCGGTCCAGGGCGTGACCCCACGGTCCTGGGATTGAGTCCCATGTTGGGCTCCCCGCAGGGATGGAGCCTGCTTCTCCCTCTGCCTGGGTCTCTCATGAATAAATAAATATTTTTTAAAAAAGAAAAAAAAAGGGAGAGAAGTAAAGTGAAACGAAAGCTAACAGACCTGCGGGAGGGGAAGCGCTCACGATGAGGCGGGCTGCCACCCACGTGGGGCCCGCTTCCCGGGCAGGACAGGACTGTCCCCCTCGGGGCTCGGGCTTCCTCCAGCACTGCGGCGCCCCCCCCCACCCCCCCACCCCCCCGGGCTGCTCGCCCCCGCTGTGGCTGCAGGCCCAGAGTTGCTCCCCCTGGAGGCCCCTGAAAGTCGGCGCCCAGGGGGAGCTGCCGTCCTGGGGCCGCGGCCCCTGCCCTCCTGGAGTCCGGGCGCCCTGGCGCCCTTGGTCCCCCCACAAGGCTGCAGGGTCGCCCCCCGATGCCCCCCCGGATCCCCCCCGCAGCAGCAGGAGTGCCCTCTGCTTGCCGCAGCTCTGAGGCACGGCCTGAGACCAGGGAGCGTGCAATCCTCCGGTTTCGCTTCTTCCCCGACTCTTTCAGCTACTCCCTGAACATCCCTGTGACCCTTAGGACGGACGGATTTCTACAGAAAGCATCACTGGGACCTTGACAAGGGTCGCGCTGGATCCGTAGGCCGCGGCGGGCGGCGGGCACCGGGCACCGGGCACAGACTCGGCGCTGGGCATCCTCACCTCTCTCGGCAACGGGTCACGCCTTCCAGTGGACGCTCCTTTCACGTCCACGGCTAATTCCCAAGGGTTGTATTCCTTTTCATCCTATTACAGATGGATTATTTTAAGGTAGTTCTGGGCTGTTCACCATTAACGCATAGAAACGTAAGTCTTTTTTTATTTTACATCCTGGAAACTTTGCTGAGTTCATATTTTTTGGCATGAAACACTTGGGGCTCCCTACAAATAAAATCATGCTGTCTGGGCAGACAGGATTTACTTGTTTCCTTCCAAATTTGTATGGCTTTTCCTTCTCTTTCTCATGAACTGCCCTGGCGAGGACTGGGGGCTGCTAAGCGGAGTGGCCAGGGCGGTGTGCGGGCCGCATCCCCGACCTGAGGAGGCCTTCAGGTTTGCGCCCCCAGGGAGGCGGCGCCCGCGGGTTTTCCACAGCTGGCGTTTACTGTGCGGCACTAACTTCCGTCTCAGTTGAGTCCTTTCATCATGAAAGGGCACTGAATCCCACCAAGTGCTCGTTCCGCATCCCAGCGAGTCCCACAGGGTTCTCGTCCTTTGCTGTCAACGTGGTGTGGCACCTGCGCGCTGGCCACCCCCGACGCCCGGCCCCGCCGATCTCGCCACGCAATACTTCCAACGCGCACGCTGTGGCTGCTGGCTTTTCGTTGAGGACCCGAGGGTCGATATTCCAGAGGGATCCTGGCCCCCGGTTTTCTTGTGGTGCCATCTGGCCTCGGTATCCGGGCAATGCTGGCCTCATGGAATGAGGTAGAAATGGACCCTTCCTTCATTTGGGGGGGACCGTTTAAGGATGGGCGGGGGTTTTTACGTTTGGCACAACTCACTAGGGAAGCCACCTGGACCAGGGCTTTTCCTTGCTGGGAATTTTACTGGTAAAAAACACTTAAACCTTAAATTTATCATCTTAACCCATTTTTAAGTGTACGCTGGTAAGTCTGTTCACGTAGGTGTACAGATCTCTGGCACTCTTGCATCTTGCAACTGAAACTGTCCCCATGAAACACTCCCCGTGGCCCAGCTCCAACCTCTCAAATCCGTGTTTCGGGGATTTTGACTAAATTACTACTTCGGGGTGAACCACAGGGCACTCGGCTCTCCTCCCTCAGCAGGGCCCCTTGCAGTCCGGCCACACGCCACGCGCCAGGCTCCTGGAGGCTACGGGCTGCACGGGCTCCCGGGCCAGCCCCTCTGTAGCCAGCCATCCCACACTGGCGGGAGCCTCCTCCTAGTGAGGATCCGGAGTAATTCTGCTCGGAACCGAGGCCGCACACGCCTCTGGGCCGTCCTACGCTGAATTCCTTGGCCCCGTACCGACAGGCAGGATTGTGCACACTGGCGCCCGAGGACTCGGACTTGAGGAACCTCCATACTCTTCTCCAGAGGAACTGCTCCCGGTTGCGTTCCCAACAGTAGTGCACAAGGTTGCGATTTCTCTACATCCTTCGCCACCATCCGTGTTCTCTCGAGTGTCCATCCTCGCGGGAGTGAGCTCACGTGGGTTTCATCTTCATTTCTCTGTATGAGTGATTTTCAGTATCTTTGCATGTGCCAGTTATTTGTACGTCTTCTCTGGAGAATTGTTTGAATTTCCTGCCCAATTTTTAATCAGGTGGTTTTAGGTGAGTTGCAGGAATCCCTTATGTGTTCTGAACATTAATTTCATAAAAGAAATTATTTTTTATTGATGTTTTATTTCATAAAAAAATAGTTTGCAAATCTCCCCCCATTTCATAAGGTGTCTTTCACAGTTTATTTCCGTGGAAGCACAGAGATTTGACGTCATCCCATCTATCTTTTTGGTTTTATTACTTGTACTTTCCAGTTTGGGAATTGGGGGGCACCTATTGGGCTTTTTGCTATTCCTCTTTTGTTCATGCCCCCTTATGATTTTGTTGAACTCGGGACATCTGAAATCTCCTAATGTGGTAATTCCAGAAACCAGATATTCTCATTCCCCAGAACGGCTGGGTGTTTTGAGGGGCATCACTGTGCCAGCCAGAGGTAAAGACTGAAGGTCTCCATGGTTCTCTGACGATGTGTCCTCCCCTGGGCACGTGCAGTCTTTCCAAATTCCCTTGACAGCAGCTGCTTTTCAAAATCCTAATTCTTTAATGTCTGGCCCCAAGGTAAAGCAGGAAAAATGCAAAGAAACAGGCCCTGGCTCTTCAAACCCTCTGCATCTGGCTCGGCGGGCGGGGACTGAAGGACGGGGCCCACCTGTGCCCACACCTCTGCCATCAGAAGCAGCAACGAGCAATCTAACGTGAGAATCCTCATCTTCAGGGAGCAAGGTCCTCAGCAAACCCCGACGCACACAAGCAGCCACAGAAACACGCAGGCGCAGTGGCTCCCCAGGGCTGGGGTGGGGAATCCATGACCGTCGAAGCCACGAGGGCTAAAACGACCAAAGTGAATGGATCTGCCAGCAAAGCGCGTCCCCCAAGACGCAAGCCTCCAGAGACTCGTTCCAGAACAGCTCGGCGACTGTGATCCTCGCAAGGAGACGGGCTCCTGTCTCCCCAGCAGCATTTGTGTTTTAGGTTCTCTTAATGAATCCTTTGCAGCACACATAGGTGAAAATCTTGCTTTATATCCCCCCAAATGCAACACTTGTTAGAAAGTGACATCACATGACAAACCGCTGCAAACCGTCCAACGCGGCGTCCTCAAGAAGTGCCCTGCTGCCCACGCACCTCGGCTGGACACTGCAGGGCCCAGCGGTTACACCAGTACCATCTGAAGGTCTCCAGCACTTGGCGTCCCACTGTCCTGGGCTTCGGACTCCGCATCCACGTGTTTGGGAGAAAGGGAAGCGGGTGCCCACAGGTGACCCCATGGCAGCACTGGGGTGTCTGGGGCTTGCTGGACACACGGGTCTCTGCCACCCAAGCGGCACAGGCCATCCTTAGCTGCTGCGCGGTCTCAGGTAACATTTTACCCCACAAAAAAGAACTTTCTGTTTTGAAAACAACACAGTTCATTTTTTTTCTCTTTTCTCATGTGGCCAAACTGACAGGGATATGTAAGTAAACCAAAAACAAAGTAAAACCAGAAAAACCCAACCAAACACAAAAACAAAATACATCAACCAAAAACACTTTATTCTGAAGTTTATTTTGGACAAACTAGTTGAAGACAGGTTACAACGGTACACACGTCGCACAGAAAGATGGGAAAATCAGCCGGTGCTGGAGCTTGCTCTGCTGCAGGCAGGCACGGCTGGCAGCCCTGGGCCCACGCCCACCACCAGAGGAGCTGGCTTTCCTCACAAAAAAAATCACACTAGACCTACGTAAACCGAAGTTCCCTCTTGCAGAAAAGAGTAATACACACGTTCACGTCAACCAATCTTTCCGGTTCTGTAGATCTGGAGCAATCAAGGCTCCGTGGAATGCCACACCCACCGTCTGCTCGGAACACCTGGGCTTCGAGGCAGCGACAGCACCTCCCGCAGCCGGGCACCCAGGGGAGCAAAGCAACAAAAGCCTCAGGTTTGCTTGTTATCTGCAGTTCATGGGCCAGGACTCCAACCCCGTGACCGCACACCTGGCGGGCCGGAGACACCCCGCGCAGCCAGACCACTGCAGCCGCAGGACACTACCTCCTGTCCTTTTTACCCGCTTTCCTCTTCCCGGAGAGCAAGTGCTTGGGCTTCATATCGAACACGTGTCTGTCGGCTTCTCCTTTCTTCCCCAGGCGGTTCATCTTCCTCTGAGCGTTCTTCATCATAGTCTTGGCTTTCTTCACCATCTGCACAGGGACACACAACACACGTCAGCTCCCAATTCTCCGTGGGCCCCGTGGCGACCCGTCAACAGCCCTCCCTAACCGTCCAGATCTGTTCTGCCAGAAGTGCTGGCGGGTCTCCGTCCCCGCAGTCTGAGGGTCTGCAGACCTCAGGCCTGTGCGCGCGAGGACGGGATGAACGCTGTACCCAGACGAGGCCTGTGCCCCACGGGATCTGGGAGGTCAGGGCCTGCATGCCGTAGCTCCACTCAGACAAGCAAGAAAACGGACAGTCAGCCCAGGAAACCACGCTGCTCGCATCAGACTCACAAACAGCCACGCTGGTACTAAAATCCAGATTTCTAGGAGATGGCACAGTACAATGGAAAGCTCTGTACCTAAACTTTCAAAATGCAAAATCTAACAATTTTTTGTATTTATTTAAATAAAAAAAAATTTTAAGTGAAACAGACTATGTATATCTCAAGTGTCTTTCCCAAAGACTGACCAAAACCGCTCCCTACAGGGGCTCCAGCCTCCAGGCTCTGAACGCAGTGTCCTATGACATCACAGCGCCCTATGACATCATGCTCCTGTCCACCCACTCCGCATGGGGCACCAGCCCTCCCCTGGTGGTCACTGCCCTCTACACGACTGCTGTAGGGTGTGTCCGGAGCCCAGGAGACCCCAGCAGAGGCACATCACAAGGACTAACCTTGACATCCCGAAGACCAGAGACATCCCGTGGAGTCCGAGAGCAGCTGCGGCTGCGGGCTATAGACGTGGGTGGAACAGAGTCCTCCCGTTTCCTCTTCCTAGTAACACTCCGAGACCTTCTCGCCTGGACTGCGTAATGGGCCTGAAGAGCAAAAAAGCAAATTTAAGGCTGTAATCACACACACAAAATTACACCATCAAGAGAACAAGTCGCTGAAGAGTTTTTTAAGATTTTATTGAATAAGCTAAAGCTCTTTCACATATTAGTACTGGTCAAATGTTCCTCTTCACTTAACACAGCTGCTTCACGTTACAAGTGATTTTAACTCCAACAGAAAGCATCGACTTAACACTGGCCACTGCATGACGTTCTTCCCTTAGCCTGGATCACAAGACTGACATCCCAATTTCTATTTCCGGTGTAAAGCGTCCTCTCCCCGCAACCTTGGGCTTATGTACCTGAACACCAGGAGCAGCCCTCAGAAAGCTCAGAGCAGACGTTAAGCAGACACACCCACTGCACCTGGGCGGGGTAGCCCTGCTCGCCGTGGTGGGAGCCCTGGTAACCCGTTTCCTGTCTGCAAACAACACAATGCCTCGACAGGCGTGCTGGCACTCGGCCGGCACGTAAAACGTCTGTTAAAGTAACGCTCCACATGAGCAAGGCACTGTCCACATTCCTGATTAAAATTAATCTAATCCCTTTGGAAAAGGGATTTAATAAGTTATCTTTTGATTTTGATTATTCTAAGAATGTTTCAATAAAATAATTAAGAATATGAAAAAGCTATTTTATACAAGACTGTGTATGCTCCAGAGCTGCCTGCGTGGCTTAATCAATTAAGCAACTAAGTCATTTTCCCCCCCCAACTAACTCTTTAATTTTGACTCCGGTCATCCGGGTCCTGGGATCAAACACGCGACGGGCTCAAGGGCTCCACACTCAGCAGGGAGTCGGCTTCAGATGGTCTCTCCCTCTGCCCCTCCCTCCACTTACATGCAGTTGCTCTAAAATAAAATCTTTATTTTTTTAAATTTTTATTTATTTATGATAGTCACACAAAGAGAGGGGGCGGGGGGGCAAAGACATAGGCAGAGGGAGAAGCAGGCTCCATGCACCGGGAGCCCGACGTGGGATTCGATCCCGGGTCTCCAGGATCGCGCCCTGGGCCAAAGGCAGGCACCAAACCGCTGCGCCACCCAGGGATCCCTAAAATAAAATCTTTAAAAAAGTATTTGCTCCAGCAAAATTCATCAGGGATAAAAAAATTCCAATAGTTACCTCACAAACCCGACAATCTCTGGGCCCCCAGGAAAACAGTTCTGAACTGTTTTCAGACAGCCCAAGCTCCTCTCACACTCTGCTACCCCACAGGTGAGAGAGCCTGGGCCCTAAGGCACAGCCGTATGCGGCCCAGGACATACGTGACCGGGACCATCTCCACACACTTACGTGGTCTTTGTCATCCATGTCAACGCCAAGACTGCGCATCTCATTCTCTAACACCTTCCGCTGAACCTGAACACAGAGAAAAAGGGATTGAAGCAAAATTAGTTTGATGAAATGTTTAAAAAAAAAAGTTCAACAGAAAATGAGAACACATACCTTACAATGATCTAGGATACATTTCTTTTAGGAATTATATCTTTTAATCGTCTCACGTTCACATTTTGGGACAATCACTAAAGCCAAGGAAACCAACATTTCCCAGGAAGTGGCCACGTCTAAGACAACATACTCTTCGCATCCTCGGATTCTGCACACCTCTGCAGGAAGTCTACATTCAAGGGGCCCCGAGGCTGAGCTCACAGGATGTGCCCCAAGACACAAACTCCAGGGGCAGCTTCTCCTCCCAAGCCCACTGAGCACCACCAGGGAACCAGGCGGATTCCAGTGTGCCAAGGGGCTATCATGTGCCACCCCGTGAACACAGTATCTCAGACACACGAGCGTCCACTGAGACGTGTGGGGAAAATCATCGTTCCCCCCGCCTCCCTCTGCTCACACTCTAGTTGCCCTGCACACCGTCCTGGCTTGCGGAGGCTCCCACTGTTTGCTGTCACATCCTGGGGCTGGAAGGCACCCAAGGACCCAGCCTGACCTGCTGCCCTGATGGGCACAGAGCAGGAGATGAAGATCCTACAAAGACGGGGATGAGACAGAAAGAACTGCTATCATGTGGCCGACCTGCACCTAAAGTGTAAGTCTCGTTGTCCTCTCCAGTCACGGAGGCCAAGAAATCGCCCAAGGATTTAACCCGGACTGGCATAGATTTCTGTAAACTGCAAAGGATTAGAGTCCTGACTCGCAGAGAAATTAAAGAGGAACTGGCGACTGATGGCTTTTCTGCCACAGATCCCAAATCACAACCTCACAGGTCTGGCAGAGAGGCTAACTCCCACAGTGCTGGACCAGGAAGCCACCAGGATGGCGCCATCAGCCAACACGGCCGATCAGAGCTCCACCCACCTCAGATGCCAGCACGCATCAACACCAACAGAACAGTACGTGCGATCCAATCCCACGGCCACACGTGGGTCGAAATGTCGCAGTTAGCAAATCGGATCCATACAAGCCGTCCGGCACTCTGGAAACACAGAACTTGCCTTCTTAGCCGTCCGAGGCATCCTGGGGCCCTGTGTGTTCTTCTCCTTGGACTGCAGAATTTTCAGCTTCTTTTTTTCCCGAATTTGCTTCGCTAGCTGGCGGATCTCCCCCATCTCTTCGTCCTCGCTCTCAGACTCACTGTCGTACTCGCCAGCTGCTGTCCTCAGCTCTTCTTCTTTTTCTAACTCTTCTAATTTCTTTAAAAAAATAAAATAAAATAAACAATTCTAATGAAGCACAACAAAGAAAAACTCTTAAGTGTAGCAATGCTGTATGGGAGCTCGGTTCCCCTTGGTCTTTCAGGGGGCGACAAGTGCCATCACCTGGTCCCAGTGACGCTCATGGGCTCGATTCCCAGCAGTGAGCCCACAGGCCCCATGAGCTGTCCTGTGCTGTTTCTCTCACTTTACCAACTACTGCAGACATCAGGGTGCAATATGCAGACATCACCTCCCTCCCTCCCTCCCCAGTACCACCCCTCCCCACACATGAGAGCACAACCGTGCGTGGAAAAGTAAACCTTATTAATGTGAGCGGATACGACACTACAACATCCCCTTCATCCATTCTAAGCCCATCCCCAAGCACGAACGCCACTGCTGGCAGCAGCTGGGAAGGAGCAGGAAATATTCTTTCTTTAAAAACCCTGAGGACAGGACGCCTGGGTGGCTCAGTGGCTGAGCATCTGCCTTTGGCTCAGGGCGTGATCCTGGGGAGTCCCAGTCTCCCTGCCTCTCTCATAAATGGAAAGTAAAATCTTAAAAAAAAAAAACAACCTTCATAAATCCTCTTCCTTCTCTAATTCTCCCATTTTTCTCTCCTTTGTATTTTTATTTTATTTTTTTAGTTAAGATCTTATTTATTTATTCATGAGACACATGGAGAGAGGGAGAGACACAGGCAGAGGGAGAAGCAAGCTCCATGCAGGGAGCCTGATGTGGGACTCGACCCCAGGCACGCCCTGGGCTGAAGGTGGCGCTAAACCGCTGAGCCACCCCAGCTGCCTGCAAGATTGTTTTTAAAGAGGAACCTGCTAAGAGACATCCAGTAGGAAGAAGCCGCCACTGAAGAACAAAAGCCCCAGGTCAGGCCGATAGGTCAGGCCAGAGGACCGTGGCGGCAGCAGCACAGGACCTGAGGAGGACGACAGGGAGCTCGCGGCCAGCAGAGTTCACCTGCCCCACACAGGAGGCCAGGGCTAACCCGGAGGAGAGCACAGTGCAGGGCCGAGCAGCAGAGCCCTGGGGTCTCCAGGACCCTCGCAGGAGAAGGCTGCTGCTGGAGGGGGCAGGTGAGGGGAGCACCGTGATGCAGAAGGCACAAGGCAATAAGTACAGTCAGGCCCACACGGTGCTTGTACCTTCCCGGTTACTGAGGAACAGAAACCACATGCTTCAGCAAGTGACACAGACCTGCATGATGTCGGGATCAATGTAATCAGCTACGTTATGGCCTTCCCAGATCTCGGGTATCTTATCATGCTTCTCAGAGGAGTTCATCAGATCCCAGTACTCTGAAGTTAAAAAGAAAGTTTACGTTTACTGTAACATCCAATACCTGCAACCACGACGTGCCCGAAATGACTCCTCACACGTCTCTCCGGGAAGACGACGGGCGTTCGTGCTCAGCACAGCAGAGACACCCCATGGAGGAGGGGCTGCAAACACCCTGGCTCGCCCAGCACCTCCAGCCCCAGGGCCCAGGGCGGGAGGCCAAGGCAGCAGACGCCTGCACCTGCACCCACACGCCACGCAAGCAAACCCAACCCTCCTCCTGAAGCCACAGACCCCGGTGGCACACAAGTCATCTCTAAGAGGTGAAGGGCACCGCTGCCCTCCCACAGCTCCCTGAGCGCCAGCAGCCTTACTCTGAAGGTCCAAAATGTAATCATCCCCCAGCTCCACTTCGAGGTCTCGTTCCTGCAATGAAGGAGCAGACAACTCCATCAGCCCCCGTTGGCCTTCCAGGCGCGCAAATGCGGAGCCCCCTCCTCGCCCCAGGAGACAGCCTCTTCTCCAACCCACAGCCCACCCCTGACACCTGTGTGGCCTGGCTCCGGTGTCCCAGCGGTCCCACCATGTCCACCTCCCTCCCACCCAAAAGGGCAGGGGCCTTGGTCGGGTCACGGCTGTGCTCGTAGAGCCCGACAGCATGGCCCAGACACCCTCAGCGTCATGCCCCCTGCCCACTCCAGGCTCACACAGCCTTCTGCACCCCTGAAGCAGACCTACCCGCTTCCTCCTGGGCTCCCCGATGTCCATTCTCTTCCTGCGTGCCACCACTCCCTCGGGGATGAAAGGGGGCCTCTCCTGAGGAGACATCACCGGAGAAAGTTTTGTGCAATGCCTTGCTGAATGCAAAGGAGCACAAAGGTGGAAAACCAGAGGCACACTCCCTCTCCGCAAAGCCAGACTAACAACACCAGAAGAGGACTGGGCGGGGGCACAGGCCAACTGGGCAAGGAAATGGGATGACTCCATAGGGATCTGCAGTTTATTTAGAAAAAATAAGTGCCAAAGTTCTCAGGCAAAATCACCAACAAAAAAGCAGGAACAGGTGAAACAAAGTAGATGAAAGCAATCTAGACGGAAACTCAGTACACAGGAGAATTTAACAGGAAGATACAGCATTTCATCATCAGTTCTGAGAAAAATGACTCTCCTGGTGAAAACAAAGCTGGGTAGCTGCCTGCTTCCTAAGAACAAAGCGTGCGAGACTGAGCAAAAACTTCTGTTCAAGGCAGGAAAAATTAAAAAATGAAACCATCCAAGAATAGAAGAAAAATACTTTTAAAAAGCATTTTTGGAATGAACGGTTTTGTGCCTGACACAAAACTGGTAGCTGCAAAAAAATACCAACGTTAGTTAATAGCACATAACTAAGTTTTAAATAGCCTATGTTAAAGGCGTATAATCTAAGGTTGAAAAAGAAAACCCTAATCAAAAAGCAAATGACCAAAAGAAAAAAAAAATCTCACCCAAAAGAACCCCCCCAAAAAACCAACCTAGGGACACCTGGGTGGCTCAGGGGTTGAGCATCCACCTTCAGCCCAAGGCGTGACCCTGGGGTCCCAGGATCGAGTCCCGCATCGGGTTCCCTGCAGGGAGCCTGCTTCTCCCTCTGCCTGGGTCTCTGCGTCTCTCTCTCATGAATAAATAATATCTTAAAAAAAAAAAAAAAAGAACCCTACAAACCACACGCGTCTGATTTCCTTTACGTAAAAACTTTAAATTAAATGAGTAAAAGATCAATGATCTGAAGAAACAACGGGCCAATAAGCTCACGAAAAGGCTTGCGTGACAGGGCACCTTGCTGGGCCATGAATTCAAGCCCCACATGGGGTGTAAAGATCACTTAAAAATAAAATCTTCAAAAATAAAAAAATGCTCGCCTACACTAATCATTACAGAAATCCCAAATATGGGACCAACTTTAATGGGTCAGACTGACATCAGCGATCCGGGCCATGCGCAGTGTAATCCAGGCAGGCATGTCTGTAGGACACAGAGCTCTCAGTGCCCACCATAAAACTCACTCTACACACACACATCTGTAATTAAAAACAAAGACGTAAGGAAAAAAGATGTGCAGCTGAGTACCACGGATGCAAGGAAACAAAAAAAATTTTTTTTTGAGAGACAGCAAGCATGAGAGTGCACACAAGCCAGGGGAGGGGCAGAGGGGGAAGTGAACCCCCCACTGCATGGAGCTCGACACAGGATTCGATCCCATGACCCTGAGATCATAACCTGAGCCGAGGGCAGACACTTCACCCACAGGGACACCCAGGTGCCCCCGAAAATATTTTTTTGAAGGTTGATTTTCGCATTTTAGAGATAGCAAGAGTGGGAGGGACGGAGAGGTGGAGAGCATCTCAAGCAGACGCCCTCTGGGGCTGCCTGCCCCCACTCCCCGACACAGGGCTTGATCCCACGACTCGGAGATCATGACCTGAGCTGAAGCCCAGAATCAGACATGTAACCGGCTACACCACCCAGGCGCTCCAGAAAACAAAAATTTTCAAAGAACGTGACACATTTCCATGCTTGAAAATTTTTTTAAATGTTCACACACTACAAAGATTTCCCAGAAGATACACAAGACAGCCGCTAACCGCCATGGTGGAGTGGGCGGCAGGGTCTCCCTCGGCACCTGTACAGCCCGGGACACACGACGTGGTTTCCACGGAGGCCTGCGTGAGGCAGGAGCCCAGTCAGCGCAGGTCCCGGCTCGCAGGCCCGAGGGAAGGCAGCCTCACCTTGTTGTCTCTCTTGTGCGGCACAGCCAGGTGCAGCCTGTTCAGCACCTCGTTCACTTTATTTCCTTTCATTTTGGTTTCGACTCGATGAGCCAGAAGCCTGTCACAAGCCTGAGAAGTGAGGAAACAGGGCAGGACTCACGAGGCATCCCCGCTACAGGGCTGCAGGGGGGCCCGCGGCAGAACCGAGCCCCCTGCTCACCAGCTGCCTGCGTTCCAAAGCTCTAGACCTACTACACGCTTCTCCTCAGGAGTCAGAGCGGCCGCTGCTGTCTTGGGGTCACCTCGAGGTCCCCGTAAGCTCCCGGGGCAGGGCCCTTCCCAGGCACCCCACGCCCCTTCCAGGCCTGCCTCCCGCCTCTAGGGAGCCCCTCGCCAGGTTCACGACCCCCCAGACTCCAACTGAAGCGCCAGGGCAGCGGCAACCACAGCATCGGATGGGCCCCGGTTCACAGGAAAAGGACGACGGTGTAAAAGTGATCAGACTTGCAAGGGAAATCTAACGGGAGCGGCCTTACTCCGAGTTCCTCTTGCTCCTTCTGCCTCGGGACAAGTTGTGCAACAGCACAGCTCCCACAGCCTGCCTGGCAGGACCAGGGCAGCAGGCGGCGGACGAGGCGAACACCCCTCGTGCAGGGGAGTCACAGTATCCCCGTCAGCCCCCGCTCAACTGGGTGGGTGGGGAGCGGGGCTCCCTGCCCACGACGGACGCCTCTCACAACAAAGGCAGTAACGAGATGGACAAGGCACTGACCTCGGTTTTCACTTGAATAACCCCTTCCTCTGTCAGGGTACTGGTCTCAACCACGGGAAATCCTGCAGCCTGCAAATCTGCAAATATTTTCTGGGAAGACAAAACAAAAACGAGAGCGCCATTGTTTCCACTTCTGCATGTAATGATTCTCGCTGTTTTTCATGTGGGTATCACAAATGCTAACTGGCACGTCCGTGGTTTGTTTCTAATTCTTCTAAAGGCTACTTCCCCCCAATACTGAATTTTCCCTATATTCTTCTATGATTAAGAAAACACCACCGTCAGGATCAAACCAGATTACAGAAGCCAACTACAGAAGTTCCCTAGAACATTCTGTAAGACGTAGTGCTGGTGTGGTTCCTTAGAAGGAACCTGGCAACATCAAGCTACAGTTTTTAAAATGTTTTCAATACTATTTTTATTTTTTTAATACATTTATTTTTCATTGGTGTTCAATTTGTCAACATACAGAATAACACCCAGTGCTCATCCTGTCAAGTGCCCCTCTCAGTGCCCCCCACCCAGTCACCCCACCCCCCACCCTCAATACTATTTTTTATTTTTATTTTTTAAAAGATTTTATTTATTCATGAGAGACACACAGAGACAGAGGCAGAGACACAGGCAGAGGGAGAAGCAAACTCCACACAGGGAGCCTGACATGGGACCTGATCCGGGGTCCCCAGGATCACGCCCTGGGCCGAAGGCGGGGATACCGCTGTTACTATGAGCAACTGCAGAACGGAGTGTCCCCCCGGGGCTTGCCACACCTCGAAGCCTGCTGCTCCTTCACTCATTCAACTCATGCCCCAAACTCATTTTCCCACAAATCTATGCGGCAGGCAAGAGGCCCTCCAAAACCCGCCCCCCCCCCCACCTAAATCCCTACTCTGCAGGTGCTGCTCAGAGCACAGGGCCACCCCAGGCCTGAAGAGACAAGGCCTATCTTCAGGCACGTGGGGTGCTGTAAGGCACACGGGTACTGTCCTGATGAAGGCAGGCCATTCCCACAGCCTCCACGGAGGGCAGAGGTCAGGGAAGGTCAGCTTTAGCCGGCCAGTAAGAAAACAAAGCTGAACTAATATTGCTAAAATCCTTCTAGACTTCAGTTGTCTGAAACGATGACTTGGAATCAGCAGGTAACAAACCTGACAACACAGAGGGGACTTACCTGATCGTCTTCAGGAAGCTCAGCTATCCTCTTCACGTCACACTTGTTTGCTACGACTATGAGCGGCTGGAACAGAACAAACGGACAATGAAGTACGTGTCCTCAGGGCACAGGTTCTACGCTGACAGCATGGGGGCCCCCCCGCACCTTGTTGATAAAGAGAGGCTTGATGTTCTGGAAGAGCTCCAGCTGCTCCGTCAGCCCATGCCCACACTGCTCAGACAGGTCCATCACGTACAGAACCGCAGCGCGCAGGTGAGCCAGGGCCGTGATGGCCTGCATCTCGATGGTGTTCCGATCCTCCAAGGGGTGGTCCAGGATCCCCGGCGTGTCTACGACCTAATGGTCAGATCTGTTACCGCAAAGTGCACATTCCCACAGCCTTCCTGCCAGCACACCCTGGAAGTGACGCCCATACCCAAACCAGGATATAAAATGTAGCTCTCCTGACTGACCGTAATGAAATAACCTTTAAATATTAAGAAATAAGGTGGATGAGGTGAACCCCAGGGAGCTCACTAAAGAGCCAGCCGATGACCTGGAGAAAAAGACTTTTTTTTTTTTTAAAAACACAAGCTCTATGCCAACATGGGGCTTGAACTCCTGTCCCCGACGTCAAGAGCCACATGTCTACTGAGCCAGCCAGGGGCCCCAACGGCACAGCCCACCACAGAGGAGGACAGAAGGAACACTGATCATTTATAAAATTAAGTTTTACTGTGGATACTGCTCTACCCTCTAAAATGGCTAATAAATGTCGTTTCTCGTGACAGGGTCAGAAACACCAAGGAGACTTGTTTGTTTGGAAGCACCGCCGTCAGCACAGTGCAGACATCCACGCGGGCCGCTGGCTGCCTCCCTGAGTTCTATCAGAACCAAGAACCGCCCTCGGGCAGCCGAGAAGCTCAGGGGAGTTTTGTCCATGGGGCAGTCCTGGTGACCCCGAGAACGTCTCCCACCCCTCGCATCCTCCTCCGAGTGCCACGGGAATGGGGGAGACACTCCAGGCGTGTGCTGTTAAAGGGGAGAGCTCTGACCTGCCAGCGCAGATACTTATAATCCATGTGCCCCACAAACAGAGACTTGGTCGTAAACGCATAGGGCTGGACATCCACATCTGCTCTCGTCACCTAAAACAAAGCAATCACACAAGTTCCAAACCTCATTCTCCCTCAAATAAGGTAAATGTGGCACCTATGTGTTATTAAGACTAATGATTGGGATCCCTGGGTGGCGCAGCGGTTTGGCGCCTGCCTTTGGCCCAGGGCGTGATCCTGGAGACCCGGGATCGAATCCCACGTCGGGCTCCCGGTGCATGGAGCCTGCTTCTCCCTCTGCCTGTGTCTCTGCCTCTCTCTCTCTCTCTGTGACTGTCATAAATAAAATAAAATAAATTTTAAAAATAAATAAATAAATAAATAAATAAATAAATAAATAAATAAATAAATAAAAGACTAATGATTTTGGCATTAAAACAAAACCAGGGGCAGCCCAGGTGGCTCAGCAGTTCAGCGCAGCCTTCAGCCCAGGGCCTGATCCTGGAGTCCCCGGATCAAGTCCCACATCAGGGTCCCTGCAGGGAGCCTGCTTCTCCCTCTGCCTGTGTCTGTCTGTCTCTCTCATGAATAAATTTTAAAAATCTTAAAGGAGGGATCCCTGGGTGGCGCAGCAGTTTGGCGCCTGCCTTTGGCCCAGGGCGCGATCCTGGAGACCCGGGATCGAGTCCCACGTTGGGCTCCTGGTGCATGGAGCCTGCTTCTTCTTCTGCCTGTGTCTCTGCCTCTATCATAAATAAATAAAAATTAAAAAAAAAAATCTTAAAGGAGACAGACCTCACACAATCACACTGCTGAGGACAGAAGCTGCCACTCCCTGATGGTCGGACAGGCTCCACTCCCTCATGCCACAGGCCCGTGCAGGGACACTGCAAATCAGACGGGGAGGTGAGGGGCCTGGTACTCGGAGCATCCGTTAGCTTCTGCTCTGATCCACCCCAGCCCCGGTGATACCCCACAAACTTGCTGTGAAGACAGAAATGCTCACTGCTGATCCACCAGCCACACGGTCCCACAAACTCTCAAAATGTGGTCGGTGCAACCGAGGAACTGTTTACTGTTTAATTCTAACTTTCTTTTTTAAAGATTTTATTTATTTATTCATGAGAGACGCAAAGAGAGAGGCAGACACAGGCAGAGGGAGAAGCAGGCTCCGTGAGCCCAATGCAGGACTTGATCCCAGGACTCCGGGGTCACGCCCTGGGCTGACAGTGGCGCTAAACCACTGGGTTACCCAGGCTGCCCTATTCTAACTGATGAAGGGGCCACTGGCTCACAAGCGTTTGAGCCATCAGCTCGGTCATCACGTGTCATGTCAGCACAACTTGGGGACAAAATAAAAACCTGCAAATTGGCTTAAAGTCGAAGTGTTCCTGGCAGCAAGCAGTCACACATACGTAACTGCTGTTGTTTGGCACCTGAGCTGTTGCTGGTTGTGAACATACTTTTTATTACTTATGAACCAACAATTTATTTTTTTTACGGATTTATTTATTTATTTTAGAGGGCATGCACTGAAGAGCATGACTGGGAGGGGCAGAGGGAAAGAGAGAATCTCAAGCAGACCCTACTGCACAGGAGCCTGATGCAGGGCTCCATCTGACAACCCTGAGGTCGTGACCTGAGCAGAAATCAAGAGTTGGATGCTAGCAGACTGAGCCACCTGGGCGCCCCTCCGTTGCTATCTCTGCTCAGGTCCCTCAAGCTCAGCTTCGTTGTCTTGAAGCATGAAGTTACTAAATAGTGTCAAGTCCCAATTAATAAACTCACTCAAGTAAAGAGTAGCTCAACCACTCCCCACTACGTGGACCAAATACTTCACATGAGAAGTGGCCCATCAACCAAGGGGACATTCACCCACGAAATAGGAAGCCCAACTCAGCGAGTGCAGCCCGCCACAGTAGGCACGGGCACGCCCAGACTAGGCTGAGACAGCACGTCCTGGGAGAGGCTCTCTGTGTGTTAACAAAACTGTACCTGAACATCTTCAATCCCTTAGAAACTTATGAAACATGTACCAGAATAGAAAATACAATGTTTTTTGTAACAGCAATACAAATGTGGGTTCAGATGAACTTAATCCTCCCCTCAAGTAAAGGGCTGTGAGAGCCAAGGGCAGTATGACTCAAGGACTAATCGGCTGGTCATCCTCCCCATGGGGGCAGGACACAGCAGCCCTCAGGCCTCAAGTCCTTGGTCACCTGCCTTATCAACAGAGACTAACCTTATTGATGAAGCTGGACTTGCCAACGTTCGGGTATCCACAGAGAAGCAGGGTCCTCGTATTCGGGTCAATAGTTGGCAGACGGGACAGATGCTGGCGCACTGTGAGGTTCAGATTGCATATACTTAATTTCGCAAGAACAATCAAGAAACACTTTAAGATACGCTTCTCTTAGTTGGACTACAGTTTTATTAACCCCGCTCCAACGCTCTGCCATTCCGACATACAGAATGTGAGAAACAGGAAAAATATAAACAGGAAAAGGATTGGCTACAGGTGCACCACAGTACACAGGAGAGCATCTCCCCAATCTGGCTGTACCCAGAATCCCAGTCAACAGGTCAGAAGTGGAGGGAGAAACACACGTCTAAGTGCCCAGACCACTCTTACTAAGTGAGATGGTACTGGAAAGCATGTCTGAAGCATGCGTGCGTGCCACCGCTTCCTGCCCAGGCCATGGGCTGTTTCCACACAAGGACCACGTGCCTCATCGGCAAGGCACAGTCACGCCACTAGACTACCCTCAAGAATAAGCAAGAGAGATGCAGGATGCACTGCAAGGCAGAGGAGCACAACTTGTTACAAATTATTTGCAAGATGTGGGGGAGGGGGAAAGAAAATCAAATGACTTTACATTTGTAGCACAAAAATATATGTAAAAAGCCAAAAACTGTTTCATAAAAAATACTACACTAATTCAGAACTGTTCTCTTAAATAAAAATACCACTTAACAAAACTGGAGTAGCAATTTCATGCTAACACATATTACAAAGCTTTTTTTTTTTTTTTTCGGAAAGATTTGGGTGTGTGTGCTCAGGGGAGCCAGGGGAGGGCAGAGGGAGAGACTCTCAAGCAGACTCCCTGCTGAGCAGAGCCCGACAGGGGCAGATCCCATGACCCTGGGATCATGACCTGAGCTGAAACCAGAAGTCGGACACTTGACCAACTGAGCCACTCAGGCACCCTATATTGCAAAGCTTGGAAGAAAAAAAAAGTTAAAATCTCAATAGATAAAAAACCATGGGTCATTTCCCGCCCCCCATATTTTCGGGTATTTTCTTGTGATTTATAACATATGTGCCTTATGTACTATTAAAAGAATTTGTGTTTGCCACATTTAATAGTACTAGTGCTTTGTAAGAATTTTATTTTTTAAAAAAGATTTTTTTTATTTATTCATGAGAGACCCAGAGTGGCAGAGACAGGCAGAGGGAGAAGCAGGCTCCCTGCGGGGGGGCCTGATGCGGGACTCGATCCCAGGACCCCGAGGTCATGCCCTGAGCTGAAGGCAGACGCTCCACCGCTGAGCCACACAGGGATCCCCAGCGTTTTCACTAACTGCTTTTTTGATAATAACTAGCCTGCTGGAATTTCTCATAAGCTGGGTGGGAAAAGTAATTTGATCCTGTAAGATCTAAAATGAAACAAAACAAACATTCCAAAAATAAGTTCTTGACAAAAATCAAGAACCAGAACAGTACACAGTAACCACCGTTCTTGCTTACGGACAACAGATACCTTGCTCCAGGTACTCCAAACTCTGCTTCTGTCTCCGGATGATTGTACACATCCGCCCGAGGGCAGCACGCTTCAGCTGCTTGCAGCGGTACAGAGAGTCTCCGTACTTCATAAGCCGCACGTAATCTTTGGCCACACTTGAAGAAATCAGAACAAACACACGAAAGGTTTTTCACTTTGGTCAGTAATTCAAAACCTACTATGATAAGAAAATACCTACTTGTCCACTAAGTTTTTGGCAATGTTTATTTGTCCCAGAGCCAACTTGTAATGATCCTTGTCATAGAGAATGTTCATCAAATCGGCATAAAACGGATGAATATCCTAGAACAGAAACAAAGCAGTGTTTTGGCACAGGAGTCTCATCTCAACATGTCAGTAATTCTGGAGGTCACTTCTGTCTGCCCCACCGTGCCCCCTTCATCTCTCCCACGGCCCCAGCCAACTCTCCACTTGTGCATGCGCCCCCTCCCCCACTTCTCAAGACCCGAATCCATGCCTGCAGACATGCGGTCATTGTACCCCGTCCCCCCAAATGTAAAGGTCTGCAAGCCCCTTTGGCCCCCGACCCTCTGCTCCTGTCTTGGCAGGAATCACAGGAATGGCTCTTTTCTTCCCTAAACCCAATCGCGCCAGGAGCGTGTCCACCAATCATCAGCTCAGACCCTCCCCAAACTCCTTTCTTCCTCCCAGAATTCTGCAGCCAGCCAGCCACTCAGGCTTCGTGAGGCTTCCTATCAGCTGCCCCCAGGACCAACCTTCTGCTCCTGCAGGCTCGTGCTCCCACCCAACACTCAACACCAGCGTTCCCGGGGGCATTTCTCTCTCCACACTCATGTCCTGGGGGACTTCGCGTGGATCTAGGAGCACGGACGTCTCCAGGCCAGAGCGCTCATAAACCTCCGCTTGCATGTCTGCGCAGATGTCTGACCCACACTTCGGATCCCTCCTCCTCCTCCAGCCTCCCCCGCCCCCGTGTGGACAGATGGCCACCCTGCTGTCGCAGGTGCTCCGGGCCACCCGCCCTGTGAGCAAACCCACGAGTTCTTCCTCTCAAACACTCCACTTTCCAGCACCACAGATGTGTAACTCGGTGCATCACCTTCAAGTGGTCTGCTCCCCCCAAAGGCCGCTCGGCGGCATGAGGCTCAACTTGGAAGGCCTAAGGACAGAACTCACACCCTGCAGCAGCCAGCTGGCCCGCACATCCGCCCGACCCAGCCCGGGTACTCTCTCTCCACCACCCTACTCCACCGCCTGGGTCTTGATGGCTGTCGTGCTCCCAGGGCCTGAACAGAACCCAGACACGTCAATCACTGCGCGAGCGCAGCTACTCTAATATTCTCAGCTTAAAAAATGTGGGTGGGGTGGCATCTGGGGGCTCCGTCACTTAAGCACCTGACTCTTGGTTTCAGCTCAGGTCATGAGGCTCGTGGGATCGAGCCCCACGTCCATGCTGAGCACGGAGCCTGCTGCAGATTCTCTTGTGCTTCTTCCCAAGAAACTTCTAGGGTTCTCACCCTTTCCCCAGAAGCTTTCACGTGTTCAAGCGGCCTCTAGCGAGCACCTGCGGCATGCCGGGCCGGTCAGCTAGCACAATCTCCGCTCTTATTTTAAGCACACCTGTAATGGTTTAAAGGAACTCGTCCCCTCTGCCTTAACCTAGCTTTGTGGGCCATCTTGGGACAGTGGCAAATGCAGACTCGCCCCCTGTACTGCTGACCCGCCCTCACACCACCCTGCAGCGGTGTGACCTGCACAGCGACCTCACACGCAGTGCCTGCTCTCGCTTTCTCCGGCTCCGTCAACGGGCAAACTCGACTACGCCGGAAAGGCTTCAACTGTTTTAGCTTAATGCACAGACCGTAGCACCCCCCCCCAGGCCACAAAGAGGCCCACGCCAAGCTGAGCATGATCAGTGGCGGACCTCGGGCCACCGAAGCGACCTGAGGCCACAGGAGAAAGAGCCTTCCCAACAGGGAGGGAGGAAGGTCACGCCCGCTGGCGGGCCACCAGGCGCAGTGCAGGCTCTGGGAGAGCCGAGCTGGTTGGAGAGAAGGCCTGCGGCACAGCTCCGGACCCCGGTACGTGGGCTCTGGCTGCGGGACAGGAATCCAAACACCTGCGCTCTGTGCCCAGCTTTGCCACCAACTCAGGAAGTGTGACGGGTGCCGTGTGTCAGGGAAATACCTGAACCGGCTGCAGACACCGGTGACCTGAACGCTCACGCTCACACCGTTACTGCAGGGTCCCCGGGGCACTTACGTCTAACTTGGGGAAGTCCGTTAGAATCTGTGACAGTCGGTCATGGTAATTCTGCTGAGTGAATTTGACCTTCCTCATGTAAAAATGTCTAATGCGGTGGATTTGGTAATGTTTGTGGACGACCGTCGGAGTCTTGCGTTGAGTCTTCGACAAGGTCAGGTCGATAAAGTCCTGCAACAAAATCAGACACAGGAGATCCAGCAAAAGTGTACGCTTCTTACCCGTTCATCTGAAGCCCTCTTAGAAGACCAACCGTACCGTATGTGTAGAACTACGGATTCCTAACTAAATCTTTAATTTCTTATATTCAACTGTTTGTTCGTGTTCATAGTTTCAAGCCTTTAAAAAACCACTTAACAGCTAGCTACCAGGACCAGTCCCGCCCCTAACCTCTCCAGGCCGTCTTCCCAGCACGGCTGCTCCCCCTGTAGACCGGTGCCTGAAGCATAAGTCAGAGGAAAACGCTCGGAGGGAAAACAAGTCCTGCAGTTTCAGTTCGCAGGTCTTTGTGGAAACACGGACGTCAGTAAGACTGACACCCGCTCGGTGGTCTCCCAGGTCGCAGAGGCCGCGAGGACACAGGGTCTCGCCTGAAGCGCCCCCGCGGTCAGGCCGAGACAGGGACCTGCTGGACCCGCACGGCCCTCCCCCTCCCCCCTCCCCCCTCCCCGTGGCCCGCCGGGCGGGGCCAAGGGACCCTACCGCACCTCCCGTCCTCTGGGGGGAGGGCCCTGCGCACAGGACCCAGCCTGACCCGGCCCTGGAGACGACCCCCGACCCCAGGGGGGACCTGACCCCGAGGGAGGAACGTGACCCCCGAGCGGGGGACCAGGACCCTAGGGAGGGACCCGTGGCCCCGAGAGGGGACCCAGGACCTCGAGGGGGGGACCCAGGACCTCGAAGTGGGGGACCCCTGACCCCAAGGGGGAGGACCAGGACTCCGAGGAAGGAGCCCGCGACCCGAAGGAGGAACCCAGGACCCCGAGGAAGGAACCCCCGACCCGAGGGAGGCCCCTCCGCGTCCCCGGGGCCCCGCTAAGCCAGGCGGCCCTAGTCCGGAGACTATGTGCCGTAAGGGCGGTGGGCGCTGGAGGCGACCCGGTGCCCCCGAGACGCAGGCCCGGCCCGGCCCGCCCCTCCGCCGCCTACCTTGGCGGACGGCACCACAGTGATCTTCTTGAAGTTGTAGTGCGCCATGCCGGCTGCCAGCCACGCGGGACGGCGGGGGCGGGACTTCCGCCGGGGAGCCGGACTTCCGCCGGATGCGCGTCACTTCCGGGAGCTCCGGCGTCCTCGGGCGCGGCTTCCGGGTGTCACGGCGCCCCCTCCCGGCCGGAGGTCCCGGGGGGGTGGAGGGGGGTGGAAGGGGGTGGGTGGGGACGGGGCGGGATGGGGCGGACAGGCCTGCGGGGCGGGGACCCGGAGCTCAGGGTCCTCGGAGGACGTGGTGTCTGGGGGTCACGGGCCCGGGAACTGGGGAGCCCGGAGGACTCGGGGGTCGGGGCGCCGGGGTGTCGGCGGGGGATCCGATGGGGAGCGAGGCGGAGGCCGCGGTCAGCTGGGGCGGGCGGGGGCGAGGACAAGCCCTGGGGCCCGCGTCCGCGCAGCGCCTCCGCCCGCTGGGCGCCCCGACCCCCGTGACTCGGCCGTGAGGTTCCGGCTGCCCTGCGGGACTCCGCCCCCGGGCGCGCCGGCCCAGCTCTTCCCGCGCCCCGCCGGCTCGGCCCGACCCGGCGCCCCAGCCGGCGTCTCCCCGTCGCACGCGTTCGCCGTCACTCGTGACCTGCCCGCGTGCGGGACTCCGGGGCGTATCGGCCTCCCGGCCCGCGAGAGGATGCGCGATCGCCGACCCCGACCCCCCGGACTTCGGGCCCAGAGCGCGTGGCTCCGACGGGGCGCCCGGGGCGCAGGGACAGGCGGACGGGGACGGTAGGGCGGCGGCGAGCGGCGGGGCTTCGGCTCCCCCCACATACACCCGCGCCGCCCCCCGCACCGCCTCCCCTCCCCCACCCGCCTCACACCCCGCCCCCCCACACCGCCTCTCCCCCTCCCGCCTCACACCCCGCCCCCCGCACCGCCTCTCCCCTCCCCCTCCCGCCTCACACCCCGCCCCCCCGCACTACGTCCCCCTCCCGCCTCACGCCCCGCCCCCACACACCTCCTCTCCCCTCCCCCTCCCGCCTCACACCCCGCCCCCCGCACCGCCTCACGTCACACCCCGCCCCCCCGCACTACGTCCCCCTCCCGCCTCACGCCCCGCCCCCACACACCTCCTCTCCCCTCCCCCTCCCGCCTCACACCCCGCCCCCCGCACCGCCTCACACGTCACACCCCGCCCCCCCGCACTACGTCCCCCTCCCCCTCCCGCCTCACGCCCCTCCCCCACACACCTCCTCTCCCCTCCCCCTCCCGCCTCACACCCCGCCCCCCGCACCGCCTCACACGTCACACCCCGCCCCCCGCACTACGTCCCCCTCCCCCTTCCGCCTCACACCCCGCCCCCACACACCTCCTCTCTTCTCCCCCTCCCGCCTCACACCCCGCCCCCCACACCGCCTCTCCCCTCCTCCTCCCTCCTCACACCCCGCTCCCCTGCACCAACTCCCGACCCCCGCAGCACCTCCCCCTCCCCCTGCCTGCCTCACATCCCGCACCGCCTTCCGCACCGCCTCCCATCCCCCCCTCACAGCTCGGCCCTCGCTGGTCCCCGCGGCCGGTGACCCCTGCCCCTCCCCCGCCCGCTCCCCTTGTTGAGAACCAAAGCGCGAGCAGCCCCGCTGCAGCCGCCCCAGCCCCTCGGGCGGGCGGGCTGCGGGGTCAGAGCCCGGGACCCCGCCGGCAGGGACCGCAGGCGAGCGAGCCCAGGACCCGGCGCAGGACAGCCCGGAGGACGCCGGGGCCCCAGGTAGCCTGCGGCCAGGCTGTCGAGGAGCCCGCGGAGCGGGGGAGGACAGGGCAGCAGGTTGCGGTCCACGCTCCGCGCACACGCGCTGTCACCACCGCCCGGCCCCTGGCGCTCGGCCCTGGTTTCTTCACCCACAGCCTGACCCACACCTGCTGGCCCACGGCCTCCTGCCCAACGGCTTCCTGCCCCACGGCCTCCTGCCTCAGGGCCTCCTGACCCACAGCCTCCTGACCCACACCTGCTGCCCCACGGCCTCCTGACCCATGGCCTCCTGTCCCACGGTCTGCTGACTCAGGGCCTCCTGCCCCACGGCCTCCTAACCCAGTCTCCTGCCCCACGGCCTCCTGCCCCATGGCCTCCTAACCCAGTCTCCTGCCCCATGGCCTCCTGACCCAGGGTCTCCTGACCCACGGCCTCCTGCCCCACGGTCTCCTGACCCACGGCCTCCTGTCCCACACCTCCTGGCAGTGGTCTACTGCCTTGGATCAATGCCTGAACTGCTGGGCCAGGGAACGGAGGCTGAGTCCATGCCACTTGGTTGCTGGTGTGATCGGTTATGAAGGGACCTCCCCGACGGGTAAAGAAGCAGAGGTTTACTTGTCGTGGTTTTCCTTTCACGTGACAGTACAAATCCGAGGGAGCATCACTGTCGCGCTGTCGCTCAGTGTCTCAGCAGCTGGCGCTGTGTGGCCGAGGGAGCACAGACAGGGGGCTCCCGGAGGACCGTCAGGTGCGTCCACCGCTCGGGGGGCTGCGGGCGCGGGGCTGGCACGGCCGCTCAGCTGAACACCCGGTGCCGTGGAAGTGGCCGGAGCTTGGGGCTCGTAAGGACACCGCGGCCCACGGCCCTGTCTCGTAGCCTCATCGTGAGGGCTCGGGTCTTCACCACATGGATTCCCGGGCACACGCTCCATCCCTCGTACCCACTGGCGGACGTGGTCCCCTTGACCGCTGAATTTATGCCGCGTCTGTTAACCCAGTCCCGTGAGTGTCGTTGAATGTGCAGGGCAGGAATGGGACAGACGCCGCCCTACCTCGGCCAAGGCGGGAGTCCGTGGGGTCGTGCTCACCCAGTGCGGGAGGTGACGCACCAGAGCCATCCCCAGCGGTGTAACGTGCCCTTCAGAGCCACACGGACTGCGGCGGGGCCTGGGGCCCGTGTCCGCGCTCTCGGCCAAGGTGCTCGATCTCATTAAGCCTCGCTATTTTCCCTTAGAAATCGGGGGTGATGATGACACCTGCAGAATCGGGCTGGGGTGAGGCCAGGTGAGCGGGCGTGGGGCTCCAGTTGGTGCTGGCGTGGCAGGCATGCGGGGCCCGAGCATGGGCGCTACGGGTGTGCCCCCTGCCCGGTGCCAGCGACGTTCCCGGGCGCTGAGTGTTAAGCCCCGGGCTCCCTACGATCGCAGTGCGGGTACCCGTCCTCCGTGCCCGTGACGCCACCTGCCCGCAGGAGCTCAGGGGGGTGATGGATCGTCCGTCGTACAGATGAGAGCGTGGACTTTGCAGAGGTCAGGGGGCGCGTTCACTGTCACACAGCCGCGAGCGGCGCAGCTGGGACGGAGCCCAGGGCCATCTTCCTCTTGCGCGACGCTGGGAGCGACTGTCCTTGAGCCCTTCCAGCCACTGCTTTATCCAGTGCTGGTGCAGATGCTGAGGGACGGCACGGGAGCAAATGCCGCGAACAGTCCTGTGACAACACCACACCCTGGCCGGGTGTCCATGCACGGGTTTGCGGGGGGACAGGCAGGCGGGCCGGGGGGGCAGCCTCCTTGCTCGCGCCGCAGCAGTCAGGAGACGCCGAACCCCAGCGCAGTACGGGGGCCACTCTGCCCCAGAGCTCGTGGCCAGGCCTGCCCGGTTCACTGTTCCCTAAAGGACTTTGGTTTCGATAAAGTCTTGCATCTCTTTTCTAGAAGAAAATAAAAGGTAATGACCAAAGGTCTCTAATCTGTGCACTTTGGCTTCCACGACTAATTTCTAAGGGATTCCAAAGTACCTGCAGGGAGAGTTTCTTGAGATTGATATTCTGGGGCGCCCGGTGGCTCAGTGCGTTAAGCATCCGCCTTCGGCTCGGGTCATGCGCTCAAGGCCCTGGGATCGAGCCCCACGTAGGGCTCCCTGCTCAACGGGGAGCCTGCTTCTCCCTCCCTCTCTGCCTCCCTCTCTGACCCTCCCCATCTTGTGCTCTCTCTCCTTCTATCAAATTATTGAAATCTTAAAAAAAAAAAATTGGCATTCTGCATGACACCCAAAGACCAAGAGATGCACGGACAGTTTCACGTTGCAGCAGACATCTGAGGTCTTGGTACTCGTGCTGTCTACCCCTCAGGTAAAAGCAGCAACAACATCCACTTTGATGACACTGTCACAAGTTTATTATTGACTATGAAGTTCTGCATGTGAAAGCATGCTGCCCTTGCAGTCTCCATTTCCCACCCTGCCTGCCACCAACTTTTGTAGTAGCAGCCAGCTAAGTGCCTTCCCATTATTTGTTTTGCACACACACGTAGCCGCCCAGGAGGATGTATTGGTCTGCGTCATCTGAGTTACGTGGTGGGAACACACAGCGCCCTGATCGCAGCATTGTGTTATATGTCTTGTGCTGCCTGGAGCCATCGTCAGCGGCAGGGGCTCTGTGCTGGATGGCCACCTAGGGGACAGACCACCTGAGCAAACGCTGCCAGTTGTGCCGGGAAAAGAGACGTTTGACACTTTAGTATTTCTCCCTCGATTCCTCAGCCAGCCGCAGCCACATGGGGCAGGATGCAGGAGGAAGGGCAAGAAGCAGTTATTTGCCAACAGTGCCAATTCCCACCGTCCTGGCCTTTCAAGTGGTCACTCCATAAGAGTGGGCTCAATCAATACCTCAAGTATTGTTTTAAGATTGTATTTATTCATGACAGACGCACACACAGAGAGAGAGAGAGGCAGAGGGAGAAGCAGGCTCCACGCAGGGAGCTGCAGGGAGCTCAACACGGGACTGGATCCCGGGACCCCGGGGTCATGGCCTGGGCTGAAGGCGGAGCTGAACTGCTGGGCCACCAGGGCTGCCCATAACTCAAGTATTGTACAACATGGAAGATAATACCAAAATACACTATCAAACTAGAAAATTTGAATTCACAACAAAGCTGATGAAGGGCAGGCAATAACCCTTTCCTGTTTATCCACCCCCAGCTCGCAACCACACTGGCTAACAGAGGTACAAACCTTCATACTATTTATTCCCCCAAAACGTCACAAACATAGCAGCGTCTCTGGGAGCTGAGAAGTGTGTGTTCTGAGCTCTTCCGAAACCACGAGAGGACCCTAGTGAGTAAGCCCTACCTGCTGCTTTAGGCTGTCTTGCTTCCTTCTGCTACAGTCGGCTTCCACAGATAGGAGTCTTCGGAGCTCCCTTCCCATTGGGACTAATTGAGATAAGGTTCTATTTTTATTTTATTGAGTTGTGCTCATTTTCAAAATTTCAACAGCAGAGTGCCATGCCAACATTCAGTAAACGTCAGTTAAAACACTCAGAATGGAAAAGATCTAGAATAAGCACATGAAGGATGGAGAAAATAGAGTCATAAGGACTTTAAAACCGGTAATAAGTCCACAGGCAGAAGGCGCATCGTGACTGGGTATCTTGGGCCGCGCCCTGTGCCCTGCTGTGTTGGCCTCACCTCCATGGCGTGCTCCCTGTTTGCGGCCTGGCACGACTAGCGGCCTTTCCCCCTTTCACTTCACTGGCCCACTCTGTGATCCTTACTTTAAGCAAATGTGGTCTAGTCCATTTTATTTTAAAAATGAAATGTGAGTGAGAACATGCTCTGCATCACTGGCCGTCTGGGAAACACAAATCAAAGCCACCATGAGATCCCACCTCACCCCAGTGAGAATGGGGACAATTAACAAGGCAGGAAACCACAAATGTTGGAGAGGATATGGAGCAAGGGGAGCCCTCTGCACTGTGGGTGGGAATGTGACCTGGTGCAGCCACTCTGGAAAACTGTGTGGAGGGTCCTCAAAGAGTAAAAAATAGATCTGCCCTATGACCCAGCAATTGCACTGCTGGGGATTTACCCCAAAGATGCAGATGCAGTGAAACGGCAGGACACCTGCACCCCGACGGACACCGAGGCTGCGGGCCTGTGATCCCAGACCTCAGCCTCCAGTGGCACAGAAGTGGCCTTCGCAGCCCCAACGGGCCACACCACGCTTACAGGTGAGACCACCTGTGCTCCTGTACATCCCCACACAGCCCGGAAATACAGAAGTGTTGCCTTATTAGCAATAACAAGCTTGATACTGGTCATTCCTCTTCTTTCCTCGTAGACGAGTCCTTTAACCTCCCTGCCTCCTTTCTTCATCCGTAAAACGCAAACCGTAACTCAGAGTCACCTACTCGCCGCATGTAACTGTGACACGGTGGCGGCACATGCCCCGGGGGTGTGGGCACGGGGAGGAGGCCCCTGCACCCGAGCCCCGGCAGCTCAGTGGGCCCAGGCACACAGCTCTACCGCTCGCAATCTTTGAAAGGAGCGAGTTGAGCCGGGCCGGGGGCCGGGAGCCAGACTGTTCACAGGAAAGATGCTTTGCGTCTTCCAAATCTACCCGCGTGGGTCACAGTTCCTTCTAACACTGAATGGAAGCGCTGAGACTTTCATTATTTGTATTTAGACAAAAATCGAAGCTAACACGATATGAATGAGATAACGTGTTCTGTGTCTGATACTTTCCTAACGCGCTTTTTTTTTTAATGAACTTTTTCTTTTTTAGAGAGAAGGCAAGGGGAGAGCCTGTGAGCAAAGGAGGGGCAGGGGAGAGGGAGAGAGGGGACCTGCTCAGCGCCCAGCAGGGCTGAATCTCACGACCCTGAGGTCATGACCTGACCTTATTTCCTTTTTTATGACATTTCTAAGGAATTATCTTCGTTATTCCGCTGGGCCATCCTTTTAAATCCCGTTATACCTTATTCAATAATGATGTTAAATTCTCTTTTAATATGGTGACCCAAGACTTTTTAAATTTAATGTAAACCAAAGTTCTCATTATTTGCCATCACATCAATACTTACTATGCTTATTCTACTTAATATCAGCCTAAGATTACTGCAGTTATTTCTAGAAGTTAAAGGGACTAGAAATACGCATCCTGCCATCACCCAGCCCAGGGCTGTCACATGAGCTCCTGGTGTGATGTCCCACCTGCCGTCTTGGGAAGAGGCAGCAAAAATTAACTCAAAATGGATTAAGTACTTAAACGTAACGCTCGTGGCTATAAAAAACCCTTGACTTAAGTCTTGGCAAGGATTTTACAGACAGGACACCAGAGCGCAAAGTAACAAAAGCCAAAATTGACAAGTAGGATTGCATCAAACTAAAAAGCTCCTGTTCGGTAAAGGGAACAACCAACGGAGTAAAAAGTGCCCTTGGGGAGCGGGAGAGAGCACCTGCACATGTGCCCCCGACGGGTCGCGGCCAGAAGCTCACGCTACTCGACAGCAGAAAGCACAGGCAATCCGATTTTTTAAATGAACAGAGCACTTGGACAGACATTCCTCCAAAGACAAGATCCAGACGACGCACAGGTACACGGAAGGAGGCTCGACATCACAGGTCATCAGGGAAATGGGCATGGAAACCATGGTGAGGTCCCGCCTGGCAGTGTCGTGAGGCCGCGGAGACACGGGAGGCCGTGGGCCCTGTGGCAGGAGCGCAGGCTGGTGCGGCCGCGTGGGGAACGATGGGGGGGGCCTCAAAACGGAGCTACCCTCCGACCCCACAGCCCCGCTGCTGGGAATCTGCCCAAAGGAAGTGAAACGGGGACACTGCAGACACGGGCAGGCCCATGTCACTGCAGCAGGTGCACAAGGCACGCTCTCTGCACACCAGGGCAGGGGTGAAGGCCGCAGATCCGCATAGACGGAAACGCAGCGCAGAAGCAAGGCCTGCCGGGAGCGACGACGCGGGCCTCTGGGGGACGTTATGAGGGTGAAGGGAGTCGGACAGGCACCCACGGTGTCACGAGCTAATGGAATCCAGGACATAAGACTCGACGACAGCGGGACGGTGGTGGCCAGGGGCGGGGGGTGGGAGGCGTTGCTTGAGGGACAGACTGTGGGCCACCAGAGGGTCAGGGCCCGGGACCTAACGGACCGTGGTCACGGCACGAGGGTGACGCTGGGTGCACAGAGGGACCACAGACCGTCGAGGGGCTGGGCGCTGCGCCTGGGCCAACAGGACACCGCACTGACCAGCTGCAGCGTGAGAATGGAAACAGTCGAGAGGCAAGAGGTCAAAAAACCTCCAGTTAATGAGGCCAATTCCTGGCGACCGAGTGTCAGCGGGCGGCCAGGGTCTCGTGGTGCAGGTGACAAAGCGAGCCCTGCAAACACCCCCGACAGCCCAGGCTGGCCCAGCGCAGCCCACACCTCCATCCCCCCATGGCCGTGGTCCCGCCACCCTGCTGAGGACACACGGTCCAACCGCCCACCGCGCCCAGCGCTCCCGCGGCTGCGCCCTTGTTTCCCCGAGGAAACGGCACCTCCTCCATTTCCCCAAATCCAAGGTTTCTGCATTTGAGGCCGCGGCCCGGGACATGGCAAGGACCACAGGCCTGGCCCCAGGGCACGCGCTTGGGTCCTGCCGATGTTGACCAACCGGCAGCCGCGTAGCATCACTACTGGTGCGTGAAACTGCGAGCGCTGCGTGGACAGGACCGTGTGCGGAGAGCCACGAGCCCGCAGCCCCGCAGGAACCGCCTCCCGTGAGCAGGCTCGGTCCCGGGGGCCCTGAAACCGCCGCACGGTCAGGTCTGAACGTCAGTCCCAGGCCTCGCGTCTGCCCACCTGCTCCAGCCTGATTGAGGGGCCTGATCTGGGGCCTGATTTGGGGGGGCCTGGACCAGGGCGGGGGGGCATGATCCGGGGGGCCTGACCATGGGGCCTGATCAGGGGGCCTGACGGGGAGGGGCTCATAGGGGGGGGGCTTGATCCGGACCCACGGGCAGCGACAGCAGGCAGTGACACCCGGTGGGACCGACCGCACCTGGCCCCGTGCTCCAGGCCCTTGGCGCACATCCGCCCGCATCCGCCGCTTGCAGTGCCTCGTCTACGGGTCCATCAACATGAGGTGATACTTGTGTCCGATGACGTCTTTCTGGACCTTCATGAGCAGAAATGCAGCCGAGGCGTCCACACTGCCCGACTGCCACCCGGTGGCGACTCCACACCCGGCGCTTGGCCGCCTGCACTGGCTCCACTACTTTATCACCGGGATGGTCTGGGCCGTGGCGGACACAGGTTACCCCTCGGGGACAGGAGAGCACAGGATGCTCTAACCCGCGGTGGCCTCCACACAAGGCAGAGGCTGGTGTGAGCGCCATGTGCTGCCCAGTGTGCGCCGAGCCATCATCCCCAGGTCACTGTGTCACCATGCCGGGATGCCGTTGCTGCTCTGCTCAGCCGTGGAGACGCGTGGGCCCCTGCAGCCCTGGCCCGTGTGCCCGCGGGCACTCCCTGCGCTGCCAGCTGTGGGGACTTGTGGCCATATGGCTCTGCCTTCCCGAGGCTGGGGCTGCGGTGGCAGCAGCGCCAGGAGCGCCTGGCGGCCCGGGAGCATGGGTCACCCCTGTGTCACCCCAGCACCTCGGCTTCTGCGCTAACTCCCGGCTGAAGGTCACCTGTTCACACCTTTCAGATCTGAGGCTTTAAACTAGGACGCAGACTAGGAGGTGCTACGGCCATGGCACTGGGGCCCGCGAGAGGCTGGCAGAGGGTCCCTGGTCTGTTCTGGGGACACCACTTGCAGACCTGATGGAGGCCTTGGTGTCTGCTGCCCGAGGCGGCAGTGACACGGCCATGAGGACACATCGGGGGGGTAGGGCTCCCCACGACCCGGCACTGGGAACGCCCCTGGTGCTGATGTATAACCACGCACGTCAGTGCGGCCCCCACACCAGCACTGCCTTGTGAGCCACGCGGTGGCATCCGAAGCTTGGTTTTGGCCACAAGCCGCCTCTCTTATAATCTGTAAAATTAAAGAAATGATGAGAATATGAAAAACCAAGAAGCAGACACCCCAACCCCAAGCCGCAGATCAGATTCGAGGACATCGGGAGATACTTCGCCTGTGTGTGGATAATAGGACACGAGCTGGGGAGGGTTTCCTGCCTGCAAGGAGCCGGTGCATGCTGGCGACAGCGGGGACAGTGTGCAACCTCCGAGCTCTCCGCTGTTCCCGTCAGGGCCACGTACCTTCCGCGAGTCCTCGTGCACCGTGCAAATGACCCCACGCAGGGGGGAGACGGGCCCTGGGGCCGGGGCGGGGGCACGCATGTTACGCGCCAACCAGAGGCAAGGTGGGGGCGGGCAAGGTCCCCGCACACTGGCGGCCTCTGACCCAGGAGCCGCCCCGCACCCCCGCGCTCCCCGCGGAGCCCGCAGTCAGGAACCTCCTTGGGGCGCCGATCGCAGGCCCGCGGGGTCCTCCCACCGCCCGGCTCCACAGCCTCCCCCTGGGGCAGCAGAGCACCTGCTGAGGCTGCGCTCACGGCGGGGGGGGGGGGGGGGGTGCACAGGGGCGGCACCCTTGACCCCAGGAAGGACGGCGGGGCTCCTCCAGTGGTTCCCGCGCTCACCACCTCACACGATGGCGGACGCTTCGGGCAGATTTTCTGGAGGATGCGCCACAGCCCCGCCCCCCCCGCCCCCCTCCGTTCTGGGACATCTCCCCCCGGGCTGCACCAAGCCCAGCGCTAGCGAGTCCCAGCTGGGGGACCTGAGCGTGGTGCCCATGGCAGGTCGGCCTGGCCCCGAGGTGGTCGGTAACCGTCGCCGACGGTTATTCACCTCGGGATTATTGAGGTGTCGGGGTCAGGGGGACGCCGGGCCCAGGCCCTGAGCAGCTCTTGGCCCCATGCCCGCGGCAGGGCCCACGTTTGGGCTCTGTGCGCCCCGGGAGGGTGCGTGGGCCCTGAGTCCTTGGAGAGGCCCCAGGGAGCCGGGGCAGGCAGGTCTCCCCACGCCCCGCGCTGTCCCAGTGCTTGCTGTGTCGCCGAGGGCACCATTGGGTTTGAACCCCTCGGGCTCCAAGCGTTTGCATCTCCGGCCAAACGGGGAGCGGGGAGCACAGGTCGGCCTCCGAGGAGCGGGCACCCGCGGGCCCAGGGTGCACAGGCCCACCGCCGGAAGCAGCATCCGCACGTCCAGCGAGCATGTAGCTGAGAGCCTGAGGGACGGTGCTTGGACGCGCACAAGTGAGTGGCCGTCACCCGGACTCACTGCTAAGGCCTGGCTGATCCGGGAGCTTGGGTACCGAGGTCCACTTCCTTCCTTCCTTTATTCAGAAGTCTTCCGTGTGGCCCGCGTGGTGCCCGGCGGAAGGCGTGTGCTCAGCACGGTGGCGCCGCGGTCCTGTCCCCACGTGAGGGCGTCACCAGGCCACGGGATGGGCCGCGCCGAAGGCCAATGAGCTGAGTGGCGTTGGCAGGCCGGGCGCAGGTGGCTCCAGGGGCCCCACAGGGGGACGGCAGGGCGGTGACAGGTGTGCTTGGCTGCTGCGAGGACAGGACGGAGGCGTGGGTGGGCGGCAGAGGCTTCAAAGGGCAAGGATGGAGCTTCCTGACCGTGCGGAGGGGCGGCCCCGCGACACCCTTCCCGGCCAGCAGCCTGGAGGACCGAGGGCTCCGCCTGCCATCGCAACCCTGTCTGCAGCCACCGTCCCGTGCCAGCCGGTTCATCCCCGGAGCTGAGAAAAAACCGCCGAGACGTGGCCCTAGACCTGCAGAGACAGCCGTGGGGAGGTCATGCTGCCCGTACACGGGTGTGTACGCGGCTGTGCACAGGGACACCCACGCTGTCCAGGCAGAGAGGCAGCATCACAGCGGGCTGGCTCGTCCCTACTGTGTGAGCCGCCCTGGGGCCATCATCCCCCCACGGCCTGGAGGGGACAAGGCCACACACATCCCTCCTCCCGACGCCCCGACTGCACCAGGCTGTGTGCTCCCGGGTGGCCGACACCACTTGCTTGTGTGGGGACGTGGGTACCCTCGGCAGCCCTGGCCCTGTGAGTGGGGACCCACCTGGGACTGGCCATGGCCACACTGTCCGTGGCTTTGGATTCTCTGCTGGATGAGGCAACGCCAGCCCCGAGGAAGACATCAGGCTGCTGTCGTCGGGAAATGTGCCCATCACACTTCCCATCTGAGCGCACATGGACTCGCCTGGGGCCCTGGTGACGGGCCTGCCTTCCTGTCGCCCAGGCCACTCGGGCCACACTTCTGAAGCCTCCTGCAGGCCGTTCTTTGGACGCGCGTCAGCACCCCCTCCCCCCCCGCTCTGCTAACAAGGTTTCTGGGTACCCTTGGGCTGTTCCAGAACGTTCCATCTGGGAGGTGCTGGCAAGCCTGTGGGCACGGGGAACTAACTCAGTGTCAGCGGGTATGCAGCCCCTCTTCTGCCTCTGGGAACCCAGCCATGGTAGGACAGCCCCCTGAATCTCAGGGGCCACTTAGCGCTCCCGCACAACACCTGCCTGGCGCTGAGCCTGCGGGGCGCCTGTGGGGGTGGCGGTCAGGTTTCCCACTCAGCAGGGCCCCCCTGTCCATGACGCTGGGCTCAGCTGCGCCCCGAAGTCCCTGGGACGCTCAAGCAGCTGCTGCAGAGCTGGCGTCCCCCCAGCCCTCTCCCCCATGCGAGGTGCTGCCCAGCGGGAGGAGCACCGGGTGCGACCTGGGAGCCACCCCCGAAGGTGGCGGAGGCTCGTTGTCCCCAATGACACCTCTCCTGCTGGGGGGGCTGGGGCCACGCAAGGGACGGACACTTGGCCTCCCCTGCCTGTTGACACAGGTGCGCAGCCAGGCCACGTGGGCGCCACCCAAGACCCCGACAGGCCTCGCTCATGTCCCCGCAGGGCTGAGCCAGCACCTGTCGCACTCATGGCCGATAGTGTCCCCAGCAGCCCCCTGGGGCCTCGGCATGGAAACCCTCCACCAGGGACCACAAATTCTCCACATTTCATACCTGCCAACACCTATATTTTACAAGTAATAGATTTTTGAAGAGAAAACAAGAGAGCGTCGCAGGGTGAGATCCACACCGCAACCCAGCTGCACTAGCACAACCCTGGTACGTGAAATACGGATGTTCCCGCGGGTCTGGGGGGGTCCTGCGGGGGGGTGCATAGGGTGGGGGTGGGGAAGGGTGGAGGTAGGGGTGGGGGAGGGGGAGGGGGGCGAGCCAGCACCCGGGACTGTGGCGGGCGATGCGGGGCTGTGACGCACAGGCTTTCACGCGGCTTGCCTATTAATCCTGACGCCCAGGCCACAGCCCAGCACAAGGGGACCAGAGCTCCTCGTGTGCAGCTCCTGGGGGCCCATGCGCGGGGATGGGGTGGGGAGGGCGTGCACTGCCACGGTTGCGGGCAGGGAAGGGTGAAGGGTAGGGCAGTGGGCAGCTGCCAGGCCTCCGGCACCTGTGCACACGTGCACACAGCCCGCTCTGCCCTGGGGGTCAGGTCGCCACTCCTCCAGCAGCCTCTGCGCCCACGTCACTAGTCCACATAGGATGCACGTGGCCATGTGGGCTCCGTCGTGGTCCCGAATGCCGGCCCCAGGTCTAAACCCCAGGCGTTGGAGCCAAGGTTCGTGGCGCACTGGACGTGCAAGCCCTGTGGAGGCCTCTGTGTAGCAGCGTCGAGTCTTAGCTGTGGCGGGTTGCATGCGTGGGTTACAAAAAGGAGTCTGCGTGGTTTCCTCGTACTTGTCAGAAGGGTAGTTACTAGGCCACAGTAGTCACGGTCATGGCCACACAGGCCCAGACCAGGCCCCTATGCCTGCCCGGCTGGCTCCCGAGGGGCTCCTGCGGGCTGCGGGCTGCATGCACCTGCCCCCGCACTACCCTGCACCTGCTCCCGCACCTGCCCCCATACATGACATTGTTAAATTTTGTTATTTAATCAGTTTCCGTCTTCACGTGGGAGAAACCTGAAGCCCAGTGACGGTCTGAGACTTGCCACGCAGCTAGTGACGGCACAACCGCAGCTGGAATGCATGTCTCTTCGTGGCCAGGCCAATACTTTTCCACCTTAAGATACTCGAAAGCAGGAGCTTGTCCTCTCCTGGTGCAGGGCAGCCTGCAGTATGAGGCCAGGGCCCCGTGGTGTCTCACTGGACCACAAGGCTTCCTGTCCCCTAGTATTGGAGGAGCCTCTGGTTTATTAAAAACATCTGAGTTGGGGCAGCCCGGGTGGCTCAGCGGTTTAGCACCGCCTTCCACCCAGGGCGTGATTCTGGGGACCCGGGATCGAGTCCTATGTCAGGCTCCCTGCATGGAGCCTGCTTCTCCCTCTGCCTGTTTCTCTCTCTCTCTCTCTCTCTTTCTAATAAATAAATAAATAATCTTTTAAAAAAAAATCTGAGTGCTTCAAGCTTCCTGTCCATTTGTAGCCCAGCATCACAGGAGCTGCTGTGGCCCCGTTTCTGTCCCAGTCTCTGGGTGTCAGGGGTGCTCCTTCAGGGTCACAGAGCAGGATTCCCACTCCTGACTTGCACCAGATAACCCCAAGGAGGGGTGGCGGGTGGCTCACAGCTAAAGCTCCCAACGGAGATGTGTTCATCTAACGTGTGTTTACTTCGCACGAACATGCTTGGCGCTGCTGCGGGCTCTGGCGCACAGGACTGAGCAAATCAGAAGCCCACACAACGGAATGTCACTCAGCCATAGGAAAGAATAAAATCCCGCCATTAGCGGCAACTCAGATGGCCCTAGAGTGTGTTACACTAAGCGAAAGAAGTCAGAGAAAGACAAATACCTTATATCTGGAATCTAAAACACAAAGCAGAAGCAGAAAGAGGCTCATAATTACAAAGACCAAAACAGGTGGTTGCCAGGGAAGAGTGGGTTAGGGAGAAGGCAAAATGGATGAAGGGGGGAAAGGGGGACAAACATCCAGTTATAAAATAAATAAGTCATGGGGGTGAGACGTACAGCATAGGGAATATGGTTGGAAAGAAAATCCTGTGACTCTAACGAATTTATTGGTTCTATTGATTTTTTTTGGTGGAGCCTTTCAGGTTTTCTTGCATATTATATCATGCCATCTGCAAATAGTTACAGTTCTTACTTCTTTCTTGCTGATTTGAGAGCCTTTAATTTATTTTTCTTGCCTGACTGCTGTCGTAGAACTTCAGGACCAGGTTGAATAAAGTGGTGAGAGCCACCGTACCTGACCTGACGTGTCCCGGGTCTCAGTGGAAAAGCCCCCAGCTTTCCGCCATTGAGGATGATGGTGGGTCTTCCCTACGGGGCCTTCATGACGTGGAGGTAGGTGCTCCTACAGTCCGTTGAGAGAACTCACCATGAATGGATACGGACTTGAAGGCTTCCATTCTGGGCCGCCTGCGTGGCTCAGTTGTCAGGTGTCTGCCTCGCATCGTGTGACGGTCCCAGGGTCCTAGGACCCAGGCCCTCCTTGGGCTCCCTGCTCAGGGGGGAGTCTGCTCTCCCCTCCCCCTCTGCTCCTCTCTGCTACGCTCCTGCTCACTTGCGCTCTTTCTCTCTCAAATAAATAAATAATCTTTTAAAAAATAAAGCTGGGCAGCCCAGGTGGCTCAGCAGATGAGCGCCTGCCTTCAGCCCTGGGCGTGATCCTGGAGACCTGGGGTTGGGCTCCCAGCATGGAGCCTGCTCCTCCCTCTGCCTGTGTCTCTGGCACTCTCTCTGTGTGTCTCTCATTAATAAATAAAATCTTTTAAAAAAATAAAGCTTTCCTTCTGTAACTATTGAGTATAATTTTATTTGTAGATCAGGTTGAGAAAGTTTCCTTCTAGCTGCAATTTATTGAGTATTTCTACCAGGAAAGGGCATTGAGTTTCATCAAATTCTTTTCTACATCAATTAAGATGATCATGTGTTTTTATTGCCTGTGTTCTATTAATGTATCATATTCCATTAATTAATCTTTATATGTTGTACCATTCTTGCAATCTAGTGACAAATGCTACTTGGTAATGGTGTGTGATCTTTCCAATATGGTGCTGAATTCAGTGTGCTAGTGCTTTGTTAAGGATTTTTGCATCAATATTCATAAGAGATGCTGGTCCATAGTTTTCTTCCAATGTCTATATCTGGTTTTGATATCATTGTAATTTGATAACTTTCAATTTTTTTAACCCTTGCTTTTTAAAATAAATCCCAAGGATGGGGTGAGTATACCTTTCTACATAATTAAATTTGGTATAATCTAGAACAAATGCAATCACCTACCTAAATGTACTTATTAAAAAATATCTTCCACTTCTAGTTTTGTAACAACAGTTTGGAATATCACTTCAATTATTTCAAAGGGTTTCAACATATCTTCCAAAAGTTTTCAAAGTTACACTTAATTCAGCTTAATTAAAGAAGTCCTTTTAGGGGTGTAATATTGGGAAAAATATACAGTAAGATAGCCATCAAATTTCCAGCTTCCTTTTGATGATCATTGCTTCCCCCTAAACATTTTCTTTCATAGTTTTAAAGACCCATGTCGTACTTTTTTCCCCATGTCATAATCTTGATGCTTAAACCCAAATCTGAATAGTTTACCATAACAATAGTTGCAAAACACCTGAAAAAAAGTAATTTGCACCTCCATTCCTCTCTGAACTGTATTCTTTTTGGATGTCTATGTACTTAATATAAGTTTATAAAATTTTATAATATTTTCTGATATTAATACAGCCACATTAGCATTTTTGAAATTAGATTTTGCATGGTGTGTCTCTGTCCTTTCACTTTCAATCTGTCTTTGTCTTTACATTTAAAATATTCTGATGTAAGTAGCAGAGAGTTAGATTTGGTTTTCTCCCAGTCTACTGATTATATTATTCAGACCATTCATATTTAATGTAATTCTTTAATGTAATTTTCTATTTGTTCTTTATTCCTCCTTTCCTCCCTTCTTTTCCACTAGTAAGTCATGTTGGGACTTCATTTATTGTTTCTGTTGGCTTTTTAGCTATATATCTTTTTTATTATCTTTTAATGGTAATTCTAGTGATTACAATATGCACCTTTAGTTTATCACAGTCTACCTTAATCTTATCAGACTTCAATTCAATGTAAGAAATCTACAATATTCCTGTATCCCTTAGCACATTATATTATTGTTGTTTTACTTCTATGTGTGTCATAAATCCCACAATATGTCATCATTATCATCATCACCACAATGATTACTATCCCTTCAAACAGACTTTAAAAATTTATTATAGAAAAATTTTTAAAATACTTTATTTATTTATTTGACAGAGAGAGAGCAAGCATAAGTAGGGGAGGAGCAGAGGGAAAGGCAGAAACAGGCTCCCCACTGAGCAGGGAGCCCAACATGGGGCTCTATCCCAGGATTTTGGGATCATGACCTGAGCTGAAGACACTTAACCGACAGAACTACCCAGGTGCCCCTGAAAGTATAATTTTTTACAGTTACCTATATATTGAATTTCTGATACTTTTCATTCCCTCATGCAGATCCAGATTTCCATCTTGAATACTTTTCCTTTAAGTTTTAACAACTTCCTTTAGCATTATTTTTTTAAAGATTTTATTTATTCATGAGACACACAGAGAAAGAGGCAGAGACACAGGCAGAGGGAGAAGCAGGCTCCATGCAGGGAGCCTGATGTGGGACTAGATCCCGGGACCCTGGGGTCACACCCTGGGCTGGAGGCAGATGCTCAACCGCTGAGCCACCCAGGCGTCCCTTCTTTAGCGTTTCTTATAGTGCAGGTCCGTTGTTGCAAAAATCCGTGAGATTTTTATCATTTAATCCCCTGAATGTAATGTGCACTTTTTTCTAGCTATATTTAAGATTTACTCTTTATCTGTTTTTCAGTAATCTAACTATCATATGCCTAGGAGTGGTTTGTGTTTCTTCTGACCAGGATTCACTGAGTTTCTCAGATCTGTGAGTTTGTGTCTTTTATCAGTTATAGAAAATCTTGTCCATTAGCTCTTCAGATAAAGAAGTGATGGCTCTACGTTTTATTATCTCTCTTTATTTGGCCCATTCCTTCTCTCCTCTTTCTGAAGCTCCACTAACATGTATTTTTAACCAATTTATAATTCCACACATTTTAGATGTTCCTTTATTTCTTCCATTCTTTCCTGTTTAATTTTGATACTTTCTAATGAAGTATTTTCAAATTAACTGATCCTTTTTCTTCTGTACCCATAACGCTGTTAAATCCATCTAATGAGTTTTTCATTTCAGAAAGCTGGAGCATTTCAGATACTGTATTTTTTCACTTCCAGAATTTTCATTCCATTAATTTTTTTATAGCCCCCATTTCCCTAGTGAGAATTTTCATTTGTTCACCTGTTCTGTACATCTCTTTCATATTTGTTTTCATAAGTTGCTTGTTTTATATATATAAAAGCTGTTTTAAAGTCTTATTCTGCTAATTGTAACATCCAGACCATCTGCTGATCTTTTATATATAGACTCTTTTCTGGATCATGTCTCAAATTCTTGACATAGCTAGTGGTTTTCGTTGTATACTTAACTTTGTGGGTGATACACTATAGAAACTCTGGATTGTGTTATCTTCCTCTATAAAGAATTGACTTGTTATTCTGGTAGGCAGTTAAATTTGTGGCAGATTCGATCCTGTGGAAGGTTGGTTTTAATCTCTGTTAGGATAGTCTGCTTTGGTTTTCTTTTTTGGTCTGGAGTACACTCTTTTGTATTGTTGATATTTTTAATTTTTTGTGTATTAGGATATTTTGGCATCTTTAAGATGTTTCTGTCTGGGGAGAGACTGCCTGTTCCAGAGCCAGTCAGTCCTTGGAGATGCCAGAAGCCTCAGCGGGAAGCACGCCTTTGATACGTAGACTGACCAATGTGGAGCTGGACCTCCCCAGTCCGGCCCTGTCCCCCAGAAGGCAGCATTCGTCTGTCTTGTTTCAGAGCCTGATGGAATTACTCAAACTAGGGCCATTTTGCCTCTCTTGCCGCCAGAAATCCTCGTAAAGGTGTTGATTTTGTCTTCCCCCACGCAGCTAAGGAACGGCGGTTTCTGTAAGTGACGTTCCATTTGCACCCGAGCATCCCTCCAGGACCAGCGGCCACGCTCGGTGTGGGTGATGATGACGTTCCCGGCCAACAGTGGACAGCCACAGGGCATGAAGAGTCCCCATGGGCCTGCACAGACCAAACATTCAGGGACATTCATCAGGCCCCTTGTGCTCGTGCCACTGGAGCGCTTGGGGTGCTGCTGGGCTGCGGTGGGCACGGCTGCTCAGCCACCCCAGTGCTCCCCCCACCGTCCAGGGCAGCCTCAGGGTCACTAGCCATAGGACGAGGCACCCACGTCCACCTCCTTGGCTCGAAGCCCCCGGCCCTGGACACCCCTGGAGCGTGCCCGAGTGTGCTGGGGTGCAGGGAGGGCAGGAAGAAATGGGAAGGCAGGAGGACCACACACAGGGCTCGTCTGCCGCACCAAGTACACGGGAGTCATTTTTTAAAAATTTCCTTCCAAAGATTTGAAACTCTCGATCTCGTTGGCCTCAAATGCTATCCAATTCCTGTTTCCTTCTGTGACTCCCCCAGAGTCTCCAGGCTTTCCGTCCCTGTCTCAGCCTGTCTCCGTGTGTCCCTGTCTCCCCTAAAATATGCTGCCGAGGCCCAAACACGGAGCCCAGGTGGGGTTGGGTCCAGGCCGCGGCCACAGCCTGCGTGAGTCGGCGTCTGTCCCCAGCCCCTTGTGCGGCCGCCCGCCCTCACTTTGCAGTTCAGACATGGCTCCCGCGCTCCTTCCAGCACTTTCTGCCGTGAGGTAAGGAGCTCTCCTCCGTGGCCCAGGCTCGGGAGACAAGCTGTCTCCAGCCACGCTCTTTCAGCCACGCGTTCGGAGGAATTTCCGCCGTTTGAGAAATCACCAGCACAGCCAGCGGAGCGGTCAGGGGAGCCAGCCGAGCAGGAGCAGCTGGCAGGGCCACCCCGCATCCTGTGAGTCGTCCTTACGTGTGTTTGATCAGCAGAGACTCATTAAAATCTTTCTGCGTCTGCAGTTAACATGCCCACGTGGAGCAAAACCCTGTCAATTTAGGCTAATTGGAGGGACACCAAGTACATTTAGAAACCAAAATATGCTAATAAAGGGTTGCTAAGGAGAACAAAATTCTTTGGAAACTTTCTAAGAATTATTTTAATTAGCATTCAAGTTGTTCATCTGGAGTAGCTATAGTATTTGGCCCCGACTTGCTTATGAAAGCCCTTTTATTAGTGCAAAGGTACACAACCGCTGGAGGCCGGTACGATCACTACAAATTACCAGGTCCTGTCTTAATGAGGTTTTCATGTCACAGAATCATGGGGTCTTGGAGACAGAAATCCCAGGGGCCATTGAATCTAAATTTCTACCCACTGCTACGAGCCTCCAGCTGAGTGTTTCCTGAGCAAGGACCATGTAATACGTTACATGGACAAATGCATCTCCTGTGATATTCGGGGGGGACGGAGCAGCGAGGGAGAGGCATGCTTATTTTAGAGGCGTCGAAATCTTTCCCGGGTGGCCTCCACCTCCTGTGTCAGAGAAACACTGCGTGGGGAAACAAAGAGCAAGAAGGCCGCAGCCCACTCCTCTGACTTTTCCCCACGGACTAGGGAGCAGGCCCCAGGCCTGCACGGCGCCCGCTCTCGCTAACCACCCGGCGCTCAGGAGTCGGGGTGCTTGACTGCCCACCTGGAGCCAGCGTGTCTGCACCCCAACCCCGGCCTGTCTCCCTGTGTATGTCCCACGGGGAGTACTGTGCACAACACCCGGCACAGTGCTGGGCCCCGGAAGTGGTAACTACGGACTGCCTCTGCCCCTTCCTTGCCGGTCCCTGGCAGGGTCAGGGGTGCCCCTACCTGGCTCCCAACATCCTTGTTCCCATGACAGGGCGTGGGAGGCAAACACAGGCTGCCCTGGGAGGTGTCACAGCCTGCGCCACCCGGGCACCCATCACGGCCTGCGCCACCCTGCGCCACCCGGGCGCCACCCGGGCTCCTACTCTTGGCTGCACATCGGGTCACTGGGAACCTCAAACACGGTGACGCCAGGCCACACCGGGACCACGAAGGCACCCTTTTTAACCCCGAAGATATGTTGATAGTGCCACGTCCTGCTTCCTTTGTCTCCGGCGTTGTGCGCCCACGTTCACGTTGTGCCGGCTGCTGCACACACACGCCCCCATGTCAGCACACAAGCAGCACAGGCACATCTGCCTCAGCCACCGATTCTCAACATGCTCCACCCCACATGTCTGCTTATTCCACTTGTATCTATGTAAACAGCATTCACACCGAAAACTATGACCCTGTTTCCTTTTTTTCTACGTTTTTTTTTCTCCCTAACGTGAGTACCTGCGCTGCTCTTTCAGCTGTTAACTCCCACCCTTGCTGTGGATCTCCTGGGCCGCAGGCCCGCCCCTGGCTTGTGGGCTGCCCCGCGCTGCGGGCTGTCAGCACCCAGCCCAGGAATCCTGGCGCTCTTTCCTCTCTCCTCTGCCGGACTTCTCTCCTCGGGGCCAGCGCCCGGACCTATTTGCTTCCTCAGCCCTCTGCCGGCTTCCCAAGAGTGCAGGAGGTCACGCTGGACGGCCCTCAGTTGCGAGTCTTGGGGTCTGGATCAGGCACCCTGATGGGAAGTGAGCGGTGTGCCCTCATGATCTTTGCAGCAATAGGCGACCTGTTCCCAGTTCTGCACCCAGGACCCTGCACGCACGCCGGCCGGGGTCCCAGCATGCCTGGTGGCACTCGTCCCACTGGATGCCGCTCAGCCTCCTGGCTGGAGCTCCCGTCTCCTTACAAGGGCTAGCTGCCAACACACAGGTGTATCTTACTTCATATCTGTTTTTCATCCCATTCCTGTTGGGACTTTTGAGGGTTTCAAAAAAAATTCATCTTCCAACCGTTCTGCTGAGATTGGCATTTATACTTTATTTTTACAAAAGCTTTCCCCGCCTTCAGGGTTTTCCTTTTTTTTTTTTTTTTTTTTTTTAGGATTTTATTTATTTATTCATTAGAGACAGAGAGAGAGAAAGAGAGAGGCAGAGATACAGGCAGAGGGAGAAGCAGGCTCCATCCCGGGACTCCAGGATCACGCCGTGGGCTGAAGGCGGCGCTAAACCCCTGAGCCACCCAGGGATCCCCAAGTGTTTTCCTTTTTAAGGCATTCTTCCCTGGGGCACCTGGGTGGCTCAGTTGGTTCATGCCTGACTCTTGATTTCAGTTCAGGTCATGATCTCAGGGTCGATGGAGCCCCGGCCTGGGCTCTGTGCTCAGGGCAGACTCTGCTTGAGATTCTCTCCCTCCCCCTCTGCCCCTGCCCCCACTCAAACGCATGCATGCTCTCTCTCTAAAAACATAATAAATAAATCTTAAAAAAAAATTCTCTCTCTCTCCATCTGCCCCTCCTGCCCTCCTACACACACGCCCTCTCTCTCTAGAAATAAGGAAATAAGTAAGCCTCAATTTTAAAATGAGCCATCCTGCTCTATTCCCCAGGTGCACTATGTACCCCACTCTCTCCAAGGATGCCATTCAAGCATTTCCGTCCCTTGAGGTTGACCCGCCCCCCCCCCCCCCCCCCCCGCCCCACATGTCTATATCCTCTGGATGCTTCCTTCTTCCCTTTTCTCTGCGTGTGAATGCCTTACTGGGTGCTGACCTCCAGGGCCTGCCGGTTCCAGCTGTCCGCACCTAAGAGCTGTGCTCCCCGTCGGGTGCACTGCTGGGCAGGTGCCGTGCGGCTCCTCACTTACAATCTTGGGGCATTCCTGGAGGACCAGCGAGACTTCATGGGAGGGCCTGTCACACGATGTGTGGACGGCAGTCCTGAGGCCGCTCCGTGAACCCAGGCAGGAGAGACCCTGGCCGGGACCTCATCCAGCAGCCAGCTTTCTACAGCTTCATGGGCGGCGGAGGGAAGGGGCCTCCAGTTCCCCAGGAGCCTTTTATTTTTCAGCTGACCCTCTCCCACCTCTGTGCGCCCTGGGGTGCTGTAGTGCCAAGTGCCTGCTGGCCAGCGTCCCTTTCAACCTCACGGGGCCAAGGACCTGGTCGTCACACCCCTGTGCTCCCCAGCTCCGGGCTCTCCTTGTTCTCGCCTCCTGTCCCCTCTGTCCAACCATCTGCACCACATGCTGCTTTCCGCTTTCCTCGTCTTCCTCCTTCTGTGTCTCTGCGTCTATCTCTTGAAGAGACTCCAACAGGAACAGAGGAAGGACTGTGCCTTCAAGTCAAGGCAGACCTGGGCTCCCGTCTACGCTTCAGGCAACACTGTGCTCCAGACGCGGGGTGAGTGGATCCCTTCCACGGTGGGGAGAGGGCCGGGGCGCTGCGGACCCCAAGGTCCGTCCACTGCTTGTCTGACGATAGGCCGGTGGCTCTGACACACTGGGCCCAGTTTCTGTTCTCCAGCTCCCATGGCGCCATGCTCCACCTGACGGAGGTGACAGTCATCCCAGGGCAGCCACCGCATCCCTTGTGATCCTCAGGCTCTGGCTCCAGCAGGTGACTGACTACTCAACAACTGGCTAGAGCACAAATGACTCAAAATGAGTCACTTTTCTTCAGTTTTCTCTTGCTCACATACAAATATCGGGTTTGCTAATTCCCTCATATCTTCTGCTGCATTTTTGGTCCCTGACTACATCATAAACCATCTGTCAGGCACAGAGAGACATCCTGGGATCGCCAATGGGCCCCGTGTGGCGTGAGTCACAAGGCACAGACAGACTGGCTGGAAATGAGGTGGAAGAGGAGCCCACACCGTGTGGGGGCCCAGTCGGGACCAGAACATGGTCCCCGGCGGTCGCAGACGTGAGCCCGCACCACGGCCCCCTGTCCTCCGGGGCCTCCCGCGGACTGAGCCGGTGCCCGTGGCCAGGAGGTGCACCTCTTCTCATGCCCTCCCTGGTCACAGAAGTCTGTGCTGCTCAGGGCGCCGCCACCCAGATGAGACCCGAGGATGGACATTCTCCAACAGAAGCTGGAGCTGCACAGGATAAGTTCCATCTCGGGGCTTGGCGCCCTCACACCCCGCGGACCACCCGGCAGGGGCTACCTCTGGGCTCAGCCTGGAAGCGGGGATGAGGAAGGCTCCGTGACCTTCCTTTCTGGCGCCCGGGCTGCCTATCCCCGTCCCACCCTTTCCCACGTCTGCACCTTCCTGGGAGGGCCCCCCCGGCGTCCAGCAGCTCAGCCTGCTGCCCTGCCTCACAGGGGCCTGCACACAGCCAGACCGCAGGGTAACTTCGGTCACTTCCAGGTTTATGTAGCCCCAACTGATTATTTGCTGGAACAATATCTGAAATCCTGGCTTTAGGTTTCTGTACCTGTCCTTGGCCCTACTCTGGATGTCTGGAGCTTGTGCCCTGGCCTATGACAGAAGCACAGTCTGTGATCAAGAATGCTGAAGCTTGGGATCCCTGGGTGGCGCAGCGGTTTGGCGCCTGCCTTTGGTCCAGGGCGCGATCCTCAAGACCCGGGATCAAATCCCACATCGGGCTCCCGGTGCATGGAGCCTGCTTCTCCCTCTGCCTATGTCTCTGCCTCTCTCTCTGTATGACTATCGTAAGTAAATAAAATTTAAAAAAATTTTGTTAAAAAAATGCTTAAGCTTTATTTCATTTTATTAAAAAGATTTATTTATTTAAGAGAGAGAGAGAGAAAAAACGTGTGCACAAATGGGGGAGTGGCAGGGGGAGAGAATCTCCAGCGGACTCCACACTGTGTGTGAGTCCGATCCAGGCCTCGATCCCACGAGCATGAGATCACAACCTGAGCTGAAACCAAGAGTCTGATGCTTAGCCAACTGCACCACCCAATGTGCCCCTGAAATTGTATTTTAAAAAACTAGCCAGATCTTGGCTTGTGAACAACTCTACAAATATGGGCATCTACATTTTTATTTCTGTAGAGCTGTTTAATGGGACTTGCCAACATTCTCCCCTATGCTGTCATTCTGCACATCTTTTCCTCTTTGTTAGGTGAATTTGTGGACTCCTGGAAGACAGAGACCATGACGCTTCCATCTTTATATTTCCTAAACTTCTTTTGAGATGCCCGAGGAATTATTATATGTTCATACGTCCAGGAGTTACCTGGAGAACCCATAACATGTGCAAATGCCCTGGCCCCTTTGCAGGAGATTCTGGTTCTGTATGTCTGAGGCAGGGCCTAGTGATGTGCACTTTATCAAGCTCCCTCAGCAATGGGAGACAGGGGGTCCTCATGATGCAGGAAAAGATGTTAGGGTTCAAAGCCAACGGCCAAGAAAGAATTCTTGAGACGTCTTTGGTGCAAAAAGTTGGTTTTATGAAGGCACGGGGCCAGGACCCATGGGCAGAAAGAGCTGTATCAGGGTCATGAGGAGGGGCCCATTATTTATGGACTTTCAAGTTGGGAAGGGGTTAGGGAGAGTGTGAGTCTCTAAGGAATTTGGAAGCAAGGTTTCCAGGACCTCGAGGGGGCTAGCCGTTGTTGGGAAAGGTCATTTATTACTGTCTAATAAAACCTGAGTCATGAGACCCTTCAGATGTACATCGGTGGGTCATATGCTTGGGGGATGATTGCCAACACGTATCTTAGAGGGTTTAGAGATAAAGGAAATTTCAAAAGTAGTGAAAGGAGACTCATGGGATCCTGGGGATCAGGCCGTTTGCCTTTGTCCTCAGCAAAGTGTCTGTCGAGGCAATTGAGTCCCTAAAGAAAGGTCCTCTGCCTGTTTTAAGGACGTGTCAATGGACTGAAAGGAGTTAGGATATTTAATAATTTCCCTTCTGCCTTTGTTTCCCTCCTCATACCCCCCTGAACAATTTAGACCCAAATCTTTAAGGTTGCTGAGGGTAGAAGTTCTCACCTTCTGTAACCTCCTCCTGCTGAGTAGGGGCGTAGAGTCATCCCTGCCCGTGGGTCACCTTGGGGCAGTTGGGGCTTACACATATAGAAGTTAGGACAGCACAGGCAGCTGAGTCCATGGGAGACCGCATGTGTGGATCTTCCCCAGTGGAAAGGATCATCTGTCTGCTGAAAGTTAGGGCAACAAAGGTGTCTTGGCACGGGAGAAAACAGCAAAACATGATTAGAATAACAAAGAGAAAAAGAAGCCTGAATGAGAGTCCTTTGATAGTTGATGAAAATCCAGTCCAAGAGTTTAACCAATCATCAAAGGAAAAAGGAATCATTTAAAGAGCCAATGTGGGAATATAAAAAATAGTGAAAGGGAATAAAGGGGAAAGGAGAAAAAGTGAGTGGGAAATATCAGAAAGGGAGACAGAACATGAGAGACTCCTAACTCTGGGGAACGAACTAGGGGTGGTGGAAGGGGAGGTGGGAGGGGGTGACTGGGTGACAGTCACTGAGGGGGACACTTGATGGGATGAGCACTGGGTGTTATTCTATATGTTGGCAAATTGAACACCAATAAAAAATAAATTTATATAAAAAAAAATAAAGTGCAATGTGAGTATCCATGTCAGAAACCCAGAAATTTTTCGTGGTAATCTGGAATGTATACAGTGCTCTGTTTTTGTGCTAGCCCATAGGTAGCAGTTAACACATCTAATACCGTGCAATTTTGTAAAACTGCTTTACACGTTTGTGTTACTTTGGTTTTTAATAGGGAAATGCTATTTTGAGTGCCACTTAGGGCTTTGACTGTGTATTTATTAAGAGCCTCCATGTGCCAAACAACATCGTCCAGTCCCAAAGAGGGAACAACGATGGATATTGGGTGGTCATACCAATGAGACAAAGAACGTGACCATCATTGTTTTAAATTTGGAAATTTGGCTGGATTCTTAATAGTTTTAATACTGCGTCTATGCATCCAGATGAAACCCAGAGTCTAGGGACCTATCCAACCTGGGGGAGGCTGTTGGACACAAGTTAGAGCCACACAGCCCCTGTGGGGTTCCCTGTGGGACCCACAGCTGGGTCCCATTAGGAGCCAGCCATATAATTCTGGGCCTCCTTGAGTTGCAGTCAAGGTATTAAGGACAATTTGGTTTTGAGGGCCGTCTTTTGAATTTATATAATAAAAGATGACCTGTTGTCACTTTGTAGGAAACAAGGGAGTCCAATTCTTTTAGCAAAGTGGGTTTTTTTTGTTTTGTTTCTGGTTTTTTTTTTTTTTTTTCTTTTTTCTTTTGGTCATGTCCATGGCCTTTTTTACCCAAATTAGTAGCCTGGTGTAAACCCTGTATTATCTTCCATTGGTTATTTCTGGGTATAAAGATTTTTTTCTCATTATTAACAAGCCAGTCTTGTGCATTTCTTGGGGTGAATAAACTGGACTTATGGTCTTCATTGGAGTTAAGACTGGTAAAATACTTAATATTTGTTTATTGTGTGCTTCCTTTAGGTTCTAAGGTCTTATCCTCTGAAGTCTTTTGAATTACAGCTACCTCCTTAGGTAGGTGTACAGCCTCAAGAAGAGTAATAATTTCAGGTCCATATTTGATTGGAGAGTTATGGCTTGATAATTATTCCCTTTTCTTCCAAATTGCTCTGTGGGCATGTAAGACTAGGAAAGCATATTTGGAGTCAGTACAAATATTAATTTTTAAGGCTTTGCTAATTGCAAAGCACGATTGAGTGCTATAGCATGCCCAGCTTTTCTCACTCCCTTTTCCATGACAACACTGTTGCCATCAGTAAGCCAACTGTCATCTGCATTTTTGATAGGGGAAGCTTTTACATCTGGTCGACTAGAATATACAAAATCAATAGAGCACTCTGAACAGTTGTGCTTAAGGAAGTATGATGCTCAGGTCCAGGCAGAAGGGTAGCTGGGTTTCAAGTATATCTCAGGCATATCTATAAGCATAGCCTGGTGTTTAATAAGCCGATCTCCCATCATCTGTTGGTGATCTTTGGTCTCTAAGACACGACACTCTGGACCTGATGTGAAGTTGTTACAGTCAGAGATTGTCCAGGAGTGAGCTTTGAGGCTTCTTTTACCAGGAGCGCTGTTGCGTGCTTGGCTAAATCCTTTACCTGGAATTGTACATTAATAGAGGTGGCTTCTGGGATAAATATGACTTTGAGGGATGAAACCATCAGGAAGCCCTCTTTGTTTGAGGTCCAGCCATAACATTGTCCCAATTATAAGGAATTGCTGGCAAGTGGGAGATGACTTGTCTCAGGAGATAACGACACTTGTCCCAATCATAAAAAAAGTGGGGCCATCCAGTCCAATCATAAAAAAAGTGGGGCCATCTGCTATCTCCACAAGCCCATAGTTTACCCCATAGACTGAGGTACACTCTTGGTTTTAAGGAGTGATTTTGTCACCCCAGCCACACGGAATTGCTCGGGTGCTAGCTGGGTTATAGAATTTTTTTTTTTTTTTTATGATAGTCACAGAGAGAGAGAGAGAGAGAGAGAGAGAGGCAGAGACACAGGCAGAGGGAGAAGCAGGCTCCATGCACCGGGAGCCCGATGTGGGATTCGATCCCGGGTCTCCAGGATCGCGCCCTGGGCCAAAGGCAGGTGCCAAACCGCTGCGCCACCCAGGGATCCCTGGGTTATAGAATTGTGGGTGAATCAACCCCACTTTTCAGCTGTTCAAATAAGCATATGCCCGTGGTGTCCTCTTAGGATCCGCACAGAATAACAAGCAGAGAGAGTGTCTATACGAGCTATTTATTGTAGCAGTTTCTCTGAAGTTTACTTCCAGTTGTCTAGCTCAGGCAAACAACAAACATTTAGAGACAATTAAATCTAGAATTTAACATCCACAAGGTATGTTACTGAAACATAATTTTTCTAATATAACTTTCATTTTAAATCAGAAATAGCCAAATCAGAACTAATTTATTTGAAAAACAAGTGCACTTTTAACAAACTCAGCCTAATTGTTTACATAAGCTCAGCAAGAATAATGATTAGTCATACAAATCTTCTAAAATCTGCTTTGTTGGAACTTTTATAAGAAATCTCTAGGCTGGGGCACCTGGGTGGCTCAGTGGCTGAGCATCTGCCTTTGGCCCAGGTCGTGACCCTGGGGTCCTGGGATGGATTACGTCATTGGGCTCCCTATGTGGAGGTTGCTTCTCCCTCTGCCTGTGTCTCTGCCTCTCTCTGTGTGTCTCTCATGAATAAATAAATAAAATCTTAAAAAAAAAAAAAAAGTAATCTCTAGGCTGAACTTTATTAGTCTCTCTCAGCCAGAAGCCAAGCCCAGTACTTGTCATCAGACCCTGCAATTCCTGTAGATGTGGGCAGATTCCTCTTCACCAGGTCCCCAAGGTATCCTAAGGTTCCTGCACCTGCCTGGAAGTGACATTCTTTCTCACCTGGTGAGGCCTCTGGGAACTCTGTAACCAGGTATCAGGCCAACAGTTCCAGGCAGCTTTCTGGCTCTAGGTTTCATAAAGTCCACCTCGGTTCCTTAGAGATGTTTGGTTCTGAGTCTATGCGTGTCTCCCAGATGTGACATTCCAGTCAAAGCCTTGGTAAACTAACCAGCGTTTCCAAGGTGTCCAGTTACAAGGAGGACAGATTCTTAGTGAATTTATGCAAATGACTATGATCGCCTTGGGAAAAAGATCACTCACTGAGATCTGCTGAATTTCAGGGGGTTCAGGGAGAGAGAAAGTTAATGCTTTAATTTGTTTACAACGGAATACTTTATCACATTTCTGTAAGTCATAGCTACCTTAAGAGGAAGTTTCCTTAATCTAAGAGAGCAAACATTAGAGAACCAGCAGTGTTTCAAACAAGAGTCACAAAACTATAATCATCCTTTAGGTCCTTTAGTCCCATGTTACTATTCTTGTTCAGTTTGAATGCAGCTTCAAGTCTGGAAATTTCAGTTTTATGATCTTAAAGATACTGAATACTGTATTTGTCCTAAAAATCCTTTATACGAACGCCCCTGAAGATGAAACTCATTTTGCAAGAGCATAAGAACAGTTGGGAATGACAAAAACTCAGCCATGGACATTGTTAATGATCTGATAGGAGTTTGTTATGATGCGATTGACAAGGAGACTCTGTTTCTGTGACCCACAGCCCTTGGACAGCCTGAACACCCAGTGATGACCTTATACCAGAAGATAACATACCAAACAAGCCTAATTAGTCAATGAGACTTTGTTCACGATTTAAATCTTGGAGAAGTTTGTTAAAACCTTAGAAAGTTTTAAAGCACACACCTAAATAGGATTAAAGTCCTGATAAAGGCAAAACATAGAAACTGGTTTTTCTGGGCAGGCAAAGAGAAAACAACTCTTTAGATTTTCTTATCAAGAGCAGACCAACAAAGCGAGAAAACTTTTGAACAGAAAGTAGACTTTCAATCTTATACCCTTGTACTTTAAAATCCATTCACTTCGATCTTAGTCTGTCCTGACCACACCTAAAATTCCTTTCCAAGGATTTCCCTTCACAAACCTACACCTTCCTTTGCATTCAGAATTTGTCCCAAGCCATTTCTTTCCAGTCAATCTCATTTAGGACAAAATTGCTTTCTCTTACCTTGAACAAAAATGTATTCCCATTCCTTATATTTTTCTTATACATCTCCTACTTTTCTACATACAGAGTTGTTTCCCTTATTCCCATCAGTCTTAATTATATTTAGCAGAGTTTTTCACTCTTAGAAACCTTAGTCTCCAGTGAAAACTAAGGAGTAACCGATTTTGAACAGTCACACCAGAACTCCTTAGCAAATTTATGAAACAGTTAAGTACAAAGCATGTTCACCAACAGATTCAAATATCCTTAGTTCCTTTGCAATCAGAAGTCAAAAGCACAAACTGATGTCCAGGAATCAACACTTCAGCACTTTATCCTGTTTGGAAAAGACCTAGATGTCCAATGAATTTAATCCCATTTATCATCCAAGTGAAACTTTAAGGCTTCAGGTTACCAAAGACTTTGAAAGGTATCTTAACAATTACCTACGAATACTTGGAAACAGACAATTAACCATCATTTTAATCATTTTCTTACTAACAAATTGCAAAGAGATAACAGAGCTTATTTGACCTTCAGTAAACCTCAATAGAATAAAAGTTTCAGGCTCAGTAGTGATAATTTTCAAGACCTATCTTAGTTAAACCAACAAATTTAGTTTAAGTACCTACTATATCCCACCTGGATCCACTTAAAGTCAATCAATTTGCTCCCCATTGTCAATTTTTACCTGAGACACTGGTGGGGGAATCTGGAGTGGGCAGTGTTAAGTCCGGGGACAGGAGAGGGAGCCCCTGCGCCTGAGGCACCGGGGATGGCCTAGAAGCCAGCTACGCAGGCCAAATTGGGGCTGCAGAAACAGGAGGAGGGGGAGGGGAGACAGGGAAAGGGTTCCCGGTTCTAGAGCTCATCAGCTCCGACAGAGGGGCAGACGCCACGTTTTCCCGCCAACAAGGGGGAACAGGCAGTCCACATCAGGCCAGAGAAGACAGGGAATTTTCCCTGAAACAGAGGGACTTTCAGCAGCTGCTTGGGAATATTCCTTAAAGTCTCTGTCCCCAGATAGACCAACCCCAGTTGGCTCCAATTACATTCTTGCACCCGGGAGGTGAGGGAGGCAGGAGCCCCTACATCCACTAGGAGGAGGAATAGGAAGGGAGAGTCAGAGTCCCCTCTGCTAGGGAGCCCGTGTTTGCTCCATCAACCTCAGTTTATTCGGAGGCCTATGTAGATAATTATCCAATACATCAGGCGGGAGTTTACTGGTCTGGTTGTGACCAAACACGTTCTGCAAAAGGCCCAGAGGTCCGGGTCCTGATTTAGAGCCCTGAAGGCCTGGGATGGACCTGTACCTCCATCCATCTGCCCTGTTTCCTGTAGAAGAGATGGCACTGACAGATCTTACCGAGGCCATGTGGTGTTACAGGAACTCAGTCCTTTCCCAAGTTTTCAATCAGAATTGTTTCTAGTGGGTTAAAAGGCACCCCAAGGAAGAGTCCTTGGGGACTGAAGAAGACAGAAGGTTCATTATCTAGAAAATCCCCCCGACTTCCAGGTGGTGTCCCATGTGCAGGATATGTCAGAGGTTCCTGGTGTCAAAGTGACCCTAGGAGCCCTGGATCAAAACGGCTATGACCACCACCGCCAGTAAAGGCCCCTGTAGGAGGGATGCTAACGTCGCCCTGCCTCCCCATCACATCCTAGGCTACAGGTGGGTGCTGGCTACGGAACGAAATACCGTACCTTTTAGGTTGTGCCATGAAAGTCATGCTTTATTTTACCTGCCTTGAAGAACTTGCCTTTTTAACCCATGAAGAACACTAGAAAAGTTTTATAGGGGAAATCACCGAATTTTGTAGCTTGAGTAGTTAGTAGATGACACTGACAGAAAACAGTAAAGATAGAAATCCATCACGGTCTAAGCAATATTCCAACCCATTGTAGTCCTTATGGCTAACTTTCCTAGGAAACGGTCCCCAGTTGGGTTTTACTTCCATTGCAAACTGGTTTCGGCCGGCTCCCAGTGGAGGTCCCGAGGCCAGAGGCCGCTAGACCAGGGATATGGCAAGGGATCACATTAGATCAATCAGGAGGAAACCTCACATGGGAGTCTAAAGATTGGCAGCTGTCCTGTGACTTAGGGGGCTGTCCTGTGTCCAAGACAGACAACTTTGTATGAGGACAGGAATAAAGAGAGGGCATCAAGTTACCATCTAAGCCAGGTACAAATTCCGGCCCAAACGCAGGCTTTCTCCTCCCCGTAGAGTAGCCACAGGCTAGAGAACTGGAGCCTGAGCAATGGACAAGAAAGTGCTCCAAGAAGGCTGTACTCCCTGAAGGGCCCCAGGAATGTGAGTAAAGGAAGAGGAGAGAGTCCTCACCGAGTTTGCACCACGGCTCAGAGTCCAGATGAGACTCTGCTCTCAAAGCCTCATGTTTGGGCACCATATGATGCAGGAAAAGATGTCAGGGTTCAAAGCCAATGGCCAAAAAATAATTCTTTTTTTTTTTTTTTAAAGATTTTATTTATTCATTCATGAGAGGCACAGAGAAAGAGAGAGGCAGAGACGCAGGCAGAGGGAGAAGCAGGCTCCAAGCAGGGAGCCCAACGTGGGACTCGATCCTGGAACCCCAGGATTACGCCCTGGGCCAAAGTCTGGCGCCAAACCACTAAGCCACCCAGGGATCCCCAAGAAAGAATTCTTGAGACATCTTTGGTGCAAAAAAGGTGGTTTTAATTAAAGCATGGGGACAGGACCCGTGGGCAGGAAGAGCTGCCCTGGGGTCATGAAGGGTGGCCCATTATATATTTTCAAGTTGGGAGGGGGTCAGGGAGAGAGTGAGGCTCTAAAAATTTTGGAAGCAAGGTTTCCAGGACCTACAGGGGGCTAGCTGTTGTTGGGAAAAAATCATTTATTACCGTCTAATAAAGCCTGAGTCATGAGACCCTTCAGATGTATATCGGTGGGTCACATTGCTCGAGGGATGATTGCCAACATGTATCTTGGGGGATTTAGAGATAAAGGAAGTTCTAAAGGAATTTTTATATGTGAAAGTAGACTTATAGGATCCTAGGGGTCGGGCTAGGATTGCCTGTCGCCCTCAGCAGTGTTCACATTGAGGCAGCTGAGTCACTAGAGGAAGGTCACTCTGTTTCAAGAATGTGTCAATGGACTCTAGGGAGTAAGGAAATTTAACAATTTCCCTCTGCCTTTGTTTCCCACATCACTCAGCACACATTGAGAAAACTTGGGGAAAGGAATGTGTGGTGAAAATGAATACAGAAAGAAAATTGGGCATGCTAGAAATCCAGGGTTACTTGTGAATTCAGGATCTCTCTGGAAATCCAACTCCATGGAGTTGGCCTGCTTCTGCATCCCTGCCCCATTTAGAGCATTTGTGTGCATTTCCCTTCCCAAGACTGACATTGCACCTAAAGACTTCTGGATATGCAAAGCTGAGAGGAAAATCTTTTCCTGGAGGCCTATGAATTCTGACAGAAGACAGATGAAAAAAAAAAAAAGAAAAAAAAAAAAAGAGTTTCTTGGGACACCTGGGTGGTGCAGCAGTTGAGCAGCTGCCTTTCTTTCAGGGCGTGATCCCAGAGCCCTGCATTGGGGTCCCCACAGGGAGCCTGCTTCTCCCTCTGCCTGTGTCTCTGCCTCTCTCTGTATCTCTCATTAATAAATACATAAAATCTTAAAAAAAAAAAAAAAGAATTTCTTTATTCCTGCAACCTGCATAGCACAGGAGGCCTCAGTGTTGACCAACTCAAAGGGGCAGTTAGAACTTGGGACTCCTAATTTAGTAGGGGAAGGGGAAAGAACAGCTTCCATGGGAAGAACAAGAAGGTTTCTTTAGGAAAGACAGATGTGTTTTTAGGAAAACAAACAGCAGATAATAGAGTTTGGGATCATGTTTGTTTATATAGGTATGGGTGGTCTGGTTTCTTCATGCCCCTGAGACTCTCCCAGAGAGGGGGATTTATGGTAGGTTTACTTGATCTCTCTGCTAGGCTTAGAAGTCACCCTGAGAGGGAAATTATCGCAGTTGTCATTTTCACAGATGCTGCTTTTAGTCAGGTAAGGCAAGCTTTGAGAAGGCTCCTTTCTGCATCTGTTGGATTAGATGTCTTGAATTTAAGATAATCTCCATATTAATTCTGGGGTTCTGAGTGGGTCCCCAACAGTCTCAAACTCTTTCCTGGTTTTAAAAAGAAAGTGAAAAAGTGGAAGCCTGTCAGGAGTATAAGAATCTTCCAATGACAGACAGCTCAGTGGCTGGTAGGAAAGGCCCTATGAATGTATTCCATTACTCCCTAGAAAAAGATGTCCATTTATTTCCAGTCAGCTCTAAAGCTACCAGGGCACTGCTCTCTCACTGCAGATACAATTGTTGGCAAGTGAAATGAATCCTGACGAGTAAAGCTATAATACAACAACTGAAAGTATGTGAGAAAGTAAGCAATGACATCCTTTTCTTTTTTGTAATATATATATATTTAAAGAAATTATATATGTATTCAACAGAGAGAGAGAGAGCACAAGCGGGGGCGGGGGGTGGGGAAGAGACAAAGGGAGAGGGAGAAGCAGGTTCCCCACTGAGCAGGGAGCTGACTTGGGGGTCGATCCCAGGACCCTGGGATCATGACCTGAGCTGAAGGCAGACGGATGCCCAACCAACTGAGCCACCCTGGTGCCCCAAGGATGTTCATTTCTTAATAGGAAAATTGTTATGCCTTATGAGATGATAATTAGTTATTTAAAATGTCAGTGTTTTGCCTTGAGGGGAAGTTTCCTCATGATTGTCCCTGGGTGGAGCCAGGCTCTTGACCTACCTTATCTTTAGTACCTCCCCAAATCCTACCTATGCGGAATATAACAGGAGGGCTTTCAGATAAATACATATCAACACAGCCTAGAGACACCCTGTCAGGCTGGCACAACTTGTTTCTGTTTGGGGGAACCTAAGAAAGTGGAAGATAAACTTCCTTTTAGTTTCAATGAAGAAAAGGCCTCAATCCTGCTCAAGCATTGACTATCTGTGGTTCTCAAAATTCTGTTATTTTAGGACTGCATCTTTGGTTAGCATCAGCCAAAACAATCACATGACTAGTGCTGCTCTAAGTTGCATATTTTAATACTGAAATGGGAGGCCTTACAAAGCCACAGGGTGCAAGGAAAGAAGAGCACTGAGAGTCGGAAATGAAAGAGGCAGAACTGTGCTCTTGCAATGTGGAAGTTGGAAGGGGAAATCCATTCTGTTTGTGTGTCACACTCCCATCACAACAAACATGGAAGTGACCTCTGGACATTAGATGGTTGCAGAGAGAAAGCCACCACGTCAGGCTTAAGAGATACAGCACTCCCCATTTTATAACATCTGCCTTCTTCCCATTAGCAATTTGAGTGTTCAGTAGAGGGTCACAAAACCTATCCCACTCATCTTCCTACAGCTGATTCCATGGCAGGTACGCAGCACCAAGCCACAACGTGGCTCCTCCCTGGTGAGGAGGCAGCTGCTGTCTGTCCCCGCAGGCTTGTAGGAGCCGTGCTGCACAGGACCTCACTCCAGGACTGGACCTTAGGGGCAACTAGCTGAAGCATGCATGTCCAGAGGAGCGGGGAACAAATTAGTCCCCGCTTCTCCATTGTGGAAGAGTAAGAAAAATTAAGGATGAACAAATTAGAGAAAACAAATGCAAGTACAGCTATGGAGATGCTGTGCTAACATATTCAGAAGAACACACTAAAAAAAAAAAGAAATGTCTTAAAAGAGGATAACTTGGGATCCCTGGGTGGCGCAGCAGTTTGGCGCCTGCCTTTGGCCCAGGGCGCGATCCTGGAGACCCGGGATCGAATCCCATATCAGGCTCCCGGTGCATGGAGCCTGCTTCTCCCTCCGCCTGTGTCTCTGCCTCTCTCTCTCTCTGTGACTATCATAAAAAAAAAAAAAAAAAAAAAAAAAGAGGATAACTTAGCTTGTGAAGAACATTATTTATGCCCCACAAATAAATTAACTACAGATGAAAAGAAACATCTTCCTAGTCCTCTTAAGTAGCCAAATTCTAGCCCTTTAGAACTTGGTTTTCTAGGCTTCGATCTTTTTTTTTTTTTTTTTTTTTTGAGGGAGCATAGGTGAGCAGGGGGGAGGGGCAGAGGAAGAGAGAATGAGAGAGAATATCAAGCAGACTCCCAGCTGAGCTTGGAGTCCAACACAGGGCTCTATCCCACAACCCTGAGGTTGTGACCTGAGCCGAAATCAAGAATTGGGGCACTTATCCAACTGAGCTACCCAGGAGCCCCAAGGGAGACAGAGAATCTTAAGCAGGCTCCATGCTCAGCGCAGAGCCTGATCCCAGGACCTTGAGATCATGACCTGAGCCAAAATCAAGAGTTGGATGCTTAACCGACTGAGCCGTCAGGCTTTGTCTTATTATGGTTTTGATACTTTGATTCCTTCTCTCTTCTCGACTTATGATCAGACCATTACAAAATGTTTCTATATGAACACTCCCCTTTTTCTTTTCTTTTTGTTTTTTTACTTTGAAGCATAATATACATATGAATATCGGTAATGATGCACACTCAAGTAATAACCTCTCAGAGAAAGAAACATAGCATCAGCAACCAACCCTGGGCACCTCCTCTTATATATTCCATCTCTTACGTTCATTTTCACCATGTGTCTGGGGCAGTGGCGCTGGTGGGCACAGGACCTCCACCTCACACCACAGAGGCAGTAGCTGTGTAACTCTGGGCAGTTTCCTCACTGCTGAGCCTCCATCTCCTCACACGTATATGGTGAGGGGACACCTATCTCACAAGCTTGTGTACTAAGTACATGGGAACCCTGCCTCTGAGCCGCATCAGCAGGCCTGAGAAACAGAGACCACAAGTCAGGATGTTAAACACTCTACGTTATTCTTTTGCACAAATGTCTCTTCTCCATCCCCTTACTTACTATCAGGACTGAAAATACACTACTATAGATAGATAATCCAGTGATTAATTTTCAACAATGTTTTGTCAGAGGAAAGGGAGATTTTGGTTGTCACAATAGCTGGAAAGCAGTTCTGACTTTAATGGAAGGGCCAGGGCTGCCAAACATGCAACATGCAGCACAACACCACACAGCAAAACGTGGCCTCGTCCAGAATGCTGTTAACATTCCCTCTGAGAAACAAAACCATGTCTGAGAATCCAGAAGGAAAGAAATAAGGCTCAAACAAGTCTCTTAAACATGTAGATCAATGTTTATATTCTATAATTATATAGTTTTTCCAGTGTCTAAATTATATAATCTCTGTCATATTTTAAAACCATAATTTTTTATTCTATTTGAAGAAGGAAAGAGAACAGCTGATCATTTGGTTTTGTGTTTGTGGAAAATATAAGTACATAGAAAATAAATTTGCTTAATGAAAACTAGAATGGGAAAGGTCTCTCTCTCTCTCTCTTTATATATATATATATAGGGGATCCCTGGGTGGCGCAGCGGTTTGGCGCCTGCCTTTGGCCCAGGGCGCGATCCTAGAGACCCGGGATCGAATCCCACATCAGGCTCCCGGTACATGGAGCCTGCTTCTCCCTCCGCCTGTGTCTCTGCCTCTCTCTCTCTCTCTCTATGACTATCATAAAAAAATATATATATATATATATATATATATATATATATGCAGTTTAATAAATTGGGGTACTCATTCATAAATAGTGTATTCTACAGTCATAAAAATCACATCATAGAAGACTCGCTGGCATGGGAAAATACTAGTGTTATGTGGCTAAATGATAAAGAAGGATAAAAAACAGACAAATAGAAATCACAATTAAAAGACGTTCAAAAGAAAATATAACCCAGACACCAAAGAGAGAGAGAGAGAGAAGAAAAGAAAAGAAAAGAAAAGAAAAGAAAAGAAAAGAAAAGCAAGCAAAAGAAACTGCCCCTGAGAGTAACAAGACTGGATATTAACTAAGACTTCAAAGTAGCCATTATAAATATATTTACAGAACTACATGTAACCATAGTTTACAAAGTAATATGATGACAATGCCATCAAAAGAGAAAATATCAATAAGAGCCAGAAATTATTTTTAAAAATAGAAATTCTGAAGTTGAAACTACAATGACTAAAATGAAACATCCACTGGACAGTAAATTTGAATTGGCAGAAAAAAGTGAGCACACTTTAAGGTAGATCAATACTGATTATGCAATCTATAGAATGGAAAAGGAATAATGAAGAGATATTAATACAGCCTTACAAAATTTGTGGAACAATACTAAGGGTACCAAAATATATTTAACAGAAATAGAAGGAGAAACGAGAAAGGACCAAAAAGAATATTCCAAGAAATAATGGCTGAAAATTTTCCAAAGTTATTAAAAAACATTACTCCAGGACGCTCAATAAATTCTACACTGGATAAATACAAAGAGTTCCATAACAGATACATCCTACTATAAATGTTCAAGGCTAAGAACAAGGAGAAAATCTTAAAAGCACAAAAACAACTCATCACTTACAAGGGAACCCCAATAAGATTGACGACAGACTTCTCACTAGAAGCAATGGAATTCAGGAGGAGTACATTTTCAAATGCTCAAAGAAAAAAAAATGTCAACCAGGATTTCTCTATCTAGTAAATATTTCATAGATTAAGATGAAATAAAGACTTTCCCAAATGAACAAAAGCTAAGATAACTTGTTGCCTGTGTCACTTTACACAAAATACTAAAGGAGGGGGTCTGAGTGGCTCAGTCAGTGAAGTACCTGCCTTTGGCTCAGGTTCTGATCTCCAGGTCCTGGGATGGAGCCTTGCCTCAGGCTCCTCACTCATCGGGAACCCTGCTTCTCCCTCTTCCTCTGCCTCCTGCTCCCCCGTTTGTTCTCTCTCTTTCTCTCTGTCAAATAAATAAATAAAATCTTAAAAATAGAGGAATACTAAAGGAAGTCTTGAAAGCTAGTGACCCCAGTGGTAATTCAAATACATATACCAACAAAAAATCAGAGCATAGCAAAGATAATTATGTAATTACAATAGTATAAATGTATATTTACTTTCTTTTCTTAATTTAAAAAGCAGTATATAAAAATATGTATATGGTATATTGTTAGGCCTACAATACATAGAAATACATTTGTCAACAACAGCACAAAAGAGATGAATTGCAGCAAAGCTGTATTGTGCTCAGGAAATGTTTCTACATGATAACCTGAATTCATTCAGAAAAAAATGAAGATAATCCGAAATGATAAGTAAAAAGCTTAATATAACAAAAGTTTTAAAAGGAGGTTTTTTTTTTTAAAAAAAATTTATTTATTCATGAGAGACACAGAGAGAGAGAGGCACAGACACAGGCAGAGGGAGAAGCAGGCCCCATGCAGGGAGCCTGACGTGGGACTCGATCCCTGGTCTCCAGGATCATACCCTGGGCTGAGGGCAGTGCTAAACCGCTGAGCCACCCGGGCTGCCCATAACAAAGTTTTAAATTTATAATCATTCTCTTCTAATTTAGGCTTTAAAATATATAAAATATTATAAAGTGATAATAATAACTAGGTTTGTTGGGTCTGTGAGATTAACACAAATAACACACACATAACTTACACTACATGGGACACCTGGGTGGCTCAGCAGTTGGGCAGTTGCCTTTGGCTCAGGTCATGGTCCCAGGATCCGGGATCAAGTCCCGCATCGGGCTCCTGTGGGGAGCCTGCTTCTCCTCTGCCTGTGGCTCTGCCTCTCTCTCTCTGCGTCTCTCATGAATGAATAAATAAATCTTAAAAATAAAAGCAACTAATACCACAAAAAGGAAGGATAGAGAATGGAACTACATAGGAGGAACTTTTTTTTTTAATTGTATTTATTTATTTGATGTAGAGAGAAAGAAAGCACAAGCAGGAGGAGTGAGAGAGCAGAAGCAGACTCCCTGCTGAGCAGGGAGCCTGACTGGGGCTCCATTCCAGGAGCCTGAGGTCATGACCTGAGCCAAAGGTAAACACTTAACTCCCTGAACCACCCAGGTGCCCCAGGAGGAACAGTTCTGTATCTCACCGAAATTAAATATAAATCTGAAGCTGATTCTGATAAGATGCTTACAGTAAGTACTAGAGTAACCATTAAGGAAATAACTCAAAAATATACAACGAAAATCACTAAAGAAATTAAATGCTACCTTAGAAAACATTAACTCAATGCAAAAAAAAAAAAAAAAAAAAAAAACAACCCACAGACCATTAAAGGAGTAATAGTGTAAAAGAAGATATGAGACACATATAAAACAAAAAGCAAAATGGTAGACATAAATCCAACTATATCAATAGGAATGTTAAATGTGAATGGATTACAGAATCCAGTAAAAAAAAAAGCAATAAACATCTTGTCAAATTAGATGTTAAAAAGCAAGATCCAATTTTATGCTGTCTCAAAAGACTTATTGTAGACTCAAAAATGGAAAGAGATTGCAAGTAAAATAATGGAAAAAGATATATCATGCAAACGGTAACCACAGAAAGCTGGAGTGGCTACACTAACATGGACTTCATTTTAAAAATAATTTTACTTTAATTTCAGTTAGTTAACATACAGTGTTATATTAGTTTCTGGTGTACAATGTAGTGATTCAACACTTCCAAACGACACCCGATGCTCATCACGGTAAGTGCCTTCCGTAATCCCCATCACCTATCTCACCATGTTTCCTACCTCCCCTCTGGTGATCATCAGCGTGTTTTTTGTAAAGAGTCTCTTTTTTGGTTTGCCTCTCTCTCTTTTATCTCTTTGCTCATTTGTTTTATTTTTGAGTGAAATCGCATGGTATTTGTCTTTCTCGGACTGATTTATTTCACTTAGCATAATACTCTCTAGCTTCATCCACATCATTACGAATGGCAAGATCTCATTCTTTTTTCTATCCAAGTAATATTTCATTGTATACATGTACCATATTTTCTTTATCCATTCATCAATCAATGGATACTTGGGCTGTTTCCATAATTTGGCTGTTGTAAATAATGCTGCTGTAAACATTGGAGTGCAGGTATCCCTTTGAATTAATATTTTTGTATTCTTTGGGTAAATTCCTAGTAGTGCAATTGCTAAATCATATGGTAGTTCTATTTTTAACCTCTTGAGGATCCTCCATACTGTTTTCCACAGTGGCTACACCAGCTTGCACCACCAACGGGATAAGAGGGCTCCCCTTTCTCCACATCCTCGCCAACACCTGCTGTTGATTTTAGCCATCCTGACAGGTGTGAGGTGGTATCTCATTGTGGTTTTGATTTGTATTTCGCTGGTGATGAGTGATGTTGAACATCTTTTCCTGTGACTCTTGGCCACCTGGGTGTCTTCTTTGGAAAAATGTCTATTCATGTCTTCTGCCCATTTTTATTGAGATTATTCAATTTTGGGGTGTTGAGTTTTATAAGTTCTTTATTTTGGACACTAACCCTTCAACAGATATGTTATTTGCAAATACTTCTCCCATTCCATAAGTTGCATTTCAGTTTTGTTGATTGTTTCCTTTGCTGTGCAGAAGCTTTTTATTTGGATGTAGTTGCAATAATTTATTTTTGTTTTTGTTTCCTTTGCTTCAGGAGACATATCTGGAAAGAAGTTGCTATGGCCAATTGTCAAAGAAGTTACCATCTGTTTTCCCTTGGAGGATTTTTGTGGTTTCAGGTCTCACCTCTAGGTCTTTCAGCCATTTTGGATTTTTCTGTTTGATGTAAAAAGTGGTTCAGTTTCCTTCTTTTACATGTGGCTGTCCAGTTTTCCCAACAACATTGTTAAAGAGATTGTCTTTTTCTCATTGGATAATCTTTCCTGCTTTGTCAAAGATTAATTGACCATATATTTGTGGGTCATTTCTGGATTTTCTAGTCTGTCCTGTTGATGTGTCTATTTTTGTGCCTGTACCACACCGTTTTCATCACTACAACTTTGTAATAGGGCTTGAAGTCCAGAACTGCTTTGACTATGTGAGGTCTTTTGCAGTTCCATACAAATTTTAGGATCCTTTTGTTCTAACTCTGAAAAATGCTGTTGGCATTTTGATAGAGATTGCATTAAATGTGTAGACTGCTTTGGATAGTATAGACATTTTAACAATATTTGTTCTTCTGATCCATAAGCATGAAATGTCTGACAAAATAGACCCTAAAACAAAAATGTTACTGGAAATAGAGATATTTATTTATTATTTATTTTAAAAGATTTTATTTGTTTATTTGAGAGGGAGGTTGAGAATGAGTAGGGGGTAAAGAAGAGGGAGAGAAAAAAAGCAGAGTCCCTGCTGAGTACAGAGCTTTGAGATCATGACTTCGGCCAATATCCACAAACTACTCACAAAGCAAAGCCCAGGTCTCCATGGCTTCACTGGTGAAGTTTACTAAATATTTAAGGAAGGATTAATACCAATTCTCTAAGATTCCTTCAAAAAGTAGAAGATGAAGGACTACTTCTCAACTTAATCTGTGAAGGCAATATTACCCTGATACCAAAACAAGACAAAGACATTACAAGAAACTATAGATCAGGGATCCCTGGGTGGCGCAGCGGTTTGGCGCCTGCCTTTGGCCCAGGGCGCGATCCTGGAGACCCGGGATCGAATCCCACATCAGGCTCCCAGTGCATGGAGCCTGCTTTTCCCTCCGCCTGTGTCTCTGCCTCTCTCTCTCTGTGACTATCATAAACAAATAAAAATTAAAAAAAAAAAAAAGAAACTATAGATCAATATCTCTTATGAATATAAATCTAAAAATTCTCAATGAGATAATAAGTGGAATACAAAAAAAAACATAAAAAGAATTATACACCATAATCAAGTGGGACTTATTCCAAGAAGACAAGGTTGGTTTAACATTTGAAAATCAAATTAACATAGTAAACCATATCAATAGAATAAAAAGAAACTTCAAATCACATGATCATCTCAACAGATAAAGAGAAATCATTTGAAAAAATACAATAACTTTTCACAATAAAAACTGAATAAATTGTGATATAAGGAAAATTCTTCAACATGATGAAGAATACTAAAAACAAAATCTACAGTTACCATTACACTTACTGGTAAAAGACTAGATGTTTCATGCTAAAATCACATATAAAACAAGGATGTCCACTCTCGCCTATGTACCATTGCACCAGGGCAATTAGGAAGGAAAAAGAAATAAAAGGCAGAAGCAAAACTATGTCTATTCCTAGATGACATGATATTGTATACAGAAAATATTAAGCAATCACTAAAAAACTAATAGAACTAATAAATGAATTCAGCAAGTTTGCAGAATATAAAGTCAGTATACGAAAATCAACTGTATTTCTAGATGCTATTTACAATAGCATCAAAAATACTTAATAATAAAATGAAGTTTAGAACTTATACACTGAAAATTATAAAACAGTATTGAGAGAAATTAAATAAGATCTAAATAAATGGAAATGTATCCATGGTCATAAACTGGAAAACTTAATAATGTTAAAATGGCAATACTCTCCAAATTGATTTATAGACTCAATGCAATCCTTATCAGAATCTCAGTTGGGTTCTTCGTAGAAATTGACAAGATAATTGTGAAATTCACATGGAATTGCAAAGGGCTCAGAATAGTCAAAACAATCCAAAGGACCAAGTAAGAGAATGCACATTTTCCAATTTTAAAACATAACAACAAAGCAATAGTAATTGAGACAATATGGTGCTTCACAATATTCTGTGAAGTAAACAGAATAAAAATGAGATTCCAGAAATAAACATACATATCTATGATCAAATGATTTTTCACTAGGGTACCAAGACATCTGATGGGGAAAGGATAGACTTTGTAACAAATGGTGCTGGGACAACTGGACAGCCACAGGCAAAAGAGTGCGACTGCACCCTTGTCTCCCACCTTATACAAAAGTTAACTCAAAAGGGACCAAAGACATGTGTTGACAACATGGTAGAGGATCAGAACCCTCTATACACTGCCCATGAAAATGGAATATGGTGCACTTGCTTTGGAAAACAGTCTGGCAGTTCCTCAAATGATCAGAGTTACCACATGACCCAGCAATTCCACTCCTGGTACGCATCTAAGAAAAATGAAAACATGTCCACACAAAACCTTGCACATGAAAGCTCAGAGAAGCAGTATTTATAATAGCTAAAAAGTCTAAACAACTCAAATGTCCATCAACTGACAAATGGGTAGACAGAATGTGGTATATTCATAGAATAAAGTTTCATGCTGCCATAAAAAGGAATGAAGTACTGATACATGTGTCAACACAGAAGAATTTGAAAAACATGCTAAGTGAAAGAGGTCAGTTACAACAGACCACATATTATACGATTCCATTCATATGGAACATCCAGAAGAGGGAAATCTAGACAGAAAGTAGATTATGGTTGCTTAAGGCTAGGGGAAGAGGAGTATACAGGAGTATACAGGAGTATACCTATTTAGGTAATAGCTAAATGGTACAGCTTTTCTTCTTGAGGTGGTGAAAATATTCTAAAGTGAACTGTGGAGATGCTTCAACACGTCCGTGAAAATGCTAAAAACCACTGATTTTTATACTTCAAATGGGTGAATTGTATTGATATGTGATTTATATCTCAAAGAAGCTATTATTTTTTATTAAAGACAGTATAAACGATGTGACACTATTTTTGCTTAAAAAATAACTATGTGGGGGCACCTGATTGGCTCAGTAGTTGAGTGTCTGCCTTTGGTTCAGGCTGTGATCCCAGGGTCCTAGGATTGAGTCCCACATCGGGCTCCCCACAGGGAGCCTGCTTCCCCCTCTGCCTGTGTCTTTGCCTCTCTCTCTGTATCTCTCATGAATAAATAAAGAGTCTTAAAAACAAAACAAAACTACGTATAGGTAGAAGTCCGGAAGGACATATAAGAAAATGTTTACTGTGCGTATTGCCTCTCTCTTTGTGGTGTAATTATAGATTAATTTTATTGGTTACTTCTACACGTGTGTTTTGTTTTCCAAATTTTATTATTTTGCAATAAGAACAAAAGTATTTGGAACATGAAAGTCAATAAACATATTGCAAGACAGCTTTCTAAATTAGTTTATTAACCCCAAATTCTTCAACACATCACAAAAAGAATTTTCCCATCATGAACATTTTCCTCATTTATTTCATTTGCCCACAGGCCATAGATTAATCAGCAAGCACATCAGGAACTTCCTGGTTGCTAAATGCAGAGGACGTTTTCTGCCTGTCTTTCTTGTTTACTTGCCTTGAATAGTGCTGACCATTCCCTCCTCAAGACCATCACCAGGCAGTGTCGGACACATTGTACATGCTCCAGAAGTACGTGCTGCATAACTGAAGTCTGAGCATCCGCTGATTTAGGATTTAAAACTAAGGCATATGGAAGAATTGGAGGACAAACTATGTAATTTAGTGCTGTATTTCCTGGTTTGGAGCACAAATGCTATTTCACAGGTGAGAAAGATGAAGCCAGCAGTAGCATTTATGCCAAATGCACTTCACAAATAGAGATGTCATGGAGGCCGGTTCAAGAGGAAGGAGGACTTTCTTGCCAGCTACGTTCTGTGCTTCCTGGAAAGAGTCTGTGTCTAACTGGAGTGGTCCAGCAGGTTCCCCAGTGTGGCTCTGCTTTCTTTCCCCCATGCCAACCCCTCCTCTTTATGTCACTGAAGATGAATGAAATGCCCTTCTTTTTCTTTTTTTAAGATTTTATTTATGTATTTGAGAGAGAGAGAGAGAGAGTAGGAGAGAGAGAGAGAGAGAGAATCTGAAGTAGACTCCACACTGACCTCAGAGCCAGACACAGGGCTTGATCCCATGACTGTGAGATCATGACCGAGCTAAAACCAAGAGTCAGATGCTTAACCAACTGAGCCATCCAGGTGTCCCTGATATGCCCTTTTTTCTAACATCCACCTGTCAAGACCCAATTCTTAGCACTGGTGGCATCATCTGACCTGTCCCATGACATTCTTGTTCTTCTCAGAGCAAACATCTTCCTTCCCTGAAGACCTTGGCTCTGTCCCTGACTATTCTTTCCTCTCCACCCCACCCATTGATTGGCCCTTGTTGGTTCTCATCCGTGCTCCAGGTAGAGAAAGGTGCTATTGGTGAAGGAACAGCATTTGTGTACGTTGAAGTTGAACTATGGCATGACCACAAAAAATGGTAAGGGTCCAATGTGGGTGAAGAAGGAAGTGGGAAGAAGTGAGTGTGAAGAGGGAAATGGAGCCAGATCAGGAAGGGCTCTGGGTGTCCCACTGTGATAGGACTGGTGTCCTTTCTGAAGAGGAGGAAGTGCCAGAGAGCTCTCTCTCCACACTTGCACAGGAAGCACTACCTAAGGACATGGTGAGAAGGGCCCTCTCCTGGGATTGGGCCTCTCCAATCCCAGGACCTTATCATGGACTTCTAGCCCCCAGAACTGTGAGAAAAAAAATGCTGGTTGTCCAAGCTACACATCCAAGGCGTGTTGTTAAGGTAGCCAAGCAGACTTGCACAAACCTCATCATCTCACTGGGAACCCTACGAGATACCTCATGCTTACCCCAACCTGTGCAGACTTGTGGCTTCCACTGCAAATCCACTTCTCACCCACTTCTCTGCTTTACAGTAAGTACCGTGATCAGCCAATCAGTCTCTTGAGTCAAATTCCCAGATTCACTTTCAATTCTTTTTCCTCACTCTCTATGTTAGTTCATTAGCAAGTTCAGTGCCTCTCTCTTCAGGATATATCCTAAGCCCATTCTCATTTCTCAAAATCTAATGGCACCACCCTAATCAACTTTCTTTAACCTGTTACTGCAGCTCCCTTCTAGTGGTTCATTCTCCTTTTTTACTCTGCTGCCCTTTACAAGCCATGGTCTACATAGCAAAAAAACAATCTTTACACTGCACGCCACATGACGTTACACTGCTGTTCAAAACCTCTGATGGGTTCCACTCCACAGAGAGGAGATCCAAGCCCAAGGGCCCCTGTGCACCTCCCACCTTGCCTTGGACGCTCCCTGCACCCACTAGGTCCCATTTTGTTTCTGCACACAGCAGGGCCTCAGTCTGGCCTCAGGGCATCTGGTATACCTGATAGAACCCTGGTGGGCCTGTTCCTCCCAGTAGATGTGGCTCCTTGCAGAGGCCTCCTGTCACCATGCTCCCCGAAGGACACCTCAATGTCTAAGTCTCCCCAGCACACAGAATAAAGCAGAATAAAGGCAGGCTGAATAAAGCCCACAAAGATGTCTTCCTCTTCATTCCAGGAAGCCATGGGCCGTCCTTGTACATTGCCAAGGGTGATTTCCATAGCAGATGCATTAAAGGCTGCGAATCAGATGACCTTAAAATGGAGAGATTATTCGGGATTACCTGGGTGGGGCCCATGTAATCACAAGGACCCTTAAAAGCGGAAGACAGAGGCAGGATGGTCAGCTCAGATGCATAGGACAACAGATTCAACACTCCACTGCTGGTGTCGAAGGTGGAGGAAGGAGCGTAAGAACGAGTGTGGGCAGCCCACGTTATAGGAAGACGCAAGACCAGGTTCTCCCCTAGGGCCTCCAGAAAGGGCCGCCTGACTGTAGCCCGTGAGGCCCATGGCAGACTTCTGACCTCCAGAACTGGAAGGTGATAAATGTAGGCTGTTTAGGCCACTAAGTTGGTGATAATTTGGTACAGCAGTGAAAGGAAAATAATACAGTCCCGTTTTGGTTACTACACAGTGCTCATTACCACCCAGAATGATCTCGTCTAGTCACGCTGCCGGCGTCTCCCCGCGCCACAGGCTACTCCGCACCAAGCAGGAGCTCGGCGATCTTGCTCATGACAGTCTCCCTCAGCCCTGACTAGCACTGAACAAAGTGGGTGCTAAATAAAGATCTGTGGCTAAGAAGAGGCGAACAGAGACATGAGGCATTAAGGCAGGTGCTCTTGTGTGTTTGACAGGCAAGTGAAGCAGAGGAACAGGATTAGGTTGGAAGGGAGTGAGAAATGCAGGACAGGAGCCGTCTCAGCAACATTGGGCATCTTCTCTCCTGCGGAAGCAGGGAGGTGGGCAGGCCGGGCTCCTGGTACTGCTGCTCCGGGAAATCCTCAGGGACCCAGATTCCCTGGATGTCCTTCCATCCTTACGGGATGGCTTCATCCTCCTGGTCCCAAGTGGCCTCCTAAGGAAAGCTTCCAGAAACTGCCACACAACCTGTCCCACTTCTAAAGCACTTGGTACCACAGACAGTGAAAAGGCCACTCTGCAAGCATTATAGGCCCCAGACAACAAACAGGCACGTCATTGGAAGGGCTTGTATCAACGACTAAAGAATATTTTTTCTTGGGGGTAGATACAGGAAGCTTTTTACTGCTTTGGGCTTTTGTGTTTTCCATATGAATGGCGATGAGTATGAACTGCTCTTGTAATCAGGAAAATCTATTAAAAGCTTTTCAGGATAAGGGAGGATATCAGAGTGCAGGGCGTGACTGTAGCGATTTATGCGGAAATCTGGGCGGGCCGGTGTGCAGCTAAGGGGAGCACACGTAGCAGGTAGCCGGTGAGAGGAGGGCTAGTTCCAGATTCACCGGAGACCAGCTTTTACTCTTCCACTGTTGAGAATGTTTACAAACAGTCTGAAGGCTTGGGAGTTTAGGCTTAGTTATATTTTGACCTGGAGTTTATTTTCTTCACGAAATGACAGACTCTAAAGGAACAAAACGTGCACCACAGCTCAGGCTATAGACGAGGCCAGGGACATAAACACCGGATCTTGAAAATGTCGAGCCTGCAGCCCGCAGCCCACCATGCACAGGGAAACGGTCCAGTTGGAACCTGCTTCTTTCTGGTTGTTTTAGGCTGAACGAAATTATAAGTTAAAGTCAAATATTCTTTTGCATCAGCCTATGCTCCTTAGTGCCCTGGGCATGTCGACGGGAGCTCTGTAAGCACTCTGGTAACATAACTACATAGTTTGTAGTCTGTGGTGTAAATCAAGCTCCAAGCTGCCATTACTCTGAGCTGTAGGGGTTGGTGCATATATAATTTGATTCAATCTGTCAGGGTTCACAGGGTCAGCAGTTTGGGAGCAGAAGTTGGTCTGAGTCAGCTCCCAGGGCAGCTGTACAAAGAGGGCTCTGGCTTGGTGGGCAGACCAGAAACCTGGCCTGGAGCCTCTTCTCTGCAGGGCTGTGGGGCTGGTGTGGTGTGGACCTGAAGTGGGAGCGGCACATGTGGGGACCAGAGTGGGGAGGAAGCGATTTCTCGGCCAGCCAGGAACAGTTTCAGTCAGGCAGGATTAAGACAGAAATGAAGATCTGAGGTTCCAGACACCCTACACATTTTCCTTCTTGTCAGGGTTTCCAAAGAATCATACTTTTTGAAAAAAATTAACAGTGCAGTTTCAAGTTATTCCAGTTATTCCATAGTGTTTACTTTGCCTAGTTCCTGCTACAACTTCAAGCAGAAGGAGTATTTAGCTCCTCATGTTTTACAGTAAGGCAGGTTCAAGAAGCTCTTAAATCCATGGAGCAAGAAAACATCAGCTACACATCCTAGGCAACAGGTAAAGACACATGTTGCCCAGGCAGTAAAATATTTTACTGAACAGCAATGACCTGGGTCAAAGCTCTTCCTTAATCGCAAAGCCTAATAACAGCATGGGATGGGAGGCGCCTCACGTACCTTACAGAGCCACCGGTGGGCACCGCCGTCAGCACCAGCACCAGGGAAAGGGGAGTCATCTCAGGAAACACAAGTGCTAGGCACTTCCCATCTCATGAGGTATTGAGGCCTGAGAAGAAGAATCCAGCAGCATATCTTGGTGCCTGCCGGTGCCTGTGGTGTGGACGCCCCACCAGTACAGTCCTGGCAGGTTATGGAAGAGAGGAGCAGGGCTGATGACAGAAGATGGTAGAAGAGGAGGTCCCAGCCCTTGGCCCTGACCCCAAAACAGCAACCGAACAACTATCCTCGTATGATAATGCCTCTTGGAGAGCTGTGGTGTACACCTAACCGAAGCCATCCAGTGGAACACAAAAACAGGACAGTCATGTAAAAAGGCACGGCAACATTTTATGTGCGTCACCCCATGCCCCAGGCTGGCACATCTCCGGGCCAAAAGGGTCCCCTCTCAGTGTGAGCTCCCCTGCACAGAGAAAGGGAGAGCAGGAAACCCCCAGCAGTTTCGTTACTGAGGCCCCGCAGCCCGGGTCACTGCCAAAGACCCCACAGTCTTGGGATCCCTGGGTGGCTCAGCAGCTTAGTGCCTGCCTTCAGCCCAGGGTGTGACCCTGGGGTCCTGGGATCGAGTCCCATGTCAGGCTCCATGCATGGAGCCTGCTTCTCCCTCTGCCTGTGTCTCTGCCCCCCTCTCTCTGTGTCTCTCATGAATAAATAAATAAAATCTTAAAAAAAAAAAAGACCCCATAGTCTTGGCTAACATAGACTCCTATCGCCAGAGACAACCACAGCACATGCCCCCTTGGAGCTGGACCCTGTTCATCCCCCAGAGATGGTACCATTGTGCCTTTCCTCTGACCCAGGGCAGCCACGATGCATGTGCCCAGTTGTCTTGCTGCTCTGCATCTTCCCTGGACCCTGCACCCACATACTCTTACTAGACCAAGCAGCCTGTGTGCCCACCAGGCCTGGCACACCTCCCCCTGCCCAGTCCCGGGGCTGCTATGCACCCTACTCGGCAAATGGCTTCCCTGAAGCCAGTCTGTCAAGTTTGGAGGACGTGATTTCTTCTTCAAGTGTGAGGACACCCATACCAACAAGGCTACAAGGCACACAAAAATTCAGGAACAAAGAAACACAATACATTTCCAATAGCTGAGTCCAAAGAAATGGAGATCTATGAATTTCATGACAAGAATTCAAAATAATAGTTTTTTTTAAAAGATTTTATTTATTTATTTGAGAGAGAGAAAGAGAGATAGAGATAGAGAGAGAGAGACACCATGAGCAGGGGAGAGGGGCAGATGGAATGGGAGAAGTAGACTTCTTGCTAAGCAGGGAGCTCAATGCAGGGTTGGATCCCAGGACACTGGGATCATGACCTGAGCCAAAGGGAGAATGAGCCACCCAGGTGCCCCACAAAATAATAATTTTAAAGGAGCTCAGTGAGCTCTAAGAGAACATAGACAACTAAAAAAAAATTAGGGAACCAGACACAAACAAAATGAGAAGTTCAACAGGAGACAGAGATAGAAATCATTAAAAAAAAAAAAAAAAAAAAGAATAACCCAAACTTTGGAGCTTGAGGAAGACAGAGATTGAAGAATTGAATAGAGAGCTCCCACAGCAGACCTGATCAAGCAGAAGAAAGAATCTGAAATCTAAGACAAGCCATTTGAAATTATCTAGTCAGAGCTGCAAAGACAAAACAGAATGAAGAGTGAAGAAAGCCCATGGAACTTATGGAACACTATCAAAGTCACTAATACAGTAGTGCCCTCCTTATATACAGTTTCAGTTATCTGTGGCCAATAGTCTGGAAGCAGATGATCCTTCTTCTGAAGTATCATCAGAAGGCCAATAGTGGCCTCACGCTATGTCACAGTGCTTACATCATCTACCTGACTTCATCTCACCATGTAGGCATTTTATCATCTGATGTCATCACAAGAAGAGAGGTGAATACAGAACATAAGATTTTGAGAGAGAGAGATCGCATTCACATAACTTTTATTACAGTATATACTGTTATAATCGCTCTACTTAGTTATTATTGTTATTACTCTCTTTTTGTGTCTAATCTATAATTCAAGTTTATCGTAGGTATGTATGTAAAGGGGAAAATGTAGCATACATGGGATTTGGTACTATCTGTGGTTTCAGACATCCACCGAAAGTCTTGGAATGTATCCCCTGTAGATAAAGGTGGGCTTCTGTATATGCATTATGAGAGTCTGAGAAGGAGGAGAGAAAGCAGCGGAATGCCTATTTAAAGAAATAATGCCCTCATGTTCCCAAATCTGGTGAATAAAACAGACATTCAGATTCATGAAGCCAAAGGATGCCAAATAGGTTGAAGACAAGGCGGTCTACACCAAGACGCATTACTATTAAATTGTCAAAAGTCAAATATAAGGAATTTTGTTTATTTTTTTAAAGATTTTATTTATTCATGAGAGACAGAGAGACAGAGAGACAGAGAGAGAGAGAGAGAGAGAGAGAGAGAGAGGCAGAGACCCAGGCAGAGGGAGAAGCAGGCTCCATGCAGGGAGCCCGATGTGGGACTCGATCCCGGGTCTCCAGGATCACACCCTGGGCGAAAGGCAGTGCTAAACCACCAAGCCATGCAGGCTGCCCAAATATAAGGAATTTTAAAAGCAATAGGTGGAAAATGACATGTTGCATATAAGGAAACCCCACCCCCACCCCAGATGATGATAGGGAAATTTCTCAGAAGAAACCTCACAGGCCAGGAGAAACTAAGATGATATAAATTAAAGTTTGGAAAGGAAAAACATGCCAAGCAAGAGTACTATATCCCACAAAACTATTCTTTTAACAATGAAGAACAGATAAAGTCTTTGACAGAGAAGCAAAAAAATGAAGGATTTTGTCACCATGAGACCTGCTTTACAATATATGCTTAAAGGGGTTACTCAAATTGAAATGAAAACACCCTAAATAGCGCAACACAACAGCGCAGCAAAGCATTAACTCTCACTGGCAAAGGTAAGTATACAGAACACTGGAACACTGTGATGGTGGCGTGTAAGTTATTTTCAACCTGAAAATAAAAGTTAAAAGATAAAATACTAAGATTAGCTGTAACCACAGGAGTAACCTGTGTCGGGAGGCCTGGGCCCCCCTTGGTTGGATCAAAGCCTGCCCCACCATCTCAGCCTCCTCTTCCAGAGTGGCAACACCTACATAACTTAAGCAGGATCCCCTCCTTCCCCGGATCTTGTTTTTGTCCCTGGATGTTTTTCAGAAGATCTTAATTCGCTGCCTCTTCAGGTCACAATCTGCCGGCCTGCCATCATTGGAAGCAGAAACCTTTGTGTCCCGTCTCTGTGTTTTTAGTGTCTGTTCCAGATTTCCTCTAACACGTCCTGTAGGTTATTCACTTGAGTCCATTCTGTGGTTCAATTGGTCCTTGGGTTTTATAGTTTATTTCTTTAAAAAATTGTATTTTAAATTCCTTACAACTCTTGCTTATACTGGGGTTCCTGCTGGCAGTCTGTTCTTGCTTCATGGATGCAGTGCTGTCCTGAATATGTCTGAAGGATCTATTGGGTTAACATTTTTTTAGGTTTTTGCCTGTTCCTGAATTGGTACCGTTCCATCTGGGGCTGATTATTCTAGTTCTGCCATTGATGCTCGTGCCTTATGTATGTGAGGTGCCTCAGAGGCCAGGGGGACAGTAGGGCCCCTCTCTTCATGGCCGACATGGGATTTCTCCACAACCAAGTGGGTCTGCTTACTGTACTGTCCTCATTCTTCCTCCCTCAGTCCGTGGGGTAGTCTGAGCTTCAGCTTTGAGGGTCTCTCTCCATTGGGCCTGAAGATCAACTAAAGGCAGAGACTAAACTCTGAACAGAGGAAAAAAGCTCAAAGACAAAATGAGAGCTCAGTGTATTAAAGAGGAAAGTATTTCTGTATTATGACTGCATCAGTGTTTATGTTTTAATTCTGTATTAATTAATTCTCTGGGCCAAATCTCTCCCTCTGCAGGTGGGCTTCTGGGAAAACAGTCCTAGCTAGCAGGTATAATAAACCAGTGATCTTTTACATAGCCTGCTGCAGGTGCATGTGTGTCCTGGACAGAGGGGCGTGTACCAACTGGAACACATGACGTGGGAAAGATGAGAGCACCTGGCCGCTAACTGCAGAGCGTCCACAGCAGCGCTGTCTTCCTACAGCCCCCCGAGCCCCAGGAGCAAATCCCATCTTCTCCTCAAGCGTTTCCCACTGACAATGAAAGATAAATGCATCTGATCAGTGTGAATACCCTGGATGCTACGGTTTTCTATTACGCCATAATTAAATGAGGAAGGGAGACCTGGAGTAGTCGTCACAAAATCCAAAGTCACAACATTTCAGCACTTGGTGAGTCACTGTCCTCCAGGAATAGACACAGCCCGAGGCAGAAGGCTGCACGAGGGCTTCACATAGAACAGTTTTCCATGGTGTTGAATGCAGGCTCTCACAAACAGGAAGGACCTGGGCTATTCTGACGCTGCCGTGTTTCCTGACACACCGCTCAGGGGGTTCTCAAGGTACGACTAAGGCACAGTCCCAGCTAACCCGTGAATGAGATTTGTAGTAATGTCACCAACGGTATTTCAGTTCCCGGCTGACTCCCCAGATACAACAGAGGGCAAATGCTATGTCTTTTTAAAGTATCTTTGTATGCATCCAGCACACCAACTCTCTGACAAAGGGTCATGATGAATTTTGATTGTTGAGTCCAATAATAATAGTGGCTTCTTTGGGGTGCCTGAGCAGCCTGTTGAGGCAGATGTTAGGATCCACATTTTGCAGAGGAGTATACCGAGGTTGGCAAATAAGCGACTCTGCCGTGTTCACAGGTGCCGTGAGCAGCGAGGGCAGGGCCGTGCGACCCATGCCAGGCCCTCAGCAAGCCCGGCTGCAAGGCTGCATGTAGAATCCTAATTCTGCAGCTGTTCCTGGCCCACAGCCAGCCCCTGCGGGCAGGTCCCAGGGAAGAGGGGCCACTTCCCTCATGCAGAGCTGGGTGTGGTACAGTGTTCTGACTCCAACCCTCCTTTTGTGCACATCTTCCTTTCATGCGACACGTCACACCCACTGTGCCCAAGACCCTTTGCACACTGCCACACTTATTCCCACCCCAAAGGGCTCTGTTTCCCTTCTCAATACCTGTCTCCTTCCCCCTATACCTACTGTCTCCATAGGAGCGGACTGAACCTCCTTAGAAGTGTGGCCACACGATAATTGGGCACCTGTGAAGGTTTACAAGCGCTGGCAGTGCACCCAGAGGGACTGCAACAGGTGTCCATGGAGGTGTGTGGGGCAGAAGAGGTCTCTGGAGGTGTTGTGCAGGTGCTTTGACCTCAAGCTGCAGGTTCTCTGAATGTTCCACACTCGCCTGCCACGGTGGCCTGATCCTCCTGTAAGTCAGCTCGTGACCCAGGGCACCTGGTCCCTGAGCCGGACCAACCAGACCACCTGGGAAGACACCTGGACTCCCGCCCAAGTCCGGTGAGTAGATGAGGCTGTATTACATCATTCTGGAGAGCATTCTCATTAGAAGTCAGTGTCCCCACTTCCTCCTGACAATGCCTCTGCTCTTCTTTGGAGCACGGCCCGGTTTTGGGCCCACTTGCGGCAGGTGTTCTTCAGGATGGTCTGTGCTCGCCTCTTCAGATGCTGTCTTTCAGGAGTTAAAGCCTGCTGAAAGGGAGTCACTTGCCCCCTTGACCATGAAAACCTGTACTTCCTAGTCATAAATAAATTCACATCACAAACCCTTCAGGTCTGCCTCAGGTCACACGGCTATTCCTTCTCAAGTCATACCAGTGGCCACTCAACCAACTCGGGAAATCCAAGAACACCTGTTTGTGTGTGGGCCACCACGCATGATTTAAAAGAGTCAGACACTGTGAACCTCAAGGTTCCAGTCTGGTCAGGGAAATATGGTATTTTGGGGTAGCTAAACGGGAAGGGCCATTCACCACGTGCAAGGCAACGCTGCCTGATGCAACCCCCTCAGCTTGGTTCTCCACATGTGGGGCTAGAGTCACGGCCCTGGGAGCTGAGGACCAGGAGGAGATCCGGCCTGGGAGGAGGGACGGCCCAGCATCCAGTTATGTTGGGCATCCGACCTGGCTGAGTGGACACTCACCTCTCGGAAGAGGGCAACAAGGAGAGGTTGGGGCAGCAGAAACAGAGTGGGTGGTGCTCAGGGCTGCAGGAGACACCAGCGTGGCTCCCAGTTTGGGGAACAGAGGGAGGGAGTGGAAGGACAAGGAGGAAGACTGGCACAGGGTGCCACGGCTGTCGCCAAATGGGCCAGGTTTCTGGGCAAGACCGATTTCAGCAGCAGGAAGTGGAGATGCAGGCTGGCCCAAGCAGGGCTCTGATGTCCAGGAGTCCCCTCAGCCCACTGGCCACGGTGCCAGGTCTGGGCCCGGGCCCCGGGACTTCTTGTACAAGTGCTTTCATTCGTGAGGCTTGGATGGCAAAGGCAGCACGTACACGAGGCAAAGCAAATACAACCACGCAGAACAGTATCCAGTAGACGCAGGCTGTCACCGATGCCACTGTCAGTGTGGCAGCACGCCCCAGGCGGTTGGCGTAAAGTGGTGGAGGGAGTCCGTCAAGCCTCCTTGGGCTCCAGGCCCGGTCACTGCTCCCTGGCCCCATTTTGCCCTCCTTAGGAATCGGGGTCCCGTGCAGACCACTGAGGGGCCGGGGCGGCCCGGGGGTGCAGACGGCCCGATGGGGCAGCGGGGTGGGAACGGAGCCACGGGCAAGGTCTGTGGGGTGAGGACCTCCCAGGCAGAGGCCAGGGCCTGGTTAGGAACGGAGGGGGCTCGGCCGGGGGCCTGGCGTGGGGCCAGCTGGCCTGACACGGCCGTGCACCTCCTGTGCCCAACATGCTGGGCTGGCAGCGAGTAAACTCGTGAAGGGTCAGATCCTGGAGGCCCAGAGTTTATCCTCCGCACAGAGTCAAGAGATGCAGCACGCTGATGCTGGCGCTCGGACAGGTCAGCCGTGGGTAATGCTCTGGAAGATGGGCAAGCCCGGGAACACGCGAAGGGATCAAGCACCTTCCTGAGTGGGTGTGGTGGAGAGCGAGGCGGGGTAAGCTAGCACTACTGGCTTCTCCTCCCATGTTGCTCGGCGTCACTGGAACTCCCGATGGCTTGCTCATCCGTGTGACCATCCCGTCATCTCAGATCCCTGGCAAGGGCAGCAGACGGCGGGGTGAGGGGGCTGTGTGTGCGTGACACAGACATCTCCTTCCCACCCGCCTCCAGCAACCCTTTCTGCTTATTGACCAGGTGAGATGCCACAGTTTAGGGTGGAGTTAACCTTCCTCCTGGGGCAATGCTTCCTGGGGAGTAGAGGGGGCCAGACTTTTTGTCTCATAAAAATGGTGTGTGAACGACATTTTCAGACCCGAGTACAAACCCATGTCCCCAAGAGCGTTTCTGCTCCTGGGCTTAAACACCCCCCAGAAGGCCTGTCACAACAGATTGAAACAGCAAGCCCTCTGCAGACTAGCAGCTGGGGTCGGTGGCGCCCACACTCGCACTTCCTTCTGTCCACCTGCCTTTTCCAGGAGAGTTTAGTGTTTCACTCCAGACTCACCCAACCTCACACCACCCATCGTGAAACAAAATGCCTTTGCTCCTTCCTAGCTTATTAAGTGAGCATGGATGAGTCACTCAACCTTTGAGCCTATTTCTTGAACTGAAATATAATTAAAAGGTGAGGCTAATCCCGCCCTATTGATTTCACAACATCGATATGATGGCAAATGAAATGTGTGTGCATGAACACTGCCTCACTGCAGGAAATTCGGAGAATAATTAAAGCTTCAGCAAGTTAATCTGCACCATGACCCGTTTTGAGTGTGTCACTGCCACACCATGAAATCATAAGTGCAAAGCAACCACTTTGCCCCAAATATTAACATCTTCAAGCCAGATATTTTTGCTGCCACATTCTACCAAATGTTTAATGAATTAATTTCAATTCTGCATAATCTCTTCCGGGATACAGAGAAGGAGAGAACACCTCTCAATTCATTTCATGAAACTAGTATTTCGTGGGCTAGTATCATCCTGATACCAAAATCAGACAAAGACAGCACAAAAAAGCAAAACAAAAACCCAAAAATTCATGACAAAATAGCATGTACAATTCAGCATAAATAACAAGAATTCTATGGCATGACCAGGTACCTTCCCTGTACCCCTACTATTTATACCACTTTTTAAAAAAAATTTATTTATTTATTTGAGAGAGAGATTGTGCACACAGCAGGGGGAGGGGCAGATGGAGAAGCAGACCCCCCGCTGAGCAGGAAGCCCGACATGGGGCTGGTTCCCAGGACTCTGGAATCATGACCTGAGCTGAAGGCAGATGCTTTACCCACTGAGCCACCCAGGTGCCCCATAACACTTATTTTTGGCACATTTTGTCTTCTGGTTATTTATCATTTTGTTACATATTGTATTGTTCATTAAGGTCTCATCTCTCCCCAAATACTGCACTATCTTTGAGAACACAGACCATATCAATATGTAGTATTTCCTTTGTATACCTACAAAAAAATAAGCATTTTGTTTTATACTCCTTAACAAATAACATCATGCTGAAGATAAAAATAGAGACTTTATAGGTGTTCAGTCCACAGTTGTGTTTTGGGGGGTAGGACAGGGGAGCGTATCAAGAAGAGCCACAGTCACCTGCATGTGAGCAAACACATCAGGATATGCTGATCTCAAGACTGAAAGAATCCTAATTTCAAGCAGATGTAAAATAACCTGTATCTTCATTCAGTAAAGGTTGTGTAGCCAGGGCCGGACCCGCAGGAACGTCAATGTCTTCGGGAGCAGTGACAGACACTATTCTTCTCTGAGCAAGGACATCATGGTCAGACGGAATTTTATCAGGGAGCAATATATTAAGTCTGGTTAATTCTTTATATAGAAAGCCACTTGTCCTCCACTCCCCTGTTAAACTGGGTACAGCAAAGCAATTTCCACTGAGTGGAAGGTGACATCCCATGATGGGATTTGGGTGGCGCTGACAGAGCACACGAAACACACGACCGGGGCCTGGGAAATGCCCAGACGCTCGACTCGCTAGCACAGAAGCTTACTCTGCGCCTTGGGGTACACCTTCCTTACCAACAGGACAGAAGCGGTGGTGGCCTACATTCCAATGTCACTGTAGGGATAGGAGATGCCACGTGCAAATTCAAAGCGGTAAAGAAATGCTATTTATAGTTATGACTATTAGGACATAAGGGCAATTTGGATGTGCCCTTATGGGCACCACCGGGATGGCAGAGGACAGCCTGGGAGCAGGGTGGCCGGAGGGCCACCGCGGCGATGCGCCCATCAGCTCGGCCGCGCCCTCTGTCTTTCCCATGAGAAACCCCTCCTTTCTCCCTGCCCTCCGCTCTGGACACTGCCCTTCCTTTTCCTGTTGTGTCTCATACTTCTTGAAATGACTGTGTGCAGTGGAGACCTCCAGCTCAGGCTGCGGGTACAGCAGCTGGGTGTCTCTTCGGAGCAGTCGGTCCACCCGGTTCAGACACTTACAGTAACTGTAGGAAGTGTCAGACCAGTTACCGACAGAATCACACACTTAGAAATTTCAAATTGAGGAAGGAAAGATTTGCAAATTAAGATATCATTTACAGCTATACAATTAAGTCATATTTTCTAAGTATGTTCCAAACTGAGCCTTTCAACAGTGAGTTATACATGCATATTCAGGGAATTATTAGCTTGTTTTAAAAACTCTTTTTAATTATGTTGGTTTAAATGCTTTGGAAAAGGAAAGAGCCCCATGAGCTGTTGAAAATCAAGGAATAAGCTTTTGCCGCCTCAACCTCATTCAGCTCAGCAGTTCACCAATGAATGGTAGTTCTGACCACGGTGAGTCATAAATTGATTTAAATGTTGCAGCTAGAATGAACGAAAATAAACTATGATAGAGGACACCATAGAAAATTGCACAGAGTAGGGTAAATATTATTTCACAACACTTTAAAAAACAGTGGCAAGGGGATGCCTGGGTGGCTCAGTGGTTGAGCGTCTGCCTTTGGCCCAGGGCGTGATCCTGGGGTCCTGGGACTGAGTCCTGCATCGAACTCCCTGTGTGGAGCCTGCTTCTCCCTCTGCCTGTGTCTCTGCCTCTCTCTCTCTCTCTCTGTGTCTCTCATGAATAGATAAATAAAACCTTTAAAAAAAAAACAGTGGCAAGTGGCAGGATATACATAAAATGTATCATTTTAACCATTTTGAAGTGACTTTAAGCACATAAACAATGTTGTGCTGCCATCACCAGCATTTCATGAAACTCTTGCTGTGTGTGTAGTGGGCTCTAATATAAAATGTATTTCTTATTGCAGGTCATGGTTTTTTAAAAAAGCAAGAAAACCCTGCGTTAGCTCACTCTTCATGTATACAAAATGGTGGAGATTTCACTACCTCTGAGACCCCAGTGGAGCCTGAGCAATCGAGAAACCTTCTAAAACTTAAAGATGAGGAGATGATTCTAAAGAAAAGGATAAATTCAGATATTTGTCATACTGAAAAATTTGAAAAACCTATTTGTCTTTGCATGTGTGTGTTCCACATTTGTTCATACAACGAGTGCATGGGGATTGTACTGTGATAGAGTGACACCGCCAGGGTTGGGGGGAAGGTCAGGAGGTGTCATCCTGGGACACTGAAGGTGGAAAGAGTGGCTGAGCTGCCTTCGACAGCAGCGCTGCAACTATGGTGCCTGTCTGGGTGTCACAAGGAGATTCTGGTGTTTCACCAAGGGGATTAAGGAAACAGTGTTTCCTACATCTAATCAGAGTGACTAAAATATCTATCCAGAGGAAAACACCATTGTGCTAATGCCAATGTATGGAAAATTATAGTTCCCTCGACTCTGGCATGTGGTATCTAAGCTTATAAAGTTGTCAAAACAAACAGATAAAGAAACAAATAGCCGTCACCATGGAATGCTAGAAAATAAAAGTACAAATGATAAGGACTCCAATTCTACTGGATTCACTGTAGTAAACAGTGTTCAAAATAAAGGCAGCTCCCCTAGAATTGACAGGAACTGGCTGGAGGCTGGTGGGTGAGTTGGCAAAGCTGGGATGACTTCCATCCAGCAAACATCCACTAATACCAGTCACTGTGAAAGACGATGAGGGTACACATTCTAAGACCTAGTTCCTGCCTTTGCAAAGTTTCTAATGGGCGGAAGATAAAGAACGTCACGTAACAGGTTTCTATGCAGTCAGAGCTGTGTCACAGGTGTACCTGCATGGGGCCGGAGCTTGAAGGACGGCCTGATTCAGCCAGCCATGGGCTGGAGGCGGGTATTCCAGGAAGTCTTCCCAGAGGAGGTCCAGGTGTCCAAGTTATGTCTTGCAAAGAACAGATGACAACTTGCCGGAAGGAAGAGGGGAGAGACAGAAGAGGAAACACACAGACGTGCAGGCAACTGTGCTCAGGAACCTCTGGCTGGTTCCATGGTCGGGGAGGGGAGATTTTAAGCCCCATCAGGTGGTTGTGGTTAATATTTAAAAATGGAACCTGTTGTTATTTGGGGTCTCCCTTCTTTGCAAGCTCTTTGCTGCTGGTGAGCAACAGGAGCCACACATCTTCCATGACTGGGTTGGGGTGTCCATTTTACAAAATAATGAGGCAGAGAGTCTTCATTAGAGAAGATTTTGAGGGAGAGCCTGCATCTCAGGAGACTTGTGTGAGCGCAGCTCAGGGCACCTGGCATCACTGTGGCTCAGTCTTCTGGAGGGGCTGGGGCCACGTTCCTGCTGGGGAAGAGGGGTCGTGGAAGCAGGGAGTGACTGCCCAGAAGAAACAGGAGGGAAGCTGGTGGTTGCCGTGCGCACCTAGACTCAGGACATGGGCAGCGCTGTCCTGACAGTGGCTTTCTCTCTCACTGGAGGGATGCTGTCATTTCTTAAGAAGTTGAGTGTCCACAGATGTTGGGTTAAAAGTAATGTTCAGTTTGCCAGGTCTCCAAACTTAAAATGTTCCCAAGTAAATTTTTAAAAAATGCTTATTGAGTCAAGTTCTCTGCCTGGAACACCCAAGCTCGGGAATGTTTCCAAAATGTCTGTCTCATGTCCTCATCCTTCTTTCCGTGAGCACTGCAGGCAGGCAGGCAGGCAGGCAGGCAGGCAGGCAATCAGGGTGGGAGTGCAATCTCTCCCCAGGCCTGGAGGCAGCGAGGCACCACCAACTAGCCCAGAAGATATCTGCTGGCAGAGCGTGGATCGAAGCTGCAGTTGCGGGCAGCTTTCAAAGGAAACACAGATCCAACCACAGAAGCCTTGAAGGGCCAGCCCGGCTCTTCACTGAGGGTTTCACAAAGGAGCTAGCCTGAGGGCATCACAGAGCACACTGCATAGAAGTTTCTCAGAAACTTTCTCCAGATTCGGCCCCTCCTTCCAGAATTCCATACTGGTGAACCCTGTACCTCCCTTGCAGGCCCTCGGGCATGTGGCTCTCCCTTCTGCTCCCTGCCCTGGGCCTCCTACCCCTGGGCCGGCACCTGCCAACGCCCGCTCTCCCAGCCTTTGCAGCTTGGAGATGTGGGGGTCTCACCCAGGATCCTGTTGCTCTAGCTGGGAGGAGGAGCACAGCCTGGGAAGCAGTCCTCTCTCACGGCTTTTGAGCAGTACATGTTCTTGGGATTGGAAGATGACTTGAAACCCTTCATCTCATCACCATAGTTTTATTATCTTGGGAGAATTTAAAACACATCCAGCAACAGTGTAAGAGGGTTCCCTTTTCTCCGCATCCTCTCCAACATTTGTTGTTTCCTGCCTTGTTAATTTTCCCCATTCTCACTGGTGTGAGGTGGTATCTCGCACCCCGATGTTTCTATCAGCAATGGCCACAATAGCCAAACTGTGGAAGGAGCCTCGGTGTCCATCGAAAGATGAATGGATAAAGAAGATGTGGTTTATGTATACAATGGAATATTACTCAGCAATTAGAAACGACAAATACCCACCATTTGCTTCAACGTGGATGGAACTGGAGGGTATTATGCTGAGTGAAATAAGTCAGTCGGAGAAGGACAAACAGTGTATGTTCTCATTCATTTGGGGAATATGAATAATAGTGAAAGGGAATATAAAGGAAGGGAGAAGAAATGTTGGGAAATATCAGGAAGGGAGACAGAACATAAAGACTCCTAACTCGGGGAAACGAACTAGGGGTGGTGGAGGGGGAGGAGGGCGGGTGTTGGAGGGGAATGGGTGACGGGCACTGAGGTGGACACTTGACGGGATGAGCACTGGGTGTTTTTCTGTATGTTGGTAAATTGAACACCAATAAAAATTAATTAAAAAAAAAAAAACCACACATCCAGAAGTGGGGAGGAGTTTAGGAACCCCCATGTGAGGAGTCCATCATGCAGCCTGAACAGTTGTCAACTCACTAGCCTGTCTCATTACTTTTTACGTATTGCTACTGACCACCTCGCTGTTAGAGGACTTGGAAGGAAAACCTCGACATGATATCACGTCCTTCATCAATATTTCACTATTATCTCTAAAAAATAGATCTCCATTTTGAAGAGTTCCAATTCACAGACAAGGCGTAAGCACTTACACATCCTACACATAGACTTACAGAGTAAGATTTTGTCATATTCTCTGTGTGTGTGTGCGCCTTTCACTAAACCGTCTGAGAGAAACTTGCAGACATCTTCACCTGTCACCCCTACATGCTCCTATGACCAAAGAGATTCTTTTTTAGAGAGAGAGAGCAGGTGCGTGTGTGTGTGCGCGTGCCATAGTGGGGCTGGGGGAGGGAGTCCCAGGCAGGCTCCATGCTCAGGGCAGAGTCCGACGCAACCCTGAGACCATGACTGAGCCATCCAGGCACCCCCAGGGATTCTCGTACACAGCCATAAAACAAGTCTATGAATAAATTCAGGAAACTTGACCTTGCTTATAAGACTGGGAGAGAGTCCACACTGGAGTTTTGATTGTGTCCATCACAGCAAGTCGCTCTGATCGAGCACCTGGTCTGGGGTTACACTTGTCATATCTCCTCAGTTGCCTTAAATTCGGAAAAGTTCCTCAACCTTTTAGTGTTGTTTATGACCTTATTTTTGAAGATTACAGGCCCATCATTCTGTATGTCTTCACTTCGAGTCTGTGATTGCTCCCTCTTTAGCTTGTGCATTTCTGGTAGGAACGGCACGTAACCGAGGTCATGTCACCTCATGTCAGTAGGTCACTGTTATTCGGGATGTCAACCTTCAACCTTTGATTCAGATGGGGTCCACATATGTAGCACCTGTAAAAACACACTGTTCTCCCTTAAAATTCCTCGAGCAGAAGCAGTTAGTGAGCTGTGAGCTATGAAATGGCAACATAACCTGTTCCTCAACAACCTTCCCCCAGAGACTGTAGAGTTCACTAGTGACTCCTGCCAGGGTCCCAGGACAACTGCAACATGCTGATGCTTTAAGTAATTCCTTTTCAACTTATTAGTCAGCATTCTGTAAAGAAAAGCTTTCCCTTTCCCTTCCTCATCTCTAAGATTTTTTTACTTACTCATTTATTTTTTATTTCTAGTATATGTGCTGCCGAAGCGAGCAGATATACTAGAGCACAAGAATATTTTTTATTTCTTAGTATGAACTCATGCATTCTCTTTTTCCCCCTGACGTATGCTAATGTATTACTGTCATTACTCCTTTTGATACTTCCACCTAATTTGACTAAGCTAGTTCCTTATTGTATTTCTATTTAGGGATAGGGATCCACCAAAGCTTAACACATTTTTTGAGTCCCCTCTTGCCTCATAATAAATCTCAGCTCGCTGTCAAATCCAAATATCCTAAATGGCTCACAAGACCCCTGGGGTCTCCCTTGCTTGCCCCTCTGGGCTCCTGTGCCCTCCACCAACTTCAACAGCTTGGCTTTTTGCTTTGTCGTGGTCAAATACTTCTGTTCTGACCTGGACTGGCTTCCCCTTCCCTGCTGGGATGCTTATCCACAGCCTCTGCCCCCTTGTCTGCCTTGTCACTTTCTCTCATCCCCCCTCCAAGCTGGCTCTGGCCCCTCTTGCCAGGCTCTGTGCACACACCATAGTAACCGTGTCCCTGCTCTTTATCCCCTACTGTCTGTTCACCTGCCTCCTGGGCTGTGCTCCTCGTGCTGTCTTGCCAGCACTTGGCACAGCCCGAGGGGAACCCGAGGGGAGGACTTGTTTAATTAATAAGCGAATAGTTCTAAGTTATGAGGAATAAAGTCTGAGCAGTGTGCTTAAGCCACAAATGAGCTTGCTGACATGTAGGTAATTTTCAATGATAATATACAAAATGGAGAAAAAGTATTTATTTTTCACAGAAAATTCTGGGACAATAAAGAAAATATTCTCAGAAACTAGCTGAAATTTAGGCCTTTACTAAGAGAAAAATATCTTGGTTCTTTCGTTGGTTGATTTGACAGACATGCACCTCCCCCTGCTATCCTCCCCCCCCCCCCCCCCCACCATAGTACTAGATACCACAGATGGCTTCTGCCCTGTGCAGCTGACCACTGTTGGGGCTGACCAGCACACACATGGCAAGTTCTAGCAGTGCTGATGGAGCTATGAATAGAGCACTCTGACGACCCAGAAAGGAAACCAACTGTCTAAAAGGAAAAGATTTAAATGGTTGACATTTGAGCGGCACCTTGAACATTAAGCCTGATTTTACCAGAAGTGGAAGAAAGGACACTCCAGGCAGAAGGAAGAGAACAGATGGAGGGCAGTAAAGAACCGAAGTGCTCGGAAGTGAGAAGAGGCTCCAGGCTCTACTCTGCAAGCAGCAGACATCTGGGAGCCCAGGCTCCTCCTTCTGCTCTGTTCTTTAAACGGACTGTCAGTAAATGGTACCATTCTACAAAGTAAATAAACCCTGTACTTCATTCATGACTACACCCAGGGACTCCCCCAGTGTCAAGCGGGTGTGACAAAGGTCAGGTGTCCAACTAGGGCAGGAAGAGAGATGTAAGGGGAACAGCTACATCAGGGACCAATTTGTGAAGGGTCTTCTGGTCCATAAAACACAAGCTGGACTTCAGCCTCCTGGGCCAACCATCAGAGGAGGGTGGTGAAGGGGCTTTTTCAGGAAATATGTGTTAGCATGACGAGTGGTGGGGTGAACAGATGTGGAACAGAGATTGGCCACCATGATACTGAAACAAATAAGGACTGGGATGCCAGGGTGGCTCAGTAGTTGAGGATCTGCCTTCGGCTCAGGTAGTGGTCCTGGAGTCCCAGGATCGAGTCCCTCATCGGGCTCTCTGCAGGGGAGCTTCTCCCTCTGCCTGTGTCTCTGCCTCTCTCTCTCTCATGAATAAATAAATAAAAGTTTAAAAAAAAAAATCAGGACAGTGGTAACAGCAAGCAAAACCATCCTAAAAGGGAGGAATGATTTTTCAGGTAGGATAGGTACAACTTGTGATCACATGACATGAGAAGTGAGGGGGACCATGAGCTGAGAAATTTATAACTAAAATGTTCTTTAAAATTGATCTGATCTTTCTAAGCAAAAATGCCACAAAACCGTGTTTTATGTTATAACCTCAGATTCCAAGTGAAAATGGATATTTCTTTTGAAACGCAGCTTGAAACACACACATCAAGCAAAGGGGAACAAAAACCAGTTTTTCTTTTATTTTGTAAATTTTATTTGCATTTTAATTCCAGCATAGTTAACACAGAGCTTAGTTTCAGGAGTACAATATAGTGTCAGCATCCCCAGACATCACCGTGACCCTCAGGATAAGTGCTCTGCTTCATCCCCATCACCTCCTCCCCACCCCTCCCTCTGGTGACCTGCAGGGTGTTCTCTAGAGTGGAGAGTCTGAGTGTCTTGGTTTGCCTTTTTTTTTCTTTATTTCTTAAATTCCACATATAAGTGAAATCATATGGTATCTGTCTTATTTCACTTAGCATAATACACTCTAGTTGATCCATATTGTCACAAATGGCAAGATTTTGTTCTTATTTATGGCTGAATAATATTCCATTATATATATATATATATATATATATATATATATATATATATATATATATCGTTTTCCTTACCTATTCATCAGTGGATGGACACTTCCACAGTTTGGCTATTGAGGACATCCCACTATGAACAATGGGGTGCAGGTGCAGCTTTGGATCACTGTTTCTAACCTTTGGGTAAATCCTAGGAGTGCAGTTGCGGGGTCATAGGGTAGCTCTATTTTTAACTTCTTGAGGACCCTCCACACAGTTCTCCGGAGTGGCTGCAGCAGCTTGCGTTCCCACCCACAGGGCAAGAGGGCTCCCCTTTCTCCACAGCCTCACCAGCACCTGTTGTTTCTCGTGTTGTTGATTTTAGCCGTTGTGACAGCTGTGATATCTACAAAGAGCCAGTTTTGAAGGAGGAAGAATCACACAATGTGACTACAAAACAGGAGATGTCATTTCAATATAAAATACTCCCTTATTGCTTAGGTTACTGGCCTTTTCTACAATTTAGGAATGCATCTGTGAGTCACAATGTCTGCCTGCATGTAGACATAAGCAAAAACAATGAAAGTCTAACTTACCAACTTCGGAGAACTCCTCATCTTTCCAAGATGGTCCACATCACTGGGCTGGGGGTGGTTTCGCAGTGGAGAGGCAGGGCCTGGTAAGTGCAGGTAAGCATACAGGCGCACCTGAGAAGGGGTCCCAACAGGCCCCACCCGTCCTCTGGGGAACTGAGCTTTAAACACTTTCCATAAGCCCATTAAAGTCACTGCTGTGAACGTCCTGATTTAACCTGCAGGGCTCCTAGAGCTAGAACGTGACCACATATCACAAAGCAAGGGGCACCCAGCTCCGACGCCAAGCAACACAGGGGAGTGGAAAGCACACTTGCCAGCATTCGACCCCGGCCAGGAGGCGCGCCAGAGGCACAGGTGCAAGGATGGGTGCCACAGCGACCCAGCTAAGTCTTCCTAAGTCTTAACTCCCGCCACCCGGACCTATTCAAGTGCTAGGTCGGCGCAGTCAACACTCAGGAGTAGACGCAGGACGCCAGGCAGCAAGCTCCCAGGAGGTGGACGGGGAAGGGAGCGCAGCCCCAGGCCCCCTGCCCCACCCGGCCTCTGCCTGGCCCAAGGGCGCTCAGGGCCCGGTGTCTCTGCGCAGGTGGAAGGGGCCTGGGGCTGGAATGAGGGGGGTGAGGGGGGTAAGGGGGGGCGCGGTCCCGGGGTGAGGGGGTGAGGGGCGCGGTTCCAGGGTAAGGGGTGAGGGGGGCGGGGGGCGCGGTCCCGGGTGAGGGAGTGAGGGGGACAAGGGGCGCGGTCCCGAGGTGAAGGGTGAGGAGGGTGAGGGGGTGAGGGGTGCGGGGGGCGCGGCCCCGGGGTGAGGTGAGGGGGCGGGGGGACGCGGCCCCAAGGTGAGGGGGGCGGAGGCCGCGGTCCTGGGGTGAGGGGGTGAGGGGTGCGGGGGGCGCGGCCCTGGGGTGAGGGGGTGAGGGGGCGGGGGGATCGCGGCCCCAAGGTGAGGGGGGCGGAGGCCGCGGTCCTGGGGTGAGGGAGTGAGGGGGACGGGGGCGCGGCCCCGGGGAGAGGGGGGTGAGGAGGGTGAGGGGGGCGGGGGCGCGGCCTCGGGGAGAGGGGGGTGAGGGGCGCGGGGGGCGCGGCCCCGGGGAGAGGGGGGTGAAGAGGGTGAGGGGGTGAGGGGGTGAGGGCGCCGGCCGACCGCTATCTGGGAGCCAGGAGGGGGTCGGCGTACCCCGCGACAGCGCCGCCTCTCCAGGTCGCAGCGGGGGCGGGGGCGACGGCGGGGCGGGGCGGGGCGGGGTTGCGTGCGCGCCCGCGCCAATCACAAGCGCCGCCGGCAGGGGCGCGCGCACGGAAAGGCCGGGAAGCGGAGGGGCGGGCCTGGTGCCGCGCGCAGCCAATCGGGGCGCCCCGGCGCCATGACGTGAGGTTCTCCCGGGCGCGGAGCGCCAGTCGGCTGGCGGGGCCGGTGAGTGCGCGAGCGCGCGGGCGCGCGGGCGCGCGGGGCGGGACTTCCGGCGAGCCCCGGAAGCGGGAGCTGTGTGTTCTCATGCGAACGGGAAGGAGCGTTGGGGCGCCGGAGTCGCGAGGTTGAGACATTTTCGGGCCCGAAACGGGAAGGAGTCGCGGCCGCCCGCCGCCAGCCCGCGCCGCGCCGCCCCCGCCGCTCGTCCGGGCCGGCCGCGCCCTCCCCGCCCCTCCCTCTCGGCCCGTCCGCGTGTGGCGCGGTCGCCGGGCACCGGGGCTGCGGCGGTCGGCGGCCGGGCGGCGGCGGCGCTGCTGACAGGTGAGCGCGGCGGGCGGCGGGCGGGCCGCCGGGTGCCCCCGCCCGCGCCCCCGCCCCGGCCGCCCGCTCGGACCCGCGGCGCGCCCGCCTGTCACGGGCCGCCATCTTCCCGGAGGACGCGGCGGGCGGAGTGCGGGCCGGGCGGGGCGGGACTGCGGGGCCGGGCCGGGCTGCGGGGGGCGGGCGGGGGCGCGCGGGGCCGGGGCAGGGCCGCGCCGCCGTCCGGCCCGCACTGCGGAGGCCTCGCCCCGCCCGCCCGGGGCCCGCGCGCCGCCGGCCGGGCGGGGAGCGGCGGGGACCCGGGCACCAGGAAGTGGGAGCCCGTGCGGGCCGCGCCGGGGCGGCGGGTGTGCGGCGGGAGGGGTCGGCGCCCGGCCTCCCCCTGCAGCGCGACGCCTCCCGGGCGCGGGCGGGCGGGCGGACAGTTGGCCGGCGCGTGCGAGCCGCTCCCGGCCGCGGGTCGTGTCCCCCGGGCGGTGGGGCCGGAGCGGGGCAGCCGAGCAAGCGGGGGGGGGGGGGGGGGGGACGGGGGGAGGGGCTGCAAGTTACCTTCCTTCTGGAAAGTTTTTTTTCTTCTCTTCCCGTATTTTTTTTTTTTTTTAAAGCTGGTCTCGAGTTGCGTGGAGAATTTGCAATGCGCTCGAAATAGGTGCGAAGTTGTCGTTTGCAGGGGGTGGGGTGGGGTGGGGGCGCCGCTCGCGTCCTGCGGTGCAGGCGGCGCACTGTGCAATCTGCACACTTCCCCACCTGCCTGCCTCCCTCTAATTTACCGTCGGCTGGCCTCGGCCTCGGCCTCCTGCACAAGTCGAGGTGCGTGGGGCTTCGGCTCTGCTCTGCACCGGGAGGCGGTTTCCTGAATCCGGCCGCGGGTGACCCCTCCGAACTCAGGTTTGCTCGGGTTGCCGAGGCGGGGTATCCCCACAGAGGCATCAGGTCAGCAAGCTTATTCATCATTTCAGCCGTAAAGGGGATTGGTGCATTTCCTTTGAAACTTGCTTTTCGGTTCGACATTTCGAACTCTTCTTATTCTGTATTTTGGAACATTAATGGGAGCTGACTTGTTTCCATGAAAGGATGTCCTGGCTTCTTATTGATGAAGCGGTGACTTCTGCTGCTTCGCTTTTCTTCATCCAGCCCCGCAGGGCTGTCCCAGCAAGTCCGTCTGGGCCGTTTTTACTGCTTATTTTCATTACTCGATTTTTTTTTAACGAAAACTTGAAAGTGTTATTTACCGCACTGCTGTTTTCAGTATTCTTTCTCTGTCCATTCTGATTTGCTGGACAGTTTTTTTGTTTGTTCGGTTTTGTTTGTTGGGGGGAGGGGTTGTTTTTGTTTGATTCCATGTATTTGGGCAGAGAAAGCAAGTTCTGAGGATAAAATGTGTATTCTGAGCAAAGGACTTCTATATCTGAGTGGGAGCCGGGGAGAATATAGGTGATAATGTGAGTGCTAGCGTTCATTTAATGCATTCTGTACAAGAGTAGCTGAAATTAAATGGCAGCACATTGAGGGAGATACTTGATTTTATTTAAAATAAAAGATTTTATTTTTCCTTAGGGTTCCTTAGGGAGCGTGCTTCAAAAAAAGTTGAGCGTTGGAAAATTTATTGAACTTAAGGATGATTTCTGCAAATAAGCACAATTTTGACAGACCTAATTAAACTCTGTGAAAACATTCTAGTCACTTGTTTCTATGAAAGTCTTCGCATATCCTAACATGTCTATCCTAACAGTCTTCACATATCCTAATTCTGAAATACGAAGTGCAAGGCAGGAGCACCAGGTTAAGAGTAATAGAATAAGCCGTGCCTTGGAGGAGCCCCACTCCCATGAGTAGATTGCAACCGTATTTACAGGTTTTTGTAGGGAGAGACCTGAGGTCCGTGTTACCAAGAGAAGTGGCTGACGGACTGCTTCCACTGTTACTTCAGAGTGTCATGCTGGGCTTCATACTTTCCATAGTGATAAGTAGGATTATTATTTAGGTCTTCTAATTTTAGTAACATGTGCTGTCTTTAGGATGGTCCCTAGAGATCTTTAAAAGCTGTGTAGATACATGTTACTTTAGATTGTTATTGTCCTCAAGTTCAAGGCACAAGTTTTAAGTATGCTTTCATAATCCATGGTTGTAGGTTCACAGAGTTTTCTCCTACTTAAGGATTTTTTTCAGATAAATGCAAGAAAATCTCAGTATATTCTTGTCATTCCTCCTATAAGGCCATTGACTCAACCTGTTTCTAATGGGCAGAAGAAAACAAACACTGAAGTTGTTTTTATGGAAAATACATTGTTAAAAACAGACACTGTTGCTGGGCATTGTTGCTTATGCTGTTTTCTAAAACTTTATCCTGTGAAGAGTTCTCTTTTTTCTGTAAGAGCTAATTTTAGAGTACACAGTAAATGAGGCACTGCCTTCTGAGAGCTTTCAACTCACCAGATATGATTGTAGTTTGCTTCAGTTCAGGCTGCTGCTGCTTGGTGCACTCGGTGATCTCCCCAGAGCAACTGTATTTCCCCTGGAGCTTCTTACAGGAATATGGAGTTATAGAGGGAGAGCCATCAGGTTCTCTTATTAGAAGGAAGGAAAATAACTCCAATGTGGACATTTTTTTTTTCCCTAACATTCCAACACTTTATTTTTTCTGCATGTCAGTGTCTTTAACCTTTAGGAACAGTGGAAGAGAAGTCTTAACTTGGCTCACATCTCCTTCCCTTATCGTCCCCCGCCCCAAAGTCCCTATTGTCCCTTTAATAGTTCTATAAACTGTCTTTTCAGCACTTTTCTGGTGATGCTTTCATGGCTGAGTTATAAGGGCTGCAGGTGAGTGATGCCACCACTTCTGGGCCTTCTGTCACAGTCCGGTTTTCTCTTCAGCATCCTCCCTACTTCCCTGATAGTGAGACCTGGGTCAGGAGTACATTGTGTTAACACAAAAGACATTTCATATTTAGCTCAAATTTGAAAGCATGCTACTTAATCTTTGGAGAGGGTTTTAATAATCGTTGAGATGCGACTTAAGCTTCAGTGAAAGTGTTCTTTACGAAATCTGATATGCACACATATTGGCTTGGAAACCTGCAAGTTAGGTAGCATTTATTTGTGTGAGAAAAATAAAGTGTCTCTTTCATTTACAGCACACCATTTTAGTTCCACTATGGCCAGAGGTTGCTTTAAAGGCATATCCTGGTTGTCAGGCCTTTTTAAAAAACTCATCATTGACTGTCCCCTGTCTAATAAGTGAGAAACGCTGAGGGCCAGGCTCCAGGGCCCTGGGCATTTCTGCCTCCTCCTCGCAGGCTGCCTCGCCTCACCACTGCCTCTGCCTCAAAACCATGCTGTTGCCTTTGCTCTCTGTAGTTTCTTTGCCTGAAATAGAATTTTTTTTTTTAACTTTGCTCTTTAATCCATCCTTATAAAGGTATTTCAGGAGTCCTTCAGGAATCCTTGCCTTCATTTCTAAGGTGCTTAGAGTGCTTCTCTGTTTCTGTAGCACGTCAGGCACAGCACCTGATGAATTAATGTAAGCTCCTTGTGGGTGCGATCCTTTCTGGGTTTTTTTTTTTTTTTTTTTTTTTTTTGGTTTGTAATCTCTTTGCCCAACTTAGGTCCAGGTACCCTATACAGACTTTCTTCGACTTAGGATATACCTACTGTAGTTTGAAAATACTGTTAAGTTGGAAATGGGTTTCATACACCTAACCTTTAACATCACAGCTTAGGCTTGTTTACTTTAAACCTGCTCAGAACACTTAACATTCGCCTGCAGTTAGTGCAAAATCATCCAACACAAAGCCTGTTTGTTCGTGAAGTGTTGAATATCTCATGTAATTCATTGAATACTGTAGTGAAAGTGACAAACAGAATGGCAGTATGGGTGCCGGACGGTTGTCAGTGAATCTCGGTTGTTATTCCTCTGATTGTGGGGCTGAGTGGGAGGGAGCCTGCTACCTGGAGCAAGATCAGCATTGAAAATTTGAGGTACAGGGCAGCCCTGATGGCGCAGCGGTTTAGCGCTGCCTTCAGCCCAGGGCGTGATCCTGGAGACCTGGGATCGAGTCCTGTGTCGGGTTCCCTGCATGGAGCCTGCTTCTCCCTCTGCCTGTGTCTTAGCCTCTCTCTCTCTCTCTCTCTCTCTCTCTGCCTCTCGTGAATAAGTAAATAGAATCTTAAAAAAAAGAAAAGAAAAGAAAAGAAAAGAAAATTTGAGGTGCAGTTTCCACCGAATGTGTATCATTTTTGCACCATTGTGAAGTTGAAAAATTGTAAGTTGACCCATCATAAGTTGGGGACCATCTGTAGATGTTTAGTAAACTTTGCTCAGCTAGATGGAAAAAGGCGTGTCTAAAGACACCTTTCATTTCGGTTGTAAGGAAATGATTTGCAGATTGTACAATTGCATGCCTTTGTAAACATAAAAATTTTCACTTGAAATGAGTGCAATAGAAAGTGCACAGTCATATTTACAAAATGTTTGTGATTTGATAGTGATGTAGTGCATACTGCATTGTGGATGGAGTAATTTTCAAATTTTTTATTTTTGAAAGATTTTATTTAATGAGAGACGCAGAGAGAGAGAGAGAGAGTCAGAGACACAGGGAGAGGGAGAAGCAGGCTCCCCACAGGGAGCCCAATGTGGGACTTAATCCCAGGACTCCGGGATTATGCCCTGGGCTGAAGGCTAAACCACTGAGCCACCCAGGTGTCCCTTTTTATTTACTTTTTTAAAGATTTTATTTATTAGAGCACAAGCAGGCTCCCAGCTGAGCAGGGAGCATGATGTGGGGATCAGTCCCAGGAATGACCCCGTGCAAAGGCAGACACTTAACCTACTGAGCCACCCAGGTGCCCCTGGATGGAGTCCTTTAATCATGTGACATAGATTGCGTTCTTTCTTAGTCTTTAAAAACTTGCCCTCTTGGGGATCCCTGGGTGGCGCAGCGGTTTAGCGCTGCCTTTGGCCCAGGGCGCGATCCTGGAGACCCGGGATTGAATTCCACGTCGGGCTCCCAGTGCATGGAGCCTGCTTCTCCCTCTGCCTATGTCTCTGCCTCTCTCTCTCTCTCTCTTTGTGTGACTATCATAAAAAAACAAAACAACAACAACAACAAAAAAAACAAAAACTTGCCCTCTTGATAACGAATGCCAATTTCTTTGGCTTTAAAATTAAATTATATTACCCTAAAACAAACCAATTACAATAGTGGGAACATAGTTTTAAACTTCATTGGATTTTTCCATTTTTCATTCCCTGTGGGAGAGTCCTTGCCACAGGGTCTGGTAGGAAACACAGAGTTCATGCCTTCCTTGAGCAGGTGTTTTTGATCAGTAAGATACTGGCAACACAAAGACAAATGATGCCAGAACTTTTCTCTAAGGCTTGCGGTCTAGAAGGGCTTAGGAAAGTGAGTTGTTTTATTTAAAGCCAAGCAGACAAGCATTTGGATTCTTGCAGCTTCCATCCGCAAGATGTGTTGATGGCTCTCAGCACCACACTCCCTTGAGTGGTCTCGCTCTTGTATACAGTTGTATTGCTTCAGCACATCCTGTGGCAGGTCCCCTCATCTTTCCCCGCCCCAGCTTCTTTTTTTTTTTTTTGGTAACTCTTACTACATTATAACATACCGTGTAATTTCCATATTTTATGTAGGGTCTGGCTTCTGGTGCTCGAATGTTAACTCTCTCAGGGTGAGGGGTTTTATTTTGTTCACTGACATGAACGCAGACCTTTGAATGGTACAGAATAGTCACTAAATAATTCATGAATAAATCCTTGGGTTATAATGATGAACAAAAGGGATGGATTGCCCTCCTTTTTGGAGCTCACAGTCCATGGAGGCAGGTAAATGACCACATAACCACAGATGAGAGCCATATACGTTGGGCTGGCTGTTGTAGGCTTGAGAGGACCAGGAGGCTCCCTGAGGAAGAGTGTGGGGGCAGAGTTAGCCTGCCGGGCAGAGGACCGGTGTCAGCGACTCTCAGCACATGGATTTGCTGAGAGTAAAGGAGGGCCTGTCGTTGTAGCAGCTGGATTGCACAGGATTTAAGCGGTCTCAGGATAGGTGAGAATTTTGCTTTGTATCCTAAGGACAGTGGAAAGCACTTGGAGGGTTTTCAGCAGGAGAATTACATGACCAGAATTGCCTTTTTAAGTGATTATTTTGCTTTGAGGAAGGGAAGGGCACACACTGACGGGTATTACTCGACCCGGAGCGAGGTGGAGGGCGCTTGTGTTTATGCTTGTGTTTGTCACGGTGGAAAAGGCCAAGCCCTGGCCTAAATGAAGAATAGCTTGCTTAGAAACTCTTTGGTTTGTATTAGATAGACATAATGTTTATTTATTTATTTATTTATTTGTTTTTAAAGATTTTATTTATTTATTCATGAGAATACACAGAGAAGAGAGAGAGAGAGAGGCAGAGACATAGGCAGAGGGAGAAGCAAGCTCCACGCAGGGAGCCCGACGTGGGGACTCGATCCCGGGTCTCCAGGATCAGGTCCTGGGCTGAAGGTGGCGCTAAACCGCTGAGCCACCCCGGCTGCCCCAATTCTGTTTTTATTTTTCAAAAAGCTTTGTTTTATTGTCAAAGCTCAAAATGTCAAATGTCAAAATGTCAAAAAAAAAAAAAAAGGGTAAAAACATGATCGGTTCAGTACAAATTTATAAGTTAATTACAGTTCTGAACATGTTAAACATCCCCTTTTCAAATATGTTTTTCTGAAAATATTGTGTCCTTTAAAACCTGTTCTTCAAAGACTACTTTCTGAACATTTCTTTTTTTGTTGATTACATTATCTCTTTCATCCTTAAACCTTACCATCGGTGTAATTCCTGTTTTACTGTAGATATATGTATGTATCCCCCAGACTATATAGTACTGTCATCCATTACTGTCTGGCTTTTTTCTACTCTGCAGAGTCGTGGAGTTGTGTGAACCTTTGAAAGGAGACTTGAAGTCCCTGTGGAAAGTTACCTTTTAGAGATCGAGGCATTTAGAATTCAAAACCATTTTCCCTTTACTTGTTTTCAGGAGGTAAAACATTCAAATAATGGATAGTATGCTGGTTGTCATTTAGTGCAGAAATTTAGGATAAACTTTTTGGATGAAACTTTCCCTAGGATTACTAGAAGTTCCATGTTCCTTTTTGATCAATATCTGTGTCTCCAGAGATTCTTGTTTTCAGACTCTAGTGCTCTTTCTGGTTTTCTGTCAACAGGTCACTTGAGTACAGACCATTGTACAAATGAGTAACTGATGAATCAGCAGTGTGTTCTTCACACCTCACACACAGGGCGGGCCTCAGTGAAGAGCAAAGGTCCAAAGAGTGTAGTAGCTCACAGCACTTGGGGCTCTTCACACTTCTTTGTATATGTTGATGTTTACATTTCTTCTGCTGAAATCCTTCCCTTTTAGGCCTCTGTGCAGGAGAGTTAACCCCAGGCATGAATGGACTGGGGAAGAAAATACATTTGCCACACACAACTGCAGAAGCAGTCAGGCGTGCAGAATGTACGTCTTTGTGACCCGGTGAAACTGCACTGGCAGAGTGAATTGCGTTCCTGCACAAGAGTGCCTTGAGGTCCTAAATGACCCTAAGTTTTAGTAGTCTCCATCGGGCCAGGGACATTGTTGGTGCTTTCCTTTGAAGTTCAGAATATTGAGAGTGTGCTTGTCACTGTGAAGGTTTTTGATCTGTTAACTCTAAGTTTTTCATGAAATTGAAGATTACAGTTCAAGGTAAGAAGCCATAGATCAGATGTTTTCCAGGGTTATTATATGGCCACAAATTTCATTAGTAGGTGATTTTATGAGCAGAGCAAATAAAAGCTGGATCATTAACTTCCAATTTACATTCTGGTGCATTGGTGCAGTTAGGTAAGTTTATTGAAAACTTGTAAACAATATATTTACCAAGTGTTTAATCGTAATTATGGTACATTTAATCAGCCTTAATCCAGTTGCATAGAAAATTTTGTTTTCATCAGCACCATTTTTCACTGTGGAATTACAAGGAGGGAAACCTTTCATTTAATGCAATTCATACAGTTTCAGTGTGAGTGTGGTTAGCACTCTAGGACAGTCGTTCGTTCTCGGAGCCTGTTGTTTTATGAACTGAGACTTGATAACTTGTTTATGAAAATAACTGCCAGAGAAGAGTGTAACTCTTGTTGCAGTCCTAGGATTTTGGAGCTCTGACACTCATACCCGTGCTCACAGAAGTAAGTTTAAGGTCAATGCACAATACAGCGAGTTAGCAGGTGGCAAAACCAGGGCTCTCTGCCTTTGGTGTCCTGTCTGGGCTCACTCCTGTGTGGCACTCTAATTACAGAATTCACAAAATATGCTTCTGAACAGTAGGATTTCAAAAACTGAAATTGGTGAAAGTGTTAACATTATGTATACTAGAATTTTATTTTATTTAAATATTTATTTATTCATGAGAACACAGAGAGAGAGGCAGAGACACAGGCAGAGGGACAAGCAGGCTCCACACAGGGAGCCCGATGTGGGACTCAATCCCGGATCTCCAGGATCAGGTCATGGGCTGAAGGCGGCGCTAAACCGCTGGGCCTGTATACTAGAATTTTAAATTGGCATTTTACTGTTTACTGTTTTTTTTTTTTTTTTTTTGGTAAGACTCTTAAAGCTGCTATCAATGTGTATTTATTTATTTATTTATTTGTTTATGTATTTTATTTATTTATTCATGAGGGGGGGGTAGAAACACAGGCAGAGAGAGAAGCAGGCTCCACGCAGGGAGCCCAACTTAATCCCAGGTCTCCAGGCCCTGGCCCTGGGCCAAAGGTGGCACTAAACCGCTGAGCCACCTGGCTGCCCCTAAAATATGTTTTTAAAAACACATTTGAAATAACATTTAAGAAAATTAAGCATATTGTTTGTCATTCTAGATAATTTAACTTACTGGCTTTAATCAACTTGGTAAGACACAAATAGGTCTTCCAGTTTGTATCTCATATTAAGACTGCAGTTTATTTGTTGTCTTAGAGAAATAAAATTTGAGAAATTCCTGTACATTCAGTGGTTGCCTTCCTAAACTGCACAGACAGTTCTACCCTTGACATCCATGCTGCTGGTGCAGGGTTCATGTTCAGGCTTTGGATGTGTCAGAACCTGTGTTCATACTTCTCTCTTCTTGGTAAGGAGGAGCTCAGACCTAAGAGAGGGTTACTTGGGTGAGCACTATATCACCTCTCCTGGCCTTTACCCTCCTCAACAACACTTTTCCTTGCTTCCTAACAGCCTGGATCTTGCCTACAGAATGTGAGAAATGAATGCAGATTGCCACAGTTCTCACCCTCAGCAATGTATTTGGTTTAGAATTCAGAGGACCCAAAATCCTTGCTTGTTTTTGTTTTTCAGAACACCTCATTTGCTCTTTGGAAAACTGAGGCCTAGAGACAGTTTGCTTCCCATCACATGATCAAGAGGAGAAAATGGGGTCTGTCTAGTTACTTGCTTCTAAATCCATTGCAAACAAGACCCAACTGTTAGAAAGCTTAGGTGTCCTACATATGTGTTAGGTCCAGGTAACCTGATAGATTGGTGGCCTGTGCCACACAGCACAGCTAAGCTGCAGAAATGCTGGTTTTAACCAGAAAGTTTTAATGGTACTTTTTATAGTGCGTATCCTTGGAGCTGGGGTACCCCACACCCAGGACTGAGAAAAGTTCATTTACCTTGCTGAAGAGTCATTCAGAATTACTGGAGCCGATGCTGACTCTGATAGTTTGCTTGGAACTTTTATGGTGTTATTAGGTTCATCTGTTGAACTATGATCCTAACTGGCTGAGGATTATTATCCAGTTATTTCTAAAATAGAGATGATAGTATGCCTAGAATACATATCCTTTTGTATATATCAGACTGAAGGATTATCTAAAGTAGTATATATTTTTGAACTCCCAACTATGGAACTTAAATTCTTTTTTTTTTATTATTATTTTATTTTATTTTATTTTATTTTATTTTATTTATTTATTTATTTATTTATTTATTTATTTATTTATTTATTTATTTATTTATTATTTACGATAGTCACACACACACAGAGAAGAGGCAGAGACATAGGCAGAGGGAGAAGCAGGCTCCATGTACCGGGAGCCTGACGTGGGATTTGATCCCGGGTCTCCAGGATCGCGCCCTGAGCCAAAGGCAGGCGCCAAACCACTGCACCACCCAGGGATCCCTTAAATTCTTTTTTATGAGTAGTGTGACTTTTGTTAAGGAACGCTTCATTTTAGGTGATATTCATTGTATTTCACTATTTTCTGATTAGCACAGTCATGTTGGCAAAGGTGAAAGCGTGTTCAGTTGTCATACCTTGTCGTGGGCCCTGGCTGCTACTTTGTGAGTCAGTGTGGTTTCATGGCTCCGCAGGTCCAGCCTCTGGCTGCCTAGTGACTAGTAATGACTGTATTGGTTTAGTCTCTGCTGTGCCTGCCCTAAACATGCACACAGCAGGTGAGATGAGTTCCCAGGGGCTCTACCAGCAGGTAGCGGGGAGTCGGGGTCTGGGCGAGCCTCGAGCCCCTGATCCTGACCCCCTCCTCAGATGCCCAGCCTTTTGTTCGTAAGTCCTTGAACTTCTGAGTCTCTTTTTAATATTTCTGGTATATATATATATGTCTGTTTTTCCAGTGGAAGGACTCAGCTTTCAGCAGATTCTCAAAAAAATCTTTGACCTCTCCCTTCAATACAAGTAATAGTTTTTAGCATGTGTTTGCCACTTGGGAACTTGTAGGATTTGTTATTTTGATAATGAAATATGATTTTTTTTTTGTCAACATGACTTTGTATTTAACTCTTCTATATGTTTAGATTCCTAGTACACACAGATGGACACATATACACATAATCTAGAGAGTATATGAAATGAAAATGAACCCACAGTGATTTTGCCCCAACCTCAAAGTACTGCCTTTTCCCACATGAACACATTATTTGTAGTATGCAGCAACAGAGGCTTTTTACTTGGAGTCATCATTTTAAACACAAGAATTTCTTCTTGAGTATTTATTGCATGACACAGTGACTAAACACGTATTTCCTGAGATTTTACTCTGCCAGGTACTGTGTCAGGAATATACTCAGCATTGGAGAGCCTGCATTTGACGTGCACTGGGTGTGAAGGGTTTGCTACCCAGGCAGGGGGCCAGGTGGAGGGGGGGTCCCAAGTGCAGACTACAGGGTGGGGGACGGTCTCCTGTTTCAGAAAGGCCATCTGTGAAGATTTGGTGGGTTGGAGACCTGGAAAAAGTTGAGGTAATAATTTGGTTCAGAGACCATGGTTATCTGAGCAGTTGACGAGTAATAGAGACGGAGACTAGGCTGCTGTGAGAGGAAGAGGTTAAAGGTGTATTTGTAGGTTTCTTGTGTGGGCAGCTGGGTAGATGATATGCTGTCTTTCTTTGAGATGGAGGGATTGTCAGTTTTTATTTGTCTCTAATGAGAAGGGTGGTGGGAATGGATTTTTTTTTTTTTAAACAATGGACTTGGAGGAGTCTGTAGGTCACGTTTGTTCATCAGATGCTTGCTTAGTTGCACTGATACTCGGCATGTGGTGTTAACTGAAGCCATGAGAATGGGAGCAGAGGAGCACAAGTCAGGCCCGGAGAGGAAGGAGCTGCAGATGCGGCTCGGTCCCAGGGAGACCGTAGTCGCCCGCTGCCTGCTCCCCCCTGCCCTCTTTCTCCACCTATCAGTTAAGTTGTCACTTACAAAAGCCAGTTCAGTGTGTTCCCAAACTCATTCGGGAACTTGTTGCAGTTAAAGATTTGATTAGTAGACACTGATAAAAATAGTGTAGAAATACTCCTATGAGAACTAATTTGAAAACTTTGGAGTGTCTCATTAAAAACAAATCACTAAGAAAACTATTAACTTAGGTGTGTGGATAAGATACTTATAAAAAACTGGAGAATGATTATTCTAGGAGGACTATACCATTCATTTTTTTTTTTTTTAAACTAAGTTGTACTTTAAAGAGACAGAGACATAGGTGATGCATTATGGATGTGGTTTGTGTGAGAAAGAAAAGGTCTGATGGACTGGCTCAGTCTAAGAAAAAGGCCCAGGTGAAGGGGCATATGCAAGGTAAAGTGGTTAAGGGTTCATGTGTCAGTTTTCAGGGTTGCCTACTTTAATGTACAGTTACTTCAGTCACAAAGGGCAAGAGAGCTTTCCTGAACTTTGTGCGGAAGACAAGCATCATGGCAGATGGGAAGGGAGGAGGAGGAGGAAAGCATGCCTGCAGGCTGAGGAAGAGAGGCCATGGGTACATCTTAGCAGCAAGCAGGCCATAGGCCATCTTGTCAGAACAGCGTCCTTGGAGAGGCTGCATCCTGCCTGGGAGGCCGCTGGCCCCGTGCTGTTGTCCATCCCTGTCCCTGCTTCTCTGTCCTTCCCACTTGTCTCCCTTGTATGTTTCTTGGTGATGGCTAGGCAACACATGTTTTGAACAGTGCTGGGTGGAAGAACTGAAGATACAGGAAAAGAGGAAATGGGATCCAGACCACAGGTGGAGGACCAGTGCTCCTTCAGTTAATATGTTATTTTTTCTTCAAACCTTTGATAAACTAGTGAGAAAAACTTGTTCATTTTCATAAAGTTTTTTCAAGTTACGTTCAGGCTGTATTTGGGTCCCTCACCTTGACTTATGAGGTCTGATTTTCAAGAGTTATGTAGAATTATGATTGTTACAGAGTATTTCCCTTTCTTTCACCAAAGTGCTAAGAAATATGCATCTGTTAGGAATACCAAATTCAAGAAAAGAGGGATGCACATTAATGGGAGTCTTGAAATGAGACATATTTTATCACCGCATAGAAAGCTGTGAAATGGTATTTTATTTTATTTTTTTTAAAGATTCATTTATTCATTTATTAGAGAGGGAGAGGCGGCAAGCAGTGTGAGCAGGGGAGGGACAGGGAGAGGGAGACTCTCAAGCAGACTCCCCACTGAGTGTGGAGTCTGACACAGGGCTCCATCCCAGGACCCTGAGATCATGACCTGAGCCCAAATCCAGAGTCGGACAATTAAAAACTGAGCCACCCATGTGCCCCATGGCCTTTAATTTTTAAGGAAGATGATTTGCCTGTTCATATAACAGGATTTTAGGGAATGTCTGTGGGTCTGTAGTGAGGACTTGGGGAAGGTAAGTTGTCATCTTTATCTGTACCATCTGTTGGATCAAACAGCTCTTGACTTAGAGCCCAGCACATACCCTTGGGAATGTTTTCATGACTCCCTGAATTTCATTGTCCTTCATTTGGAGAAAACTATACATTCAAGGTGTTCTTGCTTTGTTTTGACATATTGGTTATTGATTAACATAGGTCAGAACTACCTTTTCCCAAAGCAAAGCTTTTTTTAAAAAACTTAACATCCTTGAAAACTACATGTCTACTACAGGGTGAAGAAGTGAAAATAGTCTGTCAGTGTCAGGTTTACAAGTTTTTGTTGTGTTGGTTTTATTTTATTTTATTTTATTTTAAGATTTTATTTATTTATTCATGAGAGAGACACATACACACGGAGGCAGAGACACAGGCAGAGAGAAAAGCAGGCTCCATGCAGGGAGCCCGATGCGGGACTGGATCCGGGGACTCCAGGATCACGCCCTGAACCAGAGGCAGATGCCCAACCACTGAGCCACCCGGGCATCCCCTGTTGTGTTGGTTTAAAAAAAAATTTTTTTTTTTTTTACTTAAACCACTTTATTTTTTTATTTTTATAGATTTTATTTATTCATTTGACAGTTCAAGGAAGTAAGCACAAGCTGGGGGAGTGGCAGTGGGAGAGGGAGAAGCACACTCCCCGCTGAGCAGGGGGCCTGATGCAGAACTGGATCCCAGGACCCAGAGATCGTGACGGCTGAAGGCAGATGCTTCATTGACTGAGCCCCTGTACACCACTTTATATATAGTCCCAGACTTCAGACAATTTTATCACCTCTTGTTCGGATTTTCTGGTGCCCTCCTAGGCATAATCAGCATGCCGTAGTTGGAGCAGCACAGGGGTTGAGTGTGCTCTGAGCCACTGCCAAGCTCGATGCTCTTTCGTTTGCTAACATGCGTGACTTCTAGGGTTGCTCACCACCATCCCTGTCTTACATCAGTGTCATTGCTTTCAGTTGAAAAGCTGTAGTTATGTGACAGTAAATTGGGAAGGGTAATAAAATGTTTTTGGCAGTTGTCAAAGAAACGGAAAATGCACAAGAAGATTGGGGTGAATGGAGACTTTTCCTTTGAAAAGGGTTGACGCAATGTCCTATCCAGAGTCCTATCTAGAGTTCGTTTTTTGAAGAGGACTTCGGGTCTTTTTTTTTTTTTTTTAATTTTTATTTATTTATTATAGTCACAGAGAGAGAGAGAGGCAGAGACATAGGCAGAGGGAGAGAAGCAGGCTCCATGCACCGGGAGCCTGACGTGGGATTCGATCCCGGGTCTCCAGGATCGCGCCCTGGGCCAAAGGCAGGCGCCAAACCGCTGCGCCACCCAGGGATCCCGACTTCGGGTCTTTTAAAAGACTTTTTTGTGGTGTTGATTCTGACATTTCCTAGGTGCAGGTATATAACGATACTACATTTGGCTGTCTGCATTTTTTGAGTTCAAATGTAAATGAGAGAAGGTGAAGATTTTTTGGGAGAACGTGGATCATCTCAAGAATACGATCCCCTGTTCAAAATGAAGTTAACAAAACTGCGTCATAAAGCAAGGGAAAGCTACATATATGCAATTCCCTAGGATAAAAATAAATTCTGATAGAGATTGAATGAGGAAGTTCTGCTCTTTGTCCATGAGTTGAAAAATACAGATGAAATGCCAGCAGTAAGCTGTTTTTTCTTTTCTGGACTCTAGACTTGGCTTGCTATCAGGAGGTTGTGTGTGGCTAAGGGAAGAAATGGCGAAAGTAGAGGTGCACACTGACCCGAAAGTGCCTGTGCAACAGATGAGCCGATGATGCAGGGAGTAGGGGCCCTGAATAGGACCAGAGCAGTGTCATGGGCTGGCAGCCTGGTCTGCTACTGTGGCAGCTGTGGCTGGCCAGGTCTTGTGGTTTTGCAACGTGGGAAATGGTTCTTAATGGGAAAATGGAAGTCAGAATGCGTTCTAAAAACAGGCTGAACTCAGGACAATTAGCTTTTCAACTGTGGAATTGAACATCTTTGTGAAAAAAATCTCTTCCTGTATTTTACTCCTTCCATTTTAGGTTATAGGAAGTAGAATGGCTGCATTGTGTCCTTGGAGGCAGCAGGTTTGATACAGCACTTCTGATGGTGTTTTGGCAGGTGTGTAGATTAGCTGAGCTTGCACCCTATATAGGGTAGGCCTAATGTGGTTTGTTGCCCTTTCCATCTCCTCTTAGGTGAAAAGGTGTGTGTCTGCTTGAGGAGATGCTCTTCTACTGGAGAAGGAATGACTCATGGTCAGCGGAAGACATTCTAGTTTGAGGGCAGAAAGGTCCCATCTCTAAGGATATGACCACCTACCTCAGCTTTGCACCCTCTTTTACAAAGTAACCATTACAAAGTAAGAGGATTTTTCATCTCCATATCGTTTGACTTATTTCAAATGATATTTTATTTAGGCTTCCTTATAACCAAATATTGGACTCATTGCTTGGAGATTGTCAAAAATACTTAACAACCAGAGGTTAATGAGATAACCTAAACTCTCTTTTTGTTCTGTATGGTATTTTAACAAGAATTCTAGGTAAAATGATCTTTTCAAATAATTGAACTCTCCACGATAACATTGCCATGAACCATTCCCCTCCCCTCCCCTCCCCTCCCCTCCCCTCCCCTCCCCTCCCCTCCCCTCCCCTCCCCTCCCCTCCCCTCCCCTCCCCTCCCCTCCCCTCCCCTCCCCTCCCCTCCCCTCCCCTCCCCTCCCCTCCCCTCCCCTCCCCTCCCCTCCTCTCCTCTCCTCTCCTCTCCTCTCTTCTCTTCTCTTCTCTTCTCTTCTCTTCTCTTCTCTTCTCTTCTCTTCTCTTCTCTTCTCTTCTCTTCTCTTTTCTCTTCTCTGTGGTAAGAGAGAGAGGCAGAGGGAGAGGGAAGGAATGAATCTTAAGCTGACTCCACGCCCAGCACGAATCCCAGGGCTCAATGTCCCAACCCTGAGATCATGATCTGAGCAGAAATCAAGTGTCAACACAACCATCTGAGCCACCCAGGCGCCCTGCCACGAACCACTTCATTCATAAAGCTGGAAGGGACCTTTCTCATAGTGTGTGTGGAATTACGAAATAAATTCTAAAAAGCAAGTAGTGGGAAGATTTTTAAGTGTAACTTTTGGGGTTTATTTCTCACATAGATACTTTTCCAGTCCTATCTGGCTGAGAAATAAGTGTGTCTTGTGTCTGATTTTATACCTTCTCTAGGAGCAGAATCAGGTTGAACTGTAAAAAATAAGTTACTTTTTCCTGCAGCTGTATCTTTTAGTAGAAGCACAGGTGTACACATGTAAAAGGAAGTTTAAAAAATTAATCTGAAGATGCCTTTGGTGGCTCAGCAGTTGAGCGTCTGCCTTCGGCTCAGGATGTGATCCCTGAGTCCTGGGATTGAGTCCTGCATTGGGCTCTCCTCGAGGAGCCTGCTTCTCCCTCTGCCTGTGTCTCTCATGAATAAATAAAATCTTTAAAAAATAAAATAAAATAATTGATCTGAAGGCTTATTGGCAGCATCTGTTTAGGACTCTTTCCCTATTGGATGCCATTTCCAATGTGTAATTAAGCAGCTGCTAAGGTTGGGTTCCTTTCTTTCATTCACCTATGTCTTTGCCACAGTTACTGTGAGAAAGCTTGGTGATACTGAACTGGAAAAAACAAAGAGCCAGAGTAATTGCTGTCCTGGACACAGCTGTCTGTTGCACTTTAGATGTCCCTACTCTTGAAGCCTGCAGACTCAGTTGGATATATGATTTTTGTAAGGTGCTGTGGAAGGTACATAGACTAATTTGCCATAAGACAGGAATGTGCATTTTAAATATTATAGAGCAATGCTATCAGCTGCTTGGCCGTGAGATAAACAATATAATGCAACCTGTAGCACAGAGCAGGCGAATGGGAACTGTAATTCCTATTATGGTATTTAATTTTCTTATACCTCCATTTAGAGGTGTGCATATCGAGTTCTAAAGGAAAGTTACTAGTATTAACAAATGCCCTTCCAAATCCTACAATGCTATAATTGTGCTTTAATGATTTGATTTAGTTTCATTGACCTTTTCTGTTTTTTTTCCAAAGAGTTTTATTTTCAGAGGTCTTGTAGGTAAACTGTCTTTCTACAAACTATGTTTAGACATTGAAAGTAACAAATTTTGGCTTTTCTAATTTATTCTCAAAGGGGATCATATAGTACTTAATTTGGGGCAGTCTCTGAAGTTCTCAACCCACCCCCATTTTCCATATTTGGATAAAACTGTTTTTACTTGTTGAATATTCATTTACTGCTCTTTTGTAAAATAATCCTAGGAGTTACGTGGGAGTTGTCTTAGAACTTATGTCTGTATTGTCCAACTCCTTTGCTCAGGTTCTGTCCCTGAACTCCTTCCTCCCAACAGTAAAGTAGTGGAGTTAGAAGATGCCTTAGCAAACTTGACTCCTCCATTTTGTGGTTGCAAATATTGATATTTGCAATATTTGGTGGTATTGGGCAATACTGCAGCTAAACCACCTGTGAGTATTACTGACAGGACTCTCTGGGGGGTTAATTGTAACATATCATTGGTGGGATACATATTTCTGCGTGTTCTATACATAAGGAGGTGAAACACATGGATTCCTTTAAGAGACTCAGGATAGTAGGGTTGAGAAGCACAGATGTGGCCAGTGCCTGAGAAACAGAGAAGGCTTTGAGTCCATGGAGAAGGAGTGAGAGAGGAATGGGAAGGAAGCCGCCTAAGAAGGAGGAACATTTCAGGCAAAAAGAATAGAATGTGCAAAGACAGGGAAGTTTTGAGTGGCTGGGTGAACATAGAAGTGGTGACTTGTGACTTCAGAAGAATGTTTTTAGATTGAGAAAAGAGGTCTTCTATTTGGCCCTCATGTAATAGAATCTCATCTCATATGAAATGTTTACATTTCAAGGTCAACTCATAAAGCAAAAACTTACCTATACATTTGAAAATTCCCCAGGGAGGTGCAACATGTCATTTCTCAATGCGGCCAGTTTTTCTTTTGGCATTGAGTCAGGTCACTGTTGTATAAAAAGTTGAAGTATTTGGCTTATATTTAGGCACCATGTTGGTTTATTAAAGAGCGCTTATTTTGGGCAGCCCAGGTGGCTCAGTGGTTTAGTGCCGCCTTCAGCCCAGGGCCTGATCCTGGAGATCTGGGATTGAGTCCCACATCAGGCTCCCCGCATGGAGCCTTGCTTCTTCCTCTGCCTGTGTCTCTGCCTCTCTCTCTTGTTCTCTCTGTCTCTTGTGAATAAATAAATAAAATATTTAAAGTAAAATAAAAAGTGCTTATTTTAAATGCTAAAAATCATAATCTCTGCACTGATGCCTATGAATTATCAGCATAGAAGAGAAGGAATGAAGACCAGCTCAGAAAACTGCAGGTACTTTAGTGGTCATGTCCTAATGGGCATACTCAGGCATGGATTGATAGGGTGAGCGGCCTGCACTGGGCACATAGAGTTGAAGAGCAGAAATTATTAGGTGCATGTATGGATTAACTAAGAGGATTTACCTGGCTTTGCGACCTTGACTGAGCTATCTCAACTCATTTTCCCAGTCTGCTGAGTGGGCAGGAGACAGCAGTAAGAATTGAAGTTGATTCAGTGACAAGTAAAGCACTTAGAGTAATCATTGCATAACGGAGGTCCAAATGCTAATTCTCTCTCTTTTTGCATTTCTGGTACACAGACACATCATCTGTGTTTACACACCACCCTTTTGTAAGCAGGAAAAAAAATTCATGTTTAAAAGAATGATAACTTTATTTTGATGGTTTTAGAAATTATCAAATTCTCAAACTGATTCTATCATTGTTATTCGCAAATCTACTGAAGTACACCAAACACGAGTATGAAAATAAGGATTTAATCTCTAATAGTTTACTTTTTGAGTTATTTCCACATTTTGGCTGTTGTGTTGCTATGAATACTCATGTACCCAGTTTTGGTGATGATACATGCTTTGTGTCCCCTGGGGTATGTACCTAGGTATGGGATGGCTGGGTCATATGATAACTTTGTGTTCAATATCTGCAACTGTTTACTAAGTGCCCATGCCATTTTACATTCCCACCAGCAGTGTATTCAGATTCCAGTTCTTTACATTCTTGCCAACACTTGTTATTTGTCTTTTTGATTATATCCATTCCAGTGAGTTTGAAGTGGTATTTCGTGTTTTGATTTGCATTTCCCTAATGACTAATGATGTTGAACATCTTTTCATGTGCTTATCGGCCATTTATATGTCTTCTTTGGGAAAATGTCAATTCATACTCTGCTGGGGATTTTGTTTGTTTGTTTCTTGTGGGTTTTTTTGTTTTTACTTATTTGCCCCTTACAATTGAGTTTTAGGAACACACTCTCCTGTTTCTTTCTCTGTACATATACACTGTCCCTTATGGGGTATATAATTTGTAAATATTTTCTTCCATTTCACTTTGTTGGTGGTGTGCTTTTAAGCCCAAATTTTTTAATTTTGATGAAAACCAATTTATTTGTTCTTCTGTTGCTTGTGCTTTTGGTGTCCTAAGAAGACATTGCCTGATCCAGGCTCATGAAGATTTACTCCTGTGTTTTCTTCCGAGTTTTGTAATTCTAGCTCTTACATTTAGGTGTTGTTTGTTGGGGTTTTTTTAGTTTATTTTATTTTTTAGTAATCTCTATATCTGATGTGGGCTTGAACTCACAACCCTGAGATCAAGAGTTGCATGCTCCAGAAACTAAACCAGCCAGGTGCCCCTTATTTAGGTGCCCCATTTTGATTAATTTATATAGAGAGAGTGTTGTAGAGGTCTACCTTCATTCTTTTGCATGTAGATATCCAGTTGTCCCAGCACCATTTGTTGAAAAGAGTTCTTTCCCCATTGAATGGTCTTGGCACCCGTTTGAAAATTAGCTGACCATAGATGTGAGGGTTTATTTCTGGACTCTGAATTCTGTCTTTTGATCTGTATGTCTCCCCTTGTGCCAGTACTACACTATCTTAATTGGTGTAGTTGTGTACTAAGTTTTGAAATTAGGAAGTGTGAGTCTTCCAACTTTGTTCTTTGCAAGATTGTTTGGCTATTCTGGGTCCCTTGCATTTCCATAGGAATTTTAGGATCAGCTCATCAATTTCTGCAAAAAAGGCAGGTGGGATTGCATTGACTGTAGATGTGTGGAGTATTGCCATCCTAAGACTACTATGTCTTCCCATCCATGAGCATAGGATGTCTCTTCTCCAGGAACATTGAGGATCTGTACATCAGGACTCGTTTTGTTTTGTCTCATATTGGTGGTTCTCAAACATTGTGATCTTGGGACCTCTTTACACTTTTAAACATTATTGAAGATTTTTTTTTAAGCTCTTATTTATCCATGAGAGACAGAGAAACAGAGAGAGAGAGGCAGGGACACAGGCAGAGGGAGAAGCAGGTTCCATGCGAGGGGAGCCTGACGTGGGACTCGATCCTGGGACTACAGGATCAGGCCCTGGGCTGAAGGCGGCACTAAACCACTGAGCCACCTGGGCTGCCCTGAAGATCTTTAAGAACTTTTGTTTAAAAGATAAATTCAAAATGGATGAAAGATCTAAATGTGAGACAAGATTCCATCAAAATCCTAGAGGAGAACACAGGCAACACCCTTTTTGAACTTGGCCACAGTAACTTCTTGCAAGATATATCCACGAAGGCAAAAGAAACAAAAGCAAAAATGAATTATTGGGACTTCATCAAGATAAGAAGCTTTTGCATAGCAAAGGATACAGTCAACAAAACTAAAAGACAACCTACAGAATGGGAGAAGATATTTGCAAATGACGTATCAGATAAAGGGCTAGTTTTCAAAATCTGTGAAGAACTTATTAAACTCAGCACCAAAGAAACAAACAATCCAATCATGAAATGGGCAAAAGACATGAAGAGAAATCTCACAGAGGAAGACATAGACATGGCCAACACGCACATGAGAAAAGGCATCACTTGCCATCAGGGAAATACAAATCAAAACCACAATGAGATACCACCTCTCACCAGTGAGAATGGGGAAAATTAACAAGGCAGGAAACAACGAATGTTGGAGAGGATGCGGAGAAAAGGGAAGCCTCTTACACTGTTGGTGGGAATGTGAACTGGTGCAGCCACTCTGGAAAACTGTGTGGAGGTTCCTCAAAGAGTTAAAAATAGACCTGCCCTACGACCCAGCAATTTCACTGTTGGGGATTTACCCCAAAGATTCAGATGCAATGAAACACCGGGACACCTGCACCCCGATGTTTCTAGCAGCAATGTCCACGATAGCCAAACTGTGGAAGGAGCCTCGGTGTCCATTGAAAGATGAATGGATAAAGAAGATGTGGTTTATGTATACAATGGAATATTACTCAGCCATTAGAAACGACAAATACCCACCATTTGCTTCAATGTGGATGGAACTGGAGGGTATTATGCTGAGTGAAGTAAGTCAATCAGAGAAGGACAAACAGTGTATGTTCTCATTCATTTGGGGAATATAAATAATAGTGAAAGGGAATATAAGGGAAGGGAGAAGAAATGTGTGGGAAATATCAGAAAGGGAGACAGAACATAAAGACTCCTAACTCTGGGAAATGAACTAGGGGTGGTGGAAGGGGAGGAGGGCGGGGGGTGGGGGTGAATGGGTGACGGGCCCTGAGGGGGACACTTGACGGGATGAGCACTGGGTGTTATTCTGTATGTTGGTAAATTGAACACCAATAAAAAATTAATTTATTTAAAAAAAAAGAACTTTTGTTTATAGGGCTTATTGTGTTTTTGTATTAAAAATTAAGACAAATTTAAAAAGATATTTTTTGACAGTTATCACAAAGCCATTACATGTAATGTAAATAACATTGGTTATGAAAAGGTAACAATCTTCCAAAACAAAAAAAATAATTTATTGAGAATCATCTTGTTTTATATTTTTATAAATCTTTTCCATATTTAATAGACTCTCAGGGGGATTCTTCTGTTTCTGCATTTGATCTGTTAGTGATATGTTATTTTGGTTGAAGGATGAGAAGGAAATCTGACCTTACACAAAATACATAGTTTGAAAAGTGAGGAGTGTTTTAATAGTCTTTTTTTAAAAAATAATTTATTTTTTATTGGTGTTCAATTTGCCAACATATAGAATAACACCCAGTGCTCATCCCATCCATCAAATGCCCCCCTCAGTGCCCGTCACCCAGTCACCCCCACCCCCCACCCACCTCCCTTTCTACCACCCCTAGTTCATTTCCCAGAGTTAGGAGTCTCTCATGTTCTGTCTCCCTTTCTGATATTTCCCACTCATTTTTTCTCCTTTCCCCTTTATTCCCTTTCACTATTTTTTATATTTCCCAAATGAGACCATATTAATGTTTGTCCTTCTCCGATTGACTTAACTTCACTCAGCATAAAACCCTCCAGTTCTATCGATGTCGAAGCAAATGGTGGGTATTTGTCGTTTCTAATGGCTGAGGAATATTCCATTGTATACATGGACCACATCTTCTTTATCCATTCATCTGTCGATGGACACCGAGGCTCCTTCCACAGTCTGCCTATTGTGGACATTGCTGCTATAAACATCGGGGTGCAGGTGTTCCGATGTTTCACTGCATCTGTATCTTTGGGGTCAATCCCCAGCAGTGCAATTGCTGGGTGGTAGGGCAGGTCTACTTTTAACTCTTTGAGGATCCTCCACACAGTTTTCCAGAGTGGCTGTACCAGTTCACATTCCCACCCACAGTGCAGGAGGGTTCCCCTTTCTCCACATCCTCTCCAACATTTGTGGTTTCCTGCCTTGTTAATTTTCCCCATTCTCACCGGTATGAGGTGGGATCTCATTGTGGTTTTGATTTGTGTCTCCCTGATGGCCAGTGATACGGAGCATTTTCTCATGTACTTGTTGGCCACGTCTATGTCTTCCTCTGGGAGATTTCTGTTCATGTCTTTTGCCCATTTCATGATTGGATTGTTTGTTTCTTTGCTGTTGAGTTTAAGAAGTTCTTTATAGATCTTGGATACTAGTGTTTTATCTGATACATTTGCAAATATCCTCTCCCATTCTGTAGGTTGTCTTTTAGTTTTGTTGTTGATAGTCTTTTCTTATAACCTTGGCTGTTCTTTGTAACTGCACCAGAACTCCACAGCAGTTTACCAGGAGAGAATGTGAGTGCAAAGGAAACAGCATCTTGGCATTTTTGTGACAGTTGGTGTGACTGGTGGGCCCATGAGGTCTCTGGGACCCATGACAGGCTCAGGGCAGTGTTTAAGACCCTCTCTCATAAAGAACAAGATTGAGTTGTGCATTTTACAAGAAAATGTTAATGTTTACAGCCAATTGGTGGTTTTATTAATCTCTGTTGACAACCCATTGGGAAGGGACTTGGATGCTTTTCCTGCTGGATCAGTACTTTATGCTCTCTGTAGGAAGGACTGGGTGCTTGATTGGTAAACATGGTAAAGGTGGAACCAGCAAGCCAGAGGAGTAACTGAGAGTTGAGAAATGAAACAAAATACAGTACTGGTATTTTAACACTAAGTCACACATATTAGTTATCTGGTGTATTTACTTGTAAATATTCACAAAATTATGTGAATTTTTAGAACATAGTTGTAATTATACTGTCCACAGTCTAATATCCTGCTTTTTTAAAACTTAATGTAATCTCTCAATATTTTATATAAGTGTGATATATTACATTAGTTTCTGCTTTTCTATTTTTTTTTACTAAAACTGCTATGAACATTAAATAGTTTACATGTTTTTATATGTAGCACAGATTTTAAGTAACAGTGTGTGAAGTTTTAGATGGATACTAGTACATGTCCTAGTCAGATTTTTCTCATTTGTTTATTTATTCGTGAGAGACAGAGGCAGAGACACAGGGAGAAGCAGGCTCCCTGTGGGGAGCCCTATGCGGAACTTGATCCCAGGACCCCATGGTCATGAGTAGTAGAGCAGTCCTCTGTGTGCCCATCATGTAGTCTCACCGCCAGCTACTTGCTGCATTCTTGTATTTTTGTTTTTTCCTTTAAATTTTCCAAAAAAAATTATGAGCATATTTTAAGGCAAATTCCTGGTATATAATGTCATCCATAGTCTTTAAAGGTCTTATCTGGGAGATATATAAACTAAACAGACACAGCACCTGGATTGTGCCCAGTGGAATTAATAATCATTCCATAATATCCTTTATTACCTATGCAGCAGTCAAATTTTTATGTCAAAAATGTCATTCTAAAGTTAATTTATTTCAATCCAGGTACACTTCTCACTTTACGTAAGGTTATTTTGGTTAAAGCTTTTGTATTTTGTAGCAATAAAAAAATCTCTCCCGTTTTTCCATGTCTTAGGTTTGCTGCAGAAATGAGGTCATCTGTCTTCTAGAATGCCCCACATTTTGGTTTTAGCTAATGGCTTTGTGTCAGTGTGATTTAACATATATTGCTCCAGAATTTCCTTTAAATTGTGAGTCTGATCTAGAGGTTTGATTAACTACAGGTTCTTTTTTTTGGCAAGAATGCTTAATAAATGGTGCTCTCTCCTCACATCAAGAAGAATGTAGCACCTAGTTGTTCCACATTAGTGATGGGATTGAAAGTCATCTTAGTGTCCACCTGATCTATTATGAAGCTTTCCATCAACTCTCCACCGGGCTTTAGGAGACATCTATGGTTATTGTTACTTCATTAGATTTTGCAAACAGTTTCATTTTCTAATTTGATTGCTCACTGTTTTTATTCATTGTGGCTCCTGTACAGAGAGAGCAAACTGCTCTCTCTAGCACCTGGTCATGCTGCAGTAGTCATCCAGGAGGGGCAGGCTGGTGACGGTTTGTCTTTAGAAGTCTTCAGAAAAGTGAATTGATATCCCAACAACCTCCAAAAGCAACCAGGGTAGTGGTGGCGTTCTAAACTGTTGTGGATTCTAAGGTGCGTGTTACCCGCTTGCTCTGCATGCTCTGCCTGTTTGTTGTCCACCTGTAGCTGGGAGAGCCCTTGCCTTCCTTTCCTGTTGGTTCTGTGCTGCGACCTTGAGCGTGCTCACTGGCTTCCTTGCTTTCCTAGTGTAGTGCCCCAGGTTCGTGTGACAGAAGCATTAACCAGCACTCTTAACGTGCACAGAAAAGATGAGAGAAGACTGAGGAGTTGTCCCAGTTAGAGGGGACTAAGGAAGTGACACCTGAATGTCATGGGGCCTTCCAAGATGGGATGTTTCATTATGAAGCAAACAAACATTTCTGGTATACAGGAAAAGGATTCTTTTTTTTTTTTTTTTTTTTTTTTTTTTAGGAAAAGGATTCTTTACGAACAGATCTAAGAGAACCATATTCTCCCAAGTGTTTAATAAGATTGATTAAACTTTTACATGTACCTTTGACAGGTGAAATTAAAAATGTCTGGCCCTATATAGAGACCACAGGACAGGAGGCAGGGCCCTTTGACTGCATCTTTTTGCCTTTTCACATCCAGAGATGAAATCAAATAGGGGAAATAAGTCCTTTTGTTCAGCTCAGGAAGGCTTTGTGAGGGCTGCCTCTGACACTATCAGGTTTTCAAACTACTACTAGGTCTTATGCTACAAATGCTTTGTTTTGGTGGTAAGTTCCCACCCCCACCCCCCTTGCGTATTTCTCTCTAAAACCTAGAGACCTGCTCTTCTGCGATTCCTGGAAGCAGTAGTTTAAATGGTTTAAGTCTCAGGGTAGGTTTGGTCTTTTGACCTAGTAATGAAAAGGTGGTTTTGTTATTTATTGAACTATTGTCACTGTTGCATCATCGTACTCTGTTTTATTTTAGATTCAGACATTTGATAAAGTCTGATTTAATACTTTGTACCTTTCGTGCTGCTTAAACAAGGTGGAGATCAGTAAGGTAAGCCCTCTTTCCAGCTGTAGGACTTTTGAAAAACAGTGCATGTTAGGTCAGTAATTAAGAGAGAGAGTGGCGTGACGTCAAGATGACTTGTTTGTGGATAAGAGGCCTGCTGTGTCTGTTGTATTAGGACACTGCCATGCTACTTTTTTTAACCTTTTGTCAGGGAACATTTAAAGCATGCAGAAGTAGAGTGGATCAGATTGTTAACCCCCATACCCCTCTTCCAAGGGGAACAAATAGGAACTCCCACATCTCTGCCGCATGTATTATTTTGAGGAAAATTCTAACCACCGTGTTATTGCGCCTGTAAATAAGTATGCAACTCTTTAAGATTAGGCCTCTTTTTTTTTAAGATGACCACAGCATCATTCTTATTAAAATATGCCATCACTATGACTTCCTTGATTGTTGTTTGTTTGAATTGAATAAAGCCGTACAACCAAATAAAGCAGTGGTTTGGCCAGTATGTGTTGAGGAAGCCAGGCTGCTTGTCTGGATCCTCCCGTACCTGGTACTCCTCAGTGCTCCTGTTTGCTGTAAGTTTGTAATAAGACCACATCCTGGGTGTGTGGATATTTTTTTTTTTTTTTTTTTTTTATTCATGAGAGACACAGGCAGAGGGAGAAGTGGGCTCCCTGTGGAGAGGCCAGTGCTGGACTCGATCCCAGGGCCCCGGGGTCATGCCCTGAGCCAAAGGCAGATGCTCAACCCCTGAGCCACCCGGGCGTCCCCCAGGTGTCTGGATATTATTTGTTTGTTTTGCAAGACAACTTCCTCGCGTTGCTGCTAGTTCTCTCAGGAGGCACAGAATCTCTGACTGAAAAAATACACGTAGTAGTTGTAATAAAAGAAATTCGTAATTGAATTTTTCTCCATTTTGGCTATCTTACCTAGTTTTTAACCAAACATTTTTTTTCTTTGAGAATCTTAAATCTAGAAGTGCATAGTGGTAAAACTGTCTGTAAGCCCTTTTGTGACTTGTCGGTTTGGTTACCATCCCACGACTTCATTTCCTGGATTTGGTATTTGGGGAGAGTCGATGTTTGCCTCTATGATAGTTTCACATATTGCAATCTCTTACAGTTTATCACCTGTCATTCATTCTGTATTTTGGAAGACGTTGACCTCTGTGAAACTGATTGGTTTCAAGTGTTTTTTCTTTTTAAGCAGTTTATATTGCCAAACCTGTCTAATCGCACAGAAGTGATCTTGTGCTTTTGTGGCTGATGATAGAGTGGACCGTTCAATGAGATTGCTTTTGACCATCAGGTTATTTCATTACAAGGGTTTTGGGAATTTATTATAAGCAGGTTATTGAGTGTAGGGAGCACCATTATAAAAACTAATAAACACCTGCATGGTTACCTCATGAGACAGAAATAGCTAGCTTTTAAATCTCCATATCTGGCAAGAGGATGCTCTGTTTTCAGAAGAGCCTGAAAGGTACCTGGATTAAATCCAGTCCTGGCGGTGGTGTGGGGTGGTGTAGCTTGCTGCAGAAAGAGGGTACACCAGAGTTGGCCCTGGGTATCTGGGAACCCTGGTTCTCATGCTGATGGTACAAAATCATGAGTATTGTTCAGTCTCTTGTGAACCAGAGTTACTACTCTGGGAAAATCAAATGAGCTATCTTGTTTGAAATTTAGTCTCTGACTGTTGAGCTGAGCCAGTACTTTGGAAAGCCTGCTTTGCAGCACCACTCCTACTGTCTTCAAGTGGTTTTTGGTTTGTGTGGGTCAGGATTTTGAAGGGACTCCTTTTTAACTAATTACTATTTATTTCTCTTGACAACTGTTATCCTGGAACGAAATGAAATTAATGGGGACAGTCAAAATGATATATGTAAATTTGGGATTCATCAAATACAAATTGGAGTTCTATTAATTTTGTTACTTTCTGTTTAAAAAGATGGTTTTCTGGCCATGAGTGGATTTGTATGTGTTAGCACACAATTTCTAGTCTTACTACATTCTTGGGTTAATATAAAGGTGTAAATTATGGGCAGATTTCTTTAAGCTACTTAGACTGCAGGGATGCCTGGGTCGTTTGGGCAGCTAGCTCTTGATCTCAGCTGGGCTCTTGATCTCAGGGCTATGAGTTCAAGCCCTGTGTTGGGCTACATGCTGGGCCTGGAGCCTCAATTAAAAATAAGTAAGTAAGTAAATAAACTACTTAGATTCCGGAGGAGCAACAAATGTCCTGGAAAACTTGAAGATTTGAAGACCTCCTAGTATTAATTTGAAGAATCTGTTGTATTCTGTACTACAAGTTACTGATGGGTTGTTTTGTTGTTTTACAGCACCCTACAGTTGCCATTCAGCTTCTCCCAGTGCGGCCACAGAGTAAACAGCTCATGACTTCTGATCAGGACACTAAGGTCGTGGCTGAACCGCAGGGCCAGCGAGTCCAGGAAGGGAAAGACAGCGCTCATCTGGTGAGTAGGGGGCGAGGCCAGAGCTGGTCTGGGGCCTCACTCTGCTCTTCTGATCACAGATGTTATGTTGGATTTTATAAGTACCATCAGAGTAGTAACTCTGGCATATCTTAAACCTAAATACAGGTGTTATTGTCCTGAGTAAGTTTATGGATAGCTTAGTAGTAGAGGAAGCTATCAGGACAAGGTGAGAGAAAACAAATGCTTAAAACTCTTGGGAGTTTAAACCCCCTAGAAAAAATGACAGTGATTTATAAATACTGTAATAACATTACACATGTTCTAATGGTATGTATTTAAAAGAATTGATTAATATTGTAATATAAATTTTTATTTTGACTGCTTTTAAGATTTTATCCTGTCAAGCAAAGCAGATTTTTCTTAATTTTCCCCATGGAAATTACAAGGAATTTTGCCTACGGTGGTCAGTCAGAATTTTAAAATATTTTAAGTTGCAAGGCTCCTGTATCTTTCTGCATATCTCACTGAATTTCTTTGTTATGTAAAAATGTGTTTTTTCTCAATAGGTTTTGTTTTTGCTAAATTACTGTAGCTTGAAAATACTGCTTACATTGTAATGAGGGTGCGTTTGATGTTTTCAATTTTACAGATGAATGGTCCCATATCTCAAACCACTTCTCAGACAAGCTCCATCCCAGCTTTGAGTCAGGTAATTTAGTTCAGCTGAGGCTCACAAATACTGCCTCACGAACAAATATTTATTGTAACAAAATTAGAAAATTGTTGATGTTTCCCAACAAAGGGGTGGGGGTTGGGGGAGACCCACATGGGTTCTAAGTGTTCAGTACTGTATGTCCTCCTCTGACTTCTCTACGTGTGCTGTGTGTATAGTTGTGCTTGTATAGTTCTGCAGACGTTGTGTACCATGCGTTCATTGAATGTCAGATACTCATCACAGTGTTTGTAATAGTTCATTGATAATCTGTTGAATGTATATGATTAGCTCTACATCTTGAAAGCCTATATTCTTTAAAGTACACAGGTTATACTAACCTTTTACTAAGAAAATTGGTTTAACATAGTTAGCTGTGGTTAGTGAAAATAAACAAATGGAGATCCATTGGTTTTGAACTCTTTCTTTACCTTATGTGCGCACGCTTATGTTGGATGCGTTTGGAGCCACTCCAAACTTAGTTTGGCAGCCTTCTAAGTGATGTTACAGACCTGGCACGATTTAGAAAATAAAAGAAAAACTTCTAAAGTCATCTTATAAAATTATAGAAAACTTTGCCCAAATTGTAAGTAGTTCATGTAGAAATTGAACCAGGGATTGGATTGCCGATCTACTTTTAATAGAGTAGAATTTTTTAAATAAGGTAGAATTTTCTTGGTAGAAAGATCCCCTCCAAACTATTGTTATTATTGTTATAATATATGTAGGGCTTTTTGGTATACTGCATTTTACATTGATTTTTAAATGAATTTTGTAATATTTTAAGCAGTTTAAGATCCAAATATAAGACCTGTAGTAATCTAAGAGGAAAATTATACAGAAATCATTAAAAACATTTTTTTTTAGGACCAATTTTCTTCTTCCCTATGGTTGATTTGCAGTCCAACATAATATTCAGACATCTCTTTAAAACAAGGCTAGAAACTGAATTTTTTATTCTTTGGGATTTTTTTTTTTGCCTGTTTTATTACTTTATTTGCAAGTATTGAGATAAGACCTAACTAGAAAAGAATTGAAACACTTGATCCAGAATTCAGTATTTTATTTCTGTACAGAAATAATTTGCAACTAGTACTGCCTACACACATGCTTTCTTTGTCATTTTTAAGAGTTAATGTCCTATAATAGACCTGATGTGGCAAGTTCTTGTTCTGGCCTTGATACCCAACATGCCTGGTGTCCCTTGGGCAATCCCATCTCTGACATGAGGCTTTTGTAAAATGTGGATATGCGGGCAGCCCCAGTGGCTCAGCGGTTTAGCGCCGCCTGCAGCCCAGGGTGTGATCCTGGAGACCCCGGAAGGCTCCCTTGCTGCATGGAGCCTTCTCCCTCTGCCTGTGTCTTTGCCTCTTTCTCTCTCTGTCTCTCATGAATAAATAAATAAACTCTTTTAAAAAATGTGGATATGCTGTTTAACAGTGGTAAACACCAGTGGGTGTTGCACACTTAGGTTTTCATAGGATCATTAAATACTAGAGCTAGAAGATGCCCTGAGAGACATCTGGGCTTCCAGTGTGTGTCCTTTAATAAAGCTTTATTTACAACAAATGAGCATCTTTACAGAAAATAAAAGGATACACACATTTTATGCTATTGTAATATATATATACACACGTATATATGTGTATATGTGTATAGATGCATACGTATCTATGCGTATATGTGCATATATATGTATATGTGTGTGTGTATATATATATGTATATGTTGACCTCATTTTTTCCTACATAGCATGATTTCATCTGCGTGCCTCCTTGTCCTTGCCATTAGGGTATTTTCTTTGTGTTGCTCTGCCATTGTTTTTCAGCCATTTGGTTTGGGGGATTTTATATTGTTTATTTCTTTCTTGCCTTTAAAAATGGCATTGCCTGAACATCTTTCTAGCTGGCATCATTCATGGTGCGCCTGTGTGTGGGTGTGGTCGTTGCTTTAGCGGCTGCAGGTGTTTTGATGGCTGAGTGAGCATGTCTAGCAGGCTGATTCAGGAAGCAGTCTCGAAGGTTCAGTCTTTCCCCCAAGCTGGATATGGTGTGAGTAGGAGAATTGCCATAGTGATGCCAAAATAAATGTCTGAATAATTCAGGAACAGCTTTGCATTTATCCAGTGGTAATATTAATCATATTCATTATATAGCTCTCCCACTCTAAACCTTACTGTGTAGTAACTCTTTATAACTCTAGCCAATCAGTGAGCATCAAAAAATTAATCTTTAGCTAGAGGAAGCTGAGACCCAGAAAGGCTTAAGTAATTTTCCCAAGATTACTTAACTGCAGAGTGGTAGAACCATGATTTGAACCCAAGCAACCTGACTTCAGAGTTCAAACTCAAGATGAGATACTTCCTCTTTGGCATCTGTTACTTCATTTAAAAAAAGAAACAAGTAGGAAATATACCCCAAACCAAAAACTTAGAACTGTCTCTGAGTGGATGAAATTATTTTGGAATAAAGCTGGAGGATTTTAGGTGGGGAATAGTGTGACTTATATTTTAGAAAGATTATTTTGGCTTTATTATGTTTTTATATATGATGGATTGTAGTGAGCAAAGAAAGCAAATAACAAGGAATGAAGGTTAGAAGTTATGATGGTGGATCAGCCTAGGAATGAATAATTTGAAAATTATTTTGAAGGTGGGTTTAACCATACCAAGTTGTGGATTGGATGTGTATGTTGGGATGAAGGAAAGATAAATCAGGGATAGTTGAGCACCTTGAGGGTTGGTGGTTTCATTTATTTTGAGATGGAAAAAACTGGAGAAGCAAAGATTTGTGGAGGGGAAATCCACCTGGTAGAAATTCAAGCAAGCAATGAAGTGGGCCAGTGGGGCCAGTTAGACCTCAGTGGAAAGGTTGGAGCCTGAGAGGTTTGAAGTTTGAAGTAAACAGATGTTTTATTACTTACTATTTTATAAATTTGTTATATAGAAAAGACTATTGAAACTATTGTAAATATGGATTAGGGGCATATAATTGAAAAGTGACCCAGTTAGTATTTGGAATAAAATCAACTCTAATCCTTTTTTTCCTTTATAACTTTTTGCCTGTTTTAACAGATTTCATGTCCTGCATTGTTGGCTATAACTTTTCTTTTCATTGATTCATCCTTTTTTAATCACCTGTTTCACTTCTTATATATTTGATTAAAATTTATTTTAAGAAATTACATTCTATGTTATTTTTAAAAAGTGTTTCAAATGTCTTTGTTTTCTCTTAGAAGTTTTAAGATCCATAAGGGCAGGAAGCTTGTAATGTACTTCTTTGATAACTTCTCTGCATGGCATACTTTACTTAAATTGAAAAATTTCATAAATATTACCATGGCATAATTGATAGTTTAGTCATTCTAAAAACTTACCGTTCTTTTTTTTTTTTAATTTTATATATTTATTCATGAGAGACAGAGAGAGGCAGAGACATAGGCAGAGGGAAAAGCAGGCTTCATGCAGGGAACCCGATGTGGGACTCGATTCTGGGACCCCGGGGTCACGCCTTGGGCCAAAGGCAGACACTCAACTGCTGAGGCACCCAGGTGTCCTTAAAAACTTATCTTTATATCATATATTTGTGATATGTCATGTTTATATCATATCTATATCTATCTGGTTACCATAGGAATTACATATAATATCCAAAAGTTATAATTGCCTAATTTAAATTGATTCCTACTTAAAGTAGCATGCAAAAACTATACTCCTGTAAAATTCTCCCCCTACTTTGTTACTGGTGTCACAAATTATATCTTTATTACTGTATGCCCAATAATAGAGATGTATAATTATTTTTATGCATTTGCCATTTAAATCTTGTAGGAAATAGAGTAGAGTAGAATCAAAATTAAACTAGTACCAGCTTTTTAAAAATATTTATTTATATTCATGATAGAGAGAGAGGCGCAGAGACACAGGCAGAGGGAGAAGCAGGCTTCATACCAGGAGCCCGATGCGGTACTCCATCCCGGGACCCCAGGATCACACCCTGGGCCAAATGCAGGCGCTAAACCACTGAGCCACCCAGGGATCCCCTAATACCAGCTTTTGTAATTGTCCATGTATTCACCTTTACAGAGAGCTTTATGTCTTCGTACAGCTTTGAGTTACTGGTCATGTTTTTTTCATTTTAGCCTGAAGAACTCCTTTAGCCTTTTTTCCAGGGCAGACCTGGTGTTAACAGACAAATTCACCATTTGTTTATCTGAGAATGTCTTAGTTTCTTCAGTTTTGAAGGACAGGTTTGCTGGATAAGGAGTTCTCAGTGGCGTTCTCAGTTGTTTCAGCCCCCATCTTCTTAGCCTGTGAGGTTTCCGATGACAAACTGGCTGATACTCTTACCGAAGGCCTCTTGTACTTGACAAGTAGCTTTTCCTTGTTGCTTTCAAGATTCTCTCTTTTTCCTTTTTTTATTGTTCAGAGTCCTTTAATAATACCAAAATGAAAATATTATTTTTTTTTTTTTTGATTGTAATGTGTTTTGGCGTGCGTCTCTGTGTTTATCCTACCTTAAGTTTGTTGAGGTTGTGGATTTGTAAATCCATGAAATATCAAAATTGGGGAGTTTTTGGACACTGTTTCTACAGATATGCTCCCTTGCCTTTCCTCTCTTGCTGGGACTCACATATGAGTGTTGGTCCATAGGGGACATAGATGATGTTCCAGAAGTCCGGTAGGCTCCACTCACTTTTGTCTTGTTTTTTTCTTTAACTGCTTTAGATAATTTAATTTGTCTCCTGTATAAATTTGCTGATTCTTCTGCCTAGCCAAGTCTACTGTTGAACCCCACTAGTGAATTTTTCAGTTCAGTAACTGTACTGGTGAACCTGAGAATCTTTGTTTGGTTCTCTCTCTTTTTAAATATTTGATATATTTATTTGAGAGTGATCGAGAGACACATGAACGGGGAGAGGGGCAGACAGAGAAGCAGAACCCCTGCTAAGCAGGGATCCCGACACAGGCCTCAATCCCAGGACCCAGGGATCACAACCTGAGCCGAAGGCAAGACCCTCAACTGCCTAAGCTACCCAGTCACCCCTGTTTGGTTCTCTTTATAAATACCCATCTTTTTGTTGGTATTCTCATTTTGTCCACATATCATTTTACTGATTATTTTTAGTTCCTTATCCATGTCTTTCCTTCGCTTTTGAGCATATTTAAGAATGTTTTAAAGTCTTTGTGAAATAAGTCCCATGTGTGAGCTTTCTCAGGGATAGTGAATTTTGTTCCTCTGAATGAGTGAGCTTTGTATGCTTTGTGATTTGTTGTTGTTACTGAGAACTGGGTATTTGGTTTTATTTATAATGTGTATAATGTATTGTTTCAAGACTTTTCCAAATTATTTTTGTAAAGGCTGTTCCTTGTTATATGTGTTCACTGAGGTGTCTGCTCCTTTAACTTGTGTTCAGCTAAAATTTTGACAGAGGTCTCTGTTAATGTCATGAACTGAAACGGCCAGACCAGACCCCTCCTCCATGAAGAAAGGAGGAGAGAGAATACAATAACCTTCCCAGTCTTCATAGACTGGCTTTGTTTTGAGACAGCCCCTTATTAATTAGCTCCACTTGCTTTTAGAGACTAGGGAATCAACCCAAGGTGAAAACCTGAGCTCTTTGCAGGACTGTTGTGAGCATCTGTCTTGCTGAGAGGTGGCTTTCAGAATTTCCCACACACATGGCTGCTTATGACTGCCCTGACTTCCCAGAGAGTTTCACTCAAGCCTTTATGGGCTTCAGATGGTTCTTTTGTCTCCACCAGTAACCTGCTACCCTAGGTGGGTGTCGGTTGGGAGCCACCGTATAGCTTTTGTGAGCATTGTCTGCTACTTTCCCCAGTTTGTTCCGAGTTTTGTGAGACCAAGTGAGTTAGTCCTTCAGGAAGCCTCCAGCTAAGATAGCACAGATGGACACATGCCCATGTAGATCAGGTTTGTAGACTTCCAGGAGGGAAGACCAAGACCACACCATGCCACAGAAATGCCCGCATATGGAGGAGAGCTTTTCCTTGGTTTGCGTAGTTGCTATAATAAACCTGTGATGGTTTTTCAGAGTACTACAGAATTGGTTTAGAAGCTTTTGGTTATGGGAACCCCTGGGTGGCTCAGTGGGTTAGCACCTGCCTTCGGCTTGGGGCGTGACCCCGGGGTCCCGAGATCGAATCCCACATCGGGCTCCCTGCTTGGAGTCTGCTTCTCCCTCTGCCAGTGTCTCTGCCTCTCTCTCTCTCTGTGTGTGTCTCTCTCTCTGGCTCTCATGAGTAAATAAATAAAATATTAAAAAAAAAAAGCTTTTGGTTGTTTTCTTGATGTTTCTATAGGGGATGGAAGCTTAGAGCCTCTTAGTTCACCACTTTGCCTGATGTTTTGTAACCTTTTTACATGGGAACTTCTAGGTTGTTATTAAGTTGTTTTTCTAATAATAGAGAACTACTGATAAACTTTTATTTATTTATTTATTTATTTATTTATTTATTTATTTATTTTTTAAATAACAACTTTTATTTATTTTTTATTTATTTATGATAGTCACACACACACAGAGAGAGAGAGAGAGAGAGAGAGGCAGAGACATAGGCAGAGGGAGAAGCAGGCTCCATGCACTGGGAGCCCGACGTGGGATTCGATCCCGGGTCTCCAGGATCACGCCCTGGGCCAAGGGCAGGCGCTAAACCGCTGCGCCACCCAGGGATCCCACTGATAAACTTTTAATGCATATAATTTTTACACAGACATAAAACTTCATTGCCCAAACCAATAAAATGCAAATTAATGACATTCATTTAGACTAGCAAGTGATGTTTTGCTGGAACTAAAGCTACATCACCAGGTACTCGTGGTACTAGTTACCTAGGGTTTCTTTTGAGTTTTCCACAGCCTGAGCTCCTGAACACCACATGAACAACTCTCCCACAACTTTTGCCTGTTTGTTTCTCTGGCTTATGTGGTGCCACTAAGTCCTCACTAGGCAGGATTGAATTTGGGTCATTTTATTTATTTTATTTTATTGTTTTTTTAAAGATTTTATTTATTCATGTGAGACACAGAGAGAGAGCAGCAGAGACACAGGCAGAGGGAGAAGCAGGCTCCATGCAGGAAGCCCGATGCGGGACTCAATCCTGGGTCTCCAGGATCAGGCCCTGGGCCAGAGGTGGTGCTAAATTGCTGAGCCACCCAGGCTGCCCAAATTTGGGGCATTTAATCAAACTTTTTTTCTCAGAGCAGGTCAATTTAAGTATTGTCACGTGGTGCTACCGTGTTCCTAAAGCTATATACAAACATGGGCAAATGTTTAAGATTTTGTGTTTGCATCTTTTTTCAATTAAATTTATTTGAGAGAGAGTGTCCACGAGCATGGGGAAGAGCAGAGGAATAAGGAGAAGCTGACTGTGTCCTGAGCATAGAGCCCAGCATAGGACCTTGAGATCATGATCTGAACTGAAATCAAAAGTTGGATGCTTTAATGACTGAGCCACCCATGCGTCCCTGTGTTTGCATCTTTTAATCTTTCAGGGTACCTGCAGATTCCCAAGGCACCACAGATGCCAGTTTGAGGTAGCTGATGGTACAGACACTAAGACTTGCTGTTAGAATGCTTTTCTAAGAGATGTATAGTGACCAGCATGTGGTGCTGGGAGACAGTGGTTTTGCACAGTTGGGAGGGATGGCCTTACAAAGGACGGTAAGAGTGGGAAAGCACAGCTAGGAGACCTGACAGATGGTTTGAGCAAATACAGGCCGTGCTGTGGTTGGTTGGTTGGGTCCTTTGGATGAAACAGAGAAGGTAAGGAGGATGGCATCACAGAGTAAGAGGTGATTCTAGAGGTGGGCCGGGACCAGAGTGCGAGGGCCACAGTGGTGTTAAGGTTCTGTTCTGAGTATTTTACTCAGTGTCTTCATGACGACTCTTAAAAGTAGGTGCTACTGTTGGCCTCATTTCACAAATGAGGAAAGACACACAGAGATGAGATGATCTGCCAAAACTTATTCACTTAGTGCACACAAGCTGAGCCTCACACCTGAACAGGTAACCTGGACCAAGGACTTGGGAGCTTTCGAGGTACTTCCTGTTACTGGCCTGGTGGGTGTCAATTTTCTTCTTTTCTCTTTTTCTCTTGCTCTTTCCTTTGTCTTAGTGAGAATTTTAATTATTTATTTTTAAGATTTTACTTATTCATGAGAGACATAGGCAGAGGGAGAAGCAGCCTCCATGCAGGGAGCACGATGTGGGACTTGATCCCGGGACTCCAAGATCACACCCTGGGCCGAAGGCAGGCGCTAAACATCTGAGCCACCCAGACGTCCCTTAATGAGAATTTTTAGACATCTGTGCAGGTTAGAACATAAAGTAAAACCGTGCATGCCCCTTGTGAACTCAGAGTTCCCCCTCCCCCCTAATTTTGCTACTTTTATCTCTTCCTTCCCTCTACACACACACATTTAGAAAAATGTTATGTATGTATTTACTTCCTTACTTGCCGGGTGTTTTAGAGCAAATCCCAGATGATGGGCCATTCACCGTAAACATTCCAATGTGCATCCCTAATGAACACCATTCCAACTTCATGCTTCGCTGTGATTTCTGTACACCCGCAGACTTCCTTTTCGGGGCAGAAAATGAGTTACAACTATGACTGCCTATGCATTCTAGGTTTTGTTTTTGCCTTTTTTTTTTTTTTTTTAAGATTATTTGATAGTGTAAGCAAGGGGAGTGAGTGGCAAAGGGAGAAGCAGTCTCCTTGCTTACCCCCTCCCCCGCCCCCACGTGGGGGGCTCTACCCCAGGACCCCTGGGATCATGACGTGAGCCACCCAGGCAGCCCTGCCTGTACATTCTGAAGAGCACGTTAATTGTTTCTCCTTGGGAAATCTATACGCTCACTTCCTTGATTGCCCGCATCCATGGTAGGTTATTTAGAGAATGCTGAAACACTGGAAGAAGCAGGAGTCTGAAATGTCTTGTTCTGGTTGGGATAACAATTGCAGGGATTTTTAAAATTGAGTTTGAGAATAGGAAAAATAATATAAAAATTATTTATTGTTCTTTTGAGTCTTTGGATTCCACATGCCGTTTGGTTTTTAGTGCGTGGAGAAGGATGGCTGTTTGGCAGGGCCTGTCATCGTAGTTTGGATTTTGGGTTTGAGTGGCAGGGACATGTGACTGCATGCAAGGGGTTATTTTTGGTATCTGGGTGTCGGCTGCTTGTCAGAAATCCTAGCAAGTTAGCGTGAGCTGCACTTGTGGAGACTCCGAGAACGCCAGGCATGGTTCTGTGAGTTTTTGAACTTTGGAACATGGGTTGTTGCTTCAGCAAAGAATTAAGTAGTGACTGTGACAGTGAAAAAGCTGGTCTGTTGCAGCAATCTGCGGAGCAGCCAGAGCCGGAGAACAAGATAAGTAAAGCTTTTTCTTCATTACTTGATGCCCTTGAAGGTGAGGAGCTTCACGGTGTCAGACATGGAGGCAGCAGGGCAGCTGTCGGAGCTCATCTGTGGACATCGGCTTTCGTGAGGCCAGGGCGCCAGCAGGGTCGGGGGCTGAGGCAGTCGTCGCACTCGGTCTCTTCGCCAGCATGCCCGTTCCTAACGAGGTGTGAGCGTTTACAGGAGAGTGCGGAGAATTCCGAAGGCGTTGCTCTTGGGCGGGGTTGTGACAGCGTCTCGGTCACGCGCTGTGTGAGCTCCGTCTGTAAGCCGGGTCTCTTGGAAGATGGTCGTTCCAGATGTGACGCGTCTCTCTCCTGTGTTCTGGGGCCTCGTGGCCGGGGTGTGCGGGAAGCAGCCCTTGTGCGGAGCCACCTCGGCCAGCCCCCGGCCACCGGGCCTAGGTGTGTAGCGGTGGATGTAGAGATGAGCAGCGATGTGAGCTCCTCGGGTACACCTGGGAGGGGGGTGAAGGCCGAAAACCCCATGTGTGTGGATCACGAAGCTCGGAGGCGTGAGAGAGCGCGCGAGTTATACAGTATTTGTGTCGTAGACCCTGACTGCCTGGACGTAGCTGATGAGCTGGGTGCCCCCGAGTGTGAAGCAGCTGCAGTAGAAGACAGTCGGTCAGCTGTCACCTCTGAGGCAGTTCGCAGAGGGGCCTGGCCGCCCTTGAGGGCCACACAGGGGCCGGGACAGTTAGACGCTCGGCAGGAAGAGCTGTCCCCACGGGACGTGCCCAGGGCAAGCAAAGTGACTGCAGTGTTTAAGGAAAACGCTACGCCGGGTTTTGAACTAATGACTATGTCTTTAAGGGCACACACTTACGCCGGGTTCTCTAAGGATCACACTGAAAGCGGTGCGTTATGTGACGTGGGCGTACTCCCCGAGGGGGGTGGTAGCGCAGACTGTGCGTGGGGCGCCCCCAAGGAGCGTGAGAGCTGTCGTGCGGGCCGGGTAAGTCCGATGGCTGGCGCACATGTCCATTTACTTACCGTCCCTTCAGAAGTTGAGAGACGCGGCGAGCCTAGGGCTGTGGCAGCCAGTGTAGGCCGGAGTGCGAGCTCAGAGAAGAAAGGCGAGGATAATTCTGTCCGGCCCCTGAGCTGCCATGGTAGCAGACCAGAAAGTAGACTCCTTCCCCAGGCTCTAGAAGGAATTCATTTAAGTCCAGAAAGCTGTGTCGCTTCCCTGAGCTTTGGCAGCGAGCGTCTCCCCATTCACGCCGGTTGCCAAGAAGCAGCCCCTAAGAGACCTGGCGATCCCGGACCGGAGCACCTCCTGGGGCCCGCGATGGGCGAGGGGCAGCATCAGAGCGGCTGCGGCCCGAAACCTGGAGGCATCCAGCCTGCGAACAAAGATGGTTCATCTTACCAAGATAAGGAGAAAATGAGCATTTTTGAGGAAGAGAGTCAAGGACAGAGGGCTTCTGAATGGAGATCTTCACATCAGGTAGACCTGTGTGCAGACGGTGGGGCCGGCATGGCCCACGCACATGTCTGTGATTTGATTGGTACACTGTGCAAGACACACTCGGAGAGAGCATGCCAAAGAAAGGGCGCCCCGGAACTCAGAAGCTCACAGGAGGTGCTCCCGGATGACAAGACTCTTGATGGCTCCCGGTGTCCTAAGAGTAACTTCATCTCCTCTGCATTTGCTTTCACCTGCACTGAAGAAGAAAGTGAAACTAGCCTGAGTTTTAACCCAGAAGATGAAATGTCTGTGAAGAGTATAGAGAGTGACCGGCGAAGCTTAGAAAGTGCTGGAAAAGAGTCACTGAAAGGCAGTCCCAGAGAGACCAAGAAGAAGGACGGAGGAAGCGTGAAGTCAGACTCTGAAACCCCCGTCAAGCGGGAAACCAGGACGGCACCACGCTGGGCAGTGCCCAGTCTGGCTGTACGGATGCGCAGGAGGCCCGAGAGGGCAGAGCAGCCCGGCTGCAGAAGCCGTCCCATGGAGGAGAACCATGAGCCCCGCGCAGTGAAGGACTATGGACACGAGGATCTGGATCTTGCCCCACCTCCAAACCAGAGTTCAGGTTCAGGTGAGCAGAGGTCACAGGTACAAGAGAAGGACTCTCTTAACAGCGATGAAAATGCAGGGCTGGGGCCGCTTTCCTCAGGGTCAGCTGAGCAAAGTTCTGATGCCTTAGACGGTGGCACGTCGGGGGCGAGCCAGCCAGCACCCGGTAAGGGAGGGGGCAGAGACAACATCGATGTGTGTGGGACGAGCACACGCGCACACCGTGTCAGCCAGAGACGTGCCGTGCCCGTGCTTAATGGACCTGCGGTACATGGTGCCGTGGATTCCGTGGGAAGTCCACGGGTGACTCTCAGGGAATTGGAATTAGGTGAGACTCTTGAGGGCTGTTCGTGTGTGGCCGGTGTTGAGGCTGTCCCAGCGGACAGATACACAGCCCCTTGTCACGAGGGCCTGCAGGTCATTCCTGTCATCCCAGGTGAGGCTGCAGAGATCGCGGTACCACCCTGCGGGGACCACGTCTTACCACTCACAGAAGATGCTGTAAATATTCCTGAAAGCCCTGCAGGAGGGGATTGGCAGAGCTTCCCAGAGGAATTGTACTCCCAGTTTGTGAATGAACTTGCCTGTTACCCACTGGGAGGGTTTGTGAGTCAGCTGTTTTCTGAAGTACTGGCCGAGGGCTGCAGTGGGTACCAGGAGGGCTGTCCGTGGGTGCAGACGGGTGGGAGAGAAGCCCTCGAAGAGGAACAGGTACCTAATGAGTGTCTGCACAGGAGGCCACCAGACCTAGAAGTCGCCTTGTACTGGATGGAGACGCCCCCGTATCAGCTCCCGGTGGCTGAGGATGCTGTTATTTGGGGATGGCAAAATAGAGGTGGACAGTTAGTAAGTATGATTTATCAGTCTTTATTACTGTGCTGTGAAAGGCGGGTGTTTCACTCTGATTGCTTTTAACTGCCATGAAGTTTTATTCTAAGTAATGGGCAGTCATTTGAATGTTTACGTGAGGCTGTGAGTCACAGCATTAGCTTAACCGTTTCCAAGCTGGAGACCGTGACTCCGTTTGCTGTTTGGTATGTTTAGGCCAGAGTTGGTATGCCAGCTCTGGTTAGCACTGTACCCAGCACTGCCGGCCCTCAGACGCAGCTTGGTGCTGGCCTCTTCTGTGTGTGCTCTCGAGGGCTGCCCTGTCCGGACCGTGTCCTTCCTCATGACCCCCTTGTTGGAACAGAACAGGCATTTGTCCATTGAATTTTAAAGTCACTTCTCAAAAGTCCACACGTGGACAGTATAGATAGAAAACTCAGAATCTGCTTTCTGCTACAAGTTTGCCGCTTTTACCTGGCTTTGAAGTCTGCCTCCTGGCAGTCCAAGCACCTGCAGAGCTTTCCAACCATGGTGCTCGGCCCTGCTCATTTGGAAGAAGCTTCACAGATGCTGCTGCAGTGGGCAGCTAATTTGAGCATCTTTCTAGCTAGTCTGATAAACACCAACACTCAACAAACATGAAGTTAGTCTTGCTCTGAAAGTAGTCCTTTTCAATGTATAATTGAAAGGCATACTTCTAACAGCAGAATCTCATTGACTCAACCAGTAGTTTGTGTATTTATAAATTCAGTTCATTTAAACTAGAAGCAAAAAAACAGTTCACCCATTTTCCCAGCTCTTGCTCCCACCTCTGGCAAATACTGATTTTGTCTATGAGTTTGGTTTATTTGTTTTTAGAATCCACATAGAAGTGAGATCATATGGTATTTGTCTGATTTATTTCACTTGCAAAATACCCTCTAGTTACCTCTGCATCATTGCAAATGGCAAGATTTCATTCTTTTTTTATGGCTAAGTAATATTCCATTGTACATATATATACCACATCTTCTTTATTCATTCATCTTTCAGTGGACACTTAGGTTGTTTCCCTATCTTGGGTATTATAAATGTAAATAATGCTGCATCGAACATGGGGTACAGACACTTTTATCAAATTAGTATTTTTGTTTTCTTTCGGTAAATATCCAGAAGTGGGATTGCTGGATCATAGGAGTTTCTATTTTCAGTTTTTTGAGGAACCTCCATACTCTTTGCCAGAGTGGCTGTACCAGTTTGCATTCCCACCAACAGTATAAGAGAGTGCCCCTTTCTCCACGTCCTCACCAACATTTGTTATTTCTTTTTTTGATAATTTTTTAATTTTTAAAAATTTTATTTGAGAGGAGAGAGAGCATGTGCGTGTGTGCTCATACTCATGAGAAGAGAGGAGTGTGGCACAGGCAGAGGGAGAGGGAGAAGCAGACTCCCCGCTGAGCAGGGGAGTCCAATACGGGCTCAGTCCCAGGACCCTGGGATCATGACCCGAGCCAAAGGCAGATGCTTCACTGACAGAGCCACTCAGGAGCCCTGATGATAGTTTATTATTAGTGATTTTTGTAGACAAGAAAAAAGCGACTGATGGTAGTAAGGAGATAGATGTGGTTCAAATGTTAGTCCCAATTACATGAACATAAGTGTAAATGTAACCCTGTAACTTAGGGAAATGTACATTTAACCCTCTTTCTGTTCCCATAGTTGGGATTTTTGCTAAAAAGGGTTACATTGAAGTTAATAGCTTTTGTTTCTTAAGTAGTGGTGGAGGCAAAAACTCTAGAAAATTAGGCCTTGAAGTACATAAGCAGGTGTGATTACCAATTACGAAATAAAAAGTTTGAAAGTTTCCTTCCCCTACCGTCTCAGCTATTTTATATTCCTCAGTTCCCTTGTCCCCTTCTCTGATACAGCTCCTCTGATTCCTACTCAGTAACCTGTCAGTGAACCATTCTTTCTCTTGTCCAGAAAACACAGATTTATGAATTGTTAGGTTGTTGGTTTTTTCTTTTTTCTTTTTTTAAATGGAACCTGGTGTTGGGGTGCAGAGTTTCTTCAGAACATCAGGATTTATGGATGCTGTACTTTGAAAGAGTGGTGTGGGTCATTTATATAAAATCGCTTCAGGATGCAGCTTTTGAGGTCAGCTCACTTTTGGTTTTAATAACCACTGCTCAGCCATGACTTTTCAGTGGAAAAATAAAACAGGTAGCCAAGCAGGTGAAACTTGAGATGTTGATGGCTGCTTAGAGTTCCACATGACTGCAGGACAAGACCCACACCTTAAAGACATACAAGGAAGACAAGTTATTTTTCATGTGAATTAAATGGAGGTCATGAACTCTTGGTAATGTTTTGTCTTTGCTGATGTTAGGACAGTTTTCTAATTACTCTCTTGGTGAGCACATTACTTAACCTCTCTCTGCCTCAGTATTATTTGTGAAAGCCTCATAGGGTTGTTGTGATTAAGCTCAGGAAAGTCCATGGAATGTGCCTGGCACCTAGCAGACTCGACGTAGTTGTCATGCCAGCAGCTCCTAATTATATGTCTCCATTCTTTCATGCCTTGTCACTCAAGAGTCTCACTTCAATACTGGTTAGCTGCTTGAAATTGTGTTAGATCCCAAATACTTGATTTGGATTTGAATATTTACTGCCTAAGTAGTAAATTACCTAAGCATAGATTTCTATTCAGTTGTGGCATGTGAGATACACACTTGAATACTGCTTAACTGCCTAAAATTGTGTTATGTATTGGGAATGCTCCAGCGCAGTTAGCTGCAGAAGGTGCTGACAGTGGCAAGGACCCCTTCGTGGGTGGTAGGAACTTAGAGGATATGTGGTGTATGCTGGAGGTCAGGGCCAGCTTAGTGGGTTGAATACAGTAACGTGGGAAAGCTTCATGTGTGTTGTGTGGTGGAGAGTCCAGCCAGTAAAAGGTCTTTCTATCAGCATTGGACCAGGAAAGAGAGAGGGGCATGAGGTAAACAAAATAAAGAACAACAACAAAACACAGGTGGAAAACGGAGTAAATGATGAAGGAGGGTGATGATGTCTGTGAAATACGGAGTGTCTCCTGCATTGCTCTCTTTGCTCATGAGAGCAGGGGTTGTGTCTGCTTTGTTCACCGTTCTGTCCTCACACTGCACTGAAAACGAACTGGAAGTTTAGATGTCCCATCAGAAGGGAGACTGAAGAATCCGTGCTTCCGGAGTGTGATACCCTCGAAGAAGGGAAAGCCTGTTGGGCTCTCTCACCTCCTCGGGGTGCAAAATGCATGTTGTCATGTAACCACATTGGCCTCTCCTGTCATGGTCGGAGATAGTCTTGTTTTTCACTGAAAGCTTTAATCACCACAGCCAGAATGAATTTATTCTGTCATCTAAAGATTGTTAATCTACACATTTCCTCGAGGGCTTATCATGGTAGTATTGGGTCGCATCTGCCCTTGGGGGTCATGTGGGGGTGCTGGGAGGCTGCTTCCAGTTCAGGGCTCCTTCCTGGCGCTCCCTGGGGGCCCCTGGGACCCCTCCCAGGGACCCTCATCCCCCTCCCAGGAAGCTCTGATCCTTGCGTAGTGGTTTCAAGGCTTGTATTACCTGGGTATTATTTGGCTAGGTTTGCTGACAGAACTGACAATGAACCGGAGTTTGGGGAGTACCTGCCCCAGATACATTGATTTTTCTTTATTTTTATTTTTTAAAGATTTTATTTATTTATTCATGAGAGACAGAGAGAAAGAGAGAGAGAGAGAGGCAGAGACACACGCAGAGGGAGAAGCAGGCTCCATGCAGGGAGCCCGACGCAGGACTCGATCCCGGGTCTCCAGGATCACGCCCTGGGCTGAAGGAGGCGGTAAACTGCTGAGCCATCCGGGCTGCCCTTGATTTTTCTTTAGATTTGGGTTCACTTGAGAGATGTGAGCAAGAGAAGAAAACTCAGGGGGTTGTTAGGTGCACCAGGAAATGAAGGTGTGAGCATATGAACACTGTCCCAGTATTGCCCCAGCAGCCGGACAGAAAGGAGGCCAGTGTCCCTGGAAATGAGTAGGTTCACAGTAGAGGCAGCACGGAGCACCCGTCTTGCACACCCATTAGAAGATCTCTGTTCTTCCAAGCGGCTTGTGTGTTCTGTATCCTTCATAGTATGAGTATTTGAGCTTTGTTTAAGAACGTATTCATCTGCGTTCTGTTCAGGTTTGTAAGTCTGAATTGTGTCTAGAATAGAGATGACAGTTGGATCCCCAGTTGTTTACTGAATGTCTGTGAAGGCGGGGGCCTCATCCTTTCATTTGCAACTTCTGGAGAGCCCTCCACTCAGTAGGAACTGAGGAGGCTGATGGTGAGTGAAGCCGAGCTTGGTGTCTCGACTTTTGTTACTTTGCACCACGTTTCATCCCCAGTGTACACATAAGACAGACTCTGCCGTTCTGGCCTTTTTCTTGCACAGATGCGTTTCACGTATGAATTAATAAGTAAAATTGTGTTTGACTGGAATTCAGAGACAAATGTTTGTGTCCCATTTTCCCCTAGGTACCGACTGCCAAGGTTTCAGAGCTAAACCCTAATGCTAAAGTGTGGGGAACCCCTGTGCTGCATCTGGATGCGGGTAGTGCAGCAGACGGCGGTGTGAGTGCGGACTGGGAGGAGTCTTCAGGCCCTTGCACAGACTGCGGCCAGGAGGGTGAGTTATGAGCATGAGTATGATGAGGAGCACCTTTGCTCTCAAGGCTTTGTCTTTGTTCTCATTTAATCCCTCTGTAAGAAATTGCTAATTGGGTCACCTTGCTGGTTCAGTTGGTAGAACATGCCACTCTGATCTCGGGGTTATGAGTTGAAAATAAGTTTTTGAAAAATTGAAAACAAAATTAAAATTTGTGTCATGTGATTTGTTACAGTATTTAAGAGCCAGAGGATCTTTCACAATCAAGTTAAAAAATTGAAGTAACTGCAACTGTAAGGTTTTGTTTTGTTTTAAGAGAAAGTTATTCTTCTAATCATAAAATTTGGGGTAAAATTCCTAATTACAGGATTGGATACCAGTGGCGATGGTGACAAAAGTCATGACAATGTGGCACTATCGGATTTGCAGGAGTCAGACCAAACCGCTGTGAGCACTTTGGCTCTGGATCGCTCAGAACATGAATCTCCGCCTGAAAATAGTGAAACTGGTAAAGATATTTTATGAATTCATTTTTATGTAGAGTGTGAGCCTTTTTCATGTTCCTTTTTAAAATTTAGCCTGTTAAGTCTTTCTCTAAACATTGTGCCTTTCATTGCTTCCTTTGATTCTACTTTAAATTCCCTCTTAAGTGGAATGAAGAGTTCTAGTCAGGAAGGGGCCACAGGGTGTATAAGATCTGAGCAGTTCCTGAAAGGCGGGTCTGGTTTAATTAGGAGAAGCAGAAGATGGACTATAGGGTGAGGTGTCAGTAAAAGGTCAGAGAGGAAACATTTGTGTTGAAATCAAGAGTCAGACTCCAAGGAGGTTGGTTCTTTTATGGAGTATTTAAGGCTGTTTCATAAGAAAAGAGCAGGGGGAAGAGAGCCATTCTCTTTGGGACCAGGATGTGGGCCAGTGGAGAAATACCGAGGGTGATGGGACATGATGGCTCCCCTCTGATTTTGGATCCACTGTTATATAAAAGACCAGCCACATTTTAAATTCCCAGCAGACTGGGGTAGGCTGTACTCTGATCATTCACAGTTGGATGAGGCAGCTTGAGTGGGAGAAATCCTCCCCTACACTGGCTAATAGGAATCGAGCAGACCAGACGCCTGTTGAGCGTGTTGATCTCTCAGGTGACTGTCTAGAGCTACACTTGTGTTGGAGAAGGCCCACCTTCCGCTTGCACTGCTGCTGTCGTTTACCGGGAGCTGGTGTGGTAACACCCGATCTTGCACTGGTCTGGTCCTGCACACCAGACTTCCACACCACAGCGGCGTGTCAGTGTTCTTTTTCCCCTGAAAAGATCAGCCCTGTGAAGACCTTGCCTTCACTGTGGCTACAAGCCCTCAGTGTTGGATGCCTGTGCTGTGATCTGCCTCCCACACCCTCACCCCCCGCCTCTGCCTGTGTCTCCCAGAGCATCTTCCCAGTAGTACCTTCTTTCCATCAAGTTCTCTGCCTCCTGCGTGCCTGTTCTTGAACGGATCCACTGTGGCTGGGTTCGGGATCACAGACTTCCCGCTGGCCCTCGCTCGGCACAGCCCCACAGTGCTGCCACAGGGCTCAGTGCAGAGAGCTCCCGAACTGCTGTTCCGCGCCTTCTGTTTTCTCCTCAGACCCTAGCACGCTCCTCTGCTTAATTTTTTGGGGATATAGAGCAGTAATGAAGTATAATTGATGTACAATAAACTTCACATATTTGACATGCATCCCAGCTTTTCTGTAAGTTTTATTTTCCTTGGTTTGGAGCACAGTGTTCAGTCCGTTATAGAGTTGCTGGTTTGCCACTCCTGCACTGATTTCTCTACCAAATTTGGTAAGATGTGTATATACCTATAACACCGTCGAGATCACGAACATATCTGTCACCACTAAAGGCTTCCTGTGCCCTCTCCCTGCCCTGGGCAACCACTGATAGGCTTTCTGTCACTCTGGGTTAGTTTGCATTTTCTAGAATTTTATATAAATAGATTTTTATGACATGTGCTCTTTTTGTCAGGCTTCTTTTACTTGGTTTACTAATTTTGAGATTCACTCACACAGGTTGTGTCTTTTTATTTCTGAGCAGTATTCCATTCTATCACATGGCACGGTTTGTTTTCCCATTCACTTGGTGATGAATATTTGGGTGTTTCCAGTTTAGAACTATCACTAATAAAAGAACATTTATAAAGCAAGACTTTGTATAGATGCATGTTTTCATTTCTCTTGGGTAAATGCTTAATAATGGAAGAGATGGATCATATGATAGGCTTAACCTCTGTCACAGTGCCCTCTGTATGCTCATCTGCAGTGGATAGGAGCCCCTGCTGCTGCACATCCTCATCAGCACTTGTTAATTGTAGCCATTGGAAAGGTAGGTAGTTGAGTCTTACTATAGTTTTAATTTGTGTTTCCTGATGAGTAGTGGTGTCAAACATCTTATCATATGCATATACTATTTTGGTGAAGGGTCTGTTCCGGTCTTCTGCCCGTTTTTGTATTGAGTTGTTTTATTACTGAGTTTTGGGAGATCTTTATACGTTTTGTATATATGTCCTTATCAGATTTATAATTGCAAATACATTCTCTCTCAGTCTGTGGCTTTTGTTCTTCTAACAGTATCTTTTGAGAAGTCAAAGTTTTTAATTTTGTACGTAGTCTAGTTTATCAGTTTTTTTGTTTCTTTTATGGATCCTGCTTTTGGTTTTGTACCTAAGAAATCTCTGCTTAATCCAGAGTCACAAAGATGTTCTCCCAGGGGTTCTGTAATTTTAAATTTTATTACATTTTTAAGGTCTGTGGCTCATTTTAAGTTCATTGCTGTATATAGTGTGAGGTGCACAGCAATATTTTCCCCCCATGTATAGGTATGCAACGGTGTAGCACCATTCGCTGGAAAGACTTCCCCTTTCCACTGAGCTGCCTTTGTGTTGTCATCAGGATCGTTTGTCCCTACACATGTCGGTTTATCTCTGGACTGTCTTTTCCGTCCATCTGTTAAGTCTGTTTTCACAACAGTGCCACACTGTTTTGATTACTGTATATAATTCTTAAAAACAAGTGGTGTTAGCTTTCCAATTCTGTTCTTTTTCAGAATTATTTTGGCTATTCTAGTTCCTTTTCATTTCCGTACAAGTTAGAATGAGCTGGTTACTGTCTCCAAAATGCTGAGATTTTTATTGGGATTGCATTGAATCTATAGATCCATTGGAGAAAATGGACATTTTTCTCCACTTGGTTAGGTCTTTAATTTTTCCACTTGGTTAGGTCTTCTTTAATTCCTTGTGGCTATAGTTTATGCTTTTAGCGTACTGGTCTTCCACATCTTTTGTGCTTAAATATTTATCCGTAAGTATTTTATATTCTTTTTTGGTGCTATGTTAAAGTGATTTTTAAAAAATTTAATTTGGGATTATAACAGTATATAGAAATGTAAATTTTGGTAAATTAATATTCTTTGGAAACATGTTAAGCTCACTTACTAGTTGTAGGAACTTTTTTTTTAAAAAAAATATTGATTCATTAGAGACACAGAGAGAGAGGCAGACACAGGCAGAGGGAGAAGCAGGCTCCATGCAGGGAGACTGATGTGAGATTCGATCCCAGGACCCCGGGATCACGACCTGAGCCAAAGGCAGCCCCTCAACCACTGAATGACCCAGGCGTCTCAGTTATAGGAACTTTTTGTGGATTCCATCATCGTGTCTTCTACATAGTGTCATGTTACTTGTAAATACATTCAGCTTTATTTCCTATCCCTTCTGGTGTCCCTCCCTCCCTTCCTCCCTTCCTTCTGCCTCTTATTTCTTTGTCTTGCCTGATTGCCCTGGATTGAGCTTTCATTACAAAGGTGAACAGAGGGGTGCCTGGCTGGCTCAGTCTGTGGAGTGTGTGACTCTTCATACTGGGGTCGTGAGTTCGAGCCCCACAATAAGTAAAATCTTGGGGAAAAAAAAAGTTTTAAAACAAAGGTGGACAGATCATGAGTGGAAACATCTGACTGATGATAGGGGGAGAAACATTCCATTTTACCAGTAAGTGTAAAGTCAGTTTTGGTTTTATGCACATGACCTTTGTGAGGTTCATGAAGTACCCTTCTGTTAGGATTTCCAAGAGTTTTTATGAGGAGTGGTTGTTTGAATTTGTCATGCTTCTTTCTCCATCTGTGGCGATGAACATACTTATTTTCTTCTGGTGTGTTAGATGATTTCTCATGTATTTAATCCACCTTATATTCTGAGATAAGCTTCACTGGGCTATGATGTAACATGCTTTTGATTAGTTGTTGGATTAGATTGGCCAGAATTTTGCATAAAACTTTCATAGCTGTGTTCATGATGGATGTTGTTGGTCTGCAGTTTTCTGTTCAGTATATTCCCTTCTATGCAGTTTTGTGGAAGAAGTTATCATTTCTTTTTTAAATGAAGAGGAGCCATCTGGGCCTAGGGTTTTATGTGAGGGAAAGTTTTCAGCTACAGTTTTTGTTTGTGTTTAAAATAGGCTCCATGCTTGGGCACCTGGGTGGCTCAGTTGGTGAAGTGTCTGCCTTTGACTCAGGTCATGATCTCAGGGTCTTGGGATGGAGTTCCATGTGGGGGGGTGTCTTTGCTCAGCAGGGAGTCTGATTTCTCCTTCTGCCCCTCTCCCTTCTCTTGTGTGCTCTCTCTCTGTTTCTCAAAAATAAATACATAGAATCTTTAAAAAAAAAAAAAGAAAAAGAAAAAATAGGCTCCGCAGCTAGCGTGGAGCCCAGCGTGGGGCTCAAAACCACAACTGTGAGACCAAGACCTGAGCTGAAACCATGAGTCAGACGCCACTGTCTGAGCCACCCAGTGCCCCTACAGTTTGTTTCTTCAAGTCGGGCTACTCAGGTTGTCCCATTTCTTTTGAGGGAGTTTGGTTCCTTGGGTCTTAAAAAGATTCAGTCCACTTCATCTCAAGTGTCAACTCCATTGCTTAGAATTGCTCATAATGCTATGTGTATTCACCCTCTGTGGGATCTGTAGCTATGTCACATCACTCATTACTGTTACTGGTAATTCATCTCATCTCCCACCCCCCGCCTCCCTTGCATCTCTGTAGAGGTTTGTCAATTTTGTTGATTGTCGGACAGAACCAGTAATTGGTTTCATTGTTTTTCCTCCTTCCTGTTTCCTTGGTTTTCTTCTGATCTTTATAATCTTTCTCTTCATTACTTGGGGTTTAATTTTTCTTTCTAGTGTCTTACAATGGAAACTGAGCTCATTGATGAGAGGCAGTCTTTTTCTGAAGTAGCCATTTATTTCCATAAATCTTCAAAGTACTCTTTTAGCACAGTTTCACAAATTCTGGTACATTGTGGGTGTGGTGGTGTTTCTGTGTTTTTTTTTTTTAATTCAGTTCAAAATTATCTCTGATTCTCTTTTTATTATTATTTTTTCTTTGGTCCATGGGTAACTTAGAAATCTGGTATTTAGTTTCCAAATATTTGGGGATTTCTGGGGGAATTTTTTATTGGTTTCTAATTTAATCTTCTTATAGTCATGAGACATAATTCATCTGACTTGAATCCCTTTAAATTTATTAAGATTTGTACTGCGACTCAGAATCTGGGCCACCTTAGTACATGTTCCTTTTGCCCTTGAGAATAATGTGTATTTTGCTGTAATTAGGGGGTGCTCTGTAGTTACACTTCTGGTGGTCTTCATTCCTTTGTGTAAATCCAGACTTCCTTCTGGTATACTTTTGCTTCCATCTAAAAGACTTAAATGTTTCTTGTAGTGCACATCTGCTGTGATGGATTGGTTTTCAAAACCATCTTTATTTTACATTCATTTTTACTTGGTGTAGAATTCTGTGTTGTCAGATTATTTATTTATTTATTTATTTATTTCAACCCCTTTGTCTTTATCAGTGGTTTTGGGCATTTTCTTTTTTTTTTTAAACTCTGACCACATTTTTTTAAGACTTTTTATTTATTTACTCATGAGAGACACACAGAGAGAGAGAGAGGCAGAGACACAGGCAGAGGGAGAAGCAGGCGCCATGCAGGGAGCCTGATGTGGGACTCGATCCCGGGTCTCCAGGATCACGCCCTTGGCTGAAGGTGGCGCTAAACCACTGAGCCACCCAGGCTGTTAGGCATTTTCATCATGATGTAACTTAAAAGCATTCTGTTTCTTGTGGCAAGTGTTCATTGAGCTTCTTGAATCTGTGATTTATAAATGTTTTCATCAAACTTGGAAGATTTTGGCCATAATTTCTTCAAATGTCAATCCTCCCCCTCGGTGCCCCCCTGGCCACTTCTTTTCTTTCATGATCTCTGGTTATTCCTCTATTAAGACCTTTGAAGTTGTCCCAGAGTTTACTGAACCTCTGTCTTTTATTTCAACATACATATTTAAAAATTTTATTTGATTGACAGAGAGGGTACACAAGCATGGGAGCAGCAGAGGGAGAGGGAGCTTGAAGTAGGCCTCCATCCCAGGACCCTGAGATCATGACCTAAGCTGAAGCCAGGCGCTTTACCCACTGAGCCACTTAGATGCCCCATCCACTGTTTTTTTTAAAAATTCTTATTTCTTGGTTTCATTCTGGAATGTTTCTGGAATATCTTCAAGTTTATTAGTCTTCTACAATGTCTAATCTGTTAATTCCATTAAGTACATTTTTTATTTCTATTTTTTCGAGTATATTTTTAATATCAGACGTTGTAGTTTTCACCTGTAGAAGTCCTATTATTAGGGTCTTTTATTTTTCAGGTTTCTACCTGACTTCTGAAGCATTTGCACAGGGTCAGTGTTTACACCTGGAGAGGACACTGTGAGTTAATGGGTCACAGTTCTCTGCTTGACCTTCATAGTAATTTTTGGTTAGGTGTTTAATGTTTTTGTGTTTCTTTAAATAGTTTGATTATTGTTCCAGGATGCCTCTAACTGACTTGGAAACAGTTTGATCCTTTTAAATCTTGCTTTAAGATTTGTTAGGCAGGGGATGCCTGGGTTGCTTAGTGGTTGAGTGTCTGCCTTTGGCTCAGGGCGTGATCCCAGGATTTCAGGATTGAGTCCTACATTGGGCTCCCTACATGGAGCCTGCTTCTCCTTCTGCCTGTGTCTCTGCCTCTCTCTGTGTGTCTCTCATGAATAAATAAATAAATTTGGGAGAAAAAATTTTGTCAGGTAGGAGTGGAATGGTGCTTAGTCTGGGGCCAGTACTTCCCACCCCTAGGGACCCCATACTCTGTGCACCTGCCGCATTCTGGTTCACCTGGTGGGAACAGACACTACTTCTAGCCCTGTGTGAGGGAGAGATGCATGCTACTTCTCATCCTTTGGGGTGGTTCTTCCACAATGCCAGCAATTGCCTCACACCATTGCAGTGAGTGGGCCGCCTACTTGAGAGGCCCTGTGTCCTGTGCACCCTGTCCCGGCACCCGCTCTGTCTCTTCATTCAGCATGCCCCCCTGCTGAGCCTGGGCCTGGGAAAGTTGTATGTCATATCTTTTAGGGACTGATGTTCCTACACCTGGAAAACTTGTTTTATTTACTCTGTTTTCTTTTTCCATTCAAAAAAATATATTTTTTTAAGATTTTATTTATTTATTCATGAGAGACACACACAGAGAGGCAGAGACACAGGCAGAGGGAGAAGCAGGCTCCATGCAGGGAGCCCAACGTGGGACTCGAACCCGGGTCTCCAGGATCACGCCCTGGGCCGAAGGCGGCGCTAAACTGCTGAGCCACCTGGGCTGCCCCAGAAAGTATTCAAAACCTACCATGTGCCACATTTACTTGGGATATGTCTGTCAGTATAACTGATGAGAGCCCCTGGTTTACTTGAGCTTTTATCTGTTTGGTAGAGACTGACAATACACATAGTAAGTTTGTGATAGATCATGTAAGAGGATGGTCACTGCAGTAGAAAAGACAAAAGCGTAAGGATACAGTGTAAGCTTTATTGAGGTGTAATTGACAAGTGAAAGTTAAATATATTTAAGGTACCCAGTGCCGATCATTTGGTATTATATATTCACTGTGAAATGATTACCATAACACATCATTACCTCACAGAGTGTTGTGTTTGGTATACTGAGAACACGTATCTACTCTCTCAGCAAGTTTCAAGTATATAGTACAGTATGGTTAATTATAGTCACCATGCTGTACCTGAGATCCCCAGAATGTCTTCATTCGTCTGATAACTGCAAGTGTGTATCCTGTGACAAACCTCTCCCCATTGACCCCACTCTCCAGCCCATGATAACCATGGATCCACTCTCTGGTTGTAGGATCTTAACTTTTATGATTGCACATACAGGTGAGATCATGTAGTTTTTCCCTTGATCTGACTTTTATCACCTAGCTCCGTGCCTCAAGGCTCATGTCTCACATGGGAGGATTCCTCCTATTTTATGGCTGATACCCCATTGTGTGTGGATATCACATCTTCCTTCCCCGTGCATCTGCGGACAGCCGCTCTTGTGGGGCCTGGGTCTTGGCTACTGTGAATAGTGCTGCAGTGAACATGGGAGCGCAGGGAGCTCTTCAGGAGGCTGTTTCATTTCCTCGGGATATATGCCCAGAAGTAGGGTTGCTGGGTCGTAGGGCAGCTCTATTTTTACCTTCTTGAGGACCCTCCTTACTGTTTTCTAGAGTGGCTGCAGCAGCTTGCTTTCCCACCAGCAGTGGATGAGGGCTCCCCTTTCTCCAGTCCTCACCAACACTTGTTATCTTGGTTTCTTAATGATAGCCATCCTAACAGGTGTGAAGTGATAGCTCATTGTAGTTTTAATTTGCATTTCCCTAATGGTTAGTGATGTTGAGCACCTCTTCATGTACCTGCTGGCCATTTGTAAATCTTTGGGGAAATGTCTATTTAGATCTTTTTCCCATTTTTTTTTCTTTTAAAGATTTTATGGAGAGTGAGTATGAGCAGGGGCAGGGTGAGGGGCAGAGGGAGAGGCAGACTCCCCACTGAGCAGGGAGCCTGACGACATGGGGCTCGATCCCAGGACGCCAGGATCATGACCTGAGTGAGCTGAAGGTAGACGCTCAACTGACTGAGCCACCCAGGTGCCCCACCTTTGCCCATTTCTAAATCAGGATTTTGTTTTGTTTTACTATTAAGTGTGAATGAGTTGCTTCTATGTTTTGGATACAACCCATTATAGATAAGTAGAGATATTGCAAATATTTTCTCCCACTCCGTAGACTGCCTTTTCATTTTGTTGATAGTTTCTTTTGCTGGGCAGAAGCTTTTATTTTGATGTCGTCCCACTTGTTTGTTTTTGCTTCTGTTGTCTGTGCTTTTAGTGTCACATCCAAAAAGTTGTTGCCAAGATCAGTGTCGAGGAGCTTTTTCCCCATGTTTTCCTCTAGGAGTTCCACAGTTTTAGGTCTTATGTTCATCTTTAATCCATTTGAGTTGACTTTTGTATGTGATGCAAAATAAAGGTTCTGTTTCATTCTTTTTGCATGTCGCTGTCCGGTTTTCCCAACACTTATTTGTGTCTTACTCTGTCATCAGTGTCTATGGTTTTCAGGGTATGGGTCTTTTACTTCTTTGGTTGAATTTGTTCCTCAGTATTTTGTTCTCTTTGATGCAGTTGTGAATGGTTTTGTTTTTCTCAATCTCTTTTTCAGGTAGTTGGCGTTCATGTTCAGAATTGCAGCACATGGTGCCACGTTACTCACTCACACTTCCCCAGGGGTCTTCATTGTTTTTTCTTTTCATCCCTCAGACTGGGTTATGTCACATGACCTCTCTGCATTTGCTGAGTCTTCCCTGTGCATGTTTGACCCTGCTGTGGAAGCGCTCTCTTGAGTTCTCAGGTCTTGCGCTCTTCAGCTCCAGGGTTTCTGTTTGATTCTTTTCCGTGGTTTCTCTTTCAGTTACTAAACTTCTTACTTTGTTTCTGCATCGTTTTCCTGTTGTTATTTAGTTGTTTCTGTGTGTGTTCTCTTAGATTTTCATGGACTTTCTTTAAGGTGATTATTTTGAATCATTCGTTAGGCCAATTGTCCATCTGTTTAGAGGCCGGTTAGTTTCTTTGGGTGATGTTTTATGTACCTGAGTTTTGTAGCCACATTTTAATGCTGTGCAGTTGTGGAGCAAACACCCCTTCCTGTCTTTACAGACTGGTTTTTATCAGGCAGGGACGTTCTCCTGTGGGTTCAGGCTGATGGCATTCCCTCTGCATTTGCAGTTATGATGGGTTGGAGCTGGGTCTGCACTGGAGTCAATGTTTGGTGAGCTTGTTAGCTGGCTGTGGATCTTGGCTGGTCCCCGGGGGCTGTGGGGGCAGGGATGATGGGTATATCTCTGGGTGGTGCAGCTGGGAGAGGTTGAAGCCAAGTCATAGGTTCACTTGAGGACCTGTTGTCAGCCTCAGGTCGGCTGGCCTGTGTCCAGAGGTACCAACTACAGGCATTTTCCATGGGAACCATTGGCCAGCAGGCCTGCTCAGGGTGGCTGGAGATGGCTGGAGCCTACTTCCAGGGCTCTTGTAGGACTTGCAGTCTGCCTGAGTATGTCAACTGAACTGCAGCCCATTGGGACTGGAGCTGGGTGGTGGGCCCCTGTGGGCTCCCCAGCCAGGCATGAGGTCGTGTGTACCTATGATCCGGGGCTCAGGTGGGCGAGGCTCCTCCTTGCCAGATGATGCTGGGGACCGGATCAAGTCCCGAGGTGGCAGAGAGTTTCTGGATCTGTGTGGCTGGGCCTGTTGGTAAGTGAGCTGCCTGGATGCAGGTCTGCCTTCTCAAACAGCCCTGCTTAGCCTTGGACTGCACCTGGGTTTCAGTGTCCTCCCTGATGCCAGAGCTCCCATAGGGTGCTTTGCTCTGAGATTGGATGCCGGGTTGTTGCTGAGGGGAACATGAGTGGGAATCTTCCTATTTTGCCATCTCGTTGCTGGCACTCCCCCTCCATCCTCAGCTATTTCGCTGGTTGTTCTCTCTTGCCTGGAAGCAGATGACCTCGTGTCAGTCTTTTTTTTTTTTTTTTTTTTAATTATTTATCTATGATAGTCATACAGAGAGAGAGAGAGAGAGGCAGAGACACAGGCAGAGGGAGAAGCAGGCTCCATGCACCGGGAGCCCGACGTGGGATTCGATCCCGGGTCTCCAGGATCGCGCCCTGGGCCAAAGGCAGGCGCCAAACCACTGCGCCACCCAGGGATCCCCTCGTGTCAGTCTTAATTGTGAAGACTGGAGCTGTCAGAACAGAACTTTACTCCCTGGTCACCTATATGTCTCACAGCCTCTGTCTGTGACCCCCTACTCCCTCGGCTGTGTGAGGATTCTTCCACGTAGCTCTGTCCTCTCTTATGTTAAATGAGACCGCCCGCACACCCTGTCTTTCCTGAGCAGAACTCAGCAGAAGCATCGTCTGGACCAGCTGTTCGCCTCCCGGATCCTCTCATGCACTGTCCAGATAGACTGTGGCCATAGCCTCATCCCCAGCACCACCATCCTCCGGGGCTCCAGTGACGTGGTGCTGCCAGACCGAGTGTGGAATCCGGGGCTTCTGTCACCCGACCGTGCCATGATCGGCATGCCCAGGGGTCAGTCCTAGACCTCGGCTCTTCCTGTGTTCTTGGCTGAAGTCCTACCCTTACCTGGAATAGTCTCAAACATAGACTATCCTTGATTGTTACATTGGCATCCACACAGGCTCTTGGCTTCCCTCTTGTGCCGTCACTGTCCATCTTCAGCGCAGAGCAGAGCCATCTCTCCAAGACGTAAATTGGTTTCCTGTCACATTTAGGTTAGATTTCTCATGTCCTCACTGTGGCTCACAAGGTCTGCTGGGTGTGACAGCCAGCCTCCTTGACTCTGTGGCCTCATTCTTAGTGTGGCCCCTGTTTTCCCTCCCGGACATGCTGGCCTCCCAGTTGTTGAGGGCCCCCAGCCCAGTGCCATGCCCTCCTGCACCCCCTGCTAGACTGCGCGCTCCCCACGTCCCCGGCCGGCCCGCCGTCTCCCCGCCGGTGCTGCTCCATGCCACGTCTGGAGCACCGTGTGGCTGGCGTACAGCAGCCCCGGCATGCTCTCCCCGTGCCATGGGGTAACGTCCCTTGTGTCTGAGTCTGTCTGACTTGATGTGTAATGTTTGTTTATTCAACTGTAGGTTGCCTGTCCCACCAAGAGCTGAGAGGTTGCCTTCTTTAGGCTGAATAAACAGTGTTGCAGTAGTGCCTGGCATGCAGGAGACCATACATGTGTGAAATCTGTGGTGGAAAGTGCATTTAAATTAGTGCTCAGGAGAGGCCTTTCTAGACACAGGAATGACATTAGATTGTGTTTTCAAGGGCCATTTGTAAGCTCTAGCTTCATCAAGTCCATTCATTTTATTTTCTTGTTTTGAATTGGTTGGGGTTTTTTTGTTTGCTTTTGCTAGTTGGGGTTGGATTTTGTCAAAGCTCTGTATGAAACAGGCGCAAGCTCTGTCTTTATTTGTTAATAAATACCCTACTTTGACCTTATTTTTTGATGGTCTTTGACTTTCAGAATTTAAGTGTTTGTTGTCAGAAAATTGCATGTATAGTATTATTCAGATCTATGTAGAAGTGAATGAAAAACTGTTAGTTCTTAGTGTTTTGGTGCCTTTGATAATTCTGGCCATCCTAAAAGTGGGGCCCTCGCCCCGTGCAGAGTGCTGGGGAAGGGGTGGGGGCCTCAGCAAACTTCAGTATGAAAATCCTGCTCTCATCGTGTGTGGGTACCATCCGGTGCCGGGGCCTTGCCCTGACCTCCAGCCCTCTCTAGTCTGTGACTGGTGCCTCACAGGACACATGCTCAGACGTCGTCCACTGTGCCATCTGGCATCTTAGGACAAGTGTCTGCTAGAAGCTGGTGCCAGCCTCTGTGTCCTGTTGAGGGTCTGCTTACGTGGTATTCTCTCGTGGGGTTTCTGAAGCACAGCACTTACCTGTAGCTCTGAGTGGCTGGATGTTAAAAAAGCAAGTTCATAAGGCTCCAGTGGAGGGACTGCATGGTCCTTAACAGCCTGTGTGCTTACAATCCCCAGCCTTTATGTTTTTTGCCTGAATTTGTCTATTTCCTTGTTTTTATTCTTTCCTTTTTATTGTATTGTTTTAGTGTCTGTGTTCTTGTAGACTACGTGAAAGTCCTTTTTCAATTATGACAAGGTATTAAACTTACACTTTTTTTTCTGGAGGGGAAAGAAGTACCTGTAAACCTTGCTAATAAATCTTACTCTACAGATTGTTTTTGAAACTATTGTTTTTGTTTAGGAGAAATAGGATTTTAAGCTTTTTTGAATCTGATTTCTTTTGTTTTAGTAGGTAAAATAGTGATTTTATTACTATCTGCACAGTGTAGATGAATTAATGTGTATATTGAAAACATGAGAATCTGTGTTGAATCATCTGCTTGGTAAATTTTAAGCCATTTTCCCTGAGGTGATCATTTGTTTTATGTAGGAGGAAATGAATCTCAACCGGAAAGCCAGGAGGACCCCCGAGAAGTACTTAAAAAGACATTGGAATTCTGCTTATCTAGGTAAGGATCCTAGTGGTTTTTCTAGAAGCCACTGTCTCAGGTGTTGTGCACTGGTTATGATATACAGATGGGAAACTGTTGGGAAGGGTATAGATCAGCTGATACCTCGGTCTGTGTGTAGCTCTTCATAGGAAATGGAGAATGTGCAGTAGTCATAGCTCTGACATGGTGGAGAACTGGGCCTGGTTTCCTCGGGTCTCCACAGGTCCATGGTGATGGGTCCGTACCTGGGGGTTGCTTTTTGAAATTCGAGTCCTGGCCACCCCCTGCCCCCCAGTCCCAGGGAATCAGACTCTGGGGGCGGGGCCTCAGTTCATCCATCTCAGAGACACTGTTGAGCACAGTGATGTCTGAGGACTCGTTTCCTATGCTAGTTCTCCCGGTACGGCAACCCTGCACCAGCTGATCGCTCTGTTATTTTCAGTTATTCTTTGTCCTGAGTAGTGCCTTTTTGCTGACAAATGGAAGAGAACCTTTAAAATTCAAAGTGGCAGGACCACACGTACAGGAAGATGGGATTGGGTGGTGGGTCATTTTTTTTGAGTGTGAAGGTAACTGATAGGCCGCGTGTAAGGTTTTTGCTCAGGGATGGCAATTTTTCAAGTGTTTCTCCGGGTCTGCCTCGAGACATGCACAGAGCATCTGAGGAGGGCCACTGTAGAGACCATGGGGCCGTGTGGATGGGACAGGTGGGGTGGGGGGCGCCCCCAGCTTTCCTTTCTGGCCCACAGCTCCATAGTTAAGACCCCTGCTCACTGCCTCAGGGCGTGCTCTGAAAGGACAACAGCTACTGCTGTGAGGCTCTGAGGTGGCGGTGGGGTTGGCACCTCACACAGCCCTGTCCTGCCTCTCCTGCACTCCCGGAGGGTGGGGACCTAGCAGCATGGCCCACTGTGGATCTGCGTCTTCATGGATCTTCGAGACTGTCCTCGACCTTTACTAGGACCTGTGTCAGTGTTGGGATGTTTTGAGCACATTGTCCTGTTTATGGAGACTTCCGAGAAGCATGCACCACAGGCCCAAACACCAGCAAGTGTCTCACCTTCCCCTGAGCTGCTGGTGCCTGCAGCTTACCTGTCATGATGCCAGGGGCTGTGTTCTTGGTCCCGTTTCCTCCTCTGTAATTCTGGCTCCCCCTGGCTGGAGCTGCAGCTCTCCTGGCATGTGTTCCAGGTGACACAGCAGCCACCTGGGCACCAGCCTTTCCATAGTTTCCTTAGCTTTGTGTTCTTTCAGCTGAATTTTCTTATCTAAAAAAACCGTGTTTGTTTTTTTTTTTAAGATTTTATTTATTCATTCATGAGAGACACAGAGAGATAGAGAGGCAGAGACACAGGCAGAGGGAGAAGCAGGCATCACACAGAGAGCCTGACATGGGACTTGATCCAGGGTCTCCAGGATCACGCCCTGGGCTGCAGGCGGCACCAAACCGCTGCGCCACCGGGGCTGCCCAAAACTGTGTATTTTTAATAAGTGAGGCAAACACTGTGTAGAACAAACACGTAGAACTATAAATACATGTTTTAAGGGTTTCCCCACTCATTAGTTGTGATTTTAAAAAGTGCACTGTACTTTTGGCTTCCCTGCCTCCCCAAATGTCTTTAAAATTTTTTACCTAAGTCCAAAGAGATGACAAGAAACAGGTGAGGTTCGAACTCTGATCTAGCTCTGAAGCACTAACGTGCCACGCTTGTACTTCTTTGGAAGCTTCCTTTTAAAAAAGGATTAATTAAAAGCTATTGTCTTCTCTGTGCAGGGAGAACCTTGCTAGTGACATGTACCTCATATCGCAGATGGACAGCGATCAGTATGTGCCAATCACCACGGTAGCTAACCTGGACCACGTCAAGAAGCTCAGTACAGACATGAACTTGATTGTGGAAGTGCTGCGGTGTAAGTATACAGCACTGTGGGCTGACTCGGACCTGGCCTTCAGGTCCCATAGTCGTTTAGTGCTGAGGTACTTGACGGCAGGCAGGGTCGTCCCACACCTTCCTGGTTTTTCTGGTCCCTGTGGCTGGGGAGGTGCATCGAAAGGGCTACATAGCTCAGACCCAGTATGTCACAGAGCACAGGGCCGGGGTGAAAACAGGCTTCTGCAGAGACGATGATGGCTGGGATGTTGCTGAAAAGTACAGTAAATGGTGGTGTTTAACGTAAAGTACAATACGTTTTCATTAGCATTCTAGCACCAAAAAGGCCTTCTTTACATTTCAACTTCCTGCTAAAGTTTTGGTGAAATATTACTGTTTTACTTTAAAAGGATGTTGTGAATGAAGTTATTTCTGGGACATTTGGCAACATCAGAGGGAGGTTTAAACATCCTGTCAGAGACCCACAGAGGTTCAGGGAGTATGGGCTTGTAAGCTGTGTTGAGGTGTCTACAACCTAACCATTTTATGTATGTTGTGAAAGTCACTGTTGGACAGAGGTTGTAAGTGATATGCTATGAACTCCACTGCGTGTACGTGAAGTGCACAGCTGGGTCCGGGTGGACTCCAGTGTACGTGAGTGAAACCATCACTGCCCGGGGTTTTCTTAGCGCCTTTATAATGCTTCCACCCCTCCCTGCCAGCACCAAGCATGGCATCACTGGGGAATGAGTTTTAAATTAAATATACATGGTTATTTATATATTATATAATATGTCGATTATATATAATATATAAATTATAAGTATATATGAATATATACTTATTTATAAGTATAGAAATATAAAAAATAGAAAACAATATATAAACTTATAATTTATAAAGTATATTTATAAATATATTAGTATATAAATTCATATAATATCTTATATTAAATATAAATATCGGGTATCTTTTTAATTTTAGGGATTGTTTTAATTATAAAAAGTCACTTTCTGTAACAGGACTGCAAGTACCAGATGAATTATTTCTGTACCCCCCCCTCTCAGGGCTGTTCTGAGTCCTTCCAAACAACACGGTGTATGCTGTGTCCCCCTGCCCCAAATATTTCTCAGTGAGGACACACCCATCATGCGTCAAAGCCCCACTTCCCTGTGTCTCCACTATGACTTTCCATCACTGATACGTAGGCCGTAGTATTTACGTACCGTCTCTGGCTTGGCTGACAGGCTGTGATGATGTTTTCTTGTGTGCATCTGACTTAACAGAAGAATAGGTGAACATCTTATCTTAAAGCTTAGCTGGACTTCTATTCACAAATCGCAGTTCACTACTTTGTGTTCCTAGGCAAAGGTTGTAAGCACATAGTGAAGACATGAGCAAACACCGTCTATGCAGTTTGACTCTGTAAATTATAACCACTGTTGCCCAAGATAGCTTTATGTGTTCCAGTGTTGCTTTGTTTTTCACACTCTGTTCAGAACGGAAATCTGTTTGATGGATCAGTTGAGTTTGGTTCTGTCTGACCCACTTAGAAAGGCGAGTGGCTTTCCTAACCTAAAAACACTTTACTTGGTTAACGTTCTTTGTTTATTATTAGAAATCCCAGATGTCGATATTTCGTGTAGGCATTCCTTGGAAACTTGGCTGCCCCGTGGCCAGTCTCCCGGTTGATGCTTGTTGGCTAGGAGTCATTCATGCAGACCACGAGGATGTTCAGTTGCCCTGTGTGTTTGCTTCAGGGAGCCGTTTGTCTCCATGGACAGACAGCCCTCTGCTGTCCACCCTCTCCACCCCTCCTCCACCTTTCCTTCCAGTGTTGGTAGGGAGGGTCTTGAGTTGTAGTGGTACCTCCTATCCATCTTCGTTCAGCTCTTTAATGTCTAATTGCTTCTTTTCACTCCCATTTTTAGATAGAAATATATGTGCACATGTAATAACCTAATGAATAGAGTGTCGTTAGCATATTAGTTGTACTTCTGGAGAGGGTGATATACATAAGCCTCTGTGAGCAGAGATCTCCTGTTTGCATCTTAACCCCATCTGCAAAATGCCCAACATAAAGTTAGATACACAGTAGATATTTTTTTTTCACAGTAGATATTTGATAACATTTTGTTTTAATTTGAATATTAGCTCGTACAACACCAACATTCTAGTGTTGATTGAATTGCATAAATTATGTCTTTATATCTTAATATGCATGGTACATAGTGCTGCAGGGTACAGAATGTCTGATTCAGCTGTTTTTACACTTAATGTAGTTGAAATTCCTAATTTAAAAATATACTCAGATATTTGTCACCAGAGTATGAATAAATACATTACAATAGTCACACAGTGAATACCAGAACAACTAAAATGAACTCGGCCTGTATTTTCAACAAGAATCCATTAAAAAAAATCCTAATTCTGAATACCAAAGCCTATTTCAGATATGTATAGGATGGTAACCTCTGTATAGAGTTTAGATAGGAGTAAAATAGAACTCTGCTTTTCGTGGGTTCAGAGGTAAAAGAGTATAAAGATATGAGCAGGACCGACCCTCCTGCTTAAAGGTGAATGTTTATGTCCGGGGGGGTTGGGGGGGATAAGGTAGGGAGGGCGGCACCTGAACTGGGTTCCAGACCCTGGGGTGAGAGGCACAGAGAGTTTCGCCAACCCTGTTTGTTGTTTTGTTTTTATAGTTTTCTTGAGGTAGAATTTACACACCTTAAATTGCACATGGTCTAAGTGTACGTTTGTCAAGTTTTGACATCTTATACATGCGCACAGAACTCCCATAATCAAGACAATGAACATACTGTCACACCCCCACCCCCACCCCCCAGAATTTCTTCCTGCTTCAGGCAACCACTCATCTGCTTTTTGTCACTATAGTTTTCATTTTCTAAAAACTGTGTGTAAATGAAATCAGGCATGCAATAGCCCTTTTTTGGGAGGGGTTCTGGTTTCTTACACTCTGCATAATTGTTGTTGAGTATTATCAGTAGCTTTTATAGCCTTTTATTTCTGAGTCATACTCCATCTCATAGGCAGACCACATTTGGTGTATTCACCCAGTTGATAGACTTTGGTTACTGCTGGGTTTTGACTACTACGTTAAGATGTAAAAGTCAGTGTGACAGAGGCTTCCGTTTCTCTAGGTCAGTAGCCTCGGTGAGTAGCCAGGATGGTATGGTAGGGGGGTTTTAACTTGTGAAACTGCCTACCTGTGTACAGAGTGAGTGTCACCTGCGGTGCCAGCACTTGGTGCACATGGGCATTTTACTTGCAGATTTCCTAATTTTATCTCATTGTAGTTTTAATTTATTTCCCTCATGCCTGGTGACATCGAACAATCTTTTCATGTGCTTGTTTATGCAATCCTTTTATTTTTGCTGAAGGGTCTATTCACGTGCCCCCCTCTACCTACCACCATTTTATTATTTTTCTTATAATTGAGGTTTGACGGGTGTGTGTGTAATTTGAGATCTGCATTATCTGTTTCCTGGATATATGCTGTTATCCAGGTATGTGATTTGCAAATACATTTTCCTGGTCTCTAGCTTCTCTTTTTTATTCTAATAATAGTGTCATTTGAACAACATAGTTTTGAACTTTTTGTATAGTCCAATTTATTGATTTTTTTTTCTTTTATGTATCTTGCTTTTGGTGTTGTATCTAAAAAAAACTGTGCTTAATCCAAAGTCATGGAAGTTTCCTCCCAGAAGTTTATAGTTTGAGGATTTACATCTTTAGGTCTTTGGTCCATTTGAAGGTACTCTTTGTATGTGGCTTGTGGTATGGATCTCAGTTCTCAGCCTCCTCACATGTGGGTCTGCAGGTGTTCTAGCACCAGTAGCTGAAAGGGCTCTCCCTTCTCCACTAAGTTGTATTTGGTGTTGTTGTCAGCATCATCTGTCCAGCACCATGGGTTTATCTCTGGGGCTGTGTCCTCTTTTGACACCTACACTGCAGTGTCTTGGTCACTCTGGCTTAGGTGTGAAGTCTCCGACTTTGTATTTCTATATGAATTCTAAAATCAGTGTTTCAGTTTTTCAGAAATATTTTTATTGGGATTGCATTGAATCTATAAATCAGTGTGGGGAGAATTGACATCATAACGATAGTGAGTTTTCCATTCACTGAACACAGTATCTGCATTTACTTATATCTTTTAAAATTTTGTCTTGGTAATGTTCTGCACCTTTCAATGCACAAGTTGTCCATATCTGACAAGATATATGATGATTTCCTGTCTTTGACACAGTTTTAAATAATGTGTTTATTACAGTTTTGCATAGGTGTTAGTATGTAGAAAAACAATTCATTTTCATGTATTGGTCCTGGATACTGAAACTTTGTTAACCTCAATTCTAGTTTTTTGAGAAATTTTTTCAGTCTTCCATTCCTGCTGTTGGTAACCCTGTGTGGGGGTGGTCAGCTCTGCGCCCGATTGTGATCATGCTGTGTTGTGACTGGAATCCACACATGATGTGGTTTCACAGATGTGACAGCAAAACAAAACAGCACACAAAGGAAGGTGTATAGAAACTGTGAGGTCGGAATCCAGCCTCTCTGTGTTAGCACTTGCCCCAGCACCAGCCTCCTTGTGCTGACCGTGGCCTGTGGTCTGGAGGATGTCATCACTGGGAAAAGCTGTTGGGGCACACATGGCACCTTCTGAGTTCTAAGTAAGAAGTAATAGTAAGACAGAAAATGATTTTTACATTAAGGGCTTGTAGAAGAAAAGAAGCTAATAACTGAGTTGTGATCTACATGTAGTTGTTTGAAAATCCTTGTTTCATGCTGTTAAATTTATTCTAGCTCCTAAAGGATTTTTTTTTTTTTTAATTCTTGTGTTCCTTTGTTTTGAAAAATGTAACATGCAGGTTGGGCATAAAACCTGATGGTTTGTGTTGAGGTAACCCACTGTATATATGTGTCTTCAGGGTGTTTAGTTAAATACAACATAGCACGTCACACTGTAGTGTCCCTATTATGTTGTAACTAGAATGCAAATGATTTGTTTCAATATTTGTGTTTTACCTTTCATTTTTCTTCTCTTTGTAGCTTTACCATTAGTCCAAGTGGATGAGAAGGGAGAAAAAGTAAGGCCAAATCAGAGTCGTTGCATCGTGATCCTGCGTGAAATACCCGAGTCCACTCCTGTAGAAGTAAGTCTCCTCGGAAGGTTGCTCAGACTTTCTTTGTGTGTGTTTTTGTTTTATTTCTGTTTACTCCTGTGTTTCTTGGAGGGTATATTTTAAAGTATATGCACAGCAACATTGTCTTCCCAGGACTTACACACTGTAAGTTACAGTGTGATTTGTTTGTTAGAGTGGTACTCAAACTTTTAAATATTCATTTAAAAATAACAAAATAACCCACAGGTTAAGATAACATATTTTTATGTTAGGTAAATATTTTTAAAAGGATTTTATTTATTTGAGAGAAAGTGCATGCAAATGGAGGGAGGGGCAGAGAAAGAGAAAGAGGGAGCAGCAAACTCCACGCTGAGTGCAGAGCGCAACGTGGGGGTCCGTCCCACGACCCTGAGATCATGACCCGATCTGAAACAAGAGTGGGACACTCAACTGTTTGAGCCACCCAGGCGCCTGTGTGTTAAATAACCTTTCAGAACAAATCTCTCCATGACAAGAGGGGGATTCTCTGAAGAGCACAGGGAATGTGGCCTGTTCCTGAATCAGGCTGACCTACCAGGACCAATGCAGAAGTTGGCACAGTGAAAGGCTGGGACATCTTTTTCATGTAAATGGGTCTGCAGATTGTTTAATTTGAAAAGTACCAACTTGGGCAATAAACTTAGGAAATGACAGTATTTGATAGTGGCAGACAGAGTCATGAGAAGTCGTCTGCCATTACTGCTTGGCTATAAAATCTCTTGCTTGTCCAGATACTTAAATTGAGGTGGACTGTAGTAAAAACCTGGCCATTGTGGCCTGAGACTACAATGAGCCTTCCTGCAGGGTTCCGATGGAGTCAGCTCCTGATCTGTGTAGAGCGTGGGGGCTGTCTGCCGCCGGGACTCTTCGAGACCCCAGGAAGTTTGGTTTGTCAGTCACAGGTCTTTGTTAGGCCCAAGTTACTCGAGCTGCGTACATACTCAGAACCGTCTCCGTAGGGGAAATGGATGAGTGTGCATGCAAGTGAGGATTGTGACAAACCTAGGGTAAGAAGTTATACTCTTCTTGACTGGCATTGTTCTAACAAATTTTACTTTCTGTTCAGCTCAGGCTGTTTTTCCTAGTTTTATATGTGAAGAAAAGTAATTAGGATTGAATTTTTTGTCCTTTTTTTTTTTTTTTTTAAAGTTCTAAATATGAAGGATCATCTTTCTTTCTGCCGACCTGGATGTGTTTATAAACTCACAATAATATTTAAAACACAGGTCCTGAGAGATATTTGTAAAGACTATAACTGAAAAGGATTTTCTACTTTTGGCTGCAGACATGGATGTTGGTATATTTCTATTATTCCAAACAACACGCCCTGTGTCTGTTGTAAAACTTGAACCATAGAAGTTTTAAGAGAGACAGCTCAGAGGAAAAGCTCTGACAAATGAAGGGTTGACAAAGGAAAGGGAAAAGTGGTCGAAGGCAAGCTGATTGAGAGGGCAGGCGGCTTGCGGAGTGCTGACCGCGCGGAGCCCCTCTGCAGTAGCCACGCACTTGTCCATGGTTGGACACTGCTTTCAACTATAGTTCGCTTGGTTTATTAATAGTCTTTTATGAAATGGCCCTTCTTCCCTGGTAATAGTTCGCTTTGGGATCAGTGTAACCGCTCTGCATTGTTCAGTCACTGCTAGCGTGGCGTGGCGCGGCATGGTGCCTGTGCCCTTAGCCCGTTTGCGTCTTCATAGTTTGAAGGACTTCCTGTGGGTCCCTCGAGTTGGGTCGTGCTTTTCTGAGCCAGTCTGAAGATCGCCGCCAGCTAAGTGAGGAGTTTGGACTGTTCTCCTTTCAGTCATCAATCACGTCCTTGGGTTTAAATTTGCTGCTTGTTTCCTCATGGTCTATACTGTTCCTGTGTTCTTTCCTTTTCTCCCTTTCTTTTGGGCTAAATTCATTATTTTGTCTCCTTTTTTGGCTTATTAGAAATAACTCTTTTGTTTTTGTGGCTGCTTATAGGGGTTGTGGTGACATGTTTAGCGGGTCTGCACCTGCCTGTAGTTAATCTCACCCTGCTGCCCACCCTCTGCGGCGTCCGTCCACCTCCCACGCCGCCCGGCGCTGTCACTGTGACACCACACAGGATTTTGTTGTCTGCTTCAAACAAGTCAGTTTTAAAGAGATTAAAAATGAGGAGACTATGTTTCCTATTTATCCCCATTTACCACATACAGTGCTGCTCCTGCGTGTGTCTAGGTCTGCGCCTCCTCTGGCCTCCTTGCTGCCCCTGTAGGCCTTTGTTTCTTGTGGCGCAGGTCTCCTCTGCTTTTGTGTGTCTGAGAAATTCTTCTCTTTATTCTTTTATATATATTTGTTCATTTTGAAGAAATCTTTGTCTTCCTTTATGGAAGATATTTTCCTGGGTGTGGAACTCAGGATTGACAGGCTTCTTTCCCTTCCCGTGTCTAAAGATGCTGTCTCCCATGTTCTGGTGTGCGTTCTTTCTGAGGCCGGCTCTGTCATTCTTCTCTTGTTCCTCTGCATGTCACTGCTCCCTTTTTCTTAGCGCTTTGAAGATTTTAAACAATTTGATGATGCACCTTGATGTAGCTTGAGAGTCTCTTGAGTGGAAGTTTCCTGAGCTGTTATTTCTTCACATACTTTGTTTCTTCTCTATTCTTTTCAAAGTTCCAGACTAACTGCTAATCCTACTTAGTACCTTTCTCGTTCCAGTTCTTTTGCGTCTTTTTCTTTGCTCCTCCATGTCTGTTTAACATACCCAGTCTTTACCTTTTGGAATATAGAACACATATCTAAGAACTATGTTAATATCCTTGCCTTTTAATTCTATCATCTATATCATTTCTGGGTCTAATTTGATTGATATTTTTCCTCCTTAAGATCATGTTTTTCTGTTTCTTTGTGTGCCTGGTAAATTTTGACTAGATCCCAGGCATTTTGGATTTTACTTTATTGGGTACTGAGTGTTTTTGTATTGTTTCCTGGAACTGATCTTGAGCTTTGAGGTTCAGTTTGACCCTTTAGGAGCATCATCAGGGGAAGCAGGGCCCGTTCTTCCCCACGCCGAAGCAGTGTCCTTCTGCACGCTGTGCCTTGAGGTCTTATGCATTGGGAATGTTTTCCACTCTGCCTGCCTGATTGAGGGGAGACACACTCCCTGTCCCTGTGACTTCTGCTGCTGCTCCCTCTAGTCATTTCAGGGGGCTCTTTATGCATACTGAGCCCAGGGAGACCCCCTGAGAGCCCTGCAGGTGTGATGCTGGATCAAGCTCACGTCCTGGCACTGGGCTGTGGGGCCCCCATGGGCGTTCCAGGCTCACCTGCCCAGCATGGCCTGAGCTCTGCTATAATTGTTATTTCATATGTTTGGTCTTTTGTCTTTAATTATTTCGACGGGAAGGTAAATCTCATCCATTTTGACCAAAAATAAAAGTTCAGCTGATGTTTAAATTTCTCACATTACTGCCCTGCTTCCCCAATTGTGCAGTTATCAGCTTTCTGGTACAGTGAAACAAAATTTTCACATTAATTTAGCTTAATGGTATCTTGGTGTACTAAGAAAAGCTGTCAGTAAGTACTGTACTTACTTCCTGTGGCAGTAGGGTTCTGATTCTGAGCCACACTTAGCTCTTCAGCTCTTCTGAAAGACCTTTACTAGCCCTCAGTATGGTAGACTCTGTCTAAGCACCGCGTGTATGCACCATTTCTCCTGGTGAGGACAAATGTGCTGTCGTCGAGAATTAATTTTTACCTTTCTATTTCCCATAGGAAGTAGAAGCACTATTTAAAGGAGACAATTTACCGAAATTTATAAACTGTGAATTTGCCTATAATGATAATTGGTTTATTACATTTGAAACAGAAGCTGACGCACAGCAGGTAAGCTGTTCCCACCCCATGAATTTCAGCGTTACCAGTACTTAACAAGTAGTACATGAACTGAATTGGGGACTGAATCAGGGCGTTGAGATCACGGCTGCATTATTGTCCGAAGTTTGATTATAAAGTGCAGAGGAAATCAGGTTGTAGAGACTGAAATAGGTATGTTTGTGGACACAGTGTTAGAGGCGATACATAAAGCCTATGACATTATTTCCCAAGGACGTGTAAGACAAGCAGCACATGAAAATGAGTTTTTTCATCTGGACAGAGAAAAGTTTTAATACTTGGGAAGTGTTTTGGGAAACTTGTACGTAATTTTAACTTTGATGAGGCATCATTGTATATTGTAAGATAGTTGGAAAGGCCCCCGGGAAAGCTCTGTGAGGAGATCAAGGAGTTAAGATGGCCTCCCTGGCCTAAAAGGAGGAGTCTTACTTGGGGGAAACATGAACATGCTTCAAGGAATGCCAATACAGCTGACCCCTGAACAACAGGCGAGCTGTGAGGAATCCGTGTGTAACTACGGACTCCCTCAAATCTTAGCTACTGATAGTCTACCATTGACCTACATGAATCCTTACAAGTCCATACACGTTCTGTATGTTACTTGTGTTGTATACTGTGTTCTTATGGTAAAATAAGCTAGAGAAGAGAAAATACTGTGAAGAAAATCATAAAGAGGAGAAAATACGTTTATAGTACTGTCCTGTATTTATCGGAAGAAGTCTGCATAGCAGTGGACTCTTGCAGTTCAAACCCGTGTTGTTCAAGGGTCAGCTGCATGGTACTAAGTGGTGAGTGATGTGAATGCTCTGAGGTTCAGAAGAGAGAAGCAAAAGTCTGAAAGACCAATTTGAATGAGATGGAGGAGAAGGGCATCGGAGGAGCCAGGCGGTGGGAGGGAAGTCTTGTCAGCAGAGTAGGTGTAAGCCATCTTCACCAGGATGGGGGAGTGTGGTAGGCCGAGGTCAGGGCCTTCAGAGTTAAGGAGACCACTTGGAGAAGAATAAGGGGCTCCATAAATAGGGACTTCTGAAGACTACAGCCTTCATGTTTCCCTTTCTTGAACTGTATGTTTCCATTTTCATATTGGTTAACACTTGGGACTAGGTGTCCATTATTTTTCCCAGGTCAGGATCTTTAGCCTGTGGTTGTGAGAGGCTTTTATGGTATCTATTAACACTACTAGAATTGCATGTAAAAGCTGTTTGTGAGATTTTCTGCTAGAGGCTCTCTAGCTCATGGAAGTTCTTGTAAGGAATCTATGACCCCATAATAGTAGGTTAAGAATCACTGTTCTAGGTCCTGTCCATCATATTTTAGCTGTACCATTCCTTATTTGAGGTATTGAGTTAACTGTCAGTTCATCTTATTTATAAGATTAACACAGTGGCATTTTGGGTGATTTTTGCCCTCAGGCTTACAAATATTTGCGAGAAGAAGTCAAGACTTTTCAAGGAAAACCAATTAAGGTAAGCAAGACTATTGGTTATACTTCATTTACTTGCAAATCAATTCCTAAGTATTCTGATAGAAATTTCTGTATTTCCAAACAGGCACGGATAAAAGCAAAGGCAATAGCTATAAACACATTTTTGCCAAAGAATGGATTTAGACCTCTGGACATGAGCCTTTATGCGCAGCAGCGCTACACAGCCTCCTTTTACTTACCTCCGGTCTACAGCCCCCAGCAGCAGTTCCCCCTATACAGCCTGATTGCCCCTCAGACGTGGTCGGCAACACACAGCTATCTTGACCCACCCCTGGTGAGTCCTGTCTTTGCTTGGAGCTCATGCAGCGGGAAGTCCTGTTGTGGACACTGCACTAGGTGTTCAGAAGAATGGAGGTCTTGATCTCATAGTGGAACCAGATGTATGTTCGTTCGGGTTGTGCTCATAAAATAGGCTGTCACCTTCTATCTACAGTGGGTTCAAATTTAGTTGGGAGATTAATATGCAGCTGTGGACAATCTTTTAAAAACCTTGGAATGCTATAATTTGATTGTTGGCTCAGTTTACCTGCCCTCCTGTGTAGTAGTAACTTCCTAGGCTGTGTAATCTCCAGTAAAACACAGAATGTGATCTGAGCTCTCGGATAACCAGGTTACTCCTGAGCACAAGAGGGTTGCCAGGAGAGATGCTTTTAAGGAGACAGAGATGTTTTTATAGGTTCCTGACAGTTGAGGACAAGTAGAAGACCGATGACCTTGTTTTCTCACACCAGCCGTACGGTTGACTGGCCTGTGTCATGGGTCCAGCTGCTTTTCTGCAGTTGTGCTGCCAGAGAGGTTGGAGAGGTCAGATTATCCCTGGCTGGGTGTTGGCACAAGCTTGGTGGAGTGTGTGATGTGAGCATCACGACTTTCATTGGCCTCCCACCTGAGTCAGTGGAGTGGACTGAGGGACAGGTGTGCCTGAGGTGGCAGGACCGCTTTAGTTGGAACCAGAGAAGGAACGTGGCGTGTGGGGAAGGTTGTGGTCGGAAGCAGGAGTCGAGTTATGGTTTTGAGGCTATGGCTGTGGACTGAGTCAGGAGGGAACGTTGGGTGGTGCTCGGGTCACTTGCGGGATGTGGGAGATGCCTGCGAGCCACGCCCCACCATGTCAGACATCATCTGGGGCTATCGTTGACTGAAGAGGGAGCTGGAGAGACGTGGATGTTTGGTGCCTGTTTCATACCAGTGCGTAAAGGTGCGTGTCTGTGAAGGAATGCAGCCTGGAAAAGACATCGATGTCAGTCAAGCAGGCAGTAATTGAAAATATGGGACAGAGAACACTGGAACTTACAATTAGGGGCTTGTTAGGTGTAACGGCCTCTTCTGTTGAGCTTATCGGAGGGGGCTGGAAGGGAGGGAGGCTGCCGGAGGGTGGGCCACGTGTGCCCGGACACCGGGGTTTGTGGCATTATGGGTGTCTCCAAACTGACGTGTAGGTTCAGGCGGGGATCTGGGAGATGAAGCTGGCGCGTTCCGTCAGGGCCAAGCTGTACGGCTCCTTAAATGTGCCCTGAGGCGTGTGGACTTGGCCCATGGCTTGTGGGACACAAGAAGGGCAGCCAGGAAGAGTCAGGACGGGTCCTCTCGGGCGCCAGCAGAGCTCCAAGGTCTAGAACCGCCGCAGTGGGGGGGCAGTTAGCAGACAGGTGCCACTGTGCAGAGTTGCATCTCGGTCTTAGAGCGGATCCTGATAATGCACTACTTTTTTGAAATCTTTGCTACTTTCTGTAAGAGTGTGCCAACAGCCATGTAGCTGGTGTGTCGAAAGAGGGCCTTTCTCCAGATGAGGCTAACTGCCATACCAGTGCTGGTGAGTTCCTCTTGAGTTGCTTTTCTCATTTGTCTGTTTGCACCCATCCCTGCTGGACAGGGGTGGTTGGCACCCAGGGTCAGTTGTGTGGCCGTTAGGAGGGTTCCTTTGATCCTGGTTTGGAGGTGGGCACGTGAGGCCTTTCGTGTGCTCTAATACTGTGGCACTCTGAGCAGGTGTGAAGATACGGTGCCTGTGGTTTCTCAGCCAGTCATGTTAAATTATTGGGTTAGGAACTAATTTATTTTTAATTTCTTGAGCACATTTACACAAATAGAGTTCTGCATGTGCCAGTGTGTGGAGGAGGTGATTTGTCTCGTGGTGTAGTGTTCAGAATCTAGTTCTGGTGTGATCAATACATTTATAAGTAGTTGGACTCTGGCAGCAGTTCTTAAACACTATGTTGAAGATTCTAACAAAGTTTGAAGGGTATCTTTCTGCCCCAGAGTTTTCTGTTGCTTCACCTTCTTTGTAGTACAGAGTTTTCTCTCTGTTGTTTCTTCTTCTTTTTTTAATCAGCAAACAGTTTTTGGTCCTGTGCTACCTCTAACATCCGTTTCCTGTCCCCACTTGTACCCGGCTCTAGCTTCCTTGGTGTCGTTGGGTTTCCTTGGCAGGCTGCTGTGGGGGGATCACTGTAGTCAGCCGGGGAAAGGCCTTAGCCTGAGCCTGGCTCGGGAAATACCAGTCATTGGCTGTGATCTGGCCTGGCCCATGTTCTTTTCAGCCTGGGAATATTTTTGGTATAAAATGGAGCAGAGCTTCTTTGGCACATTTAGAAATGGCCCAGGCCACCACAGGGTACAGGGTTAGCCAATCCCAGGTCTGTTTATGGCTTGTTGACCTGTTTGTTTTTAATGAATCTAGGTAACTCCGTTTCCAAGTACTGGATTTATAAATGGGTTTACGTCTCCAACCTTCAAACCTGCAGCATCTCCTCTGACTTCGCTCAGACAGTACCCTCCAAGAAGCAGGCAAGTTCATGAGTGGTTGAAATGCTGTGTTCTCTGGGGTTTGCAGTAAGAGGTCACTGCCACGTCGTGCCCTTGAAGAGCAAAGCCAGAGAAACAGTGTCAAACCTGGTAGTCCTCACCACGTGTGTGAGTCACGTTGACTAAGTGAAGAAGCTGCTTCTGATGACCTATTGGCATATGTTTGACCGATGCAGATAAAAGTGCTCAAGGCACTTACATTCTGTGAGAATAAACCCTGAAGTGCCTACATAAAGGACAGGTTCTCCACAGCTTGTCTCTGCGTGTGCCTGCTTTTAACATGGGCTTGGACTACCGCTAAGCAGAACATTGGTACTTTATAGGTTTGCGCTGTCAGATATCGTATGCATGAACTGTCTTTTCAGTAACGTTTTATTTATCTTTTTTATTTTTATTTTTTCAGTAACATTTTTAATATTTTTCTAAATATCACATATTCCCTGAGACATTCGTATATTAGCGATCTCGTCTTAGGATGCCACAATTGCATTATAAACTTGAGTGCATGCAAACCTTTTGTTTACAGGAATCCTAGTAAATCTCATCTACGCCATGCCATTCCCAGTGCAGAGAGAGGAGCTGGGCTGTTAGAAAGCCCTTCGATATTTAACTTCACCGCAGACCGGCTAATTAATGGTGTTCGGAGCCCGCAAACCCGGCAGACAGGTCAGCCTAGAACACGGATACAGAACCCTCCAACCTACACCAAGAGGGAGCTTGGGTCTGGTCGAGTGGAGCAGAGCAGTGCGGAGTCGCCTCCTGGCTTGGGGAGAGGGAGGTGAGTCGTGCGGAGTCGCCTCCTGGCTTGGGGAGAGGGAGGTGAGTCCTTCAGAGCCACTGTCCAACGGCTAGGACCTGCCTGTCTAAATAAGCTAGTAGTATTTTCAAATTCCACCAATTTAGGTATGTTTTATAATTGTTCTCAACTACATCACAAAGGTTTTACGTAATGAGACTTTACCAGCTTCACCTTCTTTGTAGTACAGAGTTGCTGAGTGTGAACTGTGGGTGGAAAGAAGCATGTTAGATCACAGTTCTCTGCGGGGATTTGGAGCTCTGCAGCTACCAGCGACCCCACGCCCTCCCCGACGGCCCCCAGCTCCACAGAGGCCCAGCTTTCCGGCCCAGCCTTGCTCCTTTCCAGCTGGTGGATGGTGCGGCCATGCACACTGGGCTTTCACTTCCATTTGTACCAGCTTGACTTACAAAGAAAGGCTGTGATAGTTAGTGGTACCTGTTGGCTGCATTTAGTGGAGACGTTGCTTATCTGTCCTTTGGCACGGATTAGCACCCAGGAGCCCTTGGCACCTGAGGTCGTGACCTGGAGGCGGGCCTCCCCCTTCTCCTCACCTCTGGAGGTGGCTTGCTTGCTCTGGCACCTCCTGCCCCTTTCCCTCCATTGGAGAGTGAGGTCAGATGCAGTAGAGGTGAGTCTCCGGTGTGCTTCAGGCCCGTTTGTTCTCTAGTGGGCAGTTGTACATGGGCTTTCAGAAAGGAAAGCCCCTCAAGTGGTCAACCTGACTCAGCTTTTTTTCTCACCAACTTGGAAAGTATCAGATGTGGAGATGCCTTAGTGTTGCGTGCAGTGCCAGCCTCAAGTCTGCATACGGGAGCTCTGGCAGCGCTGGCCCCTCTCTCCTTGACACCTTGTGCCCACTGCACTTTGGCAGTGTGAGGGGCCCAGAGGCACGGTGCACGCCGTCTGGCCTGGTCAGGGCCACGGGACAGCGTCAGAGTGGCTGACGGTAGCACTGCTGCACGTCACTAGGACGTTTGCTGTCATGGGTGCTGGAGAGCGAAGGTCAGTGAGGAGACGCAGAGGCAGTGGCCACAGGCAGTGGCCACCACCCAGGAGCTGGGGCATAGCGGACGCCAGATGCTTGCACAGGGTCTGCAGACTTGAGGCTAGGCCCTAAAGATGACACCCGAGTGGTGTCTCAGGTGTGGATCCATGCTCCTTGGGGGATGGTGCAGAGAACACGCCCCATCTCTTCCCACCTCCTCCAGCACCACCTATAGGGAAAAGCTCCACAGGAAGTGTCCTGGCAGTGGAAAGATAGGGCCGCCCGGCATCAGAAAAACAGAAGCATCAGGTTGACCAGCGTGGCCACCTCTGGCCACACAGTCACATGTGATCCTCACTCGTAGTTTGGACTTCCAAAGGACGGCAGGAATGGGCTTGTGCTTTTGCCCCTCAAACAGGTACTCCTGCCCGGTTAGTCTGTCCCCTGCAGATTGTTACCACCCTCTGTAGAGCATTAGGGGAGAGGCGTTGAGCTGACGCAGCCCAGGGAATAGCTGCTCAGGAAGCCCTGGTTGATACTGACAGTGGCTCCTTCTCTTGTTCCTCAAGTTTCCTGTGCCTGCAAACAAGGGATCTTCATGGTGTGGGGGGGAGCCCAAGTGACCGTGTCCCTGACTAGTGACCCCCACAAGCAACCCTCTTTCTCTTGAGTTTTATTTTCCTTAATTTTTGTCGGTGATAAGGAGCAGAGTGAGGGGCCCTAGCACCGCCCTGGCCTTGCGTGGCAGTGGCCTGCAGGGTGGCCCCCAGCCAGGTGCAGAAGCAGGAGGACTCCATCTGAGTGGATGGCTGCCTCAGGTGTGTCACTTGGTGGGAATGGTCCGTCTTGGGGGACTGACACAGCCCAGCCACCAGACTCAGGGAGCAAACATCACGCTGGTGGAAAGATGGGTGTGATGGTGAAGAGTCCCTGCCCCTCTGCTCCACGGTGTCTGCACTGCGCATGCTGCTCTGGCCCCTTCCCTTAGCCTCAGATGTGTCCAATGGTGCCGACGCTGTGATGGAGGCCCAGCTGCCACCTCCAGGATGGGCAAAGGCAGGGCCCAAACATCACCTGCAGCACTGGGAGAAGAGGCAGACACCCCTATTCTCACCCAGTTGTTGGGGTCTCTTCTAAAGTGCTAGCCGCATCACAGATGTCCTCAGGCCGTCTCTTCCACAGGCGTCCCCCCAGGACCTCCCCGTCACCAGAAGTTGAGCAGTGCTCTTTGCCGAGCTTTCAGCCAGCCAGATCCTTAGGTTCCCTGCTGGAGAAGCAGTGTAAATCCATACTTTGGGCCGTTTCTGTGTCCAGACAGGATGTTGCTTGAAGTGCTGCCATCTGGTTTTGGGAAGTGCTCCTGATGGTGGTGTGGTGCCCAGGCAGTCAGCACCCCCACAGCCACCTGTGGTGCAGGTCAGGATCTTTCCCTCAGTCACTGGTTCTAAGGGATTCCCTGTGAGGCCATAGGGGTGACCACGATCTCCTCCTGCTGGTGTTGGTGCTTCTCCCTGGGGCTTAGTGCCCTATTTGCGAGGGGCAGCTCGAGTCCATGGCCACACATGTTCTCCACTGGGGGCCAGTTGAAAGCAGGAGCTATTTTTGGAATAGTTTCTACAGGAGAGGGTATGGCTTTGCTACAAAATCCTAGAAATTTGCCTAGTTGTTTCTCCTAAGGCCCCAGACTGTCCTTGCTTGGCAAAGTCGAGGGCTCTGAGCCTGTCCTACGTAGTTAGGTACCTTGGGCAACACTGCTTGTAGGTTTCTGGCAAGTAAGGAGTAGTCAGGATTCTTTCTTTGAGCTCCCTTCTGACTTCCTCAGTACCAGTGTATTCAGGTGTGGATTCAGGTATTCAGTTGGAATAAGAATGGGATAAGTAAATAAAAACAGAAATTTATGGACTAGAATTAGCATGTGGGCTGTTAGGCCACATAAGCCTGTCCAAGGCATGAAAGTGGCGTGTGGCCTCAGGGCCTGCCGGGACATGCCTGCTCTGTCGGTGTTTGTTGACTCCGTGCGGGGCACAGTGCTGGCCCCCGGAAACCTGGAGCCCTGTGCACACAGCCAGTAGCTGGGTATCAGCAGTGCCTGGGGCTTGGACACCCTGGTGCCTGCCAGTGGTAGCGGGAGGGAGCTGATGTGGTCATGTCAGGGCTGACACGGAGGGAGAGAGAGCAGGCTGGGCTACTTTCTTTCCACTTCAATGATTAACCAGATAGATCTTCATTAGCAGTGTTTAACAGTTCGCCTGTGTAGTTCGTGGTCTGATTTTACTATCTTGTCATTGCAACTGAGTGGACATTCAAATATTTGTATCATAACAAATTCTAAATGAACACTAGGAAAATCTGTCAGTAAATGTTTTTCTTTTTTTGTTTTGTTTTGTTTTTTTAATCTAGACATCACTTTTAGTCTTTTACTATAAAATTTTTGTTTTGTATATACTTAAGGCTGGGATTTTTTCAAACAGAAGTCATCTGTTGGGGGCACCTGGGAGACTCAGTGGGTGAAGCATCTGCCTTCAGCTCAGGTCATGATCTCAGGGTCCTGGGTTGGAGCCCCGCATCGGGCTCCCTGCTCTGCAGGGAGTCTGCTTCTCCCTCTGCCCCTCCCCCTCCTCGTGCTTTCTCTCTCTCTCTCTCTCTCTCTCTCTCTCTCTCTCTCTCTCTCCCCCCTCCATCCCCTTCTCCCCCACCCCCTAGTCTCAAATAAATAAAAAATTTTTTAAGTTGTTACAAAGTAAGAAAGACTGAATGTATAAGCACATGTACTCAATGAAAAGCTTTCCAAGTGGGGAAAAAGTTCACAGTCTTTTACTTTCCTATTCTCTAGGAAGAATTCCTTTGGTTACCGGAAGAAACGGGAGGAAAAGCTGACAGTGAGTATATCCAGCCCTTGTCACTATTGTAAGACCTTTAAACCTAGTTCATACTAGACAAACCTGAGATTTAACTACATGAATGGAGGTAAAGATGTGGGGAGCTTTTCAGCAGAGGTTTCATCTTCACGCTGATGCACAGCAGGTGGTAGCGGACATTGTGGCCTGAAGAGGAGAGGCTGGAGGCGGTTCTGCTGGATGCTAACTAGTGTCCAGAGAGTCGCCACCGGGTGTCTGTGTGCTCCCACGCTGTGCGCTCGGCATGGGCATGGCCGAGGACATAGTGTAGGCACATGGGGGTCGATGTACACATTCCGATGAGTTCTGTGTGGGTAACTGTATAGTACAAGGTAAATTAAGTGAAATGAATAGTTCTGACAAGCAGAATGAACTTCTCTGCTGTAGGAGTTAGTTCATCGGGATTTTTCATTCAGAACATTGAACTTGTATCCCCTGAGTAGAAAACGCATCACTGGCTTCTGCTCTAACATAGGGCTGGACCCAGGGGAATGGAGTGGGCTCCTGTGAGTGCACATACCAGAGGCGCGGCCACATTTGCTTGGCTTACATCAGTAGTTTGTCCTCCTGTGGATGACCCTTCTGCTGAGCTCTGGTGGGCGGGCAGGCCAGTGCGTTTCCACACAAAGTGCTCAGTTAGTCGTGTCTGCGGCCATGTGGGAGGAAACGTGGAGATGTGGATGGTTGGAGGACTGGAAAGACCTCGAGTGAATTCTTGGTCCAGTCCCTGAGCCAGTGAGGATGTGTTCTCTCATCACAAAAAGGTAGATTGTCTCTGTCTAGAACATAGAAAGTACCAATTAGTAGTTAATAAGATGCCCATAATTCTACCTCTTGGTGTGTTTAGTCAGGGTTTTGGCAAACCCTTTGGTAAGGTAGTTTATAGTGGTTGATCTCAGTTGGAAGTAATGAATTCCTTTGACATTTGGACTAGCAAGACGAGCAGAGCAGGTCTGCAGTTATTAGTTCCCTTAAGTAAATTACTCTCCTTGGTTACTAAATTACTGTCAGAGGTGACATTTATCCCCATTGCCATCTCTGTTACATTTTGTGTCCCTGATTCATATGGTAATACCTGTGGCTACTTGGAAGGCCAGGCGCACGATACAGGTGCATTTCTTAAAGAGGGTGTATCTGTGGTTGTGATGGCACATGCTGGTAACTTCAGGAACTTAGAGACAAGTAACTTGGCCCAACCAGGCTGTAGGGCTGCATTCCTACCTCACCTCAAGTGCTGCAAATCTTAAGAAATGTTAAACACTGCCTTGGAAATCAGACCTCCTCTGTAGGCACTGCCAGTGCCATTGTGTAATTCCTGCATCTAGGCAGTTGTTGCCTGCCTCTCAAGTGCCCAGAAACTGAAGATTTAGTAAATTTTTGAAGTCTGAATGCCTGAAAATGTCTTCTGAAAAGCTGGGTTCACCTCAGAAAAATGCAGATGTTTAAAATAAAACCCCTAAGAACTTGGAGACCACAGGTCTATGCATAACTTAGAGCCTTGCTGAGTTACCCAGAGCATGCAGGGGCTGAGTGGCTAGTAGGTGCGAGTTTGCTTCTGAGGACATGTCACTCACCAAAACTGAGCTGAACCTCAGGCACCTGAACCATAATAAGGGTGAGAAACACACAGAGGTGCAGGAAAGAGGGATTTATGGTGTGTGTGTGTGTGTGTGTGTGTGTGTGTGTGTGTGTGTGTTACTTTCTGGTGCATTTTATTTTTTTAAAGAATTTTTGTTATAATTCCAGTTAATCAATGCAGTGTAATATTAGCGTACAGCATAGTGATGCAACACTCCCATATATCACATCACGGTGCTCATCACAGCAGTTGCCTCCTTCATCCCCATCACTTGTTCCCCCTCCCCTCTGGAGAACAGCAGTCTGTTCTCTAGAGTGAAGAGTCTATTTTCTTGGTTTATCTCCCTCTTTCGCTCCCTCTCCTCTGTCTCTCTTCCCCTTTGCTTGTTTTGTCCAATTCTACATGAGTGGAATCGTATGATATTTGTCTTTGACTGATTTCTTTCACTCAGCTTAATATTACTTTAGCTCCAACCATGACGTTGCAAATGACAAGATTTCATTTTTCATGGCTGAGTAATATTCCATTGTGTGTGTGTGTGTACACACACACACACACACATACAGGCTGTCTTCTTTATTCATCAGTTGATAGACCCTTGGGCTCCTTCCATATCTTGGTTGCTTAAATAATGCTGCTGTAAGCATTAGGGCACATTTATCCCTTTGAATTAATATTTTTGTATCCTTTTGGTAAAGTGCTAGTTGTGCAATTGCTGGATCTTAGGGTAGTTCTATTTTTAACTTCTTGAGGACCCTCCGCACTGTTCTCCAGAGTGGCTGCAGCAGCTTGCATTCCCACCAACAGGGCAAGAGGGTTCTCCTTTCTCCGCATCCTCCTCGGTATCTGTTGTTTCCTGAATTGTTCATGTTAGCCATTCTGACTGGTGTGAGGTCGTGTCTCATTGTGGTGTTGATTTGTATTTCCTTGTTGATGGTTGATATTGAGCATCTTTACAAGTGTCTGTTCACCCTGTGGATGTCTTTGGAGAAATGTCTGTTCATGTTTTCTGCCTATTTTTTAATAGGACTATTCCTTTTTGGGGTGTTGAGTTTTAGAAGTTCTTTATATATTTTGAATACTAACCCTTTATTAGACATGTCATTTGCAAATATCTCCCATCCTGAAAGTTGACATTTAGTTTTGTTGGCTGTTTTCTTTGCTACGCAGCAACGTTTTATCTTGATGAAATCCCAGTAGTTCATTTTTGCTTTTGTTTCCCTTGCCTCTGAATACATACCAAGAAAGAAGTTGCTACCGCCAGTGTCAGAGAAATTACTACTTGTGTTGCCTTCTAGGATTTTTATGGTTTCAGCTGTCACATTTAAGTCTCTGCTCCATTTTGAATTTATTTTTGTATGTGGTATAGGAAAGTGGTTTAGTTTCATTCTTCTGCGTGTGGCTGTCCAGTTTTCCCAACACCCTTTATTTTTTCCATTGGATAAATGTTTTTTCCATTCCTGCTTTGTGAGAGATTAGCTGACTATATAGTTGGGGTCCATTTCTGCATTCTCTTTTCTGTTTCATTGATCTGTGCGTCTGCATTCTCTGTTCTGTTTCATTGATCTGTGCGTCTGTTTCTGTGCCAGCACGATACTGTTTTGATGATCACAGCCTTGTAACACAGTGTGAAGTCCAGAATTGTGATACTTCTAGATTTGCTTTGCTTTTTCAAGATTGCTTTGCCTATACAGGGTCTTTTGTGGTTCCATACAAATTTTAGGATTGTGAAAAATGCTGTTGTTATTTTGACAAGGATTGCATTAAATGTATGGATTGCTTTGGGATATAGAGACATTTCAACCATATTCTTTCTTCCAGTCCATGAGCAGTGGAATGCCTTTCCATTTCTTTGTGTCATCTTCGATGTCTTTTCACCTGTGTCTCATAGTTTTCAGAGTGTACAGGTCTTTTGCCTGTACACAAAACCTTGGTTAGGTTTATTCCTAGATATCTTAACTGGTTTTGGTGCAATTGTAAATGAGATCAATTCCTTAATTTCTCTTTGTGTTGCTTCATTATTGGTACAGAGATATACAACAAGTTTCTGTACATTGATTTTGTATCCTGTGACTTTTACTGAATTTATGTATCAGTTCTAGTAGCGTTTTGGTGGAATCTTTTCCAGTTTTCTATATAGGCTATCACGTCATCTGCAGATAGTGAAAGTTTTGACTTCTTCCTTGCCGATTTGGATGACCTTTATTTCTTTTTGTTGTCTGATTGCTGTGGCTAGGATTTCCAGTGCTGTGTTAAATAACAGTGGTGAGAGTGGACATCCCTGTCCTGTTCCTAACTATACAGGAAAAGCTCTCAGTTTTTCCCCACTAAACATAGTAGCTGTGGGTTTTTCATAGATGATCTTTATTATATGTGGAGATATGTTCCTTTTATACCTACTTTATTGAGGGTTTTTATCGTGAATGGATGTTGTACTTTGTCAAATGCATTGTCTGCATCTACTGAAACGATCATATGGTTCTTAACCTTTGTTTCTATTAACATGGTGTGGATCATGTTGCTTGATTTGTGGATATTGAACTACCAGCAACCCAGCAGTAAATCCCACATGATTGTGGTGAATGATGTTTTAAAATGTATTGTTGGATTCAATTTGCTAGTATTCTATTAAGAATTTTTGCATGCATGTTTATCGTGGATATTGGCCTGAAGATCTCTCTCTCTCTCTCTCTCTTTTTTTTTTTTTTTTTTGAAGTCTTTATCTGATTTTGGAATTAGGATAATGCTGGTAGAATTTCCCTGGGAAGCCATTTGGCCCTGGACTTTAGTTTGTTGAGATTTTTTTTTTTTTAATTCACCTTCCTTGCAGGTTTTCAGTCTATTCAACTTTTCACTTTATTCCTGCTTCAGTTTTGGTAGATTATATGTCTCTAGGAATTTATTTCTTCCAGGTGTCCAATCTGTTGACATACAGTTTTTTATAATTTCTTGTTGTTTGTATTTCTGTGGTGTTGGTTGTAATTTCTCCTTTCTCATTTGTGATTTTATTTATTTAGGGTCCTTTCTCTTTTCTTTTTAACAAGTCTGGGTAGAGGGTTTATCAATTTTATTATTATTATTTTTTAAAGAACCAGCTCCTAGTTTCATGATCTCTTCTAATGAGTTTTTGTTTGTTTGTTTCTATATCACTTATTTCTGCTCTTATTTTTATTTCCTTCATTCTACTAGATTTAGGCTTTGTTCTTTTTCTAGCTCTTTTAGGTGACGTTTAGGTTGTTTATTTGAGATTTCTCTTCTTGTATTGCTATATACTTTGCTCTTTAGAACAACTTTTGCTATATCCCAAAGGTTTTGGGCCATGGTGTTTTATTTTCATTTGTTTCCATGTATTTTTTTATTCTTTGATTTTTCTGGTTGACTCCTTCATTGCTTACTTAGCCTGTTTAACCTCCATGTGTTTATAGTCTTTCCAAAAATCTTTTTTTTTTTGTGTGTGTGTGTGTGTGGTTGACTTTTAAGTTTCATAGCCTCGTGGTCTGAAAATATGCATGGTATGATCGTAGTCTTTTTGTACTTGTTGAGGCCTGCTTTTTGACCTAATAATATGTGTGACCTATTCTCCCATGTGCCCTTGAAAAGAATGTATATTCTGCAGTGTTAGGATGAAATGTTCTGAATGAATCTGTGAAGTCTTATCTGGTCCAGTGTGTCATTCAAAGCCATTGTTTCCTTGTTGATTTTCTGCTTAGATGATCTGTCCATTGCTGTGAGTGGAGTGTGAAAGTCCCTTACTATTGCTGTGTTATCACTAAGGAATTTCTTTATGTTTTTATTAATTGATTTATATGTTTGGGTGTGCCCATATTGGATGCATGAATACAATTTTTAGATCATCTTGTTGTCCTCTTTACTATGATACAGTGCCCTTCTTCACCTCTTATTACAGTCTTTGGTTTAAAATCTGGTTTATCTGGTGTAAGTATTGCTAATCTGGTTTTCTTTTGACATCCACTTGCTCGAGATAGATGGTTCTCCACCCCCTCACTTTCAATCTGGAGCTGTCTTTGGGTCTAAAATGAGTCTCTTGTAGGCAGCACATAGACGGGTCTTGCGGTTTTTTTGTTTTATAATCTATTCTGACATCCTGTGTCTCTTTATTGGAGCATTGAGTCCATTTACATCCAGGGTGATTATTGATAGATATATATTTAGTGCCATTTTATTGCTTGTTTCGTTGTTTCTGGAGATTTTCTCTGATCCTTTCCTGTCTTTGTTCAATTTTTGGTCTCTCTTTTCCCCTCAAAGAGCCTCCTTTAATATTTCTTTCAAGGCTAGTATAGCCATCATAAACTTCTTTAGGTTTTGTTCATCTGGGAAACCCTGTCCCTCCTATTCTGAATGACACCCTTGCTGGATACTGTGTTCTTGGCTGCAGAGTTTTCCCATTCAGCACATTGAATATATCACTCCCTTCTGGCCTGCCAGGTTTCTGTAAATCTCCAGCTAACCTTATGGGTCTTCTCTGTAAGTTAGTGACTTCTTTTGTCTTGGTGCTTGTAAGACTCTTTCTCTGTCACTGTATTTTGCAAATGTAATTACAGTATGTCTCATGTTGGCCTGCTTTTTTTTTATTTTGATGGGAGTTCTCTATGCTCCTGGATCTGGATGTCATCTCCTTCCCCAGATTAGGGAAGTTTTCAACTGTTACTTCCTCAAATAAACTTTCCTCCCCCTTTTCTCTCTCCTGACTCCTGTGATACGAATGTGAGTTGCCTCAGTCTGTTCTCTTGTTCCATAATTATTCTTCTGTTTTGTTCAGCTTTGTTACTTTCCATTACTTCATTTTCTAGGTCACAGATTTGTTCCTCTGCTTCTTCCAGCCTGGTGTTCATTGCATCAAGCCCATTTCCAATCATGTTTATTGTGCTCATCATCCCTGATCAGTTGTTGATTGTTGTTCTTTTATCTCTGCAGTAAGGGTCTCACTGTTCTTTTCTCAAGCCCAGTAAGTGTCCTTATGGTCGTTACTTTTAAATTCTCTTTCAAGCATATTATATCTGTTTTGCTCAGGTCTCTGGCTATGGCCTTACCTTGTTATGTCATTTGGGATGGATTTCCCAGAGAGACCATGGGATTTTTGTCAGTGTGGGTCCCTTTTCACTCTTTGACCTGCTGTCTCTTGAGTTCTACAGATTTTCTCCAGATTCTGCCTCTATAGGGAATATCCTGTTGGTGTAAGTTGCCGCGCAGTGTTGGTCCCGTCCAGCTAAGCGAGCCCCACAAAAGCCTTGTTTCCGGTCAGAAGAGCCCACATTCAACAGACAGTGCCTGCATTCCACCTAAACTCCTTTTCTCCTTCTGTTCCTTATCTTCTTCAGTCGAGGAATTGGACACTCAAAATAGGACTCTAGCCTGTTGAAGCAAGTTGGTTTGATAATTTTTCAATAAAAAGACATCTTTCTCTTGGGATCTTGGGTTTATAAATTACTCTTGGATATCATTATGAAGAAAAGAAACTCAAGGAATCTGATAAAAATCTGTTATGAAATACCATGGTTTTGCATAGTGATTTTAAAGTGTAAAGTGGGGATCCCTGGGTGGCTCAGCGGTTGAGTGCCTGCCTTCAGTCCAGGGCATGATCCTGGAGTCTGGGGATCGAGTCCCACGTCGGGCTCCCTGCATGGAGCCTGCTTCTCTCTCTGCCTATGTTTCTGCCTCTCTCTGTCTTTCTAATGAGTAAATAAATAAAATCTTTTTAAAAAATAATAAAGTGTAAAGTGTTTGAATAAATTAGGTTTCAGATAACGGAAGCCCCTTTCCCCTTGTTAAACCATTTTTTAAAAAGATTTTATTTATTTATTTATTTATTTATTTATTTATTTATTTATTTATTCATAGACACACAGAGAGAGAGGCAGAGACATAGGCAGAGGGAGAAGCAGGCTCCATGCAGGGAGCCTGACATGGGACTCGATCCCGGGTCTCCAGGATCACACCCCAGGCTGCAGGCAGTGCCAAACCGCTGTGCCACCAGGGCTGCCCTAAACCATTTTTTAATGGAAATCTTTGTAAAATTTCTTATGTAAGTTTCAGAGACTTCAGAGTGGCTTTTTTTTTTTTTTCTTATAAGTTGGATGACAAGCACTTCTGTAGTAATACAAGCATTGTCTGGAGATGAGGACAATCAGGGTCTCAACTCAGGCTATCGTGATGTTCAGGTGGTGGGGCTGAGTCTGCCTCCCTCGCTTGTCATCCACCATCTCTGTGCTGTGTTCAGCTGCACACCTGTGTCCCCCAGTCTGTGTCGGTGGACCGTGGATGGAGAACTGGGCCGTCTTGGCATTGCAGAGGTAGCTCTGTGTAGCCGGCGGCAGCCTCACAGGGGTTCAGCTTTACAGCTGCCTAATCAATGACCTTTGCTTAAATGCTGGAGTGTTGTGGTGGTTGGGAGCCCTCTCTGTGGTTTCACTCAGATGTAGAAATCAGAAGCCTAGAGAACGGATTGTTTGCCTTATGCTGCTGCTGTGTCTTCGTATGTTATGGTCTGTGCTTCTGCAACGTGACACTGTTTTTCTCTTTCAGAGGAGTCAAACTCAGTCTCCAACGCCACCAAAGCCCCCGTCCCCGAGCTTCGAATTAGGACTGTCCAACTTCCCTCCTTTGCCTGGGGCAGCAGGCCACCTGAAGACAGAGGACCTGTTTGAAAACAGGCTATCTAGCTTGTTAATAGGGTCCTCAAAAGAAAGGGTAAGATCCATACCACTGATGTTTGCTTAGTGTTGAGTTTGTGCTGGGCTCTCTGCCACATTCTTCACACAGGCAGTCTTTGTATGCGGAAGAGCTTTAGGAGGGTGAGCGGTCCAGAGGCCACGTGGATTGGGAGTGGGACGGTCACACACTCAGACTGCACTTTGTTGTTATTAAGGTCCTGCCTTTATTTTACAAGTCCGCAAAATAAAGCAAATCTCAGTTACAACAGAAGTGATACAATTTTAAGTGCTCTGCTCCACAAGAAGCCTAGAAACCTCTTACTGTAATACTGCTTGGTGGCTTTGGTCAGCTCTGCAACATGCTGGTTGCTCTCACTCCTCTGACCCACCACAGCCCCAAGCATCAGGTGAGCTGCAGAAGCCGGAGAGTCCAATCATACCGTGCCCCTTCTGGGTTCTGCAGTAGGGAACAAGGCACTGAGGTCTGTGCAGCTGCTGGGACTGATGGATGGTGCCCGGCTGAGCTCTCGCCAGGCATGTCGAGTTGCCATGGTAACCTGCGTCCTTGTGTGAGATCTCTGCCTGGCTCCATACCACAGTCGCTGCCCCTCGCCAGAAGGCCCCTGGATTGGGGCAGGCCCACCTTGCAGCCGCAGCCAGACCGTATACACTTACAAAGCCTCTATGAAGCCCCTCTGTCACCAGGCCAGGGCTCGGGGGACGTAGGAAGCCTCAAGATCAATCCTTGTCATGCTGCTGCATGGTTACCACACCCACTGTTAACGGTTGAGGCAGAGTGGACTCCAAGAATCGGTGTTGCACTAACTGTCACACACTACTTTGGGCATGTCATGGGCATTACTTTAAGTCTTAAACTTTCAGACAACAGTGTTTGGGTCACAAGTGCCTTCCCCAGGGATGTCCATGTCAGGGTGGTTGAGGGACCTTGAAGTCCAGGGTACTGCCTGGCCTCTGGCTCACTCCCCTAGGTGGCGGGCACTGGAGGACAGGCTAGCCTCCATCCCACTTCAAAACCAGCAACTACAGTTTTTTACATTGTGAGTCTCCGTGTGTAGTTTTGTTTTGTGTTGTTTTTCAAAAATAGCTACTTTTAAAAAATCTGAGCCAAATTCCACAGCCAGGGGAAAAAGTCTCTGTCACAGCTCTCAGTGGAGCCCCTGCAACAGCTTTTTCTGTTGCCTTGATGCTTGAGTGTGGGAGCTGGCGGGGAGGGCCTTCACAGCTTGTCCTTGGGGGCTGTGCACTGGGTCCCAGCCTGGCCGCCGTCCGTACTCCGGGCACATCAAGACCATACCTGGAGTAAATGAACCTTTAAAGGAGGTGTTTCCCACTCCCACATTCCTACCAGCCTGGGCTCCTTTAGCTCAAACGTGAACCTGTGCAGGGCCTGGTTCTCTGGCAGGGCCGCAGCACCGTCCCGTCCATACACTTCCTCTAGATGCTTTCGGTTCAGCCAGTTCTGAACCTCTGATCTGCTCTGACAGTAGAATTGTAGGAACACGTTCTTTGTGCCCTGAATCTCCCGTCCAGTGGCATGTTGGTCACGCAGCATGAGGAAGACTGCCCTGCTGAACTGCCGCTGTGCGGCGGGCAGTGGCTGCAGGAAGAGCATCTGGTGATACGTCTTTGCCCTATGACCACCCACAAGTTTATATACGTGTTCAAAGCTTCGTTTTCCTTAGCTGTGAAATTGGGCATTCACACACCTGCCAGCCACCACGAGGCACCCAGATTTATGTCTGGATTGAAGCGTAGATCTGTTTGGTTTTAGGTACAAGAAGGAGCCACAGAGAATTAGGTTGGAGACTCCACATTTAACATTTAACCTCCTTGAAGGTTCATTGTGTGCCAGGCTGTGCTAGGCCCTAGGGTGTCAGGAATAAGATGCCTTTGATACTTACTGTGCAGAGAAAACAAGCTTGTGGACAGTTGTTGAAGGGAGGCTTGGGGTGGGACGGGGGGTGAGTCTCAGAAGCGATGAGGTGTTGGCAGGTGTGGGCTCTGTGTCCGCACGCTGCCAGGTGGCAGTGTTTTCCAGCTGCTCCCAATGGTGGAGGCGGAGCTGGGAGCCCTGGCATGGTGCCCCCCGGGCCCCCAGGAGGGGGAGGAGGGAAGCCGCCTTGTCATTCACATTGGGACCTGTTGGTGTGTGATGGAAGTCTCATGGCTGCTTTTTGTCCAATTTAAACTGTCATTCCCCTGGTTTGCAGAGTCTGAACACGGACGCAGGCACGAACACACTCCCCGCAGTGACCCCCAGAGAGCCTTTGGTGCCGGCCCCCTGTGCTGTGTCTGCAGCCTACGGGCGCTCCCCTTCCCCTGCCTGTCTGCCCGAGTAAGTACCTCCTGCTGCTGGGCCTCCGTGTGGTCACACCACCGTTGCTGGTCGTGCACGGAGATTCATACCTGGGGTGGCATTTTTACAGGGATCCCAAGGTGGTGGAGAAGCAGAGAGAAGCTTCGAGTGTGGACAGACTTTCTTCTGCCCTAACTACAACAGCGAGTAAATCGGTGCAGGTGAACGGCGCTGCCACGGTACGTGTCCCGGACACCTTTGCCGCCCGTGGGCGAGGGGCTCGGTGTGGGGAGGAGCCACAGTTCCTTTGCTGGGGCAGCTTGCTGTCAGTGAAGTCTGGTCGATGGGATGTTTACGTGTGGAGGTGCTGTGCCTTTGGTGCCGAGCACCTGGAACATTGGCTGCTGGCCTCCCATGAGTGTCTGGGTCAATTCTTGTGGCGGCCCCCCCCCCCCCCCCCCCCGGGCTCTTCTTATTTGACTGCTGGTTGAGCAAGATTGTCTTTTGAAGTCTCGAGACTGCAGCCCTGTGTTCCCTGTGGGTTCCGAGCACATGGGCCCTGCCCACCTCCTCCCCACAGGCGGCTCAGTCCTGGTCCCAGCCCCCTCTTCCCCCTTGCTGGACCCGGCCTCATCGATTCTGATCCTCTTGTCCTCAGTTGGATCTGGGGTAAACTTCTGTCGTTAGATTCGGGAGTTAAACCCTGTCAGCAAGGCTGCATCTTTAAAGGAAGCGTTTTTCTAGGTCACAGTTACTGTTAGTAAGTGGCCTACGGAGGCGAAACAGTCTTAACTTTCTCTTCTGTTGGGATCCCTGGGTGGCGCAGCGGTTTGGCACCTGGCTTTGGCCCAGGGCGCGATCCTGGAGACCCAGGATCGAATCCCACGTCGGGCTCCTGGTGCATGGAGCCTGCTTCTCCCTCTGCCTATGTCTCTGCCCCCCCCCCCCCCCCCGCCCCGTGTGACTATCATTAAAAAAAAAAAAAAATTATTTTAAATTAAAAAAAAAAAAGTTTCTCTTCTGTTGTTTGGCCTTCAAGCTTCCACTTACCTGAAAAATTAACTTTTAAAAAAAAGTTTTTAACCCTGCCTGTACCTGTCCTGAATCCACACCACCAGCCTCTGGTGGTTTGAAATGGGCACAAACGTTCCTGGGAGCTCCTTGGTAAGAGGTGGGGGGCCTGTGCCATGGGAAATGGTGTTTGCAAGGACGTGTGGGCGGAGGAGGTAGATGCTGCTCCTGGCTCTCTCCAGGGACACCTTTCCTCACACCTTTTCGGCTTCCGTGTGGCTCAAGAGTGCACAGAGGTCGGCACTGTATGTCTCAGGATCTTTTCTGGTTTTACTTATTTTTACAAGATCTTTCTAGAGTGTCGTGGGGCGGGCGGGGGGAGGGGGACACGTGCTGCAGGGGAAACACAAGTTGCTGAAATTTATGAACTTTTACAAGTGATGACAGCAGTCTTGAATGTGAAATTGAGCTACCACTGAAAACTTTGTTCACTTTTAGCTAAAGAGAACTTTATTTTCGCATGTTTGGAGACATCCCGTTGTGCACGTAATCCCAGCTTTGTGTCTGTTTCCCAGGAATTGCGAAAACCCAGCTACGCGGAGATTTGTCAGAGGACGAGTAGAGAGCCTCCGTCTTCCCCATTGCAGCTCCCAAAAGAACAAAAGCCAAATGCTGTCGGTTGTGGGAAAGAAGAAAAGAAGCTCGCCGAGAGAGAGCCCCCTGCCCCCAAGTCCAACCCGGGACCACCCAAAGACCAGAGGAGGCCGCCAGGCCGCCGGCCCTCGCCTCCGGCCACCGGAAAGCGTCCGCACAGAGAACAGAGCACCCCTCCCAAGTCCCCTCAGTGAGCGCCGAGGGCTGGGAGGGCTGTGAGGAGCCGGGGTTGCCACATCTAAGCACTGTCCCACTCGGGGCCGAGAGTGAGCTGCTGGTTAGGGGCTTGCAGCGTAGACGAGGCCGGTGAGGTGCCTGCAAGTGGTTTTTCTTCCATGAGTCGGATTTTCCCCCCTCTTGAAAAAAAAGTCTATTTTTCAGGATTTAATTAATATAAACCTTATTTTAGGTTGGTGCTTAACTGGAGGTGATGCATAAGTCTGATTTTTTTCAGGATAGAAAATGCATTTATCCTAACAAATTGATATTTTTATTAAGCCTCCACGTGGCTATGAATGCAAGCTATATATAGTGAGTTTTTCTAAATTAAGCGGAACTATGCTACTTCATTTTTAAAAATAACTGGTTAGCAAGTGCATTTCTCTGAGATGTCCAGACTGATGGGTGGGCTGAGGACACCTGGGATCGAGGCTGGAGGCGACACGGTCAGTGTGGCCTGGAGAAGGGGTGGGGTCAGGTCATGCCCTCGCTGGCATGGGAGTTGTGCTTCATGCAGAATCTTATTAGCAAGTGACGCTAGTGTTTTTGTTTTTGTTTTTGTTTTTGTTTTAAAAAAGTATAGCCCATTTTTGATCTACTGGGCAAGATGCACCCAAGAGAGCCCTGAAACCTTGAGTTTTGATGTGCTGCAAGCAAGTAACCAGCCTCTCACTCCCGTCTCAAGTGGCTGTTGTGTAAGATAGAGTCAAAGCACATTGTGAATAGAACTTAAATGAAAACATAAACCTGGTTGCCCACTGACGTGTCACCGCGAAAATGTACCTTGATGTTGTCTTGCTCCTGCGAGCTGGCGGGGAGGGCGTGGGGGCCAGCGTAGCTCCGCGTCTGCCCTGGTCAGCCAGCTCCCTGGGCGCCTTCCCTAGCTGCGCGTCGTCGGCACACGGTGGAAGTGGTACCTCAGTCATGAGAGTGCAGTGTCTGCGGTGCCCCTGGTGGCGAGGCCGACAGTTCCCTCCAGGACGAGGCTCTCGCTGGTTCCCTTCTGGAAGTGCTGCCCTCTGAAGAACACGCATGCACTAAAGCTAGCAGTTTATAATAAAGTTAAATATAAATTATTTTGTTTTAAAATGCCTAAATTTTTTCTTTAAGTATTCTGAGCAGCAGACATTAAACTATTTCCTGCTAAATGTAACCATACAGTTGATTCCACAAAATGTTATTTAACAAGACTGAGGGTTTTTTTTAAAAATTATTTCCATCCAATATTTAAAGACTTGAATTTAATTTAAACTTGAAAATGACTTTGCCTTAACTTTTGTATAAGACAGCTTAGAGTTGGTGGAGACCGGCCCCTGGGTTGGCGCGAGTGGATCACAGAGCTGCTCAGTGTCGTGGGGCTGCCGCCGCGGTGTCGCCGAGTGAGCGTTCTGTAGTGCAGGACCTGGCAGTGGTGTCTGTAATATACCCTGAAGATCTTCAACAGTTGACCTTTTTCAGATTGTTGAGAAATCCTGTAAATGCAAATAGTCGATACTGTATTAAATATGTGCACTTGGGAGTGTGTGCTTTGCTTGTACAGTTGTAAATAATCAGAACATATTAAAAAGGTACCCTAAAGAGAAAAATCTGATAAAAATTATTGATATATTATAAATGTTGCTATTGAGCTGGATGTAGATAAACTAAATGTTGTGGTTTGAATATTATTTTAATTTGTTGAGGTGTTTTTCTTTTTCTTTGATGCTGGTGTGTTGGACTGGTTCTGCCTCTTTGCTGCTGCAGAAGGGAAATGGAAAGTCCTAGTAAAGCCTTCCGACGTTTTCATGCTCTTCTCACAAGTCTGTAAATATGTACTAATCATAGCTAATGTGAAAGCGTAATGTAGGAAGCAGAAACTGGCAGGAGCTTCAGGAGAAAGTGAAAGATAATCTACTTAAAATCATAAATAGCTACCCAAGGTTCGCCCTGCCAGAGGAAAACCCGCCCCGGTGTGCTTGACCATCTCTGTCAGAGAAGCTGCCAGTACTCGAATATCTAGAACTACACAGTGCTAGTGTTTTACAGATGCCTGTAAAAGGAGTGTGGGGATGTATTTTTTTGTAGTTGAGGGATTGGTGACTTATTAAAATCAGGAATAATTGACCTCTTACCCCCAGCTCATGAGTACTGACTGCAGGAAGAGCTTCGCAGGCGGGCCCCCGGCGTCCTTACTGTGGACGCCCCGGGGACGCCCTGTGTAGCCGGGACCCCGGTGTTCAGGCACAACAGATCCTTCACCCTGGCAGCGGGGTGTGTGCTCGAGCTCGCTGCAGGCAGGCCGAGGGGGTCCCCCGTGACCACGCCAGGGCAAGCCCGTGCACGCCGCCTCTGCTGGGATTTTTATGCCACCCTTTTTAATTAAGCAAAGATGATATGTCAAATAGCTATATAATGTCCAAAAAACCACCTTTCTGAGATCACGGTGAGATTTTCCCACTCACAGAAGAGAACGGGAGCCAGCACAGAGGAGGCTGGGACGCAGCACCTAGACGGTGGCTCTGGCGCAAGCAGCCCGCAGCTCGAGGCTCTTGTCCGTTCTTAGAAACATTAACTCTCTCCTTTCCCAGCAGCGTCTCAGGGTGTAGAATCAGAGATGCAGCCATCACAAATGACATTTTAACCTGTAAAGTTGTGTGAGGATGCTTATAATTTGGAAATAGAGGGATGAGAATATGGCCCCATTTCACCAGACATGAATTTCGAGTAGAGTAGTTGGCTTTTCAGAGTTGGTGTCCTGATGTTGCCGGCCCGGCCCGCCTGTCCCCGCATCACTGATTGTCACTAGCGGCGGCAGAAGACGTTTCGCGTTGCTGTGTCAGCCAGGGTCACGCAGTTCACGTTGGAAAGCCGGTCCAGTAGGTCCCGAGGGCGGCCTGTGAGCTGCGGCAGGGGGCTCGTGCGCTTCCCGGCCTGGCACCCGGAGCGCCGCAGACAATCTGAGTCAGAAGCAGAGCCAGCAGCCGCCAGTCCGCAGAGCGGGACGGAATACGGAAGCTTTCTCGAGGGCCTTTGTTTTTGTTCTACTTCTTTTCATTGAGACTGGAATCAAGCTTACGTGTAAACTATTGATAATTTAAGTTTCCTTTTGTGTCATTCAGTGTAAAACTGTCTAATTTGAAAAAAAAATGTAGGTTATGAAAAATAAAGATTTAGGCACTGTTCAATTTTTCTTTTGACTTTTTTAATTAAACATTTCTTCAAGAATACATCTTTAAAAAAAAATGATTCTTGTCTCTTCCCATCAGTGTACATGAGAACGGAGCGTGGTTTACCTCCGGCTGGTGTTTGGATTTTCGAGGCTTGTGACACACTCTGAGCGCCTGCAGCGTGGGGGTCCCCACTCGGCATTGCGGTCTCAGGCACTTGGGGGAGCACTCAGTCACTGACTCCAAGATTTACCACAGAGACCAGTCTCTCCCTACATCGGGATCTTCTCGTGTCTTGCGAGACGTTCCCGTAGTCACTAGGTGACAGGTCCTTGTGGTTTTCAGACGAGACGCGAGCCTCAGAACCCAAGTGTCGAGCCCCCCGTAGACGCTGGTGCTGCCAGCGGGTGAACACATCAGGGCTCTCCGTGGGGCACGTGGCTGCCTGGACGTAACTGCCTGGTCTCCCTTGTCTGCGGACTGCCTGTTCATTTCCCTTTCCCATTTTCTCTACGGGGTTACCTTTTTTCTTGCCGACGTGGTGTTCTCGATCTGTTCCAGCCACTAATGCTTTACCTGTGATGTATGTTACCGACACCCCCCCCCCACCTCTACCAGCTGTCTTAACTTTTCTAGAGTGTGTTTTATCTTACAATTTTTGATGATCATGTAGTAAAATTTATCAATCTTCTCCTTTGTGGTCCTAGCGTCTTGGTCTTGTTTATGAAGTGTTTCCCTATTCTGTAGGCGTTACAATCTGTGTGCATGTGTGCGCGTGTGCATGCGTGTGCGTGTTCAGTCCCTCCAGAATCGCTGGCCCGTATGTGCACCCGTGCTCTGGGTCACAGCCTAACTCTACTTCGGCCACACAGAGAGGATCTGTACTGTCACTTACTAGATTTCTTCATCGTGTGTGCTGCCACCCTTGCTACCTGCAGAGTCCCCACAGATGCACGCGTGTTGTCCGGGCGCCCCATTCATTAGGGTCCCTAATTCTCTTTGCCGACACCACAGGCTTTCCCTCAACCGTCATCGTGCGTTGCTAGGAATTTCTTTCATGGAACTGGTCACAGTTGTGATTCTGTGCTCCACAGGGCAGGGAGTAAGCTCATCCCGATCACCCGTGTATCCCCTCTTCTTAGTACACTAACCGCGGCGTAGCAGATGCTCAATAAATGTTTATGGAATTGAGGAGAGGAGATGGAGTGTGTATTCTCTTCAGCACAGCGCTGGCCTAGAAAGCTTGGAAGAACGAGGGTGGTGCTTTGCTGTTTCCATGGAACCATCCAAAACCCAGTGCCTGACGTGGCCATCCCTCACCAGGACTGGCCGGCGTAGGCTCGGTTTGGTGGCTCTGCTGACCTCAGCACCACTTCTCCCAGATGTGTGTGTTCGGGGCGGGGGACCCAGCCCTCGCCACCGTGTCTGCTCCCCTGGGCCAACAGGCCAGCCAGGGCCTGTTCGATGGCCATGGGAAGGCGCAAGAGCTATCCCTGGCGTTGCAGCCTCCCTTCCCCCAGGAGACTGAAGTCCGCGCCTTTCACGAATGTTAACAATCCTGTGTTTCTCCGAATCCTGGAACAAAAGCAATGGTTGGGACGCCCCACCGGCGGGCGGCCTCCTGTTGCAGGGCGTGATGCGCGGTGGACGCGGCGTCCGGGATCCACTCTGGCCCACTTGCTGTTCCCGGCCTGCCACCCGGGGACGGGCAGGAGGTAGGGGGCTGTCAGAACAACGGGGCACTGCCACAAGGACCTGCCCACCCCGGTCCGCGTGGTTGAGGAACCAGAGACGCCTGGAGCGCCGCCAGCACCCCGGGTGCCCTGCGGGGCCAGGAGCCTGCCTGGGCCGGATGGCCCTGCCCTGAGCCGAAGCGGACAAGGGGGTGACAGGCAGGGGTGGCGTCACCAGAGGAGATGGCCGGAGAGCTGACGGGAGGCGGACAGGCTCCCCCGGCAGGGGCTGGCCACGGTGCAGCGGGGACCCCGGGCCAGGCCCCCCCAGACCCAGGGTTTGGGCCACGGCGGCCCCTGCCACCCCGGGACGGTCAGGTGAGCGGCCACCCTCCCCTGCGTGCCCCTCCCACACCGCCCTGCGGGAGCCCTGGGGCTGCGAGCACGCGGGGGGGGGCTTCCCGGGGGTGGGGGGCACGGAGGGAGTGGGGGCGCCACCGGCCGTGCAGCCACCTCGGCCTGGAAGAGGCTCCGCTGCTGCCAGCCGGTCTGGGGCCGCCCTGGGGCTCGGCATCCATGTGGGGGCACCCGGTCCATCCTGCTGTCTGACCGGCTGCAAGCTCGGGGCGCCCGGGTGCTGACCCGCGGGTCAGGAAGCAGGTGTGAGGGGTGCCCGCGGCCGCCAGGCGTCCAGGTGCTTGTGGGTCACGGGCCGTCAAGTCGCGGCGCAGAAGCCGGCTGCCCACTCACGGTGGGGGCGCCGCAGGTCATGGGTCCTGCAGGTGGCCTGCTGCCTGCTTTGGGTTTCCTCTGCCCCTGGCTCCCTCGTGTCCTAGGGACCGAAGATGATGGATCTGTGATCTGCGATTGGCATTGCGTGCTGGGAATTTCCCGCTCAGCTGAATCCCACTTCTTTGTATTTATTATTATTATTATTATTAATCATCATTTTTGAGCTTTCTCCTTTGACCCCCGGGTTATGTGGAAGGCTGTGGTTCTGCTTCCAGGTGATGGGAGACCTTTGTGTTGTCCCCGGGTTACTGGCTGCCAGCTGGGTTCCCCTGGGGTCTGAGGATCGCCAGCGGTCGCCGTCCTCACGTGCGGGACGCGGGGGGCCCTCGGGTCGTGACGGAGCAGGAGGTGGAGGCCGAGCCCCGTGCCCCCGTGGCCTCCAGGGCCCCCGGCCCCAGCAGTGTTGGGTGGGGTGTGGGAGCCGACGGCCGGCACGTCTAGGGCCACCCCGTCCTGCTTGTCCTGTCTGTCCTGGTCCCCTTGCCCAGCCCCCCTGTTGGACGGCCCACAGTGGGGGCGCCCTCTCCGACCCGCCGGCCCCAGCGTTGCCCCGGTGAGCCCAGTGCTGTGCGCTGTGTGTTGCCCTCGGGCTCCTGGCCCGTCCTGGCCCCCGGCGGGGGGTCCTCAGGCCCTGGGTCCCAGCTTGTAAAGGGCCAGGCCGGCCGCCAGGTGTGCCGAGCAGGACGCCCGGTGCCTGGGCCGTTGGGGTTGGCCCGGGGCCGTGAGGGGTGCCGGGGCTGAGGAGCCCGGGGTTGGGGGGGCGGGGGGGCGGTCAGCTGCAGGCCTGGAGCCCTGGCCTCGTTGGGCGCCCTCGGCCAGGCTGTGGGGCGGCAGGGGTGGAGGGTGCCTGAGACGGGGCGGCGTGGACGGGGCCCCCCAGCTGTCCCGGGGGTCACACAGCCAGCGGGTGCGGGACGCAGGCTCGGGTCAGCCCTGGGGCTTTACCCGCCACCACAGCCCTGGCACTCCGGGAGCACTGCTCTTCCGGCCTTGGCTTTGTCCCCCGTGTCCCTGCGGGGTCTCGGAACCGGAAGCACTCAGTTCCCACGTGGACAGGGAAGCCGCACCGCCGCCCCCACCGCGCTCCAGGGCCCCCACTGTCGGTGGGGAGCAGTCCCGGGCTCCCCTGCTTTCTGTCGGGCGGTTCGCAGAAGGGCCGCGTCCAAGGCCAGCAGACGCACCCGGCGGCCGCCACAGGAGTGGCCTGGGCTGTCCAAGCACCGGGAGGAGGAGCACCCGGGGTTCCAGCTGTCCACGGTCGCCCGACGTGAGCCTCCCCCAGCGAATCCGACGCCGTCGTCCAGGGGTCCCCCCAAAATGCACCTGCGAATGTCCTGCCGGCAGAGAAAGCACAGGCACAAGTCCCTGGGAACCCCTGCTGTTCAGGCCGCCATGGGGGTCGCCACCCGTCGGGGTCGGCCGTCCTCCCTGTGAGGCCCGAGGCTTCCTCCCAGCGCCCTGGGGCCGCACATCGGGGTTCAGGTGCGTCTGACCTCCCAGCCTGGGCCCCACGTCTGACCTTGCTCGCTCTGTGGGGTTTTCCACAAAGAGCCTGCGGAGACTGTGTGGCCGCCCGATGGTGTTCTTGTGGCCGATGCCACCCGCGCTGCCGGAGGGTCGCCGTCCCTGCGGCCTTTGCATCTGGGCTGTGCCCTGGGACAGCCCGGGCCCATGGTCAGCAGGCGGCAGCGCCGTGTATGGCTGGACCTGCCTCCCAGGCCCCTCGGGCTTGTGGGTCTCCTGGCCCGTGCCGACGCCTCGCTGGCCCACCTGCACATGCCTGGCGTCAAGGGCTGAGGGGGGCGCGCCTCTGGGGTGCGGGTTCCTCAGGCTCAGAGCTCCGCACACCGGACGCTGCAGCAGGTGCCGTTTCCCCGCCGCCTAAGGGCCTTACTCTGAGCTCCACGGACCTGGCCCCGCGCGACAGGCCGGGCGAGCTCAGGAGCCACCGGCCATCATGCCCCGGGGCCGACGTGGCCCCTTCGTCCAAGGCCAGTAGGGAGGATGGGCCCCGCGGTGTCCCCTTGTCCCCGCCGCCGGCCCATCTTGGCTCCCGCCGTCGGGGCCGCAGTCGGCCAGCCCAGGACGCCAGCCGGACCTCGGCCTTGGTTCTCAAGGTCACAGGCTCCCCGGGCTTCGGGGCTTCCTGCTGGGTCCTGGCCCTGGGGGAGGATTCCGAGCCCCCGCCCCTCGGGACCCTCCTGCTTCCCCTGCGGGCTGGTGCCCCAGGGTCCCGCCCGGGCTCCTGGGCTCTGTCGGCATCTGCCCCCCGCACCCCTGCGCCCTCCACTCTCATAGACACGTCCGTGGCCTTCTGCGCGGCTGGCACCTGGGAACCTGGCGGACACTCTCCAGGAGGGACCCCGCGGGCCAGCTTGTCCTGCAGGCCCTGACTCTGCCCGCCCCCGCGGCCTCTCGCCAGCCCTTGGGGACGTGCCTCCGGGTGACACTTGCCCCGGGATCTGGTTGGGCCCTGGCGGGCGGGAGTGCTCCGGAGCCCCGTGTGCAACCTGCCTTTGGCCCGGGGCCTCGTGCGGGGCTGCCAACGCAGCGAACACAGTGCGAGCCCGGAACCCGGGTTCCCTCCCCGCACTCCTCGCTGTCGGGGGGGCCCCCGAGCGCCTGTCAGGTTTCCCCGCGGGCGTCCGGCCCACCCGGCCCACGCCTGTGTCCTGCCCTCCTGCGGCACACACATGTCCGCGTGAGGGCGACCGCCCGGCCCGGGCAGCTGCCCTCAGTGGAGACTCGAAAACAGACACCACAGGCCTTTAAGGTTTTAATGCGGCTGAAACCGAGAATACACCGCTGCTCGGTCGGCATCAGGCGGCTTGGCCGGGTGCGCCCACCGTCTTAGGGCCCGCCTGCCCGTGGGGCCGACGACGCGCGGGCCTCTCTCTCCCTGCAGGCCCCCGTGGCGTGCGGGGCTCCCACCCAGGATGGTCCAGCGTTGCTGCATCAAATCACTGGGAAACACGGAGATCCGGGCGCAGGGATTAGCACGGGGTCACTGGCCTGCCCACACACGCGTGCACACGCACACTCCAGGGCAGCTGCGGGACGTCCCGCCCGGGCCCCAAGACCACGTCCACCCAGAAGGGAAAATTCACAGGGAACGTGGAGGAGCCGCTGTGGGATGGGAGGGACAAGGGACAGTGGGTGGCGCCCAGTCCAGGGAGGCAGTGCCAGGCTCCGGGACCCAGGAGCTCGGCCGTTGCATGGCCGTGTGGCCTGTGTCCCGGAGCGTTCGGCTCCCTCGGGTGACTGTTTACACTGAGATGCAGGTGACGCCTGACACTGCCCTGCTGACGGCACAGGCATGACAGTGGGTGGTGGCCTGCGGGACACGGGCCCCGGGAGCCCAGGTGCTCGGCTGTCCCTGGTGGCGCGGGCGAGTGCTGCTGGCAGCTCCCATGTGGGCCTCGGAGTGCGGTCCCCGGGGCCTCTGCGCCACATGGCAAGGTCTCGAGCCCTGTCATGCGCCCCCCACGGCCCCAAGGAGCCCCCCATGTTCCCGACAGTTGCATCACCGCCGTAGGCTCCACGGACAAGTGAGAAGGCACCGAGCTTGTGCCCTCCGACTCACTCCCCAGGCCTCGCCCTCACAGCCCCCGTGCCAGGATGTCACCCTTACACATGGCTGAGGTTGCCAGGACGCACCCCGCATCGTCTGTCCGTCTGCACCCAGGGATGGACTCGCGGGCGGCGTCCACACCTGGCTGCAGCGACACAGGGCAGGTATGTCCTGACCTAGCGCTCTGTGTTCCCAACGTAGACACCGGGTGGCGGGCTCGGGGGGGGGGGGGGTCAGACGGCGGCCCCACTCCAACCCCGAGGCCCCTGCACCTGTCCCCGCGGTGACCGCCAGCCTGCACTACCACCAGCCGTGTTCGGGGGCTCCCTGTCTCCACGTCCTCGCGACCCCCGTGGCTTCCCGTCCTGTAGACACCGGCCACTGGGACCCACACGAGGGGACACCGCGGTGGTTTCCATGGGTCCGTACCCACGTCACCCTGGGGACGAGCGCCGTTGACGTGTTTTTATGCAGCCGTTGGCCCTTCTCTTGGAAGACGCCTCTGGCTCCTCGGCCCACCTTGTGACCCGATCTGTCTGCTTACCTGTCAGTCCTATAAGTTCTTTACATATTTCGGATGTCGACCCCTGACCTGCCAACACCCCACAGGCCGCCCTTCATCGTGCTGCTGCCTTTACCTTGAAGCCATGATGCTCGTGTATTGGAGTTTCTGTTGCCTCTGCTGCTGGTGTCGGATCCAGAAATTCCAGGAAAACAACATCGAGGAGTTCCCTGCTTCTGTTTTCCTTTAGTCTTAGGGTCTCAGGTCTTATTTTGAGTCTCCGGCCCATTTCGAGTGACGTTTTGTGTCTGGCGTGCGACACTGGTCCCACTTTGTTTCTCTGCATGTAGCGTCCTCGTCCCCTTGCCTCGTTCGCCTCCTGTCGCAAACTCACTGACCACATTCACGTGGGTTTATTTCTGGTGTCCCCACCCTGTACATCTGTCCTTCCGCCTATACCCAGAGGCCTTCCTTACTGCTGCCCTAACAGAGCCTAAAGTTGGGCAACGCTACGCTTCGGGCCTTCGTCTTCCCTCTCGCGATTCCTTCATCTGCTGGGGGCCGGCAGTCGTTCCGTGCACATTTCAGGGTCGTTTGTTCCGTTTCTGTGAAAAATGCCCCTGGAATTCTGATAAGGGTCTGCACTAAATCTGTAGACCGCTTTGCGTAATATGGACATTCTAACCCCATTAGCTTGTCCAGACCGTGCACGCGGTTACCTTCCTCAACTTCTTCTGTCAACGTCAGCGAGTTTTGTGTCCACGCATCCCACCTCCACGGTCGAATGTGTTCCTAAGTATTTGATTCTTGATGTGAGGGTAAACGGCCTTACTAACGTCTCTCTCTCTCTCTTTCATTGTCTGCCACCAGTGCATGGAAACACAACAGGTCTGTGCGTGTCGATTCTACATCCTGCGATCAGCAATCAATACTGAAGACGTTGATTACACTGAGTAGCTTTCGCGTGGAGTCTCCGGGCTTCTCTGTCTGCCTATCGCGTCACATGCCAACCAACCGTGACGGGGGCGGGGGGTTCCTCCTTTCCCATCTGGACACTGTGTGTCCTCGTGTGGCCTGGTCCCCGGCTGGGACGTCCAGCATCGCGCTCACTGGCGTGTTGGGAGCAGGCGGCCCGTCCAGGAAGAGCTCCCGGGTTGTCATGTCGAGACACGGCCCTCCCTGTGTGCACGTGCGCTCCCTCTGTTGTCACTTCGTTGGAAGCTTTTACTACGAGTGGCTGTTGGGCTTGGGCAGGTGCTTTCTCTGCGTCGTCCGTGGATGGGACGATGTGATTTTTATCCCACATTTTGTCAGAGTGCTGCATCCCCTGTCCACGCATCCCAGGGGTGGCCCCACGGGGTCGAGGGGTCTGATCCTTTCATGGTGCTGTTGGATGTGGTTTGCTCAGAGTTTGTGGAGGATTTTCTATGACCTGAGAGACTCTGGCTTGCGGTTCTCTTGTTCTGCCCTTGTCCGGCGTCAGTATCGGGGTAACCATGGCTTTGCCGTGTGTTTAAAAGCCACGTGACCTTGGCCTTGCCGCCCCACCTCCCTGAGCCTCAGCCAACACGGATGACAAACGGGGGACGGCAAACCTACCCCTTTGGTCTTTGGAAGTGAAGGGAATCGTGCATGAAAATGCTGAAACCAGGACCCAGGAGCACCCTGTGGGGTGACAGCAAGGCGCCCTTGCCTCAGCTCCCGGAGCTCAGCACCACGAGGGGCGGACCTGACCCCCAGGACTACCCAGCTCTCAGCCCACCCCCCGCCACCCCCTCAGCCTCAGCCGGTCCCCGGGGTCCCCGAGATCCCAGGTCGGAGCCCCCATCCCCGAGCAGAAGCACGCAGAGCCGTGCTTGGAGCTGCTGAGCCAGGGGCTGTAGGTGACACGGCGGCCGATGCCCGGGCTCTCCTCTGTTCTGGTGCCACCTCTGAGGATGGTGGAAGCCTACTTGACAGACCCCCCACCCTTGGCGTTAGGCCCGGACCCTAGGAAGCGCTCCGAGCCTGCTCGGCCCCACACACCCCACAGCGCAGTGGGAGGGGAGACCTCAGCTGGACGTCCAGGAATGGGCTGGGGTACCCCGAGGAGCGCACGCCTGGTGGGGGCCTCAGGCTGGGTCCTGCCCTGACGAGTGAGCTCAGGAAGTGGTTAGGGGGTCTCCACCCAGCCTCAGGCCTGTTATACACCTGGGTCCTGTCCCCCTGCAGACCCCGCATCACAGACCTGGGTCCTGTTCCCCTGAGATGCTCCTCGACCGCTGGGCCCCGGTGGGGGCAGCACCCCGTCGTCCATGGGGCCCGGGGTGGCCAGTCCCGTGGTCACCCTCACATCTGGTGGGAGCAGCGCATGTGCACAGCCTATTTCCATGGTGGTTTCTGGTTCAGGGCGCAGAGCCTTCAGGAGGCTAAATATGGCTCCGGGAGCGGAGTCAGTGCTTGGGGGACTGGGGTAGGCTCGTGCCGCCGTGGGGGGAGTGCGAGTCACCATGGGCGGGAGGGGTCCGGGCCCCTGGCTGGGGCTGTGGCTGGGGCTGTGTCCTGTGTGGATGCCGGTCCTGGAAGAGCCCGTTGGTGCCAGGGAGGGGACGGTGGGCTGCAGGAGCCTCGGGCGGTGCGGGGCAGGGTGGGCGCACCTGGGGTTGCCCAGGACCCCCCGGGAGCCCTGCACGCCCAGGAGAGCCCGCGCCAGGCCTGGGGAGCAAGGTGCTCAGGTGACTGCAGGCGTCCAGCCCATGACCTTGGCCCTCCCCCCGCCTCAGGCCAGGCCGACCCGTGTCCCACCCGGAGGAGGCGCCCAGATGGTGGGGACACAGCACACAGGCCATTGCCTGGGGAATGCGGGGTCCGGCCCTGAGGACACGGACGAGCCACCGGTAGGAGCAGCAGTAGCGGACTGCAGGGGGTTCCCGGGGCTGCACACGGGGCCTGCCCCCCCCACCGCCCCCAGGCTGCCCGCGGGATGTGCATGGGGCCTCAGTGGGGCCTCAGCGGGTCCTCACGGAGCCGTCCTCCAGGGGAGCCGCTCTCCCGGCCCGCGGGCCCTCATTTCCCCGAGAAGGGCTGACCTCCCGGCTCCGAGGTCACCTGGGGCCCAGTCGCCGCCTTGGGGTGACCTGAAGACACGACGCTGATCCTGCCGGGGTCCTCCCTGCGTCAGTATGTCCCGGGCGGCCCCCAAATGCGCATCCTGGCTGCTTCCCAGGGCAGCTCTGGGGGGGGGGATGATGGTGGGGGGCCCAGGTCGGGAGGGGGCCAAGGTCAGGGGAGGCAGCCATGGTCGGGAGGGGGCCCAGCTCTGCAGGGTGGGGGTGGGCTGAGGTCGGGGGGGATCGGGGGGGGCACCCTCGCGGAGCCCCAGAGCTCCAGGCCCTCCTGCTTCCTGCTGGCACTGCTGTCCCCAGGCCTTGGCGGTGGAGTCCAGGGGGTGCCGGGCACAGAGTTTGGGGAGCTCTGAGCCACGGGTGTCGAGGGGGAGTGTGGGGGGTGTCGCGGCCAGGTGACCCCGGGACGTCCGTGTGGGCAGCACTCCCCGCTGAACGGCCTGGGTGGGGGTTCCTACTGAGATTCTTAGGGGAGTGGGTGTAGACAGGCTTGCCCCGCCGCTCTCCCCCGACCCCCCATAGCCCCGGAGGTCCCCTGGGGAGCACCTCCCTGCGGTACGGCCCATAGGCTCCCGCCCTCCGTGGTCACCCTGGGGAGCAGCAGGTGGACTGGGGTGACTGCCACCCCGGGTGAGCAAGCCAGAGGGTCCCCGCCAGCCCTGCTGTGCCACGTGGAGGAGACTCGCCCGGCGTCTGCAGCCACCCCCAGGTCCTGGGCGTCCTGGGCGCAGACCCCACACCCAGCACACCTGGCGGCCCGGGGCCTCCGCACCCTGCACCCCGCAGACAGAGCAAGCCCCACGGGTTGCTTTTGGTCTCTGCGTGGACGCGAGGACGTCAAAGGTAAAATTAGCTCTGAATATTTTACAGGTGCACCGACCCCTACTATCCCCTCACGCTGGCATCAACATTAAAGTATTAATGAGACGTTCGTGTGGTTTTCTCCACGTCCGAGTCCTGGAAGCTGCTGTGTGTTTTGCACCAACGGCCGGTGCCCTCGGGCCGCAGCATCTGGGTGCCCACCCTCACAATGCCGGTGGGTCCAGCGCACCTGCCGCCTTGGCCACACCTCCCCGGCCCTGACCCCGAAGTCCCCCCTACCCCCGCCAGCGCAGCCAGGCCCGAGGCTCTGTGCTCCCTGCTTCGACCCCCCCACCCATGCAGGGCAGCTTGTAGCAGGTGCCCCGGGGCCCACTTGTGTGCGGACAGGTGCCAGGTGAAGCCTGTCGAGCCCCGGGGCAGGGGCGTCACGCGCTTCACCTACCCCCAAGAGGCGGGTCTGCTGGGTGACAGTGCAGTCCTGCACAGCACAGCCGCGGGCCGCGGTCACCTGGCCACCGGGCTCAGCAGGCCGCCTGTGTGGACGAGGGCCCGGGGAGCCCAGGGGGCAGCACGGCCGGGGCCACCCCCTGCCCCCTGCCTCTGCACTGGGCTTTTTCCCAGGACCCTCAGCTTGCTGCTGGCTGCTCACAAGTGCGCAGGCACGTTACAAATGAGGCCTCCTCGCCTGCGGAGAAGCTCGGTTTCCAAATCCACTCGTTATCCTCAGAAATGCCACCCGTGTGGATTCTCACCCGCCGTGTTCAAGGGCTCCAGTTCCTCCACATGCTGGGCGACGTGGAGCGGATGACGGGTCGCCCCCTGAGTCTGGTGACAGGGTGTTCTCACCACAGTAAGTTCAGAATATTCTTTTTTTTTAAGATTTTATTTATTCCTGAGAGAGAGAGAGAGAGAGAGAGAGAGGCAGAAACCCAGGCAGAGGGAGGAGCAGGCTCCATGCCGGGAGCCCGAGGCAGGACTCGATCCCGGGTCCCCAGGATCATGCCTTGGGCTGAAGGCGGCGCCAAACCGCTGAGCCACCCGGGCTGCCAGTTCAGAATATTTTTAAAAACGAAATACCCACATGACGGAACACAAGCAGGCGCACAAATATCAGGGGACACTCCGGCTGCTAACGTTTAAATGGTAGCGAAGGGGCTCGAAAGACTTTGGTCCCCTCTGTGCTTTCCCATGGGCTGCGGCTTCAGAACTCAGGAGCCCCCCGCCCCATCGCCCCCGGGAGAAAGTCCTGCTAAGGGTCCTCGCGTGGGGTCGAGCCAGGGATAGATCCCCACGTGCAGAGGTGACGTTTTCTAAAGCCGGGTTCACAGTAAGATATTTGAAAATGATTTCATCTGGAAGTGAGTATGTTTACTCTCCCGATTATGAACTATTTAAAAAGTGCATCCCCTCCCCCTCCCCCCCCTCTCCGCCCCCCACAGCCTCGTGTCACCCGCGAGGTCACCCAAGTGCCCTCCCGTCCCCTAAATTGCAGCAGAACCAGGCGGGCGGCCGTAGAAAAGCATCTATGAGGCCGGGCGTCCTGGGCACCATCAGCCTGCCCGCCGCACCCTGGGCCGGCCGCCCTCTGCCCCAGGGCGGGGGGAGTGGGTCGGGCGAGCGGCGGGAAGGGGGTGATGCCGCCCCCTCCCTGGTCTGGGTGTCTGGCAGGGACGGCAGGTGCAGCCCGCACAGGCGCTCTGAGCCGCAGGGCGGCGCCGGGGTCCCGAGCTCAGGCTTCGGACTTGTGTCCGCGGTGTCACCGACAGACAGGCAGGCGCGGCCACCACGCGGCCTTTAAGGTGCAAGAGGTGGCGCAAAGGGACCGTGACTTCTGGGTCCGAAGGGAGGGAGAAGGCCCGGGGGGGGGGGGGGACTTGTGTGGCCGTGGTGGCAGCCGAGCGCCCAGAGCACGCCAGCATCGGCCTCCGAAGGCGGTCAGTCCTCTTTTGCAAAATACCTTCAGGGAGGTTAGCATGTGACCCTCCCGGAAGGTGGTTCTGGCGGCGGCAGGTGCGCAGGGCCGGCAGCTGCCGCAGATCCTCCCCTGGTGCCGCGGACGGTGAACGCCCGGGCGCGGGACACGCGTGGGGCCTGCCACGGAGGCGGGGACGGAGGGCAGCCGGTGGGAGCTTCGGCACCTGCACATCTGCTTACGTCACCGCAGGCTCGCAGTTGTCGGGGGACAGCCGGCAAGGGGGGTGGCGGGGCCACAGGTGTCCTGGACTCCCCATCACCGGGCGGGGGCGCCCAGGGCCCTGGGCTTCCCATCCAGTCCGGGAGCCCCACCTGCTGGGCTGAGCCCAGCGGGGTCGGAGGGGGGGTGGGTTACGGAGGGGGTCGCGGGTGTGACCGGAGCCCCCGGCGGAAGCAGGGGCCTGGGCCTGGGGCGCCTCATCTGCTGGCTGCAGGGTCACCTGGCTTGAGCCCTGCTGCGTGGCCCGGGCTCGGCCTGCCTGTCTCCAAAGGTCAACACGGCTGCCGACTGGGACCCTGGGCGTGTGCTGGGTGTGGGGCCTCGGGTCCTCGGGTCCTCGGCGGCCTGGCCCCCAGGCATCCCCGCCGGGTCACATGGGCCCTGTGCACAGTGGCCGGGGCAGTGGCCCTTGTTGCTCTCAAGGGACGGGGTCTTCTGGGGCCCCTTCCAATGCCCCACAGTCCCCCTCATTGTGTCTCGTGGCCACCGGGAGGTGTCACGGGGGGAGCCGGGCATCAGACTTGGGTGGTTTCCGTGACCCGCGTACACGCGGGAGGCTCAGATATCTGCACCAAAAGCTGCGCTGCACAACGTGAAGCTGCGACCCTCATGCTGATGATGGAAAGATTTTCTAGAACAAAGATTTTCTAGATTTTCTTTCTTTTTCTTTTCTTTTTTTAAAATTTATTTATTTATGATAGTTACAGAGAGAGAAAGAGAGGCAGAGACACAGGCAGAGGGAGAAGCAGGCTCCATGCACCGGGAGCCCGATGTGGGACTCAATCCCGGGTCTCCAGGATCGCGCCCTGGGCCAAAGGCAGGCGCCAAACCGCTGCGCCACCCAGGGATCCCTCTAGATTTTCTTAGAACAATGATAACTAGCAAATAAAAATAACACAGGTCGGGAGAGGGCGATGGCAGGAGAAAGACTTGATACAGGTCTCGGGGCACTTCCTGCCCGTGGCCGCTCCTAGACACAGCCAACAGTGCGGCCACCTGCAGGAGCCCACGGTGCACATCCCCGGTTTGGGGCCAAGCCCTCGGAGGTCCCCCCAGAGTCCCCGCACCGACACAGGGTGTGCAAGCACAGCGGAGCTCGGGCCAGGCCGCAGCCCGGGTCGGAGCGACAGGGGCCTCTGGGGGACGCACTTCGTCTACTGATGTTGCAAAAGGAGAGTAGGTGTTCTTGAGTCACAGAGGAACAGAAACCGTGTGTCTGGATGGATGGACGGATGGACGGACAGATGGACACAATGCGGTCCATTCACACCGTAGAATGTTACGCAGTCGTGAATGAGCCTGGAGGACATCGTGACCAGTGAGATAAGCCAATGGTGTGACCGCAGTGCTGTAAGGTGTCTGGGGCCGTCCCATCACAGGGACAGGGGTGGAATGGTGGGTGCCGGGGGCGGGGGGGGGAGCGGGCCCTCGTGTTTAATGGGGACAGGGATAACTTGGGAAGACGACCTGTGGACGGACAGCGGTGATGGAGCCCTGGCCATCAACGGGCTGGATGCCACCGAGACTGTGCACTCCACGTGGTTGGGCCAGCACGGTTTTTGGCACATTGTATCCGTGTAAAAACCAGCAGCATACTCCTTGCACACGTGAGAAGCAGATGCCATAGCAGGAGCTACAGGTGGAGACGAGCAGGAAGGGCAGGGTCTTGCTCACGGGTTCCCCCAAACCCGCCAGGGCCCCGGCCCCACAGCACAGGGACCCGTCGACCTCCCCTGGGCCTGGCGTCCCAGGCGGCACGGGCGGGCTGCTGGCTCGCCGCCCGTGGGAACGGTCACTGTGGCCCAGTACCTTACATGCCGCCCGGTGTTTAAAAACACAGGAATCGTTTGCACCCCAGTCCCCAGAGGGCCGCGGGGAAGCCGGCCTCCTGCTCCCCCAGAGGTGGTCGAGCTCGTCGCCCTGGCCTTTGGAGTCACGGGGAGGACTGTGATGTCAGAGGGCAGGAGGGGAGCGCGGCCTCGGCATCCTGCCCGCCCCCCCCCCCACCTGCATGGGAAAGTGCCAGACTCGGGGGTGGGGGGGGCGTCTGCGCCCCAGGATCCCCCACGAGCAGTGAGCGAGCTTCCCGCCACTGCTCGGTACCGCCAGCCTCCGAACCTCAGCCGCCTCGTGGGTGCTGAGTAGACCCTCCTCGGGGTTTGATTTGCACCGGCTTAGCCAGATTTTCTGGTCCTTACTGGCCATTTGCAGCCTTGGTTTTATGAACCATCTGTCCAAATACTTTTGCCATCAAAAAAAAGTTGAATTGTCCTCTTACTGAATTATAAGCGTTGTTCATAAATTCTAGGTGCAAGCTCATCGTCAGGTAAACGGGTGAGGTACTTCCTCCCAGCCTGAGACTTGCTTTCTCTCTTCCTCATAGCACATTTTTAAAGTGGAGGAGTCCCCAATCCCCTCTCCCCACTTTTTGCCAGTTTTCTATAGATTTATCAAAAAGATTTTTAAGTAGGCTCTACACCCAACGTGGGGCTTACACTCACAACCCCAAGATCAGGAGTCATGTTCCACCGACTGAGCCAGCCAGGCGCCAGAAGTTTTCATTTTAAGTCCACTTTGTCTTTTTTTTTTTTTTAATTGTGCTTTCTGATCACATTTCTTTAGTTATGTTTAAGAGTCTGTTTCTTATCTCTGGTTTTAAATGCCTCCATTATGATACGTCTTCTTGTGGTTTCGTGTTTGCACTTGTTGGGGTTTTGTTGACTTTCTGGGATACAGGCTTACACAGTTTACCAAATTTGGAAAATTGCATCATTAATAGTTTCTGCACCCCGTCCGCTCTCCATCTGCCAACCGTGTACGGTAACCCACTGGGTCTTGCCCTCCGGCGCGCTAGGCTTCCACTCGCTGTTTTTCCCTCTATGCTTTATTTTGGATACTTCCTTTGGCTGCATCTCCAGCTCACTGAGCTTTCCTTCTTCCGGTCTCATCTGGTGTTAATACCGTTTAAAACCATGTTTATTTCAGCTCTCGTGTTTTTCCTCTCTAGAGTTTCCATTTTCCATTTTTCTTAAAGATTTTATTTATTTATTCATGAGAGACAGAGAGAGAGAGAGAGGCAGAGACCCAGGCAGAGGGAGAAGCAGGCTCCACGCAGGGAGCCCGACGTGGGACTCGATCCCGGGTCTCCAGGATCACGCCCTGGGCTGCAGGCGGTGCTGAACCGCTGAGCCACCGGGGCTGCCCCATTTGGTTCTTTTTAAAATATCTTTCACATCTTCCATTTCTCTCCTCATGAGGTTCGTATGCCCCACTGTGTTCTTGAGCCCAGTGGACGTGTTCACGGCGTTCCTGCTCGCGCGTGGTAATTCCTCCATCACTGTCACTCCTGGGTCGGTTTCTATCCGCCGACTTCTCTTCTGATTGCATCTGGCATCTTCATGCGCCGGTGCTTACCGAGTGATGCTTCTCTCGGGTACCAGCCGTTGGGACTTTAGATTCTCAATTATAGATTTTGGTGTTTCTTTAAAAAGCGTTGAGGCGGTTCCCCGTTCTGCTGGAGCTCTGAGGCTTGATCTGAAGGCAAGGCCCGGGTGAGTGCATCTTTCCTACGGGGTCAGTTCAGCCTCATGAGGGAGGCGATCTGCCGGTTGTGCACTGGGTGGGGGGCCTGGAGAGCTCATCTCCCTTGCTTCTCCTCTCCCAGGGATGCAGTCCTACGTGGTCTGTTGTTCAACCTCCAAAACCAATTTTCTGTGCTGTGGCTTATTAGCGGAGGGTTTGCTTAACACGTTATGTCTGAATTTTTAGCTGCCACAGCGGAAAGACGAGTCTGGACGCTGTTCCTCCCTCCTAGCCAGAAGCGGAAAACTCCGTTTTATTTTAAAAGATGTTTTTAATGATTCCAAAAATAACACACGTTCACATTAGGAAATTTAGAAATTACAAGGAGATATATAAAAATAAAATAAAAATTACATACACCCCAAAAAATTAAGTGACAAGAATTAAGCACTAATGTTCTGGTATTTTTCTGACCGAGTCCCTGTGAGTATTTGCATTCGTGTATGACTATATATAGATAGTATACACATATATAAATTTGCTTTTTACAAAAATAGGATGGCATTGCACATACTATTTTATAATCTTTTTTTTCACTTAACGTTATATTGTAAATAAGTTTCTACGTCATTAGTCTTAAGACCATCCGCCCCCATATTACGTACCTCCTCCACCCACCTTCCTTCCCGGTTTCTGCCCTCCGTCCTACTCTAATTCTTCCTCAAAACCTCTCTGCAGCATCCATCCACCCCTCATACCGCCTGGACTTCGCAGGGCACACAAAGGGAATGGAAGTCATGGTCGCTGCCAGCCTGCAGGGCACCAGCAGTGCGGCGCGTGGGCGAGCTTCACAGGGTGCAGTTGCATGTGTCAGTGTGGGGTGGACACAGATGCGGAGAAGATTGCTGAAAAAATAGAGTCCCAGACCAAAAAGAAACGAACTCTGAGACCTCACAGAATTTCCCTCCATAGAAGATTTGTGGGACTGGAGCGATGGAGCTGGTCATCAGTGTGTGGGATTTTTAAAGCTTTAACTGATTTAAGGCTTTTGACTTTGGAGAGTTTTTCTCTCCTCATAGGAAAGATGGTTTGCCTCACTGGGGCTCAAAATCTGCCACGATCCCGTTGCTAATGTAGTAAAAGAAAATTCATAATCCTACTAATTTGTTCACCTAAAACGCAAGGCAGGAGGAGACAGTGCACGATAGCATCTTGATAACACGGTTATGAGGACCCCTAAAAGTGTGAATGTGAGAATTTTATTTGTGGGGTGTTGATCACAAGGGTACATTAACGATAATAAAAAAATCAACTTCTCAATTATGTGGGAGGCAAAGTCAAGTGAAGGGCTAATATTTAGGAGACTTTTCTTTCCTTGTGGTAGATTGTTTGATGTAGTAATTAAATTCCTGTATTTTTAATAGCTTCGATAATTTCATATTTTTATCACACTCATCAATAGGTATTTATATGTTCAAAATACAAAAATTCTTATTCACAAATATGTACAGGCCTTTCTCTTTTTTAAAAAAAAGACTTTATTTATTTATTCCTGAGAGACACGGAGAGAGAGAGGCAGAGACACAGGCAGAGGGAGAAGCAGGCTCCATGCAGGGAGCCTGAAGTGGGACTCGATCCCGGGACCCTGGGGTCACGCCCTGAGCCGCAGGCAGACGCTCAACCCCTAAGCCCCCAGGCGTCCCTACAGGTCTCTCTCTGAGCTCTCCTTCTTTTCCACTGGTCCATCCTCGAACCAATACCACCACACTGGGCCTTGTCCTATAACAACGGGTCTTGATATTGGGCCCGTCTCTACTGGGCAGGTGTTCAGGAGTGTCCCACCTGTTCCTGGCTCTTTGCCCTTCCATAGACATTCTGGGATGAACCCCTCGTAATTACACAAAAATCCCTCTTGAAATTTAGATTAAAGTCACATTGGATCCATAGAACAATTTGGGGAAAAATAACATCTTTATGATCTTGATTATTCCTGGTCATAACTATATTTCTCTATCCTAAGGTGTTCTGTAATGGTTTTCAAATGAGTTTTCAAATTTTCTCCATAATGGTCTTGCAGATAATTTTTATAGCTGTATTCGGAGCAACTAGAAATGCATCAAACACATTTTTTTTTTTGCCAAGTGACAAATACCCAAGTGTCAGAGCAGATCCTTGATCAAAGCCATGGCTGAAGCTGAACATCAGAAGACTAAGTAAATACATGGATAAATATAACATTTTAAAGAAAGCCTATTTTATGAAGAAATATTTCCATTTTTATTAAAATGTTAGTATCAGAATTTTAGCCTGATGTTTTGCTGCAGAGGGAGTCCGTTCTCAGAATCGACCGCGGCTTGGTGGCTGCCCCAGGGACCGAGCTGCTGGCTTGCTCTCACTTTCAGTGAGGTGAAGAGTAAGACAAGCCATGTCTGAGGCGTCTCACCTTCTCTAAAACTCTCATTTTTATATCTTTATGTATTTATTGAATAGGTCTCTTCTCGAGAAATTTTGAGGTGGCCAGCAACAGTATGCTTTTAATTTATCTTCAGCAAATGCGAAGGATTCGCAAACAATAATTTTTCTCGAAGAGCTCATGGTTTAAATAAAAGTAATTGAAAATTAAGTACGACTTTTAAAGATTATTATTTTAATGTGATGAGTGCTAGTACGCCAAGCAATTCTAGGACAGCTAGAATAATTACATAATCTAATTCTTAGTACTGTGCTTGTATAATTACATAGAGTTTTGTGAATATATCTTGGTTAAAGATGACAACGTTCTTACTAGATTTACCTGGCGAGTGCCTTCCCTAAATACTCATATTAACGTGTAGTGTTTCCCCCTATTTATTTAGCTATTTGGAAGCTCTTTATTGTTGTTTTTCCGCACAAAATTAATTGCTTTCACAACTATCATTAATTATTACAGAACTTTATTTTACTCCAGCAATGACAAACACACAGTTATACTACAACCAACACCTCAGCGTGGAGAGAAACTGAGATTTTCCCCTTCAACAAACATGTAGGATGTTTACTCATACTGGTAAATATTTACATATTGGCAATAAAATCTAATACATGCTTTGTTTGCACTGCTAATGGCTCCTGCACAATGTTATGATCACACACGGGTTCAGGGAAACAAGAAATGACATTAAAGCCGGAACCAGACATGCCCACAGCCAAAGCCAAAAGCCAAATAGCAGATCTTGACCAAAAGCAGAGGCTGAAGATGAACTTCAGTGACAGGTACCGGGTAACTTTTCCTTAGTTGCTATTACAAGTGGCATTTTTAGTAAATTACATTTTGTATATATTCTGAGTATACGGTAATGCAGTTGAGTTTTGCACAGATTTTATGTTTGTATCTAGCAACTTGGCCAAATTTTCTCTTTAGTCTTAATACTTTGTCCATGTCTCTTGGGGGTCATTTCGAAGACCACCGTGTAATAACGGTGAATAACGACAATTTGTCTTTTCTTTTACAACAGTCCTCTTCGGTTGCTTGTTCTCCAGTGCAAGGGCCTCACGGTGTTGAAGAGAAGCAGAGAGGGCGGCCCTCTGTCTCGCTTCTGGTTGTTAGAACGCCTTTCTGCGCTGCCCCACTCGTCACCAAGCTTGCTGAGTTGTGTCAGAGATACTGATACGAAGCTGCAAACCCCATGTTCTTTGAGTCAACAAATCACACATTCAGTGAGTCCCAGGTATTTAGATTAAGCGTGGCTCAAAAAGTACAAGCCTATGCCAGAGATGGGGCAGCAGGGGGCTCTTACCATAAATGTTCATTAGTGAGAGGCTTGGGAAGGTGACGACTCTTGACCCAGGCCGAGGGGGAGTCAAGGACAAAGGCTGGAGACATTTTTAATACATTTGAAGATGCCAAGAATGCAAATCTCTGTTTTCTTTCTTTTCTTTCCTTTTCTTTTTTCTTTTCTTTTCTTTCTTTACCCTTTCGTTCTTTCTTTCTTTTTCTTTTTCTCTTTCTTTCTTTCTTTCTTTCTTTCTTTCTTTCTTTCTTTCTTTCTTTTCCTTCCTTCCTTCCTTCCTTCCTTCCTTTTTTCTTTCTTTCTTTCTTTCAGATTTATCCATTTTAGAGGGAGAGCACATGAGCAGGGAGAGGGGCAGCGGGAACCCCAAGCCGACTCTCCCTGAGCTGGAAGCCCCGCGCGGGGCTCAGTCCCACAACCCTAAGACCATGACCTGAGCCAGGACCAAGAGTCAGATGCTCAACCAACTGATGCATCCACCCACCCTTCTTTCTTCTATTTTTAAAAAGTCATAGTGAAATACACATAATGTAAAAGTTCACTGTCTTAACTATTTTTAACTGTACGGCTTACTGACATTAAGTACATCCGCGTTGTTGTGCAGCCATTGCCGCCATCCACCTGCAGAGCTCAGGTCATTTTGCAAAACTGACCCCGTCCCTGTTCAGCAATGACATTCGTGACTGACGTATTTCATTCCGAGCAATGTCCTCAAGGTGCATCCATGTGGCAGCACATGTCAAACTTAATTCCTTTTTCAAGCTGAAAGACACTGCATTTTATATAAAACACCACATTTTGTTTATCCGTTCCTCCCCTGATGGACACCAGGGTTGCTCCAGCTATGGGCTGCTGTAAACACAAGTGTGCGGGTGTCCGTTTGAGTCCCTGCTTTCGTTTCGTGTGGGTACGAACTGAGCAATGGACTTGCTGGGTCCTGTGCCAATTCTGAATTTTTTATTTTTTTGAGGAATTGCCATAGTGTTTTCCAAAGCAGCTGCACCACTTCACATTCCCATCAACAACACGTGCTAGTCCCCGTTTTTACAACAGTCGCCATCCTAGTGGGTGTGAGGTGCTATCTCATCGTGGCTTTGATTCCCATTCACCTAATAATTAATAAGCTGGAATCTTTTCACGGGCATAGCAGTCCTTTGCATGTCTTCTTTGGAGAAATGTCTATTCGAGGCTTTGCCTGTCTTTAGTTAGTTGGGTTGTTTTTTGTTGTAGGAGCTCCTTATACATTCTGGATAGTCACTCCTTATCGGACATAGAATTTCCAAGCGTTTTCCTCCATTCCATAGGACGCTTTTCACTCTGCTGATTGTGTATTTCGATGCACGGAAGTCTCAAATTTTGACGCAGCCCTGTTCATCTACTTTCATTCTGCTGCCTGTGCCCTGTTCATCTACTTTAATTCTGCTGCCTGTGCTTTCATATCCCAGAAATCTCTGCCAAATCCCAAACCATGAACGTTTCTCCTGTATTTTCTTCTAAGAGTTTTACAGTTTTAACTCTTGCGTTTAGGTGTTTGGTCCATTTTGAGTTAATTTTTATATATGGCGTACGTCAGGGTGCAGCTCCCTTCTCCTGTTGGTGGAAAGTCATTTTTCCCAACACCGTTTGTTGAGAAGACTGCTCTTGCCCTATCTAGTGGTCTTGGCAGCCTCGGTGGCAATCGCTTGACTGTGAATGTGAGGATTTCTTTCTGGGCTCTCCACCCCACTGTTTTCATCTGTTTGTTGGTTTGTCAGCGCTGCGCCGTTTTCAGAGCTACCGCTTAGTTTTGAGATCCGCAAGCCTGAGGCCTCCAGCTTTGTTTTTTTTCAAGATTGTTTTGGCTGCTTGGGGCCCCTGGACATTCCATATAGATTTTAGGATGGGTTTTTTCTATTTCTGCAAAGAGTGTCATTGGAGTTCCGATAAAGATCTCCTTGGCTCTGTGAGAGAATGTAAACTGTGACGCAGGTCGGGTCAAGGAGCCTTTGTGTCGACGTTCGTCGCTGTTCTAGACCTGACGCAGGGACTCGGGGAAGTTCTATCTCGGGAGCTCCCTGTGTCCCCTGGAACTCAGACACTCCCTTCCGAACAGTCTCCTGCGGAATTCGACGATCTTGAGGCTACGCACACCACTCTTGAGAAACTGCACTTTCTGTCACCTCGCTTGTCTAGAAGGGGATTTCCAGACCTCCAGCCACGAGAGAACTGCGAGACCTTTGTGTCAATTTGTCAGCTCAGGCGTGACTGCAGCAAACTGGTAACTCTCTCAGATTCAGTTCTTAGCAGCACACGTGACAAATTTCTATTTATACTCCTTATCACAGAAGGGAAGCTGCCACCCACTGCAAGGTTGCCGAAAGACTCATAAATGGGTGTTGAGTTTTGTCAAATACTTAATTTTTTTTTTTTTTTTGGTACTTACTGAGAGGGTCTATGAGATTTCCCTCATTTAACGTATAAAGGTGGTAAATTGCATTAATTGATTTTCTAGGCTAAACCCCTTGCAACCTCAGGATAAGTCTAGGCTGAGCGACAGACCGTCAGTGTCTGGTTTGTAGGCCGCCAAGTGTGGAGTGGATTTTATACATCGATCCCCCACCCGCACGCTGCTTTGGTATTAAAATTAAATCAGCTTTATAAAATAAGTTGGGGAAAAAAAATAAAATAAATTGGGAATATCCACCCCCCCTTTTTCCCCCTATTTCCTGGATGACTGTATGTGATGCTGGAATGACTGTTCCCTGTAGGTTTAGTGGAACTTGACTCTAAAACTTCCTGGTTCTGATATTTGCTTCGTGGGAAGATTTTCTAAGCCGTTGGTCCTACCCGTTTATTGGTTAAGCCCGTGGTCCTCAAGCTGAGCATCTCCCCAGGGTGCTGCCGGTCGTCAGAGGGTGACGATTTTTCAATGTTAGAGGGACCCGCAGAGCCCTCTGACACCTGTGGGGCTCCGCACACACTCCCGCCTCGGGGCGCTTGGTGCCCCCCGCATCCGACCTCAGGGGGTCCCCGCTGCTGACACATCTGCCCGGAGCTGGCCTGGCCGGGCCGTGGCTGTGCCAACCCGCTCCCACGCTCCGGGAAGCCGTGGGCGGCCAGTGGGCCCCGCAGCCCAAGACTGAGTAGCTGTGGTCGAGAACTCATGTCTGTCTTTCTCTGTATGTGTGTATGTGTATGTTTTTCCCAAAAGGCATATGAGTTGTTAGGACACAATATGAGCTGCTCTCTGCTATCCGTGCCTACCAGCTAGAGCTTTATGAATTTTATTGATCTTTTCAAAGAACCAGCTCTTGATTTTATTGACATTTTATGGCAACTTTCTATTTTCAATTTCTTTGATTTCTGCTCTTCTGTCTGTATTTTCTTCCTTCTACTTCCCTGGGGTTTATTTTGCTCTTCTTTTCTTCTCATTTCTTAAGGTGTAAACTTTGATTATTCAATTGAGAACTCTTTTCCCCCCTCTGATATAACCATTTAGTGCTTTCATTTTACCCCAAAAGCACTGCTTCCGCTGCATCCTACAAATTTCGATATGTTGTATTTTCATTTTCACTTAGCTCAAAATATTTTCTAGTTTCCTTTGAGACTTAATGCCATTATCATCAGAGAGCTCATTTTAAATGATTTCACTTCTCTAAGCTTATTTTTCACCGTGGCGGTGACATTTTGCATCGCCACCAACAGTGAGTGTGCGAGGGTTCTGTTTCCCCACATCCTCACCAACACTTGTTTACTGCTTGTACTACGCTCATCCTATTGGTGTGAAGCTGTGTCTCGTGGTGCTTCTGACTCACAGTCACCTCATGACTATGGAGGTTGAGCATCTTCTTGCGTGCATATGGGCCATTTGTGCCTATTTTTCGGAGAAATGTGTATGCGAGTCCTTTGCCCATATTTCAATTGAGTTGTCTTTTTGGTGTGGTATTGTGGGAGTCATTTACATATTCTAGATGTTAAATATCTAGATACACGATTTGCAAACATTTTCTCCCGTTCTTTTTTTTTTTTTCTCCCGTTCTATGGGTCCTCTGATATGTAAAAAATTTTTAATTTTGATGAAGTACAATGTGTCTCTTTGTTCTTTTGCTGATCATCCTGTTGTTGCCATATGTGAGAGTCCAGCATCAAATTCAAGTCCACGGTGATCCACCCCAGTGCGTCTATTAGTTTTAGCTCTTATATTCAGGATCCATTTGGGGGTATTGTTATTTTTTTTCTTTTTTAGCAAAATTTCACGTTTTATTCATGTTGTTGCAAAAATAGATGACCTGCAATTTAAAATCTTTCAGTGTTGTCTCTTGCCCTTAGAACCTTGTATAACTGGGCACCTGGGTGGCTCAGTGGTTGAGCATCTGCCTTCAGCTCAGGTTGAGGTATTATTTATATCTGGTGTCAGGTGGGGGCCAGATTCATTCTGTTCAGTGTGGAAACCCAGCTTTGCCGGCGCCACCTATTGAAGAGACTACTGTCCTCGGTGAGCAGGCTCGGCTCTGGGTAAGCAGCCGTGGAGGCAAGTGTAGGTTATACCTGGACCGGCTGCCGCTCCCTCGGTCCCCTGGACTCACTAGTCTTGTGCAAGGCCGCACTGGTGCGCTCACGGGAGTTTTGGGATAGATTTTGGAATCAAGAGTCCTCTAACTTTGTTCTTTTCCAAGGTCGTTTTGGCCTTTCAGGGTCTACTGCAATACCACACGGGTGTGAGGCTCACCCTCTTCGTTGCCGCAAAGAAGACCGTTGGGATTTCGGGGTGAATTGCGCGGACTCTGCAGGTCACATCGAGTACTATTGACGTAATAACAAAATCACGCCTTCCTTCTTACAAACGGGATGCGTTTCTCTTTATTTAGATTTACTTCATTTCAGCGGTGCTGGTGGTTTTCAGCCTACAGATGGTTTGCTGCCTTGGTTAGGCTTACTGCTAAGCATTTTATTCTTTTAGATGCTACTGCAAACGCAGGTACTTCCTTAATTTCATTTTCAGATTTTTCACTGCACGTCTACAGAGATGCAACTGATTTTTGTATGTTGGTCGTACACCTTGCAGCTGTGCTAAATTTCTTTATTAGCTTTAGTAGCTATTTTGTGGCTTCTTCGGGATTTTCTATGCACAGGATTATGCTGTCTGCAAATAGGGATGGTTTAACTTCTTCCTTTCGAGTTGGGATGTCTTTTATTTCCTCTTCTGTTCTAATTGCTTTGGTTAGAGCTTCCAGATAATGTTAAATTGCAGGATTGAAAGCGAGTGTCTGTCTTGTTCCTAGTCTCAGTGGTAAAATTTTTGATCTTTCACCACTGAGTATAATATTAGCACACGTTTCTCATGAATGATTTTTATCACGTTGAGCAACTTCCCTTCTGTCCCTAGTTTTCTGAATGTTTTTGTCCTAAAAGAGTGTTGGATTTTTTCAAATGCCTCTTTGCATTCATTTAAATGATCATATGGCTTATTCCCTACGTTCTAGTGATGTAGTCTATTATACTAACTGATTTTCTTATGATGAACCACACTTGCATTCCTGGAATAAATCCTACTTGGTGATGGTGTATAATCCTTTTATCTTGCCCTTGGATTTGGTTTGCTAGTATTTTTTTGAGGATTTTTTAAATCAATATGCATTAGGTATATTGGCCTGCAGTTCTTTTCTTGTGATGTCTTCATCCTGCTTTGGTATCAAAGTAATGCCAGTTCATTGAATAAGTTAGCAAGTGTGCCCTCCTTTTTTATTTTCTGGGAGAGTTTGAGAAGAAATGGTGCAATTTTTCTTTAAATGTTTGGTATAATTTTCCAGGGAAGCCATCTGGCCCTGGACTTTTCTTTGTTGAAAGATATCTGATTACTGATTCAATCTCTACTTGTTACAGGTCTGTTCAGATTTTCCACCTCACATTGAATCTGTTTAGGTGATTTGTGTGTCCCAGGAATTCACCCATCTCACTTAGGTAACGCACTTTGTTAGCAGAGGTTCATTTATGGTTGTCTCTCTGTAATCCTTTGCATTTCTGTAAAGTCAACGGTGTCCCACTTTCCTTTCTGACTTTAGTTGTTTGCACCTTCTCTCTTTTGCCTTTTTCAGTCGAGGTTTGTCAATTTTGTTGATCTTTTCAAAAGAAGGTTTTAGTTTCGTTGATTTCATTGTTTTTCTAGTCTCCAGTTGACTTATCTCCTCTCTTTTATTATTTCCTTTCTTCTGCTAGCTTTGGGCTTACTTTTCCTTTTCTGGTGCCTCACCGTGTAAAGTTGGCTTATTGACAGGAGATCATTCTTCTTTGTAATTTATTAATTTGTTAATTTTTAACTTGAAGTATCATTGACATATAGTATTATAGTAGTTTCAGGGGTACACAGTGATCTGACATTTTATACGTTAGAAAATGCTCCGTACAATCAGTGGAGTTACCATCTGTGACCGTACAAAGTTATTACACTATTATTGACTATTATTTATGCCGTGCTGTTCATCCCTGTGACTTACTCATTTGGCAACTGGAAGATCGTATCTTTTAGTCCCTTTCACCGACTTCATCCCTCTCAACACCGCTCTCCCTTCTGACAACCACTAGTTTGTTCTCTATATTTATGAGTCTATTTTGTTTTGATTTTTAGATTCCACATGTAAGCGAAATCATGTGGTATTTGTCTGACTTATTTCAATTACCATAATGCCCTTTAGGTCCATCCATGTTATCATAAATGGCAAGGTTTTATTCTTTTTTCTTTTTTTTTACAGTTGAATAATCTTCCAGTGTGTGTGTGTACACATCTACGTCCATTCACTCACTGATGGACACTTCTGTGTCTTGGTTATTGCAAACATTACTGCAGTAAATCCAGGGATGAATATATATTTTCAAATTAATGTTTTCGTTTACTTCAGATAAACACTCAGAAGTATAATGACTGGATCATAGGGTATTTCTATTTTTAATTTTTTGAGGAACCACCATACTGTTTTCCAGAGTAGCTGCACTAATTTGCATTCCCAGCGACAGTGCATGAGAATTCCTTTTTTCCACATCGTCACCAACACTTGCTATTTCTTGTCTTTTTGATTTTAGCCCCGCAAGGTGATATCTCATTGCGGAGCTTTTAAATTTTTTATTTATATTCCAGTTGGCTAATACGTAGAGTAATATTAGTTTCAGGCATACAATGTGGTGACTCAGCACCTCCGTGCAACACCCACTGCTCCTCCCGGCAACCGCACTCCTTAAGGCCCATCACCTGGTCCCCTTACGCCCCACCCACCTCCCCTCTGGTAACTGTGTTCTCTATAGTTAAGAGTCTGTTTCTTGGTTTGCCTCTCTTTCTTTCTTTTTCCCTTTTCTTGTTTGTTTTGTTTCTTATATTCTATATATGAGTGAAATCATATGGTGGATGTGTTTCTCTGACTTATTTCTCTTGGCATGGTACTCTCTAGCTCCGTGCACATTGTCGCAAATGGCAAGGCTTCATTCCTTTTGTTGCCTGAGTAATATTCCATCGTACCTGTTACCACATCTTCTTTATCTAGTCCTTGGCCAGTGGACACCTGGGCTGCTTCCATATCTTGGTTATCACTGATAATGCCGCTATGACCAGCAGGGCACGTGCATCCCTTTAAATTCGTACTTTTCGATTCTTTGGGCAAATCCCTAGTAGTGCAGTTGCTGGGTCATAGGCAGCTCTATTTCTAACTTCCTGAGGCTCCTCCACACTGTTCCCCGCAGTTGCTGCACCGGCTTGCGTTCCCACCAGCGGCGCACGAGGGCTCCCCTTTCTCCACATCCTTCCCAGCACCTATTGTTTCTTTTGTTGTTGATTTTAGCCGTCGTGACAGATGTGAGGTCGTATGTCACTGTGGTTTTGATTACTATTTCCCTCATGATGAGTGATGTGGAGCATCTTTTCACGCGTCTGTTGGCCGTCTCGATGTCGTCTTTGGAGAAATGTCTATTCATGTCTCGGCCCATTTTTTAATTGGATTATTTGTTTTTTGGGTGTTGAGTTCTATAAGTTCTTTGTATATTTTGGATACTAACCCTTTATCAATGGTTTTGATTTGTATTTCTCTGAGGTCTTCTTTTTAAAATATAGGCATTTACAATTATGAATTTCACTCTGGATGCTGCTTTTACTACATCCTGTGGGTTTTGGTGTGTTGTGGTTTTTTTTTTTGTTTGTTTTTTGTTTTTTTTTGGTTTATCTCTTAGGTACTTCTTCATTTCATCTTTGATTTCTTCTTTGGCCCATTGGTTGTTAAAGACTGTGTTGTTTCCTGCATATTTGTGAATTTTCCAGTTTTCCTTTCATTATTGTTTCCAGCTTCATTTCATAGTCATCAAAAAAGATACTTTGCATGATTTCAGTTGTTCTATTTATTGAGAATTGTTTTGTGCTCTAATGTATGCTTTAGCCTGAAGCATGTTCTGCGTGCACTGGAGAAACGTGTGTACTCTGCCATTGTTGGGCGGAGTGTTCTGCACGTGTCTGTTGCTACAGTTAAAATGTTGCTTGTGTCCTCCTCTCTTCTTTAGTGGCCTGTCTGCATTCTCTATCCATTATTTTTATCCATTATTTTTAAAAAAGATTTTATTTAATTATTTGAGAGATAGAGCAAGAGAGAGTGAGAGAGATCACCAGTGGGGTGAGGGGCAGAGGGAGAAGCTGACTCCCTGCTGAGCAGAGAACCCCACACAGGGCTCCATCCCAGGACCCCGGGATCATGACCTGAGCTGAAGGCAGAGGTTTAACTGACTGAGCCCCCCAGGTGAACCTATCTATCCATTATTGCATTTTACTGTGTAACTACTTATCTCTCCCCCTTCTATCAGTGCTTGCTCTGTATCTTTTGGTTCTCTGTTATTTGGTGCATATATTAACATATAACACCTTTCTCTCTCTCATTTAACAGTTTTAAATTTATTTTAAAAAATTTTAAACATGTAAACATTTTTATATTTTTTTACTTTTATTTATTAAGTAATCTCTGTACCCAACATGGGGCTTGAACTCATGACCCCGAGATCAAGAGTCACATGCTGCACTAACTGAGCCAGCCAGGACCCGCAGTGGCCTTTTATTTTAAAGTCTATTTTGTCAGATACTAGTATACCCACCCAGGTCCCTTTGGGCTTCTATTTCGTGGAATATCTTTTCAGTTTTCTCACTTTCAATCTGTGTCTTTGGATCTCGAGTGAGTCTCTTGTAAACATCATATAGTTGGATCATGGTTGTTGTTCTTTTTTCTTGCCTTAATTTTAATCCATTTTACTTGTGTCTGCCTTTTGATTGGAAGTTTAGAGTGCTGATAAGAGAGAACTTCTGCCATTTTGCTCTTTTCATGTGTCTTACATCCTTTTGTGTCCCTTATTTCCTCCATTACTGCCTTCTTTCATGTTCAGTTGATTTTTTTTAAAAAATAATGAACCATTTGATTGTCTTTTCATTTCCTTTTGTGTATATATTTTTAAAGATATTTTCTTTTGGTTACCATAGAGACTATGTTTAACATCCTAAATTTAAAAACAATTTATGAGTTGTTACCAATTCATATTCTAAAGCACACAAAACTGCTCCTGGACAATTCCGCCCTCTCCTGTTTATATTCTTATCATGAGTTATATCTTTATACATAAGTGTCCAATAATATAGATTCATACATTTTTTTAAAAAATCCTATAGGAAGAAAAAGTAGAAATACAAACCAGAATACAATTTGCTCACTTTTACACGTGTATTTACCTTTACACGTGTATTTACACGTGAGTCTCACCCAGCTATGAGCTGCTGTCTTCTGTGCTTCCATTTCTAGGGCAAGTCTAGAGGTCGTAGACTTCCTCAGATTTTATTTTTCTGGGACTGTCTTATTTCTCCTTCATTTTTAATAGACAGCTTTGCCAGATATAGGAGTCTCTTCTGACAGTTTCCTTTAGCTCTTTAAATATGTCAGCCCACTGTCGTTTGGCTGCCAAGGTTCTGGTGAGAAATGGGCCGTTGATCTCAGGAGGATTCCTTACACACGATGAATCACTTCCCTCTGTCGATGTTCTCTCCTTGTCATTGTCTTTCCACAGTTTAATTATAATGAATCTCATGTAGGTCTCTTTGAGTTTAACCTAATTGGAGCTTGTTGAACATCCTGGATTTGGAGGTTTATAGGTTTTTAAAAAAGAAAATTTGGGACTTTTTTTTTATCATTATGTCTTCAAATATTCCTCTTGCCCCTCTCCGTATTTCTCTCCTTCTGGGACTTCTATGTGGATATACATATAGAATATACACAAATACATATGTTGGTTGTTTCACCAAGTCCCTTGGGCTCTGCTCTTTTTTTTTTTCCCCACTCTTTTTTCTTTCTGCTTCTTCAGACTCAATATTTTTTTTATTGTCCTATTTTTGTTTGCTGATTCTTCTGCATGCCTAAACTACTGTTGAAACTCTCAAGTGGATTTTTAATTTTGTTTATTGTATTCTGTTCCAGAATTTCTTTCTGGTTCTTTTTTTTTTTCTTTTTTTGTTTCTACCTCTTTATTGATATTCTTGTCTTGTTTGTACATGATTCTCCTGATTTTCTTTGGCTCTTTGTCTCTGTTTTCCTTTAGGTCACTGAGGATGTTTAAAACTGTTATTTTAAAGTTTTTTTTTTTTCTAATAAGTCTGAAGTCTGGACTTCCACAAGATGATTTATGTCCATTACTTTGTCCCTTTGAATGGGCCATGGTCTCCTATTTGTTTGTGTGCCTTTTGTTGCTGCTGCTGAGGATGACATTTGAATAGTATAAAGTGGTTACTCTGGAAATCACACCCTCACTTGCTGTTGTTTTGGTTGTTGAAGATTATAGAAGTTGATTTGAGACTTTCCCAAACTGGCATTTAAAGACATTGTATTCCCTATTGATGTGCTCTCTGATCCTCAGCTTATGTCCAGCTAGCGTCTTGATGAGATTTTCTATAATGCTGGGAATTAAGACAAGAAACAAACAAAAACAGAGAAGAAAAAAAAAGAGTTGGCAGAGACAAAGACGGAGGGAGAGACACAGATAGAAGAAACAGGGAGGGACACAGAGAGGTAGAAGGTCAGAGAGATACACAGGGAGACAGAAAGGCAGAGACAGAGATAGAGGGAGCAGTCACAGAGATACAGTGAGAGCGAGCATGGCCTCTCCCAATCTTTGCAAATTGTGCTGTGCCAGGCCCCTCCTTTAACTGTTAGCTAGGCTTGCACTGAATAAGCCCCAAGGGAAGCTTTAGGGGTTTCTTGGGTTTTTCTGAGCATGATTTGTGCCTGGGCATGTGTTTTGCTTTCTAAATTTCCCAGTATACACAGGTGCTCCTGCGTGTCCTAGTTTCCCTAAGACACCCTCCCAACTTATGCCTTAAGCAGTTTGTTATATATCTTACTGCAAAGTTTTGCTTCGGGAGTCTGAGGGTTATTGGTTTGGATTGTGGTTTTGTTTTTAAAGATTTTATTTATTTATTAAGGAGAGACACACATAGAGAGAGAGGCAGAGACACAGGCAGAGGGAGAAGGAGGCCCCATGCAGGGACCCTGATCCAGATTTGGTTCCAGAACCCCAGGGTCACGCCCCGAGCTGAAGGCAGATGCTAACCACTGAGCCACCCAGGTGTCCCAAGGCTTGTGTTGTTTTCATGCAATTCTCGTCACTTTTCTAGCCTGTGTTCCAAGTTAGGTGAAACTGCCTTGTGTGCCTTGCATTGGTCCTTCAGGTAGGCCCCAGATGGGTGAAACAGACCTACACGATCATTTGCTAATAAGGTCTGTTCTGCTCCCTCCAGTACCAGGGAGATGATTCCACAATGGTAACACGGGCTGCTGCTTTAAAACTGCCACCGTGTTAAGGTACTTGCTGACTTAGGACAGCCGCTGTGCCAGGTGGGAGTGGGACCAGGACAAGGAAAATCACCACAAAGCTTTCTTGCCATTTGAAGTGCCTTTTTCTTGATACAGTGCTCACATAGTTGCTATCAACCTTTACTATTTTCCAGAGTTCTCAGGAAATTGATTCTTACAGTTTCTGCTGGTTTTTCAATATTTCACTAGGGGGATAAGAACTTGGAGCCACCAACTCCACCACTTTCTGATGTTACTTTCAAGCTTTATTTTGTTAGAATTCTCATAGCCTACTTTTTCTATCCATTTACCTTGAACTGTCTATGTCACTATATTTGAAGTATTTCTTTGCAGCTTATATTTAGGTCATTTCCCCATATATTCTGACAGTCTCTGTCTTTTAAGTGGTGTGTTTAGACAACTTATATTTAATGTAATTATTGATATGCTTAGATTGAGATCCATGATTTTATTAGTTGTTTTCTTATCCCCTCTGGTTTTTATTCCTCTGTTTCCCCATGTCTGCTTTATTTTTTGTTATTTGAATAGTTTAAATACTTATTCTGATTTTTATTTTATCTCTCTGTATAGTTTTTTAAAGGAATGTTATAGGGACTAGAATATGCATAAATATTCACAGTCACAAGTTTTACTGCTTCAAATGGGACACACATAGAGCCCCTCAGCATCCCCTCTTTAAGCTGCACTTGTCACCTATAGTATATCTACATACACTAGAAAACCAATCAATGTTGTAGTTTTTGCTTTCATCTGCCAAGCATATTTTCAAGAGCTGGAGAACAATGGTCTCTGTATTTACTCAGATGTTTTAAGGTTCTTTCTGGTATCATTCCCTTCTGTCTGAAGAATACCCGTTAGCAGTTCTTTTGAAGCTGGCCTGTTGGCAGGGGATTCTCTTTGTTTTGCTTCATCGTCTTTATTTCATCTAAATTCTTGGAGGATATTTTTCACTGGATATATGGTTCCAAGTTAACAGCCCTTTCTCTCCAGCGCTTAAAAAGTGTGTCACTTCCTTCTGGCCTCTGTGGTTTCTTATGTGAAATCTGCAGTCATCTGGGTCCTTGTTCCCCTATAAATACCCTGTCATTTTACTCTCATTGCTTTCAAAGTTTGTTCTTAGCCATTAGTTTTCATCTGTGTAATTATGATGTGTTTGATGTGCATTTCTTTAAGTTTATCACATTTGGGGTTTATAGAGTTTCTTAAAACTGAAAAGACACTGAGGTTTATGTCCTTTGTCAAATGCGGGAATTTTACAGTCATCATCCTTTGAGTGCTTTTTTCTGCACCTTGTTCTTTCTTCTGTCCTTCTGGGACTCTGGTGGCATGGATGTTAGACATTCTGATGTGATCCTACAGGTCCCTGAAACCATCTACTTCTTCTTTTTTTAATCTTTACTCTCTATTGTGCAGGTTGGAGATTTTCTATTAATGCTTCTTCAAGCTGTCTCTTTCCTCTCTCATCTCTGTTCTGCTATCCACTGAGTTTTAAATTTTTCCATGATTGTATCTTTCATTTATGAAGTTTCCATTTAGTTTTTACTTATATTTTCTTTTTCTTTGCTGTGACTTTCTATCTTTCCACTCATTTCAAGAGCTTTCGCCTTCATTTCTTGGAACATTTTTATAATGGCTGACTTAAAATCTCAGATAAGTCCAACATCTGTGTCATTTTGGCATTATTGTCTATGGATTGTCTTTTCCCATGCAATTTGAGATTTTACCATTTCTTCTTATGTCAAGCAATTCTGGATTGTATCCTGAACAATTTGAATATTCTATAATGGGACTCTAGGTTTTGTTTAATCCTATGGAAATTGTACATATGGAACTGTGAATATGTAATATATCTCATGGATATATTTAAGGTCATATGCATGCATACTTCAGAGGTGAATCCAGATGTTCTTAAACAACTGCGTGGATCCACTTTCCTGAGATTCTCCTTTTCCACAATTTCCCTGGCACTTTTCAAATTTCTCAGAACTCCCCATTTCAACCTTCCAACCAGAAAAGGTGGGTTTTAATTGTCTTCCTCTGCTGTATACTTCATGCAACTAATCATGTGTCCAGAGAAGAACGAGAAAAAGCAATAATGTTTCTTTTTTTTAATTTTTTAAAAATTTATTCATGATAGACATAGAGAGAGAGAGAGAGAGAGAGGCAGAGACACAGGAGGAGGGAGAAGCAGGCTCCATGCAGGGAGCCTGACGTGGGACTTGATCCTGGGACTCCAGGATCGTGCCCTGGGCCAAAGGCAGGCGCTAAACTGCTGAGCCACCTAGGGATCCCAATAATGTTTCATTTTGTCTATCACACCATCTTCAAATGGAGAGGAAGTTTCTGCTTGCTGGGTTAAGCTCCTGTGGGTGGGCCCTGATTGTTCCACTGCTACCACCCCAGAATTGCTTCGAGATTGAGATGTGAGTAAATAGATAAAAAAAATAGGAGATTTCTGAGCATTAGGAAACCCTTTTTCATTACTCACATCAGAGTTAGGCAGCTTCATCTGGAGACTTCTCTATCTGCGTTCTCCCTTCTGGATTGTAGGCCACACAGAGTTCAGGCTGGGCAACACTGAAAGAAAACAATGGTAAAGTCACCACTAGTTTGGGGATAATTCAAATTCTGCTCTTCTCAGTTTGCCTGCTACTGTTTGCAGGGACTTCATTTCACTGCTCCTCGCATTATACTGTTGTTTTTAAATAGCTGCATTTAGTGGGAGAGACAAGGTGGAGCATATTCCATTAGAACAAGGTACACAAAAAAAAAAAAAAAAAAAAAAAGAACAAGGTACACCATGCCCTTTACTTTTCAGATTCCAATTACAGTCACTATTTTACTATGTCACGTAAAAATGCAGAAACCTTGCAATTAGTCTGTATTTCTTGCACCCCACATCCTTTATGTTACAGCTCTTAGATATATTTTATCCGCATATATAATGAACTCCAAAGGTACTGTTACGGTATTTGCTTTAAATAGTCACTTGTAGTATATAGAAATTTGAGGCAAATAGAGCAAAAAAAAGACTTGTATTTAGCCAGCTATTTGCCCTTTCTTATACTCTTTATTCATTTCTGACAATGCAAATCTGATACCAACTCCTTTTGTCGTGGAGAACTGGCTTTCTCATTTCTTAGAGTGTTAGTTTTCTGGTGGCAAATTCATTTCTGTTATATGAGAAGGTATTTTGCCTTGATTCTTTTCTTAGGATTTATTATTTTTTTTAGAGTAGTTTCAGGTTTACAATAAAATTGAGAGGAAGGTACAGAGATTTCCCATACACTCTGTGTCCCCACACATGCACAGACTCCAGCACTCCGCGTCACTGCCAGAATGCTACATTTTTTTTACCAGGGATAAAGCCACATTGGCACATCATAACCATCCAGAGTCCATAGCTTACCTAAGGGCCCACTCGTGATGCTGTAAATCCAATGGGTTTGGACAAACGTATGACAAACCCATCACTATATCATACAGAGTAGTTTTATTGCTTTAAAAATCCTCTGTACTTTGAATAATTATCCCTCCCCACTTCCACCGCAGGCAACCAGTGATCTTTTCACTGTCCTCATAGTTTCACCTTTTCCAGAATGTCATATAATTCAAATCATACAGTATATAACCTTCTCAGATACTCTTCTTTCACTTAGTAATATGCGTTTAAGGTTCCCCCGTGTCTTTCCATAGCTAAATAGCTCATTTTTTTGGTGCTGAAAAATATTTCAATGTCTAGATGCACCATAGTTTATTTATGCATTCACTTATTAAAGGGCATCTTGGTTGCTTCCAGGTGTTGGCAATTATAAATGAAGCTGCAATTAACATCTGGGTACAGGTTTCCATGTGGACATAAGTTTTTATGTCCTTTGAATAAGTACAAAGGAGCATGATTGCTGGCTTGTTTGGCGGGGATATATGTTTAGTTTTATAAGAAACTGCCAAAGGTCCCAAAGTGGCTGGGCCATTCTGTATTACCATCACCAATGTATGAGAGTTTCTATTGTTCCACATCCTTGCTGACATTTGGTGTTGTCAAGTGCTCCAGATTTGGGTCATTCCAGTAGGTACCTAGTGGTATCTCATTGCTGTTTTAATTTTCATTTCCTTGACGACATAAGATGTGGAGCATATTTTCATACCCTTATTTGCCATCTGTACATATGCTTTGGTGAGGTTTCTGTTCAGGTCTTTGACTGATTTTTAATTGGATCACTTGTTTTCTTACTGTTAAGTTTTAAGAGTTCCTTTGGTATATTTTTTTGATGATAGTCCTTTATCAAATATGTCTTTTGCAAATATTTTTTCCCAGTTATGGAATGTCTCCTAATTATTTTGATATTGTCCTTTGCAGAGAGGAAGTTTTAAATTTTAACAGTTTATCAACTATTTCTTTGGTGGATCATCTCTTTGGTGTTGTGTCTAAAAAGGCAAGACCATACCCAAGGTCATGTAGGTTTTCTTCTATGTTATCTCCTAAGAATTTTATGGTTTGTGCTTTACATTTAGATCTATGATCCATGTCATTATTTGTAGTGAATAATGTAAGATCTGTATCTAGATTCATTTTTTTAGAATTATTGTGTAGATATTCACAGAATAACTTGCTGGTGTTTCCACTCGTACTGCATTTAATCTATAGGTCAAGTTGGGGAAAACTGACATCTTGGCAATATTGGGTTTTCCTACCCATAAACATGGAATATGTATCCATTTAATTAGTTCTTCTTTAATTTCATTCATCAGAGTTTTTTTGTTTGTTTTGTTTCGTTTTCCTCATATAGATCTTGTATGTATTTTGTTCAATGTATATCTAAGCATTTCATTTTGGGGAGTGCTAGTGTAAATGGTGTTGCATTTTGTTTTTGTTTTTTTTTTAAGGATTTTTATTTATTCATTCATGAGACACACACAGAGAGAGGCAGAGACACAGGCAGAGGGAGAAGCAGGCTCCATGCAGGGAGCCTGACATGGGATTCGATCTCGGGACTCCAGGATCATGCCCTGAGCCTAAGGCAGATGCTCAACCACTGAGCCACCCAGGCATCCCTAGTGTTGTGTTTTTAATTTCAGTTTCTACTTGTTCATACAGGAAGGCAATTGACTTGTATGTTAATCATGTATGCTGCAACCTTGCTAAAACCCTTTATTAGTTTCAGGTTTTTTATTGTTGATTCTTTCGATTTTCTACATAGATGATCATGTCATCTGCAAACAAACACAATTTTATAACTTCCCTCCCAATCTGCATATGCTTTATTTCATTTTCTTGCCTTATTGCATTAGCTAGGACCTCCGGCATGATGTTGAAAAGGAATGGATCAAGTTGAGAAGGTTCCCCTTTGTTCTTAGTTTACTGAGAATTTTTTTTTTATCATGAATAGGTATTGGATTTTGCGAATTCTTTTCCTGCACTTCGTGATATGCTCATGTGAGTTTTCTTTTTTTTTTTTTTCTTTTTTTTTTTTTTGCCTGTGTATTGATGGATTATATCATTGGATTTTTGGATGTTGAGCCAGGTTTGCATACCTGGGATAAATCCTACATGGTCATGATATATATTTCTTTTTGCATATTTTTGAAATTCAATTTTTTAACATTTTGTTGAGAATTTTTACATGATATATGTATCATATATTAATAAGCCCATCAAATGTAGTCTTCATGTCTATTATGGTGTGTGTGTGTGTGTGTGTGTGTGTGTGTGTTTTATTTTTTAATCTCTAGCACTTCTTTTTTGGTTCTTAGGATTTCCATCTCTCTATTTACATTGCCCATCTGTTCTTGCAGGCTGTCTACTTTATCCATTAGAATGCTTAGCACATTAATCATAGTTGTTTTAAATTCCCTTCCTGATAATTCTAATATCCCTGCCATGTCTGGTTCTGATGTTTGCTGTGCCTCTGTGGGTTTTTTTTTTTTTTTTTTTTTTGGATTTTGATATGCCTTGTAATTTTTTATTGAAAACTGGACATGATGTACTGGGTAAAAGGAACTGCTTTAAAGAAACCTGTAGTGATGTGGTAGTGAGGTGTGTGGGGGGAGAAGGGTTTCACAGCCTTGTGATTAGAGCTCGGTCTTTTAGTGATCGTGTGCCCCTGGATGTGACCTACACAAGTGCTTCTCTAGGATGGCTAGAGTGAATGGACTTGGCTATTTCCCTTCCTTCGGTCACTTAGGCCTTGATAAAACCCTGGCAGGTTAGGCTCTGGTTAGCTAGTTTCGTGAGGAAAACCTTGTTCAGAGCAGGGTACTCAGGTTCCTTTATTCCCCCTCCTGCTGGAAGCATTTTTCTCTGATACTTACTGTGAGAACTTGGTTGAACTCCTGGAGGTAAAACTCACAATATTGTTGTCTCCCTCCCCAGTCCTCCCCCACCTATGATGGGGGTCCCTCCCTCTGGGGTGCAGCTCTCAGAGTTGTCCATACTGAGCTGTACGCACTTCATCACGGTGCAGGTTTCCTGCCCTGGTTCGGGTTCCCGAGGTGGTTTCTGCTTGTGAGTCTCTGTTCTGGTAAGTTGTTATTCTCTGCATCCTGTGTCTGTCTCTCCAGTCTTGGGGGCAGTGGTTTGTCCCGCTTCCCCCACCCCCAGTGGATCCACGAAGAGCTGTTAATTTTTCAGTCTGCTCAGCTTTTTACTTGCTGTTAGGAGAGTGGTGAATTGGAAGTGGAACTGGAAGCTGGAATTTCCCAGCTGCCTTTTTACAAAAATAGATCCAATTTTGCCTTGAAAGATATTTTCACTGGAGAGAACTCTGGGTTGACAGCTTTTTCCTTTCGGCACTCTTCCTGGCCCCATTCATATCCATGAAACGTCAGCCACTAATTGAATTGTGATTCCCCATATTTAACATGTTGGATTTCTCTTGTCATTTGAAGATTTAGTCTTCGTGTTTGGCTTCAGCCATTTGACGATGCCTCAGCACAGCCTTGTTTGTGCCTTGGTACTTACCGAGCATCTTGAATCTGTAAACTTATGTTTTTTATAGATGGGAAATTTCAGCCGTATCTCCTCAATACTTGTTCTGTCCCGTTACTCAGTTATGCGTGCATAAGACCGTTTGATGCCACCTACTAGAGCCTTTGGGCTTCAATCTTCTTACTTTTTTAAACCAACTTTCATGCTTTGTTTTTCCCACTATGCTTTTTTTGTATTTACTGATCTTTAGGATCACTTATTCTTTCTTCTGTCATCTCCATTTGGCTATTAAGTCTGTCTAGAGAAGTCTTTATTCCAGACATTAGGTTTTTTCAGTTCTAGAAATTTTCTCTTTTTTTGTTATTTCTATTTTCCTGTGAACATATTCTACTTCACTGAGGGTAGTTATAAAAAGCCATTTTAAAATCTTGGTCTGTTAGTTCCAGCACCTGAATTATTTCAGGTTTCATATCAGTGAATTTTCTTTTCTCTGGAGGATGAATTTCATTCCCCTGGGTGTTTGTTTGTAAGGTAATTTTGGAAATTCTGGAAATTCAAAATATTAAGCCGTGCTGCCTTAGGATTCTGTGAATTTTCTCTGGGGAGTACTGTTTCTTGGTTTCAACAGGCAGTCATCCTGTTGGGCTGTTAACCAGTCTTTGTTCAGATTTTCTCTCTTTAGCAAATATTCTTAGAGTCTGCCCCACACATGTGTAGTTCAGAGACAGACAGACAGGGTGTGAGGATCCCCTCTCTGAATTCCCCTTCTGAGACTCTCTCTCTCTCTCTCATGGTTCCCCTGGATCCTTGTCTGGCGCTCCGAGCCATAAGGAGTGGGGTTTCCCACCAGCACCTCGGGGGCTGTGCACCTGCTCATCGCACTGGTCTCTGAAAAGCCTGCAGAAACAGCACCGACTCGCACAATGTCCTCTGGTGTGGACGTCCCCACACTGCGTGCTTCTCAGCCCTGGCCCCCCACGCAGGCGCGTTTGCAGATCTCTGAAGGCTGCAGCGTTCCTGTGAGAGTGTTGGATCTTATTAGTCATTCTCAGAAACAGGACCTCCTAATCTCATAAAGATGCTTTGCAATTTTTGTCACAGAAGCAATTCACCTTTATCTACAAAACTTCTAAAGATGTTCTATATTCTTAGATCCTGCAGGAAGGGGGGCAGCACACTCATGCATGCTTTCTCTCTTTCCTCTCTTTCCATGTTTTCTGCTTGATCGCTGTTGCTAGTATACAGGCATGCTTTTGAATTTTAAAGGTTGATTTACATGCAGCTACTTTCCCTCCAAAATTTATTTTAATCATTTCAATTTGATTTTTTTCATTTCTAGAGGGGAAATTGTAAACTCTGCAAATGATTGTATCTTTTATTATTTTTAGTTCCCCTCTTACTGGAATAGCCTATCTTTTTGCTTTTTACCCTTCACTGGCATCTGGGCAATGCCTCTACTCCTGGTCACGTATTCTCTCTGAGGGTCACGTCTGACCTGCCAAAGGAAGGGCTGATAGTTTGAAGGACGCCATCCAGGACAGATGAATTGAGACCCATTTTTTCTTTCCAATTTGACTCATTAGTTCAGCCAAAATGGCCAAAAAGAACATGCCCAAATACAAAGCCTTGGAAGATTTTAGGTAAAATTAGTAAAGGCTTTGTTAGACACACCTACTGAAAATAGAAGAGGTGGAATTAATTTCTAGTGTTAGATTTTGGTTTTGTTAAGGACAAAGTGGAGCAATGTCTTATTTTTACGTTCTTTAGTCTAAGTACAATGGAAATAATCTATCTTTCTTGGATGAAGCTGCAAAGTAAAGCAGAGAACTAAAGAAATCACAGAGACAATTCATATCAAAATTTGCCCTTGGAATATCCAGATAATTGAGTGCATTGTGCAGGTTTCATTTGGTTGAATTACCTGAAAAGTTGTTTGATCCTCCATTTCACCTTTATAAATAAAACCATGGTCTAGGGAAGGAAAATTGGGTCCTTGCATTTCTGGAAAAAAAAATTAAGCATCATTAAAAAACAATAAAATAAATAAATAAATAAATTTAAAGAAACAATAAATACTAAAAATATATGAAGAGGTAATTCACAGAAGAAATATAGATAACCAGTATGCTTATAGAATTAAAAATATAACTTACTAGTAGTGTGGGAAATAAAAATTAAAGGAAGGGTTAGCATGAATTTCTTTAAGCTACTAGATTAGCAAGAATTTCTAATAAATTCTGATAAATTCCAATGTCAATAAGCCTGGGGTAGGATACATGTTCATTATTGTTTGATACTGGGGGGCAATAAGTCTGCTCCCCCCGTGTGGGGGGTATGGCTCCTAGCAAACATCCTCAACTCCACGTCCCTCCCGAGTCCATGCCCCCCACGCATGACTTGGTGGCACGTCTGAGTGTAGGCCGCTCGTGGGATGTTGAGAAGCGCAAGCAGGACCTTGAGAGGTGTGTGGTTGGAGATGTTCTCTCTCTGTCTCCTTCCCTGTACGTGGGGAGCCGGGGCCACCCCGCTGGACGGCATCACACACGTGAGCAGAGCAGAGTGGCCCCGACCCCCAGCCAAGGCCGCCCACGGGCAGGTGACTCACGGGTGAGCCAGCCGCCCAGATCCGTGAGCAGGAGAAGCAGGGTCTGTGGTCATTTGTTGCCTGGCACTACTTGGGAAGAAGGCAACTGAACCAAAAGGCAGTACGCTACTCCAGCAAGACTTTTTATTTTTATTTTTTTTTAAGATTTTACATATTTATTCATGAGAGACACACACAGAGAGAGAGAGAGAGAGAGAGAGAGGCAGAGACACAGGCAGAGGGAGAAGCAGGCTCCATGCAGGGAGCCCGACGTGGGACTCGATCCCAGGTCTCCAGGATCAGGCCCTGGGCCAAAGGTGGCACTAAGCTGCTGAGCCACCCGGGCTGCTCCTCCAGCAAGACTTTTTAAATGCACAACCTTGGCAGTCATATTTGAAGGAAAAGGCAGAAATGCAGATGAACTGACAGGCTTGCCAGATGCCCGCGGAAGCATTTCTTATTATGGAAAAATTGTTAAAATATTCTAAATTTCTATCACTAGAGAAGGGATCACTTCTCTATTCTTCTCAATTTCTATCACTAGAGAAAGTAGGATATATCTGACTAAGAGAATATTGTGTAGTTGTTTCAAAAGAATAAAGTATACTTATAGAAACTGATATGGAAAAAAACATTTATAATATCTTAAATCTAAAATGTCATCAATCAGTAAGCATCATATAATAGCATTTTGTTTTAAAAAATTACTTATGTAGAAGCATAGAAAAAGATCTAGATGGAAAAAAACCACCATTTGTAACTTCTGAGAAATTGCATTTAGGGGAGTGACTTTACCTGTGTGCATGATTAGGTCTTTTTTTATTATTTATTTATGATAGTCACAGAGAGAGAGAGAGAGAGAGAGAGAGGCAGAGACATAGGCAGAGGGAGAAGCAGGCTCCATGCACCGGGAGCCTGATGTGGGATTTGATCCCGGGTCTCCAGGATCGCGCCCTGGGCCAAAGGCAGGCGCCGAACCGCTGCGCCACCCAGGGATCCCCTGATTATGTCTTTATAATGAGTGTGAATTACTATTGTGATTCAAGACACATGAGAGAAATAACTGTTAGATTTTTCTCGTTGGTTTTTCTTTTTTCTTCTTTTTTTTCCCCAGTCTTGTTGGGATGCAGTCGACATACAGCACTGTGTAAGTCAAGCTGTTCAGCATGAAAACCTGACCTACATGCGTCATGAAATGATCCTCACAATAAATTAGTTAACATCCATCTTATTAGTTACAAAAGAGTGTTTCTTTCCTTGGGTTGGGAACTTTTAGAATCTTCTAAGGGTGGACCGTACTTGTCACGTTGTACATCAGCCCCCCAGTGCTCACTTGCCTGTAACTGGCTTTTCAGGTTGTTTACCCATTTTTAGTTGGATTATTGGCTTTTGTTTATTCTAATTAGTTAATTAATTATTATTTTTTGCTATTGAGTTGTATGAGTTCTTTACACATTTTGGATATTAACCCCTTATCAGGTATGACCTGCAAATATCTTCTCCCATTCTGTAACTACCTCTTCACCTTGCTGATAGTTGCTTTATTCTGTGCAGAAGATTTTAGTTTGATGTCGTCCCACTTATTTATTATTTTATTTTATTTCTTGTTTTTTAGGTGTCATTTCTAAAAAATCATTAATATCCATGTCAAGGAATTTTCCTTTTTTAAAAAAATATTTTATTTATTTATTTATTTATTTATTTATTTATTTATTTATTTATGAGAGATACACAGAGAGAGGCAGAGACACAGGCAGAGGGGGAAGCAGGCTCCATGCAGGGAGTCCGATGCGGAACTCAATCTCAGGACCCCGGGATCACAACCTGAGCCAAAGGCAGACACTCAACCAGTGAGCCACTCAGGCATCCCAAGGAGGTTTTCTTTCAGTGATTTTTTTTTTCTAGGACTTTTATGGCTTCAGGCCTCACATTGAGGTCTTTCATCCATTTCAGGTTACGTTTTGTGAGTGTTGTGAGATAGTCCAGTTTCATCCCTTCACCTGTGAATATCCAGTTTTCTCAGCATCATTTATTGAAGAGACTGTGTTTTCCTCATTGAGTTTTCTTAACTTTCTTGTCCAATAGTAGTTGACCAAATGTGTTTGGGTTTATTTCTGGGCTCTTCAGTCTGTTCCATTGACCTGTCTGTTGTTGAGTCAATATCCTATTGCTTGAGTACTTAGCTTTGTAACATGGTTTGTAATCTAAATCAGGAAATGTGATGCCTCCTGCTTTGTTCGTCTTTCCCAAGATTACTTTGTTCGAGGTCTTTTGTGGTTCCATATGAATTATAGGAATTATTTTCTTCTTTTAAAAACCCCATTGGAATCTTTATAGGGATTGCATTGAATCTATAGATGGTTTTGGGTAGCATGAACATTTTAGCCACATTCATTCTTTAAATTCACGATCATGGTATGTCTTTCCATTTATTTGTGCAATCTTCAGTTTTCTTCATCAATGTCTTACAGTTTTCAGGGTACAGATCTTTCACCTCCTTGGTTAAACTTATTCCTAAATATTTTACTGTTTTTGATGCTATTGCAAATGGGATTGTTTTATTTATTTATTTTTCAGATATTTCAAAGTATAAAGATGCAACTAGGGCAGCCCAGGTGGCCCAGTGGTTTGGCACCGCCTTTGGCCCAGGGCATGATCCTGGAGACCCGGGATCAAGTCACACGTCAAGCTCCCTGCATGGAGCCTGCTTCTCCCTTTGCTTGTGTCTCTGCCTCTCTCTCTCTCTGTGTCTTTCATGAATAAATAAATAAAATCTTTAAAAAAAAAGATGCAACTGATTTTTGTATGCTGATTTTATATACTGTAACTTTACTGAGTTTCTTGATTGGATTTAACTTCTCTCTCTCTTTTTTTTTTTTTTGGTGAAGACTTTAAGGTTTTCTATACATAACATCACATCATCTTCCAATTGAGTCAGTTTTACTTCTTCCTTTATAATTTGGATGCCTTTTATTTCTTTTCCTTGTCTGATTGCTGAGTCTAGGACTGCCAGTACCTTGTTGAATAGGAGTGGTGAGTGTGGGAGCCCTTGTCTTCTTTCTGGTCTCAGAGGAAGATCTTTCAAGCTTTCCCCACTGAGGATGATGTTGATAGTGGGCTTGTCACGTCACCTTTCTTATGTTGTGGTGCATTCCTTCTATAGCTAATTTGTGAACAGTTTTTATAATGAACAGACATTAAATTTTGTCAAATGCTTGTTTTGAATCTACTGAGATGTTATATGACTTTTATCCTTTGCTGAGCTAACGTGGTATATTGTTATTGATTTGCATATATTGAACCATCTTTGCATTGGAGGGATAAATACCACTTGATCATGGTGTATGATTCTTTTTAAAAAAATAATGCTGAACTATTTAAAAGTATTTTTAAAGAGTAATTTCTACACCTAACATGGGGCTCAACCTTACAATCCCAAGGTCAAGAATTGCATGCTCTACTGACTGAGCCAGCCAGGTACCCCTTAGTATATGATTTTTATGATGCACTGTTGAATTCAGTTTACTACTATTTTATTGAGAATTTTTGCATCTATAGTCAGGGATATTGGCCTGTTGTTTTTTTTTCTTAAAGTGTCTTTTTAAAAAAGATTTTATTTATTTAATTTTATTTTATTTCATTTATGATAGTCACAGAGAGAGAGAGAGAGGCAGAGACACAGGCAAGGGAGAAGCAGGCTCCATGCACCAGGAGCCCAACATGGGATTCGATCCCGGGACTCCAGGATCGTGCCCTGGGCCAAAAGCAGGCGCTACACCGCTGCACCACCCAGGGATCCCAAAATTTTATTTATTTATTCATGAGAGGCACAGAGAGAAAGAGAGAGAGAGAGAGAGGCAGAGACACAGCAGAGGGAGAAGCAGGCCCCATGCAGGGAGCCCGACATGGGACTTGACCCTGGGTCTCCAGGATCATGCCTTGGGCTGAAGGTGGCACCAAACTGCCGAGCCACGGGGGCTGCCCCTCTTAAAGTGTCTTTATCTGACTTTGGTTTCAAGGTAATGCTGGCTTTGTAAAGTGAGCTTGGAAGTGTTTCCTCCCATTCTAATTTTTGGAAAAGTGTGAGAGGGATTGGTATTAATTATTCTTTAAACGTGTAATAGAATTTACCAGTGAAGCCATCTGGTCCTGGACTTTTGTTTCTTGGGATGTTTTTGAATAAACATTCAGTGTTCTTACTAGTAATTTGTTCAGACTCTACTTTTCTTGATTCAGTTTTAGTAGGTTGTATGTTTCTAGAATTCCAATTACTTGACATATAACTGTTCTTGACAGTTATATGATTTCCAATTACTTGACACATAACTGTTCTTGGTAGTCTCTTTTCATCCTTCGTATTTCTGTAGTACCAGTTGTTATGTCTCCTCTTTCATTTATAATTTTGTTGATTTGGTTCTTTTTTAATGATTAGTCCAGCTAAATGTTTGCCAATTTTGTTTATCTTTTCAAAGAACCAACTCATAGTTTTGTTCATCTTTCCTATTGTTTTCTGTTCTCTATTTATTTCTTCTGTAATCTTCATTAATTCCTTCTTTCTGCTAACCTTGGGCTTAATTTGTTCCTCTTTTTCTAGTTACTTGATGTATAGACTTTCAAAATTATAATAAATTTAATAATTTAAAAGTAATAGATATCATACACCCAAGTAGATGGCTATTATTTTAAAAGCTACAGTATACCTTTCTGTTTCACAAAAATGAAGTTTCATTATCTATTATTCTGCCAATTTTTTTTATATAATATATGATAGATATTCCTGCCTCAGCCTAGCTGTCATTTAAAAGTATTTCTTCAACAAGTCTCTTACAGGATTTCCATCACAAAATGCCACCAACTTGTAAACACCTTCTAAGAACCCAGAATGGTGCCTGGCATACAAGAGACAGCATGGGAAGCTGAATGAATAAAGAAAATGTTGATGATCATAAGTGCCTCGAAATGCCTCTGCGTTAATTATTATTTACAAATCACACAATCCAAACTGTAAGCCAAATGTATTCTTAGTGACAAACTTAAAACCCTGATGTATTTCAGGAACTTTTCAAAAAGCTTTTCTAAGGAGCTTAATGTAAAAGTATTCCCTTAAAATGCGTAGCTCACCTCCACCACATTTAGATTCTGGAGGTAAAATTCAAATCTGATTTGGAAGGACACATTGGGCTCTTTCCCGTAAGTACCCCCGAAGGCGTCCTTTTGTTGATCTGTGGATATTAAGAGAAAAGAGACACTTCTGATCTAAAATCTGGGTCCTCATCCTGTCTCAGGTCTGGGCACTAATAACGCTTTCACCTTTGGGGAAATGGCTATGTTTTCATTTTTCTCCTCTTTCTCTATTTAATGGTGGATGATATGGGTTCCTTCTGAAGGGCTCGAGATCCTGGGATGGATGCTGGAGCTTCTGCGGCGGGGAGCATCCCGGCACACCTGTGGACACCGGGAAGCCCTGGTCCGGGCATGCCTGGGGTGCTGCCTTTTGTTGCCCCCTCCCCGCACTGGTGTCCTCCTCCACCCTCTGCCTCCTCCCTCCATCTCTGTCACGTTCTTTCTCCTTCTCTGCCTCCCTTTCCAGGAGGGTCCCCAGGAGCCTCCTTCAGGTATTCTCATGTGTTGAGGCTTGTCGCAGGTAACGTGCTGCCCAACATTATCCTTCACCCTTCCCACTACCCATGCACACCTCCCTGGCTGCTCACTCCCCACCCACACCACGCAGAAGTCACTGCTCTGGGCAGTGCGCAGGGTTGAGCAGCCCTCACTCCCCAGCTTCTGGCTGGGGCTCAGCCTTGGGGAGATGGAAGGAGATCAGAGGGGGCAGGAACATGCAGGAGGCTTCCCCTCCCTCTTGTCTCTCCCTTCTTCCTCTTGCCTCTACAGGACCATGATGGCCCAGGCTCCCTGAAACTGCTGCCCTGGGTTTTCCTCTTCCTTGGTGTTGTTCTTACGGCCACTCACACCTTCCTGATGGCACCATCTGCTCACCTGACACCCTGGCAGCCCCCACCTGTGGAGGGTCTTGCAGACTCGGACGTTTGCTTGGGAGGGATGTTTGCTGGAGCGTGTTCTCAGGTCTGGCTCCTCTTGGCCGAGGGAAGCAGGGCTGGGGAGGAGGAGCTGAAGCGGCCTCCGTGGACCCAGGCTGTGGCTGGGGGGGGCCTCCCAGGCGGGCTGCTGCAGGCTCGCTGGGCACCGAGCAGGCTACCCCTGCTCATGTGGCAGCGTGGGTGGGAGGTGCGTCTCTGCGGTGGGCTCCTAGCCTGTATCCCGTTTATGACCCGGTTTCAGTGAGCAAATGTGCACTCCAGCCAACTTCTTAGCGGCCTTTGGGGCGCACCCGCTTGCAAGTTGGTGGTAGATTCAAAAGATGGTTTTGTCCGTCAGTACCTGCCCGCAGCGCGCCTGCCTGAGGCGGTGCGCCCACCACCAGGGCATCCTCTCGACTCTGACAGCTCAGCCTCAGAGGCCGGTCCCCAAGTGGGTCAGATGGAAGCCTCAGAACTGTTTCCACCCTCCTCCTGAGAAGCAGCGTGTTGGCTGGGGTTACATCTACGAGCCCGGTGTCCGGCCCTCGGCACTCGGGGCTTTGTTGTGCTCCGATCCCAGTTATTAAATGCCAACAGCTCTGAGCTCCGCACGGCCTTGCACTGGAGGCTGCCCCCCCCAAACCTGGACTCCAGTATCAATTATTTACTTATTACTCATTCCCTCTGCCCCAGGACAAATGTCTGCTCTTTTTTTAAAAAGTGATTAAGTTTCTCCCGCGTGGGTTTAAAGTCTGGTATTTCATAATTGACTTGATACATCAGATTCTTGGAAGCTTTGCCAGATAGGTGGTGGCGGCCTGCCGAGGAGCTGAGACATCCATCCTCGGTCGGTGGCTGTCGCCTGCGGCTCAGGAGCAGCGTGGACAGAAGGCCAGCGATTCAGAGGGGCTGCGCACCACGACCCCCGGACGTGTGGCCAGTCAGGGGTGTCCCGGCAGGGTGTACACGGGAGTGACACTTGCACCCAGAGGAGAGACTCCCATGCACTTCCCGTTTTTCCGATGCTCCCCTAACATGTAGAGCAGGAAAGCGGTGTCTCAGGAATCTCCGGGCCAGCTTGGTCCCCGGGCCGCGGCCGCCATTCTGTTGGTCCCCTGGGCGCACCTGCGCTCGGCTCCTGCCTCCGGGCGCTGGGCCTGCCCAGCACGACCTCCCCGATGGTCTCACAGCCTCCGCGTTGGGCCCCTTGTCTTTGCACCTGGCCGCACCCGGGGGCCAGAGCTGTCCCTCCCCTTGGCGTCTCGGTGGGACCTTGCCGCGGCCTACCTCTGTCTCCCTTCCCTCCCGTCTCTGCGTGTGCCCCGCCCCTGCCCCCACCACACCCCCCAGGACAGTGGCTTTCCCCGCCCCAGAACAGAGGGAGCAGGACACTGCTGTCCGGGGGTCATGTCGCAACCCCGGTCCTCCCGAGCGTGTGCTCCGCCAGCAGCCAGGGCACGAGTGGAGCCCAGGAGCCGTGCACTCCGCGAGTGTGCCTGCCGTGGGTGTGGGCGGGTCTCCCACGGCAGTGTGCTAGAGCCGGAGGGCGCGGGGCAGCGGGCAGCTGGCACCCGGGTGGGTGGACGGCACCGGGAAGGCTCCCCGGTGATGGGGGGGTTCTGGGAGAGACTTGTCCTTGTCGGGCATGAAGGCTGAGGTAATGTGTCCCCTCGCAGGCCGGGAGCTCCCATGCGGGCGGTGGAGCAGTACTTCGGAGGCGGCTGTGACCGTTTCTGGCCTTTGAATTGGGGGGAGGAGTAAAGACCCCCGGGGAGGCATCGCCCAGGGCTCAGGGCTCAAGTAGGACTGGAAGGCAGAGGGAGGGAGAGTCGCTCTCTCTGTCGAGCTGGACGGCACCTTCCGCCCCAGCCATGTGCCCTGTCCCCCGCCCCGCTCCTGGGCCCCCTGTGTCTCCACCTGCAGAGCTCAGTTCACGGGACTTCTCGGTCCCCAGGGCCATGTGGGCCACTTCCCGTAATAATCTCTTGTCTGTACCCACCCAGACCCCGAGCCCTGGGGGGACAACCAGAGTCTTCACGCCCTGCTGACCGTGCTGTGGCGGGGATGTGTCCTGGCCGTCAGGGAAGGGGACTCCACTTCGCGAGGGGCGCTGTGCTGGAGGTGGGGGCAGGACTTTGCCTGCGACCTTAAGCTAACGGACAGGGAGCCCATGAAAGAGCATGTGGGGGCTGGGCCCCGGCGGCATTGGGAGGGGAGGTGGGCTGGGGGCCCCCGTGGTCAGCCGCCCATGGCCGCCTTCCAGCCGCGCTCGGCCCACACAGGGCGGTGTTTCGCCCAGAGGGAGGCACGCGAGTGGGTGAGGCCCCAGTCACTCCAGGGCCGCACCCATCCCCGGGCGGGCACACAGCAACAGGAGCCCGGCCGTGGCCCAGGCGAGGATCGTGCCCATCGCATGAAGCCTGTGATGCCGTTTGTGCGGGAGGACTCAGGACTTGGAGGAGCGGAGGCACAGCGCCCCGACCCCGTGCTGCCCGTCGGGCGGTGCCGGGTGTTCCCGGGGGCCCGGGGGGCAAGTACTCCCGGTCCGGGCCGCCCGGCCCTGTCACCGCTCCGCTGTCCCTGCGGAGGCGGTGTGGACGGCGCCGGGACTGCCAAGGTGGCCCTGGGCCCGGCCGCCCGCACCCTGGGGAGTCGCTCCTGCTGCCGGCCGCGCCGTTGGATTCATGTCGGAGAGAACCATCCGCCTCCGTGACCTTGTGTGTTTTAGCTGCTTAGGTCAACGAGGCTCGATTCCTTCCCGTCACAGCTGTGGCCATCAGCAGCCGTGGCCTCCTCGCGTGCCCCCGTCCCCAGAGGGCCCACCGGGCAGGCGGGGCTGCGACCCTCGACCCCGCGGCCCTCCCACCCCCACCGCTGGTTGCCCTCCCGGCCGGAGGCCCACCTGTGAGGCCCCGGCGCCTTCCCTCCGCGCCCCCAGCTTGTCTGTCACTGGGCTGCGTGAGCAGCAGCCTGGGCCTCAGGCTCGTCAGAGGCTGAAGTTGGGGACCCTGGCGCCGGGCAGGTTGGTCCTGGGCCAAACCAAGAGCGTCTCGCTGGCCTCCAGGAGCCCTCCATGTCGCTGCGCCGTGTCCTCGGCCCTGCTGGGAGCAGCACCAGGGCGCAGAACAGCCGGGTGGGGCGCGGGGGCTGGAGGCCGAGCCCACACAGGCCAGGTGTGCCCCAAGCAGGGCTGCCATGGGGGTGCAGGCCGAGGGTGGCCGGGAGACGGGGGCGCGGGTCTGGGTGCATGGTGCTCACCGGGCAGGGCGGCAGGGAAGGAGCACCAACGGGCCGCTTAGGGTGCGCGTGTGGGGGGCCCTGAGGGGCCTCCATGAGGTGGGGGCCGAGCCCTGGGGCCTCAGGAGGCCGCAGCCCCTCCTGCCCATCTGCTGCCCAGGGGCCACTGTGCAAGCCAGGGTGACGGTGCTGGCCGAGGCCACGGGCACGAGTGCTCAGGGTGGGGACGGGAATACCTGGAGAAGGTGCTTGGGGAACCCCAGACATGGCAGGTGGAGCCCAGGGGCGGCCCTTGGTGGCCACGCACCGTCCGTCAGCTCCAAGCGGGAGGTGTGGACGTGAATCCACAAGGCCATGGATGTCAGAGTAGAGGGTGAAAGGTCAGTGCCTGGGGACCCCAGGCCCTTAGTAGTCAGGCCAGGAGGGCTCCCAGGGACAGTGTGGGGGGTGCCCAGCCCGTGACCCCGGACCCGCCATCTCTGTGGCCTCCGGGTCTGCAGCAGCACGTGCCAGGGGGCCTGCCGTGTTCATCCCATTGCTCCACCACATGTCCCATGGCCCGGCCCCGTGGTGCTAGGAGCCACAACCCCCTTCCTCCTCAGAACCGAGCAGGTGCCACGGGACATATGAGCCCCACGGTCTTCATCTGTTCGTAGGGGACTTTGGGGCTTCGTTCACTGTGAGGACCTCGAAGGGGCTTCCCTCCACGGCCACGAATATCACCTGAGCTCACCTGCAAGCCACAGGTGTCCTTCAGAACCACAGGCCGGCCGGGCCTGCAAGCCCAAGGGACCTTGGTCTCCTCCTAAGACTTCGGTGTGAACAGATCACAAGTCAATGGAAGCACTGGTCCAAACCATCTTCTGGACAAAATTGAGGTCTGTTTCTGTCTTTAGGGTTTTGGTTTCTTTTAATAAAGACTTTGTTTTTAGAGCAGTTTTAGGTTCACAGCAAAATTGAGAGGAAGATGCAGAGATTCCCATATACCCGCCCCCCACGCACAGCCTCCCACATCATCACTGTCCCCACCAGATGGCACATTCGTCACGAATGACATGTTGTCAACATTCGAAACTAATCACCCAAACTGCACATACTCTCACCATATGACCCGGCAACCGGGCTCCTTGGGATTTACTCGAGAGAGTTGGGAAACAGTGTCCAGACCAAGCCTGCGCACAGGTGCTCGCAGCAGGCGTACCCGCAGTCGCCAGGACCCGGTGGACAAGTATGCTCTGGTCCGTCGGCACGAGTGGAATGTGATCCAGCACTCGGGGGAGACAAGCCCCAGGCTGTGGAGGGACACGGGCCGGTGCGAAATGCGTATCAGGAAACGACGGAAGCACATCTCTGAAAAGGCCCCGTGCCGCGTGCCGCCCACCAGGACAGGACGTCCTGGGAAAAGCCCGACCGTGGACACAGGAAGGCCGGGAGGGGTTGGCGGGCGTCGGCAGGGAGACTCGGACGCCGAGCAGAGGGCATTTGGGGCAGTGAGGCCACGCTGAGCGGTGCCACAATGGTGCGCACGCGTCACGGATCGTTTGTTGAGACCCATACGGTGTGCAACCGAGAGTGACCCTCACGTAGACCCTGGATTCTGGTTATGTTCCGTTTTGAAGAGCATCTTTTCAAAAAGTTCATTGGTGGTGTTGACTCGTTTAACAGAGGAAATATTTGAAAAATCCAGAGGCTGCCTGTGCAGCAGAGGCACTTGGCTTGTGATAGAACGAGCTCAGGATATCAGGATCCAGGAGTGCTCCAGTGTCCATCCTACTCTTGATTTTGGCTCAGGTCGTGCTCTCAGGGTCGTGGGATGGAGCCCCATGTCAGGCTCCATGCTCAGTGGGGGGGCGTCTGCGTCTCCCTCTCCCCCTGCCCCTCCCTCCCCTGCTCGTGCTCACGCATATACACACACTCTCTCAAATAAATCAATAAATCTTTAAAAATAAAAGTTTCATCCCCTAAACACATGTGCAGGATATGGGGATAAAAAGCAGATTTTGGAAGGTGCCTGGTGGCTCCTTCAGCTGGGCGTCTGCCTTTGGCTCAGGCCCTGACCTTGGGGCCCCGGGGTCCAGCCGCACATCGGGTTCTCTGCTCGGCAGGGCACCTGCTTCGCCCTCTCCTTTGCCACTTTCCCTGCTGGTGCTCTCTTGCTCTCTCTCTCTCTCTCAAATAAATAAACAAAAAAAAATGTTTTTAAAAAGCGGACTTTGGGTTATGAGAAAATATTTTTGCTTTTTATTTATCCCAGAAGACTGAGCAGAGCACACAGCGAAATTGCTATCTCCATTCGTGCTGCTCAAAGCACAGAAGAAGTCGGGAAGGAGTGATTTCCATATTCCAGGGAACCTAAGACGGCTTCGACCACAAGGCACACCAGGGTGAGCACACAGAAAGGAAGAGCTGTGCCGGCCAAGCTCATGACAGGCTATCATTTTAGGATACAATGTATTAAAGAGAAGTTAAAATGTGGGGAAAATGCACTTAGAGAAATACAGTATCAAATTTGAGGGTCGGAGGAGAATTAGTGCGCATCCTCGCTACCTCGGATCGTCCTTCTGCAGAGGACAGTGCCTTGTATGAGGCACCTTTGGACATGTCCATCTCCATCAGAGTTAAGCGACTTGTGGGAAAACAGTCCCTTAAAAAACAAACAACTGGTAGGTACGTGTTGAGTGGTGGCTGATGGTTTTGACGAACAAACGAACGAAAGAGTGAGCAATAATTTCCATGACTATCTCTTCTAATCCCTACTGTATAGAGAAGATCTCTTTACCACGCATCTGTGACATGGACACTGGAGGGAAATAAGAAGAAAAGCTGGGCAGTGACTCACAAGGAGCCAAAAAAGACCCCTTACTGCTCGGACCCCTGTCAGCAGCAGCAGCTCGACGTGCATCCTTATAGGAGCTGGGGATCCAACAGGCAACCCGGGGGAGCCTCGGGTACAGGCTCACTGACCTGGGCCCCAGCTGTGAGCCCTAACGTGGGCTGTGACCCAGCTCAGCCCCTCTGGGCCGTGGTCCTGGGGCCACTGGATAACCCTGTCTCAGGCAGTCACCATGGACGAGAGAGCCTCATGGATGTCCCGGAGCCCAGAGGGGAAGCTCCGTGTGCCGAAGGAGCGAAAGGATCTGAGTCTGGTGCTGGGGGAAGAGAAGAAGGACCGTTTAGCAGCAGCACCACTGCCCGGCAGCACAGCTCAGGCCGAGACAGCCCTCCTCAGCCACGGTTTCTCCCGTCGGGGGAGGGGAGTGTGTGAGTGAGCACATGGCTCCCCCAGCTGTGTGGACGCTGCCAGCGAGGCCCATCTCCGTCTTGCTCCATCCAGGGTGCTGGGTCGTGAGCTGCATGACTGGGGCGGGGAATGGATGAGAAAACCACAGCTGGGGCTAAGATGGGGTCAAAGACAGCAGATCCTACTAACCATGTCCGGTTTTCATCAGGGGGCCCGCCTGCAAACCGCCGGGACACCTCATCTGTGGTACCCGTGGGTACCGCCCACACCCTCTCCACCTCACCCACGCACGTCCCCTCTCCACGACCAGCCCCCTGTGTACACTCCACGGGCAGACGGACCCTTGCAGACAGCTGGAGAGCATGCACGGACGGCCCTCCTGGGTCTGCGGGCTTGGGAGACACCAGGCCTGAGAATTAGCCCCACCTTGGGAAAGCAGAAGAGCGTGTGACACTTGGCCTGCTGCACTGCACGGTGGCCAGGAGGCAGGCAAGCGGAGCATTTTGCCATAAGACAGATCAAGAAATACGGAGCAGGTGTATGCGCAGGTCTGAGAGAGCATCAGACTCCCTCGAGGAGCCGACAGAAGGTGTTTCTCTCCCACAGGCAGCTGTAAAGACCAAGAGCAGTGACTGCTTCAACTGCCCAGACAGCAACGCAAGAGTTCAAGAAACATGAAAAATCAAGGAAACGTGACCCCACCAAAAGATCACAATTATTTTCCAGTAACTGTAGACATGGAGATCTGTGATTTACCCGATAAAGAATTCAAAATGTTGTTTTAAGGAAGCTCAATGGGCCATAAGAAAAAACAAAGACAATTTAATGAAATCAAGAGAACAATATGTGAACAAATTTAGGAGTTTAAAAAAATATAAGTTGGGGCACCTGGGGGGCTCAGTGGTTGAGTGTCTGTCTGCCTTCAGCCCACAGAGTGATCCTGGGATCCTGGGACTGAGTCCTGTATCGAACTCCCTGCATGGAGCCTGCTTCTCCCTCTGGCTGTGTCTCTGCCTCTCTCTCTGTGTCTCTCAGAAATAAATAAATAAATAAATAAATAAATAAATAAATAAATAAATATCTTTAAAAAAAATAACATCTGAGAAGTTCCCAAGTCTGGGGAGAGATAAGGACATCCGAGTTCATGAATGTCCTGGGTCACCAACAAATTCAACTTAAAAATATCTTCCCCAGGACACACTATAATAAAATGAAAATCAAAGAGAGAATCTTAAAAGCATCAAGAGAAGAGAAGCTGACCTCCTACAAATGACCTCATGAGGCTCTCTGTGCATTTCTCAGCCGAAACCTCGAGGCCAAGAGAGAGCAGGAGCACCGAGGTGCTGAAGGGATACCCAGGCGCCAGGTGTACTCCACCTGGCACAGCTGTCCTGCCGAAACAGAGGAGGGGTAGATATGCCCAAACAGAAGCAGAAGGAGACCCCACCAGACCTGAAATGCTAAACGTTCTCCGGGCTGAGATAAAGGGATGTTAGTCAGCAACATGAAAACATGTGAAAACACACAACACACTGGCAAACCCAGATACGAGGTCATATCCCAAACCCTCTAGTCCTGTAACATGAAACCATGTTAGGAAAAGAGGAAAGAGAGGAAACCATGGAAGTATCGAAAGTAACTTTAGCTATGATGTGTTCATGGACCTGCTGTATAAAACGATACAAATCGTGACCTCAAAACATAAAAGGGGAAGGAATAGAAGGGTGAATGTTGGATGGTGTCAAAGTGAAGTTGTTATCAGCATATGGCTGATTGTTATACCCACAATGTTTTTTTCTGTAAGCCGCATATTAACCACAAAGCTGAAACATCTAGTAGATAAAAGAATCAAAGCACACGCTATGGAAAAGGAAAGGTGCCAAGAGAGACAGAAACAGGAAACTATGAAGCATCAGGAAACCATGAATAAGACACCGTTAGTGAGTCCTTGCCTGAGAGTCACTCTACATGTAAATGGACTGAATGTCTCGGTCAAGAGGCATCGAGTGCCTGAGTGGATGTAGAAGCAGGAGACCCAGCTGTGGGCTGCCTGCAAGAGACTCACTTGAGCTTCGAGGACACACAAGACTCAAAGTCTAGGGACAGAAGAGGACACTGCCTGCGGGTGCAAACCGCAGGAGAGCGGCGGGCAGCCACTCACAGCAGACCCAATAGACCTGATAGACTGTCACTCAAAAGCTAGTATAAGACAGAGGTCATTGTACAATGATAAAGGGCTCAGTTCATCAAGACGATAACCTAATTGTGAATACCTACGCGCCTGATGTCAGAGAACCTGAGGGTATTAACCAAACACCAACAGATCTGAAGGGGAAATAGACAATAGGGTAACAGTCAGGAACCTCAGTGCCCCACTACCGTCGCTGGACAAACAGGAGCAGGGAAGCGTTGGACTCGAGCCCTAGTGTAGAACAATTGCGGTTAACAGACGCATACAGAACATCTCACCCAACAGCAGAATGCACGTTCTGGTCAAGCACACGCAGAAAACTCTCCAGGACAGACCGTTTGTTAGGTCACAAAAAACAGGCTCAGCAAATTTAAGAAGACTCAGATCACACCAAGTATCTTTTCCGACCACAGTAATTGAAATTACAGATCATTAAGAGGAGGAAAATCGGAATATTTACAAAGGAGTGTAAACATAAACAAGATACTCCGGAGCAACCAGTGAGTCAAAGAAGAAATCAAAAGGGAGGTGAAAATATCTAGGAGCAAAAGCAGAAACACAACATATTTAAATATAGGAAATGCAACGAATACAGTTCTAAGAGGAAAGTGTATAGTATTAAATGCTTACAGTGAGAAAAAGGAAAGATCCTGGGGTGCCTGGGTGGCTCAGTTGGCTCGAGTGTCCAATTCTTGATTGTGGCTCAGGTTGTGGGATCGAGCCCCGTGTTGGGCTCAGCAGAGAATCCATGTGAGATTCTCTCTCCGCCCCTCCCTCTGCTCTCACTCTGTCTCTCAAATAAATAAATAAATCTTAAAAAAAAAAAAAGAAAGAAAATGAAGGATCTCAAACAACCTAACCTAGAACCCCAAGGAACTAGAAAAATAACAAACTAAACCCAAAAAGTAGCAGGAGGAAGGAAATAACAAAGACCAGAGCAGAAATAAATGAAATCGAGATCAGGAAAATTATAGAAAAGAGCAAGCAAACTAAGAGCTGTTTTTTTTTTTTTGAAAAGATGAATAAAATTAACAAACCTTTAGCTAGACTAAGAAAAAGAGACAGAAAATGCAATTAAATAAAATCAGGCATGAAACAGATGTCACAACTGATACCACGGAAATACAAAGGGTTATAAGAGCCTACCCAAAGCAGTCATATGTCCCAAATTGGACAATCTGGAAGAAGAGGATAATATCCTCGAAATACGCAACCTACCAAGACTGACTCATGAAAAAAAAATAGAACTTCTAAACATCCTGAAAATAAGTAAGGAGATTGAATCAGTAATCAAAAGCCTCCCAACAAAGAAAAGCCCAAGCCCAGATGGTTTCGCGAGTGAGTTCTACCAAATACTTAAAGAATTCATGCTCATTCTCAAACTTGAAAAATTAAAGAGGAGGGAACACTTCCAAACTCTTGATACGAAGCCCGTGTGCCCGGATGCCAAAGCCAGATAAGGACACTGCACGGCAAGAGAGCGCTGTGTGGCAAGAGCAGCATCCCTAAGATATGCAGGTGCAGGTGCAAAAAATCTCAACAAAATATCCGCGAACTGAACTCAGCCGCACGTTGAAAGGTTCGTACACCGCGGCCAAGCGGTCCCGGCCACAGTTTTCGGAGCTGACATTGCAAGTACAGGCCCCAGAGGCAAAAGCCAACAGGTAGGACTTTATCAAACCAAGAGCTTCTGCGCAGCAAAGGGCGGCAGCGTGAGGCAGCCTGTGCAAAGGGGGGGCAACGCTTGAGGCCACGCACCCATAAGGGCTAGTCTCCCGAATATTAAAGGACCTCCTGCAACTGCATAGAAAAACAAGTGGCCCATTGAAGAGAGGGCAGCCCCCCCCCCCCCCAGGAAAAGGCACTTCCTCAAAGAAGACATGCGCATGGTCCCCAGGGGATGCCCGCATCACTAATCCCTCATAGGAGCAAGTGCCCCACCCCTCGGCCTGCCTGCCTCCAGCTCTCTTTTCCTTCCCCCCCACCGCTGTGCTCCTCTGTCTACACACACCAGTGGAATCACATGGGAGCTGCTTTCTCGGACTCATTTCGCTCGGCACAGGCCCTCGAGCTCACCCACTCGTGGCAAACGGCCGACCTCACGTTAGTGGCTGCGTGGCGCGCAGTTGTGTATCTGCAGCACCTCTTGGTCATTGAGCAGCTGATGGAGCTCGGGTTTCCCTCCCTAACTCGGCTATTATAACGCTGCCACAAACATTGGGGTGCGTGTGCCCCTTTGAACCAGTATATTTGTATCGTTGGGGGGGGGGCGGGGGGGGCGCGGGATGGGCTACATGGGGGATGCGTATCAACGGGGGCACCTGTCACAATGAGCCCTGGGGGTTGCGTGTTTGTAAAGAATCACTCAGTTCTACTCCAGAACCGACATCACCCTCTCTGTTAACTACCTAGAATGTAAGTAAAAACTTGAACCAAACAAACAGCCCACGATGGGCTACCTCCGTCACACCTATTAGAAAGGCTATTATCAAAGACCAGAGAAAACACGCGTTAGTGCAGATGCGAAGTAAAGGGAACCCTGGTGCTGGTGCTGGTGGTGGGAATGCAAACCGGTGCAGCCACCACGGAAAGCAGCGGAGGGTCGGTCCATCGGAAAAATTAAATATAGGGGCTCCTGGCTGGCTCAGCTGGTGCAGCATGCAACTCTTGATCTCAGGGTCATGAGTTAGGCCTCCTCATCGGGCACAGATTTTTAACTTTTAATTAAAAAATTAAAAACAGGGGCGCCTCAGTGGTGAGGTCAGTTAAGCGTGCGACTCTTGGTTTCAGCTCAGGTCATGATCTCAGGGTCCTAGGATCCAGCCCCGCATCAGGCTGCAAGATCAGCGTGGAGCCTGCTTCAGATTCTCTCTCTCCCTCTGCCCCTCCTGCTCGTGCTCTCCTTCTCTCTTAAATAAATATGTAAAATCTTTTTAAAAATTCAAAAAAATTAAAAATAGAATTACCATATTATCCGGCAATCCTACTTCTTCTGGGTGTGTATCTGAAGGAAAGAAAATCACGATTTTTAAAAAAGATTTTATTTATTTATTCCTGAGAGACACAGGCAGAGGGAGAAGCAGGCTCCCTGCAGGGAGCCTTATGGGGGACTCGATCCTGGGACCCCGGGTCACGCCCTGGGCCAAAGGCAGATGCTCACCCGCTGAGCCACCCAGGGTCCCCCAAAATCAGGATCTTGAAGGGATATCTGTACACCTGTATTCACTGCACCATTATCACAACAGCCAAGTGAGTGTCCGTCTGTGGATGACTAGACGAGGCAGTGGCTGTTGCAGTGTGTGTCACAAGGAGTAGCATCCGGCTGTGGGAGAAAGGGCACCTACCATCCGTGACCCCGTGGATGAGCCGCACGGCACTACGCTGCATGAAGTAAGTTGGAGGAGGACAAGTACGGTATGATCTCACATATGGAATCCCGAAAAGCTATACTTAAAAAATCGAAAAGGTGGACCTGCAGAAACAGCAGATGGGCGATGGCCGGGGCTGGGGCTGGGGAATCGGGCGGATGTTGGTCAAATGGTCCGAGCTGCCCGATGGGTAAGTTCTGGGGAGCTCCGGGCAGCGTGGCCACCGTGTACCGGGAAACTGTCGAGAGCGTAGGTGGTGGTAAGCACGCGAGGGAGTCCAGGTGTTGACCATTTCACAGCACAAGTGTGTGTCACATCAACCCATCGTCCACCGCCAACGCATACGATGTTACGTATCAATTATCCCACAGGAGAGCCGGAAAAAAGGAAATCCTCCACAGAATTTCTTTCCAATTTTTATTTATTTATTCCAGTTTTTAAAATACGTGACTGTGTACGTGTAGGATTACAGGTTGAGCTTATACATGGAATTTTACATATTTTGAGCACTTCCCATGTTAACAGAAATTCTTCATAAATATAAGTTGGATGCCATTACACTGTCACATTGCCCGAATACATCATAACTCACTTAACAACTACTCTTCTACCAAGGATACATGTAGTTTCCAACTTCCCTCTGAAAATAGGCACAGAATAGACACATACATAATCTCCCTTGAGGGAAGCTCTCGGGAATCAAGACCAAGCACTTGTTCTGGAACCTCAGGCTTAGTAGATATGTTTATAAAATACACATAATAGAGCAATGAAATTTAGTGTCCTAACAAAATAACAAATACTTATACAAATTTCGACATTCCCTTTAAAGATAGGGGAAGCACAGCACATAGAAGAGCTGAATCACTATGTCGTGCACCTGAAACTGGTGTGACATGTGTCGGCGACACTCAAATAGGAAAGTGAAATGAGGGGAATGGTGGTTCAAGTAGGTGGTTTTCTTCGGTTGGAGGTCAGGTCATCCGTGATGCCATGGGCTGGTCACGCGTGCCACGGGCCTCAGCGTCCAAATACCGCGAGAGGAAGCTGCGGATTCAGTGCTTACCACTGTTGTACGAGAAAGCCAAAGATAGTTGTGTCACAAAGTTCTTCCCCATTTTCGTGGTTGCGAGGCAGAGGGGATGGCGGCTGGAATAAAACAAGCCTGCGCACAGGTACACACGGTCGTCCTCCACTCTCGTCCCATGCGACAGGTGATCCAGTTTGGGTCCTTCTCGTAGAAGAGAGGTCACGGGACGGGCATCCCGAGGACGTTGTCAGGGTGTGAAGGTTTATTTATTTATTTATTTTTAAAGATTTTATTTATTTATTCATGAGAGACACAGAGAGAGGGGCAGAGACCCAGGCAGAGGGGAAAGCAGGCTCCATGCAGGGAGCCCGATGTGGGACTCGATCCTGGGACCCCAGGGTCACAACCTGGGCCGAAGGCAGACGCCCACTGCTGAGCCACCCAGGGATCCCCAGGGTGTGACGGTTTACATGGGAAATACTTACCTGAGTTTTTTGGGTATGTGTGAAAAAATATCGGTATTCTGGTAGGAAATTACTTAATACACTTTAAATGTTTATTAATGTACAAAAAAAATTAAAGAGCTGATAATGTATCTAGTTTCACATTCAACATTACGCTTCAAACAAATTTCATTTATATTCGTAAGTCTAGTATTAATGGAAAGAGCAGTGAGAAGGGGGGGTGGCACAAGTTCCCTTCTTTAATTCACTACTAATACGGCTGTTGACCCAGCTGACCCTTCCCAACACGGCCATTGCCCTTCCCTACTGAGGACATTATCTGTTCGGTCTTTGAGGCTCTGTCTACACAGAGTGGTGGTTCCTCCAATGACATGGTCCCTAAGTGTCTAAATAAGTCTTAGAAATTCTGCTTTTTATGTGCCTCTCTCAGAGAGCGATTTTCATTTTATATTAGCGTATAAAAATGTAAGAGGGGCGCCTGGGGGGTGCTGTCGGTTAAGCACCCAACTCTTGGGTCAGGTCATGATCCCAGGGTCGTGAGGTTAAGCCCCATGGGGAACCCGGGCTCAGCGGGGGTCTGCTTCTCTGCCTCTCCCTGCCCCTCCACTCCTCCATTCTATCTTTCTAAAAATAAATCAATAAAAATCTTTTTTTTTAATATAAGAAATTCTTTAAGTGTAAGAAAATCACTTGACTTTGTTGGAGCCGGCCTATCCAAACTCGACGTCAGGACCCCGTTCCAGCTCCCCTACTGGCATTTCTGGGACGTTCCTTGGGAAGCGCTGCTCTGCCCCGCTGCTCCAACAGCGGCTGTCTGGTGACGGTTCTGTGGGGCTGCCGTGACAAAGTGCACGCGGAGGGGCTCCCGCAGCAGACGTTCCCCGTCCCCGTCCTGGAGCCCGGAGCCCGCGGTCGGGCGGGCAGGGCCGGTGTCCCCGAGGCTTCCTCCTGGCCGTGCGGACGCCGTCCCCTCCCCGTGTCTCGCGTGGCCATCCCTCTGCGCGTCTGTGTCCTCATCCCCACTCTCACAAGGACCCCGGTCATACGGGAGTAGGACCCCGTCTAATAACCTCGTCTTACCTTAGTCACCTCTTTAAAGACCCCACCTCCAAACATGCTCACATTCTGAGGTCCACGTGTGGAGCAGGGGGCACGCACTTCAGCCCATCATAGGTATGAAGAGCTTTGGAATAAGACCCGGATGGTCGCCGGCTCTGCTTCACCTCCTTTGGTCTCGGTTTTCTTCTTTGAAAAGCGGGAAAACAGTATCTCCCTGGTAGACTGTGTGAGGGTAAGTGCAGGTGTATGTACACCTGCTGGGCCTGGAGAGGCCAAGAGCCCGGTCCATCCCGGCCCCTGACCCGCACCCCCGTTCTCCCCACATCCAACTGCAGCTTCTCCGACACGCCAAGGCCTCAGTTGTAGACGCCCGGCTCCAGTGGCCCTCCCGTGGACCGGTCTCTAACTGCGCACGCCTCTTTCGCCTGCAAATTCAGGGAGCAGATGCTGGTGGCTGTGTGTCTGCCTGTAATCCCGGCCCTTCGGTCCCCGCTGCCGGGCTCGGCGACGCAGAGCTCGGACCAAAGAGCCACCTTGCGGAGCCCAGCGTCCGGGACTAGTTTGTCACTGCAGAAGCCGGGGATGCTTCCCGAAACGGTGCCGCTTACGCTCCGTGGAAAGGGCAGTTGAGGATCACGGTGAAAACACCAAATAAAGATCAGAGAGGCTCAGCCCTGGAGCCAAACAATACCTGCACGACTTTTTAAGAAGCTGTGTGGGCCTGGAGTGACCAAGTCCTCGCACGTAGCCGCACATCTCCTGCAGGAGCCTCCAGCCGCCTTCCTGCGGTTTGGTCCGCACTCCCTGGGTCTTGTTTGTGCCCTGGAGTGTGCACTGTCTCAATAAGCTGGAGCAGGGGCGCCCGGGGCTCAGTCGGCCCAACACTTGACGCCTGATCTCAGCTCAGGGCGTGAGCTCAGGGCCGTGAGCTCGAGCCCCGTGTCGGGCTCCCTGCTCAGTGCACTGTCTGCATGAGATTCTCTCTTTCTTTGTCCTCCCTGCTTACATTCTCTCTCTCTCAAATAAATAAATAAATCTTTAAAAAATACATAAGCTAGAGCAATTCCATCTTAATTTTCACTAGAAGCTTAACAAATACGTCAGTAGACAAAAAAAAAGAATCCAAAATCTGGAACTCAGGAGTCCTTTCTGGGCAGTCAAGGGAAGAGGAGTGGAGACACGGCAAAGGTAGTCTTATCACACGTGGTCACGTTGTAAACTAGAAGCTGCCTGGAGACTTTACTCTGACACATGGTCCTCAGCACGGATGCCACCTGCAGGGGACGGCCCTCCGCAGTGGACCCGAGGACCCAGACCAAGACACACGTGAAGGGTGGCGTGTCAAACGGGTGCCCAGGGAGGCTGGAGCCCATGTGCACGTGTGGAGTGTGTTGGTGGCATGAACTGCGTGCCCTCCGTCCCACGGTGGCAGGTGACAAGCTTGCGACCCGGCCCAGGACCCCACGTGGGCTGCCACCTGCGTACATCTCCGGTCTCGACCGTCTCCCTGGTCAGGCCCTGGAAAACCCCAGGGAATCGGGGGCCTCGGGGTTGTCTCCATCCCCCCCGGATGCAAGAGTCACTGCTGGTACATTTTTCTCACTGTTGCAATACAGTTAACGACACAATTTTCAATCCTGCACAGTCAGGATCGTTGCGCTTCTATAAGCGCCTCTGGCATCTGTCCTCGGAGGGACAGAACTGAGGTGCACGCGGAATCGTGTGAGGAGGAGGCAGGGCACTGGGCCACAGAGGCTGTGGGTGCTCAGCCAGGCAGCGCACCGGGAGCACCGGGCCGGGATGGGGCCGTGGGGTGTCTCCGAGCTTGCCAAACAGGAGAACAGGACCCTGGGCAACGGCCAAGCCACCAGACAGCAGACGAGATCCCTAGGGACCCGGTGATTTGCCAACATCTGGTGGCTCGGGCGGCTGACGGTGACATGGTGACCCTCCCGGCCACAGTGGACGTGGTCTCAGAGCTCACGTCGGCGGCAGGCCCGGGGTGCCGCGTCTCCAGATGCGCTGGGAGGCAGCCTGCTTCCCTGCACCTGCCGCGGCCCTCGGCAGCCGCTCCTGCTTCCCTCCCCGGCGGCCCTCAGCCTCCCCGATGGCCACTCTCCCACCCCGCCTCTGCGGTGCGGTGCCCGCCTCTGCCTCCAGCTCGGCCAGAGCCTGTGTACAGGTCCTAAGCCACCTCAGAGCCTTAAGGACATTGAAATTCACTGTGTGATCCATTTTTAAAATGAATAAATACCACTAACACATGGAGTTGCACAGGTAGCCACAAACTGACACCTGGCAGGCCTGACTCCCGCAGGTCAGCGTGTTACCTTCCCAGGGATTTTTTTAAAAAGATTTTATTTATTTATTCATGAGACACACACACACACACACACACACACACACACACACACACACAGGCAGAGACCCAGGCAGAGGAAGAAGCAGGCTCCATGCACAGAGCCCAACATGGGACCCGATCCTGGGTCCCTTCCCAGGGATTTTATTGAAATATTCTCAGAAAGGAAGATGGCACTTTCTTTAAGGAAAAAAATTTTTTTTTGTGAAGCTTATCGACGTGTGACTTTGGTCACCGGGAGCATGGGGCTGTGTAAGCGCTCGGACACGCTCGGGTCCTCAGCTGGGAGGGGCCGGTGGCCCTCCTGCCCTCAGCTTGGTGGCCCTGCGTTTGATGATTGTTCCTGATCTGTGCTTCCTCCAAACCCACCGTTTGTACGCAGGCCCGGGAGAGAAGAGCGGCTTTGCTAGACTTTCTAGTCCCTTCCATCACGTTCTTTCCTTTTAATAGGACCCTTAAATCCGTCTGAACTGGGGACAAGTCAAAAAATTTCCTTCCAAATTGAAACTCAAAAAATAGCACAAGAGCAGGAGAGTGCCAGAGGACTTCACAGATCGGATAAAGACGTGTGTGGTCGTCTCTGAAAAACCCAATGCAGCTTTTCATTTTTCCCAAGGAAGGTTATTTTAGGAACAAGGCATAATAGTCCAGCACACCGTCTGTTAGCAGCACCCCGTGGAGCTGGGCCGAGGTTGGACACTGGACAGCGTGGACCAAAGGCGCTTCTCGCAATGCCCTAGGCCCCGGGATGTGCTGACCCCGGGTCGCACCTGTCTCTGCCTGGAGGACTCGCGCTGCAGCCGCAGGAGGCCCGGCCGGCCGCCCCAGAACGTGTCCCCAGGTGTGTCCCCGACCACGGGGGATGCAGAGGGCGTGCCAGCTGCAGCGGGGGCACCCTGTCCGGAGAAGCGGCTCATCGCCATCCACCCGCGGGCACAGGGGCTTCACAGGGAGCTCAGGGGGTGGGGGGGACCACCAGGCCTCCCGGCGAGGCCCCCCTGGCTATGACTACCAGCGCGACAGGGCCCCACGGCCTCCAGGCACCTGCGCGATGTGGGCTCGGGGTGGCCAGGAATGGCCCTGTGGGTCTTGCACCTGGTTTAGAAGATTCTGCAGACTCTTCCGCAATCTTTGCTCAACTCTTGGGCGGGTGGGTTGAGCGAGGCTGCACGGGGGCCCCGGGGCGCCTCCAGCTGAGCACAGGGCACCTCCGGTCCCACGGGGACCCCCACCTGCACACCTCGCAGGCCGGCTCGTGTTGTGACCGGTTCCCAGAAAACGTCCCCGACAGGTCTCGTTGCCTGCACGTGCAGGACGTGTCCTCGGGGAGGGAGCCTGCCCATCCCTTCCAACCGCCCTCCCTCCCCGTGTCCGCGCCAGGGCCATTCCCTCCTGCCCACGTGGGGCCGAGGCCGGGGGTTGGCAGCCCGCGTGACCCGGGCAGGTGCTCTCCCTGTCGTGGGATGTGCAGCGTCCGGGTCTTGTGGGAAGGAGCCCAGCTGCCCTCTGCAGACACCGGGCGCCTCCAAAGCTGGGGCCGTGGGTGGAGTCGCGCAGCCACACCTGCGCCAGGCCGTCCGACCCTGGTCCCCGCATCGTCAGCAGGCGAGTGGCCCCAGCTTCGTGGTGTCTTGCGGTGCGCACGGACGTGCGTCCTGCCCCGGCCGGCCCGGGGGCTCTAACCCCGCCGCGCGAGGACCCGGCACGGGGGCTCTAACGGGGCCGCCCTCGGACCCGGCAGGAGGCTCTAACCCGGATGCGCTCGGACCCGGCAGGGGGCTCTAACCCGGATGTGCACGGAGCCGGCAGGGGGCTCTAACCTGGATGCGCTTGGACCCGGCCGGGGGCTCCAACCCGGATGCGCACGGACCCGGCGGGGGGGCTCTAACCCGGATGTGCACGGACCCGGCCGGGGGCTCTAACCCGGATGCGCACAGACCCGGCCGGGGGCTCTAACCCGGATGTGCACGGACCCGGCGGGGGGCTCTAACCCGGATGTGCACGGACCCGGCGGGGGGCTCTAACCCGGATGCGCACGGACCCGGCCGGGGGCTCTAACCCGGATGCGCACGGACCCGGCCGGGGGCTCTAACCCGGATGCACTGGGACCCGGCCGGGGGCTCTAACCCGGATGCGCTCGGACCCGGCCGGGGGCTCTAACCCGCCGCACACGCCGCCGCCTTGGCTCTATAAATTCACATCCCCGCAGCTGAACTCCCGCCTGGAAAACCTGCTCCGGTTAAACGTCCCGCTTACGTGGAATTTCTAGCATAAATAAAAACGATCAATTTTTCGGAGAAGTTGAGAATCTATAATATTGAAAACCAATAAAATATAATAAACGCTGGCATCGTACTGACGGGGGCTCTGCTTCTGTGCGACGCAGCAGGACCGTGCCCTTGACCTCTTACTCATTCAGGTAACTTTTGTCTCATTTTGACGTTTTAAAACTCCGGCTTTTGATTTGTTTGCTGTGACCGTTTAGTCACGGACGGCTCCTAGGGTTCGTGGGGTCCTACCCGAGTACACTTTCCCCACACGGGTTGGGATGTCCCCCGGGCAGGGACTGTTCCGATAGCCCCTGTTGTTGCCTCCTGGCCGGTCCCACGGTGGCTCCTCTGCGGGTGTTACCCGTATTCCAGAAACCTCCTGCTCCAGGTCTTGCCTGGCTCGGGGCGAGCTCTCTGCGACCCTGTGGCTCCCGGTGTGGCGGCCAGTGCTGGTGGAGTGGCCCTCCCGGGAGCGAGGAGGAGTTAACATAAGCCCTTGGACTGGAAGACCCCCCCCCCCGGGTCAGTGTTCCCATGGCCTGGGAAGGAGGAGGGCATAAGGGGTGAGGGGCCACATGTGAAGGCAGCCTGGCAACCCCGGGGCGGGGGGGGGGGGGGGAGCAAGGACGAGGCCCTGGGGTCCTGTCCCCCGTGCCCCAATCTCTTAAGTAGCCTTTAGGGCATCAAGAATATCCTATTGGGGCAGCCCGGTGGTTCAGTGGTTTAGCACCGCCTTCCGCCCAGGATGTGACCCTGGAGACCCGGGATCAAGTCCCACGTCAGGCTCCCTGCAGGGAGCCTGCTTCTCTCTCTGCCTGTGTCTCTGCCTCTGTCTCTCTCTGTCTCTGTCTCTCTCTCTCTGTCTCTCATGAATAAATAAATAAAATCTTAAAAAAACAAAAAGAATATCCTGTTAACATGCAGGTGTCCCCGAGGGACAGGACTATTTTCCCAGGATCTGAATGCAGAAGTTCCGTGTCCCTGGTGGCAGCCCCAGGGCAGGGGGCTCAGGACCCCAAGCAGGCTCCAAGAGCCCGAGCACTTTCACCCTTGGCTGGATGTCCCAGGAAGGTCGCGGGGTCCCTGGGGCTGACCCCAGGACCAGGACCCAGAGGCCAAGGGCTGCAGAGGGTGAAGACGGCTCATGGCGACCGGGGCGGGCACCGGCTGCAGGAAGGGATGGGGGCGAGCGTCAGGAAGACCTCGTGTCACTGGCAGACACGCAGCTGAAGCTCCCCATTGCTTCTGTCCACAGCGTGTCCCTCACTTGCCCACCTTCCCCCCGGCCAGCACCGGCCCTGTCCTCCGCCATGGTCCCTTCCTCCCTGGGGCTGTAGATTTCTAAATATAGGGACGGCGTGCCAGCATGTTTCCCATGGAGCTTCTGGAACCTGGATTTTAAAAACAAGTCCGTTAAAGGGTAACAATTTACTTAACCAGAATTTACACGGAGAGCTTTCATTAAGATAGAATCTCATCTACAAAATTTTGATTAGCATCGAAATTTAAAATAACCCAAACACGCATCCCAGGTTGGACCAAATCCCCTAGTTTGACGAGAGATGGCTGTTCTAACCAGGAACGGCGCTTGACGGGGTTGAGCGTGGCCTGCCCGTTTGGGCTTCATCCAGCTTTGCTGGGACTGGGACTGGAACTGGGACTGGGACTGGGACTTGGACTGGGTGAACCGAGTTGCCGTGGTCACTGGCACAGCTACTTCTACAGAAGAGCCCTTGACATATTCGCCCGCAGAGGAATCAGAGCTCAGAGGGCCCCATGGGGTGGGGAGGCCCACGGATGGCGGGGGCCCTGCCCTGTCACTTGATGTCCACCTTCCCAGGGCGTCTAACAAGTGGTGCATGCTCGATGCACTCACACCACTCCCAGGCCCTCCTGTCTCGTGAAGCAACCCTTTCGCATTTCAGAGAACAATCAGAATATGCATAAAGTAGGACATGTAAGGATGTCCATTATGGATTTATTTATAACAGCAAAAAAATAAAAAACGGGGGCACCGAGTGGGTCAGTGGTTGAGCGCCTGCCTTCAGCTCAGGGCATGACCCCAGGGTCCCGGGATCGAGTCCCACATCAGGCTCCCTGCATGGAGCCTGCTTCTCCCTCAGCCTGTGTCTCTGCCTCTCTCTCTCTGTGTCTCTCTTGAATAAATAAATAAAATCTTTAAAGAAAAAGAAAAAACTAAAAAACCAAAGGAAAGAGAAGTGAATCACAGCACAGATGAGCTGATAACATCGGGTGTAGCAACATCACTGTCACTGGGAGATGCAAATGAACGTCAGTTGAGAGCCGGTGCTATGGCTCATCATAAGGTGATAACCTTTAAAACATTTTCTTGATAAAATTCTTCCTTAAATTTTATTTTGGAAGGGCACCTGGGTGGCTCAGTGGTTGAGCATCTGCCTTTGGCCCAGGGCGTGACCCTGGGGTCCCAGGATCGAGCCCCACATCGGGCTCCCCACAGGGAGCCTGCTTCTCCTTCTGCATGGGTCTCTGCCTCCTTCTCTGTCTCTCATGGATAAATAAATAAAATCTTAAAAAAATTTTTATTTTGGAAAATAGAAAGTAGCGATGAGACATAGGAACATTGTATTTGTGTTTTGTTGATTATAAATTTGAGTACTTATTAGTATTTAGTAAAGTCCTATCCCATTGGAAAGGATTCAGTAGAAATGGTCAGCACGTTAAAAACCATTTTTGCGGACACATGAGTTTCGTCTATCCCTGCCAAGCTGCTGTGGTTCAGCCTGAAACGCCATGCTTGTTGATAAATAAAAATATTTCTGTTCCTTTTTGCTTCATCAGGATTTCTGGAACATGTGCTACCTCCAGGGTCTCTCAGAAGCCACACTGTGATGTCCTTAGTCTGGATTCCTTACCCTTGAGTCCTAAAAATTATAAGTGTTAACAAACCAGAATCCTTAGCAGTCTTACCATTTTTAAAAATTTCTATCTTTATCTCTTCTTTCTTTTTTTTTTTTTTAAGATTTTATTTATTCATTTGTTCATAAGAGTCAGAGACACAGGCAGAGAGAGAAGCAGGTTCCCTGCAGGGAGCCTGATGTGGGACTGGATCCCGGGACCCCGAGGTCATGACCTGGGCCAAAGGCAGACGCTCAACCACTGAGCTACCCCGGGATCCCTGCTTGCTTTCTTTCTAGATTTTATTGTTAAGTAATCTCTACACCCAACGTGGGGCTCAAACCTGCAACCCTGACATCAGGAGCAGCACACTGAGACCACGCAGTCTGAGCCAGCCAGTCCCCCTTTACCTCTTTTTATTTACACAAAATGCCATCCCATTACTTAATGGTACCGGGAATACAATACTAAAAAGAAATTTGCTCTGACCACATGTTTTCCTTTTTTGGTAAGAAGATGCTTATGACCCTTTAGTGGAAGGTGAGCAGATTAGTTGAAGCCTTGGTAAAGTTTCTCAGCACAGAGCGCCTCTCCGAGTGGCGGCTGCTGGGGACGCGGCTCCGAAAGCCCGGGGCCCAGCCCCCAACCCCCAACCCTGGCCTGCGTGCTGCCTGCTAGCCTCTCCCCGTGGGCCTGCAGGTTGCGCCAGCTGTTGGGAGGAAGAACCACATGGAATCGGTGATAAAAAGGTGAATTGGAATGTCAGGCCGCCCTCCTGACCCTTATGTTCCCTGCTTCCCAAGGATCTAGCAGGAGCGCCCTCAGGACAGAGCATAAGCTGGTGTTTGGGGCAGCGCCTGGGCGTCCCGGTGTATAACGAACAGTCCCGGGACGTCAAAGCCGCCGAGGGCTCCCAGACGGGGTAATAACACCCCGGCACCTAGAGCACACACGTCCCAGGATGATCAGGTCTGGCATGGGCTGACCTGGTGGGATGCCAGCTAAGGGAAGGACAAGTCTGGGAGCGGGTGCCTTCTGTGGGACCGCGTGGCCTTGACCCCTGCTCTCTGCCATTCCCACTCTGAGTACGTGGCTCTGTTCGTCTCTCCGGGTGCCTGGCCCTCACTGGCGCCGCAGAACCCCATCCTGCCCACCGTGCTCTCACGGTCATCGTCCCGTTCTCTGTTAAAACGAGTATTGCCAGCTGAAGTTCACAAAATCCACCAAATGCTGCGGCGTTTTCTGTAGACGCCACCTGGTGACATCGTCTCCGATAGGATGATTTCTGCCCGAGTGGCTTACACACTCGGAGAACACGAGCGTCCGTGTACTCCGCACCGACACATAGGAAAGGGGCTGTGATTTATAAAATCCACTGCACACTATTTAGAGAATTCCCTTCCTGGCTCTTTTTTTTCTCCTTATAAGTAATGATTTTGGATTCAGACTGAAGAAAGTCCATGTTCTTTTGTCACGGAAAAAAAAATTACACCTTAGTGTTGCTGAATATACACAGGCTTCTACAGCAAAGTGGAACAAAGATTCAGAAACAGCATCAAAATGTTTTCCTTTATTCGAGGAACATTGAAAATTGTGGGTATTACAGACACTAAGCCCCAGAAAGGAAAAGAGATAAAATTTACTGGCGTTTCGATGAAAGCCAGGCATGGCCGAGCATTTTCTTTCTCCTTACAAGCACATGAGCCCACACGCAGCCCTGGATTCTGCGGGTGCTTCTGACTCCTGTGACTCTCGATGTGCATCTTGAAGACATTTATTAGGACACGTCCTCGGAGCAGACAGATGAAACTAAGCTTTCCATTTTTATTCATTTAAGCAAGGACATGAAGACATTAGCTAACTCACAGAATGTGTAGATCTGAGCTGGCGTTTGTCTTACAGCCGCAGCCGGTTTGATGGGAACTGGTGACGGAGGGCGGACACGGCCCTCCCTTGAGCACTTGCTGCTGGTGACCCCAGAGGGACGCAGGGACGCAGGGCTCCCTCCAAGTGCCGGAGAAGGTCCCTCAGGTAGTTGCTTCTTGCTTTTGGTAATGCATCCACCATTTAGGATTGTTTTCTCCAGGGGTGGGGAGACCATCTGGTGAGTGTAAGGTCCATAATTACCAGAGGGAAAAAACATAAAGACCCAAAAGGGGAAGTAAAACCTTCTAGAAAGGGCTGTTGGAGAATATCTTCATGGCTTTGCGCAGGGAAGGATTTCTTTAAAAAGATACAGGAACCCCAATCATGAAAAGAAAAAATTGCCAAACATTAAAATTAAGAACTCTGTTCATCAAAGCATGCCATAAAAAAGAATGAAAAGATAAGCCACCCTGTGGGAAAAGATCCTGACCGAGGACTAGTATCTAGAGTATATAAAGGACTTGTGTGAGTCAGCAGGAAAGGCCAGAATGACCCATCGGAAATGAACAAAACGGCTTCAATGAGCAGGTCACAGAAAGGTGATGCAAAGACCAATAAACGTACGACAGTGTGCCCAGTCTCATGAGCCATCAGGGAGAAAAATAAATAAGTAAAGCCTCAAACACAACACAGAAATACTACTGCTTTGCTATCGTACCACATTGCTTACCATTGGACACCCTCCAATGTCGGCAAGGATGCGATGCGTTAGGCCGAGGGGAGGCTGAGGGGGTGCGTTTGCTTGGGAGTTATTTGGATCACCTAGTTCAGTTGAAGGTATTCATACCTTGTCCTGAATAGCCCACCCCTCACATGCGCCTCCAAGATGCGTGTAAAGGCGTAAGTACGAGCACGTTGGAAGCAGCATGATTCAGAACAGCCCCGTGGGAAGAGCCCACGTGCCCACCAACAGCAGAATGGAGAAACGAGCCAGAGGTTATTCATCCAATAGGATCCTATGGAATTAACGAGACACCACACACATATACCAACAGGATCAATCATACAAATACAGTATCGAGGGGAAAAAGCAAGTCCCGGAAGAATATGTACAGTATCGCTCAATTCACATAAAATTTGAAAGCAGACCAAACGGAACTGTATGTCCTACGGAGGCGCACACGTGATGTAGACCTCTGAAGAAAAGTGAGGCGACGATCGTTAGAACCGTCAGCCACGCCTTGGTCGGGGGCTCGGGTGTGATGGCGAAGGACCGATGGATCGTGATGGTCTCTCTCGTTCTGGGAGGTGGTCCCAGATGTGGGATTTGCCCCGTGGTCAAACTGCACGGAGCCTTCTGCCCGTATATGGGAATGGCAACGTTAGAAACACTAAAAGAGAAATATAATCATGTCCTAGTGTTAACATCAATGGGAGAAACATGACTAAGCCTTTTAGTCGGGAAGTGATAACAGAAGAGCCACCTCCAGACCCTCTCCCCGGCTCCCCTCTCCATGGGACTGGAGACTCAGGTGGGGCGTTGGTCCCCGCTGGCCTGGCTGGGCCCCACGCGGGCCCCACGCGGGCCCCACGCGGGCCCCACGCGCCGACCGCGGCTTCTGCTGGGTCAGGGGTGCTGCTCGCTCGCTCTGCAGGCCCACGGGCTTCAGGGCTGTTTTTGTCTGCCTTTTCCTTTAGTTTTCTTTAGTAAAAAAAGACATGTAAAATTACTTTGAAGTTACATCATGGCTTCTGAGGGTCCCCCGGGGGCTCGGTGGTTGAACATTTGTCTTCGGCTCAGGGCCTGACCCCGGGGTCCTGGGATCGAGTCCCTCGCAGGGAGCGTGCTTCTCCCTCTGCCTGGGTCTCTGCCTCTCTGTGTCTCAAATAAATAAATAAATAAATAAATAAATAAATAAATAAATAAATAAAATCTTAAAAAAAATTAATGTCTTTTGGTTTCCAGAAACAGCAACCTGGATTGGTCAAATTAACTCTCCAGCAAGAAACAATGAAGGATATTATGTATCACAGTTTTACATATTTTTCAAAAATTACTTTAGGTGTATCAAAAATCTGAAAACAGTAAGAACAAATTATTTTATGAAAGTCCGTAATGAGAGCTATAAGCATGTGTATACATCGTATATATGAGAGCATATTTGGCATCAAAGGTGCTTGCGCCCTGAGAGCATTTGCTCCCCCCGCCCCCCGCCATGAATTTTGGTTTTGGTGGGTTTTTTTGTTCATTCAAGAGTAGAGGAAGAGGGGATCCCTGGGTGGCACAGAGGTTTAGCGCCTGCCTTTGGCCCAGGGCGCGATCCTAGAGACCCGGGATCAAATCCCACGTCGGGCTCCCGGTGCATGGAGCCTGCTTCTCCCTCTGCCTGTGTCTCTGCCTCTCTCTCTCTCTCTCTCTCTGTGTGTGTGTGTGTGTGTATGACTATCATAAATAAATAAAAATTTAAAAAAAAAGTAGAGGAAGAGAAGTCAAGCCCAATATCCAGGGCTCTAAAGGACACATCCTGACCCTAAGCTGGGACCCCAAAAAGGGCAATCACTCTTAGATTAAGAGTGAGCCATATCTAAACCCATTCTCTACTCCAACCACAGGAAGCTACCCTAGAAGGAAACAGAGCAGGAGAAAAGAAGAAAAAATTCGGGGGAATTTGAGGCCACAGATCAGCTCTTTGCTTGTGGGTGCCTATGATCTGGAATGCAGAGGCCAGGAAGAATGGGGCTATGGGATTGATTTGAGATGGTTGCAACCATTGCTATTGCCAACATTCTTAGACAGGAATATAGTGCTCTTGAGGGAAGGCATATCCATCCTAGACCCTGGGTAACCAGCAAACAAAAGTACTTTTCAAGGGCAACGACAAACGGGATGTCAGAGGTAAGACATCAAAGTGAGTATTCTTGACTCATTCTTGGTAGACTGGCCCCCATTTCATCTATATCTTCCTTTTTGGGGTTAATCTTACATTTTTTGAAAAAGAAGTAAATAATGAAGAGCAATAATTAAGTAAAATAAAACCAGATATTAAATAGCTAAAAGTTGGGTAGCCCCGGTGACTTAGGGGTTTAGTGCCGCCTTCAGCCCAGAGCGTGATCCTGGAGACCCAGGATCCAGTCCCACATCAGGCTCCCTGCATGGAGCCTGCTTCTCCCTCTGCCTGTATCTCTGCCTCTCTCACTGTGTGTCTCTCATGAATAAATAAATAAAATCTTTAAAAAAAATAAATAGCTAAAAGTTCTGCAATAACACTGATAAAATTGACAAAACCATTTGTGAGACTGATTTAAATATAAGTCGGAAATAACAGATACTAAAAACTATAAAACACTGTTGAAAGAAATTAAAGACAACACAAGCAAATAGGAAGATATTCCATGCCCATGGATTGGAAGAATTAGTACTGTTAAAACATCTATACTACCCAAGGCAGTCTACAGATTCAACGCAGTCCCTATCAAAATACCAACAGCATTTTTTTCACAGAACTGAAAAAAATAATGGTTAAAATTTGTGTAGAACCACGGAAACCCAAAATAGCTAAAGCAATCATGAGAAAGAATAACAAAGCTGGAGGTATCACAATCTGATTTCATGTTATACCACAAATCTATAGTAACCAAAACAGTATGATATTAGCACAAAAATAGACACACCGAATAGAGAGCCCAGAAATAAACCCATGCTCATATGGTCAATTAACGTGTAAAGGAGGCAAGAACATGCAATGGGGTAAAAGACAGTTCTTCAACAAAAGATATTGGGAAAACTGGACCACTTTCTTACACCACACACACACACACACACACACACTCAAAATGGATTAAATGTGAGACCTGAAACAAAAAAAAAATCCCAGAAGAAAACAGAGGCATTTATCTCTTTGACATTGGCCTTCGCAACATTTTTCTAGATATGTTTTCTCAGACAAGGGAAAGAAAAGCCAAAATAAACTATTGGGACCACACCAAGATAAAAAGCTTTGCACAGCAAAGGAAAAAATCAACAAAACAAAAAGCAACGTACTGAACGGGAAAAGATATTTACAAATGATATGGGGCTAATATCCAAATATATAAAGAGCTTATATAACTCAACAGCTAAAAAGTAAATAATGTGATTGAAAAATGGGCAGAAAACCTGAATAGACATTTTTCCAAAGAAGACATTTAGGTGGCCAACAGACACAGGAAAAGATGCTCAACATCGCCCATCATCAGGGAAATACAAATCAAAACCACAGTGAGATTCCACGTCACACCAGTGAAAACGGCTAGAATCAAAAACACAAGAAACAACAAATGTTGGGGATCCCTGGGTGGCGCAGCGGTTTGGCGCCTGCCTTTGGCCCAGGGCGTGATCCTGGAGATCCGGGATCGAATCCCACGTCGGGCTCCCGGTGAATGGAGCCTGCTTCTCCCTCTGCCTGTGTCTCTGCCTCTCTCTCTCTTTCTCTCTCTGTGACTAAAAAAAATAAATAAATAAAATAAAAAATCTTTAAAAAAAAAAAAAAACAAATGTTGGCAAGGATGTGGAGAGAAGACACCCCCATGTGCTGCTGCTGGGAATGCAGACTGGTGTAGCCACAGTGGAAACCAAATGGAGGTGCCTCCAAAAACTAAAAATAGAATTACCATATCATCCAGTAATTCCACCACTGGGTATTTGCCCAAAGAAAACAAAAAATATTATTTTGAAAAGCCCTGTGCACCCCTATGTTTATTGCAGCATCATTTACAATAGCCAATGTATGAGAGCAACCCAAGGGTCCATCAGCAGGTGAGTGGATGAAGAAGATACATATACCTAGGTACACGTGGCAGAGAATTACTCAGCCATTAAGAAGAATGAAATCTTGCTGTTTGCAACAATATAGATGGACCTTGAGGATATGACACTAAGTGAAGTCAGAGACCATATGATTTCACTTATATATGGATTTTAAAAAACAAGCAGAAACAGACTCATAAATACAGAAAAGAAACTAGTGGTTACCAGAGGGGAGAGGAGTAGGAGGTGAGCACAGTAGGTGAAGGCGATGAAAAGGTACAGACTTGCAGTCATGAAATAAATAGTCCGTGGGAATGAGGGGTGCAGCACAGGGAACCTGGTCAGCAATACCGCAACGGCTTTGTATGGTGGCAGACGGTTCCTGCACCTGCCCTGGTGAGCCAGAAGTCAGGTGTAGACATGTTCGATCCATGTATAGTACACCTGACCTGACCCTAGGATGACACTGGAGGTCAACTACACTTCAGTTGGAAAGAACCAGCGCTGCAGATGCCAAGCACATGAACACCTCAGACGCAGGATATTATTAATGACTTTATGCCAACAAATTTGAAAATAGAGAGGAAGTGGACACATTTGGGAGGAAGGACCAAGAGTGTCTCCGGAAGAAACAGAAAACTGCAACAATCTAAAAGAGTTTAAAGAAAGAAATCAGCGGGGGCGCCTGGGTGGCTCAGCCAGTTAGGCAGGTGCCTTAGGCTCAGGTCCCTGTCTCAGGGTCCTGGGGTCGAGTCCCATGTCGGGGAGCCTGCTTCTCCCTCTGCCTCTGCTGCTCCCCCTGCCTTGTGCTCTCGCTCTCAAATAAACAAAATCCTTTTTTTTTTTTTTAAAGAAGTAAATCAGCACTAAGTGTGTTCCCTTAAAGGAAAACACCAGGCCAGCTGGTTTCACTAGATAGTTATTTGATACCTTCAAGGAAGAAGCGGGCCCATCCTCACACTCTCCTCCAGACAGCGGAGGAAGAAATGCTTCGCAACTCATTTAAATGATCTAGTAAAACTTGATCCCAAGGACAAATGCATAAGGAATATTTCTAGGCTAATTTCACTTGTGGACACAGATGTGAAATTTTTCAAAATAGGGTAAAGCCCCATCACGGGATCCAAATAAATCCTTTGTATAAACACGTCGACCACTGGGAGGCTTTGCAGCTCACTGGCTTGCACTTCCCCCAGGGAGAGCCGTGGAATTGCAAATGTGCCTCGGCCCCTGCTGTTGTTTTATGTGTGGTGCATTTTTTATCTTTTTTTGTTTCTTGTCTTTTCTCCCCCCTCCCCTTTTCCTTTCTGTTTTTGTTTGTCACCTTTTGGCTTAATCTCAGTGGGGAAAACTGATTGCTGTGGTGCCTGGACTTTCAGAGGGACCCACAGACTCTGCTGGGAGAATGCTGGGGATTCAGGGACCTTCCTCCACAGCCCCCCAAGAGAGGTTAAGAACCTTAATCGGCCTGTCTGAGAAAGGAAAGGAAGGAAAGGAAAAAACTACCAGTGTATCACTCTCAATTTTAGGTTATTTTCGGAGGAGTTATTGATGAGTTTTACTGTAATAGTAAACCAAATTTGGCAATACGTTAAAAAGATAATATATTTTTACTAAGTCAGATTTATCCAAGGAATACAAGGTTGGTTTAACATTTGAAACAATCAGTTAATTATTTTCCATATTAGTGGGCCAGTACAGGCCCAATATGCAAGAAAAGCACTTGATGAATTTCAGTATCAGCCTAAAAACTGAGTAAACTAGGGCTTTCTTAATCAGATGAAGAGAAGCTACAAAAATCCACCATCAGCCCTGTATTTAACAAATGTTTGAAAACTTTCCCTTTTCAATGGTGGACAAGAAAAGGATGCCTCCCATCGCTGGGATCACCATTGAAACACGAACAGAATGTCCTGGCTCACACAGCAAGAGAAGGAGAAAAATCAGGACTGCTAAATTTGCAAAGGAAGATAGTAAATTGTCATTGTTTTCAGATGAAATGGTTATATAGGCATTAAAATTTTTTATTTATTTTTTTTATTTATGATAGTCACAGAGAGAGAGAGAGAGAGGCAGAGACACAGGCAGAGGGAGAAGCAAGCTCCATGCACCAGGAGCCCGACGTGGGATTCGATCCCGGGTCTCCAGGATCGTGCCCTGGGCCAAAGGCAGGCGCCAAACCGCTGCACCACCCAGGGATCCCGGCATTAAAATTTTTAATTGCAAATAAAATTTTGGAATTAAGAATATTTTCATAAAATGTAAATTATAAAGATTTTAATAAAATAATTTAATAAAATTAGTATAACAATTCAATTGTATTCTAAATAAGAGCAACAAATAGAACATGTAATTTTAAAATATGCCATTTACAAGTGGCCTCCAAAAATAGCAAATAGGATAACTATAAAAGGATGATGTGAAAGACTTTTATGAAGAAAATTATACAACTTTACTGAAAGACATTATTGATAAATGGAGAGATACACTGTGTTTATGGAATGGAAAATTCCAAATGCAAACAGGCCGTTGATCCCCAAATTGACTTGTAGGTTCAGAGGAAATTGCACTTGAAATCCTGAGTGTTTTGCAGAAGTGACACCTGACACAATAACTCCAAATATGAACAAAAATGCAGGAGAAGAACAGCCAAGGCTTGAAGGAGGAGGAGACGGGAGGAGGGGAAGGAGAGATGAACCTCGGTCTGTCAAACGTTTAGATGCTGTAAAGCTGTGTTGGTCGGTACTGTGCCGCGTTAGTGCAGGAGCAGACAGGTGAGTGGAACAGGAAAGAGGGCCCGAATGCGCGCAGCAACATACGGCGTAGGGAGCAATTTAGAGCAGGGGAGACGGTTGTACCTATATTCACCAGGGTATAACATATGAGATATATATGTCCTATATATGTGTGATATGATATACACCTGATATATGTTTTATATATCAGATCTCAAATAATAACATAATATTTGGGCAGCCCCAGTGGCGCAGCAGTTTAGCGCCACCTGCAGCCCGGGGTCTGATCCTGGAGACCTGAGATCGAGTCCCACGTCTGGTTCCCTGCATGAAGCCTGCTTCTCCCTCTGCCTGTGTCTCTGCCTCTCTCTGTGTGTCTCTATGAATAGATAAATAAAATCTTAAATAAAAAATAACATAATATTTAACAATATGAATAAGTATGACTATTAAATAACATTAATATTGATTTTAATATTTAATAAGCATTAAACACATCCATTAAAATATAAATAAATATAAGTATTTAATAAATGATTAATAATAATGAAGTATATTATATTGTTATATTTTCCTCATAATAGTCCAAATCGGGAAGCAGCCCAAGTGTCCATCAGCAGGGGAATGATAGAATGGATCTATAAACTCAGATATATTCATTCAAAGAATATTTACTTAGAAGAAAAGAAAAAGTAGGCGACAAGAAACAAAATGGATAAATCTATAAACCTACAGTTGAATGAATAAAAAGCAAAACATATAAATTATACTTATGGTGTAATTCTATATATAAAGTTTAAAAGTGAGCAAAATTAAATTGTATTTTATAAAGATGCATGCAGTGCTGGTTAAGTAAACCAAAGAAATAATTACAAGTCAGGAGAAGGGTCTCTTGGTGAAAATGAGGGTGTTGTAGTTAGGAGGGACTTCTGGGAAGTGAATCATGTTCAATTTCATCAGTTGGTTCATAGTTATGTGGCTTTCTTGTGATTTGAATGTTACCAATAACAGTTATGCACATTTTTTAAAGATTTTATTTATTTATTCATGAGAGACACAGAGAGAGAGAGGCAGAGACACAGGCAGAGAAGCAGGCTCCCTGCAGGGAGCCCGACGTGGGACTCAATCCGGGGTCTCCAGGATCACACCCTGGGCCGAAGGTGGCACTAAACTGCTGAGCCACCCAGGCTGCCCACGCACATTTCTATATATCATATTTTGCAATAGAAATCCTTAAAAATGGTATAATTAGACTTTCAATGAAAATCAATTTTCTAACATGGTTGAGAACCAGTTGGCTTTCTACCTCTTTGTTAAGTGCCAAAGCTTTTATGCACATTTCTGTACTGTTATCTTTTGTAGTAGGAAAGATAATTTGTACAATTAGACTTCTAATAAAAACGGTAGTCGCCAGGGCTACCCCATCCTACTTCCTAGAGGCAAACAGTCACATTTATGGTGGGTTTTTTTTTCGTGTTTACCTCTATGTTTCTAAATAATTAGCTTATAGTGCTGTGTCTTTATTTTTCACTTTTAGACACTACCTATTGACTGTCGACATCCACAAGATGCGGACATAGCTTTCTTATCTACCTCTTTTTCTTTAAGCCTACACACATTCATTTCCTATTCTCTTCCTCCCTAACTCTATTGTATTTTTTTTAAAGATTTTATTCATGAGAGACACAGAGAGAGAGAGAGAGAGAGAGAGGCAGAGACACAGGCAGAGGGAGAAGCACAGGGCTGCCCCCTCTATTGTATTTTTTTTTTAAATCTTTATTTTTTTATGATAGTCACAGAGAGAGAGAGGCAGAGACACAGGCAGAGGGAGAAGCAGGCTCCATGCAGGGAAGCCCGACGTGGGATTCGATCCCGGATCTCCAGGATCGCGCCCTGGGCCAAAGGCAGGCGCCAAACCGCTGCGCCACCCAGGGATCCCATCTATTGTATTTTTTATGTCAGTTTTCAGAATTGACACTTTTATGACTATGTAAATCAAAATAAATCAATCTCAAACTCCTATCAGTGTGTTCATTCTCTTAATGTCTTTTTTTTTTTTTTTCTTGGAGACATCCCTTTAGAATTCCTCATGCTTTTTCTCCAACTTGGACTGGTATTTACATTATTATGCTTACGAAATATTTTTCAGGACCTCTACTGCCAGCCCTCACACAGCAAGTGACACCAACCACACTTTCTCTCCACTGACAGCAACCACAAAATATAGGCTACAACTCTTTTCAGGCATTTAAAAATGAGGACCACAGGAGAAGAGAAACTCATGAAGAGAGCACAGTGTTGCCTCATGACCGTTCTGGTTTTCAGCCTGGAGGTGGTCTCTGAGTGCAGGAGGAAAAGCTGACGCTCAGGTCTTCAGAGTGGCCGGGGCTGGTCTGGCAGGGTTTCTGAGAAGGGGGTGCTGTGGGCGGAGGAGGTCCAAGAAGTCTGCATGGGGTTCCTTGTGATTCCTTGGCTCAGTCTGGGGCTGCACAGCAAAGAGAGGGACTCCTCGAGGAGGCCTCGTTAGATCACCTGCCGCAGCCTGAGAGGCGGACAGTGGCATCGGCAGCACGCAGCTCTGGGAGATAGTGGCCTAGGGGCTGGAGAGACCTCGCTGAGATTCCGGAATGGAGTTAAAATCTCAGGAAGTCTAAACCTTAGGAATATAGTCCACACTACAGTAAGGGACATGTCCTAAACATGTGCTCTAAACCAAAACAGTCCCACAGTAAGAAAGGATAAAACCAAGGCTGACTAGACCAAAAGTAAGAACCACTAGTTTCACTGTTTGCCCGAACATCCCGAACATCTGTGGAGGAAGAAAACAGGACTTTCTCTCACTACCATACATTGTCCACAATGTCCAGCATACAACAAAAAAATTACTATATATGCAAAGAAATGGAATAAGATGAGTCACAGTCAAGAGAAAACGCAGTTTTTGGAAACTGAACCATGGTTACCCAGATGTTGGAATTTGCAGGCAAGGACTTTCAAGCAACTATTGTAAGAACACATTGCAACAGCCATTTGAGTAAATGGTCATAATAAGGGAACAAATGGGGGAATATTAATGAGAAGTGTAAATTATAAAAACAAACCAAAGGGAAACTAGAAAATGGGAAAGTGCAGTACACAAAATGAAAGATTAATAGGATGAGCTTAAGAGTGGATTGCAGATGTTAGAAGGAAGGGCCAATGAACCATTCTATGTGAAAAATAGAGAAATGCTATTGAAAAATAAGACATGGAAGGGTCAGACTGGCAGACTGGCCCCCAGGACAACAGCAATCAGTACAGCCCAAGGGAAGGAGGAATTCCAAAGGAGAGGACAGCAAGAATGAGCAGAGAAAAAAAAAATATTGGGAGAATAGCTGAAAATTACCAGAGTTTTGTGAAAAAGCAAAATCTTACAGATTAAAAAAACTCAGCAAACTTTAATCAGGATAAATACAAAGAGAACAGCACTCGGGCACACCACCAGGCACATCAAATTGTTGAACCCAGATGGAACTGGAGGGTATTATGCTGAGTGAAGTAAGTCAATCGGAGAAGGACAAACAGTGTATGTTCTCATTCATTAGGGGAATATAAATAATAGTGAAAGGGAATATAAGGGAAGGGAGAAGAAATGTGTGGGAAATATCAGAAAGGGAGACAGAACATAAAGACTCCTAACTCTGGGAAACAAACTAGGGGTGGTGGAAGGGGAGGAGGGCGGGGGGTGGGGGTGAATGGGTGACGGGCACTGAGGGGGACACTTGATGGGATGAGCACTGGGTATGTTGGTAAGTTGAACACCAATAAAAAATTAATTTATTAAAAAATTAATTTATTAAAAAAATTGTTGAACCCAAAGGTAAAGAGAGTATCTTGAAAGCAGCCAGAGAAAAGTAACAACTATGTGCAAGTGGGCAATGATGGGAGTGAACGTGTCCCGTCAGAAACGGTGGGGCCAGAAGACAATGAGGCAAGAGTGCGGTTATTCCGAAAGAGTAAGCCCGCCAACCTGGAGTTCTAAATCCGGTAACATTTCAAATATTCAAAATGGAAGATGCTCTAACGATCCTGCACTGCCAGCAAAATTGCAACACCGGTTGTAAGGAAATGTTTTCATGACTCCAGATAGGAACGTGGATCCACGGGAATGAATAAAGAACATAAAAAATGGTAAACAGAAAACACTGTACACTTTAAATTTTCGTGTCCTAATTTTTGTAGGACGTATGGCATATGACTGGGAAAGCAAATATCACCGCACTGGTTTGTGGGGTTTAGAGTGCGTGCAAGTGTGCATGGAATGCACGTATATGGCAACGATGCACACGACAGCGCAGAGACGTGTGGGAAGATGTCAGCACGGGGATAAAAAAAAATGGACCAATTCCAAAGAAGTCAGGAAAGGAGGAACAGAGGAACAGCAAACAGAAGACAAATAACAAAATGATAGACCTAAATCCAACCGCATCAACATTACAAAGAAATTCATTCTGAATATGACCTATTTATAGCATACTGTGATCATGGGTACTTTCTTTTTTGTTTTCCTAAAACTAACTGCCTTATCTTTTCCTACTCCACTGGTTTTTTGGTCATCATCCATAATTTTCCCATATCTTACAATAATCTCTCACTAAAATTTAATGGAAGGCCACTCATGTCAATTCATCTTTTGATTCCATTTTCAGTATTTTAGAACTTTTTTGAGGGGGAGATATCTCCTCATTCCTCATGCTCTTTTTCTTCCATGTGGACAAAACTCTATTACTGTAACATTTCTAGCCCTTCTGTATTTACACACACGTGTGCACACACACACACACTGCCCCAGGAAAAGTGAAGTATCCCATCTGACTGGTGAGAATGAACAGGAAACAGCCCAGGGGCCCCCGGGTGGCTCAGTCCGTTGGGCGTCTGCCTTCGCCTCAGGTCGTGGTCTCAGGGTCCTGGGATCGAGTCCCACATCCGGCTCCCTGCTCACTCCCCTTCTGCCCCTCCCTCTGCACATGCTCTCTTGCTCACTCTCTCTCTTAATTAAATAAATAAAATTTAAAAAAAAAAAAGAGAGAAAGGAACAGCTCAGATGTTGGCTTCTTTTGTTCCTCTTGGGGCTGAGCTGTGTGCAGAGAACACACTTGTGAACTGTCCGCCAGAGGTGGGCCCTGCTGGCAGGAGGAGGCCGCCCCCTGCTGCCTCCTGCCCTGGCGAGGTTTGCGGTCAGTGCCAGGAAGCCCACTCGCCTGCCGAAAAAACACACATTCACCAATAACCGTGTTATTATAATAAAAGTTAATGGTTTGTTCTCCTAAAAACTTGCAGAATCAGAGGCCGTGTTCAAGCAGGCATCTCCCCACTAACGTGACTTAACCCGCAGGGACATTAAAGTGAAAGTCTCACTCCCTGCTCAGCGGGGAGCGCCTCTCCCTCTGCCTCGCCCCTCCCTCCCTCCCACTCTTGCTCTCTGGCTCTCAAGTAAATAACATCTTTTCTTTAAAAAAAGTGAGACTGGTGGCTTGGGTGGCTCAGTGGTAGACTGTCTGCCTTCAGCTCAGGGCGTGACCCCGGGGTCCCAGGATTGAGTTCTGCATGGGGCTGCCAGTGGGGACCCTGTTTCTCCCTCTGCCTGGGTCTCTGCCTCTCTCGGTGTGTCTCTCATGGATAAATAAATAAAGTCTTAAAAACACAACAAAACAAGTAAAAAAAAATTTAAAAAGTGAAACTATCTTAGATGACAAAGAAGAGTAGCTTCTCAGTTGATCAATGAAGCAAGTGCATTCCACACAGGTGTCGTCGCCCTGCAGGTGTCCGTCGCCGCAGTGGGGCCACGTCCTGAACTGCCAACAGCAGCCGAAGGCAGTGCTAAATCGAAAATGCATTTCACGCCCGGCTCATCGGGCCCCACGGCTGAGCCGCGCCCGAGCCACTCCGCCAGCCCGTCTCCAACCTCGGGCCTGTCCCCTCACGGGAGTTACGGACCCAGTGCTGGGAGGACAGCGCGGCTGTGGGGGGTCGGGGGCCCTCCTGCACCCGGGGCCCCCCCAGCTGCCACCTGCCCCAGGAGGCCTGCCCGCCCGCTGCCGCCCCGCATGAGAGCCCCGGCCCACGGCCTTCGGTAGCCACGGCCTTCGGTAGCCCACACACTGCGAACTCTGCCGGGGGGTGCTCACAACCCCTCTCACAATTGTCTTTCGCTGCCTTTTAGATTTTCAGCTTCTGCTCTTCATTTTTTTTTTAAGATTTTATTTATTTATTCATAGAGATGCAGAGAGAGAGAAAGAGGCAGAGACACAGGCAGAGGGAGAAGCAGGCTCCATGCAGAGAGCCTGACGTGGGACTCGATCCAGGGTCTCCAGATCACGCCCTGGGCTGCAGGCGGCACTAAACCGCCACGCCACGGGGGCTGCCCAGCTTCTGCTCTTCAAACGTGTCTCACGCCATGTGTACCATGTCACTTAGAGCTCCTCCTATGGCTCCAAGTCCCCCGTTGGGGCTGCTTGGTTTTAGAATCGGCCCCTAAGTAGCTCGCCCCTCAGAATTTCCTGCTGTTTGGCACATAAGGCTTTCCATCTAGATTTGGTTTTTTCCCATATTAACATCTGTTACGGTTGGACCGTGTGACCAAAAGGATTCCTTGATGTCCAAACCCCCAGGACCTCGGACTATGGCTTTATTTGGAAATAGGGTCTTTGCAGCGACAGCCAAGTTTGGAGGAGTTCCCTAGGGTGACCTGTAACCCATGGACCGGCGGCGTCCTCCAGACCTTGGAGGCTGCCAGGGAGACATTGCCCCCCGCCCCCCCAGCCACCGGAGCTAGAGGTGGTGGCAGGGAGGGGGAGGGCAGTAGTGGGGGCAGGTCCGCCGTCATGGGGGCATCTCCAGCGTCATGGGGGCAGGTCCCCCGTCGTGAGGGCAGCGCCGCCCTCTGACCCCTGTACCCAGACCTGCAGCCTCCTGCGGGAGCCAGCGGGCCGCCCACTCACAGCCGTCCAGGGTGAGCCTCTGCCTCAGGGCAGCCCGAGGATCCCACGACCAGCAGCTACTCTCCACAGCAACATTCCAAAATATCATTTTGCTTCCCTGTTTTTAAGATTTTTATCAGATTTGTCATGTGTTTTAAAATCACTAGTTTGGAGCTCTGGGTGCCTGCATTTCTGTTTCTTCACTCAGTCCCTTCTGCTCTAGCACCCTTCTGTCTCACTGTATGCGTGTGCCCAGGCTGTGTGTGCCGGGGGTGCGTGTGCCAGGGGTGTGTGTCCCCAGGGTACGTGTGCCGGGGGTGCGCGTGCCGGGGGTGCATGTGCACCCAGGGTGCGTGTGCCAGGGGTGTGTGTGCCGGGGGCACGTGTGCTGGCGGTGCATGTGCCTAGGGGTGTGCACAAGCAACTGAGTCCCCCAGGAGCTCTGGGAATCATGGTCTTTATTTTTGTTTATCCTCATTGAGTGTGTGTGAGCTGCTGCAGGCTCAGTGAAAACACCGTTTTTGATGATCTTCACAAAAACACGATTCTGGGTTTTACACACTGAGTGTTTAGACGGCCCTCGGGACTCGGTGGCGGAGCATTAGTGGCCTGGCCGAAGCCTTTCAGGAGCGCTACACTTAGTACACATGGATATCTTCCATTTCAAAGCAATTGGGTGAAAATTAACGTCTTTATCTACGAGGCTGTCTCCCACTGTGGATTTTCGATGGCAGGATTTTAGTCTCCAACCACTCTCTTGTCTCCTTCAAAAGCTTATGTTTTAAACACTCAAAAAAAAAAAAAAAAAAAGAAAAAAAGAAAACCTTCCTTATATCTGAGAACACTTTGTAAAATCTTGAATAAAAAAAAGCGCCCATGTGTCACTTGTCTCAGCGATTAATTGATACGAGTTCTGGGAATGACAATTAATCTTGACATTAGCTTAATTAAGCCAGGCATTAGTCAATCATAATTGGCAGAGGAAATATGCTATAAAAATATGATGCAATCTAAGACCAAACAGGATTAATTTTTGGATAATTTGTTGTTTTGTGCGACCACAGCAGCACCGGTACAAGTGATCAACGAATCAGTAACGTGATCAGAAATAATCACCTCATTGATAATTGCGTATTGATCTGCAGTAACGTATACAAGAAAACGTTCCGGCTATTTGTCCAAGATGAATTTCACACACTTGTTTTTCCATCTGGGCATCTTTGACTCACAGTCGAGTCCTCCGCAGGGCTGGCAGTGCCGCGGGGAACCAAAGTCATTGTGCTGTGGGATTTTTTGCGATGACTTTTTTCTTCCTTGCCCATCCGCCCGCTCCCAGTCAGGTCAATGGGGGGGTGATTCTTCGCTTGCCGAGGAGGACAGCACACGGCGGGCTGCAAGCGCCTGCACAGTTCCCCCAACGCAGTCGCACGCACGTTAGTTAGTTCTGGAACGATGTAAAAAAACAGTCTCCAAGTGTTAGCGATGCCCTGCGCGCATGGAGTCTTCTCATTCGGGGTTCCGGCGGCTTTCTAAGTACTGCCTGATGAAACCCAAACTTCCCGTGACAGATTCTTCGCTCTTTTGCTGTCTTGAAACCCAACTCCGTGCACCCGAGCTGAATACCGACAGCATGGTTAGCCCCAGATGAGACCGAGGCCCACACACAGTTGTGCAGCTGAGCTTGAGCCTCGAAGGCTGGTTTGATCCCCCCACTTCTCGGGGTTCGTGATTCAGGGGCCCCCAGGAAACCCACTGGAGTATGCAACCGCCGGGCTCCCCCATGACCTGGGGCGGGTGAGGATTCGCCAGGTTGATTCCCGGAGAAAGCGCGTCGGCCGAACCCCGCATGGATCGATAAGGAGCGAGGTAATCAGTGCTCCTCTGTAGGATGGCTTCGGCCGCAAGGGTACGACTGGCACAGACGCTCGTGTGAGGCAAGCCGTGAGCCCCGGGCGGCCCCCCCACGGCCGGCCACCTGCCCTGCCACGCGCATGTGGCCCCACGGGCTCCCTTCAGCGCCCTGTGCCATCCTCATGGGGCACGCCTGAGCCGCCCAGGTCTCTCCCAAACTGGCCAGGAGTGGCGTGGAACGGGGTCACACCAGGCGCGCCGTCCCGGGCAGCCACGGGGCGGTGTTCGACGGCCCATCGCAGGCAGTGGTGCAAGACAAAGCGGAGGCTCAGGGACCCCAGCTGGCTCGATGATTAGCCGACTAGTGTGACATGCCCGCCCCTCCGGGCCCAGCCAGGTCCCCAGGACACGTCCCCGGGCCGGACAGCGGTGGGGAGAGCTCTGGCCACGTGTCTGCCCTTTGTCCTGTCCTCTGGCCTGGGCCAGGCTGCCTTCGGCTTGGCCAAGCCCACGTGCCCGCTCATGCCCGATGGTTGCGTGCTGGGTCGTGGACCCTCTGTGTTTTGTTAGACAGACTGGCTTATTTGATAAATTAGGCCACACCAGTGTGTTAATAGTGCTATTGGCGTCCTACCACTCAGGTGGCGGCCTTGGGGTTCTCCGGTGGCTTCCTATAAATAACTCCGACGACACAACAATGTTCAGGGCTTTGGGCCGATGTTTGAAGCCAACAGCCCTTAGCGTTTATACGATTCCTTGTAATAAACCTCTGTGGGGTGTTGCTACATCTGCCCCACACAGATTCGAACCAAGCCGTTCTGCGCAGACAAGCACGTCTAACGGGGTGTTCACACGCTCCCCGTCCCCTGAGGCTGCAGGCCTGGAGCGCGGGTGCGGGGAAATTGTCCTTCCACGCCGCAAGGCCCGGGGGCACGCTGAGAAACGGGCCTTAGTCGGCGCCCGGGGAGTCCTAGGTAAACCCGGAGGAACAGGTGGGAACAGCAGAGTGCAATTCAAGAGGTGGCAAGTCTTCCCAGCAGGGTTAGGAAGGAAGCTTCACGGAAGCGGCGTTGGAGCGGACGAGAGCGGGTGTGACTGGCAGGGACACAGGCGGGGTAAGGGTTAGGGGATGGCAGGACTAACAGCAGCAAGGTAGGCGCTCCGCAGGTGCGGGCAGGTGCTGGGTGGGAGGCGAGCAGCAGGTGGGGGAGGAAACGGTGCCAGACCCAGGGAGCCTCAGTGTCAGACCAAGGAGCTCTTGGGCTCAAGGCACAGAGCTGCTGCCCACCGCGGAGCCGGGCACTACGAGCTGTTCGGGGGGCCGCCCGGTAGCCCCGCCAAGGAGGGGGCACAGGGTGCGGGTGCACCAAGGCCGGAGGTGGGCAGCGGGCAGAGCCGAGGGGGATCGGTAATGGGCGCGCTCAGGGGACGGCGGGGAGGCACAGGAGGCTACCCGAGGCACTGCACGGCGACGTGGGCCGTGGAGCCGCGGCCGCACCGAGTTGGGAGGATGGGCAGATCTCCAGACACAGACGTCTGTCAGGCTGTGGGGGGCCGCGCGCCATCCCCCGCGCCCTGTGCGCGTCTGCGGGGAGCTGCTGAAACCAAGAGCCCTCGACCGGGGATCTGAGAACAGCACCAGTGTGTTTACTGCAAAATCATGGTCTTCTCTGGCGCCAGACTGTTACGGCATCACCCACAAAGGTCCCATACTCAACCCTGTATCGGAAAGGGAATATTTCATTGTGACATCGTCCCGCCCTGCGGGCACTTGATGCCACTCACCGTTTGGAACGTGCTGTCCCACTTTGCTACGAGGGAGCCCAGGCTCTGCTCCAGACACGGGCTGTGAGGCCTGGTTCCGCTGCCCCTGATTTCTGCGAAGCCGTCTGCCTGCAGCATGACGGGCTGCCTCAGGGCTCGCCACGGCTCCGTGGTCTGTTTGTCACGAAGAGAACACAGCAATGGGGCATCCAGCGTGGCTCCCAGCGTCCCCGGCACTCATGCCCATGGAACACGAGGCCGAGGAGCTTGGGGTTCACTCTTCTGAAGCTCGGTGTGGATGTGCCCGTCTCCCCTCACAACTCCCCACCGAGAAGACAGGGCTGCGTGACAGATGCCAGCACCTCTCTCAGTTGTCACCACTGTCACGTCAAGGGGAAGTGCACAGACGAGGAAGGCTCCGTCTTGAGGGGCTTTACGCTAATGTGGAAGATAAACAAAAGGTCAAATATGATAAGAACAGTGAGGAGGGGGAGGAGAGCTAGAGAGCTAGGGAGGGAGAGACTCTGGAGTTAGGGATGGAGGCGGAGGGTATGGGCAGAGCAGGGGTGCAGGCACATGGTGAAGCCGGTGCCAAGGAAAACAAAGGGCAAAGTTGCCGAAGACGAGCATCCGGGCCTGGGAACCAGAGCATGGGGTGGTGTGTGGGGTCTGCAGGCTGTAGTCAGGTGGGGAGGGCCTCGGGTCTCTGGCCAGGCTGCGTGTGTATTCAGCAGGCGCTGCGGTACGTGCTATGGCCTGTGTTTGAGCTGGGAACTGGGAGCCAAGGCCAGCCCCTCCCTTGGTCAAGGACGCATTCAAGGACATGGTCAAGGAGAACCAGGTGGGAACGCTCCAGGGCAGCGCTAGGAGGGGTCACAGGGATGACCTGGGATGATCCAGGCCTCCTGCCACGGCCTTGGGAGGATGGAGGAGCAGAGTGTGTGTGCAGCCCAGGGGAGGGAGTCTGCAGGAGTTTACAACCCGAATAATTAAGGAAATGGTGGAAATAGTTAGAAGTCCAAAGGAGCTGGCCTACTTTGGGTTTGTGGAGTTCGGGATGGGGGGGTGGGCATCCCAGCAAGGGTCTTCAGTGGGCCAGGGGGACAAACCATCAGGACAGAGGCCCAGATTTGGTAGTTGGGGCACAGAGGTGACCCTCTAAGGGGCAGGCCCGGGGACTGGAAGGAAAAGGGCCTCCAGCCATGTCCCAAGACCCTCGCAGCCAGGGCCTCGGGAGACCTGGCAGCCCCGGGTCTGGGGACGCGGGGTCCCCTGGCCCTGTGCCATTGGGCCACAGCCCGGGAGGCTGCTTGGGGAGGCAGGGATTAGGTGGGTCCCCTTCTTCTCCTTTCCCAGGCCGAGAAACAGCCCGGGTGGGGCGCGGATTAGCCCAAGGGCACAGGCTGGCCCGTTCTAGAGCTAGATTAGGGACTTCCCGACTCCCCTGCCCACGGCCACGCTGCCACCCGCCCTTCCCCCCACGTATTCACGGAAAACATCCTGCCCTCCGGGCGCAGAAGACCTCCGTGTAAGTCTGCACGGCAGGCCCGGCTCTAGCAGGTATTTTTGCTTTAAGGCGGTTGGAGGCGGAGGCTGGGCTGGGCCGGGGCGCGCGCCCCGCGTCCCCGGGCGCGTCCCCGAGCGCGTCCCCGGAGCGCGCGCCGCGCCCGCCGCGCCCCCACCTCCGCCGCGCGTGCACGCGCCCCGCACGCGCCCCCGCCGCCCTCCCGGCGCGCTCCCGGCCGACGCCCCCCGCTCCGCGATCGCGTCCCCGCCGCCCCGTCCCCGCCCCCGCGCGTCCTGCTCCGCAGTCCCCGGTTCCCATCCCCGCCCCCGCGCGCGCCCACCGGGGCGTCCTGGCCGCCCCCCCCCCCCCCCCGCCCGCAGCGCCCCCGCTCCCGGCGCCCCTCCCATCCCCGCCCCGCGCGCCCCTGCTCCGTCCTCAGCGCCCCCCGCCCCTCCCGGAGCGCCCCTCCCATCCCTCCGCCCGGGCGCCCCCCTCCCGGCGCCCCTGCTCCATCCTCAGCGCCCCCCCCCCCCCCCCCCCCCGCGCGAGCCCCTCCCTTCCCCCGTCCCCGGCCTCCCCCCGCCCCCGCTCCCGGCGCCCCCAAATCCCTAGCGCCCCGGCCCCCCCGGAGCGCCCCCCTCCGCATTCTCAGCCCCCCCGCCGCCCCTCCCCGAGCGCCCCCCATCCCCCCGCCCCCGCCCCGCGCGCCCCCTCGCGTCCCCCCTCCCGGCCTCCCCCTCCCTCTCCCCTCCTCTCCCTCCCCCCTCCTCTCCCCCCCGCGCGCCCCCGCGGTCAGCGCGGCCCGCGGAGCTTGGGGCGGGGCGGGGCGGGGGCGCGCGGGGGCGGCGGGGGCGCGGGCGCGAGGCCGGGCGTCGGGGCCGCGCGGGGGCGGCGCCGGGGGAGGAGCGCTCGCTGCGCCGCGCCCGGCCTGCCGCGCTCGGTGCGGGTCCGCGGGGCGCGAGGAGCGGCCAGACCGCGGCCTGGAACAAAGGGAGCGGCCGGGCGGGCGCGGCGAGCATGGCGGACCGCGGGCTGGAGGGCATGGCCCTGCCGCTGGAGGTGCGGGCGCGGCTGGCCGAGCTGGAGCTGGAGCTGTCGGAAGGTAACAGGCCCCGCGCCCGGCCGGCCGCGCTGGCGCGGGGGGGGGGGGCCGCGGGGGCAGGGGGCGGGGGGAGGGCGGCGGGGGGAGGGGGGAGGGGGGCGGGGGCCGCCGCGGCGGGGCAGGGGGCGCGGGGGGGGGCGCGCGGCCCTGTTCCCGCCCGCGGCCGAGGCCGGGCCCTCCCCGAGCTGCGGCAGCCGGCGGGTCGGGGCGCTGCGGCGGCCCGGGGGGGTGCGGGGCGGGGGGGCGGGGGTGCAGGGCGGGGGCGGGGGGCCGCCTGCAGCCGCCGTGTCCTTGGTGCGCGTCCGTGCGCTCCGCGCCGCCCGGGCCCGTCCGCGGCCTGAGCGCCGAGCTGCCGGCGGCCTGTGCTCGCGCGGACTCGGGTCGCGGGGTCGCGGGGGGGGGGGGGGGCGGCCCGGGCTGTGCCCCCCGGACCCCGCGACCCCGCCACCCGCCGCCTTTGTTTGCGGCCGCGAGCCGGGGCCTCCCCGCGGCGACCCTGCGCGCTGGTGCGGCGGCCGCGGGGTCCGGGCGCGGGTCCTGCGGGCGCCCTGCGCTCCTGACCCGGGTCACGCGCCCGACTGTCACTCTTTGGAGGTCGGGTCCGGGGTCCCTGGAAGCAGCAGCCGCTCCGGTTCCGACTGTGGCCGGGTGCCCCGGTGCCCTGGCCTGCGGGCCCAGGCAGGTTGCGTGGACCGAGCAGTGCAGCCTGGTGAACTTTTGTGTGTGTGTGTGCGTGTGTAACGGTTCCCGGAGGGCGGGGAGCCAGAAAGTACACTCGCTCGTGCCAATTTTCATCAGCAGGGAGGAGCTGATGGGACTTGGTGCTTCCCCTTCCAACACGCTCAGGCCCAGGAAGGATGCTCGTGGGGCTGTGGCCCGGGGCTACCGGCCTTTCAGGTCTACAGGGACGGAGCATCTTTCTGTCTTTCTGTTTCGAATTTGGGGTGCTGCAGGGTATTGTGATGTTCTGTAAGGCGAAGCAGTCCCGTGGGAGGAGAGGAAGCTGTTTCCTGGACTCTGTGTGCTTAGCAGACACTATTCCGGCTGGTGGAAGGCGACGAGGGCTCTGCTAGCACCTCAGAGGACCTGAAGGCAGGGGGCACGCGGGCCCGGCCGCTGGGATCGATGCTTAGATTTAAGCTGGCAGGTGAAGGGTGCAGCGTGGACGCGTCGTTTGGAGGGACGGACTCTCCAGTGGAAAATATGTGCCTAAGCGCTGTGATTTTAGGAGGAATCTTCACCCTGCGGCCCTCCTGGTCTTCATCGCACGTTGTGTCCTGTGTTCCTTGTGGCAGCCCGGCATTCATGCTTTCCCCCAACGCGGTTGCTGTGTCCGCGTTACACCGACAGCAAGTGTCGACACCCCGGCTGTGTTACCAAAGTGGGAAGCCGTCAGAGCCCCACGGGACTGGCCTGGATGCAGCTCACAGCCGCTCCTGGAGCCTGGGACCATGCAGGACGTGTGGGCCGCCGCCGCTGGCTGCACGGGGAGCAGTTGCTCGTGGCCGTGGACTTGGGGTGCACTTTCCTGTTGGATGACACTGGCATGCCCCTGGCCATCCCTCTTGGAGGAGGAATGAATGCTACGTCTCCACCGCCCAGAGAGTGGAGAGCCACGTTCGGCCCAGGTTCACACAGTCCGAGTCTCCGTGAACACCTCGTGTCTGACAGGCCTTTAGAAAGGGCTTAGCGGGTTTCTCGTTGATGTCTTGGCCCGCGGGAGATTCGTGGTCCTTTCCCCTTTCCTGCAAACCGCGCTAGACCCGGGCTGAACACTGAAGAACGGAGCAGTCGGACGGTCAACACGTTGGCCTGTCAGCCCCTCTCCCCTCCGGCCGCGCAGTAGCTGTGTCATCTCGGACCTGCTCTGTCGCTGCCGAGTGATGGACGAGGAACGGAGCGTTCTTTAGGGTCATCTGGGACTCCAGGTCCCGTAACCACACAGAACACCTTTCGTGCTTCAGTTGCATGGATCAACTTGTTTTCCAGTGTTCAGAGGAGCCAAGATTGGAAGGACCAGAAGTCTCTGTGTTTTCACATTGTGGAACTTAAAAATCCCCGGGCGTGTCCACTCGCAACGTGAAAAAGTTAAATCAGCATTTATCCCGTTTTAGCCGCGGTCCTGATTCACGTGGAGAGAACCCTCGAGTCTTCGTCCCGAATGACAGCATCAGCAACCATCGTGGAAGCGTGGGACTCCCGGGGCCTCGTTGCTTCAGAGCAGGGGGAAAGCAGTTGCGTGTGAAGCACATGTGACGTCGGTTGACAGAGCACGGCAGCTGGTCCCCGGGCCTGCACACCTGCCCGGTCGGCCGGTGCGCTGCCCTGCATCGTGTCGGAGGCCGCGGTGCTGTCGCCTTCCTCGGTCACTGGGTGAGGGCTGCCGACGGACTCTGGCTGCAGAACTCGGCCTCCTTTTCCCTTTGCGCCCCTGTGAGCACGGGGGGCCTCTCTCCCCAGGAGCGGCAGGTCCCCGAAGTTGCATGCGTTGTGTGGGGTGGGGTGGCAGGCGGCCCCTGGCCCTGGGTCTGGACGCGCCTGAGCCACATGTGTGCGGGGTGCGGGGAGTGGGCTCACGGCCGGGTCAGTGGCTGGGTCTCCTTCCCCCCCAACCCCCGTGGTTTCTTCTTCCTTCCCGACGTGGTGGCCTGTTGGAATTGGGCGCTTTCCTTTTTGGCTTTAAAAGGGCCGCCAAGGGCAGCCTGGGGGGCTCAGCGGTTTGGCGCCACCTTTAGCCCAGGGCGTGACCCGGGATCCAGGATCAAGTCCCACGTCGGGCTCCCTGCATGGAGCCTGCTTCTCCCTCTGCCCGTGTCTCTGCCTCTCTCTCTGCGTCTCTCAGGAATAAATAAATAAAATCTTAAAAAAAAAAAGAGGGCCGCCAAATTAATTTCATTAATGTGTAGGTAAATATCTAAAAATATATTTTTAAGTCAAATACTTAAGGAAGAACTTTAAATAGAAGCAGTCGAAAAGAAAAGAAACAAAACGTAGAAGAGACTTGTGTCTTCGGAAAAAATTTCAGTTGTTGATTGAAAGGTAGCAGGAAATCTCTGCGTTGGCTGTGGGTTGTTTCGTGGGCTGTGCGGACACTGCACCTTCTCTCCTGCGGGAGCGGCTGGATTCTTATTTTGGTGGATCTTGGAGAAACCGCCGGGATACAGCCTGCGAGGATTGCTTGGTGTCTGTGGAGGAGAGGCCTTTAAGAAACAGATGCCGTGTTTCATGTCGCGGGGTTTTGTTGGTGTGTCCGCTGTCCCCTGACTTTTGCTTCCGGGGGTGATTCAGTCCTTGTCCTGCTTCGCTGATTAACATTCCAGATTGCTTCAGCCACAGTCCTGTCAGGAGGGTCCAGCGCAGTGGGAGGAGCACTTCCGTGGTGAGCGAGCCCCACTGCGGGATGTGGGGGGCCCAAGCTCACCTACGCCCCGTTCTTTGTGGTTCTTTGTGTCGGTCAGGGGTGTTTTGTTTTGTTTTGTTTTTAATTGCATTCGCGCAGTTCGCACACACATTCCCGGCACCAAAGAGCGCGATGTGAGAGGCGTGGGCCCCGAGATGCTTGTAGATTTTCAGGGCTGTTGGGCCCAAGGTGACAGGTACGCTTAGCTCTGGCCCTCGAGTCCCGGCCCCGTGTCCTGGGGGCCCCGTAACTGCAGATCTCGGGGCTCTGACCCTGCGGACCCCGCAGGACCGCCTTCCAAAGTCTCCCGCCACCCAGACCTTGTGAACATCATCCTCACTGAAAGGACGTTGACTCTGGACAACAAATGTGCCAAAGAAAACCAAAAAACAAACAAAAAACCCCTGGTTTCCTGCTGACGTCCACTGATCATTTGTCATAATTGCAGAGGAGGAAGGGACAGGGCCAGCAGGTGGAGGGGGCGAGCTGAGGGCCACAGGCACACCCTCCCCCTCCCCCCGCTGGAATAGACCTCAGGACTGGCCACAGAATGTTCTATCCGCCTCACAGTTGTCTAATAGCAGGAAGAATTGGGGTGAAGGGGGTGGAGTCCCTGGTGTGGCAGATGGAAAATATTGTTACCTGTGTTTAAAGAAAAAGTATTTACAAAATGGCAGCATCAGTGGGCGTGGGATTGGAAATGTGTGGACTCGAATGATAAGAGTTCTTCAGAGTTAGGAAAATAGTTAAATGCGAATGTTCTTTTCCCAATGAATAAATATAGATGTCAAATTTAGCCGGGAAGCTGGGCGAGTAAACACACACACATACACGCACACACACACGAAAGGCACAGATCTGTAAAATTGTTCCAAGGGCTCGGAGGATATTTGATGCCCTGGTTATGCTCAGATCTGAGCCTCAGAGGTCAAAGCGCTAACAATGACTCTATTTTGTTTTATGCGGGGCCCACTGGCTTTATACGCTTGTTATGGTTTGGAGGCTACAAGCTGTTGGATGTTATGAGTCACTCTGCCTTCCTCATACCAGCCTTTTGCAAATGGGTTGACTCTTTTTTTAGAGCTGGTTTATTTTATTTTATTATTTTTTAAAGCAGTGATTTATGGGATGAGTTGTAGCATTCTTCTGAATTGTAATGAGAATGTATTGGATAACCTTCGTTTTGATGTCACGGGGATGTATATATATATATAGACTGACTCACCAGTTCAGAGCCCAGGCATGTTATTCAAGATCATTTCCAGTTCTTGTCATAATTGTTCAAGCGCCCTGAAAAAGAAATCGAGTTCTTGGGGCGCCCAGGCTGGCTCAGGGGTGGAGCATGTGCCTTCAGCTCCGGGCGGGACGCCAGGGTCCCGGAATCGAGTCCTGCATCGGGCTCGCCACATGGAGCCTGCTTCTCCCTCGGCCTGTCTCTGCCTCTCTCTCTGTGTCTTTCATGAATAAATAAACAAAATCTTAAAAAAAAAAATCAAGTTCTTGGTCACGGTCCTTTGACGTAGTTTTGCATATCACTGCTGATCCTGGGAGTAGCGGACGTTTTATCTGCTGTAAGGCGTCTGGGGTGATGTGATAGGTTTCCGGCCGCCTGTTATCGGCTGGCACCCCTCTCACGTTGCAGCTCCTCTTTCTCTTCTACTCTGGAAGTTGCCACTTCAGTTCCTTTTTCGTGATTGTGTGTGATTGTGTGTGTGTGTGTTTGCACACCATTCGGAGGTGACCTATTGTTACCAACGCTCCGTTCTTTTCTGCTAAGAGGGTCAGAAACGTGTCACGTCTCCAAAGAACTAATTGCATCCATTTGTTGGTGATGATAATAAATAGCGCTCCCAGAGAGGAGACGCCGACTGGGAATCCCAGCTGGCGTGGGCCGGGATACCGGAGTCGACACGCCGCGGAGCGTGTGCCCGGGCTCTCCAAACATGCGTATTCCACGCTTCCTTCTTTGGGACCCAGTTGGGGTTATTCGTTTTAACAAGCCCGAGACAAATAAAGTGGGAAAATGCTAAGATACTGTGTTGTAAAAATTAAAATTACAGCGAGCGGTCCCTTTTGGGGAGGGAGGCTGCTGTTTAGCTTTGGGCCTGGACCTCCTGGGCGGGTGAAACGGGCTCTCCGTGCCGTGCACATCCCAAATTGAGACCGTTCTTTACTAAAGGGCTTTGTACAGTGGGTATTAAAAATCAGGAGGAAAAAAAAAGAAGACCACACTATCCAAGATAATGAGAAATGAAGGGATTCTGTGGTTGATGCTGGGTTAGGAATGTGTCTTTCTTCTGGGCTGCTGGTTTTAAATCCTGTGTTTGCTGATTGGGATGGAAATCTGTTTCTGTGTCCTAATGAAACGGTTGGAGCCCATGGGCCAGATCCACACCAGTCTACCAGCATCGGGGACGGGATTCATTACATTTTAATTTTTATTCACAATTATGAACTAATTTTTTTTTTTACTGAATTATCTGGTTAGGTCATTTAATAATTTAATAATAAACTGAATAACTTAAGAATGACTTACAAAGTCTGTGTAAACACAGCATTCCGTGGGGGCTGCTTCAGCTGCAGCCGGCTCGGGCCGGGTTGCGGTGGAGGTGGCAGCGGTGTTCACGGGTCTGGCTTCTCTTCTGGGCGCTTGTCCGGTGCAGAGGGAAACTTGATTCCAGAATCACAGGATGATTCTCCTCGTGTTCTGACCAAATGCGAGCGTAGCTGGGCCTGTGTCAGGAGCTCAGCGAACAGACACAGCCGGGGGGGCGCGGGGGGCGCATGTGCCAGAGTTCCCTGAGCGCACACTTGCGTGGCCCGGCCAGGCGGGGCCGGTGTGCCCTGCTCTGACACAGGGCCACACTCCTTGATGTCGCCGCTTAGGACATCACACGAGCGTCTACTCTGAAACCCTTGCGTTACTCCCTGGTCTCCTTTCTCGCCGAGCCGAAGCCTCCTCCCTGTAAAGATGAAGTTGGCCCGGTCCACCCTGATGGTCTTTCTGAGGAAGTATCAAGAGGTGCTTCTTGGGGAAAAATACGCTTCGTAGGCCATTTTACCTGAAATGAAGACGGAAACGTAAACCGTGTTCTTACTTAACCTCACGGGGAGCTGGAGCGGTCTTTGTGAAGAGACGAGGACATGCGGAGCCTAGGCTTGGGCTGCAGACAGCGCGCTCAGTCAGGCCGGGGTATTCCGTGTGCTGACAGGCGTGCCGACCATCCTCGGAAGGACGTCATGTGTGTTGAAGAGCAGGTGCAAAGCCGCTGTCGTCGGAGGAGAGGAGATGAAATACTCTCGCTGGCCGAGTGCTTCAGAAAGGACGGGTGGCCGGCAGCCCTCAGGGGGCGGGATTTTAGTGCAGCGGGAACGTAAAGCACAAACTTCCATTTTTAACTTGTGGATGACCTTCTTCTGTGCTTCCCGAATCTCTTTGGATGTTTTTCTGAATCCTATTTGCAGGGATTTGTGGGAGGATCTTGAGGTTCTCTGGACTGAACACAGGAGTCTGTCCGTTGAGAAGACCTCCTCCCGAGCGCTGTGCAGCTGGCTAGTGTGTGGGGCCCTGCTCCACGCTCACAGCATCGTCGGGGGAACGAGCCAGCGCCCCCCGGCCTGTTCCTCAGCTGTCAGGTGGAGCTGCTAACTCACCCTGTAGCATTGAGGGTCGGTGACGTCATGCCATGACGTCTGCCTGGTAAATACTCAGGTCCACTCTTTCTCTCCCAGGTGTGTCCACTGGGACAGAGCTCCTGGTGCTTCTATCCCCGGCCTTCCCTGCTGCTGAGTTTATCCAGGTAGGAGAAGCACGTCTTAGTTAGGCTCTGCTCCAGGTGTACCTGGGCAGCACATCCTAGTTAGGCTCTGCTCCAGGTATACCTGGGCAGCACGTCCTAGTTAGGCTCTGGCCCAGGTGTACCTGGGCAGCATGTCCCAGTTAGGCTCCACTCCAGGTGTACCTGGGCGGCATGTTCTAGTTAGGCTCTGGCCTAGGTGTACCTGGGCAGCACATTCTAGTTAGGCTCTGCTCTAGCTGTACCTGGGTGGCACGTCCTGGTTAGGTTCTGGCCCAGGTGTACCTGGCCAGCACGTCTTAGTTAGGCTCTGGCCCAGGTGTACCTGGGACACACACTGTATGTACCTCACAGTCCTAGCGTGTCTCTGGGCCGCGTTGGGCTTCCAGCTGGAGCTACTCCCGAAGCTACCTGGGGGAGCGGGCTGGATGCCCCCTGAAGCCCAGGACTCCCCCGGCTGTGACACTGGGACAACTTTCTTCTGCTGCACGTATTCCTCCTTCGGTGTGTGCAGAGATGCTGGGCTGAACCCCCTGTCACCATGCCCCTTCCGCTGATATGTGCACATGGACGTCACCTGACAAGACCCGCAGGTGGGATCCCGGGTGCCCAGTGGGGGTCTGAGAGGCCAGGCCACTCGGAGGACTCAGAGCTGTGCTGAGGGCCCCGGGCCCCACCTGCTGAGCACCCTAGGGTGTTGTCCTGCACGGCGACATCGCGGACGTCCTGGGGCGTGTCCTCCATGTTCGCCCGGCCAGTCACCTGGGTTGAGCGCTGTTTGGGTTTGTGATTGTGCATGCCAGCTTTTCCTTGTCAACTTTCATAGGCTGCTTTTATTTTTTATTGTATTTTTTAAAAGATTCACTTATTTTAGAGCAAGATCACACACAAGCACGAGTGGGAGGCGGATGGAGAATCTCAGGTAGGCTCAGCACTGAGTGGGAGCCCGACATGGGGCTCCATCTCATGACCCCGGGGTCGTGACCTGAGCCTCAAAACCAAGAGTTGGGGGCCTAGCTGTGTGCCCCATACAAGCACCCCTCAAAGCGTCTAGTAAGACAAACACGGGCAGTAGGGTGTTAGGGTACCCCCACCCCAACCCGCATCCTATGGACTTAATGGTGTTGGAGAGGCTACGGCTTCAATCACGTGTAATAACTACTTGAAAGTAACCTGACGCGGGAACCGGGCACGGACCACTGGGTTCTTGAGTGAGCACGATCAGGCTTGGCACGTCCCGTTCTCACTTCCTTCTGCCAACAGAGCGGGCGTCAGAGCCGGTGGGCTTCGTAGCGGATGGTGGCCTCTGAGGAGCTCTGTGGGCCACGGCCGGATGGGATTATCCGGGGTTGTTCAACCTACACTCTTAAAGCCCAGGAAGAGCCTATCCCCTCGCCGGGGTGCAACCTCGTTGCTAACGTGCGACCACGTCCTCCGCGCGGGTCCGGCGCCATCGCATCGCTGTCCTGTCACGGGGAGACCCACTGTGCGCGTGGCCTGGCTCACGTTGCGCTTCACCCGCGCAACAGCCGCCATCCCGCGACCCCGGCGACCGTGAGGGCTGCGCTGCCGGTTGCTGGCTGCCGACCGCGGCGCCCAGGCTTCGGGGGCTTCTCACTTCGTAGGAGAAGGAAGCAGAGTTTGCTTTTCTTTCCCTGCCCGGAGATGGGATAAGCGACTCCGCCGTCCCGCTAGCGAGGGACTTAGTGCTGTTCTCCTAGAATTTCTTCCTTCTTCTCGGAGAGATCTGGCCCTGGACACAGGCAGGAAGTCGCCTTAATTTTTGACTTGGGCTCCTGGTTGGCACACGTCGGGTTCTGGGTGAAACGCGCTCCGGGTGGAGGGTGCGTGAGTCACAGGGCTGCTCGGCCTGTGCGAGTCGGGGGGGTGGGGGCGGGTGGCATCGGGGAGCGGAGCTGCGAGCCTGCTGCACACCCGCCCGTGCCCTTGTCACTTTCATGTTGGCCTTTTTCAGTCTTTAAAAAAGGTTTTCTGAGGAAATGACCTCCTCCCTTTTGAACAGATGAGGACACTGGATTTCAAACAGTTAGAAACTCCCGACTCTCGATAGAGCCTCGGTTTCCTGACTGTTCTCAACCTCCCAGCCGGCGAGGCCACCTTTGGATGGCCTGGGGGCCAGCCTGCGCTCGGGCTCCTTCGGAGACGACGGGCTATGGGGTCTAGGGGGCAGCGTGGGCGCCGTGGGGTGGAGCTTGGGTGCCGTGGGCCCGGGGTATGCGTGGGCCGTCCCAGCTCCAGCGGCACCGCTGCTCCCAGTCCCTTCCCCGTGGTTGTGACGGGGCTGAGGCCTGTGCCATCCGGGAACGTCACATTTAAAATCTAATCTGTCCTCTGGGGTGGGTGCCCGGGCGTCTGTTACTCGGCTCTTCATCTTCGTGTTTGAGACCCGTTTCTTGTGGAAGACAAACAGAAAACGGAGCCCCTCGGGGCCGACGCCCGTGCGCAGCGCCCTCTAGAGTCAGGAGGCTGGGCGGGATGGTTTTATCAGAAATCCTGATCGTTTTGGTCGAGAGACAATGCTTGTTAGTTCTTGTGTTTCTGGGGAAAAGCCTGTAAGTGAGGTGCCGGGGATCGCGTCTGCAGTGTCTGTCCAGGGAAAGGTGGCCTGGCCTGGCTCCAGGCTGGAAGCGGGGTGCCGGTGGCCAGGTTTGCGCAGCCCCCGCGCCTGGGAGGCAGTGGTGCCCGGACCCACGGAGTGAGGTGCACGTCCCGCTCCCCAGCTCCCGGTGGAGGTGGGGCGGGGAGGCCCACAGCTCGGACCTGCTTCTCTCTGGTTCCCGGGAGCTGCAGTCTCGTCAGTGGGAATGGATGGCGCAAGTCGGACTCTTAAGTCAGATGTTGCAAATAGACCTTTTTTTTTTTTAAATTTTAACGCGGATGGTCTCTGTCTTGGAGGATGCTTCTGTGTGTTTCTCGGCAGCCCTCTGCTCGCTGTGCGCTATTACTTTTTGAGCACGTGGGACCCAAGGTACAGGTGTCCCTGCAAGAGGAAAACCTGCTCGAAGAGCGTGCCCAGGCCACGTGCCTGCTGCCGGGCCCGCACCTGCTTTGCCCTGGGCGCTCTTCCCACCGCGGCTCGGCCACCTGCCGCGCACCTTCCTGCCTCCCCACTTGAGGCCAACCCTCTTGAAGTAGGTTGATCAAGTCCAAAGTAGGAAGTAGGGTGTTAAAAAAGATGCCAACTTTCATGGTGAATGTGAATTTTTTTTTTTAAACCTAGTTCCATGTATCCCATTTTTTCCACCTGATGTAACAACGACCAGCTGTTACTGGTACAGAGTTCTTCGAAGGGTATTTTAGGAATCTAGCCTCTAACATCCTTTATTTTCATAACTATAATCTGCTTAATAAAGTTGTCAGGATGTGGCTTTCTTTTGTCATCCTATTTTTAGTTTCAGATCCTTGAGAGGAAGCTATTTAGTGGTTACTCATGATCGTGAAGACAATCTAGTGATTAGAGAAGCGTGTTAGGGCAGATCTTTTTTTTTTTTTTTCCAAAGTGAAGCGTGGTTGACGTACAAGGTGTATATTAGTTTCAGGTGTACGCAGTGGTCTGCCAACTGCACACGTCACGGCACGCTCTCCATCATCACGGTCATCACCGTCTGTCCCCAGAGTCCTTGCAGTGGTCCCGGCTGTGTTTTGTGCTGCTCCTCTCAGCTCTGTCACTTGTTTGGATGCCTATACGTCTCCATCTCTTCACCTGCCCTCCCCCGGCCCTCTCCCTCCGAAGACAACCAGTGTGCTCTGGGTATTTGTTCATCTGGGGTATTTTTGTTTTGTTTTGTTTTGTTTTTTACCTCCCACCTATAAGTGAAATCGGAACAAATCTTACAGCTTCCTTTGTGTGTAAATAAAGTCTTAATCCAGGCCAACGTTGGCAGGGATGACTGAGACGGGTGAGGTCTTCGTGCGACATTGGCCGTCCCGCGATGTCGTCTCAGATTCTCTAGAACCTCTTGATAGTTGTTGCTCCCCCCGTTGCCTGGTTATTCCTGTTTGCATCAGAATTTTGAATCCGTGTGTTGGAGATGGCGATGCCGCAGGCGTGTGGGCCTTTTGCTAGAATACGGGCCGTGCAAGTACTGTGGACGGTACGACCTCCTGTTTCCTCAGCCAGAAAGCCCGTGGCTCTTCGTAAATGAAGATAAATGCTCCCGTAGCAGGGACCCTCGAAGACTTGTTAAATAAATCCCAGAATAAAGATGGGTTTACGCACCATGTGCCGACTGTGGACTCGTCCTGTGACTGCTCCACTGCTCCTGGAAGCCCCATGACTAGTGCAAGCAGAAAACACAGAGACCCATCTTGTCTTCTGGTCACTTGTGCACGTTTATGATCGCATCTGTCCTGCAAGCGATGAAAGCCACTCCATCTCGGTCTCGCTGGGGCCCTGGTGATCAAAATTGAGGGGAAGCATGATCGTTTTCCACTTTAAGTATCTTAAATCTAAAGTTGCCCCTGAGCTGCACAATAACCTAATCTTAAACATATGATTTGACTTTCAGTAGATTATATTAATTTGGTTAGTCTGGCTGAGTCATTATGCTGCATTGTGAATTGATTTTTCTTCTCTTTCGATTTATCTTCCTAGTGGGGTGTTTCCAGGAGATCACCTGTAGGCTCAGATGAAAGTGCGAATGCTGTTGCTTATAATTTGGGCTGACCGGGTCTGCGAGGTGACCAGAGGCCCCAGGTTGAATTTTCATTTGGGACTTTGTTGTAAGTTCTCCTGAGGTGCTTGCTCTCTGCCTCGCGTGCTCACGTCTCCCTCCTCCTTCAGTCTTCGTTTTGGCCCCTAGCCCCCATACGGCGTGTGTGTGGGGATCCTGACTGCCTGGATCCTTGATAACCTTTGGAAAGGGCGTCTTTGGAGCAAGCACCTGTGAACAAACTTCCACTTGCTTAAGCCTCACCGGTCTCGTTGATTGTGTGGAAAATTGTAATCCTCCTTCTACGGGCTCTTGGCTGACCTCTGCGGCACCAGTTGACGCCCCATGCCGGCCCGTGTGTCCTTGGGCCCTGTGAGCCTGTGGCGGCACACAGCTCAGTAGTTCTACAAATGAGGAATCGCATGTTGCTGCAGCTGGGACCCCGGGGTGCAGGGACACCTGGCTCCAGGGACCCCAAACTGCAGGTTTGGCCACTCACTACCCACAGAATCCAAGGCAGATGAGTGGTGGTGAAACCAGGTGAGTTTGTCTCCCGGAGGCCACCACTGGGAAGACTGGGGAGGGTGTCCCAGAGACAGTCCTCAAAGTGCTGGAAATACTTGCAAGTTTACGTAAGGAACGTGTGGCCCAAAGGTGGGCAAGTGCGTGTGGATGGGCCCTGTGATGGGGGTCTCGCCCCCCCCAGGACCACTCTTTCTGCTCCGGGCGTAGTTTCGATTCCCTGCAGGGATGCTTTGCCCGCAGGGCCTCCCTCCTGAGGCCGGAAAGCAGCTGGAAAGAACTGACCCGGCAAGTCCGAGGTCAGATCGGAGGCCACAGAGCCGTCACCCGGCCCTGGGGTGTGGGCCCTGGGGTGCTCCGGGGCATGCTGCGGCCCTGAGCTCTGCGGAGCGCCTCGGGCTGTCACAGCGGCTCCAGGGGCAGCCGAGGAAGCCGTCCTCTGACGTTGGCCTGGGGGCCAGATGCCTTGACGGGACGAAGGCTCTTGTCGCACGCCGGAGATTTCTGTGGCTCCTGAGGGGGCTGGTGCCCTTTTAAGGGGCAAATGGGCTCACGGAAACAGATTTCTGAAGAGGTGGCTAGCGGGCTCCCACGTAGTTTACCCCCAGGTGGGGAGGACTCACAGATGGGCGGGCAAGCCCTGCCCGAGCTGCGCATGCCCGCATCTGTCCACGTGCGTCCTGTGAGAACATCCCCAGGGGAGCACAGGCTCGGGTGAGGTGCCACCTGCTTTTGAACGCGCCTGCTCCTTGAGCCCTCCCGGAGGCGGGGGCGGCCGGGGAGTGGTGGCAGCCGCTTTGGTGTCGCCTGCGGCGGGCCTGTGCTCTGCCCCGCGCACCTCCCCGACGGCAGCGGTCCCGGGATCCGCTCGCGTGCTGCTGTCCTCCGGGAGCTGGAGGCCGCTGTCGCTCTGGCCGGCATGTGCCCGGTCCCCGGGGCGTGTGTGCCTCGGCGAGCACGTGGGCCTCCTGCCTTGCCGCGGCCTGCACGGCAGCAGGGCCCAAGGAGAGCCCTTGTGTGGCCTAGGTCACAGATCCCGCGGCTCGCTTCCTGTGCTAGGAGACGCGTGTTTACGTGTTCCGCTTCACGTTTTCTGGGTCAGGAGGAGAGTGCGCGTGTTGCTGTCGCTGTCGGTGCCGAGTGCGGGCGGAGAGTCTGCAGCCCTCCTGCAGCTCGGGGCCGCATTTTGGGTGAGGTGGCCGCTGTCCCCTTGTGAGCCAGGACCCAGCTGTGGGGGGTGACGTGCAGGGTCCGTGGGGTCCTGACACCTGAGGCATCACACTGTGCACTTGGTATGTAAATATTTCTAAGTCTGTAAAATGGAAAAGGGTGGTGAGTGGCCTGGACGTCTCTCCTTTCCCAGTTGGAGAGGCCGCCGAAGCGTCCCAGGGAGGCCCACCTGCCCCCTCTAGGCCTGCCCTGGCCCCTCTCCCTGGAGGCCGCGGCCTGCAGCGCCCGGGGCTTGCTCGCCCTCCAGGATGGCACCGTGCCGGGGTCTCTAATCCATGTGCTTGTCGGCTGAGACGAGTAAGGCTGGAGCCCCTGCAAGTGCTGGTTGCCCCTTCGCAGCCCAGGCCTCTGCCCAGCCCACGCCGTTCCTGGGAAGACCTGTCCTGCTTGCAGACATAATGCACATCGCCGTCCCCTCTTGTAAATGACCTGAGAGCCGCTGCTGGAGGTCCCCGGGGTGGGGGGCGTTCATGCCGAGGGTGTTATTGCCCCTTTTCTCTTGGCACATTTCCATATGTATCTTTAACCAAAGTACTTCTGTGTCCCAGTAGAAAGAAAATTCTGATTTAGGGCCTTGAAGCCTTTGAAATGGTACTGAAAATGTTGGAAGCATAAAGCACGATAGTCGGTCGTTACAGACAAATCAGAGTTTTTACTCCAGCGGAAGCGTGTTTCCTTGTCTCCCATCTGGAGGAAGGTGCCCGGGGGCTCCTGCTGCCCCTCCACCCTCGGGTGGCCTGGCTGTGGCCAGGCTCCTCCACGGAGGCACTTTCACCTGGCCTCCGGCGGCCCAGGGTCCTTCCTGCACCTGTCGGAAGCCAACTCGGTCGGAGCTGCCCTTGCCCTTGAACCTTTGAACAGGTGTGGGCCGGTCCTTGGGCCACCATGGGGACCTCCTGAACTGTTTTATGGCAGGAGCCTGGCCGTTGGGTGCAGTCCTTGGGAGGCCTGCTCCCGGTCGTTCACCCCGGCCCAGGGGTGAGGCCAGGGTGTGGCTTCCCTGGTGGCTGCGTGCCGCCCAGCCCTCAGACCGGTGGCTCCTGCCCTGGTGTCTTCCCAGCAAAGAAGTGTGCGTCTGGCTCAGTCCTGCCGGCCGGGGGCCCGGCTGCCAGGGGCCTGGGGAGGACGCTGCCCTGCGCATGGCTTCAGTCCTCCAGGAGCCGCCAAGGGAAACCGTGTCTGTAGAAGTTTGAAGAAAACTGACGTTCAGACCTCTGTTGGCTGGAACTTTCTGATTTCACATTCCCTCCCCCCCCCCCCCCGCCCCCCAGGAGAAGGGACCCCGGGGGTGGTTGCTGCGCCGTCCCAGCCCCGTGTTGTCCCAGCCCCATGCCCGGCCCTGAACCTACCCCTCCTGGCATCCCCCAGCCGCGGGCCCTCCCGCCTAGGGTCGGGCACGGTGACAGGAGACCTGGGTTTCCTCCCGACCGTTTACTGGGGTCGCAGGTGCCGGTCAGGGTCAGGGCAGCGAGGGCCCAGGTGTCCCGGCACTAGATCCTGTAGGAGACCAGCCCGCTCCCGGTGTCCTAATCTCCTACTTTTCACCTCGTTCCCATGATGGGCTCTTTCCTGGGCAGCATCGAGGCCCTTGCTGGGGGGTCGGCTCTGCGTGGGAAGCTCACAGCCCCGCGGGGGGGGGGCGCGGGAGCCAGCCGGGTGCCTCAGGCCCGGTCACGGGACTTGAGGGAGGCTCTACGGGCGTCTCGTTAAAGAAAACCCAGCCCTGCAGAACAGCTCTGTAGGTTCTTGCTTGGAAAGCTGACTTCTAGGGTTTATTTAGTGTGTAAGTGAATTTTTCCCCATTTTTGTCAACTAGATATCATCACTGGGCTTGTAGGATTAAAAGTCTTTAAATTGCGTATTTTCCCCTTTCCCTTTTGGTGAAAAGGTGCCCTTTCATTGTACAATGAAGTTAATGAAACGTCACAAGTCTGTAACCTTCAAACAGTTAAAATGCGTACGTACCTCGTCCTACAAAGCAAAATGGAACAGTAAAGGGTGAGAGGATCCACAGGTGCAGAGTGTGAGGGTTATTTTCTGTAGAATCGGTGAAACTTGACGACTTGAAACTGTGTTCCCATCCGGATGGTCCACGCGCAGCACGGTCTGTTCTCAGCAGCCGGGGTGAGGATCGGGCGCTGGGGGGATGATGGGGTTTCCCAGGCCTAATTCAGCAGATGTTTCCTTATTAGTTGATGATAATGAAAACGTTTTTAATATACTTTTTGGATTTTATTAGATATTCCTTTAGGAGTCTGCGAATTGCCTTGACTTCTTCGCTGCTATGAGTTGTGTGTTGAATTGGGAGCTGTAATTCCTTCTGCCCTGATGTTTATTAAAAAGCTTCCTATATGTTTTCAGATGTCTATTTGGCATAGTTTTAAATGCTTCATGTATTAAGTCTTTAAAACCTCACAGGTAAGGCAGCCCGGGTGGCTCAGCGGTTTAGCGCCGCCTTCAGCCCAGAGCGTGATCCTGGAGACCTGGGATCGAGTCGCACGTCAGGCTCCCTGCATGGTGCCTGCTTCTCCCTCTGCTTGTGTTTCAGCCTCTCTCTCTCTCTCTGTGTGTCTCTCATGAATAAATACATAAAAATCTTAAAAATCCTCAGAGATACTTTAGAATGCAAATATTTTACAAGTAAAAAAATATAAGGTTAAGAATATAAAAGGATATAAGAAATGTGACATAGATCCGTAATTCATTTGTAATCTTAAAAACTCTAACGTTATATGTGTAAGTTTTACTTCTCCACGGTGTCTTAACATCTATCCACAGGTGACACAATGATCCAGCGATGTTGACACTGGCTAGTGTCATGTATATCATTTTATCGGGTGGTCCCTTAACCACAGGAAACAAGTAGGGTTAGAAATTAAACCAGCCCAGGGTTCGAGGTTAAATGTCTTGCCCACGTCTCGTGGGTGGTAAGCGTGGCCAGGGCTCACCTCGAGGGCTGCCGACTGGGTAGTTTGTAGTCAGGAGTTCACAGAACGTCGCTGGATTTCCCCAAACTGTTCTCTTCTCCCACCTGGAGGAAAACAAAATCGCTCGGTCGTTCTCTTGTGTCATAGAGGCCTGCCCGCTGCAGAAGGCCTCATACTTTGCAGAAAAGACAGATGTCTACATGTCACGATTGACTGAACGAGGTTGAAAACACAAATGTGATGCTTTGTTTTGGCTGGAAGTCCTCTCGGCCAAGGGCGTGAAGATGCTCTCCAGCCTGCGGCTGCCGTTTCAGTTCCTTGATGGTTTCCTCTGCTCTGCAGAAACTCTTTGATGTCTTCCTAATTGTTTAGTTTTGCTTTTGTTGCCTCTGGGATGGGTGTCTTGTCCAAGAAATCCTTGCCAAGGCCGGCGTCCAGGATCTTTCCCCTGGTTTCTTCGAGGAGCTTCACTGTTTCAGATCCTGTGATTTTGTGTGTGGCACAGGTCAGGCCCAGCGTCCTCCTGCAGGTGGTTGTCCACGTGCGCTAAGTACCTGTTGGAGAGCCCCATCCTTCCCCACTGTTCTTGTGCAACTCTGTAGCTAAACACAGGAGCCAGTTAAAAAAATGGGCAAAGGGCCTGCATAGACCTTTCCTCAGACAACCTACGGACGGCCAGCAGGGCCACGAGAGGACGCTCAGTGTCACCAGGAAGACACAAATCCAAGCCACAGTTAGCTACCACCCCACGCCTGAGAGGGGCGAGACTCCACGGGTGTCGGCAGGGCTGTGGAGAAAGGGGAGCCCTGGCACGGTGGGTTTGGTGCCCTGCCGGGGAGGTAGCCGGGCCTCCTGCTGGCACGTACATCTCCAGCTGGCCAGGCCTGCGTTTCTGCACAGCTTTGTTTTCCAGACGTGACAGCCCTTGTGACGTGTGGACCCTGAAGTGTTTGCATAGCTCTGCTGGCACAGGGGCCGCGTGCCTCTCCATCTGTGTACCCACGGGCACGCTCACCTTCCTGCCGCCCCGGGGAGGGGGTTATGGCTCCCCTCCTGGAGGGAGGGTCTGTGACGCACCCCAGACACCTTTAGTTAGGGAGCTGTTTGCCCCGTTCCTGCTCTGTGCTCTGGGGAGGGGGGAGGGGAGGGGAGGGACCCACAGGGGCCTGTGGGGTGTGTGCTCTGGAACCCTTCTGGTCTGTCCCGCTCACTCATCAGCTGAGTTCCTTTCTTTGGCCGAAGTTTCTTTAAGCTGCGATTCAAAAGCTGGATGTGGGAGTAGAGCAAAACCTCAGCCCTGCTCTGCGTGGGGGGCTCCCCCGGGACGCTTCCCACCTGCACTGCGCGTGCGTCCTGGAGGGGCTGGGTGCTCAGAAGGCTCCCCCCGGGCAGGAGGCACCCCCTACCCCCTGGCTGCTCAAGAGGTTCAAGTAGGACCCTGAGGGTGGTGGCCGCAGCCCTACCCCCGAGCTCAGCTCTCCTGCCTACGCCGAGCCGGCGGCCTGCCGAGTCACGGACAGCATAGAGTCCTAGGTTTTCATGATTTTCTCTTATTTAAAAGCACTTTTTTTTTTTAACTAAAATAAATTTTTCTACGTCTAGTCTTTGCCAAGCATTCTGCTTTTCACGGAATTGGTTTCTCTTTATGGAGTTGTATTTTATCAGTTAAGTAATCTGCAACCGGTACAACTGGGTACAAACTGCTTTAGGAAGAGACACACCTGCTGCGTGAGGAGCGTGCAGCTCAGCCAGGTGGCGGCCGGCCCCCCAGGCCCAGTGCGCCCCCGCCCCAGGCCATCTGTGCAGGTGCGCGTCTGCCCTGCCCTGCTGCGGGCCTCTGCGCGGGGAGGGGGGGGGCAGCTGCTGGGAGCCCTGAGGCCAGTCTGCAGTGTGGCTCCTCCGTTTCTGCCCCCTCCCGCCCGCGGCGTGGATGGGGGGTCACGCCGTGCCTGGCGCCAGGCTCGCCCAGCGGCCGAGCGCCCTGGACCCCGCGTCCCGCCTGGGGTTGGGCGGTGCCTCTCCTCGGGGACCCATGAGGGCAACATGCGAGCCGCTGGGGGCGGGGCCTCTAGGCGGTGCGGGACCTGGGGTGTGGGCGGAGCCTCGGGTGGGCGTGGCCTCTAAATGTGGGCAGAGCCTCGAGGCAGGGCGGGGCCTCTGGGTGTGGGCGGGGCCTCGGGCCCACTCAGGTCCTCTGGAGCCGAGCTCTCGTACTACTGTGACCGCGATCGCCAGTGTTCACGGGGTGAGCGTCGTTGAAGAAAAAGGTTTTGAAGAGCTTCGGGATAGAGCTGTGTTCTAATTCCGGGGCTTTGCCTGAAATGCCACTTTTATTTTTGGTTAGGTGTTTTTTTTTTTTTTAATATATATATATTTTAGCACTTCTGCCACAGTGTTCCACATGCTGTATTTCTGTGATGTGTTAGCTGTGCAGACGTTTAAAATTAGATTCCTAGAAATCAGGTTACGGGAGCGCCGGCAGCACCACATAGGTCCTGTTTCGCCACCTGTGTCCACAGCTCACGGTCCCGGAGCCTCCTCGTGAGGCAGGTGCGGGTGTGCAAGTGCAGCCTCCTGGCTCTGCTGTGCGGGTGCCGGCTGGTGACCAGGGACGTGGCCATGCCGCCAGGGACATGAGGGGTGCGCGGCTCCCTAGGGCCCTCCTGGTGCTGCTGCCCTCCCCGGCCCAGCCCCTGGTGCTGCTGCCTGGCCCGGTCCGGCCCGGCCCGGCCCAGGTCCTGGTGCTGCTGCCCTCCCCGGCCCGGGTCCTGGTGCTGCTGCCCTCCTCCTCAAGGCACTTCCTGGCCTTCGACCTGGCAGGATGGCTGGCTTCCTGGGACATGGGCGCAGCATAGTCCCTTGGTGTCGGGAGGACACGCTCGGAGGAGACATGGGCCGCACATGGAGGGAGAAGGGTGCACCCCGCCTGCAGCCCAGGCTATCCACGGGTCCAAGTGCCGCGTGTCCCCTGAGCACTGCTGCGTGGAAAGGGGTCGCCTTGACTTCAGGGAGGTTCATGGGGGAGGTTGTGCCCGTCCTGGTGGAGTGGGTGACTGGGGCTGCTCTGGGTGCGTGCACAGCTGTCGTGATTCTCCCCCCTGCCCCCCGTGACCCAGGTTGTCAGTGTAAGCGCCTGGTCTGCTTGCGGGAGTGTGCGTGCGATCCCCGGTCACCCGCACAACTGACGGGGTGGCGTCCAACTTTCCTCCCGGCACAGTACCTGCAGGGCCGCCCCCCCAAGGCAGAGAGGTGGTCCGCGGGCCGGCGCTCGGCACACCCATCCTCAGCCCCAGGACGCCCTGGCTGCGGCGGAGGCGCTGCTGTGCACCCAGGGGGCAGGGGTCTTCTCCGTCACTGTTCTTGTTCCCTTTGTAAACCCCCAGGGGCACTGCTGGGTCAGTTCCTGGGGACCTGCACAGCGTTCCCCACAGTGGCTGCACCCGCCTGCGCCCCGCCAGCAGGCACCAGCGCTCCTGGTCTCCGCGCCCTCGCCACACCCGTTTCCTGTGTTGACCGTGAGGCCGTAGCCCATTGGGCTTCCCTGTGCGTTTCCCCAACACCGAGTGATGCTGAGCATCATCTCGGGCCTGTCCGTCTGCGCGTTGTCTTTGGAAAAAGCGTCCGTGCGGGTCCTCTGCCCGGCGCTCAGTCACGCGCTTGTGTGCGGTGAGCCGTAGGAGCTCTTCGGAGGGTCCGACGTCAGCCCCTCATCCAAGGTCTCCGCTCCCCTTCACGAGGCTGCCTTTTTGTTTTGTTGATTGTTTCCTTTGCTGTGCAAAAGCTTATTTTGGGGGCATTCCTGGTAGTTTATTTTGGCTTTTGTGTCCTTTGTCTGAGAAAACCTATGTAGAAAAATGCTAAGGCCAGTCCCGAGATGAGCGCCTGTGTTTTCTTTCAGGACTTTCATGCTTTCAAGCCTCACATTCAGGTCTTTCATCCATTTTGAGTTTATCTCTGTTGTTGGTGTAAGGGAGCAGTCCAGTTTCATTCTTTTTGCATGTGGCTGTCCAGTTTTCCAGCACTCTTTGTTGAAGACACGGTCCTTTCCCCCGTTGGATATTCTTGCCTCCTTGTCGTGGATTAATTGGCCATAGGCGCATGAGTTTATTTCTGGGTTCTCTGTTCCATTGGTCTGTGTGTCGGTTTCATGCCAAGGTCACACTGTTTTTGTCACTATAGATTTGTGGTCTAACCTGAAATTTGGCATTGTGAGATCTCTAGCTTTGTTGTTCTTAAGGTTGGTTTTTCTGATTCCATATAAATTTTAGGATTGCTTGTTCCAGTTCTATGAAAGATGCTGTTTGTGTTTTGATAGGGATTGCACTAAGGGTGTAGATGGCCTTGGGTGGTGTGGACATTCTGACAGTATTTGCTCTTCCAAACCGTGAGCGTGGAATGTCTTTCCAGGTGCTCAGAGTACAGATCTTTCACTTCTTTTTTTAGGTTTATTCCTAGGTATCTTACTGTTTTTGGTGCAGTTGTAAATGGGGTTATTGTCACTCTCTGTTATTGTGTTTTTAGGTATAGAAATGCAACATATTTCCATATATTTCATTATCCTGCAACCTTACTGAATTTATTCTGGTTGATTTTTGGTGGAGTTTATTATTTTCTACATATAGGATCACATCATCTGCAAGTAGTGAGTTTTACTTCTTCCTCGCAGATTTGGATGCCTTTTATTTCTTTCGTGTGATTGCTGAGGCTAGGACTTCCAGTGCTCTGAATTCCAGTGGTGGAGTGGAATCCTTGTCTTGTTCTGATCTTAGAGGAAAAGCTCTGTTTTCCCTACTGAGGATATTAACTGTCGGTTTTTCATAGGTGACCTTTATTACACTGAGGTGTGTTCCCTCTAAAACTACTTTGAGAGTTTTTTGATGAATTGCTGTTGTACTCTGTCAAATGCTTTTCTGCATCTTATATGGTTTTCATTCTTGTTAATGTTCTATATCCATTGATTCCGAATATTGAAACACCCTTGCATCCCTGAGGTAAGCCTATTTGGTCATCGTGAATGATTTTTTTTTATTGTTGAATTTGGTTTGCTAGTATTTTGAGGATTTTTCCATCTGTGTTCAGGGATATTGGCCTGTAGTTCTATTTTTTTCTAGTGTCTTTATTTGGCTTTGGTATTAGGGTAATGTTGGCCTCATGCAGTAAACTTAAAAGTCTTTCTTTGGAGTAGTTTGTGAAGAACAGGTATTAACTCTTCATCGGTAGACATCTGTGAAGCCATCTGGTTTTGGACTTTTGTTTGTTGGGAGTTTTTTGATTACTGATTTAATTTCTTTGTGTTCAAATTTTTTATTCCTTCCTGATTTTCTTTTGGAAGATTGCTTCTAGGAGTTTATTTCTTCTAGTTTGTCTGGTTTGTGTGTTCTGACTTTTCATAATCTCTTAGAATCCTTTTATTTTTGTGGTGTCTGTTATTTCTCTTATTTTTTTATTCTAGAGAAGGTGGGAGGGGCAGAAGAGGGAAAGGGAGAGTACTTAGCAGGTTCCATGCTTTTGCCCCTAAAACTGCTTTTGCTGTGTCCCTAAGGTTTTAGACCATTGTTCCGATTTTCATCTGTCTCTGTGTGTTTTTTGGTTTCTTTGAATTCTTGACTGACTCACTCATCATTTAATAGCATGTTGTTGAGCCTCTGTGTGTTCTTTACAGATTTTTTTCTTGTGATTTTTAGTTTCATACTATTGTGGTCAGAGAAGATGCCTGACATGATTTCAGTCTTCCTGAATTTATTGACACTTTTGTGGCTGAGCATGTGCTCTGTCTTGGAGAATGTTCCATGTGAACTTGAAACAGAATATGTATTCTGTTTTTATTTATTGGGCTGGGGAGAGGGCGGGAGAGAGAGAGACAGAGAGAGAGAAGGGTGAGGCGGGCAGAGGGAGAGAGAATCCTAAGCAGACTCAGTGCTGAGTGTGGATCCCGACGTGGGGCTCGATCTCATGACCCCGAGATCACGGCCTGAGCTGAAGTAACCGCCTGAGGCACCCGGTTGCCCCTGTGTTCCGTGTCTGGATGGCATGTCCTCCGTATCTGTTAGGTCTGCTGGTCTACTTGTCACTCAGGGCCACTGTGTCTGTCGGCTTCTTGTCTGGATGATCTGTCCATGGATGTGAGTGGCTGTTAGAGTCTCCGACCGTTACTGTGTTACTGTCGCTTTCTCCCGCACTGTGTTAGTGTTCAGGTGCTCCCGTGCTGGGTGCAGGGGTGTAGATGTTTACAATGGCTGCGGCCTCCTCTTGGATTGATCCATCATCGTTAAGTCCTGCCCTTCTCTGTCTCTTGTTCTAGCCTTTGTCTAAAGTCTGTCTTGTCTGCCCGGAGTCCTGATGTCCTGCCCCCCCCTCCCCGTGGCTTGGAGTGCTCCCGCCGCTGTGCTCGTCCGCGTGTCCCCGTCCCAGGGGCGTCTCGGGGCCAGCGGGCAGGTGGGTCCTACCTATTTTATCCATTCGGTCACCCTGTTCCTTCTAAGGGAGCACGTAGTCCATTCCCGCTCAAGTCCACGTAACTGCCTTTTGTGGCCTCCCGTTCCTTGTTCCCCAGCGTCGCCCGCATCCGCCTTCCTCCCGGTGTTTGGTCTTGGTCCTCTGCGGCGGGGGCGCCTCGCCGGGTCCTTGCCCGCGGCCCCCGGCAGCGCTGCCCAGGGCGGGGCCCCCTCCGGAGCCCGGGGGCGCCCGGGGGTCCGTGCCTGGCGTCGTGGGCGTCGTGGGTGTCGGGGCAGGTAGGTCCGCGCCGCCTTGCTGTGGCTCCGGTGCCGCCCCCGACCCGCGCCCGAGCGCCGCGGGGAGGCGGGTTCACGGGGGGGGGGGGGGGGGGGGGGGTCCGGGGTCCGCGAAGCCAGGTTGTCGGCGGCTCCTCCTGCCTCCTGCGGCCGCCTGGGCCCGAGGGCAGCTGCCGTGCGGGCGGGCTCCGGGTGCGGGGCTCCGGGTGCGGGGCTCCGGGTGCGCCCCGTGCTGTGCCGGCCGCGGGGGAGCCCCGGGGGCGGGGGTGGGGGGCGGAGGGAGAATCGGGGCTTGGGCCGCGGCGGGGCGGGGCGGGGCTGTGCGGGGCTGTGCGGGATGGCGCTCGCCGCAGGCCCGGTCGCGGGCTCCAGGCCCCAGGCCCGGGCTCCTGTCCACGGAGGGACCTGCCACGTCGGCCCCCGGGGGCGGTGAGCCCCGCTGGGAGGAGGGCGCTCCCGCCGGGGGCTGCCCGGGGCTGCCCTGGGCCCGCCCATCTGGAGGCTGCGGGTTGTGTCCTGTGCACGCCCCCCCCTGCCCCCGCAGCCCCGCAGCCTGCTCCGCCCCCTCCCCCCAGCAGGGCTCTGCCCCCCGCCCCCATCCCCGCAGCCGCCCCCCCCCACCCCGCCCCTGCGCACCACGGCCCTGACCTGGGCACTGCTCTCGGCGGCCGGGGGATGCGGGGCCTGTGGCTGGGGGGACGGCGGGCGCCAGGCGGCTCCCCGGGCTGCGTCCCTCCCACCAGCTGCCCCGCACCCCGCACCCCGTGCACACCTCGTGCGGAGCCTCCCTTTACATCCAGCCGCAGTGTCCTCACTGTATTACCACTGTTCCTAATATAAAACCCCCGCTATGTCTCAGCATCAGACCCCTTCACTTGTAGGATCCGTACTAACCACAGCAGTCCTATTACCGCTGTCATTGCCCGTACTAGCTGCTGGGATTACCCACCCCACCCCGTGCACACCTCGTGCCCCCCCCCCTGCACACCTCGTGCCCCATGCACGCCTGCAGCTGCTGTGAACCGCCGTCACACTAACGGTGAGTCGCATCGCCCTGGGCCTGCTGCTTAGAGGAATGACAATGCTTCTCTGCACTCAGTTTGATTTTTCTGTCGGAAAGTTGATCTAAAACAGGGTATTCCTTGGCAGGTGACTTGAGATTTTGGGTTAAACGGGAGTCAGGGTCCCCTTCTGGCACTCAGCGTGGCGGCAGTAGTCAGGAAAACCCAGGCAACACCTGCCTGCCGCATTCCGACTTACCACAAATGCGTGGCATTGGGTAGACCATGACAAAACCCCAAATCGGAAAATTATTGGGAGATGTGAGAAAAGGAAAGTCGGTGCTGGCGTTTTGCTTTAAGGGACTTAACGTTTTATTTACACTTAGTTCTCTTTTTCAATAAGAAAATCATTTCCTTATGATCAGATATGAACTCCATTTCATGAATAGAAGTAACATAGTCCGCATGTATATGATTAGGATAAATGAACTAGTCAGTTGCTATTGGATCTGTGGTATTTGCTGAGCTTTTTCCTCTGTCCCTCCCCACTTCCCCCACTCCTATGGCTCATGTTCGAATTTGCTTGTGAAAAAGCTAATATTCGTACACGTTAACAGGGTGGTTTTCAACCCCAGGGATACGATGTCCTTCCAGCGATGCAAATTCTCAACTGAGAGGGTCTGTGTGAAGGTTGCAAGAAAAAATGTTTTTAAATTGTTTCCCCACGTGTGCCCCCACCTCAAGAATCAGATTTCATTAATTTCCAATTTAAAGTAATTTCACCTTCTAAAAATGATTTCTCTAAAACTCTGTGTTTCCTATTTTTCAACAGCTTGGCTTAAATAGGATAAATGTAAAATTAATTGTTCTAGCAACTGCTGTGAAAGTATGGGTTATAACCAAGTATCATAAAGTAGGTGCTCTTGTCACAAGGGCGACCATTTGTCACATCCGTGTGTACACGGTGCGCCCCGCACCCTTTCTGTTGGGCCTACCGGTGGCGGCGTATGGCCGGGCTGTGTTGGGGTTGTGGGGGCCTGTGCTCGGTGCTCAGGCAGGGAAGCCGGAACCGAGGTGGTGGACATGGTCCCAGGTGAGCAGGGAGGAGCCCGCGGGTGGGGGTGTTTGCTGGAGTGGAAGGGCGTCCTGTAGCTGCTGCGGGTTGCCTCTCCAGGGCGCATCCCTTTCAGCACAAGGTGAATTCTCCGTGGTGTAAAAAGTAACTGCTCTGGGCCACTTCCTAGGGCAAAAAAGACCCCACTTGATTTAAAAACCCAAATCAATGCTGGGTGGGGAGCATGTTGAGGGAGCGTATGTGCTCCTGAGGGACAGGGCCCCTCAGTGGTGCGGCTTTTACACTTTAGAAGAACACGTAGGAGAGCCATGTACGTTTGCTACACGTAGGAGGTGGGGGGCCGGTCCCATCCGACGGCGCCACAACCGCCGGGCAGGTGAGGGCGGCTTATAAGGCACATCCGCTGTTTTCATGGTGGAAGATTGAGATTTGTTCCAAAATCATAGCCCCTCCCCCATCAGGCCCTTAACGACTTACAGGTGTCCCGGCCTCTTCGTCGCCTTGGAATATAAACCGGTGTAGGTAGTAAGCGTGTCCTCCTCGGTTCTGAGAGCAAAGGTGCAGAGCTCGGAGCCCGACCCTCACCCCCCCCCCCGTGGTGCCCATGGGAACCCTGACACCCCCCCTCCCAGCCCAGGCTTTGCTTCTGCCGCCTCTAGACCCATCCTCACCTTGCACAGCGGCTGTCCCGACACCCGGCTCTGCCCGTCCCCCGGGCGCCCCTCAGGCCTGCTGGGTGCGGGCGCGGCTGAAGGCGAGGTGGCCTGTGCTTCCTCGCCTGGCCCGTGCCACCTGTGGCCCCCGTCGCTGCCTCACTCCCTCTTGTGCAGACCCCTTCGTCCCACGGAACATTCCACGACTTCTTTCTCCCTAATGTGAAGGCGGGATGACGTAATAAAGCAAAGGCGCCCACCGGCAGTTCGTTTAAAAACTGGAAGAAGCGACAAACATTGGTAGGTGTGAGGTTGGGAAGCCGCCGGAATTCAGGAGCATCGTCTTTGGTGCTGTGCGTGGGGAGCCCCAACGGCGGGGTGGCCTCCACCGCGGCCTCTGAGCCTCCTGCACATGGGAACAATCGGCTGTGCTCCTGCCCATGCGGGATTCCAACCTGCTGGCCGCTGATCCCAACCATAAGCTGGTTTGGGAGGCCTGCCGTCCGCGCCACTGCGAGCTGTCCCGGGCCTGGGGTCGCAGCCCCTGGCTCTCCACGCTCAGGCCAGCGGGTCACGCTCCTCTCTAATTAGCCTCTGGAGCAGCAGCTGCCGGGTGGGGCCGAGGGGCTGGTCGGCTGGCTGTGAGGTATAGACGTGTGCCTGCGGGGGGGTGTGGCAGGTGCTGGAAGCCCGGCTTGGCTGATATGCCCTCAGGGACCTGGGTCTACACCGCAGACCACCCCAGCCGGTCTTGTGTTGCTGGGGCAGTTCCACTGCCACAGTCCTGGGGACCCACCGGACGTCACATTCATCATCACTACGAGGTCACACTGCATCTGGGCTCCTCTTGTTCTGCTGTGACCAAGGGCGGCAGGAAGCGCGGCCCCTGTGCTGTGGGGTCCCAGGAGCCACCGGTGTTGGAGGCAGGAAGGGAACACCGTGACCTTGTCACCTGAGCGCTGTGGACAAGTGTTTATGACAACGCAGGTGGGCGACCGTGTCTTCGGCCCCTCATGTCTGCAAACCCGCGACCTCTGTCCCTTAGGCGTGGGGGACGCTGCCCGGACCTCGGGGGTTTCGAGGGTGGGGTGCTGTCCAGGGATGCTCTGGGCCAGTCCCTCTGGTGGTCGCGGGTCTGCAGTGAGGACACGGTGCTCACAGGTCCCCAGCACGCACACCCTGGGGATCCGCACCGCCCTGGTTTCCTGGGTGAACAAGAAGCCTCCTGACGTCGCCACCTGACCTGGGAGGAGGCCGCGGGTGCCCTGAGCATGGGACAAGGTCACAGCGCGGGTGACAAGGTCACAGTGCCTATTTGAGACGCGCGCGTCTTTTTTTTTTCTTTTTTTAAGATTTTATTTATCTATGAGAGACAGAGAGGGGCACAGACACAGGCAGAGGCAGAAGCAGGCTCCACGCAGGGAGCCCGACACGGGACTCGATCCCGGGACCCCGGGGTCACGACCTGTGCTGCAGGTGGCACTAAACCGCTGGACCACCGGGGCTGCCCGTGCGTCTCCTGCACGTTTCGGGTTCATTCTTGGTGGAGCGCGGGCCCATTGCTGTGCATGCGGACCGTCCTGCCCGGCTTTGAAGCGAGGTCACATTTGCACCTGGGCTCCAGGGGGGTGGGGAGGCCTTTGCCCTGCAGCACGTCCTCAGCTTCCCAAAAGCCGGTCCTGCTCGCCCCTGGGCTGCAGCTCCTCGTGGGAGGGCGGAGGGGTCAATGGGTCCCCGTTGTGAGTGGGCCCTGGGGGGGTGGTCGGGACGCTCAGAACGAGGCGTCCTGGCAGCTGCTGTGGAGACACGCTCCTGCAGATGGGGCTTCCGGAAGCCGCTGCTCTTGGGTGCCCCCCACCCCCGGGGTCGCGCTGGGGCACCATGTGGGCCCCGCTCGGCTCACCCTCTCTGGAGGGACGGGACAGGGACGGTTGTGGGGGCAGGGCACTTGTCGGAAGGACCCCGCCCCCCGGCTCCCCCCCTCCCCCATCCCCCTGGTGACTGGATGCTGGTGCTTTCGTTCTGGATGTCCCCTGGGGTGTAAAGTCCGTGCGCACCCAGGCCCGCCGCCGACGCTCCCGGCCATGTCTGTGGTTCCTTCCTCGGTGTGCAGGGTCCCTGGGGGCGTTGGCGGGAGAAGGCGGGCGCACAGCATCGCTCAGCGCTGGACAGATGTGTCCAGATGTGCGACGGGCCTAAAGGGAATCTGCTCCCCAAGCGCCGAGGTCGCAACGCCAAGGTCGAAACGTCGCAACGTTGCAGAGCCTTGGCCTGGATGCTGAGTGTGGAGGGTCCCGCTCCCGCCTGTGACTGTTGCCCGGGACGCTTCGGGCACAGGGATGTTGGTGGAGCCGCGCGTCAGGCCTGCTCACAGGAGTCCCCCTCTGGAAGCACGATCGGGTCCCCGCTGCTGACCTAGCCTTGCGCAGATATAAAGCGGAGCTTGTCCCGCAGCCCTCAACGCCCCGAGGGACGGATTGGAGCGTGGGAACGGTCCTCCCTCTTCTTTCCCTAAAACGTGGGAAATGGTGCAGATACGGGGAACCTCGGCAAACGGCGCTTCGGAACGGTTATTTTACTGCAGTGATTAAAGTCCTAATCGGAGTAATTTGTGAGCATTAACTTTAATCGTCGTAAATCCATAAATGAGGTAATTTCAATTGTTTGAATAATTTCAAATAACTTTAGTTATTTCAACGAAACAATGTAGGCAGTAACTTCGCCGTTCAGCACTCCTTGGGTGGTTTTGCGCCTTGGGGGGGGTTGGTGGTGTTTGGGCCAGGCACCTGCCGTGTGCGCGGCTCCCATGGCTGTCGGGCCATGGAGGCCCCACTGTGCAGGCCCGCGGGGTGCAGGCTGGCCCGGGTGCGTTGTCCCCAACGCTTCCGGTTCCTCGAGGGTCCCGAGCCACCACGCCTCAGCTCCTGCGCCTCTGAGTGCAAAGCTCATGGAAAATGCTCGACGCCGCGCTCACGTGGGTTGGAGGCCCGTCCTGAGGTCCCGCTCCGCAGCCCAGACCCGACTCACTCGATGGGATTTTCCTGAAGCCGAGAGCTGGAGCCGGTTAGCGTGTCCCTGGTCTCGACCAGATCAAAGAGGCCTTATTAATTATTCATCATGACATTTTATACGTTACTTTACTTCTCATAATTACCAGAGTCTGTGTAATTAACCTCTCGTTTCTCAAGTGCTTAACGTTAAATAGGGTTGTAATTACAACTATTAAAAAGTATGCAGAAGAATTTAAAAATCTTTAATTAGAAACAATTTTTTTTTTTTGCTCTGTTTCGTTGGGCGCTTCTCCCTCGTCAACAAACAGCTTTTCTCGTTATTGAACTGAAGGGAGAAACCGGGAGAGTGCGGCGGCCGGACTGGCTGCGCTGACTGGCCGGGCTCTGTCCTCCTGTCCCACACGTGCCTCGAGTGCGGGGCCCGGATGGGCCACCGTGGCCGCCTCCCGGGGACAGCGGGGTCTCGGCCCCCGTCCCCAGGACCCCCATGTTTCCCCAGCGTCCTGACCCAGAAGCTTCTGCCTTGCGAGGCAGTGGCCTGTCAGAACCCACTCGTGAGGCTCGCCCGGGTGGCGGTTCTAGGGGAGGGTGTTGACCAGAATCCCCAGGGGCTCATCACGCAGCCCTCGCCCTCTGTCCTGGCCTGGGCCCCGCGGTGATGCCTGGTGACCAAGCAGGGAGGAGAGCCTTGTGGCGGGGTGCTGGGGGTCCTGGGTGGCCGCCGCCTGCACGCCCCCCGACCCCCCTCCAGCCTTAGGCAGGAGGGCCCTGGCTCCCTTGGGCGCTCCGCTCACAGTTGGGAGGGCGCCTGGCACAGGGAGGGCTGGGGCGGGGTGAGGGGGGGCAGCGTGTCCGCACAGCGCCGGTGATCTTGGGTCCCACTCGTGAGCGCAGGAGGGCGGTGACGGGGGTGGAATCAGGCTTGTGGAGGCGCCGCAGGAGGGCCCCCGGGCGAACAGACTGTACTGTACCCCTGGTGCACGGTCGCTGGGCCTCTGGGGCTCTGCTCCGTGGCTGCCCCGCTCCGAGGTAGGGCTCTCCTGCAGGCTCCGCTCCCGTCCTCTGCCACCGTGACCCGCAGAGGCCAGGGTGTGTTAGGGGCGTGCACCCTCCTGGGCGGGGCCGTGTACTGGGCCCAGGGGCACGTGGAGCCGGAGGGGAGGAGGAGGACGGAGGGGAGGAGGAGGACGCTGCATTGTTCCGGGTGCTGCTGCAGTGCTGTGCCCGGCCCCCCCCTCCCCCGCCTCGGCCCTGAGCTGGCAGGGTCGCCCCCGGGGCCGTGACCCTGTAGGCGCCTCCCGTGTTGGTCGCCTGTTTTCTCGTCTGTAAACGGGGGTCGTCTCTGCGCCCCTGTGGCAGTCGGTGGTGAAGACCCGGGCTGTGCGCTGAGGCCGTGACCTGACTGAGGGTTAACGGGATCGGAACCAGGGCGTCCCCGCGGAAACGGCGGTTGCTTATCTGTCGCACTTTTCGCCTGTGTCCATAGCTCGTCGGTTTCTGTGCTCCGGTGAGCGTATTCCCAGTACTTCCTGGTTTGGGAATGAACGCAGTAAGCTTTCCTGTTTTTCATCTACATGCGGCTATTCCAGTCTTTCCGGGTCAGGAAAATGCCTTTGTACGCATCATCTAAGGCCATCCCCATGGCCCCCTCTCCAGGAGATTCCGGGTGATCTTGGTGTCTTATCCCCTTGCCCCCCATGCAGACCCTCTGGTGTTTAATTGGCTTTAACCGGTGGGTTGTCCTTTAAAGGTTGTATTATATACGATTTCATGTTAATTTTCTTAAAGATTTTTTTTGATGTTTTAGGCCACTGTTCCCCATCTGTAAGTAATCAGTGAATCAGTACAATCTTAAAAGGCGGTGTTTGCGCGTGTTTGGCTAGAGCAAGAGCTGCTGACGGCCGTCACCCCCACGAGGCCACCACGTGCAGGTGTGCATGAGGCCTGGCGTGCCTGAACATCTTGGGCAAACCTAGGGGTATTTTTTGCTCGGTTCTTCCCCAGACCTGGTCATCCCGCCTGCTTCTGCTCCGTCTTCACCCCGGCCCTCGGAGCCGTGGCAAGTCAGGGGCAGTGGCGTCCCAGGCGGTCCCCGTGGCGAGAGTGGGCCTGTCCAGGGCTGGGTGGGCCAGGACCCGCCCCCCCCACCTCCACCCCCTGCCGCCCGCCATCAGGACGTGCATCCATTTTCACGTGGTTCTTCCTCCACGCTGCGGCCTCTATGGGGCTCCCTCTCCCCCATCGACGGGGTTGGCGTCCGTGTGGCTCCGGCCACCAGGTGCGGGCCTGGCGTCCGGCCAGAGGAGTCCAGCCCCGGGTGGCGGTGGTGGGCTGAGGGCCTGTGTGCAGCTGCCCGGAGCCAGCTGGAATGCAGGTGACGGTGTTCGGGTGTCCTGGCCAACCTCAGGGACCCGGTTGCGGCCTGCGGGGCCCCGCCCTGCTGCGTGCCTCCGGGGGGTCTGCTCTTGTAGGTTTGGGTGGGCGGCCACCAGGCCTGGAGGGCGGACGGTGTGGGAGCACAGGGCAGCCAAGCACACGCAGGCCGCCCCCCGGCAGGTACCCAGGACCTCAGCACATCCTCCTGTGTGTTTAGTGTTCGTTTGTCGGCTTCCTGGGGCTCCGGTTGGAGTGTGGGCAGCAGCTGTGGGCAGGGCATGGCGGGGGGACAGAGGGGCAAGGGGGTGCGGGGGGATGGGCCGAGGCTGCACCACCAATGAGGGGTCTGCTTTCGTCTCGGCAAGCGCACCCTCTGCCTTGAGCCCGCAGGTCTGCCCCGACCCAGCCCGAAGCTTTGCTCCCTTACCTCCTGCCAGAAAAACTTACTTCTTAAAAGGGACGCTTGCAATTTATATAAAGGAAGCCCTTGAATTCCCAGAAGATACACACGGAAACATTAACGATTTTTAAAAAAGCAAAAAAAAAAATCTTAGTATTTGGCAAATTTTTCACTCTGTTATTTTTGTTTACATAAAAGTTGGAAACATCAGTTTTTAGCATTTTATGTAGAGTACATTTCAGAAGCATTTAGGATTTTTGATTTAATTTTTTTAGCATTTAGGATTTACTTATTTTTGAGGTTTTATTTATTTATTCATGAGAGACAGAGAGAGGCAGAGACCCAGGCAGAGGTAGAAGCACGCTCCCTGTGGGGAGCCTGATGCGGGACTTGATCTCGGGACCCCGGGGCCACACCCTGGGCCGAAGGCAGGCGCTCACCTGCTGAGGCCCCCAGGCGTCCTAGCATTTAGGATTTAAAACAACGTGGGATCGTAGGTGAGACATGGTTCTGGGTGTGAGTGCACGCCTGCGAGCTCCACCGGGACACGGCTGTTTTTGTGTTAAATGCACGCTGGGCCTGAAAGCAAAGTGAATCTCTTCAAAAGAGGGACCGCGGCCGCTGCGCGCCTGTGAGAACGGCCGAGAGCCCGGGTGGGAGACAGCAGATGCCGCGGAGGGTGCTGCGCTGCAGGAGCGCTGGCGCCTGGAGGACCGCAGGCTGCGGGCGGGGTGCAGCCCCGGGAGGACCTTGGGCCGAGTCTCAGAACAGCGAATGTACCCTCAGCCACACAAACTTGCCTCTGACTGTTCCCAGCAGCTTAAAAAAAAAAAAATCTTAAAAAAAAAAATTTTACCTTAGAGTGCACACGTGTGTGCGTGAGTGGGCGGGAGGGGGGGCAGAGGGCCGGGGCGTCCCCAGGAGACTCCATGCTGAGCACAGAGCCCTACGCGGGGCTCGATCCCACAACCCTGAGGTCAGGACCTGGGCTGAACCAAGAGCAGGTGCTGAACTGACTAAGCCCCCAGGTGCCCTGTTTCCAGCAGCTTTATTTTTTTATTTTATTTTATTTATTCCTGAGAGACACAGAAAGAGGTGGAGACACAGGGAGAGGGAGAAGCAGGCTCCCTGTGGGGAGCCTGACGCGGGACTCGATCCCAGGACCCCGGGGGTCACACCCTGGCTGAAGGCAGACGCCCAGCCGCAGAGCCCCCCGGGTGTCCCCAGCGGCTTCGATTGTAGTCACCAAAACTTGGAAGCAGCAGGACGTCCTTGGGTGGGTGGCAGATAAACAGACTGCTGCCTCCGGATGCTGGAACGGAGTCAGCGCTGGGAAGATGCGTGCCGGCAGCCGCAGGGAGCTGTGGAGGACCCTGCGTGCATGTGGCTCTGTGCAAGACGCCCGTGCGAACAGGCTGCAGGCCACGGCTTTCCCCCAATGCACTGTGTCCGAGGGGCAGAGGCTAAAGTGAAGAGTGTTGATGCTGGAAACGGCCCCATTCCCACAGTCGCTGAGGTGTGGGCGGGGCTTGGGGTTTCTGGTCACGGCCCCTCCAGATTCAAGCGAGGGCTGGGGGGTCCCTCCTGGGGTCTTCCCAGGATTCCCGGTCCACACTCGGGTCAGAAGCTGGGGGTCTCCGTGCCCTCGTGGCACTGCCACTGGTCGTGGGGGGCCCGCCTGGCCTGGCCCTGCCCTGGGTCTGGGACTCTGGGGGACTCGGCCCCTTCCCCGCGGCAGCCCGTCTCCCATTGTCCTTGGCAGTGGCCGCTTCCCCTGGTCTTGCCCCGTGACCTGGGCGCCTGCGGGGCAGCCCCTCCTGTTGGCTGAGCCTGTGCCCCACTCCCCTCTCCCTGCGTCAGCTCGGGGCAGCACCCGGGCACCTCGCCGTCAGGCCCTGCCCCTCTCGGGGCCTCGATGTCGTCCTCTGTCCCGCGCTCCTGCCACCCATCCTGGCCCCCCGGGGTCTAATGTGGGAATCGCTGTCCCTTAGCGCGCGGGGATGACTGGGTCCAGCCTGAGGCCACGGCTGCCTTCTCTCAGGCACGTCGCGCTCCGATGTGTAGCCGTGAAGTCGCGTGAAGTGCAGGTCGCCTTCCCTGTGCCTGCTCTTGGGTCCTCTCCTCTGGCCCGAGGAGGCGCCAGCTGGACTCTCCAGGACTCAGCCTCCCGTGGATTCCGACCCTCGCCACGGAGGCCGCGTGGGAGTCCTTGGGCAGCTCTCCGGGATGGACACGCGCGGCCCGGCTTCTCGGGGGGCATGGAGCGGCACAGACAACATGCAAGCCCGTGTTTCCGGTGCATCTGCTCTTTTGGAACCAAAATTCAGAGAAACACGGTTTCTTCCAAGTCCTGCCCCAGACTCACTCTGTCCTGGGGAGTCCAGGCTCCCCGGTGACGGAGGCCAGGCTGGGGAGACGCCTTCCAGCCTCACGTCCTCGGTTACACGGAGAGCCATGCTGGGCATCCCGGGTCTCACGCTCCCACACGTGTTTAACATCTTAGTTGTGAAAAATAAGCCAATGGGTTTATTCTCGGTGGGACTGATGTGATAGCTCAGTAGTGAGTGGCCGCGGTACGCGCGGCGGCTGTGGGCCCATCCACCCACTGGTCCAGGCCCTGTCCCGGGAGACAGGACTGTCACGAGGAAGCAACTGTCCCTGTCCCCACCGGGCTGCTTTGTCTCTTTTTCCTTCCTTTTCTCGTAGTTAAATAGAAACCACACGATGTGTTTCATGACCCAGAGTAAGTGGAAGGACAGGAAACGTTCAGGTTTTTGGTTTCTGAGCCCGGAGAGGTTTGGGAAGTGTTGGGGGGTGGGGGGCTCCTGTGCTTTAGGCCCCGGTGCCTCTTTGAGGAAGACCGTGTGGCGCCAAGGAAGCCGGGCCTGGTTTTCCTGGATGGAGAAGTCGAGGGCCTGGAGCAGCCAGAGGAATCGGGCAAAGGGCTTCTGGAAGCAGGTAAACCGGTGACTTGACATTTGTTGCAGAGAAGGAACAACTTGTCGGTCTTGGGGACTTTTGTTCCCGTATATGCCCGCCAACCAGTTTTACCCTTAGTGTTATTTGGTTATATTCTTCGTTACTAGGGGTTTTTTGTCCTAAGTTCTCTGTTGGGGAAATGTTGGCCACTCTGATTTTAGCTCAAGCTGGAGCTCGACACCCGTAGCTCAACACTGAATAAAGTTCGACTAAAAATGATCAGAAGACCTGAGCAGATGTTTCTCTAAAGTCGACCTACAGATGCCGACATCACGGAGCATTGGGGGGATAAGTGCGGGTCACACTCTCAGCGAGATCCCACCTCGCACGTGTCAGGACGGCTGACATCCACACGGGGAACAGGCGCTGGTGGGGACACAGAGCCAGGGGAGCCCTGGTGCCCTGTGGGCGGGAACACGGGCTGGTGCAGCCACCGTGGGGAACAGTGGAGGGTCCTCGGGGGTCAGAAAGGGCCACCCTAATACCCTGCAGCTGCACAGCTGGGGATTTACCCAAAGGAAACAAACGCTGATTGGGAAGTGCGCTCACCCATGTTTGCAGCAGCATGGTCCACACTAGCCAGACGTGGAAGCACCCGGGCGCTGGCCCACTGGCCGCTGCATAGACGTGGTGCAGACACTGTCTCACGCAGAACGTTAGCCGTGAGAGGGAATGAGGCCTCGTGGTTCGCGACGCATGGGTGTGTCTCGGTGTGATGCCGCTAGGGCCAGGTGTGATTTCCTTCGTGTGGAACAGGAGAGACACAGAAGCCAGACTCTTCCCTCTGGAGGTCACCCCGCTGGTCCTGGGTGGGGGGAGGCACCTGTGGTGGCACGTGCTGTGACGTGCGGGCATGCCGGTCATCGCATCCCGTGCCCCTGGCTGCCCTGTGTGTCTGCCGTGCTCCAGGTGGAGAGGCTGTGCCGTGCCACGGGGTCCTGCTGAATAGATAGTCCGCTTTAGCTTAAACTGAATCCTTTGGAAGAGAGGAAAACTATTTTGGGGGAGAAAAAATGGTCCTCTGTTTGTTTCCCCTGAAGATAAACGGGTGACGGGTCAGCGAGTTCATCGTTGATCGTAGGCACTGGTTTTGAGAAGTCGGCACGGGAGCTGCTGCGAGTTTAGGAAGCGACTCGTTCCTAACGTACCAGCTTTGCCTCAACTGTGCGGTGCTGCAGCCACCTGGGCGCTGCCTCCGGGCCCTGTGGGGAGGCCTCGTGGGTGCCGGCGGGCCTGCCCCACATGCTCTGCACTGCGAGGACTCCCGACAGCTCCCAGGGGACAAACTTGCTGCCAAATTCCTCGTGATTCCGGAACCGGAAGGTGTCCTCCCATCGAAGTCCAGCGTTTATGCTTGGAACATCCGGGCAACGAGGGGAAAAGGTCGTGGTGCTCAACGGGCGCTGGGGTTTAGGTGGAGAGAGTTAAATATGTTCTGACAGTGTTTGTCTCGGTATTTTTAGCAGTTTCGCGTTAAACTTAGAGCAGTGAGTCAGAGCAGCTGACGCGCTCCTACCTTTTCCTTCTCTGGCGCAGCTGGACTTGTGTTCACGTGACGGCCGTGATGGGAACCCAGGGGGTTATGCTGAGGTTCAGGGGTTTTCTGCTTGGGGCGTGTTAGGGATTCCAGGGAACGAGTCAGTCATGCTTTGAATAAACAGGGGGCAGGGCCCTGGTAGGCATGCGCACACTGCCCGGGGGACGAGAGTCCTGGGACGCCGTGGTGTTTTCCCACCGGACGTTGTGTGGGGCGAACGTGCAGCAGGTGAGGCAGGTCTCCCGCAGCGGGTCTGCTCTGAACGCAGGTGCCAGCGTGTTTCTGAGGTGATCTTGCTGCGAGCTGGGTTCCTTTCCGGGTGACAGGGGACTATGCGCGAACTTGTGTGTGTGGGCGGTGCCCACCCCATGGGGCCGCAGCGAGTGCCGAGCTGCTCCATGCCGCACAGACGACCTTCTGTACCTGCCGCGGCTGTGTCTGAGCCCGTGGGATGCTGCGATCCAGTAGACCTCGCCCCTCGGCGCCCCAAGGCCTCTAAGTTGTGACTCCCCGCTGAGGACGGCCGCCGTGGCCCACGGAGCTGGATGCTGTCGGACGTGGGCTCTGGGACGTGTGTGGTTGCGAGTGGTCCTGTTGGGTCTGCCTGAGAACCCAGAGGGGTGGATGCGTGGGCTCCTGGCCGTGTCCTGGCCATGACCCAGCGGGCAGGGGGGCTGCCTGAGGGCACGAGGGTCATCCAGGCTCCCGGCGTGGCCGTCTTTGGCCTCAGGGTCCTGTGCACACGCGAGGCGTCCTCTGGGTGGAGGTCCAGCCGTGTGAGGGGGATGCGTGCTGGAGCCTCGGGAGTCCCATCGCCGACCGAGCACCCAGGAACCCATCTGGTGAGGTCATGGGCCTGCTCCGTGCTGGATCCCCCTGGGCCGCGACTGTCCTGAGTGGGGCCCGGTGGCACAGAGCTTGGGGCCCTGTGCGCGGGCAGCCAGAGGTCTGCTCTGCCTGAGCCGGGCCGTGTGCACTGCCCGACAGCGCCTGCCGGGGACCCTCGCTTTGGCGCCAGCAGGGCTCCCACCGTCAGGCCCCGAGGGGGAAGCCGACATGCTGATGGGACCCCGCGTGGGGCCTGGTTTTGGGTCGGGTCCGGCCTCTGAAGTTGGAGAAGCGTGACGTGGCCTGAGGGACTCTGTAGACCTGGGGTGGGAGACGGCCTGGCGTTCCCAGACGCGGCTCCCGGGTCCCAGAGGGGCGGGCCGGGTGGCTGGGGTCCCCAGGGCAGCCTTGAGGGCTGGCGTGCGAGTGGGGGCCTGAGCTGGGACGCCCTCCAGCTGGGCCGTCCTTCCCCGCAGAGACCCCTGAAGGCGGCGGCCGAGGCCTCGCAGAGTGGCGTGTGAAGACCCTTGTCGCCTCGGATGCCACCTCACTGCCGGGTGGCGGACGTCGCGGCCGCATCCGGGGACCCACGGAGGAAGGGAGGGGCGCAGGGCAGGTGCCTCCTGCCCTCCGGGGGCCGGGACCCAAGGGCCCCTCCATGTGGGGATTCCCTCCGCAGGTGCACACACCGCTCCATGCATGAGCGCTGCTCCCGGGGGGCAGGTCATGGCGAGGTCGTGACGCGGTGTCCGGGGCGACACGAGTGACCTGCTGCGCGGTGGGCTGATCTCATGCGCACCCTCCCTCAGCGGTGAGCGTCTCCACCGGGAGCTGCCGCGGCCCTGGCTTCACGTTCAGATCCGGGACAGGGTGACAGTGTCACGGCTTCCAGTTTCCACCCCCTGGGGGCAACTTGTTGCCAAATGCCATGTTGTGTGCTTAGCCCGGGCTCAGGCTTTGCTGGGTCTGTTCCAGGGGATTCTGGAATCAGGTGAGAAGGTGATGGATTTGAGTTTTCGTGACGTCCGCGGATCCCTGAGCGCTGCGGGGACGGTGGCAGGATGCCGATTTCCCATCTGAGAAAGCAAACCTCGCTCCGAAGTGTGTCTGAGTCCTGGCGCCGACCTGCCCAGGGTTCCCGACGCCCTGCATCCCCAGTTGGGAGTGGGGTGTGTGTGGCCTCGGGTCACACGCCGGCCCACCCTGACGGCCCGGGTTGGTGCCCGCCTCCTATGCCTATGAGCCCCGTCCGCCACCATGCCTGTGTTGTGCGCGTGTCCCCGGACCTCCAGTGACTTTGCCGGATCCGGGTCCGCGTGGACGGGCCTGGGGGCAGGAGGGAGGAGCCGCTGGCTGAGAGGGTTCATGCCCCCTGCTCCCCGATTTTGGAGCTGCTGCCTGATGGGCGGGGGGCGGGCGGTTGCGATGTGGCCAGTCCTGGGCAGACCCCCAAATGGACGGAAGAGTCCGCGTCTGTGCCCCCCTTACCGTGTGTGGGACCATAGGGGGAAGGTCATCTCTGTGATAAAGAAGAAATTTTTGATTTTTCGGGGGGACATAGTTACTTTAACCCCGAAGAATGAACGTTTATGTCATCAGGCAGCTGTTTGGTGGAGCGAGACTCCGCTGCAGGTTCGCGGGCTGTGGTGGTGGTGGGGGCGGTGGGAACCTTCAGGGTATCGTGGTGCCTTGAGGCCCCAAGAGCAGGGGTCCACCCTGCGAAGGTTCTCGGTCCCCACAGCGAGGGCCGGAAGCCGGTGGCCGTGGGACCTGGTCACGTGGGCTCAGGAAGCCTGTGCGGCCCTCCCGTCTGTGCGTCCCCCTTGCGCGTAGCTACCCTGTGCCCACCTCTCCTGCCCTGGAGAGGATCTTGGGCGAGGGTCTAGGAAGTAATGGGGTTTTAAACTTTGGGAAAGAAAACTGGGCGGACCTAGCATCTTCTCCGGGACCATTATTTGGGCCTTAAAAAAAAAAAGACCCTGCGTTTTAGTCACAGTCGTTTCTTGTCGCTGGTGTGTGGGAAGTGCCTTCCGAGGTCCCCGGGAACCCAGGTTTCAAACGCGGCACAAGGATAAGAAGTAAAGCACGTAGAGCCCCACAGGGGCCCGAGCCCGCACCCGCACTGGTGGAGGTCTGGCTACTCGGATGCACACCCAGTCAGCCACTCGGGACAGTGAAGTCGCAGAACAGGCCGACTGTTGTTTCTCTACTTTATGTACTTTGTAATAAATCACGTCCACGTAGAGTTCGTCTGTGAAATGACACGTCAGACCTTTTTTTTTTTTTAAAGATTCTATTTACTCGTGAGAATACACAGAGCAGAGGCAGAGACACAGGCAGAGGGAGAAGCAGGCTCCATGCAGGGAGCCTGACGTGGGACTCAATCCCGGGACCCCGGGGTCACGCCCTGGGCCAAAGGTGGTGCTAAACCGCTGAGCCACCCAGGGATCCCCAACGAGCTTGATTTAAAAGCAAGGATGCGCGTCCCCCTTCTGCCGACAAGTCATCCAGGGCTTTCAGGAGCGCAAGAGGCCAGGACGTCCTTTCTCAAGACAGGGAAGCTGAGGACAGACGTGATGCGTGCAGCCCGGGGCTCCGGTCCCTGCTCACCCTCCGCGCTTGGTCTGTATCACGTTGTCGGCTCGAAGGGAAGCTTCCCCCTTGTAACCAGCGCGGGAAACAGTCAGTTTCTTTAAAATGTGAGAATCTCTGCTCTGAGGCGTGTGATCGTCACGCGCAGGCGGCTCGTGGCTCAGACGTCTCTCCCCTGCCGGTTCTAAAAAGGAGCCGCGGTGGACGCTGACTTGTTTTGTTTTCTTGGTAAAATCTTTGTGCGTACGTGGAGTTTTGGCGTCTAAAATCCTGGGTGAGCAAGTAGTCGGTGTCTCAGCAGAGGTTTCGTCCGGAAGTGGAGGTGTGCTCGTGACAACGTCTTCTTCACGGCTCACCTGCGCGGAGGTTCACGACGCCCCATCAAGTTGGGCGACGTGAGGTCACCAGTGTTGAACCGGCCTTGAATTCATGTGCTTGGACCTAGTGGGTGCCGGTGACACAGAGAGGGACGGCCTCCTACGCGGGGGAACAGTTGAATGAAAGTCCCTTTATCTGTGGCAACAGTGGATGTGTATGCAACAGGCGACGTGGCGATGAGCGGCTGGACAGGGATTCCTCCGGCAGCAGCTGCGCTCCTCGCCGGGGAACAGGTGCTCACCACTCACCGCGGGGGACTGAGCCACGAGTCGGGGACGTGGGCGCCCGACGCTCTGCCCGAGCCTGGAGGAGCGGGGTCGGGGAGGCGGCCTGTTGGCCCGGCCGCAGCCTGTTGCATCAGTTAAAGGAGTGTCGTTCAGAGAAGGGTGACAGGCCAGCCCCTGCGGGTCCGATGGCAGCGCTGCGTCCTCGGGGTCCCGCCATAGGCTGTCCAGGCAGCTCTGAGGAGGCGGCGCTGACGTGGAGAAGGAACCCGGGTGCAGAGCCGGCATTGCCTCCGGGAGGAGGCCGGGATTTCTCGGCAGGACCAGGTGTGTGCTGCTCGGGTGTGTGCCGCACCTGGGGGTGGTGAACGGACGCTCAGGGGCCCTGGCTGGGTCGGGGACCGGTGGTCGTGGGCCCCCTGCTGCCCGCCTCCCCACCATGTGCCCTCCCAGCTGGGGGGGTGGGGCTTTGCCCACAGCCTGTGTGTACGCCCCTCCCCCCGTGTGCTCTGAGAGCAGAGCTGGGTCACATGACCCAGGCTGGCCTCTGACACCAAGTGTGCCAGCTGGCCCTCCCTGAACTGGGGCCGCGCCTGAGGACGCGTGAGCTCCTTCCTCGGCTGGAGCCCCTGCGTGGGGCCGTGCCGTGGCCGCCACAGCCACGCGGGAGGGGGTCTCCGTCTGCCCCCCGGCACCTCTGCCCCGCAGCCCCAGGGTCACTGGCTCGGGGCCCGCATGAGGTTCAGGCGGACGCCCCAGCACCTCCGTCCACCAGGAGCGGAGGCCTAGCATCTGTGGGGTTGAGCGGCGTCCGCACAGCCCAACCCAGAGAGTTGCACCCAGGGCCCCGCCTGCGGGTTCGGTGCTGCTGAGACCCCAGGAATCCCTCGTCTTCCTGCCTCCGTGCTGGTGCCTTCCCTGGGGAGAGGGGTGGGGTCCACGCAGGAGCCCTGAGCGCTCGGCCGGTGCCGCGTGCCCCCTGCCCGTGTGTTAGATGTGGAGCGCTGGGTTGGGCAGCCTCGAGGTGCTGGGATGTGGCCTGGGGCTGCCCCGTCCGTCCCAGGCACCCATTCCTGGCACGTCCATACGGGATGCAGCAGGAGCTCTTGGGCCGTGTTTCTGGGTCCCGTGTGCCGTCCTGAAGCTGAATGGGTCCTGCACACACGCGTCGGAGGCTTCCCATGAGGCTGCCCTGTGCGCGGGGCTGAGCCCGGGGACCGCCGTGGCCCCTGGGGCGGGCGGTTCCCGAGCTGCCAGTCGGCATCTCGACGGCTGCAGAAAGTGGCTCGTTGCCCCCTGGCGCTCTGCAGGCCCTGGTCACCCCTGGTGTGGATGGACCTCCACTGGGGAAACTGAGGCAGACCCTGGAAGACAGGCATGTACTTGGGTCTCCGGGGCTCCGTGTCACGGTTCCTGAAGACCCCGGTCTGTGCGGAGACTCGGTAAGGGCCTGCGCATGGGGCCCACCAGCAGTCCCGGCGGACACGGGCGCCCAGACTTTGCTGGAAAGCTTGGTCGTGAGCGGAGGGCCAGCTGCAGGGCGCTCCATCGGCGAGCGTCCCGTGACCCACCCGATCTCCCGGTGACGGACGGGGGCCCCTGCATTGTGTCTGTTCAAGGGCTTCCTTGCACGGGACGAGGATGCTGTGATGTGAGGACGCCGTGGCTGCTGGCCTCATGGCGGCCCACCCTGCGTGCATGCGCCCCATGTTCTCACACGCGCACGGCAGCCACGCCGACGCCCAAGTGGCCTCGCAGATCCTACGTCTGTTCGTTTTATCAACTTCGCTGCTTTAGCGAATGTGTCACTTCTACGGAAGCCGGAGACTCTGAAGCCACGGATTCGGAACGGAAAGAAAGTACGTTTTAATTGATGCCCCCAAGTGTGTGGCCTGCGTGCTCGTTCCTCTTCTGCTTTTCACTTGAAACGTGAAACCACTTGTGGACACGGCTCTCCAGGTCTTCTGCAGGGCTCCACGTGGCTGTCGAAGGAGTTGTCGAGATGGGCCAGACCGGAATATTTGCCATTTCTGGCACGTGGTTCCCCGCGCTCGGGGCCGTGGGTCTGCCCTGCTCCTGTCGGCACGGGGAAGCCCGGGGGGGCCGGGGCCGCGTGGGGCCGCGGGGGGAGCCGGGAGCTGAGGTGGTCTCGGAGTCCCCAGAGCAGGACGGGTGAGCCTGCGGCTGCCGAGGCCCAGGGAGCTGCTGGGGGACGAGCTGGGCTCCGGTCCTCGGGAGGCAGGGGGCTGGGCCGGGCGGCCCCGCGCGGAGCTCGTCCCTCGGGCTCCTGGCCTGCATCTGCGGGTCCGAGGGCAGCAGTGTCCGCCGGCCTCCGGCGTTTCCACGATGCCCAGTGCCTGCCCGTCTTCCCCTTGCCGAGGGCGTCGGGGGTCTGGCTGGTCGCTCTCCTTCGCCGTCCCCGTGCCGGGCATAGCCACTGCGCCAAGGGCCGCGGACGCGCATGTCTTCCACTGTCTCACCAGAAACCGTCGTGTCTCGCTCTCGGCTCCTTATTCATGGCGGATCCTTCTTGAATGAGGACGGGCCGTTACCAGAGACGAGACGCAACAGGGCAGCGGCCTAGCTTTAGGGTTCCTGTTACTCACCTGAGCCTCGAGCAGGGGAGATCGTGTCGCTAAGGACCTCGACGGCGCGCCAAGTTTAGGCCGTCAGGGATGGAAGGGAGGGTTGCTTAAGGACAGTGCCGGGCCCTTCTCTCGTTCTCGGGCGCCGCCGTTTTCTCCGGCCCCCGCCGCCTCAGAGGGCCACCCGGGAAGGCACGCGTCCTTTGTGTGTGTTCCCCGCGGGTTCCATGGACAGCCCTGGGAGGTGGTTTGTGGGCGTGCGTGGGTGTGTGCACGCTACTCCTTCTCAGCTTCCTTGCCTCCTCCCGTGCTGCCTGTGGGGCATCTGCTCGGGGGGCGCGGGAGGAGCGTGCTGTGCCCTGGCTGGGGGGCAGACCGTCCCCCCCTCGGCGTGGAGGCCTGCGGGGGCTCCCAGAGGCCTTGCCTGCAGGCCGAGCGTCCCTGGGGCAAGGCGCCTTCCAGGGCCTGTTTGCGGGGGACGCTGTCCATGGTGCGGGCCCCACCCTCGTGGCCTCCTCGCCCCCAGGATGCCCCTGGGGTCCTCCCCTGCGGGTGTAGCTCCCACACACGGACTCGAGGGGAGACCAGGCCTCCGTGTGGGACATCTGCGCCCCGAGGCCCCTCTCACCTTCCATCCTCGCCCTCCGGACGCGGGGCCTGAGGCTCCGGGCATCCTGCTGGAAGCCCCGCATTCCGTTCAGGTTCGTGGGCTTGCGGTCACTGCTCGGGCCGCCCGGGGTTCACTGCGGCCCCCGTGGGCTCCAGTCCTGCAAACACGTGCTGGGGTGCGGGGCTCAGCGGGCATGGGGTCCACCGAGCGGTGTGTAGGGCCCCAAGTTGTCTTCCGGGTGAAGTAGGTCGCTAAATTTTCATGTTTAAACTGGGGGCTGCATTTTATGGCCTTGATTTGATTTGTGCCTCAGTTGACTTTCCTCTGCGGAGAGTTGAGGCGCCATAGGGGAGGAGCCGGGCGCGCTCTGAGGGCCTGAGGTGGGTGCTCACACCTGTGTGTCACCCACACCTGCATCCTGCTCCCTGCGGTGCTGCGAGCACCCTATTCCTCGGGCGCCAGGACGTCCCCAGCGACCTTAGGGTATGGGAGGGGGCTCAGGCGTGGGCGGGCTGTGGAGCCCCCGCCCCGTGTGGGCCCAGAACCCCGCTGTTGGGGTGGGACCCCCGGCCTCGGCCATCCCCCCTCCCGTCACCACGCCCCTGTGGAGTCTCTTGGTCCTGCTGCTGGCCCGGGGCGAGGTCCACGTTCGATGTTCATGGCATGGCTTCTGCTGAACGCGCACGGCTGATGTGCCCCATGAAACCCGGACGTTGGGAGGAACGGGAGTAGGAGCAGCGTGCGTCATCCGCGAGCGCTTGAAAGTCACAAGGCAAGGCAGCTACTCCCAAGGGCTCCTACTGGAAAACACGGGTAAAGTGGACTATGTGGAGTGGTTGATGGCCTTTCACCCTGTGTGGGTCCTAAATCACGGCCTCCCCGTGACCTCCTTGGCCGCGTTCCCCTGCAGACGCCCTGCAGGCGCTGCCACGGGCTGCGTCCCCTGCCCCGCGTGCACTCGGCGTGCGGCAGAAGGGACGGCAGATTGGTTTTGTCAAAGCCACACGGTGTCACTCGCTACCGAAGGTCAGGCGGGTGATGACATTTCAGAGGAGTGATCTGAGTGCTTGTAACAAAAAATAGGACATGGTTCCTACTGAATGTGCATGTAACACTTCCTCTGAAGTCAAAAAAATTACATAATTCCCTGTCCTGGGGTCTCAGACGTCCAGACACATGTTGCCTTACTGCGCGTTGCAGCTCGTACGTGTTTTACAAGAGAAAGGTCTCGGGCGAGCCTGCGCTGAGCGAGTCCTCCGGCCCCGTTTTTCGAATAGTATTTGCTCACGTTCTCTGTCTTTTAGTAATTGTTGCAATATTTTAAAGTTGATCATAATCATCGTTTTAGTGATTTGTGCTCAGTGATCACGACTCACAGCCCAGATGATTAACTGGTTACTGTGGTTTTTTTTTTTTTTTTTTAAGCATAACATTTTTAAGTTATATACATTTTTAAGCCCTCTTGCTGTTTCCCACTTGGAAGACTCTGGTATATGGTTTACATGCACTGGGAACCCCAAGCTGCACTTGACCTGCGCTGCCCGAGAGCGGCGCCGTAGTTCCGCGGAGTGGCTGGTCTCCATCCTTGAAGGGCACCCACGGTCCCTCCCTGACCTGCCGGCTGTTGTAGAAGTAACAGTGTTCCTTCACACTGCGGGGAGCTGTAGCTACACGTGATGAAGCTTTTTTCCCTGTATCGTAGATTTCTTTACGATAGAGATGAGACTAGATGTATTCTTGGCACACACGCTGAATCCCTCTGCAGAGGATGTACGTACTCACTGCCGTGCGTCCACGGGGTCCCGAGAAATCCTGGGGTGGTTTCTGCGTCGTCCGAGGAAGCCGAGTGTGTGAAAGGTATCTGGAGAAAGTGTGTGTTTTGCGTGTACCTGGCTTTTCAGAAGCAAACGAGTGTTTGCAGACACCCACTTAATACAGCTGTGCTGTTCTTTTATAAACGGCTTAAATGGCCGAGCACGCCTGCAGAGGCGGTGGCGTGCGTTTCAGTGTATGTTACGTATCGTGAGGGGTGAACGTGGTCACTCGCACAATTTTGAAAGTCTGTGAGATTTTACCGACCTACAGGGATGCCCAGGTGCCCGTGAAAATATTAGTGACTTGCCAGATATCATAAATGCCTTTTATTATATGTGGCGAGTGGTTTAACGGACATAAATTTTGTTTACAAAGAAGAGTCACGCTTTCCCCCAAGATAGGATTGTCGACGGGTTCACGGGAGGTTTTCTTATGTGGAACTAGAAACATAGATACGCTTGTTTCTCCCTGATAAGCAGGATTCTGAGAGCTCGGAAGGCCGGGGCCGGGGCCGGGGTCAGGGCCGGCCCCAGGACAAACTGCAGACCCGTCAGGGACTCCGAAGGCAGGACAGGGTCTCTGGCCGGCCGGGCGTGCATGCTCAGTGTGGAAACCTGTCGTTCTGGATATTTCTTCCACCCCCAGGTCCCTAGGTTTCCTGAGGTTTTTGTAGTGAATGGATGGTGGGTTCTTCAAAGGAGAGTGTTCTGGCTCTACTTGAGCTGCATCAGGTCCAGAGAGAACTATGAGTGCAGGAGCCCCTCCCGGGGTTTCCCGTGGCCGGCGAGGTAGAGGGGACGCCAGGTGTAGCCGTGCCGGGGGGTGGGGGGGAGCTTGAGGGGCTGCCGTCTGTCCCGTGAGAGCAGGTCTGGACTCTGCCGAGGTTCCCGGGTTCCTGTGGACACTGACCTGTGAACGTGCGCTCACGTCCTAGACGTTTGCTCTCATGGTCTCGGAGAAGCTGACTGGAGGGGGATGGGGATGGGGAGGTGGGCGGCTGCTGGGGCCGGCTTCCCCTCAGGCACCACCTGGGCCAGGACTCGCCAGAACTAAGGCCCACACGCTCAGTTGCCGACTCGCTCTTACGGCCTGCAGACGCAACCTTACTCTCTCGTGGTTATTAACCCTCTTCATAGCTTCAAAGGAAGAATAAGCCATTCCTTTACTTAAAGGATATAGTTTTATTTTTATCGAAAAGATGTAAAAACAGTTTTGTGTGAATCTTCCACGTACCGGTGCGTTCATTCCTAATTTCTCCTCTAGGTCTAAGAATTGCAAATAAAAAATCTTCCAGAAGAAAATCCCTACATGCATACTTGACTAGCAGCTTTGATCAATAATTTGGACAGTTTTCCTCACGTAAATTTCCTTGATTTTTGTATTCCCGGAAACTTGTTTGTTTGGAAAAGACGTTGTACCTTTATTCCATGGGGAAACACGTTTGTAGTGAACGCTGATGATAGGCTATTGATAGAGACCAGTCTCAATTAGGAAGTCTTAATTTTTTAAAAAATAGGAACACATGGGCTATGCCTTTTTTTCTAGCGTAATTCAAGAAACAAGGAATTGTTAAAAGCATAATGCAGATCGGTCAGGGAGGTTTTACGTGCCAGACGGCTGGCAGCAGGCACCCTTGGGGTGCAGGGCCCCGCGGGGCTCGGGGTTGCGCTCTGGAGGCTGCAGCCGCTGGCAGTCAGCTCTGAGGCAGGCAGGCGGCCTTGTTCTGGGACGTTTGTCTGCTTCCCAGAGTTAAGAATCTGACACAGAATCTGCAGCTCAAGAAGCAGGGTAGGAGCTCCGTCAAGTATGAAGGTTGGTCTCAGAGACCAAGACATGGGGGCAAAGCTTCCTTCCTAATTTTATAGAAAGCTTACTCGCCAGCTTCCCGGCCTTACGTGTTTACTGAACTTCATGTCGAGCCAGACCTCCAAGGGAAGCAGCTTTATGGTTTTCATGGTTTCGGTCACTAGTTGTCATTACAATTATTTTAAAAAACACTGAGTTCTGATTAAAAACAATCACTTATAGGGATGTCTGGGGGGCTCAGCGGGTGAGTGTCTGCCTTCGGCCCAGGGCGTGACCCCGGGGTGCTGGGATCGAGTCCCATGTCAGGCTCCCCGCAGGGAGCCTGCTTTTCCCCCTGCCTGTGTCTCTGCCTCTCTGTGTCTCTCATGCATAAATACATAAAACTTTAAAAAGATAAATCACTTATGTAGACCTGTCAGTACCTCCATGGGGTGTAGAAGGATATCAGTAAGCAGGGTCTTCCGGGCGTTTGGGTGTGTGCTGTGCACATATGTGTGTGCATTTATAATGTTTGTGTTCACACGTGTGTATACTATGTATGCGCACTGCGTGCGTATATGCCATGTGTACATTGCATGTGCGTACACTCTGCACACGTGTACATTGTATTCACACAGTATATTGTGTGCGTGTGCTGTGTACATTGTGTGCACATACGTGTTATGTGCATGCATGTGCACGTATGTGTACCCTATGGATCTAAATGATTCGCTTATGCGTACCCTACAGAGGTATATGCATATACTCCCTGTATGTACGTACGTTGTACACGTACTATGTGAATTGTTTGTAAACATAGGTATATATGAACACACGCTGTGTAAATGCATGTAATTCATGCTGCCTGTACGTTTTCCGTTTTGTCTGTACCGTGTGCTCAGCACATAGTACGTGCACAGTATGGATGTATCCATGTGCACCATATAGAGGCATGCACATATTCTGTGCCGTGTATTTGTATGGGCTCTATCTGCAAACTGTTACTATGTGGATGTATGTGTACCATATACACTGGTGTGTGTTCATACACTATACATTGTGTATATATTGTACATTTTCTGTATAGTTTTGTATATTTTGTGTATGTATTTTACCCATGTAGCATCTATGTTGTGTATGGATTTATGCATACGCATTATATGTGCCCACCCTCTATGCACACGGTATATATGTGGAGCACCATGTGCCCCCGATGTGTGTGTACCTGTGGACAGTGTAGGTGCGCTGTGTATGGTCATGCACTGTATGTGCGTGCACCGTATGGATGTACTGTGCACTGCCTGTTACCAGGGACATGGCTCCCACGGGGCTCCAGCAAAGGCCCATCTGGCTAGTGCAGGGATAGTGGAGGGTGAGCACAGTTGTTCTTTGCTACATAAGATATGAAATTTGGCGGCTATCGGCCCTCTGCTGTAACGCAGGAACCAGTCCCATCACACATTTGATACATGGACATGTGTTCACACAATCATCGTAGCGGCTCTGAGAAACGGGTTTCATGCCCAGGAGGGAAGACTGAGGTCTCACAGTGACCAGGTGACTTGCAGGAGCAAAGGAACGATCAACCCTTGCAAGCGTGTCCCCTGATTTCCTCATCCCGGCCTTGGTGGAGTCCCACGTAACGAGGTGGCCACCCACAGGGAGAAGTGCTCGTCTTCCTGCTGCTGATACGTGTTCTCAGAGGGGCCGGTCCGCGTCCTTGGTCACCAAGTGGCAGAGTCTGATGTCTGTTGTATCAGTGAAAAGTCAACACAGTATCACTCTGTTTAAATTGAAAAAGGTCATAAGCTTCTGCTTAGGAATTGTTCGGAAGGGTAAGAACTTGAGGATGAGAGGATGCTGGAGAGCATCTCAGTCAACAGGGAAAATAAAGGTATTTGTGCACAAAACATGCCCACGTTGGGGATGGACCGTAGGAGCCAGTCTCCAATCTCACATTATTTGCGCTTTTGGATTTTATAGGCGTGATTTCGGTTTCCCATTTCTTGGGGGGATTTTACTTTGGAGGGACCATTGCTAGGATATTGTGCTTTCTCGGAACAAAAACAGTCTGTCTCAAGGTAAACCTCAGGTTCTGCCTGTGAAGAAGCGCAAGGAAGCCGTCTCAGGGCTTCTCTCCAGCAGCTAAGCTACTCCTGACGTTTCGTCACGGCCAGGTTCACGTTACTGAACTACTGCGAGCGTCTCATGGGTGTTCCCAGCCTGTTTTGTCATCCATCATTGTTTAACGTTTCTCAGAAAGAAAACCTTCTACTGGTTGAATTTAAGTACCTTCGAGGCAGGAGGTTCGTAAGCACAGGGCTGACGACGGTGTGACTGTCCCTTCGTCTGGCCCCACTCCCTTTGACAAGCATCCACGGTTCTTCCTTTGTGCGAGCGCGGTGTTAGCTCCAGGGGCGCACAGGTGAGCGCGGGGTCCTCTGTGGGGAGCCTCTCCTCCCGCCCAGCACACGACAGCCAGTGTGGAAAAGTGCCAGAAACCAGCGTACAGACACTTCACAGGCACATCGAGAACGGCATTGGCCCGAATGTGGCAAATGTTTCAGGTTTACATTTGCCTCTATTAATTCCTGCTTATCCTGATGAGTTTCTTTTTTTTTTTTTCAAGATTTTATTTATTCATGATAGACACACACGAGAGAGAGAGAGAGAGAGAGAGAGAGAGAGAGAGAGAGGGTCAGAGGGAGAAGCAGGCTCCATGCAGGGGGCCTGATGTGGGACTCGATCCCTGGACTCCCAGATCACGCCCTGGGCCAAAGGCAGGCGCCAGACCGCTGAGCCACCCATGGATTCCCTCCTGATGAGTTTCTACGTTTAAAAACGAACCATTGCTAATCACCAACCGATCTGTGGTAAAGACTATTTGTTCTAGATCTGGTGGTTTTCCCTTTAATTGGAGGCTATTCCCTTGACGGGTACCAGTAACGCCTCCAGAGATGGTTGGTGTTATGCTGCCAGGCGGTCGTCCAGTGCCACAGGGTGCATCCTGGACTGGCTCATTCGCTGCACGTAAGCATGTTAGGTTTTGCCAGAGTGATTATTATTATTTTTTTTTTTTAAAGAATTTTTTTTTTAATTTTTTTTATTTATTTATGATAGTCACACAGAGAGAGAGAGAGAGAGAGAGAGGCAGAGACACAGGCAGAGGGAGAAGCAGGCTCCATGCACCGGGAGCCTGACGTGGGATTCGATCCCGGGTCTCCAGGATCGCGCCCTGGGCCAAAGGCAGGCGCCAAACCGCTGCGCCACCCAGGGATCCCATGCCAGAGTGATTAGATCAAAGTTAGACATTTTGGCCAAAGTCAGAATCATATACAACATCACGATGCGCAAAGAAAATATTTAAAGACCAAGTACCCGTTACGGAATTTGAGTAAACGGCATGTGAGCGTTACCTGCAGGTCAGTGTCATTTGTGACGTTTCATTGTAACATACATTTTCGTGAGTCTCAGTGAGAGCTTCTGCTGTTGTTCAAGTGGGGTGGAAGAAAGTGAACCGAGAGGAGTGTTTATCCACTTGGGCGGGTGCTGTGCTGTGCGACCTGCATTGCCACCGCTTACCAGGTACGTTTGTTGTTGGTCAGGAGGCCGAGGCCTAGGCGGGGGCTGGCGGGCGGTCCCAGCGCTGCCCCACGCTGCCCTTCAGCACACAGCAGTCAGAGCTCAGCGGGGGTCAAGTACCCTGCAATCTTAGCTTGTGGTGCAGCAGCGTATGCCACATCGTCGTGGCTCATGGTCCACGTGCCTGGCACGTGGAAGGCCAGAAAGCGAGCCCATTTCACGCACAGTGGTGGGTTCTGACAGGCTCGGTGTTCGCATATTTGGAGCAGGACAGCGTTGTTAGAATACCGACCAGCAAACCTGCACAGCGATTTTAAGTCTCCACTTCTTTTGTATTAGATGTGAGTTCTTGCTTCACAGCTGATGGTCGTGCACATCCTGCTTCTGGAAACAGCCTCTGTGCCTGGGAGGGTGATGCTTGGTGGGATGGAGATACAAAATCATTAAAGGTCTAACGCATGGCTGAGAAAAACGGTGCTCAGGTCTTGCCGCGGCGGGGGGACTGGGTATGACAAGATTGGATCTGCAATAGCCCTGGAGTTGGTGTGTGTGTTACGCCTGCACAGAGAGCCTGGGGTACCTACCGCTGCCCGTGGTTCGCCAGGGTGGGTGGCATGTGCTGAGCCGAGCCCTTGCCCCTGAGCCCTGGAGGGGATGTCGCCTCCCCGCGGTGGTGCTTACGGGCACGAGATGACAGGTGTGCTCTTTCTCGATGCTGAGATGTTGCCCTGTGGATCGTCCTCCCTGCGTCACTCTTTCTGGGACGGTTTGCTGTTGGAGCGTGGCCCCTCCCCCCTCCTCCCAGAGGCCAGCTGTGTAAGGACCGCTGTTTGTTCTGACCACGCAGAGCTGCACGCTTGCAGGATCACCGCGTCCAAAGGAAAGCAGTGACCTCCCGTGTTGCATTGCCCTCTCCCCCGTGACAGTGGCCTGGGTGCTCGGAGGAGCCTGAGGACGGTCGTTTGCTGTCCTCTTCCATTTTACAAACAAGGCTGCCTTGACCGGCCAGGAGAGGTTGGTGCACCTACAGTTAGGGCTGATTATTGCTGGTGTTTCTCATTTGATCCTCAAATGAGAATTTTTTATAAAAGCAATGAGAGGGTCTTATAATGGTCTTATATATAGTTGGCCAGTCGTGCTTGTCATAAACTTCGTCATCTGAGTAATTCCCTGACTTTCAAATTAGCGTTTGCAGCATCATGCTCTAGAGGTTTTTATAAGGCAAAGTTGCAATCTCAGCCACATCAGGTGGAGCATGTCCCTGTGGTTCCGTCCAGCAGCTGACGGCGGGGCGGTGAGGGGGGCACCAGCCGGCACTCTGGGCCTTCCTGGACTTGGCACGGCGAACACAAGCCACTCCCACTTCACGTGACAACGTGAGCATTGGCATGTCGACTCAAATGAATCTCTTCTTTGGCAGATGGAATCCTATTAAACCAAATAGGGTTTAATAGAGTTTGTACAAATAAAACACTGAATGCTGAGCAGGGTCGCTGAGCTGTGACCTCTCCGTGGCCGGCAAGAGACCTTTGGTATCCTAGCGGCTTCGTGGTACCTGGTGTTGGGCGTTCGAAAAACGTGTGTACGTCCCACGCTGGTTTGCGACGGGCCATGTAGAAATCCCTCCGGTTATGCCACGTTCCGTGTGTGTCAGTGAGAGCTTAGTAATGATTGTATTGGGGCAGCGTGTTTTTTTGTTTTTTTTGTGTGTGTTTTTTTTGTTGTTGTTGTTTTTTTTAATCAGCATCACCTAAAAAGAATGTGTCACTTTTCCCAGTAGAAGATGAAATGAACCTTTTATTCACCCTTTCCGGGGTTACAACCCCGTGCGAGGACCACCTGGTACTAAGCCTGTTCCCAAGGTTCGGGACATGGCACTTTGCTTTGTCACGTGCCAATGAGCCGTCACTTAGGAATCGTTCCCTGTTCACCGTCACCATCACTGGAAGTACTGTTTTCTGAGGAATAGTCTACTGAATTCTTTCATCAGAATTTGTATGTGAAACAACAGAATGCTTAGCTTTAGTGAATAGTATGCAGTTCCTTCGTCTTAATTATTTTGTTGTAGAAGAACAGTCGCAGATTTTCTTGCTCTGACCTGTGCTGGGCATTGTGCGGGGCAGTTCTGGGAAGTGGCAGGTGGTGGGTGTGTTGGGTTATAGGTACCTGTACGTAAGGTTCTCTTGCCAAAAGGAATGATTTGTTACTGATGGGGCAAAGGTTAAACTCCCTCTAGTCAGCGAAGATGTTATGCGATGTAATGTAAGAAGAGATTCAGTTCTTAAGAACCTCCTGTGATGTGTTTCGGGCCCGTGGGCAAGGTGAACAGCTGGGACGCAGAACCCGGGCCCTGGGCAGCCACTCAGGACACAGGCAGCGCGTGAGCCGCTTTCCTGAAAGCGGAGTCTCGTCACGGGTCAGCGGGCGGCACAGGTGAGGTCCGCGGTGCGACGTTGGGGACGTCAGAAGCTGCTTTCATGAGCAAGATACAGGATGTTTTCCTCACGTTTCTTTTGTAGAGTCTTGAGATGGGCGACAAGCGTTAACGGTTTCTCTCTTTTAGAATCATTTTGCTTAGTTTGGAGAAAGGATGTGACTGTCACTGCCGACCCGTGGCGGCTGACCATGGGGACTGCGACCCTGGGCTGTGGGTGGCTGCCCCTTGCCCCGCACCTCGGTCCAGTCCCATCACTCGGCGTCTCCAGTGCGGTCTTGCTCACGGGCCGGGCCGGTTGGGCCTGCCGTGCCGGGCTCCTGCGTGCTGGGAACCGGACCGTTTCCCGTTTCTTGGATGTGGCTGCGGGACCTCGGCCATTGAGATGATCCGCTTCGTTTGATGGCAGAAGCAACGAGACCCCGAGAGTTCACAGCCATTAAAATGTACGTGCCTTAAAGCATCTCCCTTGTAGGGCGAACGCGGGTGCCTTTTGTTCGTGGGGGCATGGAACTGCCTGGAGAGGTCTTCCTCTCCCACCGTACTCCATGTTTGGGCATAACGCCTGTTTGTAGAGGGTCCGTGGTGATGGGACGTCTGGCTCATGTGCTTCCTCTGCTCCAAGGGACCCAGGCCCTGGGCTGCTCCGTCTAACGTGACTGGCTGCTAGTGCTTGGGTGCCGGACACGCTGGTCAGAGGGGTGGCTCTGCTGGTGTTCACCCGTGGGGCTGAGTGTGGCTGGCCCGTCCCGTGGCTGCCCTGTGCCTCCCACCACGCTGTGCGCACCTGTGCACGGGCGACGAGCAGACTCAAGGGCTGACGCTGGTTACGAGGCGGCCGTCCGGGGGCTACAACATGCAGAGTTGGCTTAAGTTTAAGAACAGTCATCGGGGTGATAAAGATTTCCCAGTGAACCTAGTGGATCCTGCAACTGCATCGACTCCCTCGGACTGAGAAATCGCTCCCGGGGCAAGTGAGAAATGGGGGGGGGGGGGGAGGATGGGGCAGAGGAGGCCGTGAACGGTACTGCTTCTGGGAAGCAGAAGACGGTTGGCGCCGCCGGCCTGAGGAGGCAGTGGGCGTGGAGGCTGCCCTTCAGCGGAGGCCAGCCCGAGGAGGCTGGCTCTGGGGCCGTGCGGGCGGCCCTGTGACGGTGCCCCCCCCTTGTCAGGGGTGACCGCCCACCCGAGAGATCGTTTCTCCTCCCGCGGCCGTGTTTACGCCCAGTGGCTCCTCCGTGGGGCGTCAGGGCTTGGTGGCCCTGCTGTCACCTACGGACTGTGGGCCAGCGCGGGCTCCCGAGCTCTCGATGGAGAGCTCGCTCTCGGGGTTGGGCTCAGGAAGGTCCAGTGTGGCAACTCTGGGGTGACGGGTGATGCTTCGTCAAGCAGGAGACTCGATGAAGGTTTTCTACCGAAAAAATAGCCTCTTACCACGAAAGCTAAATGAGGAATAGTCGGACTTTGCCACCGTGTTGTGATCGTGACATTAAGCGACCACCGTCGCTCCGGTCCCTGTGGTCCTTCCTCTGGAGGGAAGGATTTTGCCGCTGATCCTTCGGGACTCTGTCAGGATGGGACAGCAGCTTGTGGAGACACGTCCGTGCAGACTCTACCCCGATGGCGCCGCATAGGGCGACCAGAATCCCCGCGTCATAGGCAGTGCTGGTATGGGTGCCGGCTGCGGCCGGGGGACCGGGGTCTCCTCGGGATCCAGACTGCCTCCGGCTGCATGTCCGCGTGAAAGGATGGTGACCCTGGGCGTGTGGCTCGCGCAAAACAGCTTGAGAGGAATCGGAGCTGCAGGTGGACTCGGCGTGGCTGGGGGATGGGCACACAGGGTGGCCGTGGGGCTGGGGCTCGGCAGGGGTCACCCGTGGCTGGAAGGGCCTGAGCCGGGCTCCCCTGTGTGTCATCCTGCACGGCAGGTGTGGGGGGATGCACCTCAGGGCCCGGGTGTTCCCTTGCTGGACAGCAGGGCCTTTGCTTGCGGGAGGGACGGCCTCCGAGCGGCCCTGGGGTCACTCTGGTCTGGGTCGCAGTAGCGTGGGGACAGCCGCTTCGGCCCGTGACGTGGGTCTGGGCGGGGTCTGGAGGCTGGAGGCGGCGGGGGGGGGGGGGCTGGTGTGGGAGCTACAGACCCGTCGGGGCGGCAGGAGGCACGGCTTCCTGCTGGCGCGTCCGTGCACCCGCTGCCCCACCATCCCCGGGTTGGCCCGGGCAGGGCTCGTGAGGCGCTGGAACCTGCTGCCCGGCAGGTCTGGCCGCGAGCTCTCCGGGGTCCTACGGGGAACGTCCCTTGAAGGCCCCGATCACGGGAGCGCAGGGAGGCTCTCCCCGCTTGGCCAGGCCCATCTGGTGCCGTCTTCCCGTCCTCAAGCCAGTGTCACTGTGCAGCCTGGGCCGCTGCCGTCCTCGCATGTCGGCCCGGGGCCCTGCTCCCCTCCGCAGGCAGCCGCTCGGGTAGGCGTTTGCAGACACCTCCTGGCGGACCCACAGCCACCATCTGGGTGAGCAAGGAGCTTAGTTTTCTCCCCACACCCTGTCATTGCCACGTAATTTTAATCTTTTCCACCTGCCAACCTGTGTGATTGGCTTATTTTCTGATCCCGTTTGGATCTGAGACTTGCTGAAAAAAACGTGCTTTTTCTTCTGAAGTTAGAACTTGAGCTCTGGTTTCACAAGTAAGTTGATATATTTTTTAAAGACTCTATTGATTGAGAACGAGCGAGAGGGCATGAGCAGGAGGGGAGGGAGAGAGAGAATCTCAAGCTGACTGCTAAGCGGGGAGCCCCTCGGGGGGCTCGGTCCCACGACCCTGAGATCGTGACCTGAGCCGACACCAGGAGTCAGGCCCTTACCTGATGGAGCCACACAGGTGCCCCCAAATATGTGCGTCTCTAGCAAGTTCCCGGGTTGTGCTGAGGACCCGTGACCTGGGCTCCGGGAAGCCCCGTTTACCTTAGGGTTTAGCGTCTTTATTCCAGTGGCTTAGAATCCCCTTTCCTGAATACATCGGTTGTCAGAAATAGATGTAAGCCCTGGAACTTCGGTTCCAAGGTTGTGTGCTCACCGTTTGATGGTTTATGGGGGGAATTTCTGTGAACCGAGTCTCAGTCCAGAGGAAGGGGCGGGGAGGCCGTGGTCCGCGGAGCTTGTCGTGCCGTTTGTGGCCCGGCCCTCGGCAGAGACCCTGAGTCCCCTGAGCAGGTGCCCTGTGGACGGGGAGTGACGTGGGGCCGCGACTGCATCCTGCCGGCCGCTGCATGGTGCCTCTCCGCTGGCCGTGCCCTGAGCGCCCAGGACAGGCTCGGGCCTTGCACCTGCCGGCGGCCCCAACCGGCGGGAGCAGCGGCCTGAGTGTTGCGGCCTAGGCAGGCCTGCCGCCCGCAGCTGTGCCGGCATGTTGGCACTGCGGGGTTCTGGAACGCTCTCTAGTGGAGGGAAGAAAGGCAAGTGTAGGAGTAAAGGGTTCGGTCGTGTGTCCTGTTGGCTGACCTCTGCGTGTGTGAACAGCCTTCTGAGAGGCCCACGTTTACGCTACAAAGAAACGAAAGGAAAAGGCACATCTGCAGGATTCCTTTTTGTTTACTCGTAAAGGTCTACCTGAGGGAGAGCTGAACGCCCACGCAGGGAGCGGTGGCCCCAGGCTGAGCGGGGAGCGCCCCACACGGCCTGCCTTGTGACCAAGCCACCCCCGCGTCCCTGTAGGGCTCCTTTTTAAAAAGCCAATTAAAAGTACGCTTTTAATAAATGGTCATCACGACTTAGTTTTAAATTGGCAAAAATTACATGATAACTCAGTAGAGAAGTGAACACGGAAGCCAGCACGGTTTTTGGAAATGCTGTAAAAGAAGCATTGATTTTAAAAGTATTTGAGACGTCTTTTAAAAAACTTATTAAAAAAACAAAAAACAAAAAAAACCCCTAAACTTCTTATTCCTTAAAATGTCTTCAAATTTTTGAAATAGAATTTTCTTTTCCTGATGTGGTTTAGAAATCTTTTTTTTTTTTCCCCATCGTCAAGTGCCGAGGGCCCCGTTGCAGGTCTTCATACGCCGTTGCGAGAGGCTGTCCGCCAAAGCCGGGGACCGGATGGAAACGCGGGGATGTGCGTTTAATATATGACATCGGCAACAACGAATCAAAGACGTGGCTTTTGTAGCGAGAGTCCCGTTTCCCCGGGTACCTCCTGAGTGTTAGTCATCAGGGTTTTGGTTTATTCAGATTCAGTCATATTTGTATGACGTAACGAAGCGCACGTTGCAGTGAGGCTGACTCGGGGTGGTCTCGCTCCGTTGGAACGAAGGTGGTTTTGTGTCTTGTTCTGGAATGTGTGTGAGCTCAGGTGGAACCGGCATAGTAGGAAAATGCCTTTGGTTAAAACTGGAAAAACTTGGGCAGCCCAGGGGGCTCAGCGGTTGAGCATCTGCCTTTGGCTCAGGGCGTGACCCCGGGGTCCCAGGATCGAGTCCCGCGTTGGGCTTCCTGCATGGAGCCTGCTTCTCCCTCTGCCTGTGTCTCTGCCCTTCTCTGGGTCTCTCATGAATAAATACATAAAATCTTTAAAAAAGAAATTGGAAAAACTGATGACTCCTCATGTACGTGGTTTAAAAAGCAGAAGCAGGACGGAGAAACACCTTCTGGGCCGACGCTGGTTGAAGACCGTTTCGCTCCTGGGGGCAGTTTCTGAAAGCGCGAGCAGTGACCCTGCGTTAGTGTGCCTGTGCTTTTGTTTGTGGTCTCTTACGCTCGTTGGAACAAAGGCAGTGCTCTGTACGTTTACAACCGACAGTTCCTTAGGTGAAGTAAGCATTCTGGGGGCGACACTTGTATTGACAGACGTGTGTACTCCGTGCTGTAATTCGGGTGAGGGGGACGTTGGTGACCGTGCGCAGGAGGCCGTGTTCCTCCCCAGCCTGCAACGCTGACCTGGGTGGCCCAGGGACAGGGTGTCCTCGGGCTCCCCGCCGATGCTCCCCTTTGCCGGCGATGACCGCCCCGTGTCTGCAGCGCAGGGTGGCGTGGCGCTGCTTCCTTCCACAGACGCAGTGAAATTCGATGGAGGGTGTTTTCCGTCCTTGTTGCTGTTTGAGGAGGCTCCGTGTGGCCTTGCCAGGCTCTGTGCTGGAGACCAAACCCCGCTTGGCTTGTACCGTGTTGTGTTTGGCTGTGACAGAAGGACGAGGTTGGAAAACAAAGAAAAGAATGACCTTTATTGTCTGGTGGTTTGAGTTTTCCAGCGAGTCAGGTGGGAAAAATATTTGTTTTCTTATTTCTATGCTTAGTTTGTGAAATAACAAAAGCAAATGGGTGTTTCTAGTCCAAGTGGCCTGGGTAATACCTATTTTTTTAAAATATTTTATTTACTCAGAGAGAGAGAGAGAAGCAGGCTCCATGTAGGGAGCCCGACGCGGGACTCGATCCCAGGATCCCAGGACCACGCTCTGGGCCAAAGGCAGGTGCCAAACTGCTGAGCCACCCAGGGATCCCCAGTAACAGCTATTTTTTATGTACTACGTGCTGTGAGTGCTTGAGGAGCCATTGATCCCTCTCAAACCTCAATGGGCAAATACTCGTATTTGCCGGATCCAGGTGTGGCCGGGGTGCTGGGCCGCGGGAGGTGGTGCCTTAGGAAATTGCAGCTCACTTGACAGGTGGAGACCACGATGCTAACGGGTACGAGTGTGCTCGGTGTGCTACCCGGTTGGCCCCAGACCACGGCAGTGAGGCGAATATCGCAAGGAGTTGGATGTTGCAACAAAGTGAGGTGAATGAAATTTTGGGGGAGTCCCTGTGAGTCCAAGGCCGAGCTGAGTGCTGACTCCACGTGGCCGTGTGCTGCTCCTTCAGGCCGAGACCAGGCGTTCCCTTCGTTTCCACAACGAAGCATTTCGCTCTGCCCTGTGCTTCTCCGGCTGCACTGGACACGCACTGTTTGGAGGTGAAGGAGTGAAGCACTACACACGGGGATTGACCTGCCGCGCGGAACGCTCCCAAGATAGACTGTCCGTGGTGGCGAGTGTGCCTGCCGGGCGCGGCCTCTGCGGAGACGTCTGCACGCGGCCATGCGCCAGGCACAGGGGGCCTGCTGAGGCTCCGTGAAACTGCACGTACAGAGACTTTAATGTGAGTTGTGTGAAAATTTAAAAAGTCACCAAATGTTATTTTGATGGTTTCAACCACGTCACGATGTAGGCGCTGTTGTTAAGCTCACGAGCCACGTGTAGAAAAGCAGGATGCCGACTGGACCTGGCCCAGCCTGTGCTCTGCTGACCCCTGACTTAAAGTAGTTTTGAGAAACTCCATTTCAACCTGCTTGTATTCTCATTTTCTCCCGAAGCTTGAACTGATCCAGTTTGCTAAATTCTGGTGTTAATTTAACTTTATTTGGGGGGGAAAAGGGGATAAAATACAGCTGGTGTTGGGTAGGAGGTGTTTTAGGGTGAAGGATGCTGAAAACTTTATTTTATATCCATTAAGGAACAAATGTGAAAACAGGAACAGCTTTCAGGTTTTAGGAACATTTAAGTATTCATCTGTGACGGGGGAAAATCCCCAAACCAGACTCGAAAACTGTGTGCGCAGAGCCGGCCTGCAGGCGCTGCAGGAAACGCAGTGCGTGTGGGGAACCGTTGGCTGCGAGCCCCGAGGGACGCGCCCCGTGACTTACGGGAAGGCATCGGCTCGGGTTTCAGGGCAGTGGACAGACATCTGAGCTGGGCGGCTTCCCGAGGGCGGAGGCCGTGGCGCGTGATTGCTGGATGGGGCCGCGCGGCTGAGAGCCCCCCGAAGGAACGCCTGCCGGTTCCGGGGGGGGCGGGTGGTTTCTTTCAGGTCGTGTGCAGATCGACATTCACACACGAACCTTGACCCGTGTGTGTTTATTCCTTTTAAAAACCAGGCAAGTTTTTCTTTTTCATTTGCTAAACGGCGGCGTCGTCCTGTGTCACCACCAGTTGTAGCCTGTTGCTAGGATGCGCCTGGCCTGCGTGATTCTATTCACTCTTCAATATCATTTTAGTTTCTAGAATGTTCTGCAGTGGATTGTTTATTGATGAGAACGTAGGAAAAGCTGGTGGAAGTGAGAGAAGCTGCTTTGGAATAAATACACTGAGGGAGAAGTCTGCAAAACCACTCAAAGAAACCCGGTTACAGAGATCCCTGGGTGGCACAGCGGTTTGGCGCCTGCCTTTGGCCCAGGGCGCGATCCTGGAGACCCGGGATCGAATCCCACATCGGGCTCCTGGTGCATGGAGCCTGCTTCTCCCTCTGCCTGTGTCTCTGCCTCTCTCTCTCTCTGTGACTATCATAAATAAAAATTAAAAAAAAAATTAAAAAAAAAAAAAAGAAAGAAAGAAACCCGGTTACAGGTGTTTAATGATGGAGCGTTTAGCATTCAAATGGTGTGTAAAATGGGAGACAGCGTGATTTAGAAAGGGAAGGGCCATGTAGAACTGTGTCCCTAGGTACGTGTGCGTCCAGTCGCAGCACACACTCGCCACAGACACACCATGGAAAGAGGAGTGGCGCTCCCTGCTAAAACGTGGAGTCTCGTCTGGTTGGCGAAGAGCTCATTTATCAGGCGTCGGATACCTGAAACTGAAATTACAGATGATAAATCACATGACTTCCTCTCTTCACAGTGGAGTGATTTCTTTAAATTGGGAGCCCTGATTCTCCTTAAAATAGGGATTCATTTGCAAATATATCCATGTGCAGCTTTGTCAAGAGCACATTTGCTTCAGGCATGAGTGAGCCCAGTTTTCTGAACAGGACGATTAACCTTGTGTGGTGCGGCCGGAGGAGAAAGTCCTTGAGCCTGGACTCCTGTTCCTGATGTTTGCAACGTGAGGCCGCAGCCGCTCCCTCCTGGAATCGGGCAGCGTAACTGTCAGGCTCACTTTTGGGAACCAGGTGCAGCTTGAGCAGGAAGAGAGCGGATTTCGTGCCCGACCTTCGTGCATTCTTGCTCAAGAAGTCTCTTGCTGGGCCACGCTGTGACCTGATTTCAGGATCCCCGTCCCCTCGAGTACCCAGCTTCTCTGCCCGCCGAGCACTGCACGCAGGGGCAGGAAGGGGCGTGTGGCCGACAGCTGAGTGCCCTGCACCGGGGCAGCCCATGAGGGCGCGGGTCCCGCCAGCTGCAACGTGCGGCCTCAGGGTCCTGGAGCCGAGAGCATGTTAGGTGGTCTGAGCGGGGAGGCGTCCGTGGGGCCCGGCGGTTGCCCAGCGGTTAAAGCCTCTCCTGGCGTCTGGAGTGAGGAGCCTGCCTTGCCCGGCCGACGACTTGTCCAAGGGGCAGAAGTGAGGGTCCGGGGTCGCGCAACGGAAGAGAGGCCCGGCCTGGGGGTGCAGCAGGAGCGAGGACACTGTTGGGAACCGGGCCCTGGAAAGTCAGCGCAGGTGCCAGACGCCGTGCACAGCAGTCAGAGGGCGATTGCCAGGGAAGCGCAAGGAAAAACTGCAGAATCGGACTGGACGCCCATCCTGTGACGTGGTCCAGTGTGGGAGCTCTGTTACTGGTTTCTGGCCCGAGAAGCCCCAGCTGGTGCAGATGTCCAGTCGCTGGGTGTGCACATGCACGTGTGTAAGGACACATCCTGCCAGCGCCCTGGACCCCGGCTGACCGTTCGACCCGTCCCAGGAGGCTTCTCCTTCAGGATCACGGTCACTGCCTCTTAGGGGTGAGCTTCCTTCCCTCCAAAGAAAGCACCTTTCTGGTATTTCAAGTTGGGTTTTCAAGCACGCAGGTGCTCGAGCTGTAGCGCCAGGCCCACGTTCACTTTGGAAGCGGCCCGAGAGCCCGCAGTGCGTCCGGGGGATGGTCGGAGCAGGAGTCGGGCCGGGGCCCGGGAGCCACAGGACACCTGAGAGCCGAGCTCTGACTCTTAAGTAACAGCCAGGTGAGTGTTCAACGGCTTGTGTGTCACGGGGCGTCTGTGCCCGTCTGTCCCCGGTGCCAGCTGCTGCACGTGGGTCCGCCCCGTCCTCGTCCTTTCCTCGGCCTGAACGCCTGCACCACGCTGCGGCCTCCCCCAGCGCCTACCCTCGTGCACGCGTGGGCTTCCCCTCCTCCCCATGGGGCTCCGGGTCCGGCCCTGCCCCGGGGCCGCCTGCACGGGGGCTGCTCGGACCCCAGCCGAGAACTGGGCAGGGATTTGGTCAAGGGCCGAAGTCAGCCTCGAGTGCTTCGCATCTCAGGTTAATGGGCTACTTGGTTGACTGAGCAGCTGTTTGTCCTGATGCGACCCCGACCCCAGGTGTGAGCCGAGCATAGCGCCTGGCAGGGAGGGGCTGGGGGCGGCAGGGTCTGCAGGCGGGGTGTGCGGGGGCACGTGGGGCTCGGCTTTCACCGTGGGCAGGATGACCACCAGGAAGCATGAGCGCGGTGTGTCGTCCGGTTGAGGGACGGTGCTAGAACCCTGCTGGTCAGATGGAGGCTTTGCGGTGTGGGGCCTCGGGGGCGGGAGCACTGGTCTGGGGCCAATAGGTTCCTTCTTGAGTAGAAAGCGAAATCCTGGAAAGGCTTCCCCCCACCCTTGTGAGTTCTGAGCTGACACTGTCTGATAAAGCTGAAAATACGTGAACATGTGATCATGGACGAGCTGCCTCATGGGCGGGGGTCTTCAGGGGGAGCGTGAACGACTGAGGGAACAGGACGGGGCCCCTGGGAGGACAGGGAGAGGGGGACCATGACAGTCCATCTGCTGGGGGGTGAGTTCCTGTCTCTCCTGTGACAAGGGGCCGCCTTCCTGGCTGGTGAAGCCTTTGGGAGGGACAGTGGAGGGGGCTCTGTCTTCAGGCAGAGGGAGTGCAGGGAGAGCCTCTCCTGAGCCCGGAGGTCCTGCGGCCCCACCGTGGGCTGACGAGCCCTGAGGTCCTGCGGCCCCACCGTGGGCTGACGAGTCCTGAGGTCCTGCGGCCCTCCCGTGGGGTGATGAGCTTGGAGGTTCTGCGGCCCTACTGTGGGCTGATGAGCCCTGAGGTCCTGTGGTCCTACCGTGCGGTGACAAGCCTTGAGGTCCTGCGGCCCTACCGTGGGTTGGTGAGCCCTGAGATTCTGCAGCCCTACTGGGTGACGAGTCCTGAGGTCCCCCAGCCCTACTGTGGGCTGGCGAGCCGTGCACTTGCTATTTTTTGCTCCGAGGCTCCCCACAAAGAGCAGGCCCGGCTGTGTGTGCCCCGGGACTGATCCCCTCCAGGGTCTGGCGTCGTGTCAGGCACACAGCTGCTCTCTGAACCTGTGGCCCCCAGGTAGTGGAGCCAGCTGACCATAACCAGGGAAAGGGAGGAATGCCGCTTCCTGCTAGCGTGTGTGACCTCGCAGATGCAAACGGCAAGTCCCCATGCCGTGCCACCCTGCGGCAGTCTCCTGGAGACGGGTTGGCTGTCCTGGTCGCTCCCTGAGCAGGAGCTGCGCAAGGGTCGGGGCGTTCTCAGGATCTCCGGGGTGGCTTCTCGCAGCACTGGGCTCAGGATCAACGCTCCGGATCCCCCGTTACATCCTCACGGGATAGCCTGGGGTGGGGGAACACTGCTCCACGGCCTGAACGATCCGCTGCTCAGGGCGTAACTGGTGATCTTCTTTGTTTCCTTCCAGTGTTGCCTGAATTAGCTTAGAAAAATATTTACCAGAGTCCTAGGTTTGAGGTTTGCCTTTGCGTTCCAGGGGACTCTGTGTTCTCAGTGCTTTCTGGGGTTGGGGGGACCCTTGTAGAGAAACACCGGGTCTCAGAGCTGAGAAAGCTGGATCAGGCTTCCCGTCAGGTGAGCGTGCGGAGACCGTGTGACTTCTGAGACGTTGCCTGCCTTGCAGCTTACCAGGAGGGTGCTCTCCTACCCGGGGTGGGGGTGCTTGGACAGTGGCCGCCTGGCTGCTCGTCCCAGCCTCAGCTCAGCCTCTGCCCCACGTCTGAGTCCGGGGGCATCTGTCTTTGTGCTTGGACACCTCAGAGCTCTCCGGGCCACTTGGTCTCGAGTGCTTACTCCCGCACTTCCCGGCCTTGACCCTTCACTGTTTGCTTGTTGTCTCCTGGATCTTCCAGCTCCTTCTGCCAGCATGGCTCCCCGAGAGCCGGGTGAACAGCGGCAGACTCATAGTGGTGTCTGATAAATTTTCACAGAGGGCTTAATGAACGGCGCAGTCATCTATAACTGAAGAAAAGAATTGTGTGTGCTCTCCAGATCCCTGGGAGCTTGGGGGTGGTGGGTAGGGACGCTGTCCCGTTTCTGCTGCTTGTGATCCTCACCGAATTACGCTCGATGGTTTTTAAACATGTGCCTGTGCCGCGTGTGTATGTAAGAGGAATCGTCATTTTTGGAATAACACGATTGATGGAAAGATGGGAAAAATCTGTGTTTCCTAGGAAAAAACTGTGGTATAAACTGCAAATTTTGAGGAAAGTCTCAAAACCAGTGTTTCCATAAAAAGCCAATCCAAACACTGACAACTCGTGGGAATCAAGTATAAATACTACGCAGTACCAGGAATCCTTACATTAGGGTCATTTCATGGGACATTTGCCCCAGTTTTCTAAACAGCCAGAGATCTAGGTAGTCTCGAAAACCACACGGAACAACAGACTTATTTCGTGAGGTTAGCGGTTGTTGCCGTCCGTGGTCCTTCCTCTGACGGAGACAAATGGCGCCATGCCCAAGCCGACATCGATGGCATCTTTAGATCTCACTTTGGGTGGTTGGAATACGCCAACAGAGCCCAGCTGGCACCCTCCAGCTCACTACTGGACGGCCGGCCGAGCGTCCTTCCCATGGGGGCGGGGGAGTGCTCGGGGCCGGGCCGCGGGGAGTGGACGGCCTGCCTGGTGGAGGAGCCCTGCAGTGAAGCCGGCACCTTGTCCGACGGCAGGACGCACTGCCTCCGGGTCACTTAGGGCTTCCCTGGGCCACCGCCTGCTGACCGTCCACGGCCCGATGGCTGCTCGGGGCTCCCCCGCTGGCCTCCCTCCCGTCCCGCCGGCAGGGTGCTCTGCAGAGGGACTGAGTCTCCGGGGACGAGGTTTGGGTTTCCTGCACCGACCTTGGAAGTTAAGTGTGAGAATAAGGCAAAGTCTGCAAACCAGCGCCGTGTTTAACACGGCAGGTGCGGCCCTATGGTCCTCTCTGTAGGTGTTGTTGAGTCACGAGAGGATTTCAGGCTCGGGGCTTGACTAAGATCTGGGAGCTGTCACTGGGGCAGTCACTTCTGGGGTGCTTTGGGGCTTCTGCTTGCAAGTCAAGAGCCAGGAAGGGGTCCAGGCTTTTTGCATTGACATGTGACCGCCTTGGAACCTGTTTTACGGAGAAACGAGGGAATGTAATTCCTGCCTTGACAGCAGTGAAGGGCAAGCGGTGCCAGCCACAGCCCTGCCCCAAGCCCTCCAGCGTGATCCAGTTTATATTACATGTAATTCTTTGGTAACAGTAACAAAACGCATCATCTTCACAATTTGTAGAAAATTATGAGTAAACCAACACGCAAATCTGAACGAGGCCAGCACTTGAGCATCTTTCTCCGAGCGCTTGAGTCCTGGCGGCGATGCCAACGCCCCGTGATCAAGGAGCGGGGACACCGTGCCCCCCGGGCGCCTCCCCTCACCCATGCCTCCGCCACATACTCCTCTGCTTCTCTGTGTCTCTGCGCATCTCTGTCTCTCCCTCATACTGTGACAGGCCCAGACGTCGGTCCTTTCCAGCTGGCCCTTTTCAGCAGTTGGCTGGGAAACCAGGGGGAAGGGGGGCCCGTTACTACAGAAATACAGGGAATCGAAATAGAATGTGAGCTACTTCTGCGTCGTGTTTTTTTTATTTTAATCTAAGTACAAAAGACAAGTGTCCAAACACAGTCACTGTTAATTACTCCACATAGACCGAGTTTGGGGTCTGCTGTCAGAGCTCCAGTAGTTTCGAGTATCTTGGCCTGAGCCCATTGGTATTTTTGGCGACGCTGCACCAAACATTGAGAAGCCCTGCGGAAGAAGGAAGGAAACATTTAGTTACGAGCTCCCTGATAACAATTCCAGAATCGTGTTTAATAATTTTTCAGATTTATCCGTAGGCCAGTCTTGGTTTGGTAACTGCTTGTCGTCAGCCTCTGCTGGATGCTGGGAACGTGCTGGGACCGCACAGCCCCTGTTCTGGGGCAGCCGCGTCCCGAGGGGCAGGTGCGGCCGCTGGGGCTCCAGCCCCATCTCTGTGCAGCGGACACCGAGCATCACCGTTCGCATCTTGACGCGTTCATTCCCGTCCACGCACGTGCACAGGCCCACTCCGGTCGGTCACAGGAGCGCATCTTGACGTTATGTTGTGAATGTGGTCTCCTGCCTTTCTTTTTTTTTAATTTTTTTATTTTTAATTTTTATTTTTTTATTTATGATAGTCACAGAGAGAGAGAGAAGCAGAGACATAGGCAGAGGGAGAAGCAGGCTCCATGCACCGGGAGCCTGACGTGGGATTCGATCCCGGGTCTCCAGGATCGCACCCTGAGCCAAAGGTTTAGCGCGCTAAACCGCTGCGCCACCCAGGGATCCCTCTCCTGCCTTTCGATGTGCCTGGAAGAGCAAGGGCCTCTGGCAGCCTGCGGGTCCGCGGCGGGAGGGACGGGTCCGTGGGCGTCAGGTGGCGGGGAGCCAGGCGCCCAAGGAGACGCTGGGCTGCTGGCGCTCGGGCGGACGTGGCGCCGTGTCCCAAGGTGGTTCTGTGGGGGGAGCTGGAGGGCCGCCTGGACAGCTGGAGTCTGGTCACATTCCGTAAGGTTTTCCCGCTGGAGAGAGCGAGCCGGCAGCCGGTGGGTCGTAGGGGACCTTCTCATCAGGGAGGGTGCGCGGGTGCTCAGGATGGAGCAGGGTGTGGAGGGCGCCCGACGGAGCCCGAGCCACGATCACGGGAAACCGATTCCCTGTGCCCCCAGCCGCGACTTGATCCCGGTGCTCCGCGTCCTGAGTGGCGCGGTGGGCAGCATGCCGAAGCATCTGCGCCAAAGCATCTGCATGCACCCCTAGTGCTTATCTGCATTCTCTGTTTCTGTTTGCATTTCCTTGTCTGCATGTCCGACAAAAATGGTTGAATTTTGAAAATAAACGTAATGGTAAGAATAAGAAGGAGAAAGATTGTGTGGAACGGGTGCATAAAAGGGACGAAGAGTTGGGTTTTCAGACGGGGCTTGGAGATGGCGAATGGGTTTGTCGGCCGTAGCCACGGCGTTGAGAAGGATCGGGCCTCCCCGGGGTCTCCGCCATCCGCTGGTGGGGATGGTCCCACGCCCACCTGCTCCCGTGGCTGCTTATTTCCAGGACGAGCTCACAGGGACCTGCTGAGGTGCCTTCCCCTCTGGGGGCCTGTCTGTGCCCTGGGTCTCTTGTGGTCGCCTTCTGGGTCTTGCTGCCCATGCTTGAGACCCCTCGTCCCCCCTTGAGGCCTGCTCATGGACGGGTCAGCTGTGAGCAGCACGTACCAAACAGAATCTTGATGAAACCTATTAGGACAGTTGGCACATTTGTGGTGCCGAGCAGGAGAGGTGGTTCCAGGGCTTTGTGGGGACGGGTGGGCCATGACGTGCCTGGAAGCAGAGGGACGCTTAGAGCTGTTCTCGTCAGACTGTGAATTGGTCTGAGGATTTGGGACGGAGCCAGTGCAGTCGAGGGTCCCAGGGAGGACGGCTGCCCCGGCCTGCCGGGCACTCCCGTCCCTGATGCCTCTCCCTGCAGGGTGCCGGCACGTGTGGTGAGACGCCGCTGTGAGCCTCGTGTGCGTGTGACCGTGGCTGTGGCCGGCCTTCTGCGTGGCCGTCTGGCCATGGCGTGGCTGGGCATGCACCTGCTGCCCATGCCTGATTCCCGACAGAGCTCCCCAGATGCCGGCCCCCGGGGCTCCGGGCACTGGGCCCAGGCTGCTGGTGTTCACAGGGTGTCGAGCCCTGAGCTTGCTCAGCGGGCACCTGACCAGCGGCAGTGGCCATGGGGCCATCAGCAAGGTCGGGCGGAGGGCACGCTCTGTTGCAGCGAGATCTTAAACTGAAGAGAGGAGGGCTGTTGTGAGGGGCCCTACGGTTAATGTGTTTAGGCCTTTTGGGGCTTCGTGCAGGTGCAGGCTTTCGACTTACGGAGAGGTGAGGGGGCCGGCACTTGGGGTGCAGGGGGTGCCCACAGGACGGGACGCTGCGTGCTCCGCTGGGCCTCCTGCAGGCTGCCCTGTGCTCACACTGCTGCTCACCTGGACGCAGACGTGACCCAGGGCAGAAAGCACCAGTGCATCGAAGCACGGGTGCCCAGGTCCCTCTGGAAGTGACTGGCGAGCTCGGGTAAGCACCTGCTCCTGAGCAGCAGCCCCGAGTGCGTGGCAGGGACCGAGGCGGTGCTGGCGGCCCCCTGCTGGCAGCTGGGCAGACTCCGGGGGTCTCTGGGTCTCGGTTTGCTGGTGTCGATGGGCGGGTTCGGCCCCAACGGTGCCTGACCACCACCCGGAGCCGGGCGCTGTGGTCCAGCCCCGTGCAGAGCCTCGGGCCAGCAGCAGTTACAAACACGTGCCGCCTCTTTCCTCTGGTTTGCTGACGAGGGGCCCGCTTCTGTGTCGGGCCGTGCCCCGTCCTGGGCTGAGAAGACAGCGTGGGGGGCTCCGTCGGCCGCTTTGGAGAACTTCAGTTTTCGTGGCCTTGAGCCCTGGGCCCAGGGGGAGGCGAAGTCGTGTCTGACCCGACAGAAGGGCTTCTGTGACCGTGGGCCGATCACAGGCGCCGTGTCCGGTGGGAGCCTGTGAGGTCCTGCTCTCCGTGCGTGAGCCGGCGGGGCGGGGGCGGGAGGGCGCGCAGGACCCACGACTCCTTCGCGACCGCCTCTGTTTGGATCAGAGTGCGTGGACCTCTGAAGGCTGAGGACAAAGTGCTTCCCCGTCGAAGCCGGGATGCGGCAGGTCTGCAGCGGGTCCGAGGGCTGCGGGTGTAGGTGCGGGTGCAGGTGCAGGTCCAAGGGCTGGGGTGCAGGTGCCAGTGTAGTGCGGGTACAGATGTGGGTCCAAGGGCTGTGGGTGTGGGTGCGGGTGCAGGTGTGGGTCTGAGGGCTATGGGTGCAGGTGCGGGTGCAGGTGTAGGTCCAAGGGCTGCAGATGTGGGTGCAGGTGTGAGTCCAAGGGCTGCAGGTGCAGGTCCGAGGGCTGCGGGTACAGGGGACCTGTCCCCAGACCATGGTGCCCACTCTCCTAGAGGTGAATCTCCTGCCTCTTTCTTGTCTTGTCGCTGCTCGGGGTGGGGCCGCGCGGTCAGCTGTGGGTTCTCGGGAGCTGAGAGGGCCGAGCCTGGGGCTGGTGGTCCTGCGGACCCAGCGTCTCCTTATCCTTCTTTCACCAGCCTTGTCGTCACCCGCGTTCCTGGTGTCTAGTTGTGCTGGAGGAATTGTGAGGCAGATGGGGAGGTCACGCTGCCACTCACGCTCCCAGACGGTCGAACTGGGAAGCAGGTCCCCGAGAGGGTCAGGTGGACTCTCGTGGGTGGGCAGGCAGGAGCGGTGGGACGTAGGGACGGCGCATGCAGTGGCCACGTGTTGACGAAAACAAGCTTAAGATCACGTACTACCGGTGAAGAGGTTTGAGTTTTGCGGACTTGTTTGCATTTGTTCGTGTTTTCTTTGTGGCATTTGTGTTAGTTGATTGCAGTCCACACTGTTTTTCAAAAATAGGCAAAAAGGTTACCCCGGGTAGGCGTGTGCTATGCGATGCTGGAGGTGTCCATGCACAGTCCCCCGGGGACGGTTCTCCATCCTGAGGCTCCGTGGGTCAGCGGGGAGCCCGGACCCCATCTGTGGTAAGAGGACGGTGTGTACGGCACCGGCCGGGGAGGCCACTGAGGTGCGTGGAGCAGCGTCGTCCCTCTGAGCGGACACAAGGCATCCCGCTGTCCTGTTAGGGAGGGATGAAGCCCTCCTGCCGTCTGTGCGTCCACCCACGCTGTTACCCAGCATCCCTGGTTCCGCAAATCACCTGGGTCGGGGAGTGGGACCAGGACTGGGAGTGGGAGCAGGAACAGGAGTAGGACTGGGAGTGGGACCAGAGGCAGAGAAACCTGGTTCTGGTGTCACGAGCCTCAGCGGGGCCGCCGTGGCCATGGAAGGAGACTGAGGCCATTGGTGAGCCCCAGCCCCTGGGGTGGGGGCTTCCACAGCACCCAGCCTCTGCTCGGGACGTGGTCCTGGCCCACATGGGCACGTCCTCCCCACACGGTGGATAAACGGGGATCGTGGGCTTCCTCGGGGATGGCAGTGTGGGTGGCAGCTTGGCCGCTCTCGTCTGGGAACAAAGGACTGAGGCCTCCGCGTGACCCTTCCAAGACCTTTGTCAGCGTGACTCAGGCAGCTGGATCCAGACCTGGCCGGTCCAGGAGGCTTTGTCACCTTCAGGATTGCATTTAGGAACCGAGTAAACCCAGTACGGTTATTTATTTCAAATACTAAATGTGTGTAATCCCTCGGAATTCTTACACACTTAATACACGAGGATCGTGAGGCGGGACTTTCCCTCCGTTTCCAAAGCAAAGGCATAAACAAGCCTTTTACTTGGCAGGGACTTTACTATGTTTCTAAAAAGGCAGTGAGCGCTGTTCCTGAAATAGTACCATCTGCTCCTTTGCGTGGATCCTATTAAAATCCCAGCGATATTTCTACTATCTCGATGTGACAGATTGCAGAAAAAAGTTTTTTTTCTCTACTAGAACTTCATGATGCCTTCCTTCCAAAGAGTGAATAGAAAGTATGGAGAGTAAGTCTCAGAAAGGAGCTGTAATTCCCGCCCTCTCCAGGCGGCTGCGCGTCGCCATGGCAACAGGCCACCCAGGTGCGCCATTTCCTGGGGGAGGGCTGCATCCCGATCCCGCCCCTCGCCGCGTGCCCACCGGGCTTGACCTGTCCCTGCCGTTCGGGGTCTCTGTGGGGTCCACTGCGCCCGGCGTGGTGACGTCCGCTTCCCTAGGCGGGAGCACAGCGTCCCACAGCTCCCGGCCTCTAGTCTGTTCTCGTGCTGAGGACACGGATGCACCAACTCTCCGCCGGGTCCGTGCAAGGTGGGCAGTTGCCAGTGCTCCCAGGGGGTGGTCCGGGTCGGCTGAGGCCGAGCTGTGGCCCGCCAACCCTGGGAAGCTCCCAGGAAGGCTGAAAGTCATGTGCTGGGTGCTGGGTGGGGTTCTGGGTCTTTGGAAACGCGATCTGGGCTCAGCAGGCGCTGGGCTGGATGTGGGTGTCGCTCCCGATGGCTTCCCCTCGGATGGTGGCTGGGTCGCCAGCAAGGGATGATGTAGCCCCGCGGGAGGCTGGCACCAGAAGTCCACGAGGGGACACGGGGTTCAGCCCAAGCGCCAGGCTTGCTCCAGAACCAAGGCCGGGCCGAGCTGAGGGTAGATGTCCACCGCCCTCCTTCCCGCATGCGCGGAGTGTTGTGACGGGAGCGGGAGGGCCAGCGCTTGTGGTGTCCGGGCGCCAGGTCCCGTTGGCAGGAGGGCAGCGGCCCCACGATGGGGGTCCCGGTGCTGAGAAGAGGCGGGGGTGGCGTCTGCGCTGGAGTCACGGCGTCACTGAGCTGACCGGTGGCCGCCAGGCCAGAGCCCGAGTGGAGGACTGAGCCGTCCCGGCTCCCCGTCGCCACGTGTCTGGGGTTTATCCGGAATTTTAAGGGGACTTAAGAACAATATAGGGGAAGGGGGCTGGGAGTTTGATTTTGTTTGGTTTTCCATGACTTTGGTTTCTATTTTCCTCTTCCTGGGTGCGGAGCAGCTGCTCCGCGGGTGTTTGTGATCTGGAAAGGAGACGGAGTCCGGACAGATCCGCCTGTTGGAGTAACGGGTAGCATAAGTGGGAAGAAGGCGACGTGTGCCGTGAACGTCTGTCGAGTGGCCTGGGGCCACGCCGCCCCTCCTGGGAATGCTCCCCGGTGATGGAAGCGCGGCCTGGCCTGGCCCCGGGTGGCTGCTGAGCCCCGGGAGCCGGGTCAAGGCAGGTGCAGGGCCAAACTTCCCTCTTGAGTCCCCTTAGCTGCTTGTCCCTGATGGCTCCCACCCGGGACGCACGGTCTGGCAGGGTCTGTGGGGTCGCCGCGTGGACCGTGATGATGTGGCTTCTCTTCCACAGCAACAGGGGCCCGTGGTCTGTGTCCGGGTGGCCGGTGTTCGTGGTCCTCGGGGCCCCGAGCCAGGCGAGCACGCCCCCAGCTGCTTCCCGGGAGCCCCTGGCACCTGGTGCAGGGTGCTCACGCTGGCCCTCCTCTGGCATCAGGTGTCGGCTTCATGGGCCTGTCCGTGTGTCGCAGCTGGCCGTGTAGCAGCGCAGAGTTCATTAGTACTGGGCGTCTGCCTGCGTGTGCACCAGCGGCCCCCGCCGGCTGTGGTCCTGCGGGAGTCCGGCCAGAGGCCTCCCAGCAGCTGGAGAGGATGGGTCTCGGGGCAGCTCCGTGGTGTGAGAGGGCGTGGGCGGCTGTGCCCACGTGGACTCCGAGCTGGCAGGTGTGGGTGGATCTCAGTCCCGCGGGAAGCAGCTGCGGCCGGTAGAACTGCCTTCTCTTTCCCGCTCACGCCTGGTGACCTCCGACCTGCGAGCGGTGGCACCTCTCATGTCAGGTGACCGTCCCGCTCCCGTGTCTCTGGTGAGTCGAGCTGCTGGGTCTCCTGCCAGCATCCCGTCGTGCGTCCTGTCGTGCGTCTGGGAAGCGAGCTATACTGGTACCAAGCTGTAAGTGTGCACGACGGCCTCAACTGCTACTTCTCTGTGAAGCGAGGTGTGACGTTTTAATTAGAGTGTCACCAAACCCGTAACTCAGCTCCAACAGCCCTGCGTCTGTGTGGAGCATCTCCAGTGTCCGGGGCTGCAGGACGCCCGCCCTCCCTCCCTCAGCTCCCTGCCTGCTTCCAGAAGCTCCATGGGACCCGGGCTTGGGCGTTCAGGTGGCCGTGGACAGCCAGGGCCTGGCGACCTGGGTGGGGCCTCTGTCCCCGTGGATGGATTGACCACCATCTCCGGTGACCCCGAAGCCCCGGGGCGGCCAGGGAGGAGGAGCCATGTGCCACCCTCGGTCCTAAGTGGGTGTCCAGGTTGTGGGCACGCTGTAGGTCACGAGTTACAGAGCAGCCTGTGCACTCGGCCGCTCGGTGGCCATTCTGCGTGGACAGCGGGCTTGACGCAGGGGGCGGCTTGGGGCTGCCTCCCTGCCCTGTCCACGTGGGCCTGAGAGGAGGTGGCGTTCTGGCCCGGGGAGGAGCGGGCAGGGCAGTGAGCCCGGTATGCCCCCGGTGCCCGCGCCTTCGGTGCCCGTGCCCGCGAAGTGACCTGGAGAGAGGGCACATGGCCACGGTCGGCCCCCGGCCGCAAGCCTTCGTCAGTTCAACACGGTGCAAATAATGCCTGTGCCCCCTGGTGACGAGTGTGTAGGGCACCCGGAGGCGGCTGCTGTGTCTGAGCTCTGCCATGCGCCGAGAGCGCCCACTCCATCCCCGTACACGAGACCGCGCGCTCGGACGTGGACGAGGGGGAAACTTGCTGGTCCTGGTCCTGCCTCGCCTGCAGCTGGGGCTGCAGAGGGCTCCGCGGCCTGGGGGGCAGAGACTCCCCCACGGCCTGGCCCCCGCCCCCGGCTCTGACCACGTGACGGAAGCACTGAGTTGGCAAGGCCGCTGCAGTGTGCGGGTGTACCGCGTGGATCCGGTCACGGGACGTAGTGAAAGGGCTCCGAAGTTGGTACCGGCTTCACGGAAGCTGGTTCACAGGGCTGCGCCCATAGTCGGGCGGGCAGGGCAGGTGTCCCCGAGGCCTCCGTCCTGGGTGTGCATACACTGTCCCCTCCCCGTGTCCCCGCGTGGCCATCCCTCTGCGTGTGTGTCCTCATCTCCTCTTCCCGGGAGGACCTGGATCAGGATCCATCCTGGTGACCTCACTTTACCTTCCTTTTTTAAGGTCTCTCTCTCCCAATAGTCCCATAACCAGGTCCTGGACATCTAGGTCCTAGAAGCTTTGGGGGACACATTCCAGCCCAGAACACACGTAGGAGAGGATGCAGATGAAAAGTGCTGCAACTGTGGTTTCTCAGGGATCTGACATCTAAGGCACAAGCAACCAAAAAAAAAAAATGGACTTTATCAATATTAAAAATGTTTGTGTTTCTAGTGGTATCAAGAAAGAAAAGAGCTACAGAATAAGGAAACTATTTGCAAATTAAATTTAGTCGGAGTCTAAAATCCAGAGTGTGTAACTCATACAGCTTCACAGTAAAAAGAAAACTAAAAAAAAAAAAAAAGAAGAAGAAGAAAAAGAAAACTAACCCAAATTAAAAACAGGCAAAGGAATTTGCATAGAGGTTCTCCTGAGACGCGCAGGGGTCTTCAAAAGCACATGAAAAGATGCACAACACGATGTGTCTTTGTAGAAATGCACGTGAAAACCTCCCTGAGATGATGCTTCACACCCACTAGGGCTCGTGATGAGATGTGGGACCGTGACAGGTGCCCGGCAGGGCGTGAGGAGTGGGGACCCTCGTGCAGTCCTGGGGGGACGGGGCAGCTGCTCTGCGAAGTTGGGCATTTCCTCAGTGTGCTAGGGGGTGACCATTCTAGGCGTTTGCCTAGGAAACTTGACAACATACGCCTACACGTGCGACGTCTGCAGAAATGTTTGCGGCACCGTTGTCCGTGGTAGCCGGAGAGGGAAGCAGCCCAGATGTCCACCGGCAGGCGAGCGCGTGCTCAGCGAGGTCCCCTTCAGTCGTACAAAGGGACGACGCACTGACGTGTCCTGCAGGCTGGCTCGGCCTCGAGCCCGTGAAGCTAGGGGACACCAGAGGTCCCGCGTGTATGACCCCACCCAGGGGTGTTGAGAACAGGGACTCCAGGGACTGAGGCGGCTGGGCGGGGGCAGGGGACAGGCAGGATGAGGTGGCCGGCCACCATGTGGGGCTTGCATTTGGGGTGCTGGGCACGTTGGGAGTTACTGGGACGGTTTCCCGATCCGGGGAATATGCTGAAGATCGCGGAGTTTCATGCTTTTAGGGAAGGGGTCTTGTGGTTCATACGTTGCACCCCAGTTAAATCAAGGACCTCTTTGGTGGTGGGGATGTGCTAGGATGGGAAAGGTACAGCATGCAGAACCTGTTACCGTGGAAACCAAGGCCCAGAAATCCTTAGGCTTCTGAGCTGCACTTGGTTAGATGCAGCGAGTCCCAGGTTCTTAGTTTCCATCTGACGTAAAGACTCGCTGCTGCTGTTGGCTCGGAGGGAGAGTGGGCCTGGAATGCGAGCTGTCTATGCAGAGGGAAATTTCTTCTACCCACGTGGTCATTAGTAGCCACAAGATGGGTCACTGGATGTTGGTTTCATCTCTGTGGCGACGAGTGTGGCATCTTTAATCACAGATCTTTCCTAGGACACCCGACAGGTGTGGCCATCTAGTGTGCTCTGAGTGTGCCCTGCCCGCGGGACTGGGGGACTGGGGTGCGGGGTGGGGGCTGGTGGCTGAGGGGCGGGGGTCAGCCATGGGACCTGTGTGCCCTGGGAGGCGTCAGGGACGTGGGGGGGGGGGGCGGAGCTGGGGTCATGCGTGCTCTGAGCACCTGCCAGGGCCTGAGGTCACGTGCTGTGGTTCCTGGCAGGTGGCGTTTCGGGGCCCTGAGTGGCCCCCGTGTTGTCCTGTGCTGGGTGGACAAGCAGGGGGCAGTGGGCGGGAGGACGGTTGGGCAGCTCGCCACTGCTCCTCGTCCCCCCACCCCTGCGTCCAGGCGAGGGGCCAGCGTCCACATCTAAGCGCGGATTCGGGGAGCTTTGCTTCCGCGGCAGCCTCTTCTGTAAAGTGTTTAAAGTCAGCCCGGGGTTTGGGTCTGATGGTCTTGGGGGCAGAAACGTGCCTTTTCTCTTTCAGAATAGAGTGTGACCTACTGAATCCTGACGCTCCCTGGTTTTCACACGATGTGTGGGAACATGCTGGTTCGGCACCGCGTTTGGTGACTGAGCTCTTGCTCCGATGGAATCGGAGGCGCCCTCACCCTCAGCCGGTCTCGGGATTACGGGTTTGCCTCCGGAGTGCTTTTATTCTTAACAAAACACGAGAATTTGCGTTTCCTGGGTGATTGTCAGCAGGGGGTTTTGGGGACAGCAGGTGTGTGGTCCCAGCGGTTGATGACGGTGACCCCGTCTGTGGTCTGTGGGTCCAGTATCCCCTGGGCGGAAGCTCAAGAGCCTCGTCGTGGAAACTGAGGCCTGGGCCAGGAGTCACCACAGGGCGCTGTCAGACACCTGGCCATGAGGTCTGCGTCCCTCTCCCAGCTCCCGTGGGGTCCTGCAGTCCTACCCCTCAATTCCGGGCTGGGCATCTGAGGTCGGGGTCGTGGCCCAGGGCCTGAACGTGCCCCTGGGGCCTGCATGTGACCCGGGCCCTAGATGCACCCCTGGGGCCTGCATGTGGCCTGGGGGGTCCACGCCAGCCCATGTGCAGAGCCTGGGCCCGGAGTGTTTGGACGTCAGGGTCCGTTGGCCCAGCACGACCTCGCTCCCTGGAGGCTGAGGGGCGTGGGGTGCCTGCCTGGGAGGGCCCCACCAAGGCAGCCCTGGGGGACGGGCCTGTGGGGGCGGCGCAGGGGCGAGCCCTGAGTCAGCCCCGGTGCCGCCAGCGCCTTCAATCCCTGTGGCTCTCGTGGGGATGGGGGTGTTGCCGCCGTGGGGAGGCAGGTGTCGCGGCCCCTCCGCGCCCAGTGCTGCTCCCGGAGGACGTGGGGTCCGCGGGAATGTCCTGGGCGGGAGCTCGACCCCCGAGGTCGCGGCTGCTCCCCCGGGCTTCCTGGGGATCTGGAGCGGGGTGGCCTCGTGCGCGTGGACGGCCTGAGGGTCCGCGGGACACAGGCCTGTTGGGAGGCTCCTGCATGGGCCCAGCCACCCGCCCCGCGGGGAGTGTCTGCGTGGGGCACCGCTTCGCTCTGATCCCGCTGGGAGAGCGCGGCTTTCGGCACTGCTGGCCCGAAGTGCGCGAGGAGCTGCCCCGGGTCCCCTCCCGTGACTACCCGCTGGGTTCCTGCCCGATGCTGTCCCGGGCCCGGGGCCGCGAGGTCCGCCCGGTGCGGGGGTCAGGCCGCGGTGGGGCCCCAGGTTGGCGGGCAGGGCCCCGGGAGGCCCCGCGTGAGGGTGCGCACATCCCGCGGCCCCTCAGCCCGGAGTGCCGGCCGGGCGTGGTCCCGAGTCCCGCGCCGTGAGGACCCCAGGCGGGCGGGTCGCTTCTGCGGCAGGGAGGGCGGTGGCGCGGCCCGCCCGGAGCTCCTGCGTGGCGGCGGGGCGGAGCCGGCGGGCTCCCTGAGGCGGGCTCCTGCGTCCGGGCCCGGTAGGCCGTGGCGGAGCAAGCGGAGCAAGGGCCAGGACCCCCGACCCGGGCCGCGGCCCCGTGCCCACTGCCGTCAGCTGCGTCTGCGGGGGCCGGGCCGCCTGGTGTGGGCCGCTGCCGCCTGGGAGCCACGAGGGCAAGGCCGCGGGGCTGAGGGCGCGAGCGTCGCGGAGTAAACCCCGCCGCGCCGGTGAGAAGTGACGGCCGGGCTGGGCCGCCGCCTGCATCTGAGAGCCGCCATGGTCGTCCTTTCAGTATCATTTTGAAAGGGTTTTCTGATACTTTTAATTACATTCAAATTACTGTTGAAATTCTGCTGCATTTAGGACGTTTTCAGGCACTAACTGGGTTAGATTATACTCTTGACTTTTGGAGGCATTTTGCACGACCTTACATAATTGACGTTTGTCTCTTTCCCAGCCATCAGTGGGGTGTGTTTTCCGCAGATCAGAAACCCAAAGGGAGGCCTGTCTGTTGCGTGCGGCCGAGTGCATGGCCGGTTCCTAAACGTGAGGCTGTGGTGCATCTTGTGGGGCTTCTCGCTTCAGTGAGGATGGTAAACATGGAGATGTGGAACCGCATGTTTCTCGGGGAGTTAACGTTTGCACGCCCGCCAAGGGGGATCTCCTCAGAACGCGCACGTGAGAAACGAGGTTGTGTTCAGTCTGTGTGGAGAGCGGACATTAAAAGCCTTCATCTGTGGCAGCGCCGTGGTTGCTCAGCTACAGACCCGGGGTCGCTGCAAGCCCAGCACCCGCCCGGCCCTCCTGGGAGGACACGCTCCCCAGTGCTGACGCCCAGACTCCGGAACGTCAGGTCCCTGCTGGCGTCGGTTGGGCTGGGTCCTCACAGCCTCTCCAACCTGGAGCACGCATCATGGGGTCCAGGGGCCTTGGGAAAGCAGGCCCTGCGGTGGCCCGAGCTGGCTCTCTGAGCGCGAGCACGCCTAGCACGCGGACCTGTGCTGGGGACGGGAGTGGCCGCGGGGCTGCACCGACCTCACGACTGTGGAGCACCAGCCGGTGGGGAGCGCGGGCCCCTCAGCCTCCTGCGTAGCACAGGGTCTGTGGCTCATGCCCCAAACTCAACATGGGGGACAGAACCGGCTTTAACAAGCATCCGAGACAGGCAGCTCCGTGGTGACAAACACATTGCTGGTGGGCATGTCCGGGCGGGAGGAAGCCTGGGGACCCTGTAGTCCACGGTGGGATGTACTGCGCATCGCTCGGTGGATGAGCCGGCCGCAGTCCTCGTTTTCCCTGCCGCGGCCCACGTTCCCATTATTCACATCCATACATGGGAAGGACAGCATTCCTGGGAACTGGCTGGTTTTCCTATTTTCAGGGCATTTGCAGGTTCTGTTTCGTGTCTGAATGTTCACGCTCCTGAGCATGTCCGTTTTGCTGACACCTTCTCCGTGTGGGATCTGTGGTGCGGGGACACCGTCCCCCTGTGGCTGCCACGGCCACTGCTTGGGGAGCCGCGGTGTCTGCAGAGACCGGTCTTTCATGTGAATTTTTCTACCTGGAAATTTCCGTCAGAGCCTATCGTGAACTAGTTATGTGTCATGCGGGCCCCTGTGTCGCATCCCTGGCTGTGTGGGGGCTTCGTGTTTGCTCTCCCCTCATGAATATTCTGTGGGCGTGAACGTTGGTGTGAATGCTGGGTCCCGGCTCCTGGCATCACTTGCCCTTCACTCCCTCTTGGTTGTACTTGATGACTCCCGCTGTCCCAGGGTGTGAAACAAAAGCCCCACGTTGGGCTCCACGCTTGGTGTGGAGTTGGCTTCACGTCCTTGCCCTTGCTCGGTCTACCCCTCAATGAGTAAGTGAAATCTGTAAAAAAAAGAAAAAAAAATAGACTTTAAAACTAGAAACAGGGATCCCTGGGTGGCGCAGCGGTTTGGCGCCTGTCTTTGGCCCAGGGCGCGATCCTGGAGACCCGGGATCGAATCCCACGTCGGGCTCCCGGTGCACGGAGCCTGCTTCTCCCTCTGCCTGTGTCTCTGCCTCTCTCTCTCTCTCTTTGTAACTATCATAAATAAATAAATAAATAAATAAATAAATAAATAAATAAATAAATAAATAAATAAATAAATAAATAAATAAAAATAAATAAATAAATAAATAAATAAAACTAGAAACAAACCCTGAACGTGAAAAAATGAGGCAGCTAGGGAATATGTTCCAAACAAAAGAACAGAGTAAATCCCCAGAAAACCACAAACCCCGTTTACAGGTAACAGACCTATGTGACAGGGAATTCAGAGTAACAGGCACAAGTAAGGTCCCTGAACTCAGGGAAGAGAAGAACACGAGAAGTCTAACAGAGGGAAAGCAAGCAGACCGCGTGGAGTCCTGCGTTCCCGGAAAGGAAGGATGCACTGCAGCCACCAGCCACTGCCGGGAGCATGAGGAGGCTTGCGACCCAGAACACAGCACAGCGTAAGGTGACCAGTAACAGCCAGGGGCCAGAATTTTAAAAAAGGTTGACAGGTGGGAGGACCCCTAGTAGAACATGGATCCTACTAGTCTCCACGTTACAATCATCCCAGCAGGAGGAGGGGGAGAGAAAGAGGCAGGAAACGTATTTAAGGAAATGATGTGAACAGATGACAACACCAAAAGATGCAAATCAGCGAGGAAGTTCTCAGACTCACTCTTCACAGATGAAGTGATACTATGTGTGGAAAACCCAAAGACTGCAGCAAAAAATTGCTGGGACTTCAACGTGGGTACGAAGTCAGGGCACAGAAGTCGTTTGCATTCCTACGTGCTCACAACGAAGCAGCAGAAAGAGAAATCAAGGCATTGAGCCCACTTACAATCGCACCAAAACCCATAAGGTACCAGGGGTGACCCTAACTAGAGAACACTCCTGAAGGAAGTAGAGGAAGACGTAACAAGATGGAAAAACATTCCATGCTCATGGGTTGGGAGAGTAAATACTGTGAAAATATCCACTCGTCCCGGAGCCATCTACACGTTCAGTGCAGTCCCCACCAAAGTACCAGGACATTCTTCATGGAGCCGCAACACGCAATCCTAAGAGTTGCGTGGAACCAAAAAAGACCCCGAGTAGCCAGGGGAATGTCGAAGAAGAAAACCAAAGCCAGGGCCTCCCAGTGCCTGACTTCACGCTGTACTGCAAAACTGTGGTCATCAAGACAGGATGGTGCTGGCACACAGCAGACACGTGGGTCAATGGAACAGAACAGAGAACCCGGAAATGGGCCCTCAGCTCTGCGGTCAACTCCTCTGACAACAGGAGAGAAGATCCGCTGGAAAAAGGACAGTCTCTTCCACAGAGGGTGTTGGGACAACTGGACGGTCACATGCAGAAGCACGGCCAGCAGGGCCACTTTCTCACACCAGACACACAGAAACTCAAAATGGATGAGAGACTTAAATGTAAGACCTGAAAACACAACTTGTAGAAGAAAACAGACCGTGAAGCTCCTGGATGTCTGCCTGAATTTGACACCAAGTGCAGAGGGAACCAAAGCAAAATGAGCAAATGGGACGACACAAAACTTAAAAGCGTCTGCATAGTAAGGGAAACTGTTATCCCATGCAGAGGCCACCCCCGAGGGGGGGAGAGCAGGGCGCAGGCCGTCTGATGACAGTTAACCTGCAGAATACGGAAAGGACTCGTGCAAATCAGCAGCAGTGATGACAACGATGCAGTTGAGACGGGCAGAGGAACTGAACAGATGCTTGTGCAAAGGTGACGTCGAGGTGCCGAAGAGACACGTGCCAGGGTACACCCAGGTCATTCACCGGGAGACGCAGCTCACACCCGGCTGACACGAGCGGCAGGAAGTGTCGGCGGGACGTGGAGAGGATGGAGCCCTCGTGCGCCGCCGTCGGCACTGCCTGGTGCGGCCCCCGGAGAACCGGTTACACACGGAGCAGATGCACTTCTGGGCGCGGTTCTGCAGGAAGGGAGAACGCTCCATGGAGAAGACACGTGCGCGCGTTCACCACAGTGTCACCTACAGCAGCCACAGCGTGGGCACCGCCGACAGTCCCGTGATGGGGGACCGATGAGGAAGGTGGGTCGAGATCCTGCCGTTGTGACACCCTGGATGGACGCTGCGGGCGTTCTGCTGAGTGAAGGGAGTCGGAGAGGCGCACGCCGTGATTTACTCGCGTGGAACCTGAAACAGGCCGAGCTCCTGCATCCGGGGAGCGGAGGGTGCTGCCTGAGGTGGCGGTCACACCTCCAGTCGGGTCTCTGGGGGGAGATTCATGGCGAGGCACCCTCGTTGATGTTGCTCCCATGTGGACCGTTGCTGAAAGATATCTGGAAGGTTCTCATCGCTACAAAAAAATTAAAAAGTAAAGAATTTTTAAAAATTTAAAAAGTAAAATGATTTTGGGTACCACACGTTACAGAGACACATTCACAAGCAAAAAACGTGTAAAAGCCCAAAGGGCGGTGGCGGGAACGCGTGGGAGTCACACAGCTCTTTGCCCACCCTAACGCTGTGGCACCCACCCACGGGTCTTTATGGGGCTGCGTCGCCTGCAGGGCTGCAGGAGCCCAGGCTAAGGCACGGGCAGGACCCCAGTCACGGGCACGCAGACACACTGACACAGTGACCCTGGGGGTGGGGGGAGGTTAGCACTGGGCCGCGTCCTGGGTGGGCGCGCTGCGCAGGTAGGTGCTGACCGCCTTACAGCTGACCGTCGCCCGGCAGCCCTGTGTCTCGTGACCTTGGCCGACCGGTGACCCTGGAGAGAACCCCTCCCCACCCGAGGCCGCACAGACGTCGGCATCTGTCCCCCACACTTCCCTGAAGGTCACACGGTTCTGGGTCCCTATGAAATGGGGATAGTGAGAAACTCAGGGGTTGTGTTTTGTCCTTCAAGTAAATGCTGTCCTTCCGCGTGGGAACAGCGGTCGTAAGCAGCACGTTAGCTCCGGAACGGAGTTCCTTATTTTACATTGGATCTAAGATTATGATTGTTTGGTAACTTTTTTTCTTTGCAAAAAAAAGGGCACAGAATTGTTCTCACGTGTAACCAGTCGACCCCCCGGCCCCTTTGCCACCGGGTTAGCCGAGTCCTGAAAATCAGCCCATCAGCAGTGGAGGACGTTCACGTGGGAGCCGCACCTGTGTGCACAGGACAGCGCTGCTGTGGCAGCCGTCACCTGCAGGTTCTGGCCACTCCTGACCTCCCGTGACCCGCAGGCTGTGTTGCTCCTCTCTGCCCTCTGGTGGCGGCTGGGTGACAGCCGCCCCCCCCCCTGCCCCCGCCCCTTCCAGGACTCCGTGCTGGGGATGCCCTGGGGGGTGGCTGTCGTCCTGGTCAGGAGGTGCTGGGTTCCAGACGCAGCTGTGTCTGTGCATGGGTGTGCGCCTGTGTGTACGTGTGTGCACGGTGAGCAGCAGCAAGGATTTAAGACTGCTCGCAGAGGGCACGCTAACATTGAAGATGCCCAGAAGGCCACAGCTGCTACCGGGGAGGGAGTGGGAAGACGGTGGCTTCCACCTGGAAGATCAACCAGAGCAGGGAGGGGATGGTTTCTGAGTGTTGCCCCAGCCTGCCGTGGTGGGAACGTCGCCCGTTGGAGCCATGTGCATGCTTCCAGGAGACCGGGGGTCTCCCTGCCGTTGTCTTTAGTTCACAGAAATAAGCCAGTTTTATCTGTTACCCACAATAGAAAGGAGCCGACTTGCTGCATTAAGCACAGTCAGGGAGCGGACGTGATTCTTGGGTGACAATCCCTGGTGAACCTGCCTCTTGACCTGGCTTTGAAGTCAGAGAAATGTGCAGGTGGAGGCTACGTGCCTGAGGTGCGTCCAAATGGCAGTGCTGCATAGAGAATCCTTACAAAACCCTTAGGGAGGAGGCCACACAGGGAGATGCTTCTGGAAAGGAGTTTGAGTGTTGGCAGTGTGACCTGACATCCGAGGGCAGCTCCCTTTCTGCTTTCACCAAGAGGGTGGGAGCTGCAGAAATACCCATGGGTGTCGTCGGGACGTGTTTCCTCTTGTGCATCAACCATGGGTCATGCAGGTTCTGCTCTTGGGCGCCGTTGGGGGCCGTCAGGTGCTCTCAAGTGCTGTCCTGGGCTGTCGGGCACTGTAGAGGGTCATCGGGTGTTGTTGGGGACCGTCAGATGCCGTCGGGGGCCATTGGGGGCCTTCAGGTGCTGTCGGGCACTGGGGCTGTTGGGGGCCGTCGGGGGCCGTTGGGTGCTGTCGGGCACTGTTGGGCGCTGTCTGGGGCCTTCGGGTGCTCTTGGGCGCTGTCTGGGGCCGTTGGGCACTGTTGGGCACTGTCCAGGGCCGTTGGGGGCTGTCGGGTGCTGTCGGGGGCCGTTGGGTGCTGTCTGGGGCCATCAGGTGCTCTCAGGCTCTGTCAGGGGCTGTCCGACGCTGTTGGGAACACGGAGTGGGCCCCCTGCTTCCTGCTGCCTTGGAAGCCGCGGGCCTCATGCTGAGGAGGCCCGGCTGCTCCTCCTGGTGTGGTGGTCGTATTTGAAGATCAACGTGCAGGGAAGGGAAGGGCCTGGTGCTGTGCCCAGGGCTGTTCCTCCCCGCGGCAGGTGTCTGCGTCGCCAGGTCCTCCCGGGGTGCTCCTCCCAGTCCTTTGATGCACGTGTGGTCTGGAGGTACTTTCTCCTGGTGATGAGCTCTGTTTTCATTCTCAAGAGTGCCTCTTTCAGGATAAATTACTAAATCTTGAAGTCCACTTTTTAAATTTTTTTCTGGTTCATCTTCTTTAACCCCAACTCATGAGGATTTTCCCATGTTCTTCTTAAACTTCAGTTTTGTTTTACCTTTAGATCCATTTTGAGTCAAATTTTATAGAAGGTATGAGGGTCAGGTTGGGAGGGTTGCGTATCCGCGTCCAGTTATTCGGGCGCCGTGGCGAAGACTCTCCTTTCTCTAATGTGATTCATCCTGCACATTCGTCAGAGAGCAGTTAGGTCTGTCTGTGGGTCCGTCTGCCAGCACCACATTGACCATTGTTGACTTTGTGATGAATCTGAAATCGGATAATCGTCCAACTTTATTCTCTGTCATTGTTTTTGCTATTGACTTTTCATGTAACTTGTAGGATCAACTGTATCTAAACCAAAAACCCTGCTAGGATTTTAATTCAGTTCTCTTAAATCTATCCATTAATTTGGAAATAATTGGCACCTTTATTCTGACTTTGCCATTCCAGGACATGGCGTGTCTCTTAATGTGTGTGGATTTTTCTTTCTTTACCATTTTGTGCTTTCAGCATAGATTCTGTGCGATCCTGCAGATCCTGTACACATTTTGCACTTTTTGTTAGATTTTTACCTAAATACTTCATCTGTGTAACTACTATGAATGTGAAATGTTCTTAGAATTTTAATCCCAGATATTCATTGCTGATACATATTAATGTGATTTGATTTTGTAAGTCATAAACGTGATACAAAGTCTGTTAATAGACATAGCAGTTGATTTTGTAAATTCTTTGGGATTTTCCATGTAGGTTTTTGGTTTGACTGATTTTTCTTTCTTTTCCTTTTCCTTTTTTTTTTGTATTTTTAATTTCTTTGCTTTTTGCTTTTTTTGTTTTTTAAGATTTTATTTATTTATCCATGAGAGACGCAGAGCAGCAGAGATGCAGGCAGAGGGAGAAGCAGGCTCCATACAGGGAGCCCGATGTGGGACTCAATCCCGGGTCTCCAGGATCACGCCCTGAGCCAAAGGCGGTGCTGAACCGCTGAGCCACCCGGGCTGCCCTGATTTCTGCTTTTAATTTCTACTTTGTTTTCATTGCTTTGCGTTTATTTTTTCCTGCTTTCTTAAGGTAGAAGCTTAGATTAGCGATCAGATGACATTCTTTGCAGAAACAAACCTCTGCTGCCCTAAGTCTGCTGCTAACCACTATTTGGGCTCTATTCCACAAATTTTGATTTTCATTCTTATTCAGTTGGAAATATTTTTTACTCTCTTTCTCTCTCGAGAGTTCATGGTCATTTTGTGTAGTTCATCCAAATCTCATTCTGGCGAGCAACCAAGATTGAGATCCAGGCAGGTTTATTCCCAGCGCTTCCCTCTGACAGTCTCCCGTCATGTGCCCTGGCTGGGTGCAGGCCGCAGCGGAGTCGTCAGGGAGGCATGGGGCATGGAGGTCGGTGTGCGTGGGGATTCCCATGCCGGGGACCTGGCTGCGAAGTAGCAGGTGGGGAAGGGTCGCCGTCGAATCCTTCCTGCGTTGGAGGCTGTTGTGCTTACGCATCCATGGAGAATAGTTTCACTTCACAATTTTGCGGCCTGGTCCTGCGCTGATCTGACCAGCTTCGCTCTGTGCTCACGTGCAGCAGGAGCACGTCGTCAGCCCTGCTCTGTACGTTCAGTTAGACCGTAGTTATTGATTGTCCTTATTTTATAGGAGAGGATTCTTCTGTCATTCTGTGTGCTCGCCCTTCCTGTTATTGGGACCTACGATGTGTTGCTTTGTAAAGATTGAAGAGTTACCGTCAAGCTGCAGCGAGGTTTGTTGATCGGAGCCCAAGCCTCACACAGGGCTGTCATCCAGCTCAGGTGTGTTCGGCTGGCCGGGGACTGCTGGAGGAACCTCTGCAGCTCATTGGTCTCACAGAAATGACGACTGCGTAAAATCACCGAGTCCGCCCTCTCTTCTCCCTGCTCCCACAGTCCCTTGGGTTGACAGCCAGCCTTTTCAGCACCGAGCCTTTATTTTAGAAAGGATTAAAATAAGTGAGTTTATATATATGAGATAAGATGATTTAAACGTCTTGGCACATTCTGCATCGTGATGCCAGCAGGAGGGAGAGCATAGCCATTCTCACCGTCTCTAACACGGACTGTGTCTCTCATTATTTCCCGTTACTCTGCCAGGTGGGGCAATTTAAGAATGTCCTTGGAATCGTAAACTTTGTCACTACTTTGCTTCCACCTTTTTTTTTTGTTTATAGGTTTACTTACTTTGGAGAGAGCACAGGGGGAGGGCGGAAGGGGAGAGGAGGCTCCCCTGCTCAGCTCGCAGCCGGACTTGGGGCTTGATCCCAGGGCCCTGAGGTCAAGACCTGAGCCCAAACCAGGAGCACACCACCCAGGCGCCCCTATTTCCATCTGTAAAGAAAGTTTCAAAAGTGAGAGTAGGGCTGTTTCCTTAATCTTCCGTTGAGCAGACCTTTAGTGCCGGCCACGTCCCCTCAGCCCTGCGGACCGCCCGGCGCACCATACATGGTACCAGGTGTTTGCTGGGTCAGTGAGTTGAACGAGACGAAACCTTGGGACCCTTTGCACGGCGACAGGACGTCCCGAGGAACAGCCTGTCCGGGGCAGACCCCGGGTGCTATGCCGACCCACCTGAATGTGGAGCGTGGCCCGTCACCGTGTCACCTTGTCTGGCCCAGGTGCTCCTGTACCCGCTGGAGGCGGGTTTGCGTGCCCAGAGGCGCCTGCGTGGGTGGTTCCCACGGCTCAGGGCCCAAGCCTCTCCCCGCAGAGACGTGCCTCCGCTTCCCACCAGGCGCTGTTGCTCGGACGCGGCGGTTTGTGCATTTGTCACTCACACAGTGGTCCTGGCCAAGCCTTCCTGCCACCTCCTTGCTGCGGGGTCACATGGGGTCGGGCACGAGGCCTCCCTCCTTCCTCAAGCTGTGGCCAGACAGGCCCGGTGGGGATGGTGAGCCGCACCCGCGTCGTTTTCTCCTTTTCTCTGGGGACTCAGGGATGAGGTTCTGCATGGCCTTGTGCTTCGTCGGGGACGTCATGATCCCTTGCAGTTGCTCCAAGCAACACACAGGTGCAGATCCACGCATGGCCCCACACTAATCCCCCTGCACATTGATCCCCTGCCCATGTCCCCTGCACAGATCCCTGCACACATCCCTGCCCACATACCCTGCACACGTCCCCATACTGATACCCCGTGCACAGCCCCTGCCCATGTCCCATGCACATCCCCCACCTATGTCCCTGTGCACGTCCCCAAGCACCTCCCTGCACAGATCCCCACGCATGTCCCTGCACAGATCCCTGTGCACGTCCCTGTGCACATTCCCCACCCACATCCCCACACAGATCCCTCCGGACAGATCCCTGCACAAGTCCCCGAGCACATCTCCACATAGATCCCCATGCACGTCCCTGCGTGCATCCCCACACAGGGTCTCCACGCATGTCCCCCCCACAGGTGCCTGTACAGATCCCCACACAGGTACCCTGCACAGTTACCCTGCCCACGCCCCCTGCACAGACCCCTGCTCACGTCCCCATGGGGCTGAGCTCCGGAGCGAGGTGGGGGCTGGGATGGGACCCCATGGTGTCCCTTTGGTGCCGGCGTCGGTGTGGCCACCTCCTCTGGGCCTAGGCCCCGCCTGAGAGGGTCACGGCCCGAGTGAGAGGAGGCTCTCCCCTGGGGCGTGGGAGGCGCAGCTCTAATCAGCAGCGTGTGGCTGGTTTTGCTTCACGTGGGTTTTCGCCTTGAATGTAGGCCGTGCGTGCGCGTGGGCTCGGTCTGCGGGAGAACGCGGAGCCCTGAGGTCTCCTGCTGAACGTCAAGTCCGACGGAGCTGCTTGCGGGAGGAGGGTGTAAGTGTCCTTGGGGAGGCGCAGGGCAGGGTGAAGGTGGCTTGTTTCCTCCTCCCTCCTGCCCCGCGTCCTTACTCCTGGTGACCGAGGTTGGTGGGCAGGTGGCCTGAGCGCGGGAGCCTAGAAATGCGCCGTTTGGGGTGCGCGAGGCACATGCTGGAGCATGGGGTCCTGGGGTCGGGGTCCCTGCGTGGGAGTGACAACTAAGGGTCGCCATGGGGCAGCCGGAGGCCCAGCGAGCAGAATCCTGCCTTGGCTGTGATGGGGCGGCGGCTCCCCTGTGCCGACCTTCTGCTTCGGACATGCAGTTGTACCCTGAGGGCTGCGTGCTCCTGGCAGACCTGGGTGGGGGCGCCCAGGGGTCTTCGAGCTGCAGGGAGACTTGGAGGAGCTGTGTTCCGGTGATGTCCTGGCATTATCTGGGGGTCGGCCGGTGGCGGAGCCGTGTTAGCACTCGGGTCTGCGTGTGTCTCATCCTTACGGGTCTGTCCGTCTGCCCGTCCGTGTGTCTGTGTGTCATCCTTCTGTCTATCCATCTGACCGTCTGTGTGTGTGCCCGTCCGTCCATCTGCCCCCTGTCTGTCCATCTCCTATCAACCATCCACGCACTCCTCTCTCACTCTTCCCCTGTTACCCTGTCAGCCTCCAAACCCTCACAGGCTGTGTCAGCCCCACAGGCAGGACGTGAGATGCCTCCAGCTAGAAAGTTGCTCGCGAACATTTGCAGAGGTGGTGACCCGTGAACTGTTGTCCACCAGAGGCTACAGGAGTTGCGGAGTTAAAAGCAACAGGACTTCCTCCATGGACAGTAAAGTCCATCCACAGTCCATCCCCTGCCAGCCGTGGTGCTCGGGGAGCCCAAGTGGCCCTGCCCTCGCCCCAGACCCTGGATCCTTGTGGGACACGCACTCCAGCTGTGACCTCTAGCACTTTAATCATGGGAGTCTGGGGGGTCTCTGTCCACCCTGCCCCAGATGGCCCCCAGCAGTCCCCCTGGGCAGGCGTGGGGACAGGCAGACAGATGCCATCCACGTAGGCTCACACCCTGGGATTGAGGGTGGGCCTCTCGTGTGTGTGCCAAACGGTAAGCGGCCCTCCAGGGCGTCGTGAGGAAGGCTCCACGTGGCTGGTGCGATGTGTGTGTGTGGCTGGAGCCCCAGGCCAGGACGGGCTGTCGGGGCGCGCGTCCGGAGCAGGTGGTGGGGTAGACCGTTCAGGTGCAGCTTCGAGGGGTAGTAGTTTGAGATGCGTCCCGAATGTGTGTTCTGCTTAGATCTGGGGCCCCGGGCAAGAAACACGGGGACTGTTTGCAAGTTTCTTTCGTGTGAAGTCCGTCGTTGCGAGGACTGGAGGCATTTGGGGCGAGGAGCCGGTGGTCTGGGTTGGGGCGCGGGCGGCGGAGCACAGGACGCACTGGGAAGGCGATCTGCCAGCCAGCCTGCCCACCAGAGCGGGACTTAGCTGGCCCCGAGTCACGTGAAGTTACTCCGTGGAAAGCGCATCCTCCCACTCAGCAGGTTGTGAGAGCTGTTAGCGAGCGGGGTCTCAGGAAATCCTGAGAGCTGCTGCTCCTGAGCAGGACTGTAGCGGGGCTCACGCGAGTCGCCCGCTCAGGGGCATGGATGCGTCCCGCCGTCAGCCCTTCGTGCGCGGGGTCAGGCGCCCCCCGAGAATGCGTCCCCACGCAGATCCCCGCGCACATCCCCGCACAGATCTTCCGAGGTGGCGGAGAGTCCTCATCCTCCCGGGAAAGGGCTGGTCTTCCTGCGGCCGAACATCTCGATGGCGAGGTGAGGCTGGAACACGGAGCTTCGTCCGGGGTCGTCCGGGGCGCGGCCGTGCTCCCCGTCCTTGCCTCTGAACGTCAGCCACCTTCTGGGTGCAGCACTCAGCGGGAAGGCCGGCTCCCCATGCGGGACTCAGCCCGAGGGCTGCTTCCAGCCCGGGGCATGTTTGCCTGCGGCTCAAGGGGAGCCCAGGCCCCTGGGCCCCGCGCTGGCCCCACACCGGCCGGAGCAGACCAGGGAGCCGGAGGGCGCTGGGAACCGCCGCCTCGTCGTGCCCCCAGGGACGCGGCGCCTGCTGCTCTCCGGTCCTGGGGCGGGGGCGGCTCGGGTCCTCTGCCCCGTCCAGGAAGAGCAGAGACTCGTCTGTAAGCGGGGCTGGGGGCCCGCCCGCCTCTGACCCCCACCCCGGCCTGGCACCCCCCGCAGCCCACGGCTTCCAGGCGCCCGGCGGTTTCCTCTGGTTTCAGTCTGGCTCCTCACAGGTGCAACGTTGTTTTCTCGTCTTTGATGTTACAAGAGGGGCAGTGGTCGGGGGCAGAGGTCAGAAGGCGTGACCTGTGACCATGCTCTAATTCCCTGCTTGCTCCACGTTCCTGATAAAGGAAGAACACGCTCCACGGTGTGTAGATGCGTATGGGGTTTTTGGTTGTGAGATTTTAGGCATCCTTTTAAAATGAGGGATTTGAGGGGCACCCGGGGGGCTTAGTGGGTGAAGCATCTGTCTTGGACTCAGGTCATGACCTCAGGGTCCTGGGATTGAGCCCTGTGTCGGCTCCCTGCTCTATGGGGAGTCTGCTTCTCCCTCTGCCTCTGCCACTCCCCCTGCTTACGTGTGTGCTCGCTCACCCTCTGTCACATCAATAAGATATTTAAAAATAAAATAAGGGGGGAGTTGGAGCATTTCCAAAAAGCAGATGAGCAGCCTTGGTGTCGATTGAACATGGGCACGGCCATGGTGCAGGTACACCGGACAGCGGCCCCCCAGTGTGCCGTTAGCCTCGGAAATGCTCACTGGTTGATAGTGGGATGCGTTCTCTGTAGACTTCTGCTATTTAAAACTAGGTGTGCACTTCGTGGTGTGCCCACGACCGCTTGGGGGAGCTGTGGGTTGGTCAGGTCAGTCATCAAACACTTGAGGTGCTTTATGGTTTGCTACAATTTAGTGAGCATATGTCATCAGAAAAAGCAAATTCACCAACTTGCTGTATTTTTATTAAAACTTGAGTGCTTTGGGTGGCCATCCCCAGCACCGATGCCTGCACAGTCCCTTGTCGCTGGCCTAACAGAGCCGTGCAGAGTGGGGGGGTTTCTACTTGGTGGTGTGAAGAACATTCGGGCTCTGATTCCGCGTCCTGTGAGTGCCAAGACTTTGCAGGGAGGGGCTGAGACAAGCGTGAAGGTTTTTATGGGGCTTAAATGGCTATTTGAGGGCAGGGGTTGGGGGCAAGGTGAATGACAAGGTGCTTTCTTCTCTAAATCATGATTAAAAGGCCAACAGAAGACACAGAGGCGTAACTCGCAGCATCTTAGGGTCTGATGAGTGACCCGATGACACTGAGGCCGTTCTGAATGTCTCCTTCCTTCTCTTACAGGTGACATCACCCAGAAAGGATATGAAAAGAAGAGGTCGAAGCTGATTGGAGCCTACCTGCCCCAGCCTCCGAGTACGTACATTACATAGAGCGTCTAATCTTATGAGTGAAGTGTGACATGCAAGAGACACCGGGGAGTGCGAGTCCTTTGTGGTGCCCAGCGCCTGCAAAGGTCACGGTCCTGGTGTGACGCTGGCCACGTCCAGCTCCGCCGTGGGGTGGCAGTGTGGGTACGGGAGGCACGTGGGACTCTTCTGTGACTGCCTGACAAAGTCGATACGTATTTCATCCATAGAAGGCAAGAACGTGTTGATCACCTTGCAATGCTTACTGCAAACCAAAACCACGAGAGCACTTAGGATGCAAACATGACTCTGGTTTAGTGGGTTGAACATTCTTGCCGATGGTGACAGATCCAGTTGGCCACAGGTTTTTGTGCATGTCACAGGGGGGCAGATGTAGAATGTAGACACCGTGTGGGACCCCGTGTGGGACTGAAACGTGGTCCCAGAATGCGGAGGGTTCTTTCCTGCAGTGCAGTGTGTCCTTCGAGCGTCTGCCGTCTGTGGGAGGAAGCACGTGCTGCCAGCGTGGGGTTCGAGCACCTCAGCCCTGGTTGAAGCGCTGGTCAGCCGGGGGTGATGTTACCTGCTGGGTGTTGGGACTGCCGTGCACCTGACCCCGGTCCTCAGCGGAGCAGGACGGCCCCCTTCCTCAGCTCCGTGGTTGCCACGGTGAAACATGTCGGCTCGGGTGCTCCTGGTGGAGACGTGACCCCGTCTGCCCCTCCGCCCTCCAGCCTGTGACACAGCCAGAGGGGCCGCTAGCGGCCGGGGCATTTCCCGCAGCTCACCCTCCAGGGAGCCGGTTCCAGGCGGAGGTCCTGTCGTTTGCAGCTCTGTTCTGGTTCTGTGTACGTGTCTTAGCTGATGTTTAAGGAAGTTTCATGAATGTGGACCTGTGGCGCTGGCCTGACGCAGCGGGCAGCCGGGTCTCCCTGCCGGCTGCTGTATTCAGGGAACTACAGCTGAGTCAGGTGTTTGGCTGGTGACAGCCATGCGTGGAGGGCTTTCAGGGCAGGTGCGGCCAGATGCCCCGACCGTCCTCTAACAGGACCCCTGAGCCAATGGTGGTCTTCGTGGCCCAGCCTTGCCCTTCCTGTGGCGGGAGGCACTCTGCGTCTCGGGGGAGGGCTGCTGGGCAGACTGGAGGCTCCGGTCCCGGTAGGATCCTGATGCGTGAGACAGAGGCAGGTCTGCGCGCTCCCGGGAGACGTTCTTGAGGCGCGGCGGCGCGGAGAACGTGGTTGACCGTGTCGGCGGGGCGTTGAGGGTGGCCCGTGTCGCGTGGCCCTTTGGTGTTCTTCGTGCCATTCTGCATGGGGTCGGCAGCTCTGCTCAGTGCTGTAACAAATCTAAAAAAAACTAAAGTTTGCATTAATTAGTTTTTTTCAACTTGTTACAGCAGCGAACGGAGCTGCCGTGGTCCGGTGTAGACTGCAGCACAGTGAAGGAGCCCCGGGACGAGTGCTGCACTCCGGCAACATCGGGGTGTGCGACATCCGAGACGCTGCGGTCAGAGAGCGGGCGGCCAGCACCGCGGGGAACCGGCCGCTGTTTTACTTTCGCTTCGGTGAGCGCACTCCCCTGAGAGAGACCCCCGGCGGGGCCTCGCGGGGCAGACCGTCCACCTGCCGCCGCTGCCGCGGGCACCCCGTGTGGGCGCACATCCGCCAGTCCTCCCGCAGCCCTGTGCTGGCGCCGGGGCCGCGGGGTCGGGCAGGGACGGGGGCTCCAGACTCCCAGGCCGTCTCTTGGTCGCAGCCCCCGGGCCCTCTGAGCCTTTCCTCTGAACGTGCGGTACGCGTGTTACGACCCCGATGGTGACGTTCCTGTTGAAATGCTTGGCCCTCCACTCTCCTGTGTGTCCGGCCTCCACTGGCCCCTGGGCCTGAGCTCCACGGGAGCGAGCCATCCTCTTTCCAGAGGGCGCCGTGCGGTTGGCGAACAGAAGAATGGGTAGAGTGAGCCATCCGACGCTCGATCGCCTCCGTCGTCCTTGTTCTCCCTGTAAGAAGCCCCCAGGTGTGAGCTCCATGCATCTCCTGGTAGGACAAGAAAATGAGCATTTTCCCGGTCAGCTTTAGGGTAACTTCACATTTTTATCTCAAACAAAAACCATTATTTGAAAATCCCAAAGAAGTAAAGAGAGACGTTTGATGTTGCGCTGGCCTTGGGGTCTGGAAGCGGCGGCTGCCGGGGCTCTCCTGCGGGCCGGCCGCCAGCTGACTGGGAGCAGCAGGTGGACGCGGGGTGGCGGGCTCAGGCGCTGGCGGGGGGTGCGCTTCCTGGCCCACGGAAGCCTGGCATGGCCGGTGCAGATGTGGGGACGCGGCTCCAGGGGCCTGTGTCCCCCCCAGGAGGGGAAGGCAGGCGCCCCCGTGGCTCCAGGTCCAGGAGCCCAGGCTCTGCTGCAAGTCTTTATTTCTGAGGAGTCGCCCACGTGAGTCTGTTCACTCTGTAGAGCTTGGGGACGCGGCCGGGGGAGCCGGGGTTCTGAGTCTGAGCGTTTGTCTCCCGTGTGCCCCATCTGAGACGCTGGGATGGGAGCTCACGACAGGCACTCATGTATAGCCGGTCGCCTTATCCTGCCAGATGTGCTCCTATCAGGGCGTTTGTGTTTTGTGAGCCTTTTTTTTTTTTAAGTGGTTTTTGTCAGAGAAAACTAACACTCCTAGACAGTATTCTGCATTTGGGACTGATGGTTCCGATTTAGGGTGGCTTGTGTGGGCGCATGAGCGCTGGGCCACAGTGGGGACTGCGGGTCTGTCCCCGGGAAGGTCTGAGCCCCTGCTGGGACTCCGGCACCCCGGAGGACACGGAGTCTTTGGGGAGCACGATGTCAAGAGCTTCCCTAAATCTAGATGACAAGAAGTGAGCCGGAAGCTAAAAGGAAAGAAGGGGTCAGAAAACCCGTCCAGAGAGTCATCTTCGAGGAGAAAATACTAGTTGAGATGTACCCGTCGGGGACCAGCCCTGTGTCTGTGATGTCCCGTTCGTCTCCAAACCCGATAAAACTCAAAAAACAGAAAGCTGACCCCTCTGTCGGCCCATGTCTCCGGGCTTCCCTGAACAGCACAGTCGGCTTCCCTGACTGTGTCTCCGCGACGACAAGGCTGTGGATGGGACGCAGTGGAACTCCAGCGTGACCACAAATACCAGCACTTCCTTCGCCGAGCGGGGTCATCCTCTTTTGTCACACACAAATCAGCCAGACTCTACTTCCTGTGACCCGGTGCTCGTGTCTCGGGTGAGTCCTTTCTGGAAATCTTATCTATGCTGTGTCCCTGGCTTTTCCTTCAAGGCCATGGCTCTGTGCTCAGGGACTTCCCGTGACTGCGTAGTTGTGGATTCTAGCCACGGGCCGCCCGGAGGGCAAGGGAGCTGGCTTTCTCCTGCTCCCTGGGAGTTGGCCGTGGGACCCGTCGGAGGATGAGGGGCCTCGCTGCTCCTGAGGGACGCAGATAGCCTTGTGCAGAGCATGGCCGCAACGGCGTCCAAGGGCCGCTGTCCGCTCCCGGGTGACGCAGGCTCCCAGCTTGCAGGGCCTGCGTGTTCTGCCCCCGCACCCGACCACTGCTCAGAGCCCAGCTCAGGGGTCACTGCAGCAACGACCCTGGGAGTCCGCACGGGCCCCCTGGTCCCTCGCTTCACCATGATACTGGAATAATCACATAGTCACGTCTTCGACGGTTCCACCCCCACCCAACTCGGGGAGGAGGATGCTCTCCCATGCGTGTGGCAGGAAGCGTAGGCCTCTGACACTGCCCCGTGTCCTCCTGGTCACAGCTCCCGTGGGCGGTGGGGCAGGTGCCCGCATGCTGCTCAGCCCTGTGCAGTCCCCCGACGTCCCGGCAGATGGACGGTCGTGCTGCAGGCACCTCCTCTGAGCACGGCTTTGTCTTCATTTCTGATCTGGATGCTTTTAAAGGGTAAACGGTTCCCGCTGTTTCTGTACCCGGGAGGTTAAGGGACAGTGTGATTCGGGGCCTCGGCACATCCTCATCGGCTGGATCATGTGTTACGATCCTTGATCCTGGATTTCAGCCCAGCAGCCCCGTGTCTGGTGCTCTGACTGCGGACACGCTGTCCCGACGTCACGTTTCCAGGGCGGGTGGTTCAGCACAGCCGCCTAATGCCCAGGGCCCACACTCCTGCTGGGTTTCCAGGCCTGTGAGGGCGTCTCCCGCAAGGAGCCGACTTCAGAGCTTGTGAATTGTGCGCTTTTGGTGTCTAGGAAGACGAGGGACGTTCTCGTGTCTGAGGACGCAGCCGTAGCCGGGCTGCCGTGTGCCAGGGTCAGGGCGGGGGTGCGGGGGCCTCCTGGGCCTCACTGGCTGCTGTGCGCGGCCCCATCTGTGCCTTGGTGCGAATTGCGTCCAGATCGACTCGCTGTGGGACCTGAATCCCCCTCAGCTGGAGGGGAACCTTGTCCGGGCGATGCCGCCACGGTCGCCATCCTGGCCCATAATTCACTGCTCTCGCTGCCGAACAAATGTGTCTTCTCGCAGCCAAGGGCTTGGTCACACGGAGTCCCCATTGTGCGTCCTGGTGTTTCACTGGCTGGGCGGCTCCTCCCCCGTGTCCGTGCCGGCGCCCGGAGTGTGAGTGGAGGCGGGAGCACGATGTCGTGGGGGCCTGAGGCACGCAGAAGCCCTGCTCCTGACCGCGGGCGCCGGCTCCCGAGCTGCTCCCACCTGCTGAGCTAACACCGAGTGCTGGGTGCGGGAAGGCGCCCTGCTGGCAGGGTCGTCTACGCATGTCCACAGAGTGAGTCCCTAATCCACCTGGAATGCAGACACAGGACTGCGGTCGGCACATCCGTACTGGGTTCCAGCAAGGATTTCTGCCAGAGGCAGAGACAGAAGGCTCGGATGGCGGTCGGGCAGGTGACCTCACCCCACCCCACGGAGCCGATGCTGGGCCAGCGTGGAGAGTCCCTTACTGCACGCGCAGCGACGGTGCTGCGGATTCCTGGCTGAGGCTCGACTGCACTGCAGACGTAAGTGCTACCGTGAGGCTGTAATCGCCACAAAAGTGGCGGACGTTCCGGAAACGGCTCCAGGTCCTGGAGCAGGATCCGCGTGGGCAAGAGTGGCTGGCGCTGGAGTCCACTGGGGGCAGGACTGGAGAGGCGTGGGTTCCAGCCAGGCCCAGGGAGGTCACCCACTCCCAGTGGGAGCTGACGTCGCCGCTGAGGGATTTTTCCGGTCCACGCGGGCTCAGGGTAAGACTTGGATCCCATGTGCAGCTTTACTCAGGTCGTCTTCCACAAACCCTTCGTGGCTTCTTATGAAAGTTTGTCAAAAACCAAGACTTTTTCGTGTAGTTCCTTTGTCATCTGAGCGTTTCCTGGAACATTGGATGTCCTGAGTGACCAGGTGTCGTCTACACTGCAGGTGTCGTGGCCTGAAGCCTGTGGTGTGTCTGAGCTACAGGGCCTGTGTGGCCGCATCCCTCGGTTCCTGTGAGGACAGTTTGGGTTCCGGGATCTGGTCTGGAAGTGGTGGATCTTGGAGGTTACAGAACTGGGTCAGGGTTGTCCTTCCTGAACTGGGTGTGGGTGGCTGGTGGTGGCTGAGGGGGGCGCGGGGGGCAGGGGGACCGGGGGCAGGGGCAGGGAGGGGGCCATGGGGAGGGGCGCATGACCATCTGCCTGCCCGGCTGCCTTCCTCCCCAGTCCCTTCACGGTTCTTGAGTGGACAGTCCTGCTGGGCTGTGTGACCTGGCACGTTGGGGGCGTCACGGGGCCCTGCACCTGCTGCGAGTATACCCCGCCCCTGCCCGTGGGCAGGGCTCCCCCATGGACCCTATGAGCCGACCAGTGACAGGCAGCCCCAGGTTGGAATCCGAGGCACACATCGCTGTCAGACACCTGGCGGCTGGTCTGGTCCTGGCGGCGTGGCCTGGGCAGGTCACTGGTGGGCGCACGTCCAGCTCTGAGACCACGGACACTGGAGGGCTTGAAGGTGCCAGGTGGTGGCTATACCAGGATGTGGGGAGCTGCCCTCTGCCCCCAGCCTGTCCCTGAGCCCAGGGTGCCCGTCTCGGGGGGAGGGGCGGCTCCCGCGAATGTTCAGGGGCTCCTGGCGAGCGACCACCGTGTGGGCTGGGCACAGGCTTGCACGTGCCAGGTGTGGGTGCTCATCCCTCGGTGACCCACCGAGTTGGGGTCTGCGGTGTGTCCGGGGGTGACCCTGCCCCCCAAGACCCTCACTTCCCTGCGTGGTCTCTGGGGCCCACAGCTTTCCCCAGAGCAGGTTTTGCCTGGGGTGCGAGCGTGGCCGTCGGTGCGTTCCGGGGGTGAGTTGCATCCTTGTGCCACCTTGGGCGGCAGGAAGGCCCTCGGTCACTTCTGTGGATCTCCTGTGCTGACGAGGTGAAAACTAACCTGCAGTTGCTGCACGTTTGGTGGCTTTTTCTCATCAGAACGTTCTTTAGGCTCCTTCAGGTTCCGGTCATGGTGACAGGAGATGAACGGCGGAAACGTGCTCGCTGACGTGGTGGGTTCTCGAGACACCCCGTGGCTGGTGAGCTGTTGGAGCTGTTCTCTTGTTCCATCAGCTCGTTTCTCTGAAAGCTGCTGTCCGCTGTGTTCCCAGCCTCAGCAAGTGGGGTTCCGCGGGGGTTCCACGGACGGCCCAGGGACGGGCTGCGGGCCAGGTTGACGGAGCTCGGGCGCTTTGCGTGTGCAGTAGGCGGGTCTGACCTCGGCACGTGGGGGTGCACGCTTCGCTCTTCCCGGAACTGCGTGACGCGTCTGTGAGCAGATGAAGCGTAACCTGTGGGACCAGAGAGTGGCAGCCACGGGGACTCGTCCTGTGATCTGTGGGGTCAATGACGGGGGTGCCCAGTGTCGCAGGCGGCGCTGCTTTCACGGGCGTCATGGCGGGGGCCAGCAGGCTCGGCGTCTAGGAAGCAGGAGACCCCGTCTCCCTCACTCCTCGGAGATGTTTGTTCTCTGGAGCAGCAGGCCTGAGAGTTCCTGGATTTGGGGTTCTAGGCGGTCCTGCAGCCAGACCCTGGATCCCAGCGGATGCCCTGGACGGCGAGATGAGCGAGAAGAGCTCCAGCCCCGCGTGATGGACGCTTCTCGGGGTCACAGGACAGGTGGCCAGAGGTCTGTGCGGGAAAGACGGCTGCACTCGGGTACACCTGCAGGGGTGGGTCGGGCGAGGACCCCGCGAGGGAGGGAGACACCGGCTTGTAGCTCCTTTGGTGGAAGTAAGGAGGAAACTGCCAAAGTTCACAGACGAGAAAAGAAACAATTATGAACAGATTTTTCCTGAGTAATGTACCATCAGGATGATGTTTAACAAAATTAAAAAGGATGACGTTTAACTTCTCAGCAACGGACGTGAGGAGCAACGAACACACGTAACTTTCAAATACACGTATTCACACATTTTCAAGATTTCAAATTCACACGTGATTTTGCTTAGACGTGTAGGCAAAATCAAGTCCCGGGAGGAAGGGACCTCTGTGGAGGGTACGGGGCCGGTGTGGACCAGCCAGCCTGGATTAGGGCAGGGGCTACCCACCAGGAGTGTCTTGAGGGAAGAAGACACCGAGCTGAAAGGCTGTCCCCAGATCGTCGGGGATTGCTCACGGGGGAGGAAGTGTTGGACGGGGTGTTCCTTTCTGGTGGAATGTTCTGAAGGAAAGAGCAAGAGGTCCACTGAAAACCACATGATGGAATCGGAAGATACCGATCGATGTTAACTAGGGAATAATCAAGTGTAAGCAGAGGGAATTCACGACACACTAGCGACTCTGGATCCCAGTGGTCGTGTGTTGTCTGAAGACGGCAACTGGGGGATCGTCAGCTCATGTTTATAAACAGGAACATAAATGCCAAGTGGCCACCACTCTTCATCATAGCGCTCCTTGAGTTCATCAGTTCTGTGTGTCTGTTCAATGAAAAACAGAGGCATAGTGGGGTTTTGTTGTTGTTGTTGTTGTTAAGAGATCGTTTGCAGACTGTCACTGGACCGGGTTAGGCAGCTGAACGGCTGCATCATCAAGACGTCTGATGGCGTGTCAGTGGAGCGCGCACAGGAGCTCGCCAAGTGACTGCGGCCCGGTTATCTTCTGCACGATTCTAGTGCAGTTCGCCAAATGCGAACCTCACCCATCATGAACCACAAACAGGCCAGGGCGCCTGGCCGGCTCCATCGGTAGAGCCATGACTGTTGATCTTCAGGTCACGGGTTCGAGCCTCATGTTGGGCGTGCAGCCTACTTAAAAAAAAAAAAAATGAGGTGCAGAAATCACCAGCACGAGACAAGCACTGGGTCCCTGGTACAGTTAACCCTCAAGGAGCCATCACAGGAAACCAGGGACTGATGGGTTTGTTAAAACAGCGCCGGCCTGCTCTCTCCTCCATGTGTTGCTGGCCCTGTTCTGAGGGTGCAGCAGTCACTGCCTGATGCCCGGGGCTCGGAATCCCTCTCCTTCTGCGCGAGCTTAGTTTTAGCGACACTGTGCTCTTGCTGCTCCAGATCCGCGGTGCAATAGGTATCATGATCGCCAGATTTAGGTCAGTTTTTGACAACTACCCATCAAGTCATTTTTATCTGACCGTCTTATCCTGTCCGGTAATTCGTCAAAGCCTTTTTGAACTAAAAACTTTTTAGTTATTTCACATAAAAGGGAGTAAGATTTCACAATTAGAAATTTCGAGTGAACAAAGATGAACAATTTATGCTCAGTCCTGGTTCCCTGAATTGTATTGTTAAGATATCCAACGGGATTAAATGTCAAGGTTCCTTTAATGATCAACAGAATTTTAAATTCCCTCGAGAATTAATGTGACTCTTCCTCTAGTTTATCGTGTGAAAGACATTGTGACTTGGTTGTTTGCGCTTCATTTTTGTCATCCGTGTTCTCCCTGTTGGTGACGTAAGGCAGCCTGTGCTGGTGTCTCTAACGGTTGTAGTGTCGGGGCGTGAGTCTTCCCCTGCCCGGGTTGCTTCTCCCTTTGCCGTTGGTGTCCGTGATGTCCCCTGGCCCAGCCCGAGCCCTCATGTGCTCCAGCTCCTCGTGTGCTGCAGCAGGCGTGCAGGGGCTCAGGGCCCGGTCCCCCCAGATGCCTCAACCAAGTGTGTTAGCTCTGGTCGCCAAGTAAAGCCTTACCTTACTCTGCTGTTTCCCTCAACCCAGGGGTGGACCAAGCGTTGCCTCCCGAGCGCCGGGCTCCCGTCACTCCTGCTTCTTCCACTCGCTATCACCGCCGAAGGTCCTCAGGGTCACGAGATGAGCGCTATCGATCAGGTAAGGCCAAGTCCCCTAGTTGGTGACGGTGATACGGGTGGGCAGGTATATGTGTGCAGCAGCTGTGGGCAAGAGGCAGGATGGGGTGCATCTGAATGTCCTTTGGTTGGTTGTGGGATCACAGGTGATGACCTCCTGCCTCCTGAACAAATATACCCCCAGGGGACACATCCAAACTCAGGAAGCAGTAACTCTTTTCACGTTTTTAAAGATAATGTCCACTCTTTAAAATTTCATAACCGTGAACAGTGGTTACTCTCATGAGCCCAGTTTTGCTTTTTTTTTTTAGGTGTTACTATCTAGCAGTTTGGTTTTACTTTGCATCATCCTGGTTGCTGATATAATTTTCTTTCCTTCTCTTTTAACTCCAGGATTTCTGTTTCTCAAGTAGTTTTCAAAAAAAGAAAATCCTTAAACTTTCCTGTGTTCTCTTTTCCCTTTGTGTTTTATGGTGCTTTGTACGAGAATGCTGTCTTGGTGATTCTGTTGTGTTGCAGCCGTCTCCCGGGTTTGGCTGGCTTAAATTTCTTTCGTTAATTTTGTTCCAATAATTTCTTTCATCAGAAAATTTGTATGGTGATTAATATTTTAGTTATTCTGAGAGATTTTTTTCCCCCCAGCACCTGCATTAAAACTTTTTCCTGCTTCCCTAACTACAGTTGCTAAGGAAAATTCTCAGTAAGCGTTGTTGCTGGGACCTCAGTTCTGGGTGGACGTGGATTGCTGACAATGACAAGAGATAATCCTGGTATTTCACTTCAGGTTTTGCAGAGCGCTTTCACAGGTACTATCTCACTTGGTTTTTACAACAAACAGGTGAGGTACTTGCTGCTCCTTCACGTTGCAGAGGAGGAAGCCGGGGCTGTGTGATGAGGTGGCCCAGGCAGTTCACAGCAGGGCTGGGGGTCAACCAGGCCCTTGGTTCTCTTTCATGGCTCCTTCCACTAGTGGGGGTGACGAGCCCCATCCCCCACCCTTTCCTGCAAGGAGCCGTTTGCCTCATTACCTGGCTGGCCTCCGGCCGAGGAGGTGGGAAGAGGCAGGGCGGGCCCTATGGCATCAGGGTCATCATCCTGGAGTAAGAGTGGGCTCGAAAGGCAGTGAAGGCCCAGCGCTGCCGCTCTGCCCTCCACCCCCTCAGATGCTTCGATGTGGGGTCGGTGGGGATGCAGTGAGGCAGGAGCTTGTTCTCAGCTACACCTTCTGTTTCCAGAGGTGCTTGAACTCCCAGCACATGTCAGGAGCCCACCCCCGTTCGGGTGTCCGAGGTGCCTCTCAGATGGTTAGCTGGGTGGAGGCATGCGCACGTGTGCTGTCACCTTACCATGAAATGCTTCAGTTCCCTCACTTGTCTTGACACCACCATGTTAGTGTTTTATGTATGTACGCACCTAGTCACACATACAGTTGACACAAGCATAGACACGCATGTGAATGTATGTAGTCACACATACAGTAGACACATGTGGTTAGAGACAAGTAGTATAGACACATAGTAGACACACAGGTGCTGACAGATGGATACATACAAAGTCACATGTAGTAGACATACATGCACACACAGTCACAGTGTAGACAGGTACACAGACACACATGTATACACGTATCAATGTATACACAGCCCCCACACAGACACATATGTGGACACACAGACACACGTAAATACAAACAGGCAGACATGTTGGCCCAGAGACGTGTAAGTACACACATAGACACACCTGTGGACACATACAGTTACACATGGAGACCTAGATACGTAGACGTGTGTAGACATGCAGACACAGAACACAGACACACGTAGGTAGTCGTGCACGTGGAGATACACATGTGGATACCGACCCACACATGTAGATGTGCAAATACATGTGGACACACGTTTACTATCATCACTATCTTCAGTTCTCACGGAAAGTAGTCAGGTGTTCTTTTTTCCATTTTATAGATGAGGAGCTGCAAAGGCAGGGAGTGTGTGGTGGTTAATGGTGACATGGCGGGTACCAGCAGAATACGGTGCAGATCTAGCTCTGTCTGCCTCTATTGGCTGACTTCTTACCACACAGGAGATTGAAACGCATGCCTCATTCTAAGCTCAGACATTCTGTGTTAAATTTTTTTAAGATTTGGATGGGAATTAAGACCTGGCACAGTCTGTTTCCTGCATGACCACTCTTTCCTAATGACGAGGGATGGGGCTGATAAACCCGATGTTTCCTGGCCTTGGCTAAGGCTATTCTCCAAGTCCTCCCGGCTGTTTTAGGACACAGGCCAGGAGCTGGTTGCCTCACCGCTTTCTTTTCCAATAGAAGTCTGAGAAGTGACAAAGTAGGAAACGGTGGAGGCGTAGATGTGGGAGGGATGAGGGTGAAGGAGCACCGCCCTCTTTGAAGAGAACCGCACCTGTCTTGGTCCAGCGCACCTGGAGCCCTACTTCACGGTCTCTGTTCATGTCACGTAGCATCCTCATGAGGTGGCGGATGCGGGACGCCTGCTACACTTTGTGTCTGTCCTTTCCAGTTAGAATCCCAGACGTGGGGGTGAGTCCGGAGCTCTGCCTGCTTTGGGTGAAGGAGCTCATGGTCCACAGGAAGAGCCAGAGCAGCGACCCAGACATGGGCTTGCTGGTGACACTCCTCTTCTCCATGTTCCAGTAGTTTCTACTGCTCTCAGAGTACAGTTCGCATCTGCCACGTCCGTGATCTGGCTTCCCATCACGCCGTGGTCTTGTCTTTCATCTCCTTTCTGTAGCCATGCTGGCTTCCTGGATGTTTGTCAAGCACCTAATTGCTATAGGGCCTTTACGCTCTCTGCTCCTGCTGCCTAGAATGTTCTTCCCTTGGATACACACACTGCTTGTTACCTTTCCATCAGGTCTCTGCTCAAGAGTTATTGTTGTTGTGAGCCTTCTCTGACCACCCAGTTAAAGCGGTATGACACGGTGTCACCTCGCACAATCCCTGCCCTCCCCTCCTGATGTGCGTCTGTCCATCGCAGTCATCGCCTCTGACACTGTCAGTCATCTGTCCTCCTGCCTGCCTACCCGTCATTGTCTGTGCATCTGCCTATCAGTCTCTACCTCTCTGCCTGCCTGTCTACCATGGGAACATGAGGCTCACAAAGACGAGGATCGTTTTTTGTTCATTCATGGATGACAAGCACCTAAAATAGCGCCTAGTTAATATTTTGGACAAGCACCTAAAATAGCGCCTAGAAGGTGAAGAAGCCTAGCACAGTTGGGAAAAGGCAAGAAATTAGGATGGGCCAGATTTTAAGGTCTGTTGTGTGCTGTGCTTGGGAACTTAGGCTTTATCTTGAAGATGACAGGGTACCACTCGAAGATTTTAGGACGTTTAGGATTTAGGGGGGACTTGGGTAGGGTTATGGCATATGAATTACACACAGAGGAATTAGAAAGACCCTGAGATTGATGCACATTTAGAAGATGAGTGTGTCAGTGAGATGACATCTGTTGAGAAGGTAATAGCAACAGGACCTTGAGGGTGAGTCAGCGTGGGGGTGTATGAGTGCGGGGATGTGTGCTGACTCCTGCATGCAGAGGCCATGCGGCTGCACAGGTGATCGTCTCTGGTTCTGCACTAGAGGATTGAGGTTTCCATCATAGGGTAGCGCTGTTGGAAATGGCCCTGCACCTTCACTTACTGTGTAGAGAATACTGTGTAAATGTTACTGCATACAGACTGTTTCAATTTCTAAAAATTCATACTCCTCTCACCTTGAATAAATAATGACTGCTTGATTTACGGGGGGAAACCTATCCAGAGGACCTTTGCATGTGCTTTTGAAGCTCAGTGGGGCTCTCATTTTCTTGGACCAACATGGGTGCCTCTCCTGTGTCTTGTGGCAGCCACCCAGAAAGAGAGCTAGTGAGGACCTGGGGGTCATTGTTAGGCTCATCTGATGGTCTCACCGCCTTATTCTCTGCTATTTCCTCTTGTTAAAATAAGCTAATCCTGAGTTTTCATAATTTAGATATTTCAGTAATGTATTATGAGTTGCACTTTCACTGTATGTTCACAAATTCTTTTTAAAAATGTGGAATGAAGTCTGAAGAGCTTATTGTGGCTGATTGCTAGTGTCCAGGTGTCAGGATTTTCTGGTTTGTGTTTTCCTGAGCCAGCATGGAAGACTTAAGATACTCAAAAGAAAAAGTTTTGTGGCCCTCAGGAGATTTTGCTTTCTGGAATTCTTAGACCACTCAGCTTGTAGTAGAAGTACTTTGGATGCTTCACTGACCAAACTATATCAACCAAGAAGTAATTCTATTATCTCTTAGATAATTGCCCTAATTAACAATCAATCCAGTCAACCATATAGCCTCAAATTTAATCTCTCTTGGCTATACTTTTCCATTTCATTTTCAAACCCATGGCCTTACATTGTAATGAACTCCTACTAGAATTCTTTATAATAGTGTGTACCTCTCCTCTTTTTAAATAACTTTATTTGGAAACTAAAATTTGATTTGGAAAGTGAATTAAGGAAGAGGCATTTCCTAAGTACCTAGAAAATACCAAACTCTGTATTGGGCACTTTATTACTTTTACTCGATAAGTCTAAATTAGAAGTTAAAGGAATTCTAGCTGTTTTTTAATACCCCCTTCTCCCCAACCAGAAGCCCTAGGAAAGAACACTTTGGGATTTGTGTTGTTTCTATTCACACCAGGACCAACTATAAGGAAGAACGTTCAAATAAACATGCAGCATACAGTTTCCTGATAAGCTTAAAACTGCTGGTTTTTCTCTTTGTGAACTGACAAATAGCTTTAGAAAGCACCTCTCCGTTCTGTATGTGTCACGGGCCAGAGCGGCTGTCCTCCCCAGGGTCCGGCGCGCACTTCAGGCCGAATGGCATGGAGCCCAGGCTCCTTCCTGGACAGCAGACCAGACAGGCTCCAGGGACCCAGGGGGACCCCGAGACCCTCCAGGGATGTCTGTGAGGTCAAACTATTTCTGGAATGACACTGACACCTGATTTGTTGTGTCCACACTCACCTTCTCAGGAACGTACATGGATTTTTTCAGGGCTGCTGGATATGGTGATACTGCGTTCTGACTGTGCAGATGACGATTGAGAAGTCTTGCATCTCAAAGTTTTTCAGTTTCCTTCTCATACAGTAAATATCAAGGCATTAGTCCTATAAACAAAAGCTTTTTAATGTTTTCATGAATTTTTAACAGTTTAAAGTGTCCTTTTGGGTCATTCAAGAACCACTCCTTGTGACTTATAAAAATGAAGTTGTTCTTTAAAAGTGGAAAGGAGATCACTACAAACTTCTACATGCGAGCCCACCCCTCAGGGTGGCTTTGTGCTGATGACAGTTTAGAGTCCGATGTGTGGCAGTGCTCACTTGCTGGCCGTAGGGGCTGGTAGCCTGGTATCCATTCAACACACGTGCAGTTTTGTGAACCGAGCATTTGCTATTTACTGTAGGTGAGACACAAATACGGAAGATACTGTGTTCGCTTCCAACAAGTGTATTTACCCTGTAGTCAGTTTTTCCTTGACGTTAATTTAATTAATTAATTAAATTTAATTTAATTTCCTACATTGAGAAGGTTTATCTTTCTCCAGTCAATTTAAATTCACTGATTTTAATATGCTTCCTGACTCTGCAATCTGATTAACTCTGAACTAAATCTTTTTCATTGTTTAGTATAAATCAGAAATAACCTATTTTGTTACAGTAGAGTAAGAGAAGAATGCACTAAATCAGACTGCCTACTCAGCTGAATATTTCCAGTGAAGGACAGGCTTATCTGTAGCTGCAGTGTCCATTGTGGTAGCCCAGTACACACATAGGGCCTTTTAAATTTAAATTAAATTTAAAATTCTGGTTTTTTGCTTCTCTAGCCACATTTAAGACAAATGGTGGGCAGTGCAGGTGTGCAAAGTTGCTATGGCAGAAAGTTTTATCCCACTGAGCTCTCTAAAACCAAGGCTGTGGGAGACTTGGAAGGAAGATGGAAGATGCATTTGAAGATAGACTCTAAAGTCCTATTTGTTTAAAATTAACGAAAATGAACTAAATCTTGGTATCTGTGTTTAGTCATTTAAACAGAAAATGAGATCAGATTTGCATGTTGAAAATGTCTGTGTATAGCAGGTAGTATGGGATAGATTAGTTGGATTGGGGTGGGTTGCTGGCTGAAAGCAGCACATTAAGAGGCTTTTTCAGGTGAAAAAATAGACAAAATTTGTGATGTGCACAGAGGTGGTACTTAGAAATGGATGGCCTAGGGACGCCTGGGTGGCTCAGCAGTTGGATGTCTGCCTTTGGCTCGGGGCATGATCCCGGGGTCCCGAAACTTTAGTCCCACATCGGGCTTCCTGTGTGGAGCCTGCTTCTCCCTCTGCCTGTGTCTCTGCTTCTCTGTGTTTCTCATGAATAAATAAATAAAATAAAATAAATTGATAGCCTTAAATATTTACAGTAGATAGTAAGTGATTCTGCAAACTGAAGAAATAAAGATTAAATTTAGGAAGTTGGAAAAGGAAAATTGAGTTAAGTCTGCAGGAGGGAGAAATGAGAAAGAGTAAAACGGAGTAGAGGAGATCGTCTTGGCTTCATGCCAGCATGCAGTAGACGCATGGACTTTGTCACATGGATCCTTACAACAAGAAAGAAACTTAGAAATGGAAAACCAGCCACCCTTCTTTGATCCATCAGTGAACTGAAGTCATTGGGAAAAATCACTGTGCCTAAACGGGGGTGGGTGATCTCAGTGGGGGAGGTAGGTGTCCTAGAAAAAATGTAAAGGCAGTGCTGGAAACCGAGACACCATAATAAATAACAAATGGGTTCATTGGTGGACTGAAGGCGGTGGCGTCAGAAATTCAGATTTACATAAAGAAAGCTGGAATGTTAGAGAAGGATTACACAAAGACAAAAGAAAATCTGTTGTTTTTATCATTCTTAATTGCTCTTAGAAATTAAAGTTTGTTCAGAGTCATAATAGGAACAATATTTTGAGTGATTATAGCATATGCATTAGTGAAATGAATGGCAGGAGTGTAATTGAGGGCAGGAAATAGGAATTGCGTATGCTTTGTTATGAAGCATCTGTACCACCCTTGAAGTGCTGGAATGCTACTTGGATTATTTATAAATGTATACTGTGAACTTAAGGACAACCACTTGTAAAAGTGAAAAATGAAGTATAATTGATACGAGGAGTAAAGAGAGAGAAAAAGATACAATACTCAATATAAACTTAGAATATGCAGAAAAAAGTGGAAGACAACAAGTGCAATCAATAGATAACTAACATGTTAAATAGTAATCGAAACATACAAATCACTTTAACCCATTACTGATGTAAATGCACCGGTTACACTATCAGAGTGGACAAAAAACACAAGCCACTGTATGTGGTCTATTGTCTTGAGAGACACAGATTAAAGGTGAAGTGATGGAGAAAAATATACCATGCTAACACTCATTTTTTTAAAAAGCTAGAGTAGCTACATTAATTTTTTATGGAGCAGACTCAGGAGCAAGAAAAATTACCAGGGATTATATATGATAAAGGGGTTGATTGTTTTAGAAAGACATAATTCTTAATGTGCACTTGCCTAACAAAATATCACAATACCCGAGACAAGACAATAAATCTACAGACCTAAATAGACAAATCCACAGTTACAGTGGCACTTCAGCATCTGTCTATCAGTGATGGACAGATTCAGTAGGTAGCAAATCAGTTAAGGATATGGTTGAAATGAAGATTTAATTGATGGCATAAGGTATTTGATGCCATAACAGCAGAAAACACATCCCCAGGCTCACACAGTACAGTCTCCAAAATAGACTACGTTCTGGGCCATAAAACACTCTTAAACTGAAAGGAATAGGAATAAAAATATGCTCTCAGCCACAGTGGAATTAACGTAAAAATCCGTGACCAATGACTGGAGAAGTCACACACACTTGGAGAATAGACAGCATGCTTCTGAATAACACATGGATCAAAGAAGCCTGAGAAATTTATAAAATATTTTGAACTAAAAGGAGAAAATACCAGTGATCAATATTTGTGAAATGTGGCAAATTAATGCTTACAAGCAAATATGCAGAATCCAGTGTTAGAAGAAAAGATCTAAAATCTGTAAGCTTCAACCTTAGGAAAATAGAGTAAATACAAAGAAGAAAAATAATATAACTTAAGCAAAAAAAAAAAATGAAATTGAAAAGAAGAAATCAGAAAATCAAAGGTGCCAAAAACTGGCTCTTTGAAAAGATCAATAAAAGTGATAAATTTCTGACCAGGTTAATTAAAAAAGAGAAGGTAAAAATCCTAATACCAGAAATGAAAACCTGACCTTCACTACTTATCCTGTAGACCATAAAAGGGCAATAAAGGAATATTGCAAACAGCACTGTGTCCACAAATTTGATTATGTAGATGAAGTGGACCCAGGCCTTGAAACACACAACCTGTCAACAGTCACACCAGAAGAAGTAGACAATCTGAGTAAGGCTATGTCTTTTCAAAAAATGAATCAATAATAACTTTCCAAAACAAAGCACCAGGCCCAGATGGGCTACTAGTGAATTCTACCAAACATTTAAAGTGGACATTATGCTTCTCTCTATATTCTGTTCCTGGAGATAAAAGGAAGAGAGAGTGCATTGTTTGAGACCAGTGTTAACCTGATAGCAAAACTAGACAAAAGCATCACATTTGGGAAAAATATAGGCTACTATCTCTCATGAACATAGATTTTAAAAATTCCTCAACAATATAGTAAATCAAATGCAATATTGTATAAAAATTGTATACCATGACCAAGTGAAATTTATTCCAGGTATGCAAGGCCGGTTTAACATTCAAGAATCAGTTAACATAATTCATCACATCAGGAAACTAAAGATGACAACTCCTATGACCCTATCAATAGATAACAGAAAAAGCATTTGACAAAATCTAACACCCATTCATTATTAAAGTATCAGCAAATTGGGAATACAGGAGAACTTCCTCAATTTGATTAAGAACATCTAAAAAAAACTTACCATATTTAGTGATGAGAAACCAAATGATAAACCACCAAAATGAGGAGCAAGGCAACAAAGACCCCTCTTACCAGATCCTTTTTCACATTGCACTGGAAATCCTAGCTAATGCAATAGGACAATAAAAGGAAATCAGAAATATATATATTGATAAGGATGAATTAAAACTCTATTCACAGATGATGTGATTGTCTATGTAGAAAATCCCAATAATAAAAAAATCTGGAATGCATGATTATAACAAAGTTGCAGGATAGAAGGTTTAACATACAAAAACCATCACTTTATTATATTCCAGCAACAAACAATTGGAATTCGAAATTCAAAATGCAATGTCATTTACATCAGCACCACCAAAATGAAATACTTTGAACTCAAAAAAAAAAAATCTGTAAGCCCTATATGAGGAAAATGATAAAAGTGATAAACCATAAGAACTAAATAAATGGAGTTTGCATGTATACGGATAAGACTCCATATTGTCAAGATGTCAGTTCTTCACAATTTGATCTACAGATTGATTGAACACAATCCCAGCCAAAATTCCAGCAAATTATTTTGTGAATATCAAGTCAGTTGTAAAGTATATATGGAAAGGTGAAGACCCCAGAGAGCCAACACAGTAAAGAACAAAGTTGAGGACTGATACTATTCAACTTCAAGACTTACTATAAAGTCAGTGGTGATATAGACAGATGTTGATGAAATAATACGGATCAATGTATCATAGTATACAGCCCAGAAATAGACCCACACAAATATAGTCAATATTTGATCAGCAAAGGCAATTTAGTGGAGAAATGATAGTTCTTTGAACATATAGCACTGGAATAACAATGTAGACACAGATCTTAAACCTTTCACAAAAATTAACTCAAAATGCATCATAGACCTAGGACACCTGGTGGCTCAGTCAGTTAAGCATCCAACTCTTGATTTCAAGCCAGCTCAGTGCGGTGTCTGCTTGTCCCTCTGTTCCTCTTTTGCTCATTTTCCAAATAAAATCTTTCAAAAAATGTATCATAGACCCAAATGTAACCCAAAAACTGTAAAATTCCCAGAAGATAACATAGGTGAAAATACAGGTGATCTTGGGTTTGGTGATGACTTTTTAGGTACAAAAAGCATACTCTATGAAAGAAAAAATATTGATAAGCTTAGCTTCATTAAAATTAGAAATTTCTGGGGATCCCTGGGTGGCTTAGCAGTTTACCGCCTGCCTTTGGCCCAGAGCGCGATCCTGGAGTCCCGGGATTGAGTCCTGCGTCGGGCTCCCGGCATGGAACCTGCTTCTCCCTCCTCCTGTGTCTCTGCCTCTCTCTCGCTCTCTATCATAAATAAATAAATAAATCTTTAAAAAAAATTAGAAATTTCTGCTCTGCTTTTAAAAGGCAGAATGAAAAGGGTAAAGCACAGACCAGAAGAAAAATCTTTGCAAAACACAGTTCTGACTTTTAAAAAAAATCAAAAAGCTAGTATCCAGGATATAAAAAAACCTCCAAAGACCAGAGTAAGGAATTAACCCATTAAGAAGTGAGCAAAAGATCTGAACTGACACCTTAACCAAAGAAGGTATTCAGATGGCAAATACATGAGGAGGAGATGTTAAACATCATGTCAATAATAATAACTAATATTATAAATTATATTTATAAATTATTAGCAAAAATCCAGGACTCTGACAACATCAAATACAGGCGAGGATGTAGAACTACAGGAACCATCCGTCACTCTGGTGGAGATGCAGACTGGTGCAGCTATTTAGGAAGACAGTTTCGGAGTTTCTTACAAAATAAAACCTACTGGTACTATGTGATCCAGCAGTGTGTTCCTTGGTATTCACCCACATGAACTGGAAATAATGTATTTGTACAAAAATTTGCACATGAATGTGTATACTAGTTTTATTCATAATTGCCAAAACTTAGAAGCACCAAGGCATCCTTTAATGAATGGGTAGACATATTGTGATCATCCAAGCATGGAATACTGTTTAGTGCTAAAAAGAAATTAACTATCAAGTGTTAAAAAGCAGGAAGGAATTTTAAATCCATATGACAAAGTATAAGAAGCCAATTTGACAAGTCTCCATGCCGTATGACCCCAAACACATGACGTTCTGGAAAAGATAGAAAAGATAGAAATATGGAGTTGATAAAAACGATGAGCAGTTGCCAGGTGCTCAGGGGAAGGGAAGCTTGAATAGGTGAAGCAAGCAATTTTTAGGGCAGTGAATCTATTCAATAGGACACTGTGATCATATGTACGTGTCATTATGCGTATGTGGGAACCTGTAGGATGTACAACACCAAGACTGAGCTCCAGTGGGAGCTGTGGACTTCACTTAATCCTGTACCAGCATTGCCTCATCAGTGGAACTACACTAAGGTAACATGTCAGTATGGGGAGAAGAGTGTGTGGTGGGGATGTAATGAGGAGCACGCTGCACTTCCCACTCAATTTTCTATAAACCTAAATTTGTCCTAAAAATAAAAACCTAGTAATTTAAAAAAATGAAATAGAAATGAGGATGATAAAGTTTAGAAGATCAAGAAAGATCAAAATTATTTTGGAAGATATTGATAACATAGAAAAACCTGCAGTCAGAATGATGAAAGAAAGAAGTAAATGACAAAAGGAATTAAAAATGGGACACGTTACTACAGATACATCAGAGGGAAAAAGAATAGTGTGAATAGCCACATGGCAGTAAAGTTGAAAACTTAATTAAATGGACACATTCCTAATATAAAAGCTTCAGAAGAAATGGAAACCTCGAGTAGTCCTATGAGCACTGACTAAGAGGAAGCAGTAGCTAGAAACCTTTCCACAAAAATACCGCAGGCTCAGGTGTGACACCCAACCTTCAAGCAATTAGTGTCTGATTCTGTACGTTTTCAAAAGTAGAGAAGTGGCTCTCTCTGGTTCATTCTGGGACAGGAGCCTGTGTCAGCGATGAACACAGACGGTGTTGAGAAGGGAGATTTGCAGGATGTCATCTACCTAGAGACTCCAGAGAAATCTCTAGATTATTGGAAATAATGAGGGTTGAGCATAATGGCTCAATATAACTTAAACAAAAATCCTGTGTATTCATGTCAACAGATATGTCAATGACTGAAAATGTGGTAGGTACAGTAAATTTTAAAATGTTAAAATTTAAGGACGTTTTCAATCCCGTTGACTATTTCTGTAGTTTCCTGGTAATCTTACTATTTTCTTTAAAAATTTTTCCCAGTAAATAATGTTCCCTAAACTAAAACAGGAAGATCCCCAGCAACTTACAAAGAACCTAAAGAAAATTGAAATGGAAGATGTGCAAGACTTCGTGGTGCAAAATATAAAACCATAGATGGAAGTGTTTGAAGGTGGCCACTTGCTCTGTACCAGGAACCGTTTTAATGCTTATGTGGCTCGTGTGACCTACAGCCCGATTCCAGAGTCTCAGAGCCTCACTTCATACCAGCAAGGCCACTGGCCTTTGTTTCTCTGATGAACTTTTGGTGTTTTTCCTGGGTAGTTTATAGCTGATATAAAACTTTATCCCTCGTGTCGTTCACTGAGGAAAAAAGCCTTCGTTAAACATGGGATGAGTTTATGATGGAAAAAAAGGCTCACTTACACCCAGAGCAGAGCCTGGCACAGAGAAGGCATTCGGTACGTGTTCATTTAGTGTCTGAATGGTGACATTGTTCATCCTTCATTGGAAGTAAGTCCACGGGGAAGAGAGTGAGTGGTGACCCGTGAGAGGCCCCACAGGTGATGTCGGGGGCCCCACCCGAGCCCCTCTGCTCTGTGCCCCTGGACCGCACGTCCACTGAGGCCGTGGTGGGGACAGATGAGGACCACGTGTCTGGGGATGGCCCTCCCGCTGTCCCAGTGGCCTCCCACCCCGTGTCCTTCCACTCTTCGTCTCCACCCGCTGCCCACACCTCAGCCTCCCGGTGTGTGCTCTACCTGAACCACTGCCTGGAGAGAGACATGCACGGCCAGCACTGGGCCGAGGCCAGGGTGTCAGCAGCAGTGGTCGCCGTGCAGCAGAGCTGGCCCCGGGCCCCTGGTGCAGGTGGCGTCTGTAGCACGAGGCTGTCCCCTCTCAGGCTGACGTGGGTCCTGAGCAGCAGCAGGTCCAGGGAAGGAGGTACCCGGCAAGTGTCTGCATTTCCATGGCCAGGCTCTGCCCTGGGCCTTGCGTCCTGGCTAGTCCTTCATCCCCACGGCCCCGCTGTGTGTGGGACTCTCCTCATTCCTTTTTTCCACCTAAGGAAACTGAGGCCCGAGCTTGCAGAGAGGAGCTGGGATTTACAGCCGGGCAGTGGGCTCTGTGGCCACAGCCTCACCTGCCCCGCTGCCGTGCGCTGAGCAGACGTCCTTGCAGACACTTTCTAATTTCTAATTTCAGTTATTGAGTTCTTCATCTCTGGCCGGTTCATTTTTTATTGTCTATTTGTTTTCCGAGAGTCTGAGTCCTCCATTCCTTTTTCAAGGCCAGTGAGTATCTTTATGATCACTGCTCTGTGTTCCTTAGCAGGCATATGGCTCATCTCCATTTCATTAAGCTCTGTTTTTTCATTTGGGACATATTCCTCGTCTCACTAAGTCTCACTCTCTGCATCTGTTTTCATTTGACAGGAGAGTCAGATATGTCTTCTCATTTTGAAAATAGTGGTCTCGTGAAGACGTCCTGTGCTGCTCTGTTGGAGACACTGTACAGGGTCCCCCGTTCACCAGAACCTGGCATGTCAGGTGTCTCCTATGTTGTGTGTGTCCCACTGTTGTGCTCGAACCATGCTTGCCTTCCAGGCACCTGCAGTGGCCCTCTGCCTGTGTGGGCAGGGTTTGGTCCCTTTGCTGTAAGGGGCCAGTCTTGGCTGCCTTGGGCCAGACCAGATGCCTCCTCTTAGCCTATTTGCGGGGCTGCTGTCACACCGTACTGCACAGTGCTCTCCTTGTGCTGGCCCAACAGGGCTTTCTTTGGAGGTGGGGCCTTCAGTCCGACCAGGTATCTGCCCCCACTTGACTGTTAAGGGTGGAGTAACTGAAGTCCAGGGCTGTCTCTTTTTGCTGCCCCCTGTGAGGCTTTTGTTGATGGGTGGGCCGGCAGTCAGACCAGATGTCTGCCCCCAGCCCCCTGCTTGGGCTGCAGTTGAACCAATATGTGGGTTATCTTCCTCTCTCTCCATGGCAGGTGTCACTTTGGTGTGCTGCTGCTCACTGTAAGGTTGGTGGCAGGTGTCACTTTGGTGTGCTGCTGCTCACTGTAAGGTTACTTGCAGAATGAGATGAGGAAGGCAGTGCTTTGGACAGACTCCTGCCCAGTGGGCAAGTTGGACAGATCTGTGGGATAATGTGGTGGGGGGGCCCCAGGGCGTTAGACCAGGATGGGAACTGGAGCCACTTCAGAGGGATGCCTACAGAGTGGGGCAGGCTGGGTGGAATGAGTTGAAGGAGGACGTGGGGCTGGGGTGTCCTGTTAGCAAAGCTAGGTGGCTGGTGTAGGTGCTGCTTCCTGTCAAAAAGCACTGGTAAGGAAAAAATAAAGCAGATCTCCTGAAGGTTAACAATTTCTCATCTGGTGTACTGGTAAGGGGAGCCATGGACTCAGGGTCAATAGGTTCAGAACATACACCTGAAAGTAACTGTCCCTGTAATATGTAAAGAACTACTATAAATTAGTAACAAAGAGGCAACTCAAAAGATGGACAAAAACTTTTGACAGGTACTTCATGACAGATGCCGTACTCATGTCCACGGAGGGTGCTCAGCTTCAGCCATCGGGTGAATGCAAACCTAAATCCCCAAGGAGATTCCACTTCACAACCACGATGGTGTCTGCTGTGGAAAAGATCGAGCATACCAAGCGTTGGTAAAGATGGGTCAGGCCTGGAATCCCAGACACGGCTGGTGGAAATGTGAACTACCATAACCACTTGGCAAGCGGTTGGGTGATTTCTTTAAAATTCGAGCCTGGACTTACCACATGGCCCTGCAATTACATGTTTAGCTATTTAGCAAAAAGGAATGAAAATGTCCACATAAATACGTGGACATGTACGTGAGTTCTCGCTGCTGGTGCTTTTTAGTAGCCCAGAACTGGACATGACATACACATCCATCAACTGGAGGAATAATGACCGAATTACGATGTGTTCATATGTTGTTTTAATTCTCCTTGGTCAAACCCATGAGGTACTGAACCCAACCGCGCAGCCACACGAATGTGTATATCCGGCAAGTAGTGCTGGCACATAGAATTCTAAGGTCATAATCTGTGTGAGCCTATTTGTGTGAAGGTCAAGAACCAAGCTGGTTATCCGGGGTGGGAATTGATTGGAAGAACACACGCGGGAACTTTGGGTTGATATGTCCTTTGTCTTGGTTGCAGCAATGGTTCTATAGATGGATTTCCAAGTATTAAAATTTGTCAAACGTACTTAAGGTCGGAGCGTTCCATTGCATGTGTATTTTCCACTCTCTCCCCCGCACCTGTAAATGAATACTGACCTCCACTTAATAGCTTTTCTTTTTACCATGTCTTTTCACACTTTCAAAAGAAGAGACACTGGCTGCAGGTGGCCTGTGGGGGTGGTTGGGTGGCCTCTGTTCTGAAATGCTAAGCCGTTGGCGTGTTCGTAGGAACAGCTAGATCGTGGTGTGCTTGGTGGTAAAGGGTGTAGACTCTGGGGGCAGTGTTCACACCTAGCAACGCCACTCGCCACGGTAGTAAGTGGGGGGGCTTCATACCTCTGCTTCCTCGTTGTGAAGTACTTGGAGCCCCACCTCCGTGGGACCGAGTGGGAGATGGTGCGGCCGTATCGAGCCTGCCTGCTGCCTCTTGCCTGTCCCCTGCTTCCGCTTGTTCTCCCGCGGCCTTCTTCCTAGCAGCCAGACGGTCCCCACTCATGGGCTCTGGTCCTGGCGGCCCCGCTTCAAATCCCCAGCGCTTCCCTGTCAGACTTCACTGGGGCAAGCTCCCTGCCCGGCCTGTGCAGCCCTCGTGCATGTCCTCGTGGCACGTCCTTCCCCAGTCTCTGTCCCCTGCCGGCACCTGCCCGGTCGCCCTCCACACCTGGGAGCTGCGTGCTCTCCATGTCCTGGAAACTCTTGCCAGAAGGGCCGTTTGTTCTCGGTAGTCAGACTTCACAGAGCAGCACCCACCCAGCCTCCCCGTCGCGTGGGCAGCTTGCGATCCTGTTTCGATGCCTGCCCTGTACCGTACCCGTTAGCAAGTCGGCTGCATGAGACACAGCCCTTGTCCGCCTGGTTTGCACCATACCTCCGGCCCTGAGGAGGCTTTTACAAAGTCGGTGTCCAGTAAATATTTGTGGGGTGAATACAGTGGGTTAGTATACTCAAAAGGCCAAACATAGTGACCGGCCCAGGAGGGCCTGGTGAGTATCGGTGGGGATTACTGCCACAGCCTGGAAGCCCCCTCAACAGAACACCGAAACGAGTCACGAGGCTTGAGGGGTGTGACCTCTGAGGAAAAACCCACACAGGTCAAGGCCCGCTGGCCTAAGAATAGTCACGCGGCACTTTTCAGCCAGCATGTGATTATTTATACAGATTCTAAGGTTAAAAAAAAAAATTGAAAGTCTAAATGAATTGGAATGTCATTTCCCTGTAGCTTTCAAGCCCGCGGTCTATGCTTCTTTTCCTTCCTTCCCCACCCATCTGTTGGTGACAGTTTCCGTAGGAGGATAAGCTATTACACAGGACCAGACAGAAAGGAGAAAAAAAAAGAACACAAGGCCTTTGGGATGTCCCTGAACAATGGGGTGATTGAGCTCTCTTTCTGTTTCAGACGTCCACACAGAGGCTGTGCAGGCAGCGCTGGCTAAACATAAAGAAAGGAAGATGGCGGTGCCTATGCCTTCCAAACGCAGGTCCTTGGTTGTGCAGACCTCGATGGATGCCTACACACCTCCAGGTGAGCAGCGGGCCCACTGTCTGCTTCGTAAAGATTAATTCACCGCCTGCCCAGGCAATCCCGGTCTCTGCAGCTTTCAAACTAATGGTGCTGTGAGTCAGATTTTGTGAACCAGAAGTCCAGCATGTATGCTCTGCATTAAAGGTGGACGGAAAATTAACATTACATGTGTGTTGACACAAAAATATATTTTAATTTTCTCATTGAGATTCATAAATGATGCAGCCTTTAAGTTCTCACAAAAGTTTACTTAATTCTTCACGTAGCAAAAGGGAAGAGTTTCTGCCTCCATAATTGTAACTGAAGTTGGACTTGTCTTCTGCCTAGATTGGGGTGTGCAGATTCTCAAGTCCTTCGAATGTAACTATGTCATGGGATTGTATTAAGAAACCAAATGAATTGAACAATTTATGCAGTGACCTCACTTTGGGGTCCTCATACTTTTCCTGTAACGTGGGTAGTATTTTGGTCTGTGGACAAAGTAGCATCTGTCACAGCTGCTTATTCTGTGGTGGTTGAAAGCAGGCAGTGAGTGGCTGTGTGCTAATAAAACTTTATTTACAAAGACCGGCAGAGGGCCAGTTTGGTCCACAGGCCTGTCGACAGCCTCAATCTAAATGACTGAAGGTAATAGTCTATTTATATTTTTGCTTTTATTTAACCTTGAATTTTATTTACCTACCTAAGTTCTCTGCTTTACCCAAATAATGATGATCTTTGTTTTATGATCTTCAAAACCCAAGTAAAGGACAAAGTTAAATTATCCAGGTACCTTTAGAAAACATGAAAGATCAGGCCTAAATTATTTAGTGTTTTTCCTGTGAATTGGGTTCCAACATTATTCATGCTGTTGTGACCACTCTGCCTTTCTCTGGACCTAAGTTACCTGCCGCGGTAAGAACAGATGAACGTATACGACACTTTTTTTTTTTTTTTTTGAGTATTTTGAGGTTTAGTCCTGAGTGTGTGCGAGCAGTGAGAGTACGAGAACCTCACGCTTCAACTCCGAGATGCGCACAGCACAGCGATTCAGGAATTACACACATCACTCAGTGCCCTGCGTGGTATGTGTCGTCACCAGTCAGCAGACGCAGCTGGGGCAGTGCTGCCCACTGTGCTCCCCACACTACACTGTGCATCCTCGGACCTGTTTCATAGATGGAAGTTTGTACTGCTCAGTCCTCCTCACCTGCTCTGTCCCCCACCAGCCTCCCATCTGGTCACCACCAGTTTGTCCTCCATATTTGAGTCTCTTTCTGGTTTCTGTTTGTTCATGTGTTTTGTTTTCTAGATTCCATATGTGAGTGAAAACATACACTTTTTGTCTTTCTCTGACTTATTTCACTCTGCGTAATGACCTCAGGGTCCCTCCACATCATTGCAAATGGCAAGATTTCTTTCTTTCCATGGCTAATATTCCATTGTATATGTTTACCATCTCTTCTTTATCCATCTATCCGTCCAAGGACATTGGGGCTGCTCCCATATCTTGCTTATTGTAAATAATGCTACAAAAAGTATAGGGGTGCATCTTTTTGAATTAGTGTTTTCATTTTCTTCTGATAAATAACTAGAAGCAAGATTGCTAGATCATAGGTTAGCTCTATTTTTAACTTTTTGAGGAACCTCCATACTGTTTTCCAGAAGGGATGCACCAGTTTGCATTCACCAACAGTGTGTGAGGGTTCATTCCTCTTTCTCTGCATCCACACCAACATTTGTTATTTATTTTTGATACTCCTCATTCTGAGATGTGAGGTGATAGCTGATTTTGATTTGTATTTGCCTGATGAGTGAAGTTAAGCATCTTCTTAACGTGTCTGTTGGCCGTCTGGGTGTCTTCTCTGGAAAATGTGTAATCAGGTCCTCTGCCCATTTTTTTAATCAGATAGTTTAGATTTTTTTATTTTAAACATTTTTTTTGGTCTCGAGTTGTACAAGTTCTTTATACATTTTTTAAAAAGATTTTATTTATTTATTCATGGGAGACACACACACAGAGAGAGAGGCAGAGACACAGGCAGAGGGAGAAGCAGGCCTCATGCAAGGAGCCCGACGTGGGGCTCGATCCCAGGACTCCAGGATCACACCTTGGGCTGAAGGTGGTGTTAAACCGCTGAGCCACCCAGGGAGCCCCTCTTTATACATTTTGGATACTAACCTGCTTATCAGATATATGATTTGCAAATGTCTTCTTCCATCCAGTGGGTTACCTTTTTGTTTTGTTGATGGATCTTCCACTGTGCAAAGCTTTCAGTTTGACAGTCATGTGCTGTGCTTCCCTTGTGTGAGGAGACTGGTCCAAAAAATATTGCTAAGGCCTGTACCCAAGTGTCTATTGGCTGCTTTTTTGGACTTTTATGGTTTCAGTGTCATTTTTAGATCTGTAATCCATTTTGAGTTTATTTTTGTGTGTGATGTATGCATTCTTCTGCATGTGGCTGTCCAGTTTTCCCAACACCATTTGTGGAAGAGACTTTTTGCCATTGCATAATCTTGCTTCATTTATCATAGATTAATTGGACCATATAACCAGGGGTTTATATCTGTACTGTCTACTGTTAATGTGGTGAAAAGTTTTATTTTCTATGTTTTTGTAACAAACAGAATGGACTTACAAGGATAATAAACCCACTTAAACCAAGTGTTTGGAACTAGACACCATTCAAGTAGATAGTTATTTTTCTGAGCTACCTTTTTTTTTATGAAAAATGATGAGTTTAAAATGCATTTCATTGCAGGAAGCAATGAAATTATTCATGTATGTGCTTTTTCACATGTTGAATCCATCCTCAGAGATGTTATTTTGTTTTTTGTTTCATGATGAAACACAAAACTGTAGAAAATCAAACATTGTATAGATATCTTTGCAAAATACAAAAGAACATTATTGGAAATGCTATTTTTGATTAAATGTTTGCATTTTATTATTTGATTATAAATCAAATCTCGTATGACATATAATAAACTTTGTACACTGTCATGCAAGAGTCCTGGTGGTAATATCATATAGGATAGTTTTGTACAATGAAATGCCAGCACCATCATCATAAAAATTTTTATTCACAACCTATTTTGTGTGTAGTAGTTGTCTACATATTTATAACCATACTCGTTTGAATGAAATCTTAGGGCTAAGCTTCATTGTCTCTCATTCTGTTTTTCTTGGTTGCTGATAACATTTGTTGGAATTCATCTCGTGTCCACAGCTCTTCAGAGCATATTCCTAAAGTATTTACTTTCTGTGTGAAATGACTAGTCACTGACGAGTATCAGAGTCTCTGGGAAAGATCTACTTAGGATTGTTACACTGACACTCTTTTATAGGAGAAGCTTTCCTATAGTTTTTACATACAAAAATGTAAAAAGGATTTGCCAAGCACTTCTGCTTCTAACCATAGTGGAATAACTGGCACTAGACTAACCCATGCACTTATAAGCAACTATAAAACTGTCCCAAACAAATGGAACAGCTGTTTTAGGCCGTGGACCCCCAGCGGTGACAGACTAACCTGACATGACAGCAGGACAACTTGTGAGGTGAGTCCCGCAGTTCCCAGTTTTCTGCCTGGAATAAATGTTTAGACCATGGCCTAGGGATTGAGATCTGAGTGAGGCTGGTCATTCTGCTCCGTTGCAGAGGCAGAGATCTGAGTTCAGGCAGATGAAAGGTGTAGAACTTTCCACAGATCCACACTAGCAAAGAATAACTCCAAGTCTGTCGGCGTCAAGATGATCAACCAGTAATTGAACTGCTTGCTAAAATAAGAAGCACACAGATTTAGAGGAGGGTAATAGAATCCACATGCCATCCACAATGCCTACTACTCTGTAAACAATAACTAGATATGAAGAGATGCAGGAAATGCAGTCTGGGGCCACAGAAAAAGGAGTTAATGTAAAATGAACATAAGATGGTCTCCATTGTGCTCCACTAATCCCATGTGGCTGGCCTCAACTGTATTTGCTTTAAGTGTGACATTCACACCAGATTTTGAAGAGTTCATATGAAAAAAAATCACAGGAAGGTTATTTCATTTTCATATTTATTATTCACTGAAACAATATTTTTAATATTTTGAGTTAATTAGTACATTTTTAAAATTAATTGTATCTATTCATATATTGTTTAACATGGCTACTAGAAGGTTGAAAACTATAAGACTCCTATTTCTGCTGGAGAGCTCTGGTGTAGGTGTTTGAAACAGCAGAAGATGGAGTTCTTAAACCTGTGTTTATAAATATTTATTCAGGGAATCAAATAAAAATAGACTAAAGAACTAAAGGAAAATGTTGCCTTAATATGTGACCTGAGCGGAGAAAAGAAATTTCACTCAGGTGGAATTTCACTGGATTGGTTGTAACATCAGATTGGAGAGGGAAGATGGAGTCTGTACGCTTGAAAGGAGATGAAGAGAAACTGAGGAACAGGGAGACACAATTAAAGAAAAGTTAATAGAAGAACCTTAAGTATCTATGGTACAATGTTAACCTACTTTGAATTGGAATCCAAGATGGAGTGAGAAGAGGGCAGAAAACCTGTTTGAGGAAGTAAGAGTCAAGAACTTCTCTGACTGATGTAAAATGCTACCTTATAGATCCCAGAAGTTCCGTGAATCCAAAGCAGGAGGAGTATTAAAAAAAATTATACCTAAGTTGGCAATAGTCAAAGTGCTGAAATCCAAAGATTAAGACAAAATCTTGAAAGTCATCAGAGGAAAATGTGTTACGTACAAGAGAACATCATATGAATGATGAATGACTTACATGAAGACACTATGGAGACCAGAAGGCAATAGAAAGACATATTTAAAGTCCTAAGAGAGAGACGCCTGGGTGGCTCAGTGGTTGAGCATCTGCCTTCTGCTCAGGGCGTGATCCTGGGGCTCCGGGATCAAGTCCTACATCGGGCTCCCTGCATGGAGCCTGCTTCTCCCTCTGCCTGTCTCTGCCCCTCCCTCTATGTCTCTCATGAATAAAAATAAATAAATTCTAAAAAGAAACCTGTCAGCTCATATTCAGAGAAAATATCCTTAATAAACAAGGGTGTAATGAAGACATAATGAGATACACAAAAACTGAGGGAATGTGGTGCCAGCAGAACTGCACTGCAAGCGTGCTGATGGATGTCATTTAGGCTGATGGGAAATGATACTAGATGAAAAATGTAATCTGTAAAAAGGAAAAAAGAGCACTAGAAACAGTAAGTAGTTGGGTAAACATGGAGTACTATGTTTTCCTGTTGTAATGTGCTTTAAAACACCTGTACATAGGACGAAAATGGGTGAATGGGATATACTGTTGTGTGGCTATTACTTTTATGAAGTAGGAAGTAGGGTGTGAACAGTAGAAAATGAGTAGTGTCAGGTGTGTTTTGAGTGGAGGTGAAAGAGAAAGTTTATAGTGTCAAACTTGAAGAGCAGCAAATGGTTAGAATATTGACCCCATATGGGTCTGTTAAGGATGCATAAGCTGTACCTCAACCACTAAAAAATAAGTATAGATAAGAATTTAATAGAATACATAAAATGAAACTCAAAAAATATGGCTAGTAGAAGACAGGAAAAATTAACAGATGGAAAAAATAGAAATGTATGGAAAACAAATAGCAAAATATTAGATTTTAGCTCACTCATATCCGTGATTATAATAATTGTAAACTTGTAAATGGACCAAACACCAAATTAAAAGTTTGAAATTGTGAGACTGGGTAAATAAAAAAAGAAGATGCATCTTATATTGTCTATAAGAGACACAGCCGTATTTTTTTTTTAAAGTAATAAACTCTTCCCCCATGTGGGACTCGAAGTCACAACCCCAAGATCAAGAGTCGCAGACTGTACTGACTGAGCCAACCAGGACACATTTAAATAAGTGAGGATAATTAAGAATACAAGGTTGAAAAAATATACAATGCAAACATTAAATGTAAAGCATACAAGTCTTTCTTAATATCAGACAAAATAGACAGGAAGACAAAGGTAGTACAACATATAAAGAGGGATCTTGCATAATGGAAAGTGAAGAATTCATTAGGAAGACAAAAAATGAGTATATACCTAAAAAAGCATTATAATTTATAAATAATGAGGGGAAAATGGTAAAATCAAGAATAATAGAGTTTTTAAATAATTTGTCAAAACAACACTGTCATCCAACGTGATGCAGCTGATGATTACAGCATGTTATCCTCAGCTCCTGCAGAACACACATTCATCTTTCATGCATTTCTTGAGGTGTAATTTACATTTTATAAAACTAATCTATTATAAATGTGTAACTCAATGATTTTTAATAAACGTATAGATTATGCAGCCATTGCCACAGTCTAGTTTTAGAAATTTCCATCACCCCGGAAGTTTCCTTGTGCCCATTTGCAGTTAATTCCCATTCGCACATTCAGCCATAGGCAGTCACTGATGTAGTTTCTATGCTTCTATGAGTATCCTAGACATTTTGTAAATAAAACTATAATATATGCTCTTTTGCATCATCTTTAGCATATTTTTGAGCATCCTCCATGTTGTAGCATGCATCAATTAAATCCTTCTTGTTGCTGAATTGTATCCTATTAGACATACCACATTTTGTTTATCTGTTCACTAGTTGGTAGATATTTAGCTTGTTTCCAGTTTTTGGCTATTATGAATAAGGCTGCGATGCACGTTAATCACATATGTTTGTGTATACATATATCATTTATCTTGAGTAGATTCTTAGAAGTTGAATTAATGAATCTATGGTTAGTTTATACTTAACTTTCAGGGAACTGCCAGATTGTTTCCATATGGCTGCCACCATTTTACATTCTCACTAACACTATATGAGGATTAGTTTCTCAACATCTATACCAACACAGTGTTGTCTGGATCTTTCATTGTAGCTATTCTAGTAGATATGAAATATTATCTCATTGTGGTTTTATTTTTTTTAAGATTTTATTTATTCATGAGAGAGACAGAGAGGCAGAGACACAGGCAGACACTCAACTGCTGAGCCACTTAGGTGTCCCTCATTGTGATTTTAATTTGCAATTTCAAATGGGCATATTTGCTATTTGTGTATATTCATTGGTTAAATGCCTCCTCACACTTTTTCCCATTTTTTAGATGAGTTGTCTGTCTTCTCACTAAATTTTTTTAATATAATCTGAATACAAGTCCTTTGCCAGATAACAACTTACAAACTGTTTTTGCATTCCTCTAATTGTATAGTATCTGTATATATTTTTTAAAGATTTTATTTATTTATTCATGAGAGACACAGAGAGAGAGAGAGAGAGAGAGAGAGAGGCAGAGACACAGGCAGAGGGAGAAGCAGGCTCCATGCAGGGAACCCGACGCGGGATCGATCCTGGGACCCCAGGATCACGCCCCAGGCTGAAGGTGGCGCTAAACCGCTGTGCCCCCCAGGCTGCCCATGTATAGGTATTTTGTATCTTGTATCCTGTGACCTTCCTGAACTCATTTATTAATTCAAAAATTGTTTAGTGTGTTCCTTGGCATTTTCTACATATAAGATCGTGTTGTCTGGGACTAAAGATGTTTTTAATGTTTCCTTTCCAGTTGGATGCTTTTTTGTTGTATTTTATGGGCTGGAGCTTTGCAGATAATATCAAATCAAAGTGGTAAGAGGAGATACCCTTGCTGTAGTCTTGATCTTAGGGGAAACGTGTTCAGTCTTAACATTAAATACAGTGTGAGCTGTGGGTTTTCACGGATGCCCTATGTTAGGTTGAGGAAGTTCAATTCCTGCATTGTTGAGAGGGTTTATCATAGAGTTAGTGTAAGATTCTGTGAAATACTTTTTCTGTGACTTTCAAGGTTAACTTAGGGCTTTTCTCCCTTTATTCTAATATGGTGTATAACATTAATTCACTTTTGAATGTCACCACTTGGTCCTGCTGCAGACTAAAATGGGAATATAAACCCATTTTATAGGTTGCTTGATTCTGTTTGGTAATACTTTTTGAGGTTTTTTTGTGTCTATATCATGAGGGATATTTTTCTGTGGTTTTCTTGTGAAAAAATGGGATGGGGATGAAAGATTGACAGTAAAGGCATGAGAACACTTGTTGAGGAGATGGTAATATTTGGATGGATATATGGGTAAATGTGTTCCTTAAAAATCCTAAGTCTGAGGACTCGAACGTTTTTCCCAACAAGGTACAGAGGGCCAGTCATGCATGAAAAGCTGCCTTGCATCAGTGATCACTATGGAAACACAAATCAAAACTACAATGAGATACAATCTCACACCCACTAGGATGGCTACTGACAAAGAACCAGAAAATTAAAAGTGATGGTAAGAACATGGAGAAATTTGGACCTTTGTGCACTATTGGTGGGAGTGTAAGAAGGTGCCTTCTCTGTGGTGAACAGAATGGCAGTTTCTTAAAAAATTAAAGATAAGATCACTAATGACCCAGCAATTCCACATCTGGGTCTATGGCCAAAAGAACTGAAGGCAGAGTCTCGAGATTATTGCACACCCGTAGTGAGAGGAGCGTTATTGTAGCCAAGACACAGAAGCAGCCCCGTGTCCACCCATAGATGAACGTGTAAGCAGAATGTAGTATATACATGAAACAGCACGTAATTTACCCTTAAAAGGGCAGGGAATTCTGCAACACACCTTCACACGGATGAATCCCAAGGATGTTGTGCTGAGTTCAATAGCCACACGCAGAAGGACACGTACTGTGTGACCCACCTGTATGAGGTACTTGGAGTGGCCCAAGTCACACGGGAAGAGCAGAGCGGCCGTGTCCAGGGCCGTGGGAGGGAAGAGTGAAGGCTGCTGCTTAGTGGAGACAGAGTTTCAGATTCGCAGGATGAAGAGAACTCTTGAGGTCAGTGCTGGGGACGATTACACAGATAGTGTAGTGGATACTGAACTTCGTAAAGCTGGTTAAGATGGCAAATTTTAGGTTGTCTTTTATCATGATGAAAAAAATTGAAAGGAACAAACTATAGAAATGATCCCTGAAAGTAATAGCCAAACTGTGGAAGAAGCCTCAGTGTCCATCGACAGATGAATGGATAAAGAAGCTGTGGTCTATGTACACAATGGAATATTCCTCAGCCGTTAGAAATGACAAATACCCACCATTTGCTTCAACGTGGTTGGAACTGGAGGGTATTATGCTGAGTGAAATAAGTCAATCGGAGAAGGACAAACATTATATGTTCTCATTCATTTGGGGGAATATAAATAATAGTGAAAGGGAATAAAAGGGAAGGGAAAAGAAATGGGTAGGAAATATCAGAAAGGGAGACAGAACACGAGAGACTCCTAACTCTGGGAAACGAACTAGGGGTGGTGGAAGGGGAGGAGGGCGGGTGGTGGGGGTGACTGGGTGACGGGCACTGAGGGGGACACTTGACAGGATGAGCACTGGGTGTTATTCTGTATGTTGGCAAATTGAACACCAATAAAAAGTAAATTTATTATTAAAAAAAATTGAAAGGAGTCTTAGGTCTGAATACAAAAAAAGTATCAATTTTCTTTCTCTGTAAACTGTAATCCCGCTATTTTACAAGATGGGGCAGATGGAGAGAATTTGTCAGGCTCCTACTATTAGTGCTGCTTTTCTAACAGATTCCTAAAGACTTTCAAAAATCTTCCAGACAGTGTAGATCATGTCACAGTGTTAACAAGATGTGAGTGTAAATACCCCTTGCAAATACTGTTGTGTTGGAAAAGAAAAAATCCTCTGTCTTGATTTAGAACAAATTGTCACTTCTCTCGTTCTCATTCAGTGTTCTTGAGCTACTTACAGTCTTTTAAACCCCCCTGGCATCTCACGTACTTTACAGCAGTGGGACCTGGAATTCACTCGTACGGTGGCGTTTAAGTAACAGGCACACCACTACTTAATTCTTGAAAATGTCTCTGCTAGGTGAAATCTTAAAAAATGAAAATAGTGCCATTAATTTTAATCAAAAAAGTACGTGTCTTCTCTCAATCCAAGATGCACAATTTTCCTAGAAAGAAAAAGAAGTGAAGAAATTTTACTAGACTGTTAAATACATTTAGTTTGCTCGTAATACATACCGTGATGACACATGTCCTCACCAAAGGACGAAGCAAAGTCCTGAGCACATAGGTTGCTGGCAGAGACGAGAGTCCTTCCAACTTCTACACTGTTGTCTTTGTGCGGAGACCCTACTCTTCGAGGAGGCACGTGCTTATCTTCTCTCACACGGAGTTTAAATTTATAGCTCAGAGAAACCCCCTCAGGTCCACACAAGGGCACAGACACGCTTTGAAACACGTGAAAGCCCAACACCTCTGAGAACATGCCATCCCCATCCTTCCTGCTTGGTGCATGCATGCCTAGAAATACCTGGCTTCTTCCCAAACTGTTGAGTGGAGCAAATTGGTGAGTATGTCTGCCTGAGATCATAATGTCAAAGAACAAAACACAATGTTTTAAGCATATTTATTTAAGGTGTTTGGATGAAAAGTTCATTATACTAAAAAATAATTCATAATCTGAGATGTGGCGTAACTTCTCAGGAGTGTTCAAAGCAAAGGCTGTCGGACGGGGTGTGTGGGGGGTGTGCTTGCGACATGTGAGCTGAGCGTGTCTGCTGTGATGCATCGCGGGTCTGCTCTCTCTCACAGATACCTCTTCTGGCTCGGAAGATGAAGGCTCGGTGCAGGGTGACTCCCAGGGCACCCCCACGTCCAGCCAGGGCAGCATCAACATGGAGCACTGGATCAGCCAGGCCATCCATGGCTCCACCACCTCCACAACCTCTTCCTCGTCCACCCAAAGTGGCGGGAGCGGCGCCGCCCACAGGCTGGCCGACGTCATGGCCCAGACGCACATAGGTGAGTGCCTGGCTCTCACGGGCCAGCAGGGGGCCCTGGGAGCCCAGCTCTTGGCGTCGGTGCATTCCCCTGGGCGCTCCGCCCCGGCTCCATGTGTGGGACGGCACAGAGCCCAGCTCCAACTCTTGGGGTGCTTGGCCACGTTGGTGGTGCCACGTGGTGAACCCCTGGGTTTGGCTCCGTGCACCACGCCCAGCGTCTCTGGCGGCCTGAGTGTTCGGAGCTTTCTGCTCCTAAAGGACCGTGTTCTCGTTCGTTAGGGAGACTTGGAACCAGGTTTCTACGTGTTCTTTCCTCACGCTAAATACGCCTCTACGTGGCATTTTAATAATGCTGATAAACAGGGCAGGGAATTTTTAAGTGAGTTTGCTGTTACCATGGATGTCATTTGAGGATGCGGGGGCGTCACTCGCTTCTGCTTTAGACTGCTTTCTGCCCTAGGTATTTAAGGTTCTTGGCTGGTTCACGCCACGTCGTACGTGGCTCCTGTGATGAGTAAGACCCTCTCTGTCGGAACAAGCACACACTTAGGAAGCATTGCCTGTGGTGTTTGAAAATAGCGTGAAAAGGAGATTCCGTGCGAATGGTTAGAGTGGAAGAGCGCGCGTCGCGTGAGCCATGGTGCTGGCCGAACTGCCGGCAAATGAGGTGCGTGTGTTTCTGCCTCCGCTTGAGCCTGACGCTAACTGCATGCGGCGAGTCCGTGTTGCTTTGGAAGGGACGGCGTGGCGTCTGGATCTCTTCTTACCCATTTTCAGCGATGGATTAATTAAAAGTTTTGAACTTCCCAGTAAAAGTCTTCCAGAGAGCGGCTGACCTGCTCTGGGGGTGGTGCCAGGATAGTTCCGGGTGCTCCCCGTTCAAGCAGCGACTGTACGGGTGCCGCCGGCCCAGGTGCCGTGCTTGACGCACGTCCTCCTCGCCACATCAAACCTCATGTCTGCAGAAACTCCAAATTTAGAAAACAGGTAAAGGTAGTGAACGAAGTACTGTACAAACACCTGAGAGTCACGAGTGCGGATTTCTAGATCTTTAGGCACCTGTCAGAGTTCAAAAAAACTCAAACCGCTTTTTTAGGACTTTGCCTCGAGAGCACTCCCTCCAATGAGGTTGAAGTTAAATGCCTCAGTTTTGACTTCGCCATAGAAGTGTCAGAGGTGAGCTCTTTGTTCTGCAGAAGGTCAGGCCGCTGGTCAGAGAGCGCGTCTGGTCTCGGTCCCCACACGCACGGCCACTGGCGTCTTCAGAAGCCACTTCGTCCTGCTTCGGTTTTAGTGGGGGGAGAAGGAACAACGGTTTCTTTCCTTTGTGCTGTCAGAGCGGTGGTGAGTAAAAAGGAGGAGAGGGAAAATTCTTCCTTTTTGCACGGTGACAGGCCACGCCAAGTGGCGTGATTGAGCTCAGTTTCACACCCGTGAGTGATAGCGACGCTACTTCATGAGCCGCTGGCAGCGTCTCTGTGAAATCAGAGTTAAGTTAAAACTGACAGGTGTGTGACCGTGCAGTAGAGCAGGCTTTTCTTGCGTGTGTTTCGGAGCCTTGGTGGCGTCCATGCGTGTCACCCATCCCCTGCGTGGCTGGTCGGGCACGGGGCCCCCACCTCTGCCACTGACTCCGGCCTGGGCCGCCCAGCCGTCCAGTTGCACTGACTTTAAGGAAGTATCAGAATCTTCCCAAGAGCAACATGTCATTTTGGACAAATTAATCACTGCCCTTGGTTCTCCCTCGTGACGTTTCTTGTGGAACCCTAGAGGAAATTACAGCCTGGAGAATTAAATTTATCCAGACTATAAAAGGTCGCATGACTCACGTCTCTGCTGTCTCAGTGCCGCCTGAACGAGCGTCAGTGAGCGACGCTGCAGTCGTTCCTCACTGGACACAAAGGCACGTTCCTAGAATATCTAGAAACTTTCTATAAATACGAAAAATCCTGAAAGAAAGCAGTGGAAGATCCAATAAAACAAGGAATAAAGGAGAATGACAGTTTCTGTGGAAAGAGATGATGTCACAGAACTGGCAACATTTGAGCTTTTGTTGAGACCATCCAAAGTCTTGGGTACAGAAGGGGGTGGGCGTGTGCACGCGTATGAGGGAGCACGTGAGCGTGTGAGGGAGCACGTGAGTGAGGGAGCGCATGTGAGGGATCGTGTATGAGCATGTGAATGTGTGAGGGAGCATGTGAGCATGTGTGGGAGCTTGTGAGGGAGCGTGTGCAGCGTGGGAGGGAGCGTGTGTGAGGAAGCATGGGGAGCGCGTGAGTGTGTGTGAGGGAGTGTGTGGAGCGTCTGTGGGAGGGAGCATAAGTGTGTGGGAGGGTGCACGTGGGGCGTGTGAGTGGGAGGGAGCGCGTGAGGGAGTGCATGGAGCATGTGTGGGAGGGAGTGTGTGAGCATGTGTGAGAGGGAGCACGTGAGTGTGTGTGAGGGAGCACGGGGAGCGCATGAGCATGGGAGGGTGCGCGTGGCAGTGCCCAGCCACCCCGCCGCCTGACCGCTCAGGCCGAGGTACCGCTGGGGCCCGGGACGGCGCTGCTCCGCCCGGTGGCGGAGGGAAGCCCGGGGTCGCAGACCGCAGAGGCCAAGGAGAATCGGCCGCAGCAGCGCAGCTGTCGGATGGTCCGCGGCGCAAAAGCCCCCTTGCTGTGGGTTTCCGGGGGACGCCCTCCGTGGGGCCCACGTGCACCCCGTGGTCAGGCCAGCTCCGCGTTCAGGGTGGGCCCTTCGGGTTACATCTTCCTTAGGCCCAGCTCACCGTTCTCGTGGGGTGTGCAGCCCTTGGACACGAGGCCCCGACCCCTCCCGTCCTGAGGTGTCACCAGTCGAGCCCCACGGGCCGTCGCCCCCACATGTCAGGCAGGACGCCATCCCTTCGCTGCAGGCCCTTGTTCCAGCAAGAACCAGAATGTTCTCGAACATGTCCAGATCGTTCCTGGGATGTGTTCATGCAGAACCTTGTGCGTGTAACGTGCTGGAGGCACGTAGAAAAGAGGGTTAGACTCCGGCGCCCTGTGTCGGCATCACCCCAGTAGGAAGCCAGCGGACGGCTCTAGACTCGAGGCTCGTTTGCGGAAAGCACGGCAGGAAAAGGCGTCGGTTGCCACCCAGAAGTGGAGCTCTGGGCGGACGCCTCCCAGGCAGGGGGCTGAGCATGAACCCAGGTCGTGGGCTTACACTCGCCTGTGTGTCCAGTGGATGGACTGATGCTAGAGCCTCCGTCTCACTTTCTATCCCTGGGTCCCCGGGTGAGGCGCCGGGTCAGGTCTGTCCCCGGGTCAGGTCCGGTCCCTACATGAGGTCTGGGTCCCTGGGTCGGGTGTCCAGGTCCCCGGGTCGGTCAGGGTCCCCCAGATCAGGTGTCCGGGTCCCCGGGTCATGTCAGGGTCCCCAGGTGAGGTCAGGGTCCCTGGGTCAGGTATCAGGGTCCCTGGGTCAGATCAGGGTCCCCAGGTCAGATCAGGATCCCTGGGTCAGGTCTACGTCCCCGGGTCAGGTCTGCATCCCTGGATCAGGTGTCTGGGTCCTGGGTCAGGTCAGGGACCCCGGGTCAGGTGTCTGGGTCCCCAGGTCAGTTCCAGGTCAGGGGTCCTTGGGTCAGGTCTGGGTGCCCGGGTCAAGTCAGGTCAGGATCCCCGAGTCAGGTGTCTGGGTCTCCGGTCAGGGCTGGGTGCCCAGGTCAGGTCAGGGTCCCTGTCAGGTGTCTGGGTCCCTGGGTCAGGTCAGGGTCCCCAGGTGTGAGGTCTGCATCCCCAGGTTAGGTGTCAGGGTCCCCGGGTCAGTTCAGGGTCCAGGGTCAGATGTCTGGGTCTCCAGGTCAGGGCTGGGTGCCCGGGTCAGGTCAGGGTCCCCAGGTGAGGTCTGCATCCCCGGGTCAGGTGTCAGGGTCCCTAGACCAGGTTAGGGTCCCCGGGTCAGGTCAGGGTCCTCAGGTGAGGTCTGCATCCCCAGGTCAGGTGTCAGGGTCCCTGGACCAGGTTACGGTCCCCGGGTCAGGTCAGGGTCCTAGGCCAGGTCAGGGTCCCTGGGTCCGGCCAGGGTCCCCAGGTGAGGTCTGCATCCCCGGGTCAGGTGTCAGGGTCCCTGGGCCAGGTCTGGGTCCCCAGGTGAGGCTGAGGCCCTGCGTGAGGCCCGGGTGGCCCCTCAGCTGACAGTGTGTCTGGGATGCCGTCACCTCGGGGTCGCGTCCATGGGGGATGCATCGCTCTTGGCAGAGGTCGTAGGGTAGCTGCTGTTTGCAGAGAGATTTAGGACTCGTGAGGGACCGCGGTGTGCAGTGTCACCGTGCCCACCAGCTGATGCTGTCGGATTTCCTTGTCTCTGCTGCGAGGCGGGTGAGTGTAAACACAGCTGACGGCTGCAGATCCTCGGGGGCACGAACGTGGCACTGCCCTTCGGTCCATCTGCTGGGGGCCGTGCTCATCCTTCCCTGCGGGGCTGGGCCCTGGGAGGCCCCCCCAGCTTGGGTGTCCCCAAGGGCTCAGGCCTCCCCTCCCGCCTGTCCGCTGGGGGCCCCTGACCTGCTCCATCTCCCCACGTGTTGCTGACTTCATGCACTCGCACGATTTTCACGGCCACCTGCTCTTCACGAACACATGGATCTGCGATTCCGGCCCTCGAATCCTTCACGACCTGCACGCTGGCGCCCGGGCCAGCCTGTCAGAGAGGCTGTCCCGCAGGAGCATCCAGGCTCCCGTGTGTCCATGCCCACGTGCTGCAAGACCGCCACCTCTGGTGACTGCACCCCGGCGCCCGCCCAGCCTTACCCCTCCCGTCCTTCCCTAATGCCGTTCCAGGTGAGCCCCGTTGCTCCTTCGGTGCCATTAGGACACAGGTCGACTTCTGTGTCTTCTCAGAAACGTTCTTGGGATTTTCAGCTCTCAAAACTTCATTGGTTTTTATTCTTAGAATCAAAGGAGTGATTTTTGGACGGAGAAGCGTCTGAGCCTGTCCTCCACAGAGCGCCTCCTGCCGCAGGAGCACGGGCTGGCTGTGCGCTCACACGCCCGTGCGCACTGGAGACGTGCACCTGTTCACTGCCGTTGGCAGCACTTATGTGCATTCAAGTCAGAAAGTTGTAACCGAGTCGTTTATACCTTTCCAGCCAGGAGTGTCACAGGTTCGTTCTCAGAGCTCCTGGGACGGTCTCCACATCCGGGGAAAACAGGTGCAAGGAAACCCAAAGGTCTGGCCGCGGGCCTGACGGTAAGGACATCCTCTGGGGACCAGAGCGCCAGGTCCCTTGCTCTGCAGCAGGGAGACTGAGGCCGCCGGGAGCCCAGGCGTCGGTGGTCAACGGGATGGGGCAGACCTGTGGCTGCAGGGGCACCTGCTGTGGCGGGTCGTCCTCTTCTGGTCTCTGCTCCGTGGCCGGCCCGTAACCCAAGAGAGCGCAGCCCTACGCTGCATCAACGGTAAGGGCTGCAGCGTCCGCCTCCGGCCCCGTGGTCAGCCATCTGTGGCGGCTGCAGGACGGTTGGAGCTGTCATCAGGAATGTGACCCCGTCGACGTGACGATCAAGAGGCGGTTATTGGCAGTTGAAGCTTTCTGTTGTGATGTTAGCACGTCCTCCCTGAGACTGGCTGTCCTATGTCCGGGGGACTCTGCGGCGTCAGGGTAGGAGGCGCGCAGCCAGAGGTCAGAGCACCTGGCACCCTCCTGGGCCGCCTCGACCCAGGGTGTGGCTGTGCAGAACCGCCAGGCGCTCGAGGTCCTGCGTGCGGATAGTCGGCCTAGAGGGAGTGGCGAGCATGATCTCCCCTGGCTCCCAGGCTGGGACGGCAGGCACACTTGGGGGTCCCCACCCCTCGTCAGCTTGTGTGGAGGATGGCCCCGAGTGGTCAGGCTGCGTCCCCAGCACTGAGCTGATGCACGGATCCCTTTTAGGCTGGGGCCTTCCGTCAGGGTCGTGTCCAGGACTCCCCAAGGAACCTGCTCGCAGCCCACGTGGGAGGCCCTGAGCCGGAGCGGCTGGGCACGCGGGCCAGCCGAGCATGTGGCACACAGAGCCCTCTCCTTGCTGCTTGTCCTCAGTGATGGCAGTGACCTCAGGGTGCGGCCATCCCCGTGAGTGGAGCCCTGGTGCCCGTGAGCACACTGCACTGCCTTAGGAGGCCCCAGCACGTGGTTTCACGGACAAAAACCATGTTTCCTCCTCTTCTCTGGACATCATTTGGGGGCCTGAAGGATAGTTAACCGGCTTCCGCGTGGGCTCTGTCACCCCAAACCTGGGGATCCCCATGCCCACGGGGAATGCAGCTGCTCAGCCAGCGTCGGAGGCAGAGGCCTTTCACCGGGGTCATCTTGTGTCCCTCGCCTCCCTCATCTTGTGTCTGCTCACCCGGGGAAGTGTCTGTCCTTCCACGGCTGCGCCTTGCCGGGCACTGGCGTCGGGTCACCTCAGTGCCCCAGTCGGCCCCGCGGAGCCGGACGTGGCTGCAGGGTCAGGTTAGGAAGTGGGGTTTCCAGGTTCAGCCAGGGACCATCCGCGGCCTGTGACAGTCGTGGAGGAAGCCGTGTCCAGGCGGGGTGCAAACCAGTGCGTTGCTGGCGAGAACGCCCGGAGGGGTGTCCGAGGACGAGACGGAGCCCGGGCGCCCCACTGTAGGTGGCTGGACAGCAACGGCCAGGAGCTGCCGGGAGCAGATGTCCGCGGCATCACTGACACGGGGCAGCGTGGGGGGCGTGGCCGAGGTGCCCCGGCGGGTGGTGGGAGGGGGCCACCATATTTTCCTTCAGTTTGAGAGGACGGGGACTGATACAGGACCAGTGAACTCTTGCTGGGGAGAGCGCCTGCTGCTGATGTCCGCGCTTCCTTGCTGTCGGTGAGCGACGCTGCAGCGTCCATTACCTGGGTGGCCTGGCCTGCCTCCTGGCTGAGCCGCGACTCTGAGAAGGGACGTCAGGTATGCGGCTTAGGAAGGCACCTCGAAGCCACCAAGCGCTCGCTGTTCCCGGCTCTTCCACCAGACGCACGGAGTCGTTCTTGCCCCAACCTGGGGGCAGATGTGGCCATGCGGCCTCGCTGCACAAGGCCTGGCAGCCGCCGCCGATGATGCGGCCACAGCACGACTCACGGTCAACCCAAGTCGAACCCCAGGGCAGTGAACCCCCTTTCAGCTGCCCTGTCGGGGGCCGGGGTGCGGCTCGTGCTGGGGAAGGAGACCCGGGTCGCTGCTTCCTGGGCGGCACAGTTTGTGGGCTGACAGGCAGTGGAGACGGTGTCACAGGTCCAGGATGCCTCACGGTCCCCCGGTGAAGCGGCCCCCCTCACCACCCCCCCGCCCTCTCACCCGACCCGTGCTGCCCTCTGAGCTGAGATCTGAGCTGAGATGGAGGCAGTCGCCCTCCCAGGGGGTGCGAGTGCTCCAGCCGCCGTCTCAGGCGCCCAGCCGGGGCTCACACTGCGGGCCTCACCGTCCCCGTCCTGGAGGCTGGGGTCCACGGTCGGGTGGGCACGCAGGTGTCCTGAGGCCACCGTCCTGGTGGGGGGGACGCTGTCCCTCTGTGCATCTGTGTCCTCATCTTGGGAGGACACCACTTACGTTCAGGTCGCCCCGGTGACCTCTGTGGGGACCCGTGGAATGGCAAGGTTGGAGTCTGCGATGGTGGGTTCCTGGCGGAGGTCAGAGGGGCGACGCTGGGCCTGCTGCTGCCTCAGGCTGCGGGAGGCGCGCTCACGCCATCGGCCTCCCCGTTTGACCTCTCGCGCCTTCTGGGAGTGGTTTCAGAGTTGAAAACACCCGGTGTGCGCGGCAGGGCCACCTCCGGGGAGGCCCTCGGGGGAGGAGGCCATGGGGAGAGGCCGCTGGGGCCCCTGTCCGCTCACACGCTTGCGTGGCCTGCGGCCACGAACCTCATGGGCTGCTGCCCGAGCATCAGGGAACCAGTTAGTGGTAGGACATCCAGGGTCACAGCTTAGGGCACAAAACCACCTTGGTCATCTGGCTTGACAAACTCCTCAGTTAAAAACAAGAGCCGTCTCCCCGCGTGAGGGATGCTCATGGCGCCGAGGGAAGGGCCGCCGTCTCGGTGTGTGACGCGGCGCCTGTACGGTTGGGTCATAAACACGTTTGTCAGTGAGGACTTGGTCACGTGCTGGTGTTCCCGGGTGCCCACCCCCATCACGGCCGCTTAGCACCCTTCCTGCATCTCGTTAGGGGATCCGTGGTGTTGGGGGTGTGGAGAGGCCAAGATGCCCCTATGACCTGAGGGGCCACGCCCAGTGGGACGTGACCCCCCGACCTGGGGGTGGTGAACACAGGTGGGATGCGACCCCCCGACCTGGGGGTGGTGGGCACAGCTGGGATGCGCGTGACCCCTGACCTGCGGAAGTGCTCACAGCTGGCATGCAGGCCCCACAATCGGCCCCGCCACCTCTGTTAGGACAGATGGGAAATCAGTCTGACGAACGAGCACGTAACTCACCTCGTCTCTGAAAACCCAGTTCAGAACCTGCTGCGGCGATTCCCCGACGCGGTGGGACGGCAGGATGTGCTTCTGTCCAGAGGCCGCAGCACCCATGGAGCCGGCAGAGTAACCATCATGATGTTCAGGACACTGATTTGCTTCTTTACAGAGAATCACTCCGCACCTCCTGACGTGACCACCTACACCTCAGAGCACCCGATCCAGGTGGAGCGGCCGCAGGGCTCCACGACCTCGCGCACGGCGCCCAAGTATGGCAACGCGGAGCTCATGGAGACCGGCGACGGTAGGTGCCCAGCCGGTACCACATGGCGCCTGCGACCCGCCCTGGACCCTGCACCCTGCCCTGCACCCCACCGTGCACCCCACCCCACTCTGGCTTACCCTGGTCTGCCCTAGACTGCTCCGTCCTGGACCCTGTCCCAGTCTGTCCTGGACCCCACCCCCTCTGCCCCATCTCACCCTGGACCCCATCCTGCCCTGGACCCTGCCCCGTCCATCCTGGACCCCACTCCCTCTGCCCCACCTCACCCTGGACCCCACCCTGCCCTGGACCCTGCTCCGTCCGTCCTGGACCCCACCCCCTCTGCCCCACCTCACCCTGGACCCCAACCTGCCCTGGACCCTGCCCTGCCCTGGACCCCAACCTGGACCCCGCCCCTCTCTTGCCCCTCCCCGTCCTAGACCCCAACCTGGACCCTGCTCACTCGGCCCCTCCCCGCCCCTCCCCTCCCATCCCTGGATCCTACCCGGTGCAGGGTCGATGCCCCTCCTGGGCACGTGGTGGACCCAGTCAGTCAACCCCTTTACACAGCTACCCAAAAGGGGAGGCCCCGGGTCCAAAACTCAGGTTATTGACCAAAAGTGTTTCTTTGTGGGAAAATACATGAGCATGGTGGGAACTGAGTCCTGAGAAGCATCAGAGGGCTCCTTAGACGCCGGCGTGCTTGCTAATCCTGAGCAAATGTGGAGTCAGCGAGGAAAGGAGCGTGAAGTGCTAGCACCACGGGTAGCTGCGCCAGGGGTGCCCAGAGGGCTGCGCAGCACAGTGGTTGGGGTGGCGTTGGACCCGAGGGAACAGGGTTTGTTCTCCAATTGGGAAGAATGACCCGGGGCCATGACGCAGCAGTGGGGCCGCCCTGCCTGCCCCTTGGGGGGCCACGACCTGACCGGGACCCCCGCTGCCCCAGCTCAACGCTCTGGCCACGCAGGGGACACGAGGCGTGGTTTTCCTCGAAGGCGGCCACGCAACCTTGGTGTGGGCCCCCCACCCCCCCCCCCAGGGAAGTGTCCCTCGTCGTGGTCAGAGCCCCGGGCCAGGTCGGCGTGCCTGCTTTCCCAGAGCTCGTGCGGCCGCCTGGGCCTTCCCTGCGAGTTCCCCTCCTGTGGGCTGGCCGCTGCCCCTCCTCGTCACCATTTAGCAGCCTTGTCATCTGAGCTCTGACCCCGGGTGAAATCCCGTGTGGTCCCTGCCACATCCTCACTCCAGGCGGAGCCGAGGGCCAGCGGCCTCCGGAGACCACCTCCGTCCCTCCACTGGGGTTCACTGCAGAAAGCGGGGCACAGATGCTCACAGCTCTGGGGCTGTGTGTTCACTACAAGAAAATAATCAACATCCCGATCTCAGAGCGCCCGTAGAGCCTTCAGAGGCCACCTATGAAAATGGTTTTTCTTTGATAGAAAAGCTTCCTTGAGCTCCGTTATGTTGGGCCCAGAGCAGAGTCTGTTGCTCTGACCTGTCAGCGGAGGTGGCAGCCCCCGAAGGGCCCTGCCTGCTGCGGCCTCCAGAGCCGGCACGGCCAGGAGCAGGTGTCGGAGGGCCTTTCCACGGAACGACATCCCTGCAGAGCCACACTGTCCCCCGAGGACGTTGGCTCCCTGGTGCTCCGGGGACTCGTTAGTTTGGGTGGTTTAAAAATGTCAGACCTCAGCTTCTTTTCAACAACCATGTCATGTTTTCAAGATGCTCATTCGTTGTTATGAGTAAGAAGTACATTACGAAGTGGAATTTCATCTTATGTGTGAACGTGTGCCACATGCCGGTGATCTGTGTGACCCAGAATGTTGAATTTAGAGCTTTTAAATTGCTCTCCTAGCTGCCTTGCCTGTGGACTCGGGGGTGGAACCAGAGTCACGGGGCGGGGGCATCGGTACCGTGAGAGGACGGGACGGGCCTGCAGGGACCCCCAGTGTCCCCCTGAACCTGATGTGTCGGCAGCCTGCCCTGGCCCCGACGGGGAGACAGACTCCGGGAGGCCTCCCTGCCATGTGGGCTCGGTGACCCATCGGAGCAGGGACGGGGTCGGTGAGTGAGGAGGGCCAGGTCGGGCGGGCCCAGCCTGAGGTCAGCCTCCCCCCGCCGCCGTGGTGGCCGCCTGGACGAGCCCCTGCCTGGGGCTCCTGGGTGGCGCTTGGAGGCCCCTTGATGTGGGGCTGCGCACACGTGTTTAGCGGGTGAGGTGTGGCAGCTCACGTGTCCATGCTTCTTTTCCAGGGGTGCCAGTGAGTAGCCGCGTGTCAGCGAAAATTCAGCAGCTCGTCAACACCCTCAAGCGACCGAAGCGGCCGCCGTTAAGGGAGTTCTTTGTGGATGACTTTGAAGAACTGCTGGAAGGTGACCAGGCCCTTTGCTGCCCCATTATTCCCGGGTCCGCGTGATACCACACACCGTCGTGGCGGGCCCGATAGGCCGGGTCACCCATCAGGGCAGCAATCTTGGCATCCCCTGAAGACAGGAACCTACCCGGAGACCGTGGGTCCTGCCCCCCAGGGCCCCTGCGGATGGCTGCGTGCTGGCCGGCCACGTAGATACCAGAGCGGGCGTGTGGGGCCTCCGTCCCAGGGACAGAAGTACAGGGAAGCCCAGGAAACCATGCTCAGGGTGACCTGCGCGCTCCAAGGGGCGCAGAGTGAGTGTGGCTGGCTCCTGTCCTGCCCCTCTGGACAGACGCAGGAGCCCCTGTGTGTGAACCGAGTCAGAACAGGATCCTGCTGCTCACGTCACACCCAAGCCCTTTATTCTCTTGTTTGTACAAGTAAGACCGGCTGGCTCCCTGTCCCGCAGAGGAGAGCGTCACTCACAAACCGTGAGGGAGAGGAACCTTTTCCAGACGTGAGCAGCGGTCTTTCCGACTCGAGTTGGGAAGATTTTGACTGCGTCCTGGGGCATGTATTGTTTTACACAAGAGAATGTGCTCTTGCTGGTTGTTCGTGGTACTTGCTGCAAATTCAAATTGATGTGTCCGTGGGCACAGGCAACCTGATTAGCAGGATGTGAGCTCTGGAGTCCAGAATCACTCACGTGTATTGATAACTGGTATTTTATTTTATTTTATTTTTTAAGATTTTGTTTATTCTTGAGAGACACAGAGAGAGGCAGAGACAAAGGCAGAGGGAGAAGCAGGCTCCCTGCAGGGAGCCCGATGTGGGACTCGATCCCAGGACCCCGGGGTCACACCCTGAGCTGAAGGCAGCCGCTCCACCACTGAGGCACCCAGGGGCCCCAATCAGTATTTTAAGCAGAGATGTTGCTGCCCCAGACTCTAGGCACGTTGAAATACGCGGTGCATTTGTCAGTTGACAAACCCCATCCCGACATTGTCTTGTAAAGTGCAAGGATTAAGTGGTGAGGCCACCATGTAGGTCCTGGCTCTGGTTCTAGGAAAGTGCAGGTGTACGATTTCTGTCCACTAGTAAACTTGTGTAAGAGTCTTACTTTCTGTAAAAAGAATTAAAAAGTGTGCTAACATGGATGTATTTTTTTTTAAAACTTTGTGTCCATGTGTATTTAGTGCAACAACCAGATCCGAACCAGCCGAAGCCAGAGGGGGCGCAGATGTTGGCCATGCGCGGGGAGCAGCTGGGCGTGGTTACCAACTGGCCGCCGTCGTTGGAGGCCGCGTTGCAGCGGTGGGGGACCATCTCCCCGAAGGCCCCGTGCTTGACCACGATGGACACCAACGGGAAGCCCCTGTATATCCTCACCTATGGTAATTCTCTGCGCTTCCTTCACCTTCCACGGTGGCCACTGCTGCGCGGGCTCACTGCCTCCCATGGATTTACGCATCTGGTGCAGACACAAAAGGGGCCCGAAAGGAGATGTTTTAGGGGAGGTGCTTGGTGTGAACATGAGAAGTTGTTCCTTGTTAGTGCTCCCTGAGGAAATCGGAGGTGGGTCAGGAAACCAGTGGGCGAGTGTAAGTCTTGAAAGTCATGCCTTCCGGGAGGATGGGTCAAGAAATGGCGTCTGAACTCGTGGACATGGATCCCTCGGGAAAGACAGTCTCTCTCCAAAGTGATGCTGGGAAGAGGTGGGAGGCACAGGCTTGTCTCTGGTGCTTGATTCTGTGCGATTGCTGCCATGTGAACTGTGGGGGTAGCTTGCTGGGCCCGGGAGGAAGCACGTGGTCGGGTGGTTTGCAGAGAATCCAGCCAGTAAGTCAAAGACCGAAGCGGCTTCTGTCGTGTCTGCACGTGTGACATTAGATGAGCTTTGTCTGCGTTTCAGGTTTGTTTCCAAGTCAGTGGCATGCTGGCCCGGCAGCAGGAAAGACACTTCTGCGGTGGCGGTCGGGGTCAGGAAGCTAGTGGCACACCCAGGGATGCGGGGCCTGGCCTTAGGGGTTGGGGCCCCGGGGGTACCAGCCACAGACTCAGTCATGACCCCTGCACCCCGCACGGAGATGGGCTTGAGGTTCAGGAGCATACGTCTCATGGCTTCATCATTCTAGGACATTTGGGGGTAATTTTAAAGAAAGATTTTGTTTGTTTGGTTTCCTGGTGGGGAAAAACATCACTGTGGTTGGAACTGAGTCCTGAGAAGAAGCAGAGGCCTCCTTAGATGCTGGCGTGCTGCTAACCCATAACAAATGTGGGGTCAGCAAGGAAGCGAGCGTCTGAGGGAGGGAAAGCGTGCATGAGCGGAGGGAGGGGCAGAGGGGGAGGCAGGTGTCCCGCAGAGCAGGAGCCCAAGGCGGGGCTGCATCCCAGACCCTAGACCATGACCTGAGCTGAAGGCAGACGCCTCCCCGACAGCCCCCCAGGCGCCCCATCTTTGGGTGATTCTAAGTGGGTACGGAGCACTTCGGCCGCGTGAGGCAAGAGCTGGTCCTCGCGTTGTGCTCTGTCGAGGTAGGCTTTACTCAGGTGGCAGAATCGTGAGCGTCCCCTCCAGCCGGGGGCAGCCTTGGAGCTGGCACAGTTGTGTGGCTGCTCCTCCGCGGACTGTTGGGCGGGGCTCACCTGTCCGCGTGCACACTCACCTGTCCACCCGCAATGCTCGGCGGGGCACGGGGGGCACAGACCGCAGCCCGGCTCCCTGCCTTCAAGGCAGGAGACCGAAGACGAGCCCTGATCCCCGGCTGAGGGCCTGCGTCAGCCGCTGTCCCCTGAGGAGCGAGGACGTGCCCTTCTGCGGGGTGATGATGAGCAGAGCTGTGGGGGGCACACTGAAGGCCTCTGGATGCCTGGGCATGCGTGTGCCCAGGCGCCACCAGCCCCGCGCTCCGTCTCTGCGTCTGCTCCTCTGCGCCAGGCACATGCTGTGGGCTGTCTCGGCGTTCACCGTGAGAGGCCAGAAGCAGTGGCTTCCCCACTCGCGACAGTGGGTCACCAGGGCGTGAGGGATGGTGCTGGCCGCTGTGAGGGAGGAAGACTGCGGGAGCTGCTCTACATGTACAGACTCTAAGTACATGAACCTCGAACCGTCGGGTGTCACAGAGAAGACACACAGGTGGGAATCCTCCCCACACCACGTGTCTCGCTCCGGCGGACCGAGCAGCCCGTTCTCGGCCGCATGGGTCCCCTCAGCTGTCAAGCGTAGCTTCCCCCGGATCCTGGTCGCCGCACTCGCAGCCAGGCAAGTCAGGATGGCTGAGGGAAGCCGCGCGGCAGGCGGAGGTTGTCGCAGCCCCGGGGACGGGCTTCTGGCCGCCACGCACCAGGACAGCGACCTCGCACCCCGAGCCCCAGGCATCCTGCCACCTTCAGTAACCGTCAGTTCTGCTGAGGAACTGATTTCCTGGCCTCGAGTCCCTGCTTCCCCCGCCCTGGAGGCCGTCTGGGGGTTCCCTGTCCTTGGCCACGTGCGCCCTCACCACGGTGTCTGTGTGTCTGTCTCCCCTTGCCCCCGGGCTTTCTCTGCGGTCGGGGACTTGCCTTGGCTCCAGGTACCCCCCAGCACCAGCCGCGGGAGCTCACAGAGCACTGGGAAGCCCGTGTCGCTGCTTCTGTGCTGTGCGCCGTGTGCGGGGCGTGTTCTCGGGCTGCAGCCGCCGTGTGCCCACGTCCTGGCCCTGGGCCGCGTACCTGGTACCCGCATCTGCCTCCTTGTCCTGCAGGCTCGCGCCACTGCGGAGTCTCTGTAGCCGTGTTCCCAGGTCGGACCCGGGTAAGCCGCCACGAGCTGCTGGGACGTCGTGTCCGATTCCCACCTTTCAAGTGGACAGTAGAGCGTTACTATTACCTAGCATTCCCCGCAGTCGGCAGCCTCTGCGTGACATCTCGTGACTTAGACCTGGAGGTTCGTGCCCCCCCCCACCCCCCACGCCCCAGGCTGGTCTCTGTGTCTGCGAGCTGGCTTTCCGGAGGCTACAAATAAGTGAGGTCCTGCATCCTAGTTTCCTCTTTGGCTCTGCATGATGCCTTCACGTCGACCATCTCTCACACGTGCCAACACTGCAGTCCTTAGGTGGCTGATACTCAGGGGACGCACCACGCGTCATCTCTATCCATCCGTATCCATGGATGGACATGTGGGCTGCGTCCATGTCCTGGCTGCTGTGAATAGTGCTGCAGCGGACACAGGGCAGGTATCTTTTAGGTTAGTGTTTCTGTTTGCTTCACATAAATCTCCAGAAGCAGAACTGTGGGGTCGTAGGGCAGCTTAGTTCCAACCTCCCGAGGCCCCTCCACACTGTTCCCCGCGGTGGCCGCACCAGCCTGTGCTCCCGCCAGCCGTGCACGGGGGCTCCCGTCTCCGCGTCCTCACCAACACCTGTGGTTTCCCATCCTGTAGACACCGTCCTGACACGTGTCAGGTGATATCTCTGATTCCGATTTAATCTCCGTGATGAGTGATGCTGGCATCTCTTCACATGTCTGTTGGCCATCGGGATGTCGTCTTTGGAGGAACGCCTATTCAATTCCTCTGTCCCTTTTTAAATCAGATTGTGTTTTTGCTATTGAATATTTTCTTTTGCTATTGAGTTGAATATAAAATAAAATATATTTAATTTGGGATCCCTGGGTGGCGCAGTGGTTTAGCGCCTGCCTTTGGCCCAGGGCGCAATCCTGGAGACCTGGGATCGAATCCCACGTTGGGCTCCCGGTGCATGGAGCCTGCTTCTCCCTCTGCCTGTGTCTCTGCCTCTCTCTCTCTCTCTCTCTCTCTCTGTGTGTGTGTGTGTGTGTGACTATCATAAATTTAAAATATATATATATATATTTAATTTTTTAAAATATTTTATTTATTTGACAGAGAGGAAGTGAGAGAGCATGAGCCGACGAGGAGGGGCAGTGGGAGAGGCAGACTCTGTGCTGAGCAGGGAGCCTGATGTGGGGCTGGATCCCAGGACCCTGAGATCATGACCTGAGCCAAAGGCAGTCGCTCCACTGAGCGAGCCCCCCGGGCACCTTCTTTATGTATTTTTGATATTAACCCCTTACTGGGGAGATGATATGCAGACATCTCTAATTTGCCTTTTCATGGTGTTGATGGTTTCCTCTGCCTTTTAGTTTAATGTGCTCCCACTTGTTGGTTGGTGCTTTTGGTCTCAGACCCAAAAATCATCCCTGAGACTAATGTTGAGGAGCTTAGCATCTTTGCTTTCTTCTCGGAGTTTTATGGTTTCAAGCCTCATGTTCACATTTTTCATGTTCATTTTTAAGTGTGGTCTGAGATAGTGGGTTGGCTGCATGTGGCTGCCCAGGTTTCTCACGGCCGTTTATTTGCATTGAAGGGACTCCCGCACCCATGTGTGTCCTCGCTGTCTTAGCTGACCGGATGAGAATGGGCCAAGTTCTGGGCTCTCCGGTCCACTGATCTCTCTGTTCACTGCCAAAGCCACACCACTTTCATTCCCTTAGTTTTATGATGTAGTTCAAAATCAGGGAGCCGGGTGCCCCTAGCCTTGCTCTTCTTACTCAAGACTTCTTTGGCTTTTGGGGGTCTTGTGGTTCAGTACAATTGTTAGGATTCTTTGTTCTAATTCTGTGAAAAATGCCATAGGAATTTTGATGGGGATTGCACTGAATCTGTAGATTCCTTGGGAACTATGACCGTGGAATGTCTTCACATTCATTCCTGTCTTCCTCAGTTTCTTTCATCAATGTCTTATAATCTTCAGTGTACCGATCTTTCACCACCTTGGTTAAAATTACTCGTAGGTATTTTATTCTTTTCAATGCAACTATAAATATTTTCTTAATTTCTCTGATAGTTTACTGTTAGTGTATAGAAATGCAATCAATTTTTGTATATTGATTTTGCAGTCTGCAGCTTTACTGAATTCATTGATTAATTCCAACAGTTTGGGTCTTTTGTGGGTCTGTTTTGGCAGCATCTTTAGGGTTTCCTGTATATAAAATTATGTAATCCTCAAATAGAGACAGTTTTACTTTTTCCTTTCCACTTGGATATCCTTAATGTCTTTTTCTTGCCTAATTACTCTGGCTAGGACTTCCAATACTGTCTTGAATAAAAGTGGTGAGACTGGGCATCCTTGTCTTGCTCCTGGTTTCAGAGAATATTAGCTGTGGGTTTGTAATCTATGGCCTTATAATGCTGAAGTATGTTCCTTCTATATTCACTTTATTGAGAGTTTCTCATCAAAAAAAAGATGTTGGATTTCGTCAAATGTTTTTCCTCTATGTATGGACATAGGATTTTTATTCTTTGTTTTGTAAACGTGATGTGTCCTGTTAATTTGTCAATATTGGACCATCGCGTGTCCCTGGAATAAATCCCACTCAATCATGTCATGTGATCCTTTAAATGCACTGTTGAATTTGGTTTGCTAGGGTTCTGTTGAAGTGTGCATCTATATTTATCAAGAATATGAGTCTGTATTTTTGTGTATGTGGTGTCCTTGTCTGGTTTTGGGATCAGGGTAATGCTGGCTTCCTAAAATGAGCTTGGATTCACTCCCTTTTCTTTGTTGGAAGAGTTGGAGGATAGGTATTAACTCTTGGACTGTTCGGTAGAATTCACTAGGAAAGCCTTCTGTTTGTAGGGAGGTTTGTAGTTACTGATTAAATCTCCTCACTGGTAATTATTCTGTTCAGATTTTATGTTTCCTCCTGATAGTTGTTGGAAGATTTTATATCCCTGGGATGTTTCATTTCTTCCAGCTTGTTCAGTGTGCTGGCACAGATCTAACCGTTCATGCTGACCTCTTGGAATCCCTTGCATTTCTGTGGTGTTGGTCGTAACTTCTCTTTTGTTTCTGATCCTGAGTCTACTCTCCTTTATTCTTGGTGAGGCTACCTCAAGTTTGCTTTCTTCCAAGGACCCACTCTTGGTTTTGTTGATCTTTTCTGTTGTCTTTTCAGTCTCTCTCATTTGGTTGCTCTGATCTTTGTTACTTGCTTCCTTCTACTAACTTGGGCTACATTCCTTCCTTTCCTAGATCCTCGAGGCATAAGATAGGTGATTTCTTGGAGATGTTTCTTGTTTCCTGAGGCAGGTCTCTATTGCCACGTACTTCCATCTTAGGTCCACTTTTGCTGCAAATGGTACATTTTGATATGTTGTATTTCTGTTTTCATTTCTCTAAAGATGTTTTTAAAAATTTCTTTTCTTTCTTTGCCCACTGGTTGTTTCGTAGCATGTTGTTTAATCTCCATGTATTTGTGAATTTTTTGGTTTTCTTCTAAAATTGATTTCTGGTTTGTTGCCACTGTGGGTCAGAAACGATGCTTGATATGGTTTCAGTCTTCTCAGACTTACTGAGACTTGTTTTGTGGCCTAATGTGCGATCTGGAGAACGTTCCAAATGCCCTTGAGAAGAATGTGTACTCTGTTGCTTAGGATGGCACATTCTACATAAATTAACTCCATCTGGTCTCATGTGTTGTTCAAGGCTCCTGTCTCCTTACTGATTTTCCATCTGGATGATTTATCCATTGATGGAAGGTGGGGTATTAAAGTTCTCTACTATGATTGCATTGCTGTTAATTTCTCCCTTTAGGGCTATTAATATTTGATTTATATATGTAGGTGCTCCTATGCTGGGTACATAAATATTTACAAATGTTATACCTTCTCAGTGGACTGATCCCTTTATCATTATGTGATTCCCCACATTGTCTTTATTACAGTCTTTGTTGTAAAGTGTGTGTTGTCTGTTACCAGTGTTGCTGCCCCAGCCTTTTTTCCCATTTGCGTGGGATATCTTTCTGCATCCCTTCACTTTCATCTCTTTGTGTCCTTACAACCACGAGTCTCTCATTGGCAGCATATTAATCTTGCTTTTCCCCCATTGAGCCACTCGGTGTCTTTTGTTCAGAGAATTCAGTCCTTCTACATTGGAAGTAATTATTAATAAGTAGGTACTTATTGCCATTTTGGTCATTGTTTTCTGGCTGTTATGGTAGGGCCACTCTGTTCCTTTTTTCTTCTTTTCCTTTGTAATTTGACAACTTTCTTTACTGTACACTTAGATTTCTTTCTCTTCATATTTTGTGGATCCACTAGAGGTGTTTGTTTGGTGGTTACCATGACACTTACATATAACAGCTTATTTTTATAACAGTCTATTTTAAGTTCATAACAACGTATGTTCCAGCACATTCTAAACCTGTACATTTTCACTGCCCCCGCCCACATTTATGTTCTCAGTGCCACATTTTACATCTTTTTATCTTGTGTACCCCTATCTACGACTTTTGTCCTCTGACCTATATACTGGCTTTATAGAGTCCACCACCTTTCCTGTATATTTATCTTCACTAATGGGTTTATACTTTCATGTGTCTTCTTGTTACTAATTAGTGCCCTCTTTTCAGCTTCAAGAAGTCCCTTTAACGTTTCTCCTAAGTGCAGTTTGGTGGTGATGACGTCCACTAGCCTTTGCTTATAGGAAACGCTCTATCTGTCCTTCCACTTAGAATTATCACTTTCCCAGTAACTTTTCCTGGTTGGATTTTTTTTCTTCCTCCTTATAAATCAGTGAAGAACTGTTGTATCTCTTTTCACTTAAGTCAGCAACTTTTTGTTTTTCTCCTTGAAAAACATTAAGTGTATTTCTAGTATTTTGCTGAAAGTGTGTTGCCCATTTCAAGCTCTTCGTTGTAAACTGGCTTTTGTATGAATGTACAATGACAGCAAAGTTAATATTCCAAACTGAGAATGAAGTTGAAAATTTAACAAAACATATAATGGGTGCTAATCGTTTGATGTAACTGATCTGTTCTTGTGCAGTGCATTGAATCTTTCAATTACAACAAATTGATCGTAATTGTTTATTTAACTATCATTCCCCAATATTGTTCATATTTAAAGAGATTTGAAGACACAAAGTATTTGCTTTCTTTTAGAAGAAAATCATTGAGTCATTTCTAATAGCTAGTGACTTTTTAAAAAAGATTTACTTATTTATTTGAGAGAGAGAGAGAGTATGAGCACGAGCCAGGCAAGGGGCAGAGGGAGAGGGAGAGAGAATCCCAAGCAGACTCCCTGCTGAGTGTGGTACCCAACCCAGGGTACGATCCCATGACCCTTGAGATCATGACCTGAGCTGAAATCAAGAGTTGGATGCTAAACTAACTGAGCCACCAAGTGCCCCTAGCTAATGACTATATTTGTGGAAAATATATGATCACCCAGGAAAATACCAAATACTTGTAAGGTAGCCAGCCTTTGGGACCGCAGTATTGAGAAGGAGCTCTAGAAGAGGGTGGAGGGGCAGACAAAACCTTCCTAAGTGTGATTGTGTGCTTTTTATAGATTGCCTAGGACATTAATGAAACAAAGAAGCATGTGTTGAACACATAATATAAAGCAGGAATGCACTAGGACTTGGAGAAATAAAGATATCAAACATTTTCTGTCCCCTAATCACTAAGAGGGAGACAAGTTGGTAAGTCTTACGGTAGATAAACAGTAACAACCCTAATTTGGACCACTGCAAAATCCAAAGTGAAATAAAACAAATTCGGCTTTTTTTCATTCAAAACAAATGTTACAAGCAAAAAATTTCTTTTTTTTTAGCAAAAAAATTCTAAATTTAGCTTCTACATTTAAAATAGGAAAAAGATTAAAGCAGTGATTTTAATTTATGGGAAAGTTAAAGTTGCTCCTATTGCTACCATCACATTAACATAACCTCGCACACCTTGCCGGCTGCAGAAGGCTGCAGAAGCTCACACCATGAGAGACCTTTATGTGTCTCTGAGCTCAGGTTAGATTTCAGAATCCTTGTATTCTATTTCAAGCTGTGTCCCCACATGGGTTCCACGGAGGGAGCATCTCACGCTGGGCTGGGGGTGGGGGCGGGGATGGGAAGGGTACAGGTTCTTCAAAACTGGCCATTCTTCTGGTTCAACACTCGTAAAGCAATCAATATGATTGATCATATCAGCAAGAGAAAAAACAAGAACCATATGATCCTCTCAATAGATGCAAAGAAAGCATTTGACAAAATACAGCATCCATTCCTGATTAAAACTCTTGAAAGTATAAGGATAGAGGGAACATTTCTCAGCATCTTAAAAGCCATCTACAAAAAGCCCACAGCAAATATCTTTCTCAATGGGGAAACACTGGGACCCTTTCCCCTAAGATCAGGAACAAGACAGGGATGTCCACTCTCACCACTGCTATTCAGCATAGTACTAGAAGTCCTCGCCTCAGCAATCAGGCAACAAAAAGAAATAAAAGGCATTCAAATTGGCAAAGAAGAAGTCAAACTCTCCCTCTTCACAGATGACATGATACTCTACATAGAAAACCCAAAAGACTCCACCCCAAGACTGCTAGAACTCTCATACAGCAATTTGGCAGTGTGGCAGGATACAAAATCAATGCCCAGAAATCAGTGGCATTTGTATGCACTAACAGTGAGACTGAAGAAAGTGAAATTAAGGAGTCAATCCCATTTACAACCCAAAAGTATAAGATACCTAGGAATAAACCTAATCAAAGAGATAAAGGATTGTACCCTAAAGACCACAGAACACTTCTGAAAGACATTGAGGAAGACACAAAGAGATGGAAAAATATTCCATGCTCATGGATTGGAAGAATTAATATTGTGAAAATGTTAGTGCTACCCAGGGCAATTTACACATTTAATGCAATCCCTATCAAAATACCATGGACCTTCTTCAGAGAGTTGGAACAAATCATCTTAAGATTTGTGTGGAATCAGAAAAGACCCCGAATAGCCAGGGGAATATTAAAAAAAGAAAACCATAACTGGGGGCATCACAATGCCAGATTTCAGGTTGTACTACAAAGCTGTGGTCATCAAGACAGTGTGGTACTGGCACAAAAACAGACACGTAGATCAATGGAACAGAATAGAGAATCCAGAAGTGGACCCTGAACTTTATGGTCAACTAATATCGACAAAACAGGAAAGACTATCCACTGGAAAAAAGACAGTCTCTTCAATAAATGGTGCTGGGAAAATTGGACATCCACGTGCAGAAGAATGAAACTAGACCACTGTCTTGCACCAGACACAAAGATAAACTCAAAATGGATGAAAGATCTAAATGTTAGACAAGATTCCTTCAAAATCCTAGAGGACAACACAGGCAACACCCTTCTTGAACTTGGCCACAGCACCTTCTTGCAAGATACATCCATGAAGGCAAGAGAAACAAAAGTAAAAATGAATTATTGGGACTTCATCAAGAGAAAAAGCTTCTGCACAGCAAAAGAAACAGTCAACAAAACTACAAGACAACCTACAGAATGGGAGAAGATATTTGCAAATGACATATCAGTTAAAGGACTAGTATCCAAGATCTATAAAGAAATTATAAACTCAACAGCAAAAAACAATCCAATCATGAAATGGGCAGAAGATGTGAACAGAAATCTCACAGAGGAAGACATAGACATGGCCAACAAGCCCATGAGAAAATGCTCCGCATCACTGGCCATCAGGGAGATACAAATCAAAACCACGATGAGATCCCACCTCACACCAGTGAGAATGGGAACAATTAACAAGGCAGGAAACGGGGATCCCTGGGTGGCGCAGCGGTTTGGCGCCTGCCTTTGGCCCAGGGCGCGATCCTGGAGACCCGGGATCGAATCCCACATCAGGCTCCCGGTGCATGGAGCCTGCTTCTCCCTCTGCCTGTGTCTCTGCCTCTCTCTCTCTCTCTCTGTGACTATCATAAATAAATAAAAATTAAAAAAAAAAAAATTAAAAAAAAAAAAAACAAGGCAGGAAACTACAAATGCTGGAGAGGATGTGGAGAAAGGGGAACCCTCGTGCACTGTTGGTGGGAATGTGACCTTGTGCAGCCACTCTGGAAAACTGTGTGGAGGTTCCTCAAAGAGTTAAAAATAGATCTGCCCTACGACCCAGCAATTGCACTGCTGGGGATTAACCCCAAAGATACAGATGCAGTGAAACGCTGGGATACCTGCACCCCAATGTTTCTAGCAGCAATGTCCACAATAGCCAAACTGTGGAAGGAGCCTCGGTGTCCATCGAAAGATGAATGGATAAAGAAGATGTCTATGTATACAATGGAATTCCTCAGCCATTTGAAACGACAAATACCCACCATTTGCTTCGACGTGGATGGAACTGGAGAGTATTATGCTGAGTAAAATAAGTCAATCGGAGAAGGACAAACATTATATGATCTCATTCATTTGGGGAATATAAAAAATAGTGAAAGGGAATAAAGGGAAAGGAGAGAAAATGGGCGAAAATATCAGTGAGGGTGACAAAACATGAGAGACACCTAACTCTGGAAAACGAACAAGGGGTGGTGGAAAGGGAGGTGGGCGGGGGGTTGGGGTGACTGGGTGACGGGCACTGAGGGGGGCACTTGGCAGAATGAGCACTGGGTGTTATGCTCTATGTTGGCAAATTGAACTCCAATTAAAAAAAAAAAAAAGCTGGCCATTCTTCCTGATGTGGTTTTTAAAATCCTGTTACCGATCCTGCCTTGTGTTCCTTTTTTCCCCAGAGTTCAGAAGTTTAGTTCAGAATACTTACCACCATCTTTAACTCTCAGCATTCTTCTCCAAAAATCCTAAGTCCCCGAGGCTAGGAAGATTTGATGCTGAGGACTCAGGACTTGGAGAGGGAGGGGGACCAGGCTCCACTGTGTGTCCCCAGGACCCTTTGCATTCATTACAGTCACTTGAGCCAGGACCCCACTAACAGGTGAATCAGCAGTAATGCGCTCTTGCAATGATCCCTGCCCTACTTCACTCCCTTGAAATCTTCCCCTGGAACTTCTGTGATGATAAGTTTTCTGTGGCTTTGCTGTAGCTACTTTACATACCGAGAGTATTTGTATCAGAACCTTATTCCAGCATTGAGGCTTCTCAGATTTTATGAATCCGAGTTGCCGGCTCTTATTTTTCTTCTTGCTTCCAGAGACTGAGGAGAACTTGAAGGCTTACAATGAACTAGTTCTCTCTATATATATAATTTCATGTGTATGTTGATATGTAACTGGAAATGCATGTGTCCACTTACTTGTGTCTTTGTCGTTTCTGTTGATAGGCAAACTGTGGACAAGAAGTATGAAGGTTGCTTACAACATTCTGCATAAATTAGGTACAAAGCAAGAGCCTATGGTACGACCTGGAGACCGGGTAAGTCTCTTGACATTACTACACCCGCAAATGCTTTGTCCTGCACGACACAGACACCTGCAGTCGGACATTCCGAGTTCAGTGTCTCCTACCGCGAACACACTAACTCAGGCTTTATTACATTAGCTGTGAGTCGGGATGCATGACACAAGGTGTCATGAGCCTTCACAACTCCATGAGCTACGCTGTAGCACTTCTCACATTAAGAGCAAAAACCATAAAACTCTTAGAATAAACCTGGGGGGAAGATTCATAACAGAATTTGGCAGTGATTTCTTAGATGACACCAAAACACAGGCCACGAAAATAAAAACATGAATCGGATTTCATAACAGTAGCTTGAGGGTGCCACAGGACGCTATCGAGGGTGAAAGGCAGCATAGAGGATGGGAGAAAATGTGTTTACAGAGCCTGTATCTGGTACGAGATTAGTCTCCAGAATATTAAAAAAAAAAAAACACCTACAAGTCAGCAACAACCAAAAAAAATAAAAAATGGGCAGAGAACTTGAATAGACATTTCTCCAGGGAAGTTCGGCAGATGGCCAGTAAGACCTGAAAAGATGCCTCGGGACAGGTACCTTTCAACCACACTGAGATACCACACGGGTTAGGCTGGCGAGGATGGAGAAATGGGAACTTCATGCTGCCGGCAGCAACTGACCCTGGTGCAGCCACTGAGGCAAACAGGACGGTGGTGCTTGCCCCAGCAGTCACCACGGAATTACCTCCTGACCCGGCAATCTACACGTCTGGTTCTCAGGGCAGCATCATTCACAGAATCAGAAAGGGGTGTAACCCCAGCGTCCGTGCACAGATGAGCGGGTGAGCAACGCGGTGGCGGTGTACGCATCGGATGGTCCTGCAGTCTTAGAGAGGAAATAGGTTCTGGCGCCACTAACCATGGAGGGGCTCGAGGGTTTTATGCTACGTGAGGTGAAGCGGCCACCAGGGAGGAATATACGAGGTTCGGGGAGAGGAGGGGCAGAGGGGAGGGGACGATGGGGGACCCAGGCTTCAGCTGAGGAACGCAATACCCTGGGGCTGGTTCTGGAAGGCGAGGCTGCTCAGCGGGGCGGATGTCCTTGGTGCCGCCAAGCTGTTGAGACGGTCAGCTTTGTGTTTACTACAATAGAAAGTCCATTGTAGAGTGACCTCTCCCTTCGCTCTGATTTGGGGACAGTCTTGAGTGGCATTGTTAAACGTCCTGGTGCAGTGTGGCCTCCAGAGCTGCTAAGTTCTCCTACAGTAACGACGGCAAAGTGAAGCACCTCTGTTCAGCTCAGATGTTAGTAGGAATTGTGATAGAAATAAACTATGTAGGGAGGTTTTTCAGCAAAGGCTGACTTGAATTGTGTGAAGGGAACTACTTCCTAAGTTATCCTAAACATCATTCATGTGGTTTTGTACCTGGCGCGTGCACGTAGGTACTTTTACTAACTAAATATACATAATGATAGTGGTCAGTTGATCATAACCTTCTATTGCAATAAACAGAATTTTTTACCCTCTCAAAATGACTTTTGAATAAAAGAATTTTCCCCAGGATGATGAGCGTTCAGTCTTTGACATAAACCTTTATAGACATTTTTCATGTGGGTGACCTTATTAACATAGTTTGGGCTTTTAAGAAGGCATTTATGTGCCTACACTGAATGGGGTTTGAGATGTGTAGCGGGAGCTTCAGAAGGTACAGAGGTGCGCGATGTGGAGCCTGCCTTCTAGGAGCTGGCGGTACTAAAACGTGCACACATTATTGATAATTAGCTTTTGTATAAATTGGAACATGATGAAGGTCTCAGAAGTGGTGAGAGCCTGAGATGCACTGTCGGGGGGTGGGGCGGACAGAGCTTCCTCATTTGGGAGGAGCACGTGCGCCCCGAGGAGGCCCTCGTGAGCTATGGGCCAGCGGCCGACCGGTGTGAGAAGGAGCCAGGGCACGCAGAGAAGGGGGGATCGCTTTAAGGAGCGCGACCCTCATGGACGCTGGGGTGGCCTCCGCCTCCTGCCAGGTGGGTGCCTCCACGCCCTGGTGGGGGAGGGTTAGGTCCAGACCCATGTCAGAAATACGCGAAGAATTATGTGGAGGGGAGCTGTGTTGTGCACGGCTCGGGAATCACCGCGGAGGCACCAGTAAGACAGACGTGTGACTGGTTCTGACGTGGAAGGAAGATGTCATGAGAAGAGTGAGCCAAGCACAGACTTCCCTTCCTGAAGCTGCAAAACAATAGCAAACACTTTGTTCTTTTTTTTTTTTTTTTTTTTTAAACACTTTGTTCTTATTCTGAGTCTTCAGGTGTTTGACCCTTTCTGTCGACCACTTTGATGATGTCAGGAACAGAATCATGCACGATTTTATATTCAGCTCTTACTGCCTTCACATTGGCACATGCAATCCCGTCCTATTGCCACAGCCCTGCGGGGCGTCCCTAACGCGGCGTCACTAGCGGGGCCGCGCGGACAGAGCGGGGCAGTTCTGGATCTCAGGTCCAGGTGAGCCTCCACCAGCTGCGCTGGGCCGGCAGCCAGCCCCGGGCTCGGAGGCAGACGGGCTGGTCCGCGGCGTCCCCACCGTGCTGTCGGGTGTCGGACCTGGAACAGATGCTGGGGGAAGCCAACAAGTCCGTACTGACCTGTTCCCACAGGAACAGGGGCAGCCCTCTGCTCCGGGTGGAAGTTCGGCGTCTTCCGTGATTTGACTGCAGTTTGGATGACTCCCTCTCACGTGTGGGTGCTTCAGGGAAGGAGGTCTGGGCAGCGGCTCGCTGCGAGCCTCCAAGTACTTACCTGATGGCAGCTTTGCCAGATCCAGGTCTACACACGCGCTGTGGATGCGGCTGCCGTCGACGCAGCACACCTCGGGCTATTCTAAACCTCAGGTGGTTCTTTACAATAACTGCTGTGGTTCATACGCACAGACGTACACGTAAATCCTCGGCTCCTCCAGAGGATCCTGCTCATGGCTGCCTGGCCTCTGGCTGGAACAGAATAAGGATTAGCACAACCGCACGTACTCCTCAGGCTCTCTCAAGCACGGTCCTTCAGAATGGCCTTTCCTGGCCTGAGGGGTGACTGATCTATCACTCGTTGACTTCAGTCAACCGCAGGAATGCCATTTAGAAAGGAAACCTTCATTTAATCCCAAACTTAGTTTCCACCCGCTGTCCAACGAGGCCAAGTTTAAGATGCGGCACGTCCTGTCCTCAAGTGCCATCTGAATCCATTCGTGCCCATTTGCTTATTGAAATAGGGAGATAGAGTCCTACTCACTGTCCATGGCAAAACTAATAACATCTAGTAGGACGGTATTCGAGAAAAAACTGGTGAAGTTCCTGAGTGAGGTAACGCAGAAGTGACCTGTGCACATTAAGTCACGGGAGCCGCGAGCTCCTGAGCACACGGCGACCTCGTCCAGGGCCGCGGGGAGGGAGCGCGCAGACACCGGACGGCTGCGCGTTGCCCGAGGCCAGAACGTGAGGCGGCTCCCCCAGGGGCCACAATAGGACCAGCGAGTTGGGGCCGCGTCGGTGAGCTGGCCCGCAACCCCAGGGAGCCCCACTTGAGCCACACTGGGTGACCTGCTTGTAGGCAGTAGGCGCCCACATACAGGGAAGTTCTGACAAATTTGCATAACACGTTAAATGTGGCAATAAAAATAATTCAAAAAAAAGTACAAAGTTATGAAGCCTTTGCATAACTGGGAGTTAATGCTGTCAGGTGTGTTTAAATTCATCCTGGTTTTAGGGCGCGTGTGGAAACAGGTGAGTAGGCAAGGGGCAGGAGAGCTCGACACGGGCACAGTTCACACCATCCTCTGGAAGACTCGTTCATCACGAAAATGCCCTCAGGGCTGTCAGGAGACATCCTAAAAGTCATGTGATCTGTGGGACCCTAGATTGACCCAGCTTTTATAGCCCGTGCTTACTGGGTGCTTCGTCCCCGAGGCCCCTGGGAGGCTCTGGGCGGAGGGGGAGCAGGTGTCCCTGACGTCCTCCGAGGGGCCGCGGGTGTCGCCGTGCGCCAGGCTCGCCCGGCCCTCCCTGCCCCCTGAGATGCCCTTGCCCACAACACTGGGACGCGGGGAGGCAAATGAAGCCCAGGGGCAGGGAGTCCCCTGGGGTCAGGCGATGTCAGGCTGGGGGCCGCATGGACACACGAGGAGGCGCCCGCGGAGCACGTGCACACAGCCGTGGCTCACGGGTGCGTGAAGGTGCACGACAGGACGTGCGCCGACCGCCTGGGTGGCTGTGTCCTGGGCAGGGTCTCGGGGGACCGGCCGCGACGTGGCTGGCTTCAAACGTCAAAGGGAAGTACGTGAAATTGGCTAAAATACATCTGCCCCAAATGAGCCTGCGGCGCGCCTGCTGTGCAGGCTCTGCCCTCGCTGCCCTCCCTGGGAACGGCCGGCCGCTCGGGTTGCACCCCCTCGGTCCTGGGGCTGACCCCTGTGTGTGCCCGCAGGTGGCGCTGGTGTTCCCCAACAACGACCCCGCAGCCTCCATGGTGGCGTTCTACGGCTGCCTGCTGGCCGAGGTGGTCCCCGTGCCCATCGAAGTGCCGCTCACGAGAAAGGTAAGGAGGGATGCAGCCCTCAGGTCGGGTGCTCGGGCTCGGGAAGCCTCGGCGGCTGCGTGTGACCCAACAGGCTCGGGGTGTTGTGGGTTCTGGGGCTCTGTTGGAGTCAGCCGGACGGGCAGGGGCACGGTTGCTGAGGGCCCGGCGGTTACTCAGGTGCAGGCTCTGTGCCCTGGTACCACGCCAACGGCCGTGCCAGGCGGTGGCGCAGGAAGGTGCCGACCTCACACCCCCCCCCCCGCCCCGTGGTCACCCCACGCCGAGCGCTACTCCGGAAGGATTCCCTCCCAGGAAAGGCCTGAGAACTGGCTGAGCAGCTCCCTCGTGTAAGGGGAGGGGGCAGGAGAGGCAGAGGTGCCCGCTGGCCCAACGGCCCACACGTGGCAGGGATCTCAGAGATTCGGAGCATTCTCCCGGGGTGAGGGGTCCACGCCCAAAGTCAGGCATTCCAGCTTGGAGCCTGCATCCGACTGTGAGCCCCCAAAACATGGGGCTTGTACCCAGTATGCCCACGGAGCTCATACTCACTCGCCCCAGGGCCCTGTGCAGCAGGAACGGCTCGAAAGGGGATTACGCTGTGTGTGAAGAACCCCTTTGCTAATCTTAGAGCATCTCCCAGGGCCAGGGGCCTGTGGGGACTGTGGGGACAGAGGCACTGACAAGCGCCGCTTTTGTGCTTTGCTTCTACTTTGCCACTGCTGCTCTGCTGAAGCCACGGACTGTGCCCCAGCCCCTGTGCACTCCCACTGCGGCGCTGGAGCCAGTGGGCACGCCACAGCCCCACTCTCCTGCCACCTTGCTAAAGCCGGCAGGTGCCCACAGACCGCACAGGGAACACCCATGCATGCCTGGCTCTGGTAGCCAGGGGGCTTGCATACCTGGGCCCCACAGGACCCTACCACTTGGAGAGAGTTCTTGACAGATGACCATGCAGGGCACGCACAGGCAGCACACAAAACATGCCCAGTGTGTCTGTGATGAAAGCCTATTCACTTGTCCTGGGGCTGCAGCCTGAGGCACAGGCTTTGGGTTTCCCACACATTTGGAGATGACGAGGTACTCTCAGGGAACACAGATGAGGGCCAACTTTGCCCTCTCCCTTGATCTTGGTACAGCTCACTGGCACCTCCCAGAAGGGACTTACACACTCATCTGGAGCCCTGATGTTTGTAACTCTAGCCCAGGAGACACCTCCAGACGTCCTGGTGTGGAGGCCAACAGGGTTTATGATTGTGGTCCCGCTGGACTGTATATATCTGCATACATTGAAAGCTGCCAGAGAGCCTGGCTCCAGTCAGACTGAAACTTGGTGCTTGGTGGGATTCCTCCCTTTGGAACACAGAGGCATCTTGGCACACCCTCAACAATGGGAATGTGTCTGGAATAAATCTGGCTGCTTAGACAATCAGAGAAGTTCAAGAGACAAGCAAGGGCAGGGCTGCATGAGAAGGGTCATCACCTACACAGACCACTCCTTGTAGCCTGGGAGAGGTGGCTGCTCCACTTAATACAGAGAATCAGGGCAGCCCAGGTGGCTCAGCGGTTTAGCTCTGCCTTCAGCCTAGGGCGTGATCCTGCGAACCCAGGATCGAGTCCCACGTTGGGCTCCCTGCATGGAGCCTGCTTCTCCCTCTGCCTGTGTCTCTGCCTCTCTCTGTTTCTCTCTCTCTCTCATGAATAAATACAATCTTAAAAAAAAAATACAGAGAGTCCAACAAAACGAAGAAACAAAGGAATCTGTTCAAGAATAAAGAACAAGATGAAACCTTAGTGAAATGGAAATAAATAATTTACCTGATAAGTAATTTAAAGTAAGGGTCACAGAGACACTCACTGAACTGCAGAGAAGAATGGATAAACACAGAACTTCAACATGGAGATAGAAAACAGAAGGGAATGCCAAACAGAAGTCCCAGAGCTTTAGGAATATTACAACTGAACTGAAGGATGCCCTGGGAAGTTCCCACTGGATGAAGCAGAAGAAAGTGTCAACAATCAAGAAGACCGCACAGTAGACCTCACACAGAGCAGCAAAAGGAAACAAAGACAATTTAAGTTTTAATCTGTCAGACATCAGGTGGAACAGCGTCCACATTAGGAAGTCTCAGAAGGAGAGGAAAGAAAGGGGCAGAAAGTGTAAGCGAAGAAATAATAGTAGAAACATTATTTTTCAGCAGACACCTTGCAGGCCAGGAGGGAGCCACAGGGTATATTCCATATGCTGAAAAGAGTGTAGAGTATCCACCAAGGATACTCTGGCCAGCAGGGCTGTCATTCAGAATTCAGGAGCGTTAGTTTTCCAGACAAGCACAACCTGATGGAGTTCATCACCACTAAACAGGTCGTTCGAGAAATGTTAAGGAACTTCTGTAAACTGAAAAGACAGGGCATTGATTTGTAACAAAATAAATGCGAGTATAAACCTCACTGGTGAAGGTCGATGTAAAGTAAAGGTAATGGATTAATTACTTATAGAACTGGAATAAAAAGACAAAAACAGTAAAAATCATGAAAACTACAGTACTTAGGGGATACACAAAGTAAAACGATGTAATATGAAAATATTAAGTATGGGAGGGCAGGTAAAAACTCAGAATATGTTTAAACTTAAGTTGCTATCGGGATCCCTGGGTGGCGCAGAGGTTTGGCGCCTGCCTTTGGCCCAGGGCGCGATCCTGGAGACCCGGGATCGAGTCCCACATCAGGCTTCCGGTGCATGGAGCCTGCTTCTCCCTCTGCCTGTGTCTCTGCCTCTCTCTCTCTCTCTTTCTGTGTGACTATCATAAATAAAATAAAAATTAAAAAAAATTAAAAAAAAATAAATAAATAAACTTAAGTTGCTATCAAATTAAAGTAGGCTGAGTATCTATATCTATATATGTATATATATATATATATACACACATAACACACACATGTACATGTATTAAATGTACATGTGCGTGTGTCTACAGGCTGTTGTTCTGTGTGAGCCTTATGGTGACCAAAAAGCAAACACCTCTGGTAGAGACAAAAATGAAAGGGAAAGGAATCTAAGTGTAACACTAAAGAAAGCCATTAATCACAAAGGAAAAAAGGAAGGAAAGAAGAGAAAGGCCCTACTAAAAAAAAGCAGAAAACAATAAACAAAACAGCAATAGGTATCTACTTATCAATAATTGCTTCAAATGTAGAATGACTAAATTCTCTAATCAAAAGACATAGAGTGAGTCAATGGGAAAAAAGCAAGAGCAATCTGTGCTGCCTATGAGAGTCTTCAGATGTAAAGACACACAGACGCTGAAAGCGAAGGGAGGCAGAAAGGTATTCCTGGACGTGGAGATGAAAGAGTAGCTGTAGTTACATCAGACAAGGTGCACAAAGACTATTAATGGGAGACAGAGGGGGATTACATAACGATAACGGGATCAGTCCACGGAGAAGACATGACATTTGTAAACATTTACGTACCCAGCACAGGAGCACCTGCACATATACACAAATAGTAGTAGATCTAAGGGGAGAAATGCCATATGGCAGGAGTAGGGGTCCTACACCAATGGTTAATTTATGTGGAACGCTCCATCCATAAGCAACAGATGCACATTCTTTTCAAGGGCATTTGGAATGTTCTCCAGGATAGACCCCATGTTAGGCCACAAAGCAAGTCCCAGTAAATTTAAGAAGAGTGAAATGACATCAAGCATCTTTTCTGTCTCACAGTGGTATGAAACTAGAAGTCACTTACATGAAGAAAACTAGAAATATGTGGAGATTAAGCAACATACTACTGAGCAACCCAGTGGATCCACAAGGAAATCAAAGGAAAAGTGAGAAAAACAGCTCGAGACTAATTTAAACAAAAATAGAACATACAAAATCTATAAATTCAGCAGCAGTGGTTCTAATTGTGAGCCTCAAGGAACTAGAAAAAGAGCAAATGAAGCCCAGAGTTAGTAGAATAAAGGAACAATGATCATTGTGGGAATACCATAGAGAATATAGGGGGAAAAATCAGTAATACCAAGAAGCTGGTTCTTTCAAAAGATAAGAAAGAGTAGTGGGACTTTTAGCTAGACTCGGCAAGAGAACAAGAACAGGACTCAGATATCAGAAATGAAACAGTTACAGCCACAGAAAGACAAAGAGTTATAGGAGACTACTAAGAACTATATGCCAACTACTTGGATCCCTTGAATTAGATAAATTCCTATATACATGCACTCTTCCAATGCTGAATGATGAAGAAGTAGACTATCTGAATAATACTTACTACCGGTCACTAGTAAGGAGATTGATTAAAAACCTCCAGCAAACAGAAGTCTAGACCAGATGTCTTCACTGGTGAATTTCACCAAACATTCAAAAAGATGTAATATCCATCCTTCTCAAACCCTTCCAAAATATTGAGAGGAAGGGAAGCTTCCAAACTCCTGTTACGAGGCAGCATTACTGTGATACCAATAGCAGACAAGGATGCCATAAGAAAATAAAATTACAGGCCAATATCCATGATGAACTTAGATGCAGAAATCCTCAACAAAATGCTAGCAAATGGAATTCAATAATACATTAAAAGGACCATATTCCATTATTTAGTGGGATTTATTTCAGGGATGCACGGGTAGGCCAATGTTCATGAATCAGTTAATGTGATACACTACATTAACAACATGAAGGATAATCATATGCTCATGGATGCAGAAAAAACATTCACAACATTCAAATGTTATTTTTTAAGTTTTTATTTAAATTCCAGCTAGTTAACATGCAGAGTTATATTACTTTCAGGTGTACAGTATAGTGATTTAACAATTCCATACGACGTCAGTACTTACAAAGCAAGTACACTCCTTAATCCCCATCACCTAACTCCTCCTACCCCCAACCCCCTCCCCTCTGATAACCATCAGTTCTCTATAGTGAAGAGGCCATTTCTTGGTTCACCTTTTTCTTTTCCTTCTTTGCTCATTTGTTTTGTTTCTTAAATTCTATGTATGATTGAAATTGCATGGTATTTGTCTTTCTCTGACTTATTACACTTAGCATCATACTCTCTAGCTCCATTCATGTCATTGCAAATGGCAAGACTTCATTCTTTTTGATGACTGAGCAACATCCCAGTGGGTGTGTGTGTGTGAGAGAGAGACACACACACACACACCACATCTTCTTTATCCATTTATCAGTCAATGGGCATTTGGGCTGTTTCCATAAGTTGGCTTTTGTGGATAATGCATGTATACCTTTGAATTAGTATTTCTGTATCTTTGAGGGGTAGATATTTAATAGTACAGTCGCTGGGTCATAGGTAGCTCTATTTTAATTTGTTGAGGACCCTCCACACTGTTCTCCAGAGTGGCTGCACCAGCGTGTGTTCCCACCAGCAGCGTAAGAGGGCTTCCCTTTCTCCACATCCTCCCAACACCTATTGTTTCCTGTGTTGTTGATGTTAGCCATTCTGACAGGTGTGAGGTGATAGCTCATTGTGGTTTTGATCTGCGTTTCCCTGATGATGAGTGATGCGGAGCATCTTTTCATGTATCATTGACCATCTGTATGTCCTCTTTGGAGAAATGTCTATTTGTCAGCATTCATTGTTGATAAAAAAAAAAAAAAACTCGGCAAAGTGAGCATAGAGGGAATATACTTCAAATTAATAAAGGCCATGCATGACAAGCCCACAGTTAACTTTTTACTCACTTGTGAAAGGCTGGAAATTTTTCTTCTTGCCAATTCTACTCACCATAGTATTGGAAGTCTTAGCCAGAGCTGCTAGGCAAGAAAAAGATGTAAAAGGCATCCAGATCATTAAGGAAGAGGTAAAACTATCTCTGTTTGAGGAGATGACATGATTTTATAGACAGTTCCACAAAAAAAAATATTCAAATTATTCAGTGAATTGAGTAAAGTTGCAGGGCAGTAAATCAACACGTAAAAATTGGTTACATGTCTAAACATTAACAGTGAACTATCAGAGAAATTAAGAAAACAATTCCATCAATAGTTATATCAAAAAATAAAATACTTAGGGATAAATTTAACCAAAGAGATGAAAGACCTCTGAAAATCATAAGACGTTGATGAAAAAAAATTGAGGAAGACACAAATAAATGGAAGTATTTTCCATGCTTATGGATTAGGAGAAATAATATTGTTAAAATGTCCATATTACCCAAAATATCTTACAGATTCAGTGCAGGCCCTATTAAAATTCCAGTGGCACCATTCACAGAAGTAGAACAAACATTCCAAAAACTTGTAGGGAACCATGGAAAACTCCAAATAGCCAAAGCAACCTAGAGTAAGAAGAGCAAAGTTGGGGACACTGTCTCTGAGTTCAAGCGACATTACAAAGCTATAGCAATTAACACAGTATGTTATTATCCAGAAACAGACACATAGGTCAGTGGAATATAATAGCCCAGAGATAAACCCACACGTATGTCACCAATTAATTTAGGATCATAAAGTTAAAAGATTCACGAATACATAATGGGGAAAGGACAGTCTCTAATAAATGATGTTAGGGAAACTGGATAGCCACATGCAAAAGAATTAAACTATCTTAGATCCCTATCTTACCCAGTACAGAAAATTTCACTCAAAATGGATTAAAGACTTGAAGACCTGAAGCCATAAACTCGTGGAAGAAAACATAGGCAGTGAGCTCCTTAACATCAGTCTTGGTGATGATTTTTTGGATTGGACACCAAAGGCAAAGGTAACAGAAGCAAAACAAAACAAATGAGACGTTAAACTCAAAAGCTTCACAGCAAAGGAAACCAGCACAATGAAAAGGCAAATTCCATTCCTACTGACTGGGAGAAGATGCTTGCAAATTGTGTCTCTGGTAAGGGATACTATCTGAAATACGTGTAGAATTCATACCACTCAATAGCAAAAGACACATCCAATTAAAAAGAGGGAGAGGGGATCCCTGGGTGGCGCAGCGGTTTAATGCCTGCCTTTGGCCCAGGGCGCGATCCTGGAGACCCGGGATCGAGTCCCACGTCGGGCTCCCGTGCATGGAGCCTGCTTCTCCCTCTGCCTATGTCTCTGCCTCTCTCTCTCTCTCTCTGTGACTATCATAAATAAATAAAAATTTAAAAAAAAAGAGGGAGAATGCCTGAATAGACATTTTTCCAAGGGAGATAGGTGGCCAATAGACACAAAGATGTTCAACATCACTAATCATCATGGAAATGTAAATTAAAACCACAATGAGATATCACTTCATACCTTTTAAAATGGCTAATATCAAAAAGACAAATGGCAAGTATTTAGCAAGGATGTAGAGAAAAGGGAACCCTTGTGCACTGTTCATGGGAATGTAGACTGGTGCAGCCCCTGTGGAAACCAGATGAAGGTTCCTCAAAAAATTAAAAATAGAACTACCTTACAATCCAGCAGTTACACTAGGTATTTTTCTAAACAAAAACACTAATTCAAAAAGATACATACACCCTTATGTTCACCGCAGCATTATTTACAATAGTCAAGATATGGGAACTACCTAAGTGTCCACCAATGGATGAATGGAAAAAGAAGAGGTGCTATATACATGCGATGTAATATTACTTGGACATAAAAAAGAATGAAGTCTTGCCATTTGCAATGACATGGAGAGACCTTGAAGTGCTAAGTGAAAGAAGTCAGAGAAAGACAAACACCATATGATTGCTCTTAAATATGGGCTCCAAACAGACACAACTCATAGATAGGACAGATTTGGTGGTTGCCAGTGGTTGTGGGGTAGGTGAAATGGCTGGAGGGGGTGGACAGCTACCCCCTCCAGCTACAAATAAATAAGTCATGGGGACGTAGTGTACGTAGTGATAGTGCGCTGCACATTCGAAAGTTGCCAAGAGAGTAAATCTTTAAAGTTCTTTTCTTTTGTAGTGATTTTGCAGTGTATACAGATACTGAATCATTGTTTTACCTCTGCAATTAATAGAATATTGTATGTCAATTATACCTTAATTAAAAAAAAAAACAGGGATCCCTGGGTGGCGCAGCGGTTTAGCGCCTGCCTTTGGCCCAGGGCGCGATCCTGGAGACCCAGGATCGAATCCCACGTCGGGCTCCCGGTGCATGGAGCCTGCTTCTCCCTCTGCCTATGTCTCTGCCTCTCTCTCTCTCTCCCTCTCTCTCTCTGTGACTATCATAAATAAATAAAAATTAAAAAAAAAAAAAAAAAAAAAAACATTGAGCTTGGTAATGTGTCAGTAACTAAGTCTTAGAATATCTCATTCCTCACTGTCTTTACACTAGAAATCTGAATAAATGATACGTATTTTTTTATTTTGGGGGGTGTTGGTTGTGGCTTATGTTTCTGTGTTTGGACATGATGGAGTCCCTTGTTCACCTACGATTTACTAGATGTGCATCTACATCTTGCCGTTGTAGTGTGGTCAAGTATAAGAAACTTAAGTTGTACATATCCCCCATATCAGTGTAAGTTTTTCCATCCACGTGAATGACGTTCCATAGGAAAGTAGACCCGAGACATCCAGGAAGAGACAAGGGGAGGAGACTCTACTAGGGCTGACATTGATGGTCCCTGAGGACCCACGGTCTGATGTCCACAAGGGACGGTCCCCTCAGTCACTGTTACATTCTGCATGATGCCCTTGGACTCTGCACTGGGTTGATCTCGCCGTCATTCAGCACATTGTCCTGCACAAACTGTGGGATGACGCTCCTAGCTCCAACATGTCGTGGTTTACATGTGCCCCAGGCTCAGAGTTTCTGGAGAATTTTCCAGATGTCCTGTGGCTACTCTGATACTAAATGGGGTTATTCACCTTCCGGCGCCTTAGGGATGCCTCAGGGCCCCTTGACGGCACATGTGTACATTTCAAACTCTGCTCCTTAGAATGAAAAGAGAGAATGTGAAGTCCCCTTAGAAAATGAAGAGGATGGTTGCTGGTTTGGTTTCCTGGTTACAAATCCTGGGAGTTGCCTCCTTGACCTCTTGGGCAGACATCAGTGTCCAGCAGGGCAGCTCAGCTGGTGGCCACTGACCTCAGAGCTGCCTTCAGTGGCCTGATTCTTCACGTGTTGGCTGCCAGCACTCGAGGTGTGCAGTAGATACCCCACAAAGGTGCTTCCTCCAATCCCGAGTCCTGCGATCTTCACGACTAAGAAGCGTGGAGGAGCTTGGGGATTGAATGGAGAGCCACGCTGTTTTAGGTGATTCTTTGTTGCTGTGGTCGATTCTACTACACTTCACCTGAAAACCTTCTCGGGGACCTACGATGCTCCTCTTCCCTTGATGTTAAGTTCAGTGGGTTGAAGCCCTTTGGAAATGCAAAGGGCTGGTTACCTTGAGTCAGGGCTCAAGGCCCTCTGAGATCTGTAGTCAGTAGCATCAAAAGGATAACCTGGAAAGGCCAGAGCCTGGTGTCTCCAGAGCAGGGCTGGTTGGCACTTGAAACCACTTGAGCCAGGAGGCACGTACCTCTGCCCTTGTGTCACCTGACACCATAGGCACATCCTTTCAAACACCACTGATGCAAACATGCAAAAAACCCAGTTTGGCCGTCACTTAACACTTCTAAATGCTTTGAAATAATGAGGTTAAGTATCCTTTGGACGTTTGACATACATGTAAGCTGTTCATTTTAATTGTAGTGGACACCTTTAGAATCGTGTGAATGTGACTTCAGTAATAACGGATGGGAGGAGAGGTGTGTTGTCATTGCCTCTGCTGTCCACTGGTCCCTGACAGCCCCCTTTGCCGAGGAGAACCTCTAGCGGCCACCCTGGTGGTTCAGTGAGGTCAGTGCAGGTGCGTGCAGGGAAGTGGACTCTCACCTGTGCCTTATTGGCCCTGCCGGCACTTGGCTGAGGCAGCTAGGCTGTGGCCTTCCAGGTGGTGTGCTCATGGCTCCCCAGCCCACGCAGGCCCTCAGATTATCAGCCTGTACCACCTGAAGACCGTTTTCTTATGAAAACAGAATGGAGAGATGACTTTGTCTTAAGCCAGAAGCTGAGCGTCCGTCCTCAGGCTCATGACTCTAGAACATGACTTTTGTGTCTGGAAAACTCCTTTTTTATTTTTATTTTAAGATTTAATTTATTCATAGACACAGAGAGAGAGAGGCAGAGACACAGGCAGAGGGAGAAGCAGGCTTCATGAAGGGAGCCCGACGTGGGACTCGATCCCGTGTCCCCAGGATCACACCCCAGGCTGCAGGCGGCGCCAAACTGCTGCGCCACCGGGGCTGCCCTGGAAGACTTATTTTTAAACAGTAGAATCCACTGGCTCTGTGCTGTTCAGAATGGGGCAAGATGTGCCCGTAGGTGCCGGTGAGGGAGGCCGTGAGCGTCTCCTCTGCCTCCTGCTTCTGTGCGCACTGGATGTGCCACAGAGGCCCTGATGAGAGCCGGTCCTCCAAATCCTGTCATGTAATGAACTGAACAGTTGAGTATTGTGCATTTACTTATTCTCCGTCCTAGTTCTTGGGGTGGGAGGAGAAGGCTGTCTTTCCAGGAGGGGTTTATAGCAGGGGGACTAGAGCTCCTGGATGGTTTGGCCAGGGGTGTGGAGCAGCCAGAGGGGGCACCCGGGGCCCTGCCAGGCGGAGCCCTGTGGGGTCACAGAGTGGGGTGCCTGTGGCTGTCTCTCGGCTGAGGCGGCCGAGCTTGGGGTAAGGCCAGTTGTCACCAGGGCAGACCTGTGAGCAGGCTCAGCCAGCGTCTCCCGAGTCCGGACAGGCTCTGCCGTGAGCTCGGGTCTGACGTTACGGGTCGGGGTGGGCGCCTGCTCAGGACCGCGGGACCAGGGACAGAACGGCCGCTCAGCCCCAGGTATCCGCGGAGCAGAGCGTCCAAAGCCTGTGCCTGAGGCACCTCCGGAGAGCCGGGAAACTGCCCAGTCTGTGAAGAATGGAACTGGATGAACACCAGCTGGTAGTTGTTGGGCCACAACCCAAAGTGAGTTCACAAGAGGGGCTTTCTGTGAGCTGTCCTCACGTTGGCGTGTGACTGATGCCTCCTGACCCGCACGCTGGGACGGAGCAGACCCCGGTGGGGGGACGCGCCACGCTGGCCCGTCAGATGCTCCAGGGCTCACGGAGGGACTCTTACCCGGTGACATAATTTGGCACCTCTGTGTTGCAGGAGGGGGTTGGAGGTGATGGGCCGAAGTCAGGTGTCATCTGGCTTTTCTTAAGTCAGAAACAGGGATTTGCAAGCTCTTGTGACCAGGGAGGTGGTCGCCGTCCTGAGGGCCCAGCCCTTCGGAGGAAGGACCCTCAACCAGGGAGGGGTCTGCGGGCCAGGGGCTCGACCCGGGAGCCGCGTCAGCGCCGGTTTACAGGCCCTATTCGCGGTCCTGGGACGTCGGCCCCTTGGGGGCAGCTTCTTGCAGAGGATGCACCGAGGCTCCCGGAGAGCCCGGCCTGGGGCAGCCGCGGGGGGAGCGCGTCCACGCAGGGCCCCGGCTCCGGCGCGGGAAGGGGAAGCGCGGGCAGCCCCGCCGCTTCGTCGGTGCCCTGCGGTGGGGGCTGTCCCCGGGCGCACCCCGACGCAGGAGGGGCTGGAATGGGCGTCCGGCGCACCCACAGCGCGCGTGCTCGGAGCCCGGGGAGGGGTGTCCCGGCGCCCTCTCCTCCACGGGGATCACGCCGTCGGGTCCCAGGCGCGGCGCTGCCTCCCGCGCCGCACATGGGGAGGCCGAGGCCCAGCCGCCTCGCTGGCCCTGCAAGGTGCCCGCGGCAGGTGCACCGGGTGCGCCCGTCCGTGCCCTACGTGGCTGGCCCCCCGCCAGGTTCTGTCCGTCCCGGCTCTCAGCCGCGCCTCCCTGCCGCCTCCCCAGGACGCGGGAAGCCAGCAGATCGGGTTCTTGCTCGGCAGCTGTGGAGTCACCGTGGCCTTGACGAGCGACGCTTGCCACAAAGGGCTGCCGAAAAGCCCGACTGGGGAGATCCCGCAGTTCAAAGGTAGGCGCCCGGCTCGGCTGTCGGGCTCCCGGCCCCGCCCCCGGCCCCGCCCCCGCCCCGCCTTACACCGGTGGGCGTGCCTGGGCCTGTCGGACGCCCCGCCCCAGCCCCGCCCCAGGCCCGGCCTCCACCTGTCCTTACGCCGGTGGGCGTGCCTGGGCCTGTCGAAGGTCCCGCCCCAGCCCCGCCCCAGGCCCGGCCTCCGCCCCGCCTTACACCGGTGGGCGTGCCTGGGCCTGTCGGAGGTCCCGCCCCGCCCCTTGGCCGGGCCTCCGCCCCCCTTGCACGCGGTGGGCGCCACCTGCCCTCAGGGTCGCGCCCCCCTGAGCCGCCCCGTCCTTCACCTTCAAGGCTGGCCGAAGCTGCTGTGGTTTGTCACCGAGTCGAAGCACCTGTCTAAGCCGCCGCGGGATTGGTTCCCGCACATCAAGGATGCCAACAACGACACGGCGTACATAGAGGTGAGCGCGGCGGCCGCTGCGGGGTGCGGGCGGGCCAGGCCCCTGCGAACCCCGTCTGCACGGCGTCCTCTCGTCGCAGTACAAGACGTGCAAGGACGGAAGCGTGCTCGGCGTCACCGTGACCAGGATCGCGCTGCTGACCCACTGCCAGGCCCTCACGCAGGCGTGCGGCTACACGGAAGGTACGCGCGGCGGGGCCGGCCGGGGACGCCCAGCCCGGAGGAGCAGCGTCGGTTCGAGCGCGGCCGGGGCCGCCAGGCGGGCCTCGGGGCGGGGGCCTGAGCTCGAGGCTCCTGGCCTCGGGTGCCTGCGTCCGTGGCGGTCCGGCCCGCGCGGGGGCCTCAGTCGACCCCGTCCCGCGCGGAGGTCCCGTCGCCCAGTGTCACCACGCGGGCACACAGTTAGGCTGTGCCCCCCCTACCCCACCCCACCCCCACCGGGCAGCCGTCCCCTCCCAGCTCCGCCGGGACCGGTCGTGGGGTTGGCGCGAGCTCCCGGGCCGTGCGGACACGTTCTTCCCCGGGCCGGGCCTCCTACGGGGCAGGGGCCACGGATGTCCCCCCGGAGGACCCGCATCCCCGCGCCCCCTCTGGGGCTCCGCTGACCCGGACCCGGACCCTCCTCCGTGTCTTCGGCGGCTTGTCTGCCCCGTGAGATGCGCCCCGGACGCGCCAGCCCCGCTCAGTCCCCGCTGACTCCGCGGCGCTGCTGACGCCCACCTGCCTTTGGGCCGAGTCTGGGAGCATCATGGATGGAAGGGGGGCCGAGCGCAGGCAGCTTCCTCCGGGCAGGCAGCAGGGTGTCCGCCGGGTCGGCCCATCACCCTTGCCCCTGGTCTCCCACGGTAAACGTCCTGTTTCCCTTGGCACAGCGGAAACCATCGTGAACGTGCTGGACTTCAAGAAGGACGTGGGGCTGTGGCACGGGATCCTGACAGTAAGGGCCACCCGGCGGGCGGTGGGGGTGCAGGGGGAGCCGCCTCCGCGGGGGTGGGGGGGAGAAGAGCCATCACGCAGGGGCCCTGCGTCCGCTGGGGTGATGGCCCACGCCCGTCCTCCCTCCCTCTCCGGAGTGAGCACCCGACCCCTCCTATGCCCCGACCTCCCCGCTCTGTGGGAGTGAGCACCCGGACCCCTCCCACGCCCTGTCTACACTGCCCCCCCCCCCCCAGCGAGCACCCGGACCCCTCCCAGGTCCCACTGTGGAGAAGCCGGGTCTCATCCTTGTGAGGGCTGTCCATGCGGGAGGGCAGTTTGGAGCTGCGGGCGGGCGACAGAGACAGCCTTGCTGTGTAAGGTGCTTGCAGCCCTGAGACCATGACTGTGTGCATGCTGTGTACGTCGTGAGTGTTGGTATCTCTGCCCCGTTTATGAGCGTCTTAAGCTGGAACTGTGTCCAGAGGTAGAAACTACTAGGGCTTTGACGTGCGTGATGAGACACAGGTGCAGAAAGCAGGGGTGTGGTTTCTCGGTGAGGCCAGATTCCTTAGGACTAGGGCCTGTGAGCATGGCCTAGATAAGGGTTGGGGGTTCGGTAGAGCCGCCTCCACTGTGCCCTGGGTGTTGGCAGGTGTTAGGAGTGCAAACAGCCCCAGGTGCGTGCTCACACGGTCAGGGCTGCTGATCTGAGTGCTGCCGTCTGCAGCTCTGTGCCTCTGGGCACTTGGGTCTCCACAGTCACCCTGAGTGACTGTCCCCTGTGAGGACTGCACAGCCAGCCCGCGGTCCACCTCCCTGCCCAGGGGTTGTGGCAGCTGCCTTCCCCACTGCTGGTCGGGCTCCTCATTGACGATGTGGTGCAGGGCCTCTGTGATGGGTCTTGGTGGCCTCACCCATCTGTCACTGGCTCTGGACATGTGGTTTCTGAGTCTCTTGCTGCCACCTCCTAGAGCCAGGCCTGTCTCCTGCTAGATGCACACACTCCTCTCTGGTGTTTGGATGGCAAATGGTGCCTCTGGTCTCCAGCGTGGAGCGAACGTGTGACGGGGCCCGGGCCTGTCCTGTCCCCACATCCCGCCCAGTGGAGGGGGGTTCCCTGTCCTGCCAGCAGGTCGGCAGTCACCCCCGTGTGTTGCTTCCAGAGCGTCATGAACATGATGCACGTGATCAGCATCCCGTACTCCCTAATGAAGGTGAACCCGCTGTCCTGGATTCAGAAAGTCTGCCAGTACAAAGGTACGTCTCCAGGGTCCCCGGAGTGCCCGGCTCCCTGAGCCTCCCATGCCAAGCCTCCTGTGGCCGGCAGTGTGCTCGTTAACGCCCTTCCCTCCGCTCTTCCCACAGCAAAGGTGGCTTGCGTGAAGTCCAGGGACATGCACTGGGCCCTCGTCGCCCACAGAGATCAGAGAGACATCAACCTTTCCTCCCTCCGGATGCTGATCGTGGCCGATGGTGCAAATCCCTGTAAGTGACCAGTGGGCAGGCGGAGAGAGCCTCGCTCTCCACGGCCCATTTCTGTGCTTAGCTTTTCCCTTTCTGGCCGTTGCCTTGGTTGGGGAGCTGCCCTGACTGACTTCATGACCTCCAGTGTGACCCCTGGGCAGTGGGGAGTCCAGAACCCGCAGGCCCTGGCCTGGACTCCAGTCCTGGTGTTCCCACATCCTCGTTCCAGAGAAAGCGATAAGCTTCTGGTTCTAATCCCTGTTACGTTAGCTGCGAAAGGGTAGCTAAGTCACGAAATGTCAGGAGTCGGTGGGGTGGTCCCTGTGTCCGGGCGTGCTCGGTGCTCAGGAAGTAGTAGCTATTGCTATTTCGTGGTCTACACGAAATTAATCAGGAAAGTAACTTGTCACTTTAATGGGATTTCATTATCAAATCCTATAGGGAAAACCACCAGGCAAAGCAAAGTAGCAGTGGTTAGGACGGCACTAAGCTGCCTCGAGGAGCGTTGCTCTGGGTCGAAACAGGTCGTGGCTGGCTTTGCCAGGGAGCAAGCCAGAAGCCGAGTGAGCGAGACCGTGGGCTTCTGGCCACCCGTAAACGGTGCTGCCTGCACGTGTGTAAATGAAAGCTGCACATGATTTGTCAGAGAACATGTGGCACGCAAACCAGCGCTTGCCATTGGAGGATCTAGTAGTAGTCAGAGACGTCACTCATCCCTTCCCCAGAGCAGCTGGTTTGAGCGCCCGCCCCGCACCGGGCCGGGCTAACCTGTGTTAGGAAGTGGTCTCGCCAGCGGGCGCCCCATGGTGACCCCTGATCTCACCGGCCGGGTTGATGCGGGGACAGTTTTCTTCCCTTCGTTTTGATGCACTCACGTTGCAAACGCCACCTCAAAAACGGTAGAACGGGTCTTGGGAAAGGCGCACGCACAGGGACGTTTGAAGTACAGAAGTCATATTCTTAAATTCTGGAGTTCTGTGGGCCCGCGAGGATCTGCTCTCATGGCGACGTCCTCCTGAGCGGTACCGGTGAAGTTGGCATGTCCGTGGTGCAGGCAGCTTCCGTCGATCCCGTGCTTTCCGCTGGCCGACCGTCCTCCCCTTTCACCTCCAGGGTCCATCTCGTCTTGTGACGCATTCCTCAATGTCTTCCAAAGTAAAGGCCTGCGCCAGGAGGTCATCTGCCCGTGCGCCAGCTCCCCAGAGGCTCTCACCGTGGCCATCCGGAGGTACGGCTGGGCCCCCGCGGGGGGGGGGGGGGGGCGGGGCCGTAGGGAAGGGAGAGGGCAGGACCCAGGCCGTGGGGGGCGAGGAGGGCAGGACCCAGGTCGTCGTCGGGGGCTGGCTTCATTTCCTCGCACACACTGGAGTGGGCCAATGGTGGCCCAGATTCTCGAGTCAGAAGCCCTCTCTCCCTGTGAGTGACCTATGGGCAGGTGCGCAGGCCGCGGCAGCCTGTCCTGGCAGGCCCCTCACACGTCCCTGTGCCCGTGTCCAGGTCAGGTGTTCCTTGAGGGCGGACCAGGTGAATGTCGTATGGTTGGAGTGAAATGTTTGCAGCGAGCTGTGCCTGTGGAAGTGCGGTTTCTGCCCCATGTGCCACTGTGCCATAAACTTCTAAAAGCCCTGGCTTTCTGAGCGCTCGAGCTGTGGCTGGTGCGTCGGTGCAGGACTCATGCCCGGGGTCCAGTCAGCCCTCCTGACCACCTGCCCTGGCACCGAGCGCACCTGTCATGGGCACCACAGTTACTGGTGCAGAAAACTGATCCCACGCAGGCTGGGAGGTGCAGGGAAGCCTGTGTGACCGACCCCCGCCACCGGCCATCCTCATCACGTGGGAATGGACTGTTTGCATAGCCTGGATATTTCCAACGCGGGATCTGACTCCTCAGTATCTTTGCGTTCAGCTGTTCATAAGGTTTCGTTGTGCATCACAGGAATGTGCTGTGCTATAAGGACGGAGGAGGGGCTGTTAGCATACAACACACCTGAGTGGTGCCCTCGTTACCCAAAGGTTGGGCTTCCCAAAAATACCCACTGGGAGACTGTAAATAAGATACTGTCCCACAACTTAGGTGATTATTAACGTAAAACTAACCAGACTGCCTAACGGGCTGAGAAATAAAAACCTTTAGAAATAAAAACCTATCCGAAGCAAGTTTTAATTTCGATTGAACCAGAAATTAAAAATATGACATAATTTTAATTGATGAGGAAATATGACAACGTGAACTGGAATCCAACCTTCATTTTCTGAAAGGTGTCACGGTTGCTCCAGCAGGAGACGCCCCGCAGACCCTTCTGACAATTCAGTCCCGCCTCGGCTGGAGCGCTGACGGCTGTGCCAGCGAATGGGCAAGCGCGTGTCCTTCCAAGATCAGGATTAAACCGGGTCCAGTTTGAGCCCGAGCACAGTCCTGGGTCCGGTGTGGCCAGCATCCGCCATGGGGTCCTGGGCGAGTCCCTGCTCTCTGTGGTGTTAAGGTTGCACCGTCGTGTCACGTAGAACTATTGCCACACATCAGTCGTGAAGTGAGAGATTCAGACGCGTAGGAACCTGGTCCTTAGTAGCAAGGTGGTGTGTTTCCATGCATCTCCTAGAAATCTGTTCTCTGGATGTGAGGGTTAACAGCGTGGACCAGGCCAGACCTGATGGCACACTGTTACATTAGCTGCGAAAGGAGTCTGCAAAGGGCTTTTATTTTTTTTATTTTTATTTTTATTTTTTGTAAAGGGCTTTTAAAACTTCTTCTCTAAAAATGTTGAATAATTGTTAAAATTTTTAAGAAGATTAAAAATCTGTTCTCAAAAATAGGCATATTAAGCCTTATTTCCTGGGCGTGTGCTCAGTGGCCTCCAGGGCACCTGCCCTGCGGTCAGCGGCCACTTGCCCCAAACAGCCCCCTGTACACACCAGGGTCAGCGCCATCACCTGGGCTGGGAGCGCTGGTTTCAGAGCCGCCGGTCCCCGCCCCCCCCCCCCACCGTGTGAGGCCCCCCGCAGGTGGGAGGGTAGGTGGGCCACACGACCAGCAGCCAGCCTTGCTTTGCACGGAGTCGGCTTCCCCTTGCGGACTTGCCTGCCACTCTCACGCCTTCCAGGTCTCACCCGCCATTTCCCAAGAGCAAGGAACCAGGACGGGGCAGGGGGCACGCCCGAGCTCCTGGCCAGCCCTACCCCCCACAGCGAGGCTGGAGGGGTCGTGGTGTGGGCAGGGTGTGGGGCCGGCGGTCACAGGTGGAGCTGAGGCAGCACCAGGTGAACCCGGAGGTTGGCCTCCACCAAATCCTGCTGTGCTCTCCTCGAAAACTCTCATGGTTTCCCTGAGTTCAACACCGTATTCTGTTGACTGTCATCCGTGGCTCCACGGGTTAAAATGGAAGAGGTTTGTGGCGCGTGGCTCTGCATGTCCACCTGCCCTTCTGACCCCAAACAGGTTTGACTGCACATTTCCTGATCCTCAGGAGTGAGGCTCATTCACTTTGCTGGCGCCGTTTGGGGACGGCGGTCCTCCCAGGTGTGTCGCGCAGCCGTGGTCCGTAAGCATCGCCTCGGCAACTGGGGGCTGGCTACTCTCACGATTCTTTGGATCTCAGGAATCCACGGAAAGTGATGGGAAAGAGCCGTGGATATACCTACCGTAAGACTAAGTACGTGCTGTAGGGGGTGTGGCTTCCTGCTGGGGTCCCCCCGCGGGGCCGTGGTCACGTTCCCTGGACCCTGCGCAGGGGGTGGCTGTGTCCCTGTGTGGTGAGTGCACACCGTGATCATGGAAAGTAGCTGTGCCACTTTCTCGTGTGGGTTTTATGATGGGACTCACCCTAGACTGTCTCAACTGATCGGGAATAACATCCAATTATTAAGACTGTTGCCACCTGCACACAGGACTGCGTGGCCGCCACAAATCCAGGCGGTGGACTCTGATAGGACTCGGCCTCCCGTGAGGACCTTGAACCAGGGTGGGTGCCATGGCATCTCTGGGTCCTCTGCCCTTCAGAGGTCCTCTGTGTTCTCCCCTCCCCCATCCGTCTTGAGGGTCTGCCTGGAAGCTGCGTCCCCCACAGCGGAGAAGCCCTTCCTAAGCTCATAATTTCTAGAAAACAGTGTGGCCAGGGAGCATGTTTCAGTAGGGAAATTCTGTTTCCAGAAGCTTTTGGTAAAAAAGGTCTGCACTGCTGGGACCTGGAGGGGGCAGGAGGTAACCTGGAGGGGGCAGGTGACCGTCCCCTTCCCTGCGGGTTCTTCTGTTCGCCCCGCGAGTGCAGCCTGGCCAGGCGCTGCCCTGCCCGCCCACCTGCGCTGGCGTCCTGACTGGGGTCCTGCGGGCTTCGCGTTCAGCACCTGCTCACATGCTGCGTGGTAAACTGGTGGAGTCGCTATTCTGTCCGTCCCGGCTTCACGTGTATTTTATCAAGAAATAAAAAGCTAAGTATGTGAACTGAGAAGTGAGGGTCCTGCCCGCACACTTCCCCGACCACCTCGTGTGCCCCCAGGGGCAGACGCTGTGAGACCCAGAGCTTCCCACCTGCGACCTCGCCAGACCAGCTCCCACGCACATGCAGGCGGGTTTCTAGCTCAGGTTTGGCCCGAGAAGAGGAGTGTGTGCTCCTCTGCTGGTTTGCGTTTTACATGATCCGAGTGCAGCTCTGAGTCTAGACTTTGGTGTCATGTCCTGGTCCAGCGACACAGCAGCGGGAAGGACAACCATGGGGTCCCCCAAGGTCAGTCCCTGCGGTGAGGCACCAACACGGGCGAATAGGGCAGCTCAGGACGCCAGAGTACAGGTGGGAGGCCTGCTTACTGCCAGCACTTGGGGAGCAGCGCGTGGGGTTTAAGTTCCCACGGAGGACGCCATGGTGAGTCAGAGACCTGAGCAAGTGTAGCACCCGTGGCCCGTCCCATGGGGCTCCGAGCCAGAGCCCCCACACCCTCCCAGGGCCCCGACCCCGCTGCCTAGGACATCTTGGAGCCCCGCAGCTCTGCACTCACTCGGCATCCTCACCCAGGCCCGCGGGTAGATCCGGGGACAGGAGGGGACGGGAACGTGAGGTGCAGCCACAGCATTCTCAGAATCAGGAATGACCGCGGAGTCCAGATCAAGGTCAGCCTCTGCGCACAGTGGCCAGTCCACGTTGGTTCCCCGGCTGGGTGCCATCCCGGATCCGCTTGCCGTCTCGTCCACGTGACTGCTAGGCTCAGGAAGCCTGCTGAGGCTGTTGCTTTGCCGTCGGGCTTGCAAGGACATGCACGTGGGTTACGACTGGTGCTCAGTCTCAGGAGAGGAGGGAGTGCTCACGTTCAGGACCTGTTTCTTCCGCTGACCGGTAATATTTAGGCCATTTTTCAAGCACATGTGACAGAAACCCCACACACTTGTGTTTTTATGTTCCTCTCTGGGAGCAGAAGGAAAGCTGCCTGTTCCCGGTGTTGTGCGTGAATGGCTGTCCACAGAAGCTGGGACAAATTCGAGCTTTTGTAGATCGAGCCCTGCACTGACCTTCACGCTGGGTCGTCTGATCCCCGAGCACGCTGGAGACTCGGGGAATTCCCACATGTACACGGTAGGAGCCCCGTCCGTCCCACTCCAGCCGCGCAGAGTGGAGCCCAGGATGGCTGCTCCGTCCTCCCATGGTCCCAGGGGGAGGACGGGTGGACACTCTCAGCGTCCTTATAAAGGCCAGCCCCTCAGATTTTGCTTCCATTCATAGGATAGTTTATGAAGAAACAAGCGTTTGGTGGTGAGGTCGCCTGATTTTGTTGGAAAGAAAGGCCCTCCCCCTGCGAGGGGACCCGACTACCCCTTGTTCAGATGGTCTCCTTCCCCCTCTGGATTAGTGACCTTCCAGGGAGAACTTGCTGCGCCCTGGTGACGAAGAGGAAATTAAATCTCCAGTACCAGCTCAGAGCAGCTGATTGCTCCCCTGACCTTTAGTGCATTTAATTAGGAAACGATACTCAGTAACTGCGTCTGGTCAGCAGTGAAGGGGAAACCGGAAACATGTTCCCTTATGACCTGTGGGACTCTGGCCATTTCCAGAACATGCATCCATCAGGGGTTCCCCTCTGAGCCACGGAGGAGCCAGGCCTCAGGGTTGGCGTCGTGGCCTGGTAGGCATCCTGACATCCATTCACTGTGAGCTGCGGAACGCCTGCCAGCAGCACCAGAGCGCGTCTTCTGGAAGGTTTCAGGGCCCAGAGTCTTCACTGGGAGCCTCAGGCATCGTACCCAAAACAGGCAGGATGCAGAGGGGGTCCCGGGAGCCAGCAGTGGTCTGACTCTGGCCGTGGTCTGGGGACCGCAGCCAGCGCCCTGGCTTTGTGTACATGCCCGTGTTCACCCCGGTATTTAATCATATTCCTCTGTGAAATGGCCATCATCCACACGTGTGTTTTGTGTTTCCTACTTCTTTTAAGATTAGTTGTAAAATTAAAAATATTGGAGAAATAGCATTTTATGATTTGCAAACTTATCCGTAGAATTATTTTAAAAAGGCAACTTGAAAAATGAAAACAAAGTTATATTCTGGTCTCTGTCTCTGGGATCGCTGTCTGGGTCTGTTTCCACGTCTGGACCACAGAGGGTAGAACCCACTTCTTAAAGCTACGTTGTGGTCACGTGGATGGAAGTGAACTATTCTGTAGGCTTTTCAACTGCAAGATACTGAAATACTTTGATGGTCCAGCGGGAAAGGGTAATAATTATGTAAAGCAGCAATTAACTAGCAATTCCAGAGAATAAAGATGCCCCTTTGCCACCAGAATCACTTCCATGTTGAAAGCGTTGCCCTGGGAGCTACAGAGCTGGGAAGACCCTGAGGAAGGGGCCCGTGCAGCAGGACACCTGTCCAGAGGCGGGGTCAGGCTGACAGATGTGCACAGAGGCTCGCCAGCCGGCGACCCAGAGTGAAAATAGCCAACAAGCCTGTGAATCCAAGTGGGGTTTTCAAGAACAGTTCTGACTGCCCCCAAAAAAGGTCAACAGGAGATCTGTGATCATATTTCTAGGTTACGAGATAAAATACATTGTCAGCGATTTTAATCTGGAAGCTTTAAATTCAGGTAACATTTCATAGCTCGTCTAAGCGTGAAACCATTGGAGAGGGGGCTTAGCGGGCCTAACGGAAGTAGGAGCGTCGCAGAGCCGGTGCCTGGGGTTGCCGTGCGTCGTCGTCCTGAGCGCTCCACGGCAGGGGTGGGTTCTGCTCTGGGTCATGTGCGCGGGAGCGCAGCAGGAGCAGGTGCCACTTCCCTGCCCGTGCCCACCGAGCGCCTGCCCCACGACACGGCGGAGTAGCTGGAGGGACGGGAAACAAAGCCTGTGAGCCGTGCGTGCGGTGCGATCCCTTTTCTGGCTGAAAACAATGGTCTCTGAACTGTTTTACAACAAAAAGCAAGCTCCCTACCACAGCGGGTAGTGAGACTGCGTCCGGGGAACCGTCCCGTGTGACGTCGGGGAGCTCCTAGAGCAGCTGCGCTTAAGTAAGCGTGCATTGCTCTTACCAGAGACGGAGGACGCGTCACGTACAGGTGTGCTGTTCACTCGTGTTCCCGTCACCAAGCGTGAACTTCGCTGAGCCGTCAGCCTGGGTGTGGCTGTGTTTGGGGGAGGCTCTGTGACACTGCGCATGGAGGCAGGTGCACACACTGACGGGTTTGACCAGATTTCTCCTGAAGCCTGCATTTTGCCAGAATGTTCCCTAGAAACGTTACTTCTGTTGAAGCAAGTGCACCGCCTCTGCGGCTCCCGGTCTCCGGAGGGCGCGTTTACCCGGGGCTGCGGCCGCGAGGTCACGTCCGCCTGTACAGACTCCAGTCCCCGCCGACGGTGCCGGGCACGAGCAGCAGGGCCGCTGCCCAGGAAGGGGCACCCTCCGTCCTCGAAGGGGGACCTTCTGGTCAGAGGCTGGAAGGCTGCCCCCCGCTCTCGCAGATGCACGGCCCTGCGGCTTCAGCCTTCCGCAGGACGACAGCGTTCTGGGGGCACGTCATGCCCGCGTGCACCCACGACTCCGTGGGGCGTGTCCAGCGAGCCCAGCACGGCGCCCACCGGTGGCTGTCGGGGTCCTCTTCTTCCTCAGCGACTCCGTCACACGGCACAGCAACCCCTCAGCCCCGGGGGCGGGTCCGCGGCGGGTGACGGGCCTGCCCACGTCTCGGGCGCCTCCGCCGCACCTGTCCGCGCCTGGGGCGCCGGCGGCGCGGGGTGAGGGTCCGGCTCCGCGGCCGCAGCACGTGTCCTGGTGCGCCTGCCGAAGGTGCGGGGTGCTCCCGTGCGGCCGGCGGCCGGCGGGGAAAGGGCGCCCTCCGTGGCGGGACCTGCTCTGAGCGCGGGCAGCTTCGGGAACTGGACGTCTCCGCCGAGCTCAGAGGGCGTCTGGGGGCACGGGGGGCGCCGCCTCTACGTCTGGGAGCGGGAGGGTCCCGGGCGCCTGGCACCCGCACGAGCGCGCGGCCTGGCCGTAGGCGGGACGCCGTGGGGGGGGGCTCGCGGGCCCGGCGGCCGGGTGGGAGCCCAGGCCGGTGGTCACGCCCCCGCGCGTGTTCTCGGGTGCCGTCCTCGCGCGGCCTGCGGCGTCCCCTCACAGCCCGGCACGGGGCGGAGCGGGGCCTGCAGCCCCCGGGGGTTCTGGGGCTGCTGTGGAGACCCCAAGGTCCGGAGAGCGCCCCTGACCTGAAGCCGGAGGAGGCTCGGCCCCGGCGCCCCGCTCGCAGGGGGGTGGCCTGCGGGCTCCGCACACGGCCGCTGCCTCTGCGCGTACAGGGGCGCCTGCGTGGCCTGCGTGCCCCTGCGTGTGCCTACGTGGACCTGGTGCCCCTGTGTGCGCCTGCGTAGCCTGCGTGCCCCTGCGTGTGCCTACGTGGACCTGCGTGCCCCTGTGTGTGCCTGCGTGCGCCTGCGTGGCCTGCGTGGCCTGCGTGCTGACGCGGAGCTGTCCTTTCAGGCCCACCGACGACAGCAACCAGCCTCCGGGCCGCGGCGTCCTGTCCATGCACGGGCTGACCTACGGCGTCATCCGGGTGGACTCGGAGGAGAAGCTGTCGGTCCTCACGGTGCAGGACGTCGGCCTCGTGATGCCTGGCGGTGAGTGCGGGGCGCCGCGGGGCCGGGGGGGGGGGGGGGGGGGGGGTGCGTTGGGAGGGGCCCTGCCGCAGCTGGCGCGCCTTGCGGAAGCCTCAGGGGGTCCCTGCCGCTTGGGGCCTCCCTGTGGGGCCTCCCTGTGGGGCCTCCGGCGGGGAGGGAGCGGCGGCGCGCTCGTGTGCACGTGCCCGGCCCAGGTGCAGGTGCTGCGGCCGGTGGCTCGCGCTCTCTTTCTGTGCTCTCGGTGCTCTCCGCCGGGCTCCACCGCCCTCCCCCGTGACCCGCCCGTGCTTCATGCCTGCAGCCATCATGTGTTCGGTGAAGCCGGACGGCATCCCTCAGCTCTGCAGAACCGACGAAATCGGGGAGCTATGTGTGTGCGCCATCGCAACGGGCACGTCCTATTACGGGTTGTCGGGCATGACCAAGAACACTTTCGAGGTAGGTCCGCGGGCTGACCCCGCAGCGCTGCGCGGGGTCGCGGAACACGGAGCTCCCGCCCGGCACAGCACGTTCACCAGTGGAAGCGCCGGAGCTCTGTGCTGCTGTCCATAATCGTTAGCACGTTGGGCTTCTCAGAGTTTCTTTCCTCGTAGCCAGTGTTGAAAAGTGCGGGAATAGATTTTTAAGAACAGTCTAAATCCTGCCCTTGTCACTTTGGCGTTTACCAAGTGCTGCTGCGGGGGGGTGGGTACCCTGGGGTACCCTGTCCCACGTGGCGGAGGCCCTGCTTGGGGCTGGCCTGCCGAGGCCCAGAGTGACGCCGAGTGAGGCGAGCGTTTCTGCAACACGAGCTCGCGTGCACACATGTGGCACATGCCGTGTGCATCCTCAGCGTCCCCACACCCGTCCTGGGCCTGCGCACGTGTGGCAGGTGCTCCATGCACAGCATGTGCACATGCACTTCTGGCCTCACGAGCCAGCACGGCAGCGGCACACTGCAGGCCGCACACTGTGCTCCCAGCTATGACAGCTACTGACCACAAGGTATCTAACTTGGGGAAGAGCTCACGTCTGATGACAGCAAGCACAAGAAACGTGGGTCATGAGGGATTCATCTCCTGCAGTTGAGAACGTGTCGGGATGAGGTGCCTCGTGCAGGTGCCTTTGCTGAATGTGGATTCGAGTTTGCAGCCCAGCCGGACAGAGTCTGTGCAAGCCCACCTCCTCTCTGTGTGCTCACCTGCAGGGTCTCGGGGCGCCAGGACTTGCTCCCTTTGTTCCTTTCTGGTGCCATCCAGATGAGGAAACAGTGACGAACAGATCATTTTACAGCTAACTCACGTTTTCGGTTTATCACTTTCATGCCACGGATTCAGCACAGAAGGACTGATTAGCATTCGTTACCTCTTCGTAATGCTCTCTGACGTCATTTAGGTTCAGAGCCAGGGGAGGAAGCCTGTGGGCAGCCCACATGTGGACGGCAGAGGCGGGGGGCAGCAGCCGTGCCGCAGACATGGTCCCGGTGAGCCCCAGGGGCCCGGCACTCACAGCACATGTGTCCGCAGGTGTTTCCCGTGACCAGCTCGGGCGCCCCTGTCAGCGAGTACCCCTTTGTGAGGACGGGCCTGCTGGGCTTCGTCGGCCCCGGGGGGCTCGTCTTTGTGGTGGGGAAGATGGACGGGCTCATGGTGGTCAGCGGGCGCAGACACAACGCTGATGACATCGTCGCCACAGCACTGGCCGTGGAGCCCATGAAATTCGTCTACAGGGGCAGGTGGGTGAGCGCTCTGTGAATCCAGTGCCTGGTTGTCTACGTGCGGTGGTTTTTATAGGAAATTGCAGATTCCTTCAGCGGATGGGACCCCCATGACCACAGGCATTCCGTTTGTCCTGAATGTGTAGTTTTATAGAAACGTCGTGGGCAGCCCGGGTGGCTCAGAGGTTTAGCACCACCTTCAGCCCAGGCTGTGACCCCGGGGTCCCGGGATTGAGTCCCGCGTTGTGCTCCCTGCATAGAGCCTGCTTCTCCTTCTGCCTGTGTCTCTGCCCCCCCCTCCCTCCCTCCCCCTTCCTCTCCCTCTTCCTCTTCCTCTCTCCGTGTCTCGTGAATAAATAAAATCTTTAAAAAAAAGGACATCCTGAGCTGCACACAATCTTTTTAATCAACTTTTTTTTTGAGTTAAATAAAAATGTTTATTTGAAGAACTTACCTGTAAGAACATTTGGGTGGCTCAGTGGTTGAGTACGTCCGGCTCAGGGCATGACCCCAGGGTCCTGGGATCGAGTCCCACATCGGGATCCCTGCAGGGAGCCTGCTGCTTCCTCCCTGTGTCTCTGCCTCTCTCTCTGTGTTTCTTATGAATAAATAAAAACTTTTGTAAAAACTTACTTTTAAAGTAAATATATAAAAGACCCAAACACTCATTTTGGTGCAGATCATTTCAAAAGACCAAAAGGTAACAGCAGAGTGAGAAGCAGGTGGGAAGACAGAGCCCTGGGCTTTGCCCCCACATAAACACCTGGCTGCGGGGCCGCACGGTGGATGCCAGTGATGCCGCTCCTGGGTTTTCTGACCTGAAGGAAGTCTCAGATTGCTCTAGAGCCTCTATTTGTCAGGCCATCGGGCACAGAAGCCATAGCCACGTGGGTGGAGCGTGGCCACTTGCAGGTCACTGGGAAGGTACTGCCTCTGCGCGAGGAGGGCGCCCTGGGGTCCTGTCCCACGATGCTGCCCGTGCTGGCCGAGAGAACGGCCACGGTGCAGCTGCCCCTCCCGCCCTGAGAGCTGTGGCCCTGCCGTTGCGGAGCAGCAGGCGGCCTCAGCAGGAAAGGCTGGCTTCTCCTCGCGGCGGTCCTGGCTCCTCATTGCCAAGCATCTCCCGCTTGTGCTCACCGTGTGCGTTCCCTCCTGTCCCCACAGGATAGCCGTGTTCTCGGTGACCGTCCTGCATGACGAGAGGATAGTGATCGTGGCCGAGCAGCGGCCGGACTCCACGGAGGAGGACAGCTTCCAGTGGATGAGCAGGGTGCTTCAGGTAGCTCTTCCCCGGCCAGGGCCCCTCTCTGCCTTGGTGCCCGCTGCCCTTAGCCGCCCCCTGGGAGGCGGCCAGCCTCGCCACCTGGGCTCCTGGACCAGAAGTAGCATTGCTTTGGAAGTTTCTGTGTGTGTTTCTGGGAAATAATTAAGCAGACTGCGGTTTGGGGTCAGAGGTTGGTGGCTGCCACCATTCACTTGGGGATGAGACAAGTGATGGCACTCTTTCTGACCCCTGAGTCTTTCCTTTCTCAGTGTGCACAGAAGTCCACAAATGCCACATGGGATTACTCAGTTTGCTGGGTTTGAGGGGATGTCTGTTGTCTTGTGTCTTCACCCCACTCCTGCAGCTTGTGCTCCTGTAACTCGTGCTCCTGTAACGTGCTCCTGCATGTGACAGGCAGTGCCTGGCACGGTCTGCATGTTTGCCTGACGCTGGTGGGCAACACCTGCCCTAACGTGGTTCCCTCCCCCCGACCTTGCAGGCGATTGACAGCATACATCAAGTCGGGGTTTACTGCCTGGCTTTGGTCCCGGCGAACACCCTCCCCAAAACTCCACTCGGTGGGATCCACTTGTCGGAAACAAAGCAGCTCTTCCTGGAGGGCTCCTTGCACCCCTGCAACGTCCTAATGTGTCCCCATACCTGTGTCACAAACCTGCCTAAACCTCGACAGAAGCAACCAGGTACATGTCACGGGCAGGCAGGGGGTGCGGGGTCTGAGGGGCCTCGGGAACCCGGTGCTGACCAGGTGCCGTGCTGTCGGCGGTGCTCAGCCCTCCTTCCCTGGCGTGCACACTCCCGGGCCACGCGCTGCCCACCTGAGCGTATGATGCAAGGGCTCCTGCCCCAGCACAGTGTGCAGGAGGCCTGGCTGGTGGGGAACGTAGGGAAGGAGCCCCCGGCTCCCGGGTGGGAGAGCTGAGGCCTGCCCTGGCCGGGTGGCCTCTTACCAAGCACAGAACTTGGCTTCAGTTTACTTGAGCACAAATTAGAGTGACAGCTGTTCCTTGTGACTCATTGAGGTGTCGAAGCGGCCAGTGTACAGGAAGGCCACTCAGAACGTGTCAGGAACCCCGAGTTTATCCGTGACGCTGGTGCAAGGGTGAACACATGCCCCACGCCTTGTGGTTGGGGATGTGTTGTTACCACGGCTCTGCCCTCCTGCCAGCCAACAGACCATGCTCTCTGGGGCTGCGCACCGTTAGCACAAAAGGGATTTATCAGGAGACTGGACGGTGAGGATGCAGTAGTCCTGCCCACACTGGTCAGAGGTCACAGGGCCCGGGACGTGGGGGACCCAGGGACAGTGGGGGTGGCGGGGGGTGGGCTCCCAGCCATGCAGCCAGCTTCTGCATGTTGTACATGGACTCGTCTCATCAGCCCTGGGGACAGAGCAGTGGCTCACACGTGTGCCCATCTTCCCTGGGCATGCCGCGGCCACGGTGCCTGGGGGCCTGCACCCCTTCACCCAGTCTAGGACTTTGTGAGCGGCCGATACACTCTTTGTGCACGACGACAGTGCGACAGTCGCCCCGACTCTCGATCTGTAGGTTCGCCTTTGGCGAAGGTTTAACAAAAATTTTACTGGGCAGAGACGTCACGCGTATGTTTCACAATCCAAGGCCTAAGCACACGCGGCTGGCATGCAGGCTCGTCCTGCTGCCCCTGTGAGCGGCCTCCCCACCTCAGTCTCCGTCTCCCGCCCACGCTCAGGCGATGGCACAGTCTCCTGGGACAGCTAGTCCTGCCCTGGGAACACGTGTACTCAGTGCATCGTGGTGTCCTGAGAAACCTGGGGAGTGCCTGGGCTTTCTCGTAGTTGGGGATGTTGAAAGTTCTTACGGAAAGTCACGTCTGGCGTTGGAAGAGGGGAGAGCTGAGAGAGCAGGTCGTACGTGCCTTTGTCCAGTGAGGAGAGCACTGGTCATCGAGTCCGTGATGCTGGGGCCGGAGCAGCTGTGACGGGACGGGTGCCTCCTGGCCTCATGCTCCGCCGCGTGGGCCTAGCAGGGAGCCCAGAGCGCTGGGTCCATGTCTGTGCCAGCCGCACGCTCCCCTGTCACCACCTGTGTCCGTGGTCACGTGCTGAAGAGCAGTCGCTGTGGACGGCGCCGCCCACGTGACCCGGGAGCCTGGGCAGTGAGGCGCATCTGTGTCCTGCGCGGTTTCTCCCAGCCGCTGGGGTGATGGGCCCCCGCGTCCCACCCACCACAGAGTCACAGACACGGGCTCGGGGCCCCAGGTGCACTTGGCAGGAACGCTGTTCCCAATCTGTGACCCAGACCTCAAGTCACCGTCGTACTCTGTCCTGCAAGGGTTTTCTCAGCGCCTGGCCCATCCCAGGGAGCTCCCACTAGCGCGCCGGGTGGGGTCCTGCCTAACTTCACCGTTTGCTTACGTTCCTTCCAGAGATCGGCCCTGCCTCCGTGATGGTGGGGAACCTGGTGTCCGGGAAGAGGATCGCGCAGGCAAGCGGCCGAGACCTGGGCCAGATAGAAGACAACGACCAGGCCCGCAAGGTGAGCGCCAGGCCGGGCGCCTCCCCGAGGCCCATGCCCACAGGCTGCGACCTCACCACGGCCCGCCCCGAGGGGACCACTGCCCTGCATCCTGCCCTCCTGGTCCAGCGGCCGCAGCCCTGTGACGTCACAGGGACCCCGTGTCCGTCAGGGCGCCGTGTGGTGGAATGCTGCCCAGGGGCCTGGCAGAGGCAGCAGGCATGGCCGCACGGCCGGGGCCGGGTCTGGGGGTGCCCGTCCTGTCCTGGCGTCCCAGTGCCTGTTTATCTTTATCTGCCGCCCTGATGTGATTCGCAGGCGGCCTCACCGCCACCTGGTTGCAAGGCTTCCGTCTTGTAATTGTCAGAACACAGAAAACACAAGTCACAGCCCCGGTTGGGGACCAGGCATCCCTGGTGCATCCTCAGGGGGGAGCCTGGGGCCGCGCCCCCACGCCCATCACTCGCTCTGTGCCGTGTGAGCCCCTGTCCCGGGCACTTGGGCTGTGTGAGCTGCTGGGAACAGTGATGAGGCCGGCCACAGGGCACGGTTGTGGAGACCAGAGGAGCGTCCGTTGAGAGCACTGGTCCCCGCGTTCCCACCGCAGAGCAGGTTTCTGTTCATGAAGTAGGTTAGGGGTGTTCCCGGGTGTTCCTCGTGAGCAGACCCCACAGGGGTGCGTTCACCCAGACCAAGTGCATGGGACGCGTGTCATCCGTGTGGTTGGCAGGGCCGTTGGGTGACCGCAGGGAACGACTGTACTGCACACGGCCAGTGGGAGAGGGCCCATCGAACAGCAGGCCAGACGTGACTGCGGTGCCCGCGGGTAGACTTCAGCATCTGCTGCGAGCCCGTCGGGGATGCGGGGGGCGGGACCCTCCCTGAGCCGGCGCAGCCCCCTCCCTGATGGGCGCGTACACGTCCCCCAGGGCACACCTCCCAGCTGGCTTCCGCTCCGGTCTGCCCACCGGGATGTCCCCGTCCTCCACGAGGGGGGCCCTGTCCTGGCCCGCCAGCAGCACGGAGGCACCGCGGCTCCAGCGTGGGGCGTGTGGGGGCCTGAACCTAACGGCTGTGCTTTCTTGCAGTTCCTGTTCCTGTCGGAGGTCCTGCAGTGGAGGGCGCAGACCACCCCCGACCACGTCCTCTACACCCTGCTCAACTGCCGGGTGAGGCTGAGCGCGCGTCCCAGCCACTCGCGGGCAGCTCCCTCTCCCTCTCCGTCTTACTGGACATCCTCTTTGTTGACTGTGGCTGTTTCACATAATTTTTCGTTGTTTGGTACTATTTCTTCTAAAGAAGGGAACAGATGAGGTTTATGGGGTATTTTTGTCTCTCATTAGTTAGTTTTTTGTGAGAGGTCAGGCGTTCACTAGACATTCACTCATTAGAATGGAAATCATTTTCTGCGTGTCACGAAGGTTCGTGTTGACACTTGGGTTGAAGAAGCGAGCTCACTGGTGGCATCCACGTGGGCTTGAGGACAAGACCTCAGACGGGCCGGTGCGGACTAGCAAATGCCAACATCTCCATACGCTGGGCTTTCCTGTTGCTGTGGAAGTAAAGCGGAGGCACGGAGCGCAGACACAGGTCTCCTCCGTAGGTTCCAGAGTGTCCGAGGCCCTGCTGCCGTTCCGAGCAGGGACCAGGGCCGCACCAGCCACTTTGAGTCTCCCCTGGTCGTCACACCAGTTCCCAGGTGACGCGGCTCCTGGAAACCACACCTGGTCCTTCCCACAGGTGCCGCCATGGCCTCGGGCTGCCGTGGGCGCTCTGTGCCCCCCGTGGGTCGCCTGCGCCTGGTTGCTGTCCCAGGCATCCCCTGGAAGAGTCTTGGGATGTGGTCCTGAGCCTGGGCCGTGACTTGCCTGTGCTCCCGGCCGCATGGCGCTCACAGGCATTGTGTCCTGGCCCCTCAAACCTGCCGCCCTGCTCTTCCCCTGCATCCTCCCTGAGCTCCCTCGGCGTTCCTCGCTTCCCTAACCCGCTGCCCGGCCGGCGGTCGTCAGCTGTGTCCCACTGATTGCCTGGCCCCCTGGTGCCTCAGCAGCCCTCCAGAGTGATGAGCCGGGCATGGGTGTCCTTGCCCTCTGGAGGGACATCTCAGACCCCATTAGCTGCCATCCTGGCCCTTGGCGTTGCTGCACAGGTGCTGCAGTGGTGTCGTGCTGAAACTCAAGCCGAGAGAGAGCCAGAGGCGGGTGCCCAAGGCCTCCTCCACCCTGCCCAGAGTGGCCCCTCATCCGCTCGCCCTGCAGCCCCTGCAGTCGGAGACCACCCTGGCCACCTACACGCACTCCCAGACACTGCAGGCGTGTTCGTGGGGGACCCGTCCCCGCAGGGGCAAAGTCCGAGCCGCTGTAACCACTCCCGGCCTGGGCAGTGCCCACGGGAGAGCACAGCCCTCAGGTGGTCACCCAGGGTCCTTGGGAGCTGGCCTGGGCCATGTGCGCTCCCACCCCGGACCCCGCGGCCACGGTCACCTGCTGCAGCGACGTACTGGATCACTGGGGAAAGCGAGTCCCCAGGAACGACCTTGTTAGAAACAATAGAAGGTCGGATGGGGCAAGGCAGAGGTCAGGGCCCTGAAGGGTGCACCCGGGACAGCGGGGAGGAGGCGCGGGTTGCGGGCCGGCGAGCAGCCAGCACTCAGCCGGGCTGCAGGTCAGGGTCCCTGTGTGTGGGTCCCACTTCCCGTGCCCTCGAGCTCAGCACCGAGCCACACGCGTGTGGATAGAAGCCGGCAGAGCTCACGCTGAAGAGTCTCACCTGTCCAACGTGGAGTCCCTGCCGCGAGGGGCCAGCACATGTCCCTGCGTCCCCGTCCTGCGTGGCAGCTTCTGTGGTTTGTGCGTTGGGGACGTGACAAGGTTCCTGCGAGAGCAGCTTCCCGTCTGTGCCAGCAGGCCGCTTGCGTGTGTGATCTCCGCGGTAGCGCCATCGTGCCGAGAGAGTTGGCTTTACAGGGGCTGCCGGCTGTGGGGGCTGCTGTGCATACGGGAGACCGTTCCTTATTTTTAACGGGAACACGAGCCAAGTGTTTTCAAAACTTTTTTTTTTTTCTTTTAAGTTCCAGTAACTTCCTTAGGATTTTAAACTCTAAATTCAATTTGGCTTTTTCTTAATTTCTCATATTTTTTCACTCACTACTTAGTTCAGTGTAAAACTTCAAAGTGATGTCGCGGTTCACAGCCTTGTTGACGTGGGCTGGGGGTTGGGTGGCGGCCACCCCGCATTCCCTTTCGTCGTGATTCCCCCCAAAACGTCCGTGAGAGGAGGTCAGCCCTGATTTCTGCAGCAAGGCGGCTTCTCCCAGGCTCTTCCTGTGCGGAAACCTCACGCTCCCCTGCAGGTGTGGACAGGGCTGCCGCCGGGTGGGCCATGCACCTGTGGCCGTCGTCGCCAGTGCCAGGGGTGTCTCTGGAGGTGGAGGCTGCGTGGAAGCCCCCCAGGGGCCTGGGGCCGGGCGTGGCCTGTGCCCAGAGGGCTCCCTGGAGTCTGGCGGGGGGGGGGGCGGAGGTGGCTCCCCATGCACCGCGGGGCCGGGGGCAGCTTCGATCCCTGGGCACTGACCCTGACTCCGGAGCAGAGCCGCTGCGGGGGCTTCTCTGCTCACGTCGCAGCTGCTACGAGGGCGAGCGCCGTCCTGATGCTTCCAGAGGCACGAGGGATAGAGGCACGCCCCATTCTGTGTCCCCGTATCCTGCCTCAGTGGGTCTCCGGCCACCAGGCGGCGCGGCTTCTCAGGTACACCGTCCATGGCCCTCCCACGCTGTCCCGTGACGCAGAGGCTGCGTGTCCAGAGGCCTGGCGTCAGATCTCCTGGAACCAGGGAGCCCAGCTCCCGGGGGGGGGGGGGGACAGCCCAGGGCGGTCTAGCCCAGCACAGGGAGACGGGGGACCGGCCATGACCCATGGCAGCGCGGCCTCCCCTGGCTGACGCTCGTGGTGCTGGCTGCGCCCAGACAGCATGGCCCCGCACCGCCGCCTTGGCTCAGACGTGCCCGAGGACGCCAGGGGCCCCGGCCGCTGGTTGGGGCGGGGGCGCAGGGGTCATCTCGGGACGCCAGTGTGTCCAGTGTTGGTGGCTCCACTTCAGCCTCCCCGGCCCGCGCTTGCCCAGTTGACGTGCGTTGCCATCGCCTCGTGCCTTAGCTTCTCTCGGAGGAAAGACCATGAAGGGAAACGTGTGACGGGAAGGTTCCCCCGGGGCCGGGCCAGTCGGGCCTCCCCCCGCCCGAGCTTGGCGGCCCCGGGGCCCCACCAGTCCAGGGGCCCGCACTGCGGCCTGGAGCTCAATGCGGCGGCAGTTTGGGAACAACTGTGGCTGCCGTGGGGGCCGGTGGTTGTGTCCTGGGGAGGGAAGCCGCACGGCCCTCCCCAAGCAGGTGCCTCACAGACGGGCCGCGTACATGGGGATTCTGCGTGTGTCCCCAGCCCGCCACAGCCTGCGTTCGGGGGTCCCAGGGTCCGGTCACGTCTGCTTGTGCAGCGTTGCCTCCCTGCTCAGAGCACCGCTCCCTGCTCTCCCTCTGGACTCTACCCTCCCGCGTGACGTGTGCGTCCCAGGCCCGAGATCCTTCCTGCCACTCGCTCTACGGGTTGGCACAGTGCTGCCCGCTGCAGTGAGCCTTTCCGCGGTGGACCCTTCCAGGGCACGGACTGCTGCCCATGTCCAGGAAGCCCACAGCCTGGTGCTGTGGACCCTTCACGGCCCGGCTTCACTTTGTTCGGCACTTGATGTTGACTGGAGCTCCTCGGGAGGTTGCTGCGGTGCTTTTAAGATAATTTCTGGTCCAAACATAGTTTCCTTTCGTTTTTCTGTGTTGACCTCACAGAAATGAATTGGACGGTTCATTTTTCCCTGTACTGGTTTGTTGTTTGGGGTTCTTTTTTCTGTTTTTAGACTTTCTCGACTTTCAATGTGGTGTTTGTTAAAAATATTTTCAATTTGTTTTATATTTCCTGACTTTCCCCGTCCTTGGCGATTAACCTGAAGTCCCAGAATTACCAGGTTAACTTGTTTTTGTAAGTTTAGCTATTTTTTTAGGTTAAGTAATTATTTTTTTGAAAGAATTCATTTATTTGAGAGACAGTGTGAGTTGGGGGGACGGGCAGGGGAGAGAGAATCTCAAGCAGACGCTACACTGAGCGTGGAGCCTGACCTGGGGCTCGATCCCAGGATCCCGAGGTCATGTCCTGAGCAGAAGTCGAGACCCAGATGCTTCACCGACTGAGCCAGCCAGGCACCCCAAGTAATTTTTTTTTAATATTTCTGGTTGGGGCTCCTGGGTGGCTCAGTGGGTGAAGCACCTGCCTCGGGTTCAGGTCATGGTCCCGGGGTCCTCAAATCAAACCGCGCGTTAGGGGCTCTGTGCAGCAGGGGTCTGCTTCTCCCTCTGCCACTCCCCCCACTCGTGCACTTGCTTACTTGCTTTATCTTAAGTAAGTAAAACCTTTTTAAAAATGAAATACTTTTTGTTCACATGAGCATATCTAGATGGCTCTTTGGTGCTGCCCTTATCCTGTGGGAAGGAGAGGGCAGTGACCACCAGGGGCACAGGGTCCTGGGGAAGTGACCAAAATGTGCTAACAGTGCCCACAGGTGTGCAGACTCACTACCATCCACATAGGTGTGTGTCTGGAATCGGGATTGGCTGGTTCCTGCAGGACGCCTTGTTAAGCTGTTAGGTCAAAAAACCACTCCCCCGTGTGTTTGCGATCCTCAGGGAACGATAGCAAGCTCGCTGACGTGCGTGCAGCTGCATAAACGTGCCGAAAAGATCGCCGTGATGCTCATGGAGAGAGGACACCTGCAAGACGGGGACCACGTGGCTCTTGTCTACCCGCCAGGTGAGGAGGCCGCCACGCTGGCTCACCTCACCGCCTACACTCTGGCCCGGCAGCCACTGGTGCTGCATTCCGCAGGGCTCGTGGCATCTGGTCACCCCCCTCTGGTGTGTGGGGACGGTGGCTGTGCAGTGAGACTTGGGGGCGTCACTAGGATGAAATCCACGCGTTTGTATTCGTTTGTTTTATCACGTATCTGAAGTAGTTCACTTAATCGATGAAGAACTGGCTACGCTGAGAACTGTGGTGTCGAGCAATCCCTTAGCGAAATGAGAGAAAGGAAGCTTGGGCTCCTCGAGGAACAGGCTGCCGGGCAGTGGGAGCTGAAGCCCGGGTGCCGCGGCAGAGGGCGGGCGGCGGTCCGGGGCCCCAGGCTGGCACCTCGCCTGACGGGGACTGGTCCAGTGGCATGAGAACCCTGCTGTTTCCTCCCCACATAGGAATAGACCTCATCGCGGCGTTCTACGGCTGCCTGTACGCCGGCTGTGTGCCCATAACCGTCCGCCCCCCGCATCCGCAGAACATCGCAACCACGCTGCCCACCGTGAAGATGATCGTGGAGGTAACCCTGCCTGCGGGGGCCGGGCCTTCCTCTTCCTGGGGCGGGGGCAGGGGGCGGCCTCCTCCCGTCGTTCTGGAAGCAGGATTTCAGCCTGTGTATGAACCTGCACCGGGAACGGAGAGCAGGAGCTTTGCTTCAAACTGATGGAAATGTCCTGTGTTTTTTTAATAGTTACTTACTTAAGTCATCCCTACACTCACGTGGAGCTCAAACTCACGACCCCGAGATCGAGTCACACGCCTCTGCCTGAACCGGCCAGGCGCCCCAAGGATCATTGTGTTCCTTGCTCGAGATTTAGAAACGCCCCGTTCCTTCTTGAATCACAGATGTAATTTCTCTTATGCTTGGGGAAGTTGAAAAGGACCAGGAGGAGCTTTTCCCCCTGGAGGAGGAGGCAGGAGGACAGCCCAGCCTGGGCCCAGCCTAGGAGTCGGGCCGTGTTGGAGCGCCGACCACGGTCGTGTCAGTGGGCGTAGGCGGCAGCTCTCGAGGTGCTCGGGTGGGCTGCTCCCCTGTGAGCACGTTCATAAGCGCGGTGTCCCTCGGCTCCAGAAACCCCCAGGGCCTTGGCGGCGCCAGCGAGCTCTCTGCAGGGCTCCTGGCTCTTGGGCCTCCACCAGAGGCTGCCTGGCGGCACCGGTGGCCTCACAGCGCGTCTCTGCAGGGGCACCGTATGGCAGCTTGCCACTTCCTGAACCACACGTTGTCTGCCCCCCAGGTGAGTCGCTCTGCCTGCTTGATGACAACGCAGCTGATCTGCAAGTTGTTACGGTCCAGGGAGGCAGCCGCGGCGGTAGACGTCAGGGCCTGGCCCCCCATACTGGACACAGGTCAGTCCTCGAGCCCGCCACATACCTCCCTCTGCTTGTCTGCATTCCCACTGGGTCTGCCGTGCTAACACCTTCGTTTTGCTCCAGATGATTTGCCAAAGAAGCGGCCTGCCCAGATCTACAAACCTTCCAACCCAGACACGCTAGCTTATCTTGACTTCAGTGTGTCCACAACCGGGATGCTCGCTGGAGTGAAGGTGAGAAGCACGCTCTGCGGGGTGCGGTTACAGGCCGCCCGGGGCTGTCCCCCGAGCCGCTTCTGTAAGACTCGACAGGGCGTGTGATAGGGCGGGTACCTGCCCTTCACGGAGGCTGTGCGGTGCGTCGCCATGTCCATGGTTACCTAGGCTGGCCGCTTAGTTCCAAATGTTCCAACTATGTTTTCGTGTGTAAATACAGCCTCGTTAGCCCCTAATAAACAACTGCATGTTTCTCTTCTTGCCAGTTCTCAAATCCTGGTGTTGTGTCCTAAAACTCTGTGCCTGGGGTTCCTTGCTCTTTGAGCCTGGGTTCTGTCCTGGCTGGCTCCATCGCCCACTGCCCACGGCAGTGACCCTCAATCCCACCAACGAATGGAACTGCCGTGGACCCGTGAATGACTTGGGTTTAGGAGTGCCAACCCCCACGTGCAGTCGAAAATCCATGTATGACTTTGACTTCCCCAAAACTTAGCTGCTAATGTCCTACCACGGACTGGGACGCGGACGGAAACAAGCCGGTTTTGTGTGTTTTGAGTATTATATGCTGTGTTCTCGCCGTAAAGTGATCTGGAGAAAAGAAAATGCTGTTAAAAACTAACGAGGGAGAGGATGCGTTCACAGTCCAGCTCTCTGAATACTTGTGTGTAGGTGGGCCGGACGCACACCTGTCCCCTCGGGAGGACCCTCGGTCCAGGCGGTGTCCCTGTCAGGGTACGGTACGTCCTCTGTAGCCTCGAGAAGCCCTCGGGGGTCTGACCCTCCCTTTGGGCCATTTACCTCAGTCCTCTTTCTTTACTCTTATTTATCAATTTTTTTTTTTTACTGTGGTTAAATACACGTAACAAATACACCCTAATAACCGACCTAAGGGTACGTGTTCCGCGGCATTAAAACACTGTCATGGAGCCGTCCCCTCCCCGCACCCACCACCTCCTTTCTGTTGCTGGGATTTTGACGACCCTGGGGACCCCATAGAAGTGTGGAGCCCTACAGCACTGCCCTTTTGTGACTGGCTCATTTCAGGTACTGCCAGGTCCCAGGGGTTTCTCTGTTGTCACGGGTGTCAGAATTCCTTTTTGAGGCAGAGTTAACGTTCCATTGAAGGAATTCACGTTTGGCCTATGTGTTCATCTTCAGTTAACAGTGGGGTTGCTTCCAGCTTTTGGGTCCCGTAAGGAATGCTGCTGTGAGCATACAAGTACAAGCACCTCTTTGGGGTATATGCCAAGGGGTGGAACTATGTATGGGTCATATGGGGATTCCATTTCTAATCTGGGAGCGAACTACCATATTGTTGTCCATTGTGGCCACACTGTTTTCACCTTCTTCTCATCCTCACCAACTCTTAAGAGTTTTCTGGTGTTTTGTTGTTTTTTTCAGTAGTAGACATTCTAATGGGTGTGCAGTGGTATCTCGTGATGGTTTTGATTTGCATTTTCCTAATGATTAGTAATGGTAAGCATCTTTTCATGTAGTGATTGGTCTTTTGCATGTCTTCTTTGGAGAAATGTCCATTCAAGTTCTTTGAATCAAGTTGCTTATTTTGTTGTTGAGTGTAACAAATTTTCTGTATATTCTGGTTATTAATCCCTGAATTTTCTCCTGTTCTGTAGATTGCCTTCTTACTCTGGATAGTGTCTTTTGATGCACAAAATTTTTAAATTTTCATAAAGTCCAATTTTGTGGGGGTTTTTTGGGGGGGGCGGGGCTCGTGCTTTTGGTGACATCTAAGAAATCATTGCCAAATCCAGCGTTATAGAGCTTTCATCCTCTTTTTTCCAAGAGTTTCATTGTGTTGGGTCTTATATTTCTAATTTTCCTGTGTGGTGGTAGGTAAAAGTCCAGCCTCATTCTTCTGCATGTGGAGATCCAATTTTCTCTGCACCATTTCTTGAGAAGACTCTCTTTTCCCACATTGAATGGTCTCAGCACCCTTGTCAAAAATCAGTTGGCCATATATGCAAGGGTTTATTTCTGGGCTCTGTATTCTTTTCTGTTGATCTGTGCATCAGTTTTTATGCCAGTACTGCACTGCTTTGATGACTGTATATTTGTAGTAAGTTTTTAAATCAGGAAGTATGAGTCCACTGTTTATTTTCAAGATTGGCTATTCAAATTTCCGTGAGATTCTGTATGAATTCTATTATGTATTTTCTACTTCTACAAAAGACACCATTGATATCTTGATGGAGATTGTTTTGAGTCTGTGTTGTTTAGGGTAGTGTTGATGTCTATGAATATGTTATGTGTTTCCATTTATTTATGTCTTTAATTTGTTTGGTAATATTTTATAGTTTTCATTGTCAAGTCTTTCACTTCTTTAATTAATTCCTAAGCATTTTATTCTTTGATGCTATTGTAAATGGACTTGTTTTAATTTTCTCTTCAGATTTTCATTTAATGTATAGAAATGCAAGTGATCTTTATATGCTGACTTCTTATCCTGCTACTTTACTGAATTTATGATTTTTAACAAATTTTTTGTATGAAGTATTTAAGAGTTTTCTACATTTAAGTTCATTTTACCTGTGAACAGAGATACTTCTACTTTTCCAATCTGAGTGCCTTATATTTATTTTTCTTACCTAGTTGCTTGGGCTGGAACTTCCAATACTATTCTGAATAGAAAAGCAGGCAAATTGTAGAAGTAAAGCTTTGAGTTTTTCACGGCTAAGTATGATGTTCTCTGTGTTTTTCATATATGGCTATTGTGTTGAGGCCCTTTTTTCTGTTCCTAGTCTATTGAGTGTTTTTATTATAAAAGGATGTTGAATTTTGTCAGATCCTTTTTTTTTGTATTAATTGAGATGATCATATGGGGGTTTTCCCCTCATTCTTTTAATGTCACGTATGATTGATTTTTTAAAATATTTGTTTTTAAGTAATCTTTACGCCCAATATGGGGCTCAAACTTCTAACCTCGATATGAAGGGTCCTCCAGCTGAGCCAGCCAGGTGCCCCCTGTTGATTCTTTTTTTTTTTATACGTAGAGCCGATATTGCTTTTCAGACACAAATCCCACTATTGTATTAAGTCTTTTAATATGCTACCACATTGGGTTAGTACTTTGTTGAGGATTTTTGCATTAGTGTTCAGCAAGGATATTAGTCTGTACTTTTCTGTTTTTAGGGTATCTTTGACTTCATAGAATGAGTTAAGAAGTGTCTTCTTGGGGATCCCTGGGTGGCGCAGCGGTTTAGCGCCTGCCTTTGGCCCAGGGCGCGATCCTGGAGACCCGGGATCGAATCCCACGTCGGGCTTCCGGTGCATGGAGCCTGCTTCTCCCTCTGCCTATGTCTCTGCCTCTCTCTCTCTCTCTCTCTCTCTCTCTGTGACTATCATAAATAATAAAATAAAAAAAATTTTTTTTAAAAAAGTGTCAAAAAAAAAAATAAAAAATAAAAAAAAAATAAAAAATAAATAAAATAAAATAAAAAAAAGTGTCTTCTTCAGTTTTTTGGAAAAGTTTGAGAAGGGCTGGTATTAGTTCATCTATTTTTTTAATAAGACTTATTTATTTATTTTAGAGAGGAAACGCTGACACGAGTGTATGTTGTGGGGAAGGACAGAGGCATAGCGGGGAGAGAATCCCAGGCCGACTCCCCACTGGGAATGGAACTCAATGTGGGGCTCTGTCTCACAACCCTGAGATCATGACGTGAGCTGGAATCCAGAGTCAGACTCTTAACCAAATGAGCCACCCAGGCGCCCTGGTGTTAGTTCACCTTTAAATGTTTGGTAGATTTTCGCAGTGAAGTCATTGGTACAGGGCTTTTCTTTTTTTTTTTTAATATTTTATTTATTTATTCATGACAGACACAGAGACAGAGGCAGAGACAGAGGCAGAGGGAGAAGCAGACTCCATGCAGGGAGCCCGATCCCGGATCATCTTGAGCCAGAGGCAGAGGCTCCGCCGCCGAGCCACCCAGGCATCCCTGGTGCAGGGCTTTTCTTTTTCTTTTTTTTTTTTTTTTTAACAAATTATTTTTTTACTTTTTTATTTATTTATGATAGTCACACACACAGAGAGAGAGAGAGAGAGGAAGAGAAACAGGCAGAGGGAGAAGCAGGCTCCATGCACCGGGAGCCCGACGTGGGATTCGATCCCAGGTCTCCAGGATCGCGCCCTGGGCCAAAGGCAGGCGCCAAACCGCTGCGCCACCCAGGGATCCCGGGGCTTTTCTTTGTTGGGAAATCTTTACTAATTTGATCTTCTTATTACTTACAGGTTTATTCAGATTTTTTTTATTGTTTGTGATTTAGTCTTGGTAGGTTTTGTGTTCCTTTTTGATAATTTGTGTTTCCCTTGCCATGAAAAGGAACTTCTCCATTTCATACAGAAGTTGTGCATGTTCATAGTACACTCTTATAATTACATTTAATTCTGTAGAATCCACTGTAAATGTCCCTACTTTCATTTCTGATTTTAGTAATTTGGGTGTTTGCTCCTTTTTTTCTTAGTCCATCTAGATAAAGGTTTGTTCTGTTGATCATTTCAAAGAACCAACTTTTGCTTTCATTGATTGTACTACTTCTCCATTTGCTTATCTCTGCTCTCCTCTTCATTATTGCCTTCCTTTGCTAGCTTTGGGTTTAGCTTGTTCTTCATTTTCTAATTCCTTAAGTAGTAAAGGTAGGTGGTTGATGTGAGATCTATTTTGTTTTTAAACATAACTGTTTATATAAATGTCTGCATTAACATGGCTTTTGCTGTGTCCTGTAAGTTTTGGTATGTTGTATTCCATTTGCATTTGTGTCTAAGTATTTTCTGATTTTCCTCGTGATTTCCTTGTGGTTATTTGAGGGTGCATTTCTTAAATTTCACAAGTTGTGAGTTTTCCAGTTTTCCTTCTCCTAACAGTTCCTAACTCCATCCTGTTGTGGGTAGAGAAGATACTTCACACAGTATCTATCTTTTTAAATCTACTGAGACTTAATTTGTGGCCTAAAATATGGTCTATGCTGGAAAATGACCCAAGTGCTCTAGCAAAAATTGTATATTCCATTGTGGTTGAGTGTTCTGAACGCCCCTCACATCTCTTTGGTTTATTGTATTAAGTCTCTCTCTCTCTCTCTTTTCTTTAACATGTTGTCTTTCTGGTTGTTCTGACCATTATTGAGAATAAGGTATTGAAGTCTGTCTCTCTGAAGAAATACAGTTTCTCCCTTTAGTTTTGTCCATTTTTGCTTCATATGTTTTGATGATCTGTTGTCAGGTGTGCAGATGTTTATAACTGATTAATCTTCTTGCCGTACCAAACCCTTTATTAATATGTAATGCCTTCGTCTCTTGAACCTTCTTTGAAGTCTGTATGTCGAGTATTAGTTTAGCTGCCTCTGCTTGCCATACAATCAGTAACCAAAACAATTGTCAGTTGGTTAATGTTTGCATACAATGTCTTTATGCATTCTTTCACTTGCAGACTACTTGTGTCTTTTGATCTAAAATGAATCTCTTGGGGGCACATAGGTGGCACAGTCAGTTGGGGGTCTAACTCTTGGTTTCCACTGGGTTTGTGGTCTCAGGGTCATGAGATCCAGCCCCACATAGGCTCCACACACAGCACAGAGTCTGCTTGGAGTTTCTGTCTCTCTCTCCTGTGCCCCCCCCCCCCCACACACACACACACATTCTCTCTCTCTCATCCTTTCAAATAAATAAATAAATCTTTTTAAATTTTGAGTCTTTTGTAGGCAACATATGGTTGGATCATGTATTTTACTCTGCCAATTTTTGTCTTTGGAGAGTTAATCTGTTTAATTTAAACTAATTACTGATAAGGGACTTCTGTGGGGGCACCCAGTGCTGCAGATGATTAAGCATCTGACCCTATTTCAGCTCAAGTCATGATTTCAGGGCCATGAAATCTAACTGTGTGTTGGGCTCCCCACTCAACAGGGAGTCTGCTTGAGATTCTGTCTCCTTCTGCCCCTCGCTCTGTTCACACACTCTCTAGACCTCTCTAAAATGAATGAATGAATGAAATTTATTTTTTAAAAAGAAGGAACTTCTGTCATCTTGCTCTGTATTTTCCATATGTCTTACAACCTTCCTGTTACTCATTTCCTGAATTACTATCTTGTTTTGTGTTTAGTTGATTTTTTATAGTGAAACATTCAAATTCCTTTCTCATTTCCTTTTGTATATTTTCTACACGTTTTGTCCTTGAGATGACTATGGGGATTGCGTTGGACAGCCTACAAATCCAGTTTGGATTACACCCGCTTAATTTCAGGGACATTAAAAACTGCTCCATCTCCACCTCTCTCACTCTGTGGCCCAAAATATGTGGCAATACTTCTTTTAAATGCATTGGTCTCTTAAGTTATATAGGGGAAAAAATGGAATTTAAACCCAAAGTTACAGTGACAGTTTTGAAGCTGATAATTGTTTTGTTTGACTGTATTAGTCTCTTAAGCCATGTAGAAAATGAAAAGTGGAGTTATATAAAGTATTGCTACAATTATACTAGCTTTTATAAAAAGCCATTTATTTATTTTACAGAGTGGGAGAGAAAAAGGGGGTGTGGGGGTAGAGGCAGAGGGAGAGAATCCCAAGCTGCCTCCCGCTGAGCATGGAGCCCAACTCGGGGCTCGATCCCAGGACCCTGAGATGACCTGAACTGAAATCAAGAGTCAGATGCCCAGCCGACTGAGCCACCCAGGTGCCCTAATTTTACACTAGGGTGTATAATTGCCTGTGTTTACCTTTACTGCAATCCTAATTTATTCAGTTGGCTTCAGGTTATGTCTAATGTCTTTCTGTTTCAACCTGGAAGACTCTCTTGAGCCTTTCATGGCAGGTCTAAATGTAATGCATCCCCACAACTTTCTCCTTAATGGGAATGTCTTAATTTTTCCAAAATTAATTACCACTGACTGCCCAAGCCTTAACAGACTCCAGTGCTCCAAATAGTTTCATCATTTTCTGCCCACGCAGTTGTTATCTGGTTGCTATGGAGACCATCTTCCCAGGATCTTCCCTGCTTTTCGGTAGAATCCGAGGTGCCAAGCCAAATAAAGTGCAATATAAAATAAAATAATTCTTCAAAAGCCTTTTGAAGATTTATTTATTTGAGGGAGCACGTGTGTGCACCAGCAGAAGGGACAGAGGAAGAGAGGATCTCAAGGAGACTCCACACTGAGCAGAGCTCAGCCCCGGGGCTCGAACTCACAACCCTGAGATCATGACCTGAACAGAAATCAAGAGTCAGTCACTTAACTGACTGACTCCCCCGCCGGGCACCCCTTCAAAACCCTTTTGGAGCACAGATTTCTTTTCAGACCAGGATGAGGGAGTTAGCACACTGCCCAAAGTGGCCTTGAGCTGCCTCCAGTCATAGCCGAAGGGAAACACACCCTTGGATCCTTCCCTTTTCCTGATCTACAGAGTGAAGGCTGTCATGTTACATCCTGATTCCATAAAGGTGCTTGTCCTTGAAACAGAGGTAAAGTGATCTGTGCTGTTACTACTTGGGGATTCCATTTAATAGAAGCATAAACCCTGGGGATCCCAGAGAGATGAGTGACTAGACTTTCAGATTTATGAAAGCTTTCTTTTTTAAAGATTTATTTATTTTAGAGAGTGGGTGCAGGGGGCGGGGAGGGGCAGAGGGAGAGAGAAATTCTAGCAGAGTCTGTCGAGTGTGGAACCCAGTGCAGGGCTCAATCCCATGACCTGAGCCAAAAACAAGAGTTAGCTGCTGTGCCAACTGTGCCACCGAGGCACCCCTCAAATTTATGGAAGTTTTTGTTCAACTTTTGACATATAATTTGTTTGACGAGTACCTGAGATGAAGTATGTTGTGATTTCATTTAATGAACGCTCATATTCCTCAAATACTGAGAGGCATAGAGCTGAAATCATCTGGTTTATAGTCTTACGATGGAAATCCCTCTACGTCTTGGGTGGCCCATGTCACCATGTTTCTTGGAAATGTTCATTCATTTTCAGCTTTTGGACAAAGATGTCATTGAGTATTCAGCTCAATACCAAAAATTAAGAGAGAGTAGTTTACCCAGTAAACATTTTTTTTTCCGTAATGGGTACTGTTTAACCTCTGATTTAGAAGATGACCCATGAGGATATGTTTATATGTGCGGTTTGAGTTTTATAATACTCTTCAAACGTGTAATGTGAACTCTGAGGGTTCTGGATAGATCCTGGGTGAACGTTTGCTCGGCACCAACCAGAAGTCACATGGAGGACCCGTGTGGCCTCCGACAGACTGCCCTGTGGGTGTCCCCGCAGGACGTTGTAGCCTGGTGGTGGCTTTCCCTTCCACCACGTGTCATCCCGCTCACTTTGAGGTGGTGTGGGCGGCTGAATGGCACACTGGAAGGTAAACCTTTCCAAGAGATGTCCTGAGATGCGTCTGAAAAATATAGTTGCCGTCCCCCCGATTTCCCCAACCTAAACGTCTGCTCTGCGTGTCAGAGTTAGAGCGTCAGAGCTTACTGTTTGGGGCTCAGCTGATCTTTATCCCAGTCCAAGTCTGTCTCCACAAGAACTGGGCGTTGTTCTTCCAGGTTGGGCTATTGGTCTGTGATGCTGAGGGAGTCCAGAATCGCAGTGAGCATGGACGTGAGGCGTTCAGCTTTCCTGGTTGCATTTGTCTCTGTTCTCACGCTGAGGGATCTGCTCCTGCTGACTCACCCCCAAGACCCAGGGCCCCCACCAGGGCGTGGTGAGAGCCCATCCTCTGCTCCCCACGCGCTCCGTAGGAGTGCTCACAGACCCCCAGGGAGCAGAGCTCGCTCGGTTTTCCACTGGCTTGTAAGCTCCTGAGGCTGAAGGCCGTGTTCCACTCTGCTCCAAGCACCTGAGGCAACGGCTGGTCCATCAGCCTCGCTTGTACATGAGCATTTGTTGAGCTGAAGGATCAGCTCGCTCCTGCCACCAGCACTGCCTGCCAGAGCAGGGGCTCGGCAAAGGTTGTTTTCAGTGAATCTGAGAACGTGGGTAATTCAGGAAGTTAGGACCTTACTAACGCTCAATCCAGCAGCTGGGAGTTGGAGGAGCGTTTCATAAATGCAGCGTTTCTCACGTCCTCCAGTGTCGTGGCTGGACCGCCCATATGTGAGGTTCTACAGTGGTTCTGTATTAGGTCGTGTGGGTTCCCTTGAGTGCCCCCGATGAAACACGCTGCCAGAGCTGCTCAGGCTCCCGTGTTCGGGATGGCGTCCCCCATGCCCGGCATCCTCCGCTGCTGCCGGGGTGACTAGGGGTGCTGTCGCAGGCATCCCGGCCGGGTCTGCCCTCACACTCAGGTCCGGGGAACATCCACCTCAGATCCACTCACGACATGTTTAAAACCATGAACTTAGGCTTGACTGGCTAGAAAGCTTCTCTGAGAAAATTGATTTTGTTGGACACACTTTGCGGTAGTTTATAATAAACATTACACACTGGCTGCGGGGCCCCCTTTCTGTCACCTCCATCATACAGGGGTGACGGCAGAGACGGGAGCTTGGATGACTTGCATGTCCCGCTGCCCCCGGCCCTGATTCTGGCTCAAGTGTGAGTGACCTTCCCTGAGCCTGGTCCCTCATCATCAGAGTGGGCTGTTCCTCCACTATGCCCGGTGACCCCGCCGCGTGACAGGCAGGTGTTGGGCCTGGACACGAGTCCACGTCACACACAGTCCCTGCCTGGAGTGGGGCCACGGGCAGTGGTACCTGTGCAGTTGCTGGAGGACCCCTTAGTGCTAAGCTGCTTTTCAGGTGCTTGAGTTGCTGGCCTCCCAGCCCCGAGGGCACCAGAGGCTGTGCATGGGGTTGGGTTGTTGACAAGGGAGGGCTGATGGGGTGGGGTTGGGGGGCTGACGGGGCGGAGGAGAAGCTCACGGGAGTGGAGGGGCTGATGGGGGTGCTGATGGGGCAGAGGGGGGTCTCACGGGGGTGCTGATGGGGCAGGGGGGGCTGATGGGGTGGGGGGCTGACTTGGGTTCACGGGGGTGGAGGGGCTGACGGAGGGGGGCGCTGTCTTGGGGGGCTGCCGACGGGTCGGCAGCCACTCTTCTTGCTCCGGAGCCAGAGCTTGGTGACAGGTGCCCCCTGCCAAGATGCCCCTGGCGTGGGGCCAGGCTGGGGCCTGAAGGCGGCCTTGCTGTCTTGCAGATGTCTCACGCAGCCACCAGTGCCTTCTGCCGCTCCATTAAGCTGCAGTGTGAGCTGTACCCCTCCAGAGAGGTGGCCATCTGCTTGGACCCCTACTGTGGACTGGGCTTTGTCCTGTGGTGCCTCTGCAGGTGAGTACCTCCCTGGCCTTGACCACATGTGTGCGTTTGCAGAGCGGATGCCACGGTGTGTGGCGGACCCCTGCCTCCCCGGGGCCCAGCTGCGGCTGGGCCACAGATGGGTCCCTGTCCCGTCCCTCCTTGGCCCTACCCCTGGGGGTTGATGTGCACCTGCACAGGGACCGCAGACACCAGGCTCCTGGGAGGCTGCCTGGTGCCGACCGTGTTTCCAGGCGAAGACTCCGGCCCAGGCCCTGGTTCTCTGCCTTTAAATCCTAGCAGTTTCCCTGTCCCAGAATTGGTATTAAATCAGGGTGGAAGGGGGGTGGAGGGTACAGACCTCAGCTGCTGGGAGGCCAGGAGCTGGGTCCCTGGGGACCCCTCACCTGCCCCCTGCCAGCATCCGATCCCCGCGCTTGCATGCCCCATGCACTCCCCGCCCTTGTACCCCCTGCACCCACCCTGCATCCCTCTCATCCTCCTACCCCCTGCACACCCCCACCCACCCGCTGCAGGCTCAGCCAGGGTTTGCAGGGAGGGTGAATACCACAGGTTTACCAGCATTTCTTCAGACCATCCATACATGTTCTCTGTAGAAACTTCAGAAAGTACAAGTAACGTGAGGAACGTAAAGTCCTCTGTGATCCCCATCCAGTGACACCAGAAAATACTCACTGTTAGCATCTTGCATCTCATCTTCCAGTTTCATTTGAAAGGTAGCATCCTTAAGGCTTCAGGCATCTGCAGGTGCATGACAATCATCTGTGCCCACCATCGGGCTCCCCACGGGCCAACATTTGGACCATTTTGTTCCATCTCTCCTTCCAGTTTTTTCTGCCCTCACTTTATAGGCAGCGTTCTAAATCAGTCACCAGATAGCATGATTTCACCCTAGACCTTTAAGTTTGCATAGTTTTCTAACTCTGCTTTAATGCAAGCATCAATCTGAAAGGGGTTATGATTTACTTTCTTCTTAATAGGCTCTAGTAGACATTCTATCTTTTTTTTTTTTTTTAAGATTTATTTAATTATTCATGAGAGACACAGAGCGAGGCATAGACCAGGCAGAAGGAGAAGCAGGCTCCATGCACGGAGCCCAACACAGGACTCGATCCCAGGACCCGGGGGTCACGCCCTGGGGTGAAGGCGGCGCTAAACCCCTGAGCCACCCAGGCTGCCCTCTCTTGTGTCTTTAAATGCACTTTGGGAAATAGTTATTATGCATTTGTAATATTTAATAGCATTAAGTCAGATGAAAATCCAGTCCTCTGTTTTTGAACAACACTGGCATTTATTCTAATTAGAACAATTAAACTTTCCAAGAGAGCAAATTGAATTAAATTAAAATATTTAATGATTTTTGCCTCGCTGTAAAATGAAGTAGCATCGTGGGTAATTTTTTTTGGGGGGGGGCTAGTTAAGAATACAGCATTCCAGCAGTGACCCTTGGCTGACTGAGAAAGAAGCCTGTCCCAAAGCACCAACTTTCTAGGGGACTGTGTGTTGGCAAAGGTGCCGGTAAAGCCGAGGCCAGTGGATGCGGTGCTTTCCTGTCCCTCTGGCTTGTGGAGCCTCACGCTTGTGACACGGAGAGAGCGCCTGATGGGAAAGGAGGTTACGTGTGGGGTGCAGTTGGGGCCCTTATCTAATGAACATCTTCAAATTCTTTTAGAAGTCATGAAATTACAGCATTCTCTGGATTGCGCCTGTGGCACTAAAAATGAATACGTGATACCTCAACGTCTTGCTTCTGAAGTCCTCTGTAGACACAGATCCAAACAGACCTGCTTAAGAACTGCCCCGGGAGCGTCCACCCAGGAGCGGTGAGAACGCCAGCACCGTCCAGCTCTGGGAATAGGGCGTCCTCCCAGACAGCGAGTGTTCCTCCAGGCGGGGCTGATTTCAGGGCTGGGACAGGAAGCGCACCACATGAACCTGAATGTCTCTTTGTGCAAGAAAGCACTTGGGTAGGATGGGCCGTGTCCCTCAGGGGACTCTCACTGGCCAAATTGGGGGGATTTCAGCATCAGAGTAAAGATGATGAGAGAGAACACTTTGAGTAAAATAAGAAATGATCTCACTATTCAGATGAACCGATTGAAAGCTTGATTGCGAGAGTAGACATCTAGGAAGTAGTTGTTAACTATAAAGGACGGGAGAGACCCTCTGTGGCAGAGACAGGCCGTTGTGTGTCACCCAGAGGGTTGCAGTGAGGGGAATGGCATCCCGTCCAGGGTCTTCTAACAAACACACTTGGAGCCGCAGACCCAACCTTAGGGGTGTGCAGGGGCGCCGCTGTCTGCAACCATGAACGCCAGGGTCAGGGTCACAGAGCGCTGAGGACCCCACCAGGCAGGCTGATGGCATCAGCGGGTGCATCTCTGTGAAAGATACCGTCAGGACAGCCAGCAGACTTGAAGGGTCCTACAGGTGGAAGAAATGTATGTTTCCCGATTTTGATGTCGTAATTGGCTTTATGGAGAAAAATAAACTTATTCACTGTAAGTACCTACTGACATATTTGGAGTTGATGGGACATCAGGTCAGAGACCTCAAATGATTCAAGAGGGGAAAAGTTATTTCTACCTAGAACTTGTATGTAATGTTGGGATTGTTTCAACATTTCTAAAAAGTTTAATACAAATAGTTTTTTATAACTTCATTCTAAAGTTCCATTCAGGGGATGCCCGGGTGGCTCAGTGGTTTTGCGCCACCTTCAGCCCAGGGCCTGATCCTGGAGACCCGGGATCAAGTCCCACATCGGGCTCCCTGCATGAAGCCTGCTTCTCCCTGCCTATCTCTCTGCCTCTCTTTCTGTCTCTTGTGAATAAATGAATAAAATCTTTTTAAAAAATTAAAATAAAATTCCATTCAGTCATAAAATTGTTTTTCTAAGAATCATGTCACAATGGTTTCCAAATTTCTTTAAGATCAAATATGCCTTAAAAAGCATTTCAGATAGTTGATCTTCATGGGTTAGATGTTTCAATATTGTTAAAATGGAAATTCTCCACAAATAGGTCTAGAGATTTAATGTAATTCCTGTCAAAATCTCGGCAAGTTTTGTTTTTTTCCCCTTGGCAGAAATTGACATCTCTATCCTAACATACAAAAAAAAGAATCCACAATATCCAAAACAATTTTTGAATAGAATAGCAAAGTCAGAAAACAGACTCCCAACTTGAGCACTTAACTGCAGTAACCAGGACATTGCGGTGTTGGTGTAAAGGTAGCGGGAAGGCCGATGCAGGAAACACAGCCAATGAAACAGAATTGAGAGCCAGGAACTGCAGTGACCCCCTGCGCGTGGTCACTTCATTTCTCAACAGTCATACCAAGGCAGCTCAGTGATGAAAGTGTAGTATTTTCGACAAATGACGCTTGGGGATGTTGGACGTTCACCTGCAAAGAGTAAACTTTTATTTGCGTTGTAATGATAAACTCACCATGGGTGCAGATTTGGATGTAGGAGCTAAAACTTAAAGTTTTAGCTTTAAAGGAATTAGTCTTTTTTTTTTTTTTTTAAGATTTTATTTATTCATGAGAGACACACAGAGAAGCAGAGGCACAGGCAGAGGGAGACACAGGCTCCCTGCAGGGACCTGATGCGGGACTCAATCCCAGGACCCCAGGATCACAACGTGAGGCAAAGGCAGACACTCAACCACTGAACCACCCAGGCGTCCGGAGGAATTAGTTTTTATCATCATGATAAAGGATGTGGGCGTTGGGGGGTGTGATACAGCTCTGCAAACATAGTAAAAGCCTTTGAGTTCTGTGCTTCCCACGGGGTGGATTTTATGGGGTATACACCCTACAGAAGGCGAGCACACCCTGTCATGGGGTTCTGAGGTGGCATCGTGAGTTAGGGTTCTTAGATATGGTGTCAGAGGTGCAGTTCCTAAGAGAAGCAGTGAATGAATGTGGCTTCGCAAATGACACTATTAAGAAAGTTGGAAATACAAGCCACGGACTGGGCAGGAATCTGTGCAGATCATAACCTGATAGTCCTTCCAACCAGATGTAAAGCGAACTCTCAAAACCCAAGAATACGACACACGATGTAATCTAAAAATGGGCAACAGGTTTGAATAGACATTTCACCAAAAATCCCATGTAACCAATTAGCACATGAAGTTGCTTATTCATTTAGGGAAAGGCAAACTAAAGTAGTGAGATAACACTTCATACTCACTGAACAGATACAACCACAAACCCCAGAAAATAAGGTTGGAGAACTTGCATTTTCTGGTTTCAAAACGACACCACAAGGCAACAGTAACCAAGGATGTGCAGAAACTGAAGTTCCCCTACATCGTTGACAGGAATGTAAGATGGTGAAACCACGGTCTGGCATGTTCTTAAAAATTAAATGCACAGTACGACCCAGCAACGCCACTCCTCGGCATCTGCCAGAGCAAAGGGAAAACACCCAAAAATGTGATGTGTGAAAGGTCCGTAGCATCCTTTGCAAAAACAAGAAAGATAATCCACGTGTGCGCCAGCTGGTGAAAGGGTAAACTGCGTATGTGCACGTCCTTACGGTGGATACAGCTCCAGCGTGGATAAACTCTGGACATCATACTACAAGAAAGAAGCCACTCAAAGGACCCACACGTTTGTGATTGTATCGTATGAGCCATTTCTGTGAAACATCTGGGAAAGCAAAGCTACAGACGGGGAGTAGAGCAGTGGTTGGTTGGGGCTGGAGTCCACAGGTGAGCACAGGTGCCCCCAGGACTGGGCGTCGGGCGGGTGCGATGCGGCTCTGCGAACATAGTGAAAGCCTTTCGGTTCTGTGCTTCCCACGGGGTGGATTTTGTGGCATGTGTACCCTACAGAAGGCGAGCGCAGCCTGTCATGGGGTTCTGAGGTGGCAAGTCAAGACAGTGACATGTGACGCGTGCCTTCACGAGCCGTGCACCTGCCTTGCTCAGAGTGCCCAAGTTCTGATAGTTTCCAGTATTTTGTGTATTTTCTCTGGTTCAATATCTGGAATCACTAAATTACAGGTGTGAAATTTTATTTCATCCAAATGTCCTTTTTTCCTTCCTAGTCAGCTGTGTTTTTATTTTTTTTAATAGACTTTATTTTTCAGAACAGTTTGAGATTTGGAACAAAATTGAGTGGGAGCTACAGAGATTTCCTATGCACCTCCTACACCACACAGGCATGGGCTCCCCCGTTATCAGCCTGCGCCCGAGGGGATTTTTTTTTTAATAATCTAGGCCCCTCATTGATGTATCATCATAATGGACCCGTGTCCGTCATTTACATGGTGCAGAAACCTGGAGATAGACTGACATTTGATAGAGAAGCAGAGACCGTCCATCACAGTAAAAGATGGTCTCTTCAAACCAGGCGTCCAGATGCCAGAAACCGAGTGTAGGCACAGACCTTACAGTCGTCACAGAATTAGCTCAAATGGGTCATAGACCCAAGTATGAACTGTAAAACTGCAGATCTCCTAGAAGGGAGCGTTCTGGATGACCGGCAGGGGCTTCTTAGATACGACGCCAAAGCACAGTCTGTGGTAGGGTGGACGTCACGAGAGTAGCATCCCCGTGCTACAAACATCTCCATCAGGAGAACGAAGAGGCCAGCCACCGACGTGGAGAAAACACTGCCCACGTGTCTTTCTAATCATCTTGTTCTGCCTGAAGTTTGCATCTAAACTAGAATAGTTCAGGTTCCAGGAATTCTCAGAAAATAATCATCTTCAGTGGAAGCAACCTGCTTCTCAGTGGGGTTGTTTAGTCAGTGGAAGCGTCTGTAGCCGTTGCCAAGAAATCGGTGCTGGTTAGTAAAGGAAACAATTAATGGACATCTGTTGGGCTGAGCAAGGAAAGGGCGAAGAGGAAATCCGTGAGTCGGGTTTCTTGTTTGTCCTTTGTGATCAGGTCTTGTTGATTTTTTTCTTAATGTTGACTTGATCCTGTTGGTGGGCGTGAGGAGAGAGGCGCACCGTACTTGGTTCTCACGAGCGTGCATGCAGGTCTCTCATTCTTTAGCCTTGAATCCACGCGGGGGACCCCAGTCGTTTCATGTGGGAGGGGTTCTGCTCAAACAGATGGCGAATCCGGATGGATGTTCTTGAGAAAGCTAGTCGTGGCTGTTCTGTATTTAATTTTCTGCATTTTGGATCTCCTTACGATAGTATTTACAAAGTAAAACCTTTGGAACGATACAGAAACGATAAATTGTCCTCATCAAGAGAAATGTCATAAAGTTTTACCAGCCCGTTGATTCCCTAAGTTACTGGCTCAGATGTCCCCAAATGTGTTTGGAACCCGGTGCTGAAATGTGAGAATCCTTGGTGAGAAGCTGCGGCTGCATAAATGTGAGCCTCGATAAAAATCCTGTGGGGAGATCTAATGAGGTTGTACAGTCTTTTTTAATATTTTATTTGTTTATTCATGATAGACATAGAGAGGCAGAGACACAGGCAGAGGGAGAAGCAGGCTCCATGCAGGGAGCCTGATGTGGGACTTGATCCCGGGACCCCAGGATCGCGCCCTGGGCCAAAGGCAGGCATCAAACTTCTGAGCCCCCCAGGGATCCCTGAGGTTGTACGGTTAACCCTGAGTCTGGAACAGGTGGAATAACATCTGTTCATGGAGGAGCGGACACGTGCTTCCTGGTGGGTAACTGATGGATGAGGGGCGTCGTGTGCCAGCCTGTTGGACCTTGGGCTGTTGCCTGGAATGTGATCCCATATTCGGTCTCGGTTTGGCCCTGAGATTGTTCTTCTAATGTTCGCTTAGCAGAGGTAACTTCCTGTCATGTTTGTTCCTCCTTTGTGCTGGAGTTAACACATCGGCTACCCAGGACTCTTACAGTAGCCGCGGGTGTGCGTGTGCTGAGGGGGGAGGTCTGGAGGCTGTGGTGCACAGGGCGGACAGTGAGACGGTGCCCACGATCGCAAGACGAAACCTCAGTGTGCGTCAGGGGGCCATGTGGGAGAGCCGTGTGTGAGTGTCCACGTCCCCGGGGCTGCCCACTGCTGGGGAGAGGCTCTCAGCACAGAGCGTCGTGCCTCATGGCCCCGGGGAATTGTCTCCAGGAATGGCCCGTGGGACCTCTGGGTCTACACAGGGTGGCATCATTTGGCCCCTGGACATAGGGGTGCAGCCAGGGGGATGTTTGGCTTGTTTCAGCCCCTAAGTGTATAATTCTTAGAAGGTTACTTTGAAAATAACACAGTATGCTTCAAGGGTGAGGACAAAATAAGACATCCCAGCTTCCTACATCAGATAGAAACAAATTTTAAGGACCTTGGTCCTAGGGACACCCAGGTGGCTCAGCAGGTGAGCGTCTGCCTTCGGCTCAGGGCGTGACCCCGGGGTCCCGGGATCAAGTCCCACATCGGGCTCCCCGCATGGAGCCTGCTTCTCCCTCTGCCTGTGTCTCTGCCTCGCTCTCCATCTTTCATGAATAAATACATAAAGTTTTAAAGAAAAAAAAAAGTACCTAGGTTCTGGATATAAAAACTTCTGGATGAAAGTTTCTTTTCACAAACTGTGAACTCCAGGCTACATTCATCCTCAAAGGTTGTCTGGTGGGATGTCGCTTGCAACAGTGGCCGCAGACAGCTCACAGGCAGCGTGGGAAGAGGAGTTGGGACTTTGGGACCCGGACAGACTTGTCGTGCTCACTGGCCTTTGAACGATCTTAGTAGAAAGTGATCTTTAATGACCAAAGTTCATTTCTCAAGGACGAATCTTAGGGGAAAACTGGCAGAATTTTGGTCTTGGGAGTGGGATCTTCCCTGATTTTGATGTGTTGACCATCAGGTACATTGCTGGGCTTCTCCGGGGGCCCTGCTGGAGCATGCTGCTCTGGGGGCAGCAGGATTTCAAAGGAAATTCGAAAGTTGTGGGTACGACCATCCTTTCTGCCCGTTACTGGGAACAGCAGTGCATCCTCAGAGCTCTTCAGCTCTCCTCCCAGCTTGACTCAGACCGGTTCTGATTTGCTTCTCAGTTCAGTATAGTCCCTTAAGCAGCCCAGGTGGTGCAGCAGTTTAGCACCGCCTGCAGCCCAGGGCGTGATCCTGGAGACCCTGGATCAAGTCCCACGTCGGGCTCCCTGCGTGGAGCCTGCTTCTCCCTCTGCCTGTGTCTCTGCCTCTCTCTGTCTCTCTCTCTCTCTCTCTGCATCTCTGTGAATAAATAAAAATCTTTTAAAAAAAAAAAAAAAGGATAGTTCCATAGACTGTTCTCAGACTTCCTTACTCCGAAGGATTAAATAAAATCCATACGTTCTTGTTCGGAGACTACCACTTAAAAGTCAGCTCCCCCGTGATTATCAGATACCTTCCTCGAGTAACACTTAGGTTTTCTCCACACACGCTGGTTGTCGATTGTCTGGGTTGTGACCAATAGCAGAAAGGACCTCGGTTCTGAGTATAAGAACTTGTGGTCTGGAGAAGGGATGTATGGTGGGGTGTTTCCAGGCGAGGGGCTTGGTGTGTGTGTCACATTCTGCAGAGACGAGCAAGAGTGTCCTGGAAGCAGACACGTGGGGCAGAGACGTGCCCGTCGTCCCCCCCCCCCCCCCCGCCGCACAGCCCGTGCCCACGCTCTGCTGCGTGCGCTTGCTTCTCTGCACTAGCCTCGGGTCAGACTAAGGTGGTTATGTGTCCTGCTGTCTTCCTCTACACACGTGTCTTGGATGTGAGTTTTGTGGAATCCATCTTGAGAACCCAAGTGAGAAGACATCTGCCAACAAACCCCTTTCGTTAGTCTAAAAATACTGTATTCTTCCTAAAACATTCCAAATTGGGGGCGTATGACCCCTGGAAAGCAGATGTCTATCATTTTAAACACGAGACAGGAGCCTCTGAAAGTCAGGACTGGCATTAGCAGCAGAAGGGTGCGTAGGGGTGCAGGGGGTCACACCTGTGAAGGTGCACAGCAGCTCGCCAGTCACGGCAGGGCCTGAGCCTTCACGGGGCGTCACAGGTCGTCCCCCCTCGAGGGACATCTGAGGGCTGCAAAGTGACGGGCTGAGGCATTTTCTGACGCAAAAGCAGCGTCTTTAAGTGATGTTTATCATAACGTGCCCCAAGAGCCAGTGGGTTGCTTGCTAAAGTTCCCGCGTGTGATTTCCCCTTGCCCAGCCAGCACCCTGAGCGGTGGAAGGAAGGACGGGACCAAGCTCCCACTCTCCCCTCCCCAGAGGAAGTACTTTCATTTAAGAGGAGAAATTGGTTTACATGGACTTGAGTTATGCACGAAGGTAACAGCCTTGAGATGCTTGAGCATATTTAATACAGCGTGTGTGTAAATAGTGTGTCAAGTACAATGTTGTCTTTTACTTATGTTCCTTCATAGGTGTTCAGATTAACTGCCTCTCCTGGCTTATACATTAGCTTAAAGCAGCGAAGCAAAAGCAGCAGCAGGGCATTACGAGGTCGCTAGAGCGTGTGCACAGCTCTAGCAGTGAACTACCATTGGAGAACTTTGACACGTGGTTTAAATGCGTAGGAGTTTAAGATTCTTCCTTCAGTGATGCAGTAAAAGCCAATTATTAAAAAAAAAAAAAAAAGGGCAGGGCGCCTGGCTGGCTCAGTCGGTGGAGCATGCAACTCATCTCAGGGTCGTGAGGTCGAGCCCCGCAGCTGGTGTAGCAGTTACATTAAAAAAAAACAAAGGAAAAAAAAAAAAAAAGGACTTGGTTAGACATTCCTCTGAAGAACACGTACATCTTTATAAATGCATCCCCGTGCTCCCCACATTTGCAAATACAGCAGCTTTGAGAGACCCCTGACGGCCTCACAGCGCTGGAGGGTTCAGACGCGGCCCAAACACGCAGCCGTGGAACAAGACCCTGTGGTTGTCTTGGGTTTTGCAGAAGGTTTTTGTGAACACACATTGATTTTGTATTTGCGAACCTGGGGGGCTCCCGCCAGCAGGCAGCAGGCGTTCCCGAGGCTCGGGGGAGTCCCGCGGCCCCGGCCTCACGCGGCCCCTCCCGTCTCTCTCTGCAGCGTATACTCCGGCCACCAGTCCATCCTCATTCCGCCTTCCGAGCTGGAAACCAACCCTGCCTTGTGGCTTCTTGCCGTGAGCCAGTACAAAGTCCGGGACACATTCTGCTCCTACTCGGTGATGGAGCTGTGTACCAAGGGGCTGGGCTCGCAGACGGAATCCCTCAAGGTAAGCCGTGGCCAGGGCCTCGGGGCGCCGGGGGAGCACGCGGCGGGGGGGGGGGGGCGGGGGGGGGCACGCGGCCCAGAGCATGGGAGGGGCTCCCGTGGTTAAAGTCGTTACAAGAGTTGAGGGATAGTCCGCTATCGCCTGGAGCTCACAAAACTGATTTCAAGTGAAAACTTGATTTTATAAGGTGAATAATCGCCCACAAGGGTGACAGGTCGGGGTGTGCTCCCGATGCCCATGATTCCCTCGCCTGCCCTCAAAAGCTTGCTCTTCTGTTGGTGAATTCACTTGTTCAGTGAAGCTCCTTCAACTCTGATGTTGGTGTTCAAGTCATAGGCTTGATTTTAGCCTCTCATTTTTGTTTTCCTTGAAGACCCTGATTTGTAGGTCTGCATCCTACAAGGTATTAACACTTCCTCCATTTAAACCAGTAACATTTTGATCACCGTGTTTTCATGGTGAAGAGTCCTTATCCAGGGAAGGAGCGGGCAGTAATCCTATCGCCTGTTGCAGCGTACGTTCTGGCTACTCTCCATTGTTTGCACACCCAGACATACGTTTCTGTGTATATGCAGATGACATGTGCGTAGATGAGTGTGTAGACGCATGCACAAATATTCCACGTACATACAGATACTCGTGTGCTATGCTTACCTCCTGAAGTTTCTCCTATTTAGACCTAGTGCATTAAGCTTGAACAAGAAAACAGAAGATAATGTTAAAGCCATGTAAATCTATGATTACGTGAAATTATAAACACATATAGGAAAAGAAATATGTAAGATGTAATTACTACTTGTACCCACCTATATTATTTCATAAAATGAGTATGTTTCACAAATAACAATGTGATCAAGTGCTTTCTTAGCAGCTGACGTGTTGATTCATGTAACCTTTACAACAGGTGTCTGGCGTAGAAACCACTGTTCTTAGAGATGAAGACTCTCAAGTTACAGAGAAATTCAACACCCTTTCCTGGTCCTTACACTTACTAAATTCTGGAGCCTTACTAAAGGCTCTTACTAAATTCTGGTCTCTTACTAAATTTAGGCACTTACTAAATTCTGGTCCTTACACTTACTAAATTCTGGAGCCAAACTTAGAATCTCTGGCTCCAGGCACCTCATCTGCAGACCCAGGCCACACTGCCTCCCAAACACACAGACACACAAGTGGAGCCTTGGTGCCACCCAGTGATGCTCTGAGTCACATTGTGCAGGGTCTCTGCGAGCCTGAGGCCCCCCGGCTGTGTGTCCCTGTACCGCATAGAAGCCAGTGTCTGTCCCCAGAGCCCAGGCCATGGTGCAGGGGGCCAGAAGGGCAGACAGTCCAGCCAGTGCCCATCTCCAGAGCCCAGGCCACGGTGCAGGGGCCCAGGAGGGCAGACGGTCCAGCCAGTGTCCGTCCCCAGAGCCCAGGCCACGGTGCAGGGGGCCAGGGGAACAGATGCTGCAGCCAGTGTCCATCCTTGGAGACCCCCTGCTTCGCAGAGTCTGGTGCTCAGCTCACCGAGGTCCCTCTCTGAGGCTTGCCCTTTGCTCTGCTGACCCAACATAGTGCGCACCCTGGGGTGTGCTCGGTCATGCGCAGCCATCAGAGCTGGCCGTGGGCTCTCCAGTCTCGTGGGACTTGGGAGGCGTCCTGTGTTTACTTTTCCATTCTGTGTTAGAAGCAGGTCCTCTTGTTTCCGGCCAGCATGTGCCCATGTTGGTAGCGGTGTGTACAGAAGCTTCCTTGCTTCCCCAGACCTTGTCCTTTATTTTATCCAGGACCTTGCTCCTCCTCACTGCTAAGTCCTGCTGTTACCTTAGATGGGTTTGTAGGAGCGCCTCGGTCCCCTGGAACCTGTAGGGTTTTTTCCACACAGACGTCTTGGGACACTTTAATGCCGTGGACACACACAGCCCTAGGGACGAATGTCTGGGTAGCGCGTGTGCCGCTCGTACCCGTCGGGTTGAGGAGGTCACGCGCTTGGGCACTGGAAGGCTGCCACCTTACCGCTGTCGTTCTCTCCAGGCCCGAGGACTAGACCTGTCCCGCGTGCGCACGTGTGTGGTGGTGGCGGAAGAGCGGCCTCGGATAGCGCTCACCCAGTCGTTCTCCAAGCTCTTTAAGGACCTGGGTCTCCACCCACGGGCCGTGAGCACATCCTTCGGCTGCAGGGTGAACCTGGCGATTTGCTTGCAGGTGGGTATCACGGGGATCTAGGCGTGTGCCCGTCAGAGTGACTTTTCAGTAACAGGCACTCGGCACAGCCAGTGTCATTTCCGTGGCTGATGCTCGGCTATGCTTACAGGATACCTGATGATCCAATGCATGTGACTGGTCACACTTCTCTGGTGGGTTTTCTTCTCTTTTTCTTCATTTATTTTCAGTCTGTGTTTGTCTGTGACCAGCACCCATGGTGCACAGAGTTCTTGGTCTGTGCTGAAACGTTTTAACATGAGTAGCACTTGGCGCAGACCCCAAGTCAGGCTTTTTAGAGCTTCTGCACTGGACAAACGTTTCATGGTGGCAAGAAGCATAGATAGCGTCTTGTGTAGGCAGCAGGCCCAGTGCACCAGTCGGTCCCGGAATTCACTGCTGTGCTCAGTCTAGAAATACTGGCTGCAGGTGGCATCTGTGGGGCCCAGCGGTGAGGTGGCCACGGTGGCCGTGGCTGGAAACACTGCCTTTATTGGCCCCTCGTGACCATCTTCACTATCCTTTCTTTCAAACCCTTTCCACCGGCACCCCGATCCATGGCAGACGCTGCCTGGGAGGACTGACGGGGCCATCCCCACGTGCCCTCCCCAGCCACACGCAGCAGGCCACCCAGGGCACAGCTACAGACTTCCTCCAACAAAGTGACAGGAAAAAACGCCACTCACGGCAGGTGATGGAACCGAGCACAACCCACAGGTCGCCTCCCAATCTCTGTCCTGCCTACCTGCTGTCCCCCACCCCCACCCCCTGCCGTTTCTGACCCCAGAAGTAGATGCTCACTATTACCCTGTGCGTGACCCTGGGAAGCACCCAGGCAGCCCTGTCCTCACTGGCATTCCAGGCCCCGGGACTCGCCGCCAACCTGGGCGGAGAAGGGACTCCCAGAAGTGACCCATCTGATGAGGTTGCATGAGAAACATCATCTATAGAAGGGGTTTATCTCAGTTTTTTTTATTTTCAAAATTTCTGCTACATCCAAAGTGATGTCACTGTTCTGGGCCATGACATTATTTTCCAAACTTGGCCTTATCTTTAATCAATATTGTACATTCTAGTTTTTTCACTTGTTTAATTTATTCTTAACTCATTTATACCCAGTTTCCTTTTTCTGAATGATTAGCATTTGAAACTAGCTAGAAACGTCCATGTGTCTGAGAGTACAGATAAAGTACACCATGATACCGGCGTGCAGGCTCCAGCTGCTGGCTAGGATGACGGGACCAGGAGTGAGGCAGAGGTCAGGAACTTTCTGACTTGGAGGGGGCAGTGAGCATGTGCACTGTATTTGATGAAGGACCCCACAACCACACAGCCCTGTCCCCGCAGCTCCAGGGGCCTCAGCAGCTCCAGGGGACACCCCTCGCATCAAGTGACTTTATGTCATCCTGAGTCCAATTTTACTCTCATTGAACTTTTCCTTCTAATCAGTGAGGTGGACACTGAACACAGAGTATCTTTCCGTAGTTGTGTAAAGTATTCTCAGTAAAACAAGCCAAGAAGGAGGGTGAAGAGCAACTTGGACACGGGGTCAGGGAAGGCCTCCCCCACAGGTAGCCTGTCCACGCCGTGCCTGGGACGCCAGCGAGTAAGTGTAAGGGCCATGAGCAGGGCTGGTCAGCAGAACCTTAGTCTCCGGTCAGTCCGTGCACATCTCCAACCTGCGTGGTGATAGCGAACCCACAGGCGGAGTGCTCGGTCAGGGCAGAAAGGCACGTCTCTTGCTCCCTGAGGTGTTAATAGAGGGCCCAGCCCACAGTAAATACCTAACAAGATTTGTGAAATGTACTAAAACTGAATCTTTATGAATGTGTAGACAAATATGGGAAATAACCTATTTCTGGATTTCTTACAGATTGAACTTTTTAATAAAGGAGTATTTTAGAAAACGAATCAGGAAATACAGAGCAGCCAATAACTATATAACACAAATAATATATAAATAAGTCCTGTCATTCCATCCACCCAGAAGTAATTACCGTTAATCCCTTTATGTAAAAATATCGAAAAAACAGGAATTTATACTGTCCCTAAATGTTTAAAGGCGCTGAACATTTTAGGTTTCCCTTCATTGTAGAATTAGCAGAATTGCCAATGTATGTGAAAGTGGCGGGTGGGCACACAGTTTCCCCAAGAGGGTTGTTCGTCCTGGTCACCCAGCGGCTTGCCCAGCCTTCTCGAGCAGCCGCGTTCGGAGAAGGGGCGTCTCCCCTCTGCCCCCGCGGTCACGCCTGGGCACCATGTTGCGGGCCCACCTACCACTTGGAGGAGGGCTCTCTGGTCTTTGGGGGGCAGGTTGGTATGACTGCGGAATGAAATGTGCCTGATTCGTGAGACTTTAATGTTACATGGAGATAAGTTAGGGGCTGGTTTTTACTATAAGAGAATGGTTTTCATTGATGTTGCTCGGAATCTTCCATCATCCTCCCGATTTCATACAGTCTGACACCAAGCACCATCCTCCACCATAGAGTCTTTGGTGCTCTTACTTTCTGGTACCATGACCCACGCTGTTCTCGGCCAGAAGTGGACTTGCCGTCTTCCCAGGGCAAAATCCTGCATCTCTTTCCAGGTCCAAGTCCTTGGGCTACAAGTATTTTCCTTGCTCTGAATTCCGCTGGCATTCATCCCTCCTGCTTAATGCTTTCTGCCACTGCTTGTCATTGTCCCTCTAGAGGCTTGTGAGCCTCCGCTTGGTGACAGACTACCCAGGACAGGGCCTCACGTGGCTGCCCATGGCTGAGTCCACCTTGTGAAAGTACCACAATTTGATTCCATTAGCTGCAGATACAATTCACTTTGGGGAAACCAGGCAATTTTTTGTTACGAGTCCAGCCTCCTGTGTGAAGTTAAGTCCATGGCAGCAACTAATCTCCACCAAGTCAGGGCTGTGGCGTCACTTGTAGCTCTTCCCTGCTGGTGAGAAGCAAGGGTTTGCTGCCCACTGTTAGCTCCAGTAGCCAGTCCAGGGCCTACACTTAAGGAAAAAGACATTGACCCTGAAAACAGAAGTGTTCTCTGGTTGGATCTCCTGCAGCGCATGGGGGTGAGGTAGCTGTTTTCAGAGGGAAGAGTCTGAGTTCAGAGCAGAGGTCAGGATCCTCTGGACGGAGCGGGGAGGTGGAGGCGGAACCTTCGCTGCTTCTGAACACAGTCTAAGCAGAGTTGACCACACACAGCAGAGGAGCCAATATGGTTTTCAGCAGTTTCCTTCTCTCTAGATTTTAAGTCACACCTGCTGTTTTGTACGACCTAAATTAGGCGACCGGAAGACGCATGTCTCTGTGGGTGGGAGGCTGTACAGCGTCCGGCCCGTGCTGTGTGGGTGGGCAGCGTGCCGGAAGGTGTCCTGACGGCTGCTTGCTTGTAAAACCCTGGTGTAGAGAAAATCCTGAAAATTGACAAATGTAGCGTTATCAAATATGCAAGTGGGCAGGTATAAGAATCTAAATGTGAGACCGTCATAAAAATAGGAAATTGGGACAGTCATAATTTCTGTGCTGCTGTTGACTCAGCTGTTCGATCTCAGAAACGAGTGATTTATTCACCCACTTACCGTTCTGAAGCAGGAACTGCCACATTATTTCAACACAGCCCTCTTGAGGTCGATGTCACAGCTCTGTGGCAGAAGAATGGGCTCATAAAATTAAGTGTGGCTGACTTGAATTTTACATGAAATATTGGTCTATTGGAGACTCTACACGAGGAAGAAATGTAGAGGTAGGGGCCGTGTTTTATACTTAAACATGATACTTCCCAGAATCTTTAACCATAAAAATGACTTTAACACAATTTGTATTTGTTGAATCTCTCTGACAAAAGTGGACATTAGGTCAAGTTATGACTTCTGAGTTTAACTTTCACGTAGATTTCCCTTCATGCTATTAAGTGTCATGTGCGTATTAACCTCTGTTGACAGAGATACTGCCTGCAACCACAATTACCCTTCAGAAGCATAAGCTGGAAGGTCTATGGTTGCATTCAATTCAGAAAGTTAGCTCATTATAACAAAAACGAACGTCCTCCCCATCAGCAAAAGAAAGGAGGGAAAATGAGGTCTTCCCTTTTCCCTTAAGTCAGCTTAGCGCAACCTTTGATCTTTGTTATATTTTAGAAAAATACGATTAATTTACCTGGGGGGAAAGCTTAAATCAATAGTAACAGTTATAACCAACCTTAAATCTTAAAACTCACACAGTGAAAGAGAAATATGGCCCCCCGATAATGAGAAGCGAAGTCGTTGATCGTTGGAGAGAAAGAAACCAGGAAGCTCAGAGGCTGATGGAAATCTTAGGAAATTCTCAAGAAAATCGCTAGTTATGACACTTTGGTTAGTTAGAACTCCCCATTCCTTTCCCCTTCTGCTTTTGGGTGGAGGGGAGAGTGCCGGTGCCCCTGGGAGTGCCTGCAGTGCGCACACCTCCAACTGGGCCGCCTCGTTGGGCTGGTGCAGAGTAACAGCGGTGTCACGGCCCTGCATCTTGGGACCAGAAACTGGTCAATGTTCGGATTCGTGTTCGGATTTGCAAGTCGCAGAAAGCTTCCTTGGCAATTTATACGTAAAGGGATTTCTGGAGATGCTGTGGGTCACTCTCGGAGGCGGCGGGGGAGCCGGAGGCCCGGTTCAGGGCGCGACGCCAGGAGGACGCTGGTGTGGCTGAGCTGCGCCGGACGCCCCCCCCCCCCCCCCCCCCCCCCCCCCCCCCCGCTGTCCAGCTCAGACTCCGCTCGGGCCACGGTGCAGACGCCGCCGCAGCGGGAGCCCCAACGCGTGCTGGCGCCCCTGGTGGGTGCGGGCGGCTGGGCGGCTGGTGGGTCAGGACGGCAGTGCTGGCTCCAGTTACAGCACAGGGACAGGGCTCTGTGGCCCACACAGCTCCGCAGGGGCATCCCCCACATAGGGTTCAGGTGCTGGGTGCCCCCGAAGGGATTGCCGACGGCGACTTCAGCCCATCACCTGGCTCCCAAACCAACACATACCCTTCGTCCCATTCTGACAGCCTCTCCCCCCAGAACAGCTGTCCTAACAGCTCTCATGGTTAGAAACGATCAGGTTTTCAGACCTGTCAGCTGAAGATGCACAGGCGTCTCCGTGAGCTCAGGTCATCTGTGGGGAGAAGAGCCCCTGTTGTCTTCATCTGACTGAGGGGCAGCTGGAGGGACTCACCGTAGAGACCATCCAAACCATACGGCACACAGCGTAGCAGGGTGGGTGGAAATCCCGTCCTTCAGCATCCCTGCCCAGCGCCCCCACCTGTCCAGAGGGGAGCATGCAGATGCTGGTGGCAGCAGGAGAGCCGTGAGAATCACCTGAGGATCTTTAGGCCTCTAGGAAACAAAACAATGGGTGTCTGCAGTATCAGGGGGCCCTGGAGGAGAAACCATTCCCTCCGAGGGACTATGGGCATCAGTGGGTAGAAGGCAGAGGTGCTTAGGGCTGAGCAGAGACCAGGAATGCTGGGTGGCTCCATCCAGGCAGCCCCAGGTGGCCCCCCTTGCGCCCCAGGGACAGAGGTGGGGCAAGAGGTCTGAGCACGTGTGCCCCAGGCCCCTGGGCCTTCACCACGTGCTGCATGTTGGCCTCCACAGGCCGGGTATTGGCTGTGGGAGGGAGAAGGCTGCAGTGAGGCTGGAGGGAAGGGAGGACCGCCTTGTCCAGCAGAAAGCTGGTGTCCGGACTCTCAGATCCACGCTCCTGGTCCTGCCCCCAGCCATGAGGCCAGCCTCGAGTGGCGTCTCAGTGGAGCCATTGAAGAGCCCAGACCCCTGCAGACGGCACAGGTCGCCAAGACCCTGAGCGAGACCAGAGAAGGACGTGCCCATTGTGGGGCATGTGGGCTTTCTACTTCTGTCTCCCCAGGTCTTTGAAACCAGGTCTTTTTCACACAGTGAAAAGCTCAAAGAGGAAAGGACATGTAATATGGGGCCCGAGGAGGATGTAGAAGCCATCCGTAGGACACACGCTGGAGTTAGCAGAGACTCCGAGGCAATTACGAGATGTAAGTTAAAGAGTGCGGTTGAAAAGGCATGCGCTTTGCATGAAAAGCTGGAGGACGTCACAGAAAGGTCACAAGTACAAGAAAGAACCATATGGAAATGCTAGAAACGAAAGCCACAGACACAGAAGATTGCTCGTGGTTCCAAAGGGATACTGGATGCAGCCGGGAGCAAACTTCCAGCCCCATCAGTGGAAGCTCTGCAAACACACACAAGGAGAGCAGTGGAGCAGTCTGCGCAGTCCCTGGGGCGGTATCACATCCCAGAACGGGATCCCAGAACAGGAGGGCAAGGGGACGGAGACTACGAACGATGTGAGACCTGAGGGAAGACTGATGGGAGCGAGCAGCCTGCAGACTCAACATCCCTGTGAGGGCCGAGCGGAGCAGATGCCAGCACACCTGGGCGCGTCCTCATCCAGATGCTGAGAGCCAAATTAGAGGTGGTCCTAAAGCAGTCACCTGCCTATATAGACGACGTGCAGAGGAGGAAGGACAGTGCACACAACCAACACCACAGACGCAGAGGACAGCGGAGCGACGCCTAGAGTGCATGGACCGCAGCAGGTCTCTGAGAGGAGCTGAGCCGCGTGGTCAGAGAGGATGGTGGTGAGGCAGCTCGGGTCTGTAGGAAGAAGCCAAGAATGCTAGAGAGAAGGTAAATCCAAGGGAACGTTTGGAATTTTTTTCTATCAATATATAGGTAGGTAAATAATTTAAATTTCTTTAGAGCCTGTTAACTATTCGAAGTGGAAAAAGACCATTGAGGCATTTGTGGCCTGAGTGGCTGTGGCGCCCGAGGTGATGAACCTCAGGGTGGACGGAGGTGGATGGAAAAATGCTGCTGCTGGTTCATAAGGCGCGTTATGTGAAGGTGGATCACGAGGCACGTTGATCTCTACGTCAGCCACTAGAGAAGGTTGACCGCCCGAGATACTCCCCCCAAGAAAGGACCACAAACGAAAGGGACAAATACACGGCCAGTCGCATCCACAGTTAAAGTAAATGAACAAACAGGCCAATTAAAAGGCAGAGATGGGAGGCTGAAGAGATTGAGCTCCGTGCAGTTGGAGGAGAGACCCCGTAGCTGCGAGGGTGTCGACATGTTGAACATAAACACAAGGTGAGAGAAGACGACTGGCGTGCTGTTACAGACCCTGAAAGCGAGGGTGTCTGCTTCATGATGATTAGGGGCACAGTTCACTGTAAAACGTGAAAGTTCTGAATGCAGATGCACCTAAAAACTGAGCTTCGAAGCTTGTGAGCAACACTGACAGAATTAAACGGAAAAAAGACCAAATCATAGTGCTAGTTGGAGACTTTAACGTCTCTCCCTGTAACTGATAAAATAAGTAAGAAAAAGAGCACAGAGGTTTTAGCAGCACATGGCCCCACTCGATGCAACTGACCCTCACAGACACCCTACGGCTGGGCCTGGATCGCATCCCTGAAAAAGCCGTATCTTAAAGCCTTACCCACGCTGTGACTGGAGACGTGGCACCCATGAAAATGTAATAAAGGTTGAGAGAGGTCCTGGAGGTGGGGACCTAATCTGATAGTCCTGGTGTCGTGACGAGAAGAGGGAGGGAAGTGAGGGCTTGTGCTCCCCGAGCTCACACGGCGAGGGAGGCAGTGGTCAGCAAGCCCAGGATGGGGTGCTCACCGGAGCCCACGCGTGCCAGATTCTTGGTCGCAGACCTCCAGCTTCTGGAACCGTGAGGAAGTAAGTTTCTGTTAAGGCACATGGTCTGTGTATTCTGTGGTGGCTGCCCAAGCACACTCAGACGCCAGCCGATGCAGAGTTGACATTTTTCTCAAACATGAACAATTCCCAAGAAAGACTATGGAACAGTTTTCAATGAGTAATAAGTGACCACAGTCACACAGTATACTCTGTGATGTAAATATGCTAGTAATAACAGGAAAATGGCCAGAAAATCCCTAAATATTTGAGAATTAAGCAACACATTTCTGAATAACCCATGAATAAAACAAATCATGAGGAAGATGAGAAAATACTTTTAAAAGATTGTTAATGAAGACACAGTGTATCAAATTTTGTTGGTTGCATGTAAAGCAGTGCTCGGCCATAAATGTTTGTATTAGGAAAGAGGCGAGTGTAAAATCTTTTTTTTTTTTTTAAGATTTATTTATTTATTCATTCAGAGAGAGAGAGACCCAGGCAGAGGAAGAAGCAGGCTCCATGCAGGGAGCCCGACGCGGGACTCAATCCTGGGTCTCCAGGATCACGCCCTGGGCTGCAGGCAGCACCAAACCGCTGCGCCACCGGGGCTGCCCACAAGTGTAAAATCTATTTAAGCTTCCACTTCAAAAAAAAAAAAAAATCTAGGAAAAAGGAAAAAAATTAAGACCCAACGTGGAAAATAAAAATAAATATGGAAATGAGTTAAGTAGAAAACAGACCAATGGAAAACTCAATATGGTGAAAAGGTAATTTTACAAAAATAATAAATTTGGTAAACTCCTAGTGACCCCGATTACTAATAAGCAAGAGAGACAGACTGCTGATCCCATGTCAGGTGTGGACCGAGCAGTTTCTGAAGCCTCGTCACTCTGGGATGTGGGATAGTGCAACAACTTTGGAGACAGTTTGTGAACTTCTTGTACTGTTGAACGTGGACTTGCCACATGACCCAGCGGTGCTCTCCTGGGTATTCATGTATGAGAAGTGAAAGCACACACCTCCCCAGGGGCCGACGCACACATGTGGATGGCAGCTTCGTTCATGGTCACCAAGAGTGGGAATGGACGTGTCATGTTCATGGAGTAAACGAGTCCATATATTTTTTTTAAGATTTACTTATTAGCAGGGGGAGGGGCAGGCAGAGGGAGAAGCAGACTCACTGCTGAGCAGGGACCCCAACACGGGGCTTGACCCCCGGACCCTGGAATCGTGACCTGAGCTGAAGGCAGGTGCTTCACCAGTGAGTCAGTATTTTTCAGATGACTTTTTTCCCCCAAAACTGATCAGTCCCAATCAAAATTTAAGAAGACTTGTCTGGAAGAAATTGACAAAACGCTTCTAGAGTTGTTAGGGAATTGCAGAAAAGAATAACCGGTCTTGAAAGAGAAGGGTGTCGGAGGACTTAGCTTCCTGATGCTGAAACTGCCTGTGAAGCTGTGCTAGTCAAGACGATGTGTACCGGGCAGCCCGGGGTCTGATCCTGGAGTCCTGGGATCGAGTCCCGCATCGGGCTCCCTGCAGGGGGCCTACTTCTTCCTCTGCCTGTGTCTCTGCCTCTGTGTGTGTGTGTGTGTCTCTCATGAATAAATAAAATCTTGAAAAAAAAAAAAAAACCTACAGAAAATGCCATTTAAAAAAAAAAAAAAAAGACGTGTACTGGCATCCAGAGAGACGACCAGAGAGAAGCAAAACAACAAAAACAGCAAAAGTGGAAAAAAAAAATGAGAAATAGACCCATGTCACCAAGTCCACTGAATAGAGAAAAAAACCGTGTTTTTGACACACGTTTTGGAACAACAGGATTTGGATGAGTGTAAGTGAGCCCAAACCCTTCCTCATAGAATACACAAAAGTCGATTCTGGGTGGATCACAGGCCTGAGTGAGGAAACCGTTAGGGTGCAGCTTCCGGGAGAGGCTACGAAGGCCGTCGTCCTGCCCCGGGGTGAGCACGGCCCTTCTCAGACAAGAGGCTCCCTTGTCTTCCTAGTTGGGCCACGAGTGAGGGGTTTCTTGCCACTGATCCATCATACGATCGTGTTTTTCTCCTTTGTTCTGTTGTAATACAGTAAACTGGACTGATTGTTTTTAAATGATGAAGCAACCGCATTCCCGAGCAAAAACACGCGTGGTTACGACATCCTCTTTTTATGTGTTGCTGCTTGAATACGCGCTGTGTCGTCTGCACCTTACCCCACTGACCATGGTGAGACAGGCGTGGTAGCAACTCCGCCACGAGGCTGGCCTGCTCCGGGTCAGCTGCCGGTGCGGCCACAAGGCTCACGAGGCCCGGGGCGTGCATCGTGTCCCCCGGGCGCCGCCTCCCACAACCCCCACTCGGGGGTAACGTCCCTGGCCCCTGCCGCAGCCAGCACGTGGAGAGGCCTATGTCGGTATGCTGGAAACATGGCTTTGCACCCCTCGTGCCGCTCTGGGGTTAAAGTGCTGGCTCCAGCCGCTGCCGGCACTCCGGGGATCATGGTGAGCGCTGCTCCTGGCCGTGATGCGTTCCGAGCACTGGGCGGGTTTTCCCTGCTGTGTCGGGGATGGGAGTCTGAACACCTGCGGCTGAGATGGAGATATCACACGCTTGTTCTGGAAGTATCTGACGCCTGACTGACGTGATACTTTTATACCAATAAAAAAAGTGATTTTTGGGATGAATATGTGCATACGCAGCATATTTACAGCTAAATTTTAGAGGGAATCCTCTTTTTTTCTGATTAACGTAACTTGAAATTTCAAACGTGCTCTGTCTTCATGTCTGAATAAGCTCCAGTTGGAATTAGTGAATATTCTCTTTCCTGATGATCCTTTTTGCAAATCTCTGATGATCTTTGACTACTTGGGGCTCCTTTATGCATTGAAGAAGAATCTCCACATTGAAACTCCAGCTTACATTCTTTGGCAAAGTGAAGTTAATTTTGCGCAAGTGAGGAAATTTTATGTTAAATACACACTCCCTCCTATCTATGCTGAAATCTCAGTATTTTGTACCTTAGGGTTTTTCAAGTTTGGAAACACCTGTTTATTAACTCTCGGCCGCGTTCTTTTTTTTTTTTTTTTTTTTTTTTTTTTTTAATTCATATGAGAGAGAGAGAGACAGGCAGACAGAGAAGCAGGCTCCCTGTGGGGAGCCCGATGCAGGACTCGATCCCCGGCCTCTGGGACCAGGCCCCGGGCTGAAGGCGGCTGAACCGCTGGGCCCCCCGGGCTGCCCCCTCTGCCGCATTCTTGGTGTACCGCTTCCGGCTGCAGCAGCCCAGCTCCGCTGCAGGGGCTGACATGTCTCCTCTGCGCCCCCGCAGGTGGGAGGCTGATCCTAGTCATCCCTACTGTTCTCTAGGATACAGCACCTGGAGTTACATTAGCTTAGAAAAAACGCAGGCGTATTTTGTCCCAGGTAGCATTTGGGATCCAAGGAGTCATTCAGTCTGGGCAGATGCAGTGGAAGTCCTGAGCCCGTCCCTCCCGCGGTCTGGCTTCTGTGTGTCCCCAAGCCAGGAGGGCCTGCTGGAGGCTGCTGGATCTTGCTGCGGTCATCTCTGCAGAGTGCCTGGGATGAGCACAGGGTCGGGGGTGGGCGCCCCAGGGACCCTCCGACTGCAGTGCGCCTGGACAGCTTCCTGTGTGTCTGTGCTTCCGGGGAATAGACCCCGCACTCACCTAGGGGGACACGTGGCCTCACGAGACTGACGCCGGGTGCTTCCTGACATTTCTGCCATGTAGGAAATTTAGAAGGGGTGGACCTGGGCACCCAGACCATGGAGGATGACAGCACATTGGAAGGAAGCGTCCCTGTGGGGCTGATGCAGGGCAGGTCCTCGGGGGAACATCCCTGCAGGTGTGTGGGGTGACACGGGGCAGGTGCCTGGGAGGGGGGGAACATCCCTGTAGGTGCGTGGGGTGACGCGGGGCAGGTGCTCGGGGGAGGAGGGACATCCCTCTTCAGAGAGCTGACCGTGACCATGTGCAAGCTCAGTGCTTGGTTCCCTGGAGCTTGGAACATCCTTGGGCCCCTTGTCCTGTCTGTTCCCTCGAGGAGCAGAGGTGGACGCTGTGGCTCAGGTGCGGGGCATGCAAGCTCACCCAGGGTTGTCACACAGACATCCAATGACCGTCGACCATAAGCAGTGAAAACCCACGGAGAGCGACCCCGGACTGCCCGGAATCCCTACCCAGAGCCGCCGTCCAGCAGAGGCCTTCGTGTGATGTGGCCGGTCACGCTGTGTGGGGTGGGGTGCATATCCTCTGTGCCCTGTCCCGAAGTGAGCTGGAGAAGGAACTGCGGCATTGAGAACGTCGAGAGGGAGGAGAAAGTCCTGCTTTGTTCAGAGCAGTCCACGTGGACGCCGTGCTATTGGGCGCACTTGCGTTGCCAGGGGGAGCAGTCGGCGGTTGGGCACGAGTCACCCTCCCGCCTCCCTCACAAAGGAAAGGATCTGAACGTGTGGCCACTAAACATCTGCTCCTGCCACCGTCCTGTGTGTGGGGAGGTTTCCCGGGGCCTGCCCCACGGCGTCCCGCGGCCTGGAGCTGGTGCGGAGCCGGGCAGCTGCTGGGGCCGCACTGTAGGCCTGGCACCCGCGTGTGACAGCCGTGTCGGTGGCACCTGGCGGGTCAGCGTTTCTCTGCCACCTTGGGGCCTGGTCCGTGTGACTTCACTTCCCACGTTTGGTGGTGTGTTTTCGGACTTTTCGATCGGCCTCCTGCGGCCCTGCGTTTGCGTCGCCTAGGACGCCGGCCCTCGGCCCCCCGGCACCCGTCTGAAGGCTGCTGCGCTGAGCAGCAAGGCTGGGAGGTGGTTCTTGGGGTCCCATGGGGCGTCCGCTCCGCACGGTGGCTGACGGGGGTGCTGGTGTGTCCCCTAGGGGAGAGCCCAGCAGCGGGAGTGTTGGGGGCGGACGCTGTGGCGAGGTGTCTTCATCCCACTCTTCGGAGGTGCAGGGTGAACGCTGTCTCCTGGAGAATCTCCGCGTATTCTCCGAATTTTCCATGAGGGGCTCTGTCTGTTTTTGGAGTTTCGCTCGGGTGCCGTGTTTTTCTGCCCACGGCTTCACATGGCCTTCCTGAGACGCAGAGCTAGACGTTTGGTGTGGAACGTAGCTTCTATCACGTGGCTCCCACGGGGTCAGAAGTCACCCCAGCATGTTCTGAGGGGATCTTTGGCGCCAGGACCAGCACGTGGACCCCGTGTGACACAGGCAGCTTGGCCACGTGTGCCCCCAGCTGTGTACTGTTGATAAACTGTGTCACAGGCAAAATCTACCTCCCTCGGCTGGAGGGAAGCCAAGGCGCAAGCGGAGCTAGAAGTGTCTCTGAAGACCCGCCTCCTGGGACGCCCGTGGTGGGAGCCTCTCGGCCAGCCGTGCCTCCGTCCTCCTCAGCCTGCCCACGGGTACCTGGGCATGGCATGTGGCACACCTCTTCTCTCTCACTTGTGTAAACGGGATTGGCGGTCGAGCCCCGTGAAAGCCCAGCATGCTCCCAGTAGATGCTCCTTTCAGAACCGAGGTTTCCAAACTGGACACGAACACGTTTCTTGGAGACAGGTGTGGGTTTAGTGCTTTTTAGTTCTGTTCAGTTTGAGATTTTTGCCAAAGAAATCCTCCCTAATGAGTAGGAAGCACAGAGCCAGGTGCCTCCCGCACAAACTTGAGTTAACCGCGCTGTGTCCTTGCTTGCAGGGGACCTCGGGACCTGACCCAACCACCGTCTATGTTGATATGAGAGCTCTGAGACACGACAGGTACGATGCACTTGTGGGTTGGTTGGTTGGTTGCCCAGCGTGCTGGGGCCGCCTCGCGAGGGACGGAGCAGGGTGTCCGGGCTTTGGTGGGTGCCGCCTGCCGGCAAGGCGGAAAGCAACACCACTTGGCCTGAACCGTGACATGTCTGCACCCGTGTTTGGTTCCCAGCGGGGCGGTCCACTCTGCGCTTTGACGCCGACGGGCTGGGGTGGCCGGAGTCTCTCCTCTACCGGTCGGGCCGGAAGCCGGCGGTTCTTTCCCTGCCACTGTAGCTGGCACTGTGCCGCACCTTATAAAGCGACCGGCACGCTGCCCACGTTCCTTTACGTGAATTGAAATGTTGTGTAAAGGTGTTCCCGTGAAAAATTAAAACACGAGTGAAGTTACCTTCTGTTGCAGCTTCCCAAGCAGCCTTGAGCAAGAACGAAAGGTGAGCATTTGTAAGTTTTCTCAAGTGGGGGAAGGAGGTGGAGACGGAAGCAAGATGAGAACGTGTCAAGGACTGTCTGCCCCGTCCAGGAGGACCTGCCAAAACCCCCGAGGTTCCCTGCTGAGTAGATGTTACTGTCTGGGAACGACAGGGGTGCCTGTGCCTTGGTTATGTGACGGGGCAGGTGGGGGCACCTGTGCCGGTGTCTCCCAAATGTTACTAGCAGGTGCCCCGCGGGGCTGCACACTGTGTCTCCTCCTTTGCTCGCCTACTGACAACAAAGGGAAGGAAGGAGCTCATGGTCACAGCCGGTGGACGGCGAACTTGCCCGGCTGAGTGGGTTGCCTCAGCGGGTCCCTAGATGACAATCCTGCACGTGAGCTGGGGCAGGGAGGCCGAGGAGGGCACCGGCGGGCTGTGCACGTGCCAGCACACGTTCCCAGCAGGGCTCTCGGGCCCCGTGGACATCAGGCCACCTCTGATTTGCACGATTAAGGGAGTAGTAGTATGGCTGATGTCCCAGGGATGGAGGCCAGGGGTGCAGCTGAAAATGCCCTCCGGCGCATGGGACAGCCCCACGCCAACGATCCAAGAGCCAGTGTGCCGAGCCCCAGGGGTGCGTGTCACGTTCGCCCAACCCTGTCCCATTGGAGCCTGCCTGGCCTCTGTGGCCCTTGTTCTAGACCCTACTGGTCCAGGAGGCCAAGGGCACAGCCTAGCACGCGCCCACCACACCGTGCCCGCTCCCCTGCCGCAAAGTCTAGCAGGATCGTGTCCACGATTTGGAAACTTGCTTTGAAGAGTCACAGTAACTTGACCAGGAGCACAGACCTTTCTAAATGTAACTTTAAGGGTTTAGAACGAAGCTACTTTACTCTCTACAAGTTATTGGAAATAACGTTATACATTTTAAATTTTTGGAAGGTGAGCAGTAGCGCCCCCAAGAATCCGTTTGAGTAACATTCACACAGTTGTGTGTGGCCTGGCCCCAAAACATGCAGGGGTCAACCCTGGGACCAGTTGGGTAGAGATGCGACCCTCTGCCAGAGGACGGACAGCTTACTGCACGAGTGGCCGTCAGAGGACAGTTAGTCTCACTCTGTATCATGAGTGCCCCGGAGTCTCGGGGGTGTCTGGCTTAGGGGACCAAGGGTTTTCACTCCTGGAGCAGAACAGAAATCGCAGGCACAACTTCGTAAAATTTCTTTGACCAGCGCTTCTGAGGTCTTCAGCAGCAGAGCCTCCTGTGGTCGGGGGCCCGTGTGGCCGGGAGCTGAGGGAGGCCTGAGACCCCGCAAGTTTGTGCTGGGCTTGCTTCCTTGGGCCCTCGTAGTGTGGTCTGTCCCCAGAGCCGCAGCTGCCGGGAGCCCGACCCCCCATCCTCATCCCCAGAGCCCGACCATGTTCCATGAACCCCCCATGTTCCTGGAGCCCCCATCTCCAGAGCCCGACCCCCCACATCCCTGGAGCCCCCATCCCCAGAGCCCGACCTCTGTGTCCCCAGAGCCCGACCCCCCCCATGCCCAGAGTCCGACCCCCTGCATCCCTGGAGCCCGACCCCCACGCCCTTGGCGGCTCCTGCACCACCAGCTCTCCAGCACCTGCAGCTGAGCTCCGGGCCGGCCAGGCTGTGTCATTGGCTGAGAGGCTGCTCACCCCTTTCCTTGAGCAGAAGCTTCCCTGGTACCGCCGCTCTCCCCTGTTAGGCGCCTACGTCCCAAGGCCGCAGCTCCTGCCAGGAGTCACGCCCCGGGGCCTCTCCGGCATCCATGGCATCCCAGTCTGTGGCTTCTCATGCTTTCAAGCCCAGGGCAGTTCAGCACCGTCCTCCCGGCGTGTTCCCCAGAGCGAACCTCATCCAGCTGGAACTCTCCAGCCTCCCCTTGGCCCTTTACCACCACGGAGCCAGAATCGTGTTCGTTGCATCTCACGCGACGGATCGGCTGTGGGACGCGGCTGATCAGAGTTCAGGTCTGGGCGGGCTCTGTGGCCCCGGTGTCCCTGTGCTCAGAATGGGCTTGGTGACGCTGCCCTCGGCCGGTGAGGGCGGGGGTGTGGAGGCTGTCCATCCTGCGCTGGCTGCCGGAATGACCCAGGGGCAGGGGCTGGCCTGGCGCTGGGTCCCGCGGGGATGCAGCTGCAACAGGAGAGCCGTAGGTGTTGGCTGTCTCTTCATTTCTCACCGTTCGTGTAAAATAAAGACAGGGCTGTGGTCCTGACTTGAGACGCACCGAGACTCAGGCACATTGGTCACTCTCGGGTTTGTGTAGCCTGTCCACCAGGAGTCCCGGGACACCTGCTTGGCCAGGACCTAATTGACCTGGAGAGGGTTGACGGCCTGAAAGTGACCGTTAGTTTTTAAATTCCTCTTTCTGATATGTCCACGTAGGGTGAATTCACGGTCTCTCAGCCACTTCCAGTTGGGTCTTTCCTTAAGCACTTGGTTTTTGCAGACTTGAGGTAGGAAAGAAAGAACGTTTTCAGCGTTTAAAGAGGAGTTAAATCGTACAGACAAACGCTAGCATAAAGCTTCCCGTACTCCTCACCTGAGGCCCCAAGTCTCGGGAAAACACGGGGAGTCCGTCAGTTCCTGGTCGGTGGTGCCCAGACCCTGAGGGACGGGCGGACATGTGTGCTTAGGCCTGTGATCTCGTCCACGGCAGGAGGGGCCTGGGGGCAGGCCGACCAGGGGAAGGGGAACCAGCTCGTGGTCGGCTCCTGGCGTGAGCATGAGCAGTTCCTGACGTCGGACGCGGCGCGGGACCCGCCCCTCCTGGGCTCCGTCCCGTGAGCCGAGTGATGACCGTGTAGGTCAGTGCATGTAAACGATGTGTCGCTCCTCTAGGCACGTGCGTTCTGTCGGCAGTTAGGGACTCGCTTGTCCGTCTCAGTGTTTGCTGCCCCCTACGTCCGCTGCTGGTTGTCCTCAGAAGCGCCCACCGTCTTCTAACACACCGTCTGTCCGACGTGCTCGTGGCTCCGCACTCCGGGTTGAGATCAGGGCCACAGGGGCAGGTCCTGAGGAGGGTCCTGAAAACCCGACTTCACCGACAGAGAAAACTGAGCAAGAGGGAAGATTTGACATTTGTGAAGTGTCTCTCGTAGTAGCGGGTGAGTTCCCGCCTTGTCTTCCCTGCGAGCCACTCTTCCCCGCAGCTGGCGGCTTCCATGAAAAGACACGGTTCCCTTCTCTGTGGTTCTCGTCTTCAGCACCCAGCCCAGCGTAACGCGGCCGTGGGCACCCCGAGCTGGTCCGGGCAGGCAGCCCCCTAGCTGCGGCCGAGGCGGCCCTGGGCAGGTGGGAGCAGCGCGGGGCCCAGCCCTGCAGCCAGGACCTCGGGACGAGCGAGCGCCTCCCCCCACATCTCTGAACATTCTCCCGGCCGGCATCCCTTAAAGCCCGCTGCTAGCTCAGATCTCCGCACCTCGTTCTGACACTTGCCGTCCTGTCAGGAGAGCCACGTGCGGGTGCCCATCCAGGCAGTGCCACCTCACACCTCGCCCTCACCCCCCGCCCGCCCCCACCTGGTTCTGAACCATCCGGTGACGTTTCTGAATCCCTTCCACAGTTCCAGAGTTGGTTGAGTTTTGACGAAATGTTCCTTCTTTTTCTACAACATCTTAGGTTCCTCTGAGAAATTGTTCTGTGGTCTTTTTTCAGTAAAGATCAAATTTAAATAATTAAAACATAACGTATTGACTTGGATAGTTTTTGTTCCACTGGCTTGTTCGCTAAATCTTACCCCAAAGCCCTTTACCAAATCCTCTAAATTAGAGCTGCAGGTAAACGATAGGAAACCCAGTTACCCTTGAATTTCAGATCCAGGAGGAATCCTCTTTCTAGAACAAGTATGTCCCAAATATGCACGGGGAGGCATACACTTCAAAAGTGCTGTTGATCTGAAAATCATATTTAACCAAGCGTCCTGGATTGCTCTTTGCTCGTCCCGGCCCCCCAACCCTAGACCCAGACGTCCATTGTGTCCTCACAGCCACCACGTCACAAGTACTGGGTTTTCTTGGACGTACCAGGACTGGCTTCCCATCCCCCTGGTCTCCTGGGGGCACCTCGCCCTGCAAGTTACCGCCTCACACGGTCGGTCCTTCAGGAGCCATGAGCCCTCCCGGGGCGGCTGTGAGGGCCCCTGTCGTGTGGCGGCGGGCCTCGGGCCTCCGAAGGAGCAGGGAGGGGTCTGGCGGGCCCTCCACCCCAGCCGGAGCGCCCGTCCCTCCTGCACCTGCTCCGTGACACCAGCCGTGCAGAGAAAGGCCACTCGGCCCCTCGGCAGGGCACGCGCTCCGTCATCACCTGGACTCTGGTCCCTCCTCGGTCTGTGGTTTCGCACACACACACTGCGATTCTTAATTGAGTGGCCAGGATTGTGGGTAGGCGCGTGTTGCCCTCAGCCCTTCCGGTCAGCCCTGAGGAAGTACTAGAACGCCCCAAGATAATGTCTAAGTGATGAGGTCCTAACTGAGTAAACGTGTGTGACGTAGTCACCCTCTTAGCATCTTCGGGCGCGTTAGGTCCATCCACCGTGGGGCAGCCGCCCCGCCACCATCCCCGCGAACCGAAACTCTGTCCCCAGCAAAACTAGCGCCCCGGCCCCCAGCCTCCTTCCCACCCTTGTGGCCCTGACGGCCCCAGGTGCCTAAGAGGGCCGTATGGCGCCTTCCTTCTGCGCCCGGCTTGTTCTCCTGAGCAGAGTTCTGTGGGCGTGTGCGCCAGGGCTGGCCCCGGGAAGGAGGCGGGTGGCGGCGGCCACAAGCAAAGGGAACTTAGATACGGGGCTTGTCTTGGGTGGGAGCAGAGAGCGGGGCCCTGCACCACCCACCAGGCTGTCGTACACAGAGCCCGGGTGGGCTCCAGCATGTCTATACCACGTTCCAAGGATGGGGGCCGGGAGGAGCCTCCGAATGGCCAGGCCCGGCTCACGGGTCCACCAGGGCTCACGACTGTTTGAGCCCATCCCCTTCCGGGTTCGTGCACATCGTAGCGTGTCGGGCTGCAGGGATGGGCCGCGTTCTGCTTGGGCTGTGCCCACCTCTGCTGCTGTAAACGATGCTGCTGTGGACGGCACCCAGCGCTCTCCTCCGGATCTGCTTTCAGAGTCTTGAGGCGTGCGCACCCAGACATGCGGCGACTGGGCCGTATGCTCGCCCCATGTTGACCTTGAGGACCCCCTGTACGGCGTCTGGGGCGGCTGCACCCAGGCGCGAGGCTCCTGTCTCCACGTCCTCACCAACACCCATTGTTTCCATTCCCTGGTAGCAGCCGTCCTAGCGGGGCTGAGGCGGTTCTCACCTTGCTGGATTGGCGTTTCCTTGATGACTGCTGATACCGAGCGTCTGCTCACGTGCTTATTGGCCTCTTACAAAGAAATGTCTAGTCAAGCCTTTTGCCCATTTTTAATCAAATTGTTTTTAGAGTGGTGGATGTTCTGTGTTCTGGATATTAGGCCCTTCTTGGATGTGTGACTTCCAGATGTTTTCTTCCATCCCATGAATTGCTTTTTCATCTGTTGACTTCATTCCTGGCACAGTCTTTAATTTTGGTGTGGTCCAGTTGATCCGTCTTTTGCTGCCGAGCTGAGATTCTATTTTTTAATCAAATTTGAGGTTGTGAAGCTTTTCTCCTAAATTTTCTCATAACATTTTTGTACTTTCAACTTTTACATTGTTTTTGATCCCTTTTGTTTAATGATTTTAAATGGTATTTTAATTTTAATTATTATTTTTCAAGTCGGCTCCATGGTAGGCTTGGAGCCCAACGTGGGATTTGAACTCATGGCCCTGAGATCAAGACCTGGGCTGAGGTCAAGAGTCAGACGCTAACCGACTGAGCACCCGGTACCCCTAGGTGGTATTTTTTAAAGGCGGTGGCTGTATTTTTTTTTAAATAATGATTTCATAAAGACAGAAGAGGTTTGGAGATGTTCCTCATTAGAAGCTAGAGATGTGACAACCGAGTGCAAACCCTGGCGCCCAGCGGGCGGGACATGAGGGGGAAGCGGTCAGGCTGTCGTCGGGGCAGCGGACAAGTGGAGGAGGAGCGCGGATGAAGCTGCCGCGCCGGCGCTGGGCTGCCCGGTGTCGCCATGCCCCGAGCTTGTGGAGGACTGAGGGGGCAGGACATATGCCATCCCGCCGGCGCTCGGAGCATGTGAGCAGGACCCCGCACAGGCGAGGAGGCGGATGGAGCAAGACTTAGCAGGTGCATCTGATGGAAGGTGAACATGTTCTTCGTACTCTCCGTTCTTGCGAGTCTCCCGCGACGTTGACACGACCTTCAGGGAAACTTTCGGAGGAACGATGCGCGGGACATATCGAGTCCACACATGGCTCGGAGCGGGAGGGCGAGAGCGTCGTGAGGACCACTGGTGTGGAGCAGACTGCGGGACGCCCCCGGGGGCGCTCCGCGGGGCCCTGCCAACTCCAGCCGTGTGTCCCCCCACAGGACGTTGCCGTCGCAGGCCCACGTGGCTGGGGTGTGAGGCCGCCCAGGCAGCAGGAGGGAGGCGTCCGTGGAACACATGCCCTGGACGGGACGGGACCAGAAGGGCTTCACCCAGTGCTCCAGGTCCCCAGGCTCCATCCCACGGAGCAACTCGCCCATCCCCTCGAGGCTGTCAGGCCACCGCCCAGCTCCCCGGGGACCCAGAGGGGCCTCCCCAGAAGCCGAGGACGTGAGACAAAGGACGGACTCGAGTTGACAGTGCTGACTTGGCCCGTGGCTGCGGCGGCGGCCCTCCCACCCCACAGTCCGTGTCAGTGTCCTGACACGCCCGCGCCGCGCTGTCGGGGCTCGGGAATCTGAAGCCGTCCTCAGAGTAATGCTGTCGGTTACGAGAGAAAGCCCGGAGGTCTGAAGGCAGGGGTTCGCGGGGCCCGGCCCACAGCCGCGGCCCGGTGGCCCCTGAACGCAACAGGAAGAAAAGGACCGCGGGCTCCTTCCCACCCGAGGAAAGACGAGAAAACCCACTCCTCGGGATCCGGAGGGCGGATGTCGGGGCAAGGGCACCTGAGGCCAGTAGTGTTCCAGGGCGTTTCCTTGGACGGGGTGGTGGTAGGTGAGTTCGCTCCCCTGTTCTGCCTGCTCGTTTCGGGGGGATCTCTCCTGGTTTGGGGCTCCCAGGACACTGGCCGCTGCAGGCTTTGGGGGCTGCCCGCGTGTCACCCCCAGCTGCGACGGGGGCACCTCCCTCCCCAGCAGCAGGGCTTGGTGCCATCTGTGACTCTGCACCTGCTCGGGATGTGACTGTGATGTCCCTACGTGTCTGCTTTCCTCGGGCCTCTCCCCACCGCCTGACATGCTTTGCCAGCCGCACAGGACACAGGGCCGCAGAGGAGATGGCAGTGCAGCGCCTGCGGCAGCGACCACCCCCATCTCTAGGGATTTCCGCTCGTCTTCTGGAACTTCAGAAATGTATGCAGATGCGCTTACTGTGTTGCATTCAGTCCTTCAGATGCTTCAGACTATCTCGGAAGAAGATGCCGTTCAGACGTTTAAGTGAAAGACCCGTCGGGTTGTAGAGGCGCGTCCGTGACACGCAGGGCCGCCCCTTCACACGGCGACCACTCGGGGTCCTGTCTCCTCTACTGACAGTGGCGCCGGCACTGCGTCTGCTGTAGCAGAGTGGCTAGTGGGGGCCGAGGTGCCAGTGGTGCCCCCCCCCCCCGTCCAGGCCACGGGCACCCACGGGGTGGCCAGGTCCCTCCAGGACGCACCTGCATTGGGTTTGTGATCCATGATCCTGAGTGTTGGCTCCTGGTGGCATCTGTGGCACATGCCATCCCTGGAGCACATGGTGCACCAGCGGGAGGTGGCCGGCTGTGTCAGGGGACATCGGCAAGCCGGTGTGGCCCAGGAGGGAAGGGGAAGGCGCTCCTCACTCCTCTCCCCCGAGCCAGAGCCTGTCCGAGGCCGGGACCCTTTACAGACGGACCTCTTGCTGCCACGACCCCCGTGTCTGCAGCCCTAGGTGTCACCTGGCAGCTGGCGAGGCTGGGGCTAGGACAGAGTGCAGGGTCGGGGTCAGAGGAGGAGTCACACTTCCACGCTTCCGTTCTTCCTTGCTGTCTTTTTTTTTTTTTTTAAAGATTTTATTTATTCATGAGAGAAAGAGGGAGAGACAGACGCAGGCTCCACAGAGGGAGTCCAATGCACGACTCGATCCCGGGACTCCGGGGTCACACCGTGAGCCGAAGGCAGGCGCTCAACCACTGAGCCCCCCAGGGATCCCCTGTGTCTCCTATTTTCTAGCAAAAACACTTGAAGTGTAGGCAGCAACCTCGGTGGAAAAACATGTTTTCGGATGTCCCGGGTTTGTCCTTGAGTTTCGAGAGGCGTCCGAGCCGGGCAGGGCCCTGGCAGCCAGCTGCGCAGGGAGGTCAGAGGGTGAATGGAGTGAGGGCCCGGGAAGGGGTCTCGCTGCCCCTGGAGCTGGCTGGGTGGCCGTGGCCCCAAGGGAGCCAGACACAGGGCGGAAGATCCAGGTCCCGGGCCCACAGGGTTCATTGGCCCCCGCGTGCGCCGCGTTACCTGCATCCTGACGCCACCTCCGTGCCCTTGGAGGACAGGACCGCTTCCACCGCTTCCGAGCCCGCCCTCCGGCAGGAGCCCATACCAGCTGCACCCGGGGCGCGCAGTCCCCCGCCGCAGCCTCTTAGGCCAGGACAGGGGCACCTTGGCAGTCAGGGCCTCCCACCCTGATGGGGCCCAGCCCGGGAAGGTCAGAGGCCGAGTGGGGCCTTCCGCCTCCGTGCTGCCCTCCCAGCGCACGCCGTGTCACTTCCGCGTGTGCACAGTCCTGCATGTGCCGCGTACCCCAGCCCTTTCAGGAGACAGCTTTGCCTGTTTCTTCAAGGAGGCTTTGGTTCAGTTTTCTCCACTTGACCCTCTGGATGTTTATCGTTTCTGGGGATGAAGGGCCGTCTCCTGTGGCGTTTGCCCCCAGGACCCGTCAGGTTTCCTGCAGGACCAGGCCACGTGGCCCCGGCTTTGTCCGTCTCTAGCAAACTGCCAACATCCAGAAGCCCAGGCGGGCGCCGGCCACAGGTGTGTCCACGGAGCGCTGTTGGGACGAGCTCACGGTCCGCCTCCCGGCCGTGGGGCCACAACAGTGCTCACTCGCGTACCGCATGTCTAAATGTGCAGAACGTATGCGGCGACGAGGCAGGGGCTGCAGGAGCCGTCCGTCCAGCCCACTGGTCCTCAGAGGCCTCTCCTGAACAATTCTGCGCCACGCACCTGGCACTTTATCTGCGGAGGTCAACACCACGAGGCCTCGGGCGTGTCCTAGACCAGCCCTGTGCCGCTCAGATCTGGGCTGTTTTCCTGAGGAGCCTCATCTGCCGTCGGCACCAAGGTCTTCCCCACGGCTGCCCCAGGGATCCTTGCAGTTACCGACTGTCCAGTCCAAACTTGAGTAGAAAGTTCTTGCACATCTGGCTCTGTCCCCAGGGCTGCTGAAGACCAGGCGTCGGCCCTGTTCCTGCTTCCACCCCCAGGTTCACCCCGGGCCTCCATTTGCGTGCCCAGAGCCGCCCTCCGGTGCCCGCTGCACCTCTCCCCTGCCCCTTCCGTCTTTGGAGCACTTGCTCCTTGGCAGGAGGACTGCTGCGATTGTGCGGAGGGAGGCTCGGGCGTGCTAAGCTTCACCTCTCCACAGGCTCGAGACGTGGCCCCTGGCGTCCCTGACCCCCCTTCCGTACTGTCCTAGCCCTTTCTCATGCTTCATTCTCTTTAAATAAAAACTGCCTTTTAGATGAAGGGACAGCCTCACAGTCTAGCGGCAGTTCGGCAGAGACGCAAAACCAGGCGTTTGAGACAGCTGGGAAGGATTTAGTCAGCTCTGGTTGTGACCACACCAGTGTCATCTGCGGTTCTTTTTGGTCTTTTTTTAAGATTGTATTTATTTATTTGATAGAGAGCAGGGGGAGGGGCAGAGGGAGCAGCAGGCTCCATGCGGGAAGCCCGATGTGGACTCGATCCCAGGACCCCGGGATCACGCCCTGGGCTGAAGGCAGGCGCTGAGCCCCCCTGGGGCCCCCATCCGCGGTTCTTAAGATTAAATCACCATTAAGTATTTTTCCTAACGGAAAATACTTAACGGAAAAAAGTCTTTTCTGAAAGGTTTGCCGTCTGAATTGGCTGAGACGGGGTCTCTTGGGCCTCAGATGCACCCAGGCCGGGAGGTGGATTCCCTGCTGCCACAGCCCCGGGCCCACAAGCTGCGAGCACTCCAGACCTCCACCCCGGGCCTCCCTCCTGGCCTCTGCAAGTGCCGAGTGGAGGTCTGGTGACTCCGGACGCGGAGTCGCTTCCCCGGTGCTGTGCAGGCTGAGTGGACATCGCCTCTGTGCCTGCGGCCTGACACGGGTCTCCGTCTCCCTGACGGAGCATAGCTGCTTGCTGCTGGACCCCCTTTTCTTTGACTTCTAAATGTCTATGGGTTGGACAGTGTTCACCGGCAGATGTAACATCCCCGGCAACTGCCCAGCCCGGCGTTGACCAGGCGCTGAAGACAGAGGAAGGACACCATGGGCTGGAAAACCCACCTGAGTCGTACCTTCTCTTTTGTGTTGCAGGGTCCGCTTGGTGGAAAGAGGCTCTCCTCACAGCTTGCCCCTGATGGAATCGGGAAAAGTAGGTATTGAGGGAAGAAAGCTATATTTCTGCATAAGGCTCCATCTCTGCATGTGGGCTTTGACTTTTTAAGAAATGTATAGAGTATTTTCTCCAAAAAGTTTTCTCAAGTGTAATAATATATCAGGATGAGATTTGGCACGAGTACAGAAACTCAAAACAGTGTTTGAAACAGGTTAGATTTTTTCTTTCACATTAAAGAATTCCCAAACACCCCAGGGGCCCTGCCGTGTTGCGCTGTGCACGGATTCCACCCCCAAGGCTGCCTCCGGGTCAGAGGTGGCTGCTCCAGCTCTGGCCATCACTCCCGCATCCCAGCAGTAGGAGACGCAGGAAGAGGCAACGACAGGTGCAGACCTCAGGGACAGCTCCGAAGCTGCCTTAGACACACTCAGTACCGCTGGCCAGAATTGGGGCCCACGGTCACACCGGCCGAAAGGAAAGTTGGAAACACAGTGGTTCTCATGTCTGCGGGCTTCACTAAAAGCCCAGGTACTGGCTGCCGGGACAGCAGACGAAGAGGAGGGTGATCAGGGACAAAGTGCGCCAAGGTCAGGCTTTACCCAAGTTAGGGGGGCAGGACGTGGATTCACACCTCAGCGGAGGCTCCTCTCCCTGAGTTTGGCTCCAGTTGTCCTCTTTGTCCTCCACTGGATGTGATGCTCCTCTGGACCTTTTATCACCTGTGTCTCCATGAGCAACAGCCAGTGTTCTTGGTACCAGGTTGGTACCCGTCTGATGGCAGGACACCAGCTGTTGGCGAGACGCAGCAACCAGAGCCAGCACGTCATGCTTCAGACTCCAGGGACAGCCCAGGAGTTCCTACTAGCAATGTTTTGCCAAATCTCAACCCCATGACATCTGATTAGCAGAACCGACATGAGCTGTGTCCTAAATTTGCAGAACCAGCTTTTGCCGCCACATGTGCATGTGCTGTTGGTGACATTCAGAATGTTTCCAAGCAAACATCCACTAAGGAGATGTTGCTATGAACACGATAAGAAGACCCTGGTGTGCGGGAAACCTAGAGGGCGTTTCTGGGAGGAGAGGGGAGCTGGACAGGCCTCCGAGTTGGAGGACACACTGCAGGCCGGGACCACCAGCTCTCCCTCGCTCCCGCCACATCCCCCTGCCATGCATACCTTAGCCCTGAGTGCACGCACAGCTCTGGAAACGTGATCCATGATTTCCTTAATTCACTGCCTTCCTTCCACCTGAACATGTCATATTCGGGCAGTGTTAAACATAATTGGAAAATTAATACAAATATCTGAAAATTCCTATTTTGTAAGCATCAAGCTGAGTTACGTTATTTATCCTGTTTTCATTCAGATCCCTCATTTTGGGATCATGTCAACATGAGCTCTATCACCATAGTAATTACAAGAAGATGCAACGTGTCACGTCGTAGTTCCATCATGCTGTGCTGTGTCTAATTTTGATTTAAAGCCATACTACCTCCTAAACAATTTTAGGAAAAAAAGTAGGCATACGGCGTGAGGGCAGGATCGGGTGGATGGGTGTGGAGCAGGTTTGTCCACTGACCACAACATTCTTTCCACATAGATACTTCCAGGGGTTCGGATCATAATTGCCAACCCAGAAACAAAAGGACCCCTGGGTGACTCCCACCTGGGAGAGGTGAGTGACAGGGCGCCCCCCAGGAGAGGGGACTGACCAGGCGCCCCCTGGGAGAGGGGAGTGACCGGGCACCCCCAAGTGAAGGGAGTGATGGGGTGCCCCCCACGGAGAAGCTAGATGTGGAGCATCCACCTGGGTGAAATGTGGGGTGCTGCCCGTGAGGGGAGTAGGGGGTGTCCTCAGAGGTGGAGCCCCTAGACCACACTTCCTGTCCTGGGGACACCAGTAGCCGGCTCCTGCGCCCCTCTCCGAGTGCGTCCCCATGAGCTGTGGGGCTCGGGAACAGGTGCGACCCCATCTGTGACCCTAAGGGGCCGGTGAGCTGAGCAAGCAGCCTAGGAAACGGCAGGTGTGGGAAAGTCAGTGGGGCGTTGACCCTTTGGCTTGTTTGTACTTCATACTTTGGGAGGAGAGAGCCGCCTGGCCGCCCCCTGCCCGTGCTCTGCTGCTGGCTGCGTGTGGCTGGAGGAGACACGTCCTCATCCCACTGCCCCCCCCATGCCCCCTGCCCCCCCCTCCCAGAGGACATCCAGACAGGTACCGACACACCAGCTGTGGGCTCCTCTGCCCACCCCCCCCCCGCATGCACACCTGCTCTCAGCTGACTGTTCATCACAGACCCCACCGCCCCACACACAGCCCCAACCCAGTGCCCACAGGGGTGGGGGGGCAGGCAGAGGCTACACGGACTGTTGCATGACCTCACGTGATACAGTAAGTATAGCTCCTGTGCAGCTAAAATGTACAGCCGGCCGCCAGCCCCAGAGCCCGAGAGCAGCCGTGGGTGTCACACCTGGTGAACAGGCCGTGCTGTGCTGTGGCCGGGGCTGGCCGCCCCCCCCCCCTTCCTTCCTGGGCTGTTGCCGGATCCTTCATGGGGATCCCAGCTGCATGTAACGATCAGAACCCAGGTGATAGAATCCCGTGCGGGTCCTAGGTAGGAATTTCCTTGGCGTGCAGTGGCCGGTGTGAGCTCCGGGCTGGTGCCGGCACCCGGTCAGGGTCCTCCAGCGCTGGGCTCGCCGCGTGCTCCGGCCGGGCACCACCCCCAGCACGCTCGTTTTCTGAGCGGGCATGTGTCCTAATGAGACCAGACGCTGGAGGGCACGGGGCGGCGCTTCGGTCTCTGCTCTAGGGTTTGGTTCATTCCACGGGGATCGGCGCAGTGGCCGCGTGTGCCCACGGTGCGCGGGGCCATGGGGACTCTGGCGAGGCAGATGGTCTCTCACTTCAGGAACTTGCCCGTTTTTCAGTGTAAATAATGAAAACAGCCAGGCGCAGACGTCTCGCTGTGAATGCCGTGTAGCTTGGAAGAGCTGGCCCCGTTCCCCCTGGGCTTGCAGACTCGGGGTGTCCCGGAGTCGCTCCTCTGGGCTTCCCCGTGGCTCGGCCCGCACGGCCACCGCTTCCGGTCCACGAACCCTCCTTCCCCGCTTGCCCCAGTGTCACACACTCGGTCTCGAATCCCCGTGTCTGCGGTTACGGGCCTTTCCCGCTCGGCCGTCCGGGTGTGTGCTGGGTTTTCCGTTCTGCGGATCCTTCGCGAGCCGGAGCAGGGATGGGGGCGGGGGCGAGGATCCGCAGCCCGCCGCCACCGAGAGTCAGGGGCCCCGACGGCCGAGCCGCGCAGGCGCCGGACTCCCTGGAAGTAGGCAAACCGTGCGAAGGGGAAAACAGGCTGTAAAGCTTTTAAACATTTTTCCAAATTGCTTTTTAGAAACAATTGTTGTATTTGAGTAAGTCCGAGCAAGCTAGCGCAAGTCGGCTGCTCTAAGTGCTGCGGGGGGGGGGGGGGGGGCGGCCCCCGGCCCCCGGCCCCCGGCCCCTCGCCCCTCCCGCGGCCTCACCGCCCCGCGGCTTCCCGGGCAGATCTGGGTCCACAGCGCCCACAACGCCAGCGGCTACTTCACCATCTACGGAGACGAGTCCCTGCAGTCAGACCACTTCAGCTCCAGGTTGAGTTTCGGAGACACGCAGACCGTGTGGGCGCGGACAGGCTACCTGGGCTTCCTGCGGCGGACGGAGCTCACGGACGCCAACGGAGGTGGGCGGGGCCTGGAGGTGGGGGCGGGGCCCCAGAAGTGGGGGCGGGGCGCGGAGGGGGCGGGGCTCCTGGCAGTGGGAGGGCCGGGGGGCGTGGGGGCGTGAGCGTGCGTGACGGGGCGGGACTGGACACGAGCGTGCGTGTGTGCGCCTGTGGACGCGCGCGCGGGGGCGGAGTCGGGACCCAGTGGTGCTGCTGCTGCTGCACCTGCTCCTGCTGCTGCATCTGCTGCTGCTGCTGCACCGGCTGCTGCACCGCGGCCCCGGGCAGCGCGGCGCGGGGAGGACGGTGTGAGTCCCGCAAGCTGATGCCAGGTGCCGCCGCTCCGCGTTCCCAGGGGGCCGCGCGCCCCAAGGCCGGACCCCCGCCCCCCATCCCCCGCCCCGCCCCGCGCCTCGCGCCTCGCGCCTGCCTGTGGGAGGAAAGGGAGGCAGCAGGGCGCTCGGGCCGGAGGTGGGGCTCAGCCCCGAGGGGCCTGCCCCGCCGACCCCGGGGCTCGGTGCCCGGGAGGCTCCTGACACCTGCCGCGGGAGCTGCGGGAGCCTGGCCGCGGTGCCCTAGACGTGGTCTCCCGTGTACGACGTGGGGAAACCGTGGGCTCTCGGGGTGCTCTCGGGGACTCCCGCGCATCCTGGCGAACCAGGCCCTCGGGGGGAGGGGGTTCTGCGGGCGGGGCCGCGCTGCGGCAGGTTCCTCACCCCGCGGGCCCCGAGGCGGGAGAGCCCAGGACGCGGCCAGGAGCCGGCCAGGAGCTGTGCCCGCCGCCCGCGCCTGTCCCCGACGGGCCTGCGCCCCGGGGTCGGGCGGCGTCCGGGGCGGCCGTTCGCGAACCTTCCCAGCCCCTCCTTCCCCGGGAGGTGGGAGCTCGCGTGACGTCAGAGGCGACGGGGTGGCGCGGGCCGTGCTGCGCCCCAGCCTGCTGCTCGGGAGGGCGCCCGGGCCCGGGAAGCTCTCCCCCCGCGCGCCGACGTGGGCAGGGGTGCTGCGGGCGGCGGCGTCCCCCTCCGGCCACTTACCGCAGCCCCGGGCTGCACAGAGACCCGAACAAAGGACCCACCGGCCTGCACCCACCTGCCCGCACCCACCAGCCTCTCCTGGCGTCGGTCTCTCACTCGGGAGTTTGAATTTTTGTTGCTAACAAGCAGCGTGAGCACCATTGTGGTGAGGTTCATGCTCTCTCTGTTTCCCTCGCAGAGCGCCACGATGCCCTGTACGTGGTGGGCGCCCTAGATGAAGCGATGGAGCTGCGCGGGATGAGGTACCACCCGATAGACATTGAGACCTCGGTCATCAGAGCCCACAAGAGCGTCACGGAATGGTGAGCTGGCGTGGGGACCGCCCCGTGCAGGGGAGCCTCCGCAGTGACCTGGGCCTTGGCCGTGGGGAGGGGCGCCAGCGATGTAACGGCCCCAGGAGAGCAAGGCCCGCCAGGCCTGTCCTGCCTTGCGGTGCATGGCCTCTGGGCACGGGAGGGAGGGGAGGGCAGGGAGGCGGCAGCGACCGAGTCACACAAGGAAGGGGAAGCTCAAGGGTTGGAGGGAAGACTTGCAGCAAGCGGTGCTGGCACAGACGAGGGCCCGCGGGGACCCAGGGTTGTCGCCCCTCGCAGCCGGCCAGATGGGTGCCACCCTGGGGCCAGGAGGCACATTGGGAGAGCGAGGGGCCCCACAGCACGAGAGGTCAGCTTGCTGGTACGCTTGGTCCCAAAGCGGCAGAGACCTGACGCAGCTGCCCCCCAAGTCCAGGCAGGGACCCCCAGGCAGGCACCTTCCAGAATCCCTCGGGAGCAGCTCTCCGGGCGCAGGCAGGCCCAGGACCAGTCACTGCACCTTGGGAGCCAATGGTTGCAGGAGAGTTTGCGTCCCCATGCTCGGCCCTGTGCTCCCGACTCGGCTGCATCCGTCCTCCCCCCAGAGCTGCTGAAGCTGCCAGGCCGCTCAAGGGTAGACAGGAGCCAGGACACCCAGATGTGGCACAGGGCTGTTTCGGTTACCCCATAACTAGCCATGCGTACTAATGACTGCCTTCCATGTCTGTATTTTTAAGAAAATAACTTAGAGTCATTTGTACTGCTTCTCTCAAGCACTTTCCATCTGGTTGCAAATGCCGTTTCAACCTTAAAGGTCTGTGGCAGGGGGTCCTGTGGCACCTCGTGGGGTTTTGTTATAAGCACTGCTGTTGCCACCTGCCACTGGCTCTCACACTCACCTGTGCTCACGGGGGCACCGATTATCAGCTTTTGCTGGGCTCTAGTGGGTTGGAAACCTCCCTCTGCCCTCTCCTCGCCCAGCCTGTGTTCCTCCAACCCGGCACGGAGCCAGAAGGCAGACACTCACGTCACTCGACATGGCTGTTGTCATAGTGGCGTTGTCCAGCCGACCGAATCTGTCCCTTCCCCTTCCTCGGACATCGGTGGCCCTGGGGAAGTGATGCTTGTCCAGCCCAGAGCTTCCCAGCAAACCCCCTCCATCAAATACAGAAATCCAACTCCGTGCTTTATACTGTGTCATCCGTGTCAAATGCTGCCATAAGATTTTACCCAGGCGGCTAATCTGTGACATCACAGAGCCCGTGGGGCCCACACATGGGCTTTGCAGAGCAATTATTATAGCGTCCTAAAGAACCTGTCACGGCACAACTCAGGCTGTGGCAGAGCTGTTGGCCTAGGCACACGCTCGTCACAGCGACTCCAGAAGCAGAGTCACCTGGTGAACACAGTCTCCGGTATTTCCCTTCCACGTTATGGGTACGCTGCTCATACTAAACAAGATGTGCCTTTGTGTTTTCTGAGCAGACGTACCCTGTGGTTACAGGAGTGAGTTTCCTGACTCCTTGCTGCCCCACAGCCCCTCTGTGTGGCTGGCGGGAGGATGCTGTGGGCCCTGGAGCCCGCCCACCGCCTCCCCCTTCGCCCAGGACCCTCTGACCCACTCCCCTGCTGACCTCAGTCTGTCCAAGCCCCTAACCACCCCTGTTTAAAGACTAACCTTATAAAGTGCAGGTGGCTTTGTGTATAAAGCACCAAGCTTCGGCTTCCACGGATTGGCCAGAGCAGATGCTCCGGGCGACTCTCCTCTGAAAGATCCCAAATAAAATGCTTGTGGATGAATCCCCGCTGCTCTGGAGGGCCTTCTTCTCACACGGGTCACTGCTTGCTCGTGGCACTCATTCCAGACACAGTCCTTCTGGCAGTAGCTCGTGTCTGCCCCGAGTGTACAGCAGACAGCCGGCTTGTCCCCTCTGACTGGGACCCACAGTCAGCCAGGCACAGAGCGGGTGGCTCCGCACGTGTCTCCTCCTCCCTCCACGTCCACATCCCTCCACTGCTGTGGCGCGAGGGAGGTCAGGACAAGCCCCAAAGGCCCTGATGCCATCCAGCCTCTGCCAGCCCAGCTGACCAAGGCCAAGGGCAGGACCCAGGCGGCACCGCAGGGATCTCGTGTTCACAGGGTGGCCGCCGTGCGGTGCCCTTCCAGCGCATGGGCACCAGCGATGGCTGGGAGCAGAGGGCAGGGGAGGCCGGGTCCGGATGCCGTGTGCGCCCCAAGAGCGCGCTAGCGACAGGACCACGGAGCGGCTTAGTGAGCTGGAGGCCCCAGGCTCACCGACCAGCACTGCGTGGGCAGATGAGGAAAGAACCAGATGGTACCTGTTGAAGAGAAAACAAAATTGTTAAACAAAGTCCCTCGGTATAGTGATGATTTTTTCTCTCTTCCAGCGCCGTGTTCACTTGGACAAATTTGTTGGTGGTGGTGGTCGAGCTGGACGGGTCAGAGCAGGAAGCCTTGGACCTCGTCCCCTTGGTGACCAACGTGGTCCTGGAGGAGCATTACCTGGTGGTGGGGGTCGTGGTCGTGGTGGACATAGGCGTCATCCCCATCAACTCCCGGGGGGAGAAGCAGCGCATGCACCTGCGAGATGGGTTTTTGGCAGACCAGCTGGACCCCATCTATGTGGCCTACAACATGTAGTCTTGTCTCTGGCTCCCATAGACTTTTCTAGGAAAGTAAACGTTTTTCTCAGTGTCACTAAAGTTTGCAGACACGAGGGCAACATTCACCGGAACGGAGCCTCTGTTCTCATGGCGGTGAGACTTTCCACAGCGGTCCCGATTGGCATGGGGGTGAAATGTGAAATGTGAATTTACCACTGAAGTTTGCTCAGAAGGACTTTGGATTACTGCCTTCAGTTTGTTGGAAAAACCCATTTCAAAAACTTTTTTTTTTTTAATTATTGGATAAGAAGTGCTTTCTTCGTAAATGTGGTATTTTGTTAAAGCCAAAATAGCAATTAAAAAAATATTCTGCCCTCCAGATGGGTTCTTTTAAACAATTTATGTAGTGTGACAAAGAATTGTTTTCTCTGTTTAATGTGTCATGAAATCTTAATGACATGGATCTTGTTACTAATTTAAGCCATTGCTAGATCTCATCCTTTTAGGGAAGTTTGTTGAGGTACGAGAAAACCTTCCAAATAGCACCTTCCAATTAGAGTTTAGCAGCTTTCTTTGTCAGAAACGTGCTGGAAAAACAAAGGCTGACATACGGCCTTTGAAGTTAGCATAGAATGAGAAGAAATTATAAATAAGGTGTATTTCGGCAACTATCTTGCAGATATCTTTGTACTAAACTAAAAAGATAAAATAAGTTAACTTCTTCATATGTAATTATGTACAAAACGTTTAATTTATTTTGATCTCTTTAGAAGTATAAAAGAGAAAAAACATTCAAGAACATTAAAGTCTTGTAATGTTTGCTAATATAAAAAAAGTGTTGTATTATCTTGCGTGGATAGTATCACAACAAATATATATATATGAAATATAAATTCACTAATGAACAAAGGAGATTTTAAAATTTAAAATGCAGAACCTGTCACTTGCATGGTGTCCCCTCCACTGTACTGTAGATAAAGACAGATTCTCTCACACCCACTTTGTGATGTGAGCAGTCCCAGATCGCCAGTGCCCGGTCTAAATGTTTCTTCTAGAACCAGAGACCAGCAAGTGAAATTATCACCATCTCCGAGATGGGGAAGGAATGTGAGGCTACATGTGCACTATGTTCCCTTGCGGGGCAACGAGGGACGGTCGGCGCCGGCGTGTGCCCCCTGCACTGAGCAGGCATTAGGGAAGGCAGGTGGCAAGGAGCGCTGTCCTCTTAGCTGCAGGAATTCCTTGTTCTTACCATTTTTGTTAGCGTCCCCCGTTCCGGTCCTTGGTATGGAAAGGAATGCTCTTCTGTGGTCGTTTGCGCCGGGTCGTGCGGATTCCCCTCCGACGGCCGCTGTGTGGAGTGGACAGACTGTCCAGAACAGCTTTAAGGGAAAAGACTCCCGTGGAGACCGTCACCCTGGCCAGCACTCCGGGCTCCCCAGCCTGGCGAGAGCGGGACCCGCAGGGGACCCGCAGGAGCGGCCCCAGGACTCCCCACAGAGCCACCAGCTGGAGCAAGAGAGCCTCCCAGCTGCCTTCACTTCCCACCTGTGGATAACACGTGTCTGATTTCCGTCTCGCTGCTGCGGCCGCCCCACACGCCTTCCAGTTTCCACGTCTCCTCCGTACACTCCTCGATCCGATTGGCCCATCTGTGTCCAGCCAAGAAGAGGTGTCCACTGCCCGGGCGGGATTGATGCCGTAACTGCCCCACCATGACCCTGCCGTGGCTCTCGTTGCTAGAAATGCATGACCAAGATCGTTGCTGGGCAAACTTTAGAGTCTCTTTTCATTATGTTGTAGGCGATGTCTTCACCTGCCTTTGCTGTATGCGCCAGCAGTAAGCCCTTTGCTAAAAGAGAGTTTTGTTTGACTTCCGAGATCCAAGGCTAATTGTTTTCTAAAAATTTTAAGTGTCATTTCTTTTCAATTTGTCTGCATGTGAGGTGCATCCTTCCATCTCCACAAATTATTTGATTTTTAAAATACCGTTTGACTTCATTGCCACGTGTGACTATTTCTCTACACGCTTCAGATACACATTCCTACAGTCTTCTGCTTCCCAAGGGGGGAGAAAACCCCACCACGCACAGGGAAAAGACCCTGTCCTACACACACCCACTTTGTGTAAGGGGAAGGGGGTTTCGGGTGGGATACTGATGACAACCCACGACTGCAGGGTAGCTTGTGAGGTCTAGCTGATGTCGGGAGCAAACCAGTCAGGTATCCCTTCCGCTCCGACCGTCACCTTCCCCACATCAGCTTCACGTGCAAGACGGTGCGGTTGTGAACGCGTTAGCGACGTCCTGTCCTCTCTCGTGTTAGAGTTGAGGTCCAAAGGGTTGGGGGCTGGGACCGAAGGTCAGTTGTGCAAGGAAAAGGAGAGGAAACCCGTTTCAGCAATAAAGAAGGATCATTCCATATTAGGAGTTGTGCTGTAGGTAAATCATTCATGACAATGTAACAATGTTTGTCTTGTGACCTTGTGCTTTGAAGTCAGACAAAACCATGTGATCAGCTTGCACAAGGAAGGGTACACGACGGACATTGGAACACAGACCTAACCCAACAGGGCGGCTTCCTCATGGTGCTTGTTTATTATATATATTTAATCCTGCTTGACACTTTACCCAAGGGAAACTGCCCCTTTTATCAGTTGAATGTTAGCAGCGTTATTTCATAGAGTGTGGTGACTGGTTAGAGAAATTCATGTACTCAACCAATCACGGTTTCAAACAAAATTTTTATGTGCAAAGGACAGCAACCTTCTCGTATGTTAAACCACCAGTAAGCTTTGTACATCTGTGATAACGCCTGTTTTATATTCAAATGAACAAATAAAAGCTTTTATTTTTGTTGCTCTGAAAATAGCAGTTTCTTAATTGCTCCCCTGGAAAACTGTCTGGGACAGCTTCAATCCCAGGAAGGAAGTGACTCCTGCAGGGAAATGGGAAATGTATCTGACTCTGTTTACATAATTTGTTGCATTACTTATTAGTACAGATGATCATACTTTGAACAATGTTTAAATTTTGATGTGGGCATTTATTGCTTAAAAAATTCCTATGGCAACAAATGTTTTGTGAAATGTTTTTTTTAATTCTTTTAAATATATCTAAATATATTTGTTCACATTTGCTGCAAGTGTACAGATTCTTGGTAAATTTGCGGGAAAGAGTAAGCATGAGTCCTGTGTGCAAATACTTTGTCAGGTGTGACCGGGCACCTCTGCATCGCAGGAGGTAGGCCCACGGGCTGCGCCAGCCCCGATGGTCCCTGCTCCGTGGACCACGAAAGCTCGGTCTTTTGCCCAAGATCTGAGCATTTCTTAAAAGGTTTGTCTCGTGGAAGGTGGAGCGGGCGAACCGACCTTCAGCCTAATGGTATCAGAGGAAGTTGTGGACACATGAGAACCAGCAGCGCCCAAACCTGCACCCAGGTCACGGGGCTTAGCCTGCGGGTCACAGGCCCCGGAGCACCTCGACCCCGGCGCCGGGCGTCACCGGCATTGGCTTGGTGGCAGCTCGGTCGTGTCCCTGTGTGGTCCTCTCCCCCGTGGCGTCCTGGGCACCCAGGTGGGTGGTCCGTGCACCTGCCGAGGGGAGACACACACACCCGCCCCCTCCCTGCACAAAGTGTGGCAAGGACAGCAGCCTTCGCAGCGCCGCCGGGTTGGGTTCCAGGGTTTGGGGCCCCGACTTCCCAGAGCTCCGGGCGGGTGATGGGGTGGCGTCCCCAGGAGGCAGGGCTCCAGGTGGTCAGTCGTCCATCCTCGGGGCACAGGTGACCCCTGGGTAAGGAGGCCGAGGCTGCGGGGGGGGTCACGAGTGACCCTTGGGGAAGGAGCCCGAGGCTGCGGGGGGCGAGGGGGCAGGTGACCCCCGGGGAAGGAGCCCAAGGCCGGTGGGGGCGCAGGTGACCCCCGGGGAAGGAGCCCGAGGCCGCGGGGGGGCAGGTAACCCCCGGTGCCCCACGGAGCGGCCCTCACCCGGTGTGCGTCAGGGTGATGCCTGTGGCCGTGGAGCGCGTGGAAACACCAAGGATGCAGCTTATGTCCTGGATACGAGGATGCCGGGGCCCCGCAGCCTGACGTGTCACTGCCAGGACGGGGGTCGGGGCCCGGGTGCCCTCGCCGCAGGACTGAGAAGGTAAAGTACGAGCGCAGGAAAGCGGTGCGGGGGGGGTGGGTAGGAGCGGACGTGTCCTTGCCAGACAGCAGCTTGTCAGGAGGAACGGCAGTGACGGGAGTGGGAAGTGGGGGGCACCAGGGGGACCCCACCTCCCCTCGGGGCAGCTCTGCAGGGGCCCGAGACCCCCCGGTGATGGTGACAGGCACACGGTGAGCTGTGGAGCCCCGGTGCCATGTCCCCCGCCCCGTAGGGACACTTGCGTGGCGTCCCCTCTGCAGGCCCCGCCGATAGCCTGTGAGACCCGGCCGACCAGGGCCTGGCGGCTCCGGTGAGGCGATCACAGGCCTAGAGAACGAGCCCCGGGCGTGTGTGCTCCGCTCCTGGCGCAAAAGACGCAGGGACTTCCCGGAACACACTGTCCCTCGGGGTGCTGCCACTGTGGAGCCAGCGCCCAGGCAGGGACGCTGGGCTCTGCGGCTCACTGACCAGCTGGCCCTCCGGTTCCACCGACAGGGAGGGAGGCTGGGCCGCCAACACTGCGCTCTCGAGGCTGCAGCTCCAAGGACGAGCTGCCTGGCGCCCACGGGCTTCGGTCCGTGCCCAGAAGTGTCATGGATTCCCGCGTGGGCGCCTGTGCCGTGAGGCCCAAAGCCGGTGAGGACGGCCGCGTGTGGCCACGGCCCAGCTGGGCTTGCGCGGAGCGGTGCGGACGCAGCCGGGGTTCGGAGGGCCGACGGAGCGTGGCGGGGGCTCCGCAGGCCAGGTGCCAACGACCCGCCCCGTGCTCGGCCGGGGCACCAGGCGGCCGTGGGGCTGAGCGGGGCTGCCGTGCACCCACTGCGCATAGGGCCCCGAGAGCTGGATCTGGCGTAATTGCCTCATCACAAAACATGACTCTATCGGCCTTTCCGACTGTTAGGGGTGAGCGTGCTGCTTCGCCTCCGGGTTCGACCCGGCACGGCAACCCGATGGGCCCGGGACGTTGGCTGGTTGGTGGCCTAAGGTCCAAGGCCTAAGGCCGACTCCTCAGAGCCAGGCTCGGAGTCTGATCTCTCCCGCAACAGAAGGCGGGGTCCGCGTCTGGTCACCGAAAAGTTTAATCTTCCAGAACACATGGCGCTCACCAGCAAGTACCTGCGCGCCAGCGTTTGTGGCCGTGGGGTGGCAGGGGAGCCCGCGTCTGCGCGGTGCACACCCGGCAGCGGCAGAGCCGGGACTCGGCCCGGGCCGCGCTCACGGGGTACGTGGATTCCATGTGGGCTGCACACATGCGAGGTCACGGGGGCTGTGCAGTCTCCACAAAGAAGGCAAAACCCTGGATGACGCACTCCTGTGTTCTCTGTTCTGTGGCGCTGACCTGCGTGTTCCATGTCAGCACCACGGCGTCCTGGCGATCACAGCGTCGGAGCGGGGTCGAGTGTGCGAGTGTGACGCCCAAACACCCATCGGCTGACGAATAAAGAACATGCGGGCTGTGTGTGCACGTGTGTGAGCGTGTATGTGCGCGTGTGAGTGTGCGTGTGTGTGCATGTGTGTGCATGTGCGTGCATGTGCGTATGGGTGCACGGCCCATACAGCGCAGAGGAGCAGGAGCCCACCTCGCCAAGGGCCACTGCCTGCTGCCCATGGCGGGGCCGGGAGCGTGGTGTCCAGATCAGGTGAGTGAGAGGCAACGCCCGCAGCTCCATCATCGGGGAGCTTCAGAGGCAAGGGAGCCCCGGGGCGGCCCACAGGCTCTGGGTGCGGCTGGCTGCGTCGCTGGGAGCCCCCCCGCAACTCCCTCTGGGACGGTCCGCGGGGTTTGACGGTAGGGACCCCGCCTGGCACTCGTCCCTTTCTCACTTTGTGGTGGTTCTGGACTCCACGCAGAGGCGGCAGGTCCCCCCCACCCCCCGCGACCCCCCGGCTCCCTGCGTCCTGCGGCTCGGCCACCCAAGGGCTCTGGGGCCGCACCCCCGTGACGGATGCTGCAGGTGGTGCGCGGGCCTTCCACGCGAGTATTTCCACGAAGTTGGGTAAATGCCTGCTCGGGGCGACAGGGTCACAGGTCGGGGACACACCGGGTCACAGGTCGGGGACTCACCAGGTCACAGGGCAGGTCATGGACCCACCGGGTCACAGGGCAGGTTGGGGACCTACTGGGTCACAGTCAGGCTGGGGACCCACGGGGTCACAGGCCGGGACTCACCGGGTCACAGAGCAGGTCAGGGACTGATGGGGTCACAGTCAGGCCAGGACCCACCAGGTCACAGAACAGGCTGGGGACCCACCGGGTCACAGGGCAGGTTGGGGACCCTCCAGGTCACAGGGCAGGTCGGGGACTCACCGGGTCACAGGCCAGGCACTGACCGGGTCACAATCAGGCCGGGGATCCACCGGGTCACAGGGCAGCTCCCTGTCCGGCTTCTGAGGCCGCCCCTCACGGCAGTGCAAGGGCCGCACCCTGCACCCACCAGCCCCGGGGCCCCCTCCCGCGCGGCCTCACCGACAGCTGCCGCTCCCCACTGGCTGCCACCGTCCCCAGGGCTGTGAGGCGTCCGCTCCCTGTGGCCGGGCTTGTGTTCCCCCCGACGGCCCCGACCCTGAGCGCCTCCTCGCCGCCAATTACCTGCTGCTCTTCTGGGGAGAGGCGTCGGTTCATATCTTCCCCCTCCCCACTTTTAATTGAATTACTATCATTATTATTATTATTTGGCGTTGGGTTCTATACATTCTTTATATGTTTTGGATACTAAAAGACCTGCTAAAAATGGACAAAACACTTGAACAAGTTTAAAAAAATTTTTTTAAAGATACTCAGGCAGGTCTTTCTGGCCGGGAATCCCATCCCCATGCTTTAATAAAAACACCTTTTTGCATAAGAAAAAAAGATATTCAGAGGGCCAACAAACATTTTTAAATAGGAACCCTTTATCAGACGTGTCATTTGCAAATATCTTCTCTTTTTATTTTGACAAAGTCCTAATAGCTTTTGTTTCCCTCGCCTCAGGAGACATCTAGAAAAATGTTGCTGTGGCTGATATCGCAGCAATTCCTGCCCGTGCTCTTTCCTAGGGTTTTTATGGTTTCAGGTTTCAAATTTTTAATGCATTTTGAGTTTAGTCTTCTGTACGCTACAAGAGCATGGCCCGGTTCTGCTCCTCTGCACGTGGCTGTCCAGTTTTCCCAGCACCGCTGGTGGAAGTGACTCTCTCTGTTGCATACTCCCTCCCCCTCTGTCCTACGTGGCTTGACCATATAATCACAGGTGCCCGTCGGAGCCTTCTCGTCCGTTCCATCAACCCTCATGTCTCTCCCTGCCTGTCCCATACTGTTTGGGTCACTACAGCATCATAGTACAGCTTGAAGTATGGGATTGTGGTGCCTCCAGCTTTGCCTTTTTCCCCCCAAGATTGCTTTGGCTCTATGGGGCCTTTTGTGTTTCTGTGTAAATTTTAGGGTTGTTGGTTCTTGTTCTATGAAAAATGCTGTTTCTACTCGGATAGGGATGGCACTAAGTGTGCACATTGCTTCGGGCAGGATGGGCGTCTCAGTTATCCTGACTCTTCCCATCCATGAGCGTGAACGTCCCGTTTCTCTGTGTTATCGTCAACTTCTTTCATGTGGTTTATGCTTTCAGAGTACAGATCTCTACCTCCTTGCTTAGGGTCATTACTAGGTACTTAATTACATTTGGTGCAGTTGTAAATGGGATTTTGTGACTTTCTGTTACTTCATTATAAGTGTATCGAACTACAACAAAATTTTTTATATTGGTTTTCTATCCTGCAACTTTACTGAATTGCGTTATGAGTAGAGTCTTTAGTCTTTGATAGAATCTTTAGGGTCCTCGGTACACAGTATCAGGTCATCTGCAAATAACGGAAGGGCTACTGCTTCCTTACCGATTCCAATGTCTTTTACTTCTTTTTTGTTGTGTGCTTGCCGCGGCTACGACTTCCAGGACTATGTTGGGTAAAAGAGAGGAGAGTCGGGGCACCTTGGGGTGGCACAGTTGATGAAGTGACCGACACTTGGCTTCAGCTCAGGTCGTGATACTGGGGTCGTGAAATTGAGCCCCGAGTTGGGGTGCCCGCGCAGCGGGGCATCTGCTCAAGCTTCTCTCTCCCTCTTGTCCGCCCTCTTCCTTTCTGACGGTTCATCACACTGTCCTGTGGTTCTCTCTTTGGTCATGTCTTCATCTGGTTTGGGTATCGGGGTCATGTTGGCCTCATAGAATAAATTGGGAAATTGTCCTTCTTTTACTATTTTTTGGACTAGTTTGAGAAGAATACATATGCACATACGCACTCTTCTTCAAGTGTTTAGTAGAATTCCCCTGTGCGTATGTGTGCCTGGGTTTGGTTTCTGGTTTCACTTACTTGAGTTCTCTTTCATTTTTTTTTTAATTTTTTTTTTTTTTATGATAGTCACACAGACAGAGAGAGAGAGAGAGAGAGGCAGAGACACAGGCAGAGGGAGAAGCAGGCTCCATGCACCGGGAGCCCAACGTGGGATTCGATCCCGGGTCTCCAGGATCGCGCCCTGGGCCAAAGGCAGGCGCCAAACCGCTGCGCCACCCAGGGATCCCTCTTTCATTTTTTTTTTAACAGTCTGGCTAAAGTTTTATCAATTTTATTGATCTTTCGGTTTTATTATCTGTTCTGTTGTATATATTTCACTTATTTCTGCTCTAATATTTATTATTTTCTTTCTTCTTCCGGGTTTGGTTTTGTTTGCTTTTGTTCTTCTACCTCCTTTAGGTATAAGGTTAGTTCGCTTCTTTGAGATTTTTCTGGCCTCTTGAGGTAGGCCTGCGTTGCTGTTTACTTCCCTCTTGGAAAAGCTTTTGCTTCATCCCAAAGGTTTTAGACCATTGTATTTTCAGTTTATTTAGCTCCATGTACATTTTTATTTCTCCTTTGATTTCCTGGATGACCCGCTCATTGTTTACTCACATGTTATTTAGCCTCCTCCATCTATTCATGTGTTCCCAGATTTTTTCTTGTGGTTCATTTCTAGTTTTATACCATTGTGGTCAGAAAAGATGTGAGGACTTCAGTCTTTCTTAATTTGTTGCAACTTGTTTTGTGGCTTAACATGTGCTCTGTTCTGGAGAGTGTTCCCTATGAACTTGCAAAAAAGGTATATATATACCATATAGATGGGTCTTGCTTTTTTTTTTTCTTTTTTCTACTCAGTCATCATATGTCTTTTAATTAGAGCATTTAGTCCATTTACATTTAAAGTAACTATTGAGGGCAGCCCGGGTGGCTCAGCGGTTTAGCGCCGCCTTCAGCACAGGGCGAGATCCTGGAGTCCCGGGATCGAGTCCTGAATCTGGCTCCCTGTGTGGAGCCTGCTTCTCCCTCTGCCTGTGTCTCTGCCTCTCTCCCTCTCTCTCTCTCATGAATAAATAAATAAAATCTTAAAAAAAAATAAAGTAACTATTGATAGGTATGTTCTTATTGCCATTTTGTTACTTCTTTTAGGGTTGTTTTTGTGGTTCTTCTCTGTTTCTTCTCTTTCTGTCTTGGTGTTTGATGGCTTTCTTTAATGATATGCTAACATTCCTGTCTCTTTGTTTTTTGCATCTCTTTTCTAGGTTTTTGATTTGTGGTTACCATTGAGTTTATATTAACGTCTTATGCTTGTAAGAGTCTCTGTTAACTTGATGGTCACTCAAGTTTGACCCCATTCTAAAAGCACTAAAACTTTACTCCCCCCCCCCCATGTTTTTGTATATGCATTGTACTTTACATCCTTTTATTTTGTGAATCCCTTGACTGATTTTATAGATATACTTTATTTTACTGTTTACTGTTTCTGTAGTTTAACCTTCATATGTTTTGTACGTGATTAATCTACTCTTTATTATGTTTATCTGTATCTGTGAAATTCCTTGGCAGGGCCGCCTTGGCCTTGAGTTGGATGAGACCAATTGTTTGGCAGAGACTCAGTGGCACTGAGCTGCAGGCTGCCCTCCCCGTGTTGTCCCCTGAGACGCTTTCATTGGGTGGGGCCCGCAGTCAGACCAGGTATCTGCCCCCTGCCCACTGGTAGGGCTGCTGCTGAAGGGGCACGTGTGTTTCCTATAGAGAAGCAGCCACTTCGGAGAGGTCCTCTCCACTTTCAGGGCTGCTTGGTTGGCTGGACTCCTACAGAGGTGGGGTGTGTTGGATGTGGGAGATCCACAGAAGGAGCTGGGCCAGGGCACACTTCTGGCAAAGCTAGGTGGAGAGAATTGGTGCTGGTTCCTGCAGGTGAACACGGATTGAGGTTGTAGTGGGGAGAAGAATGGCACCTTTTGTTCTTGGATAAATCTAGAAATCCCTCCTCTCCTGTGCACAATCTGAGATTCCTAAACAAATCTTCCTGTGTGCCTCACAGTTTTTCATGCTGCTGCTTCGGTGCTATAGCTCAGTGGGTTGCTTGTTATGCTGTCTCTCTAAGAGAAGGGACTCAGTTTCCCATTGCACTCTACGTCTCCCAGAGCCAAGTTCCCAATGTTAAGCCCCACTGATTGTAAAAACTCATGAAGTCAAGCCTCTCTGGTTGTCAAAGCCAGCTTGGGTGATGGGGACTCGTCTTCCTAGTGTGGGTCTCCTGTGCCTGTGGTGCCCGGTGCAGGGTCCGCTTCTCTACCTTCTCCATGCCTGCAGCGTCCCTCCCACCTGAGCACAGTCCTGCAGGTCCTTTTGGCTCCCAAGCACATCCTCGCCCTTTCTACCCTCTTTGATGTGGCCCCTTTTCTACAGTTAGCTGTGGAGAGTCTGTTCTGACAGTCTGTGGGTTGCTTTCTGGATGATTTACACGATGTGGGCGTTGTCTGGGTTATTCTGTGGGATGAGATGAGCGAAGGAGCCTCCTGCTCTGCCATCTTCCCTGGAAGCTTTGCCTTTTATTTCTTTTTCTTGTCTGATCACTGCGGCTAGGACTTCCAGTACTGTGTTGAATAAAAGTGAAGAGAGTGGACATCTTTGCCTTATTCCTGATCTTAGAGGAAAAGCTAAGTTTTTCACCGAGCATGATTGTTAGCTGTGGGTTTGATTATGTTGTGGTGTATTTCCACTAAGCCCACTTTGTTGACAATTTATATATGAATGGATGTTGAATTTCATCAAATGCTTTTTCTGCATCTATTGAGATGATCATATAGTTTTTATCCTTTGTTTTGTTAATGTGATGTATCATCTTGGTTGATTTGTGGACGTTCAACCATCCTTGCATCCCTGGAATAAGTCCCCTTTGATTGTGATGAATGATTCTCTTAATGTATTACTGAATTCATTTTGATAATATTTTCTTCAGGATTTTTGCGCCTTTGCCCAGGATTTTGGCCTATCGCTTTCCTTTTTTTTGAATGATCTTTGGTTTTGGTATCAGAGTAATGCTGGCCTCGTAGAATGAATATGAAAGGTTTCCTTCCTCTTCTCTGTTGGAATAGTTTGAGAAGAATAAGTATTAACTTTTTTTTAAACATTTGGTAGAACTCACCATCTGGTGAAGCCATCTGGTCCTGCACTTTGTTTTTTTGGGAATTTTTTGATGACGGATTTAGTTTTATTACTTGTACTCAGTCTGTTCAGATCTTTTAGTTATTTCTAATTCTGTTTTGGAAGATTGTATGTTTCTGGGACTTAATACATTTCTTCTAGGTTGTCCAATTTGTTTACATAAAACTTTTTGTAATAATCTCATATAATCCTTTGTATTTATTTGGTGTCAGTTATTTTGTTTCATTTCTGATTTAATTTATTTGAGTCTGCTCTCTCTCTTGAGTCCACCAAAAAGTTTATGAAGTTTGTTTATCTTTTCAAAGAACCAGCTCCTGGTTTCATTTATCTTTTCTATTGATTACTGGTTTTGTTTAGTGTGGAGACATGGTTTAAAGGAGAAGAGGACTGTGGGTCCTTGGGAGTGGAGGGAGCCATGCTTGTGGAGAAACGAGAGCGGGGCGGCGGAGAGAGAGACAGAGAGAGAGGAGAGGAAGAGGAAGAGGGGAAGGCACAAGGAGAATGTTTCCCCAAAGCCATTGGTTAATGAGAGGGGCTGAATTTCTTGAGTTCTTGGAAGCAGTGGGGCTGTAAACATCAGTAGGCAGACAGTGTGGAAACAGTGATGTGAAGAGAGCCTGGAGCACACAGTGTGGAGAAAATTCACTCTTGGTTGTTTTGTTTTGAAGTATTTCACTCATTTCTGCTCCAATTTTTTTTTTTTTTTACTTTAGGTAACTTTGTGCTTTGTTCTTCTTTTTCTCATTTATTTAGGTGTATGGTTAGATTGTTTATTTGAGGTTTTTCACTTTTCTTGAGGTAAACCTCTATTGCTATGAACAGTTTTTGTTGGGTAGCAAGGATTTGGGACCACGGTGTTTTGATTTTCTTTGGTCTCCATGTATTTTTTATTTCTTTTTTGATTTCTTTATATTGTTCAGTGGTATGTTGGTTAGCCTCCACATGTGTGTGCTTTTTTTCTAGTTTACTTCTTTTAACTGATTTCTAGTTTCATACTGTTGTGATCAGAAGAGATGTTTGATATAATTTCAGTCTTCTTAGGTTTATTGAGACTTGTCTTGTGGCCTGACATGCGATCTGTCCTGAAGGATATTCCACGTACATTGAGAAGAATGTCTATTTTGCTCTTTTTGGACAGAACGCTCTGTATAGATTTGTTAGGTCCATATGATCTAATGTGTTGTCCAAAGCCACTGTGTCCTTATTGATTCTCTAACCTGGATGGTCTGTCTCTTGAAATAAGTTGGGTCTTTATGTCACTACTATTAATGTATTACTCTTACTTTCTCTTTGTGTCTGTTAATATTTGCATTCTGCACTAGGAGCTCCTGTGCTGGGTCATTAGATATTTATAGTTGTTGGCTTCTCTTGTTAGATCCATCTCTATCACCATGTAGCCCTTCTTTGTCACTTATTATGGCATTTGTTTCAAAGTCCATTTTGTCTGATAGAAGTATTGCTACCCAGGTTTCTTTTCACTTTCATTTGCAGTATCTTTCCCCATCCCTTTGGGCTGTACGTGTTTTCAGGTCTGAGGCAACTCTCTGGAAGGCAGCACGTAGACGGGTCTTGTTATTGTAACCTATTCAGTCACCCTGTATCTTTTCATTGGAGCATTTAGACCATTTAAACATATGCGACGTTTTGAATAGTCGTTCCAGTCACACGGCCCAAGTATGGCAACTCTGTGGAGACATATGGTGACAGCGTTCCCGTCTAGTACCTGCCCCTCATTGGACTTAGCCTATGACAGGTAACTACTCGCACCCAACTTGTCTTCTCCAGGTTTCTGCATGTGAATATTCTTGCTGTCTTTCATTCTAACTCAAAAGATACTGTGGCGTATCCTCCTCATTTTCTCCCATGTCCCCGAGGGCTGACTTCTGTGCAGCAGCGTTCGTGCTCCATGTACACTGTAGCCCCACTCCTGCCAGTGGACGCGTAGCCGTGTTCCAGGCTCTTGTTGTTGTAAACAATCACGTTTTGTTTGGACAAAAAACAGTTCATTTTATATGTGAGCAAGACTATCTGATGGATAGATTTCTGGAAGCAGGATTGATGTGTCGAAAGGCAGATGCATCTATGCTTTTGACGGACTGCACAGAACCCACCGTGGTTTGGGTTTCTTTACCAGCAGCGCTTCACCAGCAGAAGGGATGGTCTTTTTTTTTTTTTTTAAGATTTATTTATTTATGATAGACATAGAGAGAGAGAGAGAGAGAGAGAGAGAAGCAGAGACACAGGAGGAGGGAGAAGCAGGCTCCATGCAGGGAGCCTGACGTGGGACTCGATCCCGGGACTCCAGGATCACACCCTGGGCCAAAGGCAGGCGCTAAACCTTTGAGCCACCCAGGGATCCCCCGGGATTGTCTTTAATTTGCATTTCTTTCATTATAAAACTAAGGTTGAAGATTCTAAAAATATTTTAATAGACCATTTATATTTCTCTTCCCGTGAACTGTTCATGTCCCTTAAGCTACTGGGTTGTTGAACTTGCAAGAAAATTTTGTGAAAGATTTTTAAGTGGAGGGAGGGAAGATTATCAGATGCCCTGTCTAGCTCACCTACCCAAGGTCTCCCTGTCTTTTCTTGTCTTTGGGCTACTTTACAATTTATAAATTGTGGAAAACTGATAATAGTATTAATTATTCTTGTCCATAGCAAATTATGTCCCATGAATTACAATTGAATATTTCCCTGTGAATAGAAATGTTTCATATCTACTTCTAAATTCAGGAGATCCCTGGGTGGCTCAGCGGTTTGGTACCTGCCTTCTTCCCAGGGCATGATCCTGGAGTCCCAGGATCAAGCCCCGCATCGGGTTCCCTACATGGAGCCTGCTTCTCTCTCTGTGCCCTCCCTCTGTCTCTCATGAATAAATAAATAAAATCTTAAAAAATAAATACATAAATAAATTCATTTCAGAATTCCTTGTTTTCTAAATATGTGGTACTTTTGGAATCCCCCTTTGAACCAATTATAACATATTCCATGTTTTCTCATTAATGAACTAAGTAAAATTGTTGATACATGTTAATTATTTTTCATTTCTAATGGTGTCATGATTGTAGCTCTTTAACATTTTAAAGACTTTTTCTTCTTGGGGTGCTTGGGTGGCTCATTGGTTAAGTGTCTGACTCTTGATTTCAGCTCAGGTCATGATCTCAGGGTCCTGGAATTGAGCCCTGTATCAGGCTCCCCACTCAGCAGAGCGTGTGCTTGAGGATTCTCTCTCCCTCTCCCTCTCCTTTTCCCTCTGCTCCTCCCACTGCTCATGCTCTCTCTCTCTCTCTCTCTCTCTCTCTTTAAAATAAGTAAGTAAATATTTTAAAAATAAAAAAGGTAAAAACCTTTTCTTCCTTACTGCTGTACACTCTCAATCAAGGAGGTCAGCCCTTTGTCATGAGTTGAAAATGTTTTTTACTTTGTTACTTTCTTAAATCTGTGTTTTGTCATGCCAAATTTTTTATGTAGTTGAATTTATCAACTTTTTATGTGTTTTCGGGTTTGAGTCATGTTCAAGCACAGGACAGGGCAGCCGGGTGACCCAGCGGCTTAGTGCCACCTTCAGCCCAGGCCCTGATCTTGGAGTCCCGGGATCGAGTCCCACATGCTCCCTGCATGGAGCCTGCTTCTCCCTCTGCCTGGGTCTCTGTCTCTCTCTCTCTCTCTCTCTCTCTCTCTCATAAATAAATAAATAAATAAAATCTTTTTTAAAAAAAAAAAAACACACATTTTTGGTCCACAGTATTTCTCCTATTTAGTTTAGGGTTTTTAAATTTTTTTATTTTTCCCATTTCTTAGCTGAAATTTTCTGAAGTCAGCTAAGTGAGGGCCTGGAGATAGTCATTCTGCTACATAGTTTGTTGCCATTGAATAGGCACTTTCCCTAGGTACGTTGTACTAACATTACAGGACTAAGAAAGGTTTGCTTTGAAGTCTAATTGTGCTTAAACTCATTTACTAAAAAACAAACCAAGCAAACAAAACTACACAACTTATCTCTCCTAGTATACTCTCATTCTCATAGTACCCTCTTGTCCTCATCCTGCAGTACACTCTCAGGTCTTCTAGGACACTCTGGTCCTCATCGTACACTCTCGTATAGGATGGATTTTTTAATGCAAAAAAAAAAAAGTCTTTGGAACTTGGTTGGGGATTCTACTGGGAGATGGGATAACTGGGTGATGGGCATTAAGGAGAACACGTGATGTAATAAGCACTGGGTGTTATATGTAACTGATAAATTGCTGAACATTACATCTGAAACTAATGATGTACTAAATTGAATTTAGCTAACTGAATTTAAAAAATAAATATTAAGAAGGAAATATTGGCCTTGAGCAATACATTAGATCAGATGGACCTAACAGATATATATAAGCCATCCCATCCAAAAATAGAATAGACATTCTTCTCAAGTGCACATGGAACATTCTCCAGGACAGAACACATGTTAGGTCACAAACAAAGCTCAATAAATTTAAGAAGGCTGAAATCATATCAAGCACCTTTTCCAACCACAATGGTATGAAACTAGCAGTGAACTACAAGAAGAAAACTGAAAAAAATAACATCCATGAATTCTAAACATGCTACTAAACAGCCAGTGGGTCAACAAAGAAATCAAAGAGAAAGTTTGGTGAAGTATTTTGTGAAAGAAATATGAAAATACATTAATGAAACTAAGAGCTTGTTATTTGAAAAGATAAAGTTGATAAAACTTTAGCAAGACTCATAGAAAAAAAAGAGGGCCCAAATAAATACATCCAGAAATGAAAGAGAAGTTACAACAAATGCCACAAAATACAAAGGATCTTAAAAGACAACTATGAACAATTATATGTAAACAGACTGGACAACCTAGAAGAAATAGATAAATTCCTAGAGACATATAATTTTCATAGACTGAATCAGGAAGAAATGGAAAATCTGAACAGACTATTTCAGTTTCAGTAATGAAACTGAATCAGTAATCAAAACTCCCAACAAACAAAACTAGGGCCAGATGGCTTCACATGCAAATTCTACCAAACATTTTTTTTAATTTTTTAAAGATTTTATTTATTTATTTATTGAGACAGAGAGAGAGAGAGAGGCAGAGACACAGGCAGAGGGAGAAGCAGGCTCCACACAGGGAGCCGGATGTGGGACTTGATCCCGGATCTCCAGGATCACACCCCGGGCTGCAGGCAGCACCAAACCACTGTGCCACCGGGGCTGCCCCCAAATATTTTTTTAATTCGAGTATAGTTAACATACAGTGTAACATTAGTTTCAGGTGTACGTGATTCAGCACTTCCATGCCTCATCCGGTGTTGATCATGACAAGGGCACTCCTTAATCCCCAGCGCCCATTTCAGCCATCCCCCCACCCGTCAACCCTTTGGTGACCATCAGTTCTCAGCAGCTAAGTCTGCTTCTTGCCTTGTCTTTTTCCCTTGCTCATTTGTTTTGCTTCTTAAATTCCATGTAAATTCTACTCTAAAGAATTAATACCTATTCTTCTCAAACTAATCCAAAATAATGAAGAGGAAAGAATACTTCCTGACTCATTCTACAAGGCCAGCATTATCCTGATATCTACACCAGACAAAGCCACTGCAAAAACAGAAAATTATAGGCCAGTATCCCTGATGAACATAGATGCAGAAATCCTTAGCACAATATTAGCAAATTGACTTCAACAATACATTAAAAGGATCACACACCGTGATCAAGTAAAATGTCTTCCAGGGATGCATGGATAGTTCAGTATCTGCAAATCAATCAACATGATACACCATGTAAAGGACACACAGGATAGAAATCATTATTTCAATAGGTGCAGAAAATGCATCTGACAACATAATAAAGGCCATATATGAGAGACCCACGGATAACATCATATTCAACAGTGAAAATTTGAAAGCTCTTCCTCTTGGCACTTTTATTCAACATTAGGTATCAGAAGTCTTAGCCACAGCAACTAGGCAAGAAAAGAAGTAAAAGTCATCCAAGTTGGAAAGGAACAAATAAAAGTCTTACTATTCACAGATGACATACTATATATTGAAAATCCTAAAGCATCCACCAAAAAACTATTAGGACTGATAGATGAGTTCAGTAAAGCTGCATGATACAAAACTAATATATAGCAATCTGTTGCATGTCTATACACTGATAATGAAATATCAGAATGAGAAATTAAGAAAACTATCCCATTTATAGTTGCATCAAAACTAATACCCAGGGATAAATCTAACCAAGGAGGTGAAAGACCTGCATGCCAAAATTAAAAATGTAGGACATTGATGAAAGAAATTGATAATGACACAGAAAAATAGAAAGATACACCATGCTCATGGATTGGAGGAATTCATATTGTTAAAATGCTCATATTGCCCAAAATAATCTACAGATTCAGTGCAAACTGTATCAAAATACCAATGGCATTTTTTGCAGAACTAGAACAAAGAATCCTAAAATTTGTATGGAAACACAAACGATCCTGAACAACTAAAACAATCCTGAGAATAAAGAACAGAGCTGGCATCATACCAGATTTTATTATTATTTTTTAACATAAATAGATTTTAAACTATAAAACTATTGTAATTGAAACAGTGTGGTACCAGCACAGAAACAGACACACAGATCCATGTGACAGACCATGAGAGACTCAACTAAAGGAAACAAACTGAGGGTCACTGGAGGGGAGGGTCAGTCAGGGATGGGGTAACTGGGGGATGGGCACATGATGAGCACTGGGTGTTGTGTGCAACTGATGAAGTATTGAAATAAATCTTTGAAACTGGGATCCCTGGGTGGCGCAGCGGTTTGGCGCCTGCCTTTGGCCCAGGGCACGATCCTGGAGACCCGGGATCGAATCCCATGTTGGGCTCCCGGTGCATGGAGCCTGCTTCTCCTCCCTCTGCCTGTGCCTCTGCCTCTCTCTCTCTCTCTCTCTGTGACTATCATAAATAAAATAAAATTCTTTAAAAAAAATAAAATAAATCTTTGAAACTAATGATGTGCTTTATGTAGGCTATTGAATTTAAATTAAAAAACAAACAATGGAACAGAATAGAGAGCCCAAAATAAACCTATGCTTATATGTCTGTCAACAACAAGGGAGACAAGACCATGCAATGGGGAAAACTCTGTTTCTTCAACATACGGTGTTCAGAAAACTGGACCATGAGGTGAAGAATGAAATTAGACTGCTTTCTTACACCATATACAAAAATAAAGTCAAAATGGAATAAAAACTTACATGTATGACCTGAAATCATAAAATTCCCATAAGGAAGCATAGACAGTATTTGACATTGGTCTTAGTGGTATTTTTTTAGATCTGTCTCCAGTTAAGATGAACAGAAGCAAAAATAAATGAGTGGGACGATGTCAAACTAAAAGCTTTTGCACAGCGAGGGAAACCATCAAAAAAAAAGGCAAGCTACTGAATGGGAGAAAATATTCTCAAATGATCCAATAAAGGGTTAACATATCTAGTAAAGGGTTAACATCTAAAATGTACAAAGCACTGAGACAACTCAACATAAAAGATGTGACTAAAAAATGGGCACCGGAGCTGAATAGAGAATATTTCAAAGAATTCTGATCTTTGATATTTCCTTTCTTCTAAATTTGAGTCTCACTTGTTCTTTTTTTACCTTTTTGAGGTGTATTTATTTGAGGTGTTTGTTTTCTTCATACGCATCCGTTGGCGTAAGCTTCCCTTTTGCAGCATTCCATCAGTTTTGTATTACTTCCATTTTCATTTGTTTCCAAATAATCTGTAATTTCCCTTTGATTTCTTCTTTGACCCATGGGTTGTTCCAGACTATGTTATGTAGTTTGCAGGTATTCATAGGTTTTCTCACTTTCTCCTTGATTTTTCGCTTCACAACATTGTGGTTGGAAAAGATACTTGTTACAATTTGTCTTCAATTTGCCAACACTGTTTACAAGGTCTATCCTGAGCATGTTCCATGTGCACTTGAGGAGAACGTGTATTTTGCTTCTGTTGAGGGAAGGTCTTAAATGTGTTTTAGGTCCATGTGGTCCAGTGTATCTGGTCGAAGTGTAACGTGCCCCGGGTAATCTCCCATCTGAATGATCTGTCAGTTGCTGGAAGTAAGACACTAAGTCCCCCTACTTTTACTGCACTATTTTTCACTTCAGATGTGTTACTACTTGCTTAATGATGTAGGTGCTGCAATGTCAAGTGCGTATATATTGACCCCTTGATGTACTGACCGTCATGGCCTCTCGTTACCGTTTCTTGCCTAGCGTTTCTCGTGGGACTGAAGTATACCTACCCCTGTGTTCTGGTTTCCGCGTGTATGGAGTATCATTTTCCATCCCTTCACCTTGAGCCTGTGTGTGTCTTCAGACCTGAAGTTGATTTTTTGTAGGAAGCATATGGTTGGGTCTTGTGCTTCTATCTTCCAGCTGCTTTGTACCTTTTGATTGGTCAATTCAACCTGTTTACCTTCAGAGTTGCCATTGAGATGTAAGAACTGACCAGTGCCATCGTGCTGTCTCTTCCCATTGTTTCTTTTCACGGGCTTAGTCTGCCTTTGTGAATTTGAGATTTTCTGTGGTGATATCCCATGTTTCCTTTTCGTTACTTTTGTCCATCTACTGCAGTTCTTGCTTTGTGGGTCTCGGGAGGCTCCCATACACCATCGCATGGGTAAAACAGGCCACTTTTTAGCTGATGCTACTTTGATCAGGTCCAAAGCTTCACTTTTCACTCTTCCCTTTAAATTATTTTGCCATTACCTCTTTTTATATTATGTACTCAGCAACAAATGATAGTAAGTACAACTAGTTTTAATATTCTTGTCTTTTTGCCTTTACAGTTAAATGGCTAACACACCATCTTATTACAGAATTAGAGTTTCTTAAGTCTGACTCTATATTTTCCTGTTTTTTTAATTTTTTAAAATTTTTATTCATTTAGGATAGTCACAGAGAGAGAGAGAGGCAGAGACACAGGCGAAGGGAGAAGCAGGCTCCATGCACCGGGAGCCCGACGTGGGATTCGATCCCAGGTCTCCAGGATTGCGCCCTGGGCCAAAGGCAGGCACCAAACCGCTGCACCACCCAGGGATCCCCATTTTCCTGTTTTTATGTCATAAGTAGTGTCTTCACTTCAGCTCCAAAGAAACCCTTTTAGCATTTCTTGTAAGGCAGGTGGTGAGGACCTGCTTTTGTTGGGAAGATTTTCATTTCTCCTTTATATCTGAAGGGGCACTTAGCAGACAGAGCATTCTTCACTGGCTGGCAGTTTCTTCTTTCAACCCTTTGTAGATGTCATCACACTCTCATTTCTGGCCCATAGGGTTTCTGCTGAGATACCCACTGAGAGCCTATAAGGATTCCTTTGGGGGTTATAACCTTTTTGCCCCCTGGCTGCTTTTAGAATTCTTTATGTTACATTTTTGACAGTTTCATGATAACGTGTCTTCAAGATGTTCTTTGTGTATGGAGATAGGAGGGTGATCATTTAGCTTCATGAACTTGGATGTCCAGTTCTCTCCTTGGGTTTGGGAAGTTCTCAGCTATCACTTCTTCAAATAAAATTTCCTGCCCCTTCCTCCCTTGCTCTCCTTCTGGAACCCCAGTTCTTGTAGTTGTTCTTCTGATTGAATCCCATAGTTCACATAGGTTTTCTTCAGTCTTCTTTGTTCTCCACTAATTGGGTTATTTCAAAATTCTTTAACCTCTAACTCACTGTGTTCCATTTGTTCTGCTGGAGATGTACTCTATTGCAGCTCTCATTTCGTGTGTGGAGTTCTTCAATGCCACAATTTCTATTTGGTCCTTTTTATAATTTCTCGCTCCTTGGTAAATATCTTATTTTGAACCTGTATTTTTTTTTTCATTTCACTGACAGGTCTTCCTGAGTTTTCCTGCCCTTTGGGATTCTTCAAAAGAGCTAATTTTTAATTATTTATTAACTAGGTCACCAAATTCCATGCTTTTAAGCTTAATTATTAGAGAATTATCTTTGGATGGTGATGCTTTTAATTTTTTTTCATGTTTCTAGTATTTCTGCATTGCTGTTCTTGCATTTAAAGTAGAGACACCTCCTTAAATCTTTGTTAGCTGTCTTCTGTACTCTGGTTGTTGCTGTTGTTAACCGGGTCATCTCTGCCTTTGGATGGGTACGCCTAATTCCACTCTTCTTGTTCCCCCTGCGGCAGGATTCTTAAGCTTTGTCTTCTTTGGTTCTTCCGATTCAGTTGACTGGCTACTGGAAGCCTCTCCCCTGCTTTCCAGAAGGTAGTGCCATGTTTGCGGGTTCTCCCTTGCACAGGTCCTGGCTCTTTCCTGACCTCAGAGTGTACTCTCACTGCTGCCCTCAGGATGAGGAGCAGCCGCAGGGCAGGGGGTTGTGTGGATTTTGCTCCGGGGCATCGGGGATGCCCTGTGCCTGGTGCTCCCAGAGGGTGCTGGTGGACTTCTTGTGGAGCACAGTCATCGGGAACTGCATCTGCTCACCACCCTCTGGTTTCTTCTCTGCGTCGGGCCTCTCCTCCTCCTGCCAGTCACAGAGGCCCCACTTCGGGGCCCGCGGGTTCTACAGTTGCATCCTGCACCACTGGGGTGGCCGGGGTCTCCTGACTGCTCTTCTCTCCTGCGCAGAGGTCACTGCAGCTGCCGGTCAGCCCTGTGCAGTCTTTCCTTGAGGATGCAAAGCTGAGAACCAAACTGCTGTCAGGGCTCCTGGATTCCTACAGTTTGTTTTCTGTGGGTATCTGCTCAGCTCAGCACTCTCCAGGTGTTCTCCTAACGTGGCAGGAAAGGTTGGGGCAGGTTCTTTGGGGAGGTGTGTCTGCCTGTCTCCACATGCACCAGCAGACGAGGCTCTTCTGGGTGCTGGAGCCCACAGCAACCACAAAGGCACTGCGGTTGGTGGATGTCTGAGCCTTGTTGAGCACCTCACCACCACGATGCAAACGTCACTCGTGTTCCTCTTCTTGTCCTAAACATGATGCCCGTTTTTCTTCTTCCCATTCATGAACCAACTTCTCAAGGGCAGTGTTCTCTAAGCTTCACCTCTCGTGTCATCGCCTCCTAGGCAGTCACTGTGCAGGATCTTGGTTGGTCTCTGGTGCCAGGACTCCTCCCCTCCTGTCCTCTGCCTTCCTTAAACATCAAATCTCTCATTACTTTGAAGAAAAATAATGTCTGTAACCCTTAACCCGGTAGACCTCTTTGGCAAAGACATTTTTTCTTAAGTCTGCCTGATTATGTGCTCAGCGTCTAACACAGATGCTGGAGATCCAGCATTTGTTAGCTGGATGAACAAATCAGTATTTGCACTGTGTCTTCTGCGCTCCCTTAGCATCCCACCCCTTCGGCTATACTCCATCCTGGTCCTGGAAGATAGGGACTAGTAGTTGTAAGACTTTACTAAGGCGCATACGGTCTTCCAGGGGTTGACGCTAGGGACGTGGTTCTCAACTTGGGCAGATCTGGGCCTCTGTTTTCTCTCCAGTGGGAGATCAGAGTCTATCAGCTCAAATTCTGGCAAAAACGGAGTTTTCATGTCAGCTGCTAGGTTATCAAGTAGGCCCCCAAATACACATTTCCTGAGTAAACGCTGCCTACGGGTAAGGCAGTGGTGGGCGCCACTTGTCAAGGCAAAGGTTTTCTTGAGCCTGCTCTGTCCATCCTGGGCAGTCATCAGCCACATGTGAAGGAAACATGGCTAGTCAGATGGAGACGGTGGAAAGCCTAAAACACACAACTGGATTTCGAAGACTTTGTGCAAAATAAGCACGTTAAAGAGTTCATTAACTGGCCTATTAAATATTGAAACATTCTGGATACATTAAATGAAGATGTGACTCTTAGAAAACTTAAACTTACCTATGTGCCCGACACTATAGGTTTCCATCCAAGAGCATTATTTTGTGGTAGTTTCGCGAATGTCCCTGCCTGTCACTGTGACCCCTGGCCAGCAGAACCAACATCACCTGGAAGATGATGAGAAATGGCACAATGCCAGCTCCACCGACCCCAGACTTACCGGGCCAGACTCTGCGTTTTAGTTAAGAGTCCCAGGTGATCTCTGTGTACGTGGGTCAGAGAGGGTCTACTTCAGGTCACAGAAGACCCATGGATCGGGGATTCCTAACCTAAGGGACCTGGATCCTCCTGGGGTGTGAGGAGCCTACAGATTGGCCCTGGAAATCTGCGAAATACTACAGTTTTATTATGCAGCTTATTTTCAAACATAAGTGGCTCTTCGTGAATGGATGGCCCTGTCACCAACACTTGGGAAGTTGTGAGCAGTGCAGATGCTGGGTGTGGAACCCAACAAATTTCCAGCCAGTTCTCCTGTGATCCTGACGTCAGCAGTGGGAGAACCACGGAACCAGGTACCGACGAGGGCTAAGCCATCACTGTGTGATGATCTGGAGGGTGACGCCGGCCTTTATGGGATGACTTTGATGCAAGACAGTGTTCGGGCTAGCATAAGGGTTCAGAAAATGGGCTTTGTAGTCAGACCTGAATTTTTCAAGAAACAGCGAAAGTACATTCAGTCTTTTTGAGGATTGGTGAAAGTCCACTCAAATGTTTAAGTGATGAAGACCCTGCCTCCACAGAAAGGTGATGAAGTCACCAATGGTAACTTCGGTACAGGGCCACCAGGTGATCTGGCTGTGTGTGGTTTGGCATAGGGGAATGGGTGAAACCAACAATTTATTAAAGCCAGTTTTTTTAAATACATTTATTAACCAATGTTAACACATTAAATGAATCTATATATTGCTAGTCAGAGCAGCTTACAAAATGCCAGAATGCATCATAGAACTGGACAGCCACGATGAGTAATTACAATGTGCATAGTGGCTAAGCTCAACACCTTGATATAGCTTTATGATTTGCAGAAAATTTTTAATAATGATTCCTAAAACAATCAGTTGTAATTTTACCTAAAACTTTTACAAAACCAGGCCACAATCTCTTTTTTTTAATTTGTTTTTTTTTTTTTTTAAACACACAGTTTTCACGCTGTAGTAACTTGGAAATGTGCAACCGTGTCAACGGAGACAAAAAGCCAAAGTAACACGAATCTTACTTTCATGCAGCTATCAGTTAAATAGTACATACTCTGGAATGATTTTACACCAAAAATATTTCCACAAGAACTTGCTCTCATAGGGGTGGATCGAAGTTTTAAAACTTGAAAAACAATCAGAGAAGGTAAGTGTTCTTGGTTACCGAGACCGCGGGCCCCGCGAAGTCGCGACAGATCACAGGCAGTGGGGAGGGAGCAGGACGCCCAGTTGCTAACTCAGGTTTGGTGCGGAGCGGGCTGCGGGGCAGCAGCTTGTCAATTAACTTGTGTCACCACCTCAACAGCATCAGGCCTGGATGGAGGATTATTTCACAGAAGACTTAGTTACATTTTCATCTTTAGAGTGACCCTGACAAACCTGGAGAAAACTTTTTAAAAGGTTTTCCTCCTGATTCTTTCACTTCCATGGTGTGTAATTGCTTTAATAAATATCAAAGGTCTAAATAAATATTTACAAATTATTTCTCTAACCTTTAAAAATAACTAAATGATAAATGGGAATTTGACTTGGTCTAAGATCAGTCTCTGAAAAAAACATAAATGGTGAGATTTAAAAAAAAAAAAGTAATTTAAGTTTTCCTGGCTGTATTCCATATATCTATGTATAAAAAATCATTATTCAACTATCGATCCATTCCTATTGGTAATGCTTCTTAATCCAGACATTCCGCAAAATACAGACTTTTTACAAATCACGGCATCTTTAATACAAGAAAATTAACATGCATTATTCTTCATTCTGTGTACAGTGATGGAGTTCATTAGTAGGCAATGACCCATTACTACAAACATAACGGCCTCTGTGAAACTTAAGTGCTTTCTTTCCTTTTAGTATTAATTTACAATATACGAGGTGACACCAGATAATAGGCAATCAGATGATACTTGGGGAGGGAAGGGAAGCATTAAAGAAATTTGTATGCCTCATCTATAATTTCATGGATGGATAAAGGTAGTTTTTGGCTTTTTATTTTTTATCTTGTTACAAGCACTCATGTTAGGACGAAGATGAAATGTGCAAACTTTAAAATTTAAATATTCATTTTTCTCTAAGATCCAGCTCAGTAAAAGATTACCCCAGTTCCCTGCAATTTTAAACTACAAGATCAAAGCTAATAATTTGTTATAAAAGTTATATATTGAAAAGAAATAATGAAAAACACAATTGGGAAATATTTAAGAAAAAATATGCAGGTCTAGCACCTGCTGTGTCAACCCTGTTCCCTAAATTCAATCATATACCCACTGGCATAACCAACAGATAATGCCTTTAAACAGTGACTTAAGCTGAACAAAACCAGCTCAACAAGGTTAAGAAATAAATTTCACATCAAGGTAGTATGTTTTATTTCTGAAACAGTTCTGTAGTTCTTACACTCAGATCTATTTTACACGTTTCTTTGTGAAACTCACTTGTATTCACCTGTGGTTTTTTTTAAAGATCTGTTGTTTAAAGGTTAAAATCTCTGTAAAACCTAAAAATGTTTTAAAATTTGCTGAAAATGCAACAAATTCTCAATTAAAATTTATTTAAAATAATACCCTCCACTGATGTTACTTTTACCCCCTGAAAAACTCTGGAGGAGCATTAACAAAAGATTTAAACTACTGTGCAAAATTTCTTCACGAAAAGTGTTTAAAGGCTGGTGCAAAATGGGAAGCAAATTCTAAACAATTTTGGCTTCTTGGAAACAAAAACTGCTGTGTCTGCGAAGAGTACTCGTCGGTGCTTCTCCGGAAGACCCGCCTTCATCTTTTCCGGCGACAGGTGCGCTTATGCTCAGCGTGCCAGTGCTCCTGCTGACACTTGATGGAGCAGTACGAGGTGTTCCAGCAGCAGTGGTACATAGCCTCCTCCTCACAGTTGTAGCACTGCAGGTGAGAAATCAGGGCCGTGTTTAAACGGGGGGAGTGGCTCAAAGTGGACACTTTGGAAGCTCAGCTTTTAAAGATCTCTGTGGCTCAGCCTTCAGCCACTGTCACCAGGAAGATGATGGTGTGTTTTATGCACCAAGCTGAACAGTGGGTAACAATGGGGCAGTGGAAGCCGCAGCATTTAGTCCCCAGGGAACATGAGCTTACCTGGCACACCAACTTCTCACCTCTACTGCTCATTCCCATCAGCATACAGATGTGCAGAGAGAGGATTCTGGAAAGATGACAGGGCGGGAGGCACTACAAATCTCTCCCCATGTGGAAAATAACTGCCTTGGTAGAATCTGTCTTGGGTAACTACTTTGGAACTCTGCAGTCTGCTGAAGGCTCCCAACTTCCCAGGGGAAGTAGTGGAAAGTAAATTCTGATTAATTCTGGTCAATTTCAGCTCTTAGCACTGCAGCAAGTGCCTCCTACATCCAGCTGCACGGTGGCAGCTGTGTATATGCAAAACTGCATATAAGGAGAAGTTTAGGAAGTGTGCATGCCCAAGGAGAGGCTCAGAGAAGACCTAAGAAGTCCTTAAGTTTATGCCTCAGACGGATTCTCAGCACAAAGACAGCCTACAAAACCCAGCAAACCTGAAAAGGGGAGAAAACAGTTCTAGAGTTACCATAAAATTAGATTCAAATGTCCAGTAGTATTCAGCTTCAACAACAAAAAAAATGAAGGTATATAAAGAAAGAAATAGCACTTAAAGAAAATAGCTGTCCCTGAAAAGGACCTACTAGCAGAGCTATTAAACAAAGACTTTAATAGCTGTTTTAAAGATGCTCAAAGAACTAAACAGATGTGAAGGAAGTTAATGAGGTGTGAACAAAGTGGAAATACCATTAAAAGAACACCAAAAAGAAAATCTGGAGCTGAAAAGTCACGTTAACTGAAACAGTGATTCTCTAAAGACAAATCTGAGCAGAAGCTAGGACAACAGAAACTAACACGGGCAAAGACAGAAGAAGAGTGAGCAGAACCTGAGGGACTGGGGGGACACTGTTCAGTGTACCAAGATGCGTGTTCTGGGAGTCTCAGCAGGAGGAGAGAGGACAGGGTAGAGATCATGTGAGGAGATAATGGCTGAAAACTTCTCAATCTGATAGACGATGTGAAAGTAAATATCAAGACATGTTATCTCCAAACTTTTGAAAGCCCAAGTTACAAGAGCATCTACCACATGCAAAGGATCCTCAAAATGTTACCACCAGCTTTGTCATCAGAAACTCTGGAGGCCAGAAGACAGTGGGCTGATATATTTCAAGTGCCAAAAGAGAAATACTGTCCATGCAGAATCCTATATTCGGCAAAACTGTCCTAAAATTCCCAGATATAAAAAAGCTGAGGGAACTTGTGACCTGCCCCGCAAGAAATGATCAGGGGAGTCCTACAAGGTCCTCCAAAAGAACACTAACCAATACTTCAAAGCCGTTAAGAAAAACAATAAAGATTACAGTAAAGATGACAGCAGAGATTAAAAACAGAAAATCTGTGAAATCCAAAATTGTTTGTCAATTTTATTGATCTTTTCAATCTTTTAGCTAAAAGGCAGAGGACTCAAATTACTAAAATCAGAAATTAAAGTGGGGACCTTATTACTGATTCTACAGAAATATGAAGGACTGTGAGTCTCATCAACTATTCCACATTAGAAAACTGAATAGAGATGCCTGCGTGGCTCAGTTGGTTAAGTGTCTGCCTTCAGCTCAGGTCATGATCTCAGGGTCCTGGGATTGAGCCCCTTGTCAGGCTACCTTCTCAGAGGGGTGTCTGCTTCTCTGCCTCTGCCCCATCCCCTGCTCATGCTCTGTCAAATAAAATCTTAAAAAAAAAAAAACCTGATTAAACAGATAGGACCCACCCACAGAGTCAGTGCAATCTCTATCAAAACCTCCATGAAACTTTTTTCAGATATAGCAAACCCATCCTAAGATTCATGTGGAACCTCAACAGATCCCAAATAGCCCAAATAATCCCCAAAACAAGAAGAAACTGGATGACTCACACTTCGTTTCAAACCTACTACCCGAAGCCGAAGCTACAGTCACCAAGCCACGTGGCCCCGGCATAAAGACAGACACGCACACTAAGGGAGAGGGGCGAGGGCCCAGAGAGAAATCCTCACACAGACACTGAAAGGACTTTTGACAAGAGCGCCAAGACCTCCCCATGGGGAACCAACGGTCTTTCCAACAGACCAAGCTGGGAAAACTGCATCTCCACATGCAGAGGAGGAGGCTGCACCCGCACCTAACGGCACACACAGAAACTAACCCAAAATGGACCAAAGACCCAAATGTAAGGCCTACGGCGCTACGACCCTTAGAACAAAACAAAGGACAAAAGCTTCACAACACTGGATCTGGCGATGATTTCTTGTTGTGACCAAGAAAATAAAGTGGCCTTCACAAAAACTCTGAAATTTTTGTGTGTCAGGAGACACTGTCTACAGAGTAGAAAGGCAACCCGCAGTCTGAGAAAGGGATCTATCTATAAAGCATACATCTGATAGCAATTAATACCCAGAATAGACACACAACTTCTGGAACCAACGAACCACCAGACTCAAAAACGGGCCTAGAAGTAGAACAGACACGTCTCCCAAGATACAAGAATGGCCAATGAGCACAAGAGAAGATGCTCAACGTCACTGATCATCAGGGAAACACAAATCAAAACCACAGCGAGGTGCCACCTCACACTTGTCAGGACGGCTAGAAGCCAGAAGGCAGGAAACAACAGGCACTGGCGAGGCTGTGGACAAAGGGGAGCCCTCGTGCATGGCTGGTGGGAACGCAAGCTGGTGCAGCAAGTGTGGGAGACAGCAGGTGGGGGCTCCTCCAGAAAATGGCCAGAGCTACCCTAGGGCCCTGCAACTCCACTTCCGGGTGTAGACCCCAAGCAACTGGAAGCATGGGCTCAGAGAGCTCTGTCCACCCACACTCATGCCAGCATCAGTCACAGGGGCAGAACCACGGGAGCAACCCAAGTACCCGTGGACGAACAGATGGGTAACAAGAGGCCGTGTACACCACACTCCGTGCGGTGGAATACTACCCGGCCTTAGGAGGAAGGAAATCTTCCTTCTGCCACAACAGGAATGAACCTTGAGGACATCGTGCTGAGTCCAACAGCCAGCTGCAAAAAGACAAATATGTACGATCACACATGAGGAGATACAAAGAATGGTCAGAACTGTAAAGACAAAGCAGGATGGTGATGGAGAGGCAGAGTTTGAGCCTTACAAGAAGGAAGAGTTGTAGTAATGGCCGCACAACAGCACATGAGTGTATTTACCACCATTGATGTGTACACTTAAAATTTACCATCTTCACCGCTACTATGTTTATTTTAGCATAGTTTTAAAAACCTAGGCCTCACATCTCCTTTGATCTACCACCCTCATTTTTCTACTGCCCTTCACAAACTCTGAGAGAAAACTGCCTGAACTTCCTATTTCCAATTATCCTCTTCTCTTTTCTTTCTTTTCTTTTCTTTCTTTCTTTCTCTTTCTTTTTCTCTCCTTTCTTTCTTTCTTTCTTTCTTTTTTTTCTTTCTTTCCTTTTCTTTTCTTTTTTCTTTTCTTTTCTTTTCTTTTCTTTCTTTTCTTTTCTTTTCTTTCTCTCTTCTCTCTCTCTCTTTCTCTCTTTCTTTCTTAATTGTATTAGCCAACCTTAGTTTCAGGCATAGAGGTCAGTGACTCACTGGTTGCATGTAAAACCCAGGGCTCATCCCGTCACGTGCCCTCCTTCATGCCCCTCACCCAGTCACCTCATCCCCCAACCCTCTCCCCTCCAGGGACCCTGTTTGTTTCCTAGAGTTAGGAGTCTCTTGTGGTTTCTCTCCCTTTTTGCTTTAGTCTTACTTTACCGGTGCCCGGGGATGGGGACACCTACAGTCTACAGGGGGGCTAGCCCCGCCTGGCTAACCTTGCCCCCAGGAAGTTTTTGGTCCAAATGTTAACAGTACTGAGGTTGAAAACTGGTCTACACCAGGGTGAAGAATCCACATAGCATTGGACTATCTGGACATGGGGAAAGTAAACACGACCATTTCAAGCTAAGTTAACAGAAGAAAAGTGGGATCTCAGACACTCACAGTGAGGACGAACAGGTACCAGGGAGCGAGAGAGGGCTGCACTTGGATGTCATCCAGCACTTGGACACAGGCCCAGACAAGTATGTATAGGCAGGAATTTTGGCTGGCGGTCAGAGTCCTGGGTATTAGGACCAGGGAGAAAGCCTACAGCTAAAACCCTAGCCTCTAACTTTCTTCGTTACTGGGTATGTTGTGCTTTCTTATCAATATTAATCTTTTGAGATGTCTTATAATCTTATTGCAATTTCAGTAAAGTTGGACACAGCTGGAATGAGTCCTGAGTTTCAATCTTGTGCTAATTACTCATGTGAGTTTGGACCAAGCTTTTTAGCTTCCATCTGTTTCCTCATCATTAAATGGTTAATTTTAAGTAGCACCATCCTTTCTCCCAAGTATCCTGACATTTACTTATGCGTTCACTCATTCATTCCCCATCTCTCTGTTTCTCATTTGTAGCTTGTCTTACATCCATTTTCCAGCATCTGTCATATACCTGTGTACTTTCTGTCCTAAGATTTGATTAAAATAGTTTTAAATCTTTTCCATCTTACTGGAAATGACATGATGAGTAGAGTGTTTTTAGTCACTCCACTTAATCTCATAAGTTTCAAATTCCTCATCTAAAAAAATGCATATAAATGGAAGTAGCTCCCTTTTTGCTATAAAAAGAGATGTACAGATCAAGGGAAGAGAACAGAGTCAAGAAATAAATCCGCACCTATAGGGCCAATTACTTTACGACTAAGGAGGCAAGAATACACAATGGGTAAACGCAGTCTCCTCAATTGGTGGCTGGGAAAAGTGGACACTCACAGCAGGATGAAACTAGAACACTTTTGTAGCCCAAACACTGGTTAACTCAAAATGGACTAAAGAAGTGAATGTAAGACCTGAAAACATAAACTCCTTGACATTGGTCTTGGAGAGGATTTTTCTGGATTTGACACCAAAAGAAAACTACACAAGTGGGAAGACATCAAACTAATAGCTTCTGCCCAGCAAAGGAAATAATAAAATGAAAATGCAGCCTATGGAATGAGAGAAGAGATTTACAAATCCTGTATATGGTATATGTGGTTCATATAAATAAACAATTCTTAACAACTCGGTAGAAAAAGACAACTACCTAATTTTTAAAAATGTGCAAAGGGCCTGCAAAGATCTTTCTGCAAAGACATGCAGACACATGAAAAGATGCTCAATATCACTCATCACCACGGAAATGCAAGTCAAACCCACAATGAGATCCCACCTCACACCAGTGAGAGTGGCTAGGATCAACAAGACAGGAAACAGCAGGTGTTGGCGAGGATGGAAAGAAAGAGGAACCCTCTTGCGCTGTGGGGAGGACTGCAAATTGGTGCAGCTACTGTGGAAACCAGTATGGAGGGTCCTCAAGAAGTTAAAAATAGAGCTACCCTCCGACCCATCTCCCTACTGGGTATCTGCCCAAAGTAAGTGAAATTGGGATGCTGCAAAGACGTGAGCAGCCCCACACTCACTGCCGCACGTGCAGCAAAGCACGGCCTCCGCGTCCACCAGGGCACGGGTGAAGAAAGATGATGATGAGTGGAGTACTGTCTGTTCCCGAGAAAGAAGGAAACCCTGGCGCTGCAACAAGCTGGAGACACGCAGAGTGTCAGCAGTGATGGGCGCCGCAGGGCGGTACTGACGTGGGGGACGAGGCAGGGAAGCAGGCCCACCACCAGGGCTTCAGCAGTCTCACGGCTGGGGAATGCTGGACGAGCAGCGTTCCCATTCCCTATTACAGCCTTCTCCTCTCATTTCTTTGATTCCTCAGTAACCTTATAAGTCTAGGGCCCACTTTCTAGCTTTCTCTTATCTTTGCATGAGACAGAATGACAGGGTGCCGGGGCCTGGTGCGGGGGATTATCTGGAGTACACCTTAATTCCCGTCTAGCGGTATTTATCTCGTTACTTATCTGCTTTTCCTATCAAGTTCTGAATTAGACGCTAAGTTCCCTTTTCTTTCTCTATCACGGTATTTGTAGTGGTCACTTTCCTGAGGGAACACCTACTGGACGTGGAAAGACCTGCTTCAGAAAAGGTAGTCTGGATCCCATGAAGACTCACAAATGTTTCCCCCAACAGTTAGCTGAGATGTGGTCCGAGCTCCCAATCTAGGGAAGAGCCGCCAACAGGACACTGTGAGAAAGGAACGGTGTGTCAGATTCTACGTGGAGTCAGAGGCCCATGAGACGTCACCATCGAATAGTAAATCGAGTGAAAAGACTAACATATAAACGCTGTGCAGCATGATCTGAAAATCCTTAATTTGCTGTCGCGACTGCTGACACCAGGTTCCAGAGACTGAGCCCTGGCCATGAGGAGTCAGCAGGCCAACCTCAGGGGATGGCGCGTGCATGGATGTGGTCCCGTAAATCAGACACAGTAACTACACGTCTGAGGGTTCACAGACTCAGTGAAGTAATCCTGAGTGGTACTCAGTACGGGGGACCTGGAGCTCACCGGGGAGAGGACTTCTAGTAAAAATATAAAACCCATCTAGAAAAAATATAAAACCCACCCACATTTGAGCTTACTTCAGGTATAAACTTGGCATAACCACGTAGGTCTCTCTGAGGTGACTTGCATCGCAGACCATTTAACCATCGTGACACTGGGTGGAACATGTTCACGGGTCATACTCTGAGAACAAACCGTACTTACCCACTGCTTCTTCTTGGTCTGAGAAATCAGTTGTTTGTGCTGTGTTGCTAGCTTCTTGATTTCTTCTACAAATTCTTCTTTACACTTCTCCTTTACTTGCTTACATTTCCTGTCCATTTCACCCTGCATATTGGCTACAGCTTTATTTACAGCTTGACGCTTCTCTTCCTCCATTTCGGAGCGCAGCTGGAATGAGAACATTAGCTCGTGACTGGCCGGCCCACGATGCACACACCTCACTCCACAGTTTCTACGGAAAGGGGGGACCCCCCTCCCTGTGTTTCATCGAGAGCAGTACATGTCTTAGGTGAAGGAAAACAAGGTTTACTAGCAATCAAAAGTTATAAAAGGTATTATATGATGGTTCTAGTTTTAAAAAGGAGCTGCCTGGCTGATGCCCAAGAGAAGCTGCTAACGCACTACGGGAGCGCTCCCGTCACGCTCAGGGTTCTCCGGGTGGCCTTACCTTTTCCAGAGCTTCTCGCACAACTCTTTCCGTTTCTCGTTTGTGGTCAGACTTCATTCGGTCTTTAAAGTCATTGAAAATCTTGGTGTATTTGTCGTGGCACATGCTTTGACACACTCCGTCGCTGGTGGTCTGGGTGCTTCGATGCAGCATTCGTGGTGAAGAGGCACTTAACTTCTTGGTCTGAGTTGACACAGACACCTTTTCGATTGGCTGAGGCATGGTGGGGATCTCCTGGCTGGAACTCACGGCTTCCGTTTCCGGCTCTGGTTCCTGCAGGGCAAGGACAGTGCTGAGACGCGACACGAAGCCACCCATTAGTAGTCCTGGTTCCAGAACGAGCTCTAGGAGGATAAAACTAGGGTAATGAACTACTGTTAAAAAACATGTAATTGAGATGGTCTATTATGTCATGTGTAGTTTACCACAACTAAACCAAAAACAAAAACAAAAAAAGCCCCCAAAACTTCTCGCAATGAATAGCAAGAATTCAAAACAGGAACTTCATTTTGTGGCATATGAACACTACAGTCTTTGCTTTTCAGACAGACGAAAGAAAAATACCATATAAGACATAAAACCCTTATCAATTTAGTTGCTGCTGTGGACCAGATTCATTAACAGATGTCCTGAGCGTGGGTCACTGTGCCCAGATGAGTACCTGGTTTTAGAGCATGGACATACAACTTTGAGAGGCGGAGCATAGCCATACTTTCCTCCAGTTTTTCAACATTGACCTAACTGAAGGATCGGGTAAATGCTCCGTTTCTCATAATGCTGAGTAACTAGGAGAGCTCCAGGAAGTGCAGCAAAGCGCCCTCCCTGTGCGACGCAGACTCCAGGTTGATGTGTGTTCTTCTGGCACTGCGGGCGGGCGGGCGGGCAGACGGTGGGGTTCCAGCTGGGCCAAGGGTATGGACGGCACCCCTGGGGTGGACCGTCGTGACCACGACGGAGAGGCACTTCCTACAGCCGCCCACCTGGACACTGCAGGGCGGGCAACTTACTTCCTTTTTGGGTTCCACACTTTGATTACGTCGTCCTTTCTTTGCTCTTGGTTCTTGCGTGACCTTTAGCTGCGGGCATCACACAAGTAAGAGCGTGTTACTGCAGACACTACAGACAACAGTGAGCAACCTGCTCCCTCCTGCACTCAGCTCCCCCAAATCCTTGCAGCCTCGGCCCTGGTGGGCTCGGGACCAGGCTGCGGGTGGCCATTGGGTGGGTTTTGTACCAACGTTTGTAGAAGGGAAGGGCACGTCAACCGTGTGCACAGCCGCCTCTCACAGGGACACCCACCTGCTCATTACTGGTAGACGAGATGCTGGACTCCGCCTCCTCCTCTCCCCGGTCCTCGTTCTTGGACTTCCAGAACCTCCCTTCACGAAGGAAGCGCTGATGCAGCTCCAGCTCGTCACAAGCCTTCTTCCAGCCCATGCTGCGCTTCACGTGCAGCCGGTGAACGTTGACTGTGATGTCCTGTATGTTTTCAGAAGGGATCCACGCCCTTCAAGGAACACCAGAGGCACAGTTAGAAATTTCCGGAACCGTAGTAGACTCTATCCGGTACAAAGTAGGACCTGGGGCAGTTCCTTGCCCTGAGGCTGTGGGGAACGGCTGTGACGCAGACTGCTCACCAAGGAGAAAGCAGTGAGGACGGTCAGAACCGGAGCGGGAGAGACTGGCCAACGCACCGGCCCCGCTGCGGGCTCTGGGCTCCAGGCAGCCCAGCCACAGCCCCTGCGGCTCCCGGCCCTCGTGCTGTGGAGGCACGCACACCTGGCCGGGGTGGAGGCCAGCAGAGCCTAGTGGAGGCTGGCAGAGCCGAGCGCACGCACAGATCCGTACAAGCAGCAGGGCCGACACCACGACCCACTGCACGGCGGCTCCAGCGCGTCGTTGTCTCCCAGGCACCCTGACTAGGCAGAGGCGCCCGTCGTCATCGCAGCCAGGAACCCGCTGCCGGCAACACGGACCCCGAGGACTGGATGCGAACCTGTATGCAGCTCTACCAAGAAGGAGCCGAGGAGCCGACAAACTCCAGGAAACTTCCCCAGGCTAATGCCCCCTCCCCCACAGAGGGGTGCCCAGAGGCAGCAGCCCACGGCCCCCGGCCCCCGGGGGGCCTTGTCTGCAGCTGCAGGACACACTGCGGACGCGCCACGCTGGGCCTTCGGGCAGGACCACGGGGCACACGCGGCCTCTGCCGGGAAGGAGTGTGGCCAAGGGGACTCGGGGGGCTCTGGAGGCAAGGGGGGCACACAGGTGCACCCCAGGAGGGAAGGTGTCTCTAGAGCATCAAGCACCAGGGGGGAAACCGGCTCCAACACGGATTGATCCTGTCCGTCCTCCGTGTAAACGTGCGCACTGTCAGCTTCCACTGTAGGCCTCCGGTCTCGGGGCTCACCAAGCCTGCCTGACTACTGTTCGGGATGGCCCGAGGCCATCGCCACACACACACACACACACCTGAGCCACGGACGCAGGTGCCTGCCTTGCTGGCCTGAGCTGAGCTGGCTGCTCGGTGATGTCCACACATGGTCAAAACGACACACCTGACTGCCGGGCTGTGAAATCTGAACTGCCCTTGGTATTTTTGAATATTCCATCCACAGGGTCTCACCTGACATTAGAAACCCTACAAAATAAACATGTAAAAACTCTGACCTCTATTTCAAAGAGCACAGATGGAAGAGCTCCTGTCTGATCTTATGATGAGCTTGTGATGAGTTAGTATCACATTTACTCTTTAAGTCAATAGTACGCATCGAGGGCCTCTCACGTACCAGGCAAGCGCCAAGTATACTTTCACTTTTTAAACACAGTATATTTGACACAGATTTCTGTTGTTAGCAGTGCTGACTACCTGGGATGAATCTATGACCTATGAGAGTACTTTTTCTCCTTAAATTGTCCATTTATCTCTCGGATATAAAAAAATAATTCACATTTGTTCTTAAAATGAGACAGAATTACATAACCACAGCTCATTGTGGTTTATACACACGTCCCTGTTCTCTTGGAATCACCTCCTGTAGATAATCAGATTCCACTTTTAAAGAGGATTGCGGATTATGCAATATGATCTATAAAAAACACCTTACTATTTAGGGGCACCCTAATAAAAAGAGGTCGGATGTAATTTGGCTGAATCTACACATCTGTCAGAATCCGAGGGCTCAGAGATGTGTTGGCGTTTAAGTGAACTCCCGAGGCATGCTGCTGCTTGCCCGTGACTCCCTGCTGACTGCACACCCTGGTGGCAGCGGCAGCCTATACCGGGCATGCTCGTTTCCTGCTACCTTCTCCTCGGGCAGGCAAACCTTGTAAATCCTAGAAAAACCGCACTTCTGTGGAGCTGCCTTTCCTCCTGGAGTGTGACAACTTGCTCCGGGAGAGCCAGCACGTTCTGAACATACAGAAGGGACCAGTCCAAGACCATTTATTTGTCTAGAATTTTTTTTCTCCCACTTATGTATAAAGAAAGTATGAACTGGCAAAATAGCATTTATTAGTAGTGACACTGTAGAACAGTGTGAAGTCCTCAGCACCAGAGATGTTTACTGAAACATGCCTACGGTTGTAAAAACAGTACGAATGAAAATGTGCGGCAGGTGGCCGGTAGGAGCTATCTCCTCTTGCTGTGTGACATGTTGCTTAATTAAAACTCATGCTTATAAATGTATAAAGTTCATTTTTTGAGACGTGAAATCTTCTAATAAGGTAGAGTGTAACGTGTTAAGGTTCATGCTTGTCACTGTTTACTGGGCCCAACTGGGCTGCCCGTGCAGCCCCCAACACGAGCACAGAGTGTCACACGTCATGTGTGTAACATACAAAGGATGACGTCAGCTGAGTTTCTGGGGGAGTCAAAAGTCATACGTGAATTTGTGATTGTGGGGTTCTTGGGCTCAACCATCAGCTGTATTATCTACAGTAAAGTCCTCAGAGTCTCATCTGTCCAGAAGTGTTCCAATACAATCTTCTAGGAAATAATAAATTTAGGAGAAAAAACTCTGGAAATTCTCTCTTCAGAACCCAAGCGGATTAGCTCACACGTTCTTTTAAATATTACCTGTATTATACACTAAATGACAGAAAATAGCACGCATGGTTGGAGATACTGTGAAGCCGTCTGGCCATGGACGAAAAAATTGTAAAATACCACGAAACAGTTCTGAGGATCACTTGTTCTGACCTAGAAGTAGCAGCATTTTACAAAATAACTGAAGTCTTGGTTTTTCTAAGTGAAATGTGTTTTATCCCACAAACCTTGTGCCCTACTGCATGGGTACCCGCAGGAAAGCTGGCCTTCATGAAGTATCTGCTGCACACCACGCACACAAAGCTCAGGTCATTCGTTTCCCTGAGGCCCTGACCGAGGCCCCGACCGCATGCACTGAGGGACGAGGGGTCCAAGCCCGGAGGTTAGGAGCGCTGGTGGCCTTCCGGGGCTGCCCCCCAACACAGCCCTGTGTCCCTGCCACGCGTGCACTGCCTGCCTGCCTGTCCTGACGGGAAACCAACACACCGAGTGTGATGCGCGGAGGACAATGAAAACACCAGCTAAGAGCCACATGGTTAGCACACTCGTCTTGCTTTGAATGGTGGCATTACTTCTGTCTCCTGGCCAGACAGTGTCCGCGAAGCCTGTATCTGTCTGTGAGGGAACGGAACTGCTTGTTTTGAAATTAGTCACAGGTTTCTTGCCTAAACTTCTTTAAGATTCTTTATTTAAATTCAATTAAAAATTCTTGCCACTAAACTTCTACTTAAATTAAATGAAAACTAAGTAAAACTTCACCATGGAGAGGAATACAGTGCCTCGTGTATAGATTCTCACAGCAGTGACAACTGCAGAAATCCTGAGGCATCGGGAACACAGAAGGCACCTCATGGACTTGCCTTTCTTTTTTTTTTTTTTTTTTTTTTGGACTTGCCTTTCAGATCACGTAGTGGACGTGGTGCCGTCCCTGTGACCCCCGTGCCTGGGAACCCTCCTGGCATCCGGTCAGCCCTATTCACGACACTGTTACTCAGAATGATACTTCACACTTTCTGATTTTCAATGCTCTATACATTTTAAGGCCCTGACATCACAATGAAAGAGGTAGCTACAATTTCATAGTACAGTTCACATTCTTTTATGAAGTACTTCGTGTGCAAAAATAAGATCACAGTAACAAAAATAGTTTTTACTGTTGGGATACGTGTATTGTTACATTACAAAAATGTGAACTTTTACGCTTTGCTATACACATCTCCCTAGCAAAGGAACCTCAACATCTAGGTTGGAAACAAGGTCTGGGAGTTACACGTGTGTAATTCTTACACACGTTCTTAGACCACAGCATCAACAAGGCCTCCTGCTCCCGAGTCAATTACTTTTGTGTGTGGCTTCGAATGGCGCTTTGAGAAGACAACCGAGACCACGTCCTCTCATCAAAACTGTGGCACAACCACACTCTGAGAGCCCTTCCAAACCCCTGCCTTACCCCCATCCCAGCAAAAGCGAGCACCGCATCCCACCGTGTCAGGCCCTAAAACTAGAACTACCATTTCCAGAAGTCGCTGTCAGGCACGTGCTGATGGGCAGGGTATGAACCAAGTAGAACTCAATAAAAACTTTAAAAGCCAAAACAAAATCAAAACCAAAAAAAAGAAAGGTAAAAACGATAAAGTATTAGTAATTTCCTACTCTGGGTAGTAGGTTTCCTGGTTTTATTAATTTTTTCCCGCTGTGCTTATGTATTCTATTGAATCCTCGAGAAAACAGTAAAAGCTAATTAACCAAAATCAATCAAAGGGTAAATACAAAAGAAAAAAAAATGATGTGATTTGTTTCTCCAAATTAGAATAAATTCCAGGCTATTTCAGATGGAGGGGCCCTCCAACACCAAGGACCACCTGACGGGCACCCTACGATCGCTCAGGGGTCAGCTGTGATGGAGCAGGGCCATGCTATGCTCACCTTTGGTGGTGGTGACCAAAGAAGCGGACGTCAACCTGGTTGTCCTCTTTCTGTAGCACTTTGGCGGGCCAGAATCCAAAGCCTTTCATTTTAGCCCAAACTAGTTCATGATTAGGTATCTGGAAATAAAATGTTTTACTTTGTCACGTTATTTTTAAAGTACTAAATGCAAGCACATCATTAATAATGAACAATGTAGGGGGCACCTGGTGGCTCAGTCAGTTAAGTGTCTACCTTTGGCTCAGGTCGTGATCCCAGGGTCCTGGGATCCAGACCCAGCATCAGGTTCCCTGCTCAGTGGGGAGCCTGCTTCTCCCTCTGCCCTCTCCCACTCCCCCTCCTCGTGCTCTAATAAATAAATTAAATCTTTGAAAAATAAATTTCAATTTAAAAAAATGAACAAGTTAGTAAATACAGTCCATTATCTTGAAAATATCTTTTTTTAAGTCCTAAACCCACAGAACTCTTTCTCAGATTGATTCTGCCTTCAAGAAAAACATTATAATCTGCATGAGAGCAACGACATGGACCTTCTTCTCTCAAAAGAGACAGCCTGCAGCACTCGGGGACGAGGACGTCCCTGTGCCGGCTGAGGCATATGAGTAACACTGGCAAACACCTTGCCCTCACTGCTTCCTGAGGTGCAGACCAACAACTGGGAGCTGGGAAGAAATGCGAGTCTGAAGCCCTGCTCTAGGCCTACGGAATCAGAGAAGTGTCGGGGTGCCTGAGAAGCACAGGCCTGGTGCTGCCCCTCCAATCACGGGGAGTGAGCACCCTCCCGACAGGGCACTCCAGGGGATACCACACGGCTACGAGCACACACGAAGCCTATACTTCTTGTGAAACACTGAGGGAAAAAGCAGAAAGTAACTTTGTTGTATATTAAGGGACCCAGAGTCTTTTCCTAAATTCCTCATTTTAAAGTCAGAAATGGATGATGCCAAGTGGTTACCCCTGGGTTTCAGGTGTTATGTTCAGTAAAATCACATACAATGTGATATAGAGAAAAATATCGAGGAAGGATTATAATCCTTGAGCATACTGGAAATAAAATTTCTTAGAATAGTACATCACACGAGGTAAAAAACAAAATCACAAAATTTCACATACACAAGGATAGCAGAACCAATTGTCAGGACGAGCATTTGACAAATAGAAGCAGTTCTTGCAAAGCTGTAGTTCATCCAGCTAAAAAAGAAAAGCAACTATTTTAGCCTACGTAAAACATGAACATTAAACTCTATAAAACAGATCCATTTAAATTAACATTCTCATGAGCATAATCAGTCTTGATTTTCTTCCTAAGCTCAAATATTTCATTTTTTAAATAAATACTATGAGAGATACTATTTCCTGTTCAAACCATCTCCAGCGTGCAGGTGGCACAGTTCCTCTGTAGCTCTGCACACCTGGCCTCCTGCCCAGCCTGGCTCCTGCCTTCTCTCTGGTCGGCTCACACATGAAATGCTGCACCCTCACACAGTCCTTTCAACCTGCCCACATTAAACACCCAGGACCAGGAGCAGCAGTCCTTACATTGCCTCCTCCCTCGTTCTCTGCTTTACTCCTTTTTTCATGCTCCTAAAGAAATGTATTTTATATGTTTCTTTTTTGAGTCTCTTTCTTCTGAGTATAGCCCCATGAGCAGAAAGCAGGACCTTGATCACCACTTTATCACTAACACACTGCACAGCACATAGCAGACACTCAATAAATATTTAAAATAAATATTTATTAACATAAATAAAATAAATTAAAATAAAATAAACCACACACATACAGGAAACCTTCCCTAATAATATGTATTTAATTTATTGTATGAATACGATCTTTGTGGGTTGGGGGGGGGGGTTTGCCTGTGAAATCTATATAGGAACTCAAACGTGAATCTTTCATTCCAAGAGATAAAACATTTCTGCACAATGAAGGAAACCAACAAAATGAAAAGGCAATTTAACGAATGGGAGAAGATAATGGGTTAATATCCAAAATATATAAAGAACTACCACACCTCGACCCCCGCCCGCCCGCCAAATCCAATTAAAAAATGGGCAGAAGAATTAAATACACATTCTTTCAAAGAAGACATCCAGATGGCCAAAAGACACGTGAAAGGATGCTCAATGTCACTGATCATTAGGGAAATACAAAACAAAACCACAATGAGATACGACCTCACACTGGTCAGAATGGCTAAAATGAACAAGTCAGGCAACAACAGTGAGGACGTGTAGAAAGGTGAGCCCTTGTGCACTGTTGGTGGGAATGCAAACTGGTGCAGCCACCATGAAAAACAGTGTGGAGGGTCCTCAAAAAGATAAAAAATAGAACTGCTCTATGAGCCAACAATCCCACTTCTGGGTATTTTTGTGAAGAGATATTTATTCGAAGAGACAGATACTGCTTCTTGGCCTTTTGGCTAAGACCAAGTGCGAAGAGATACAAGCTCCCTGATCTTTACTGCAGTGTTATCCACAACAGCCAACATAAGGAAGTATCCATCAGTAGATGAATGGATAAAGAAGATAAGGTGTACTATTCTTCTCAAACTATTCGAAACAACAGAAAATGAAGGAAACCCTCCAAACTCATTCGATGAGGCATTACCCTGGTATCAAAACCAGATACTCTACTAAAGGGGAGCCTGGGTGGCTCAGTCAAGTGCCTGCCTTCAGCTCAGGTCATGATTGCATGACCTGAGGGTCCGGCAATCAAGCCCCACTTTGAGATCATCCCTGCTCAGCGGGGAGTCTGCTTCTCCCTCTCCCTCTGCCCATCCCCCCTTCTCGTGCTTTCTCTCCCTCAAATAATTTTTTTAAAAGACTCCACTAAAAACCAGAATTACAGGCCAATATCCCTGATGAACATGGATGCAAAAATTCTCAGCAAAACATGAGCAAATTGAACCCAATGATACATTAAAAAAAAAAAGATCATTCATCATGATCAAGTGAGATTTATTCCTGGGTTGCAAGGGTAGCTCAATATTCTCAAATCAATCAACATGATTCACCATATTTAATTCACCAGATTTATTAATATAATAAAAGGATAAAAAACATGATTATCTCAAGGGATGTAGACAAAGCACCTGGCAAAGTACGATATCCATTCATGATAAAAATTCTCAACGAAGCAGATTTAGAGAACATACCTCAACATTATAAAGGCCATCTATGAAAAACCCACTAGCAGATGTCATCCTCAATGGGGAAAAACTGAGAGCTTCTCCCTTAAGGTCAGGAACATGACAGCAACGTCCACTCTCCCCACTGTTGTTCAACATAGTAGCAGAAGTCCTAGCCACAGCAATCAGGCAACAAAGAGACATAAAAGGCATCCAAATCCACAAGGGAGAAATCAAACTTTCACTATTTCTGCAGGTGACATAATACCCTATATAGAAAACTCAAGACTTCACCAAAAAATTGCTAGAACGGATATGCAAATTCAGTAAAGTCACAGAATATAAAATCAACCTACAGAAATCTGCTGCATCTCTATATACTAATAATGAAGCAGCAGAAAGAGAAAGTAAGGAATCAATCCCATTTACAACTGCACCAAAACCAAGATACTTAGGAATAAGCCTAACCAAACAGGTAAAACACCTGTACTCTGAAAACTACAGAATACTGATGAAAGAAATTGGAGATGAGAGAAATGGAAAGACATTCCATGCTGATGAATTGGAAGAACAAATATTCTTAAAATGTCTACACTACCCAAAGCAATCTGCACATTTAATGCAATCTCTATCAACATAGCAATAGCATTGTTCACAGAGCTAGAACAAATAATCCTAAAATTGGTATGGAACCAGAAAAGACTCCAAATAGCCAGAGGAAGGCTGAAAAAGAAAACCCAAGCTAGGGGCATCCCAGTGCCTGACTTCAAGCTGTATGACAAAGCTGTGGTCATCAAGACAGGATGGTGCTGGCACAAAAACAGACACATAAATCAGTGGAACAGAACAGAGAATGCAGAAATGAGACTCTGTGGCTAACTTATCTTCGACAAAGAAGGAAAGAATATCCAGTGGAAAAAAGCCTCTTCAACAAATGGTGTTGGGAAAATTGGACAGCCACATGCAGAAGAATGAAACTGGACCCGTTTCCTCACATCATACACACAGATAAACTCAAAATGTATGAAAGACCTAAATGCAAGACCAGAATCCATCAAGATCCTAGGGGAGAACACAGGCAGCAATCTCTTCAACCTTGGCTGCAGCAACTTCTTGCTAAGATACGTGTCCAGAGGCAAGAGAAACAGAAGTAAAAATGAACTATTGGGACTTCATCAGGATAAAAAGCTTCTGCACAGCAAAGGAAACAGTCAACAAAACTAGAAGGCAACCCACAGAGTGGGAGATGAGAATTGCAAATGACACGTCAGATAAAGGGCTAGTATCCAAGATCTATGAAGAACTTATCAAACTCAACATCCAAAGAACAAACAATCCAGTCAAGAAATGGGCAGAAGACATGAACAGACATTTCTCCAAAGGAGACACCTACATGGCCAACAAGCACATGAGAAAATGCCCAACGTCACTGATCATCAGGGAAATACAAATCAAAACCACAATGAGATACCAACTCACACAGGTGAGAATGGGGAAAATGAACAAGTCAGGTAACAACATGTTGGCGAGGATGCTCTTACACGGTTGGTGGGAATGCAGGCTAGTGCAGCCACTCCTAGAAATGGAATGGAGATTCCTCAGAAAGTTGGAAATAGAGCTACCCTACGACCCAGCAAATGCACTACTGGGTATTTACCCAAGGATACAAAGATAGTGATCTGAAGGGGCACCTGCACCCTCATGTTCATAGCAGCAGTGTCTGCAATAGCCAAACTGTGAAAGGAGTCCAGATGTCCTTCGACAGATGAATGGATAAAGAAGATGTGGTACGTACACCGTGGTATTACTCAGCCATCAAAAAGTATGAAATCTTGTCATCTACAGCAACATGGATGGAGCTAGAGGGTATGTTACATGAAATAAGTCAGAGAAAGACAAATACCATACAATTTCACTCATGTGGAATCTGAAAAGCCAAACAACAAAAATAAAAGCAACTCATAAACACAGAGAATAAACTGGTGGTTGCTGGGCGGGGGGCCAGTGGGGGGGCGCAGGAGCTTGGGGCACAGATGAAGGTAGTACATCACAGGGACGAACGGGGCAGTGCAGGGAATGCGGTCAGTCCCGGTGTGATGACAGTGGGTGGTGCTGGACGGGACCACACTTGTCCTGATGCGCAGTGAGTGGCCGATGGACCGGTAACCCTGGCACTAATATGACACCATACGTCAACTACACTTCACTTTACAAATTAAAAAGAGGGTAACATTTATTGAGTGTCTGCTCAGTGTAACACAGCTGCCTGCATCATGTAACCGACGCCCTTGAGAGCAGTCACAGAAGAGGAGACAAACTGTCTTTGTTGAAGCCACTTAACAACTAAATCTAACTCCCAGGATTTATCTGAGGACTCTTCCCCTCTACTTGGATTATTTTCCATGTATGTCAAACATGGAAATAAAATATTTAAAGGAAATAGCAAAACCGAAGCACACGTAAGAGTGGAATTCTGAAATGAGTCAGTCCGGAACACGGCAAGAGTGTCGTCAGGAGGCAGGAACAGTACCTCATGGCAGGTGTCCTTATACAGCATCCGGGCTATGTCGGCCTGCTCGCTGTCTGCTGTAATTAAAGGCAGAGATTACCTATTACCAGCCATCAAGAAACACAAGACTGTCAAAAGCAATACAAACATTTACATGTTCTTTTGGTGTGACGGGAGTGGACGTATACCATTTTAAGTGAAAATGTCTATTTTAAAGTTGAGGTAGAACAACACTTTATAGGCAGCTTCCACGTTGCTTTCAACAGAGGCCTGAACGTCTAGGTACAGGGCGGCCTCTTTGTTTCCCTGGGAATGACGAAGACATTAACGGGGAGGATCTGAATAAGCCAAAGTGCTTATAAAAAGCCTCTCAACTAAATTTACCTATAAAACCATAAGGTATAATGTTTCACCATGTGGTGTGCCGAGTCTTTGGCCAGTTACTTCTATAAGCTATAACCACATCACCAAATATTTTCGAGTTGAAACCTTGACGTTATTGCTTACAAATCATTAAAGTGTTAATGTTTTGAATGTCACATTTTATCAAAGATATTTCCTGACATGGGACACGAATGATGTGGAGAAACATGTTCAGAAAAGAAAACCATTCAACCTCCATAGAAAATCACGGTGTTGTGGAGAAGCAGCTGGGCGTCCGCTTTGAATTCTTCGTAACTTCGGTACTTTCCCTCGTTCACCTTCTGTGGAGGACCAAGAGCAAGACGGCGACAGAGTTACCAGGGACAATGCTGGTCTGCGTTACACAAACAGGGTGAGAGCACAGGAACAGGAGAACATTCCAGAATGACACAGTGCGGCTGGGACAAGCCCGCCCGTGGCTGGAAGCGCGGGCAGCCACCGGCAACCCCTGCGCTAGGCTGGCTGCTGGCTGAGCTCCAGCGGCCGCGTGGGCCCCTGGACACAGCACCTCGGCCAGCATGCCGGGGAGACCCCAACTACACACCCGCTGCTTTGTAGCACGAAGACTAAGAAAAAGACAATTGTTCGCCTCTGTGACACTTTACCATCACCGTGAAGACGATACACTTCTCATTCTGAATTGGGACTAGGAACTGAATTGTAAAGAATTTTAAATTAAAGTCCAAGGTGTTTGTGCACAAGATGGTGCAAGGGTTCTGTCTACACCAGAGGCTGTGCGGGAAGGATCTCTCCCAGGGGCCTCCCTGCTGCTCTGCCTTTAGCTGCCAGAGGGAAGGACTATGGAGGGAATCTGAGGGGATTTTGTGGAGGAGGCAAAGTTTTTAGAAGGGTATATGGCAAAGTAATTTGCAAGTAGCAGGGAGGGACGCCTGTGGGTTGAGCATCTGCCTTTGGCCCAGGGCGTGATCCTGGGGTCCTGGAATCGAGTCCCGCCTCGGGCTCCCCGCAGGGGGCCTGCTTCTCCCTCTGCCTGTGTCTCTGCCTCTTTCTCTGTGTCTCTCATGAATAAATAAGTAAAATCATAAAAAAGTCGCAGGGAGGCATTTTCTTATCCTGGTGGTACTTTTAGGAAATCAGTTTGGAAATTAGAATATGAAGGCTTCTAAAGAATAACTAAGATCCTGCCTTTCTGCAGTTGTCCTTCCTTCCCAACGGCCTGGGAGAAACACGCTGATGGAGATCCCTGTCCTGTCTGCCAGTGAGGGTCACAGGGCTTATTTACAAATATCCACCTCTATAAGCTCCACTCTGAGTTTCTGACTGCACTGGGTTCCCCGGTGATCTGATACACACCCAGGTGGAAAAGCCCTACTGCACACATCCAAAGCAACTTTGTGATTTTTGATGTTTGCACCATCATGGCCTGGATTTGGATCTGAACTGCAAGCTCCCAAAGATAGAAAAATCGTGTCTTCTTGTCTCTTTTCCCTACAGTGCCTCTTGTTCATGGATGGCCCCTGCTAAGCACCATCAGCCCACCTAGTACTCCCCACGATCACCCAGGGTCCAACGAGAGGAAGCTGGCAGGTGTCTCAGAGAGAGGAAGCAGCAGAGCAAAGTCAGGGCAGGGAAGGGCAGGAAGGTGGCTGTGCTCATCATGGTCCTTCGAGACCTTAGGGGTTAGGAGAAGAGGCTGTGCTTGAGGGCCTGAGACCCGGGGGCACGAGGTCAAGTGAGAGCTCCTGTTTCACCCCAGGCTCTGCAGCCACTGCACAGGGAACGACCTTCCTTTACCCAGGTCCTACTGAAGCACCTCACTCCTTCCCCAGGCCAAGGGAGAGGAAGTCATTCCTGTGGCCTCCCTGTAAGCTGTTACGGACAACCACAAGATCCTGAATTCAAAATGACATGTAACGTACAGAATTAGTAATCCAGCAACCCTACTGGAAATGCATTAAAATGATCTACGGGATTTTACTGCAACTCGTAATTACATATTAACAAACCCATTAACCATCCTTGGCTAGAACAGGTAACATTAAGAACTCTGAGCCAGTTCTCTGGTTATGACATCTGTGTCATTCAAGTCCCAAGACCCTAGTCCTATGCTCTAGCACTTCCTGAGAGCCAGCCACTCAAGCCAAGAAACCACGTCCAGACGGGAGTCCTTGGATCTGGAGCAGCAAGTGGACCTGGCCACATGCCCCTTGTAGTCAGCAGGTACCAAGAACTCGCACATGGCTTACCACCAGGGCTTCTCAGAGAGGACAGCTGATGCGCACACAGAGCAAGCGCACGGCAGCCATGCAGCAGCAACACCCTCGAGGGCCCAGCCTGTTATGTTTTGGGAGGAGGGTGGGCAGCCACTCTCTCAAGAAGGAATGGCAATCAGAAGCACACGCCGGCAGGAGCTACTGGGTCACCGGGAGCCCTGGGTGTATTGAGAACAGGCCAGAGGGCCTGGCTTTACCTCCTGGATGGTAGGGACGTCGACCGCCGAATGCACCAGCCTCCGATACATTGGGTGCTTGTTGTCCTTCCCCTTTTTGTTAAGGTCGATAGCCTGAAAGGTCATCAGACACATCAGATTTAAACACAGCTAGAGAGAGGCAAGCGAGACAATTTTTAAACAACAGAACTTATATACAGGGACTACATAGTTTACTATGACATTTTTAGGGTTCTGATAGAACAATTATTTTGGAAAACTCTACTTCGTTTTTTTTGTTTGTTTAATTTTTTTTTAATTTTTTTTTTAATTTTTATTTATTTATGATAGTCACAGAGAGAGAGAGAAAGAGGCAGAGACACAGGCAGAAGGAGAAGCAGGCTCCATGCACCGGGAGCCCGATGTGGGATTTGATCCCGGGTCTCCAGGATCGCGCCCTGGGCCAAAGGCAGGCGCCAAACCGCTGAGCCACCCAGGGTTCCCTCCACTTCGTTTTGACACTACCAATCAAAATGTTCATTTTGACAAGTGGAATTACACGTGCAAAAACATTAACGTTTCCACAACAGGGAAAGGACCATAAAGGGGCCGGCTGACTGGACACCTTCCAACACCCACACACAAACACTAAGTCAAATGGAGACACAAATGTGAGACCTGAAATTACATAAATCCTGGAAGAAGACAGAGGCAGTACACTTCTGCACATCAACTTAGCAATATTTCTCTGGATATGTGCCCTGAGGCAAGGGAAACAAAAAGCAAAAATGAATGACTGGGATTTCATCAAGATAAAAAGCTCCTGCCTAGCAAAGGAAACAGGTGATGAAACTAAAAGGCAACTTACAGAATGTGAGAAGATATCTGCAAATGTCTTATCAGATTAAGGGTTAGTATCCAAAATCCATAAAGAACCTATCAAACTCGACACTCAGAGAACAAATAAACCAATCAAGAAATGGGCAGAAAACATTAATAGACATTTCTCTGGAGAAGACATCCAGATGGACAACAGACACATGAAAAAAATGCTCCACACCACACATCACTAGGGAAATACGAATCAAAACCACACTAAGATACCACCTCACACCAGTCAGAATCACTAAAATTAACAACACAAGAAACAACAGGTGCTGGTGAGGATGTGGAGAAAGGGGAACCCCTCTTGCCCTGTTGGTGGGAACGCAAGCTGCTGCAGCCACTCTGGGAAACAGTGTGGAGGGTCCTCAGAAAGCTAGAAATAGAGCTACCCTACAACCCAGCAATTGCACTGCTGAGAATTTACCCCAAAGATACAGATGCAGTGAACCTCAATGTTCATAGCAGCAATGCCCACAACAGCCAAACCATGGAAGGGGCCCAGCTGTCCATCAACTGATAAATAGATAAAGAAGATGATAACACACACACACAATGGACTACTACTTAACCATGAGAAAGGATGAAATCTTGCCATTTGCAACATCGTAGATGGAATTAGAGGGTATTACGCTGAGTGAAATAAGTCAGAGAAAGACAAATACCACATGATTTCATGGGATCTAAACAACTAACCAAACAAACAAAAATAAACAGACTATTAAATAGAACAAAGTGGTGGGTGCCAGAGGGGAGGAGGGTCAGAATAGGTAAAGGGGATGAAGAGGTACAAACCTCCAGTTATAAAAAGGTATGTCTCAAGGATGAACAGGGCAGCATGGGAACACAGCTAATAATACTGTCCTAACACCGTGTAGTGACAGATGGTGACTCTACTCATTGCTGAGTATTGAGCTCTGTGTACAAACGTGGAATCATGGTGTTGCACATCTGCCACTAATAGAATATCATATGCCAACTACACTGCAATTAAGGATTTTGAAAAACAAAAGATGAAACAAGAGAAATGTATTTGCAGAGAGTAACAGTGACAGTTTAATCTAAAGCAGCTAAAGAAAAAAAAATAAAGCAGCTAAAGAAATGTCCGTCAAAACAAAACAAGCCTCTTATGGAACAATTCATCACACAAAGGCAGTACGGTGGCGGCATCCTGTACCCTTTCCCCTGCTGTGGGTGGGTACGTGCCAGTCCATCACTGGTCAGGAAGGACCTTGGCTGGAGCTCGCTGAGACCCTCTGCAGGACTTACCCTCTCCTTCATGCGGGAGACGATGAACCGCAAGTATGTGCTCATCTCCTGTTTGTTTGTGTTTTTCTTCTTGATGCTCTGTTAAAAATAGAAAAGGCCAGATATAAAATATGATTATTTACCACTCTGTATTCATGTAAAAGACTTTTACATATAAAAGATTACAGTATGCAAAGATTGTATCAAGAGATGCATTATTTCCAACATATCTGATACAGAGAAATCTTTTAAAAGAGCGTAGCATTTGATGTGACAAAATGGAAAATATTATGTTGTACTTGGCATAATACCTTAGGGAAATATGCATTTTTTCTTGATATTTAGAACTTCAACCATTTCCAGATAAAACAAATGATGACATAATAATGACATGATGTAGAATCACTTATTTTACCAAGAAAATAAAAAATAAAAAAAAGTCGGCCAAAACCCTTTAGGGAGCATTGTGAATCAGTAATACCGGATGGTGAATTTCTACACACACTAATCTTCATGTAGAAGGTCACTGGAGTCCACGTCACCTGTGAACTGTGTACAGCACAGCTGCACACCTAACTTCTGTTTTAAGGGTTATGGGCTCTCTTTGGTAATAACTCCAATTTCCATTAGCCTGACCTGCAAAGCCAATTAGGTTCTCCAATCTGTCTCTGAAAACCTAAATTCATGTGATGAGGAAAAGACAGGATTCTACCTTTTGTGTCATTTCTAGGCAGCTAGGAAGCAGGGACAAATGTCCTGTTTCCTCCGTCGAGGCTGAGGCCTCCCGGCAGAGCCCCAGCCCCGCGGACTGGGTGTGGTCAGTACATCCCAGCTGCCCTCACCCCCTCGGGCCCCCAGAGGACGGTCCTCCGCCCCGTGGAGTCGTGGCTCCCAGAGAACTGTGCCGCCAGGGAAGTCCTCCTTGTGCTCACAAACTGCAGGAAGGAGCTAAGAATTCTTTGCTGTGGCTAAGTGAACCGATGACCCCCACACACGACATGAAAAATGGACATTTTCTTCCTAGAGATGTGGTTTCATGCCCTCTGTGTTTAAAGTGTTCCCTTCCCAGGATGCCTGGCTGGCTCAGTTGGAAGAGCATGCAACTTCTGATCCTGGGGTTGTGAGTTCAAGCCCCACGACGGGTGCAGAGAGGACTTACATACAATTTAAAATAATAAAAATACACTGGCCCCTTCTTTCCACTTCTCACCTGGACTCTGGCCTAGAGAATTACTGCTTTTGTTGCACTCGACTATTTTATGACCTGTGCACGCACACAGCTTCTAATTTATGACCACTACAGAGCGGTTTCAACACCATCCATCCCCAGAGACACTGGTGGGACGTCTGTAAGCAGAAGTCAGACCTCCCCGTTGAGCACACGAGCTGACATTTCTGAGGGAAGGCCCCTGTGCTCGTATCTGTGTGTTCACTCCCGCATTTGCTCACAGACCAGGCGGCTGTGACGTGCAACCGAGACCAAGCACCCGCAGTATTTGCGTGGAGCTCACCACACAGGGCATCTCCCCGGACTCCAGGGTTACAGTCTTTGGGGCAAGGGGCAGCTCTGGCGTAGCTGTGGACCTTCATGTCTAACAAGACCCAGAGCAACACGTGGGAAGCCAGCAGCTGCTCCATCCAGTAAGCCGGCACCACAGGGAAGGGACAGCTGTGTGCACCTGCTCCCCACACAGGAGGATAGGGGGCCGTCAGGGGCCTCAGGGGATGCAGGGCATGGTCAGCTATGTGTGACGCTGGACCAACGTTCTTGCAACATGGACATCCTCCCATGCACTGCTTTCTACACTGAATGAACACCTGGAGGGACTGTCAGATACATGGATGGCAAGGGGTAAGAGGCCAAGCAGGCTGTTTTCCTCACCTTTTGGGACACCTGCATTCTCTTAAAAAGAGAAGAGAATGAAAATGAAAGCTTTCAGTTACATGCTCTATCACATTAACTCCAAAATATTCTGGATATGTTCCTAAAACCACTGATCCCAAATACCAGTCTGATATTTAAATCACAAATTTGTGTAAATTCAAATAAAACAGCAACCTACATCAGGTTACAAAGTCTTATAACACCATCTGTGGAGTTATGGTTGTTTTAATGGGTGACATGTAATTTAGGGGAAATACACAACCAACACTTCACGCAATGAACTAGAATTTCAGGGCTCACTCCGTACTGCTCCAAACTCCCCTCGATGAAGCAGAGTGGGAATGCCCTCCTCCCAGGGTCTCCGTTTCAATACCTCAAGCTCCACCCGGGGAGCCCCTGAACACACGGGTGTGGAGTGGGGACTCTGGGGACAGCGGCCCTCTCCAGGCTACGGGGCATTCCGCATCTGTGCAGGAAGATGGTTTTTCCTCACTGTGCTCTCAACATCAACCTACAAAGTACTTCGCTGTTCGTTAGAACTTAACCCCTTTGGTTTTGTGTTTTTTAGAACCTTAGAAAATAAATCGATTCAAACATCTCTTCTGGTAATGAAGGCTCTCCTGAAGATGTAGATGGACTGCAGTGCACGTGAGCACTGCCGAGGACATGGGGTTCTGGGCCTCATCTGCCCTGGGCACCCCCGGGGGTGGCAGGCACCTGCTTCCCACACCTGCAGGCCGTGGGGCTCGCTGGGGGCGCTCACTCCAACAAGAGAGAGACCCTGAGCACACACGGCCTCTCCCCACAGCTCTAAGAGACAAAATATTTGCCACAAGATGCTTCCGCACTTGCTCATCTGTGAGCTTGCTGACACTTCCCTGTTTTAATTTAGAGGTTTAATATTTCACTGAAGAAATGAATGGAGCATTGCAGCCTCTGTAGGATGGCACCATATGACTTGTGAGGCTTTCCTAGGTGACGTGGTATGAGCTGCCCATGTGACAGTCACAGCACTGTTTCAACTGTGCCTGTCAGCCAAACCAAGACATTCAAAGTGGCTTAAGAAAAACCCACTTTAACAGAAATTGGAGTAGCTTCTAAGGTAAATGATATTCTGTTTGTAACATAAGTAAGACATCTCTTAACGGCAAGGTCAGAAAAACAAAAATAATGCAGGTGTGCTACAAACGTGTGAGACACCGTCTAAAGTGAGATGCTCTCAAGCACACAACAGATGACCAAGGAGCTGCTTCCCTCTATGGGGAGAAAATAACAGAAAATCTCAAACATCTTCCCGAGTATGGGATACCACTGTCACAAACAACTGCTGAGGCCAGGTGGATGCCACAGGGAAAACACAAACCAAGCAACACAGCCACACTCAGGACCTCACAGTGGTTCTGGTGAGAAGAAGGCACGAGTGACCTTTGATCCTGTCAAGGCTCCTCCTCAGCTGATTCCTGACCACGATGCCCAAGCAGCGCTACAGAACACACGCTCGGGACAGAATGGTCTAGAATCCTTAGTATTCCTTAGAGATCCAGCTTTTCAGCTGCAGAAACGTATTTTAACAAAAAAAGAACTTGTGGAAATAGCATCTCAACACACCTGGTACCCAAATGAGAAAACTGTGCCATCAGAGATCCAGGGATGTTTTCCTCAGATCATGAATCTGTGCCGCTAGAGTGGACCAAACCCACTTCCCCCAGTCTGTGACTAACCAAGACAAGGGCATCAGACTCTCTCACGGATCCCTAGTATCCATAATATTTTTCCTGTCATAGGGCTAGACCAGCAGTCAATAAACCTCCTCTGTGAAGGGCCGTCGGTAACTATTTTAGGCTCTGAGGACATAAGGTTGAGGTCTGTCCCCACCACTCAACCCTGCACTCATAATTAACACGTGCACTGCACAAGCACAGCTGTGTTCTAGTAACACTTTGGGATACTGAAAACTGAATTTCTTATGATTTACACAGGTCACAAAATATTATTCCTTTTTGATTTTTCTTCAACCATTTAAAAATGTAAAACCCATTCTAAACTCACAAACAGTACGCAAACTGGCAGGCCTGACTTGGTCCGTGGGCTGTACTTTGCCAACCACTGGACTAGACTCTGTTCTGTGAAAACAGCGTCCACACCGGTCCGGCTCAGCCAAGTCTTCACCACGGTCTTGTCTTGTACAGTATGTGGCACAGAGTAAGTGCTCAACAAAGACTAGCAGGTGAACTGCTGGTCATTGTTACCAACTTCACTGCCTACTAGAAAAAATATTCTATACAGCTGAACTCAACTCAAGCACAGGAAAGCCTTCCAAATGTGAAACACTTATTCATAGCCAAGCTGTGTCAGCATTCTCTGGCCACTATAAACCGTTTTGTTTGTTTGTGGTGTCTATACCACCTCATCGCCAGCTGACACCTAAATACCGCCTTGGCCTCCAACCACAATGTTCGTGAGCTCCCAGACATCTGGGGCACCTGTTGGAAAGTCCTCGGCCCCAAGGCTAAGTTCTCAACAAGCACCCAGGCAACTGTGGTGCAAGCAGCCTCTAGTGTTGCTTCAGAAAGACACACATCTGTGTATAAATTACCCATATTACTCAAGGAATCGGCAAGCTCCAAGCTCTCCTCAATAACTATCTGTGATCGCAGTGAACATCATCTACATGTAAACTGCCTGTGTTGTTAGGGAAATCAGAGGCCCTACATGCAGGAAGTACTCTCCGCAACCACCTGTAATGATGGGCTACGAAAGAATCCTCGTTTGTAAGAAACCCGGTATCTGAGACGTGCACAGCAGAGCTGGCCTTGTGGACATGGCCCAAAGTCCAGCCACTTCTCCTTCCATACCTCAGGGGTCCCAGGAGCCCCTTAAAGACAATCATTTACCAGGCTAATTTTCTAAAAATATACCTGTGTTCAGTCTTTGTCATACCCCACTGCCAACATAGGGACGTTAACTCTCCTCTCCAAGACCGGAGGGCAAAGCACCCATCTACTGCCAGCGTGGAGGGGTGAAAACGCGGAGTGCCCACTTCTGTATGTGGAACGCACCGCGTGTAACCACATGGGTCCCCCTGTGGCTCTGGCCTAAGTCCCAGAGCCATTTGCACCTGACTTCCTGGCAGTAGCTTTTTTTTTTTTTTTTTTTTTGTACTTAAAGGGATTACAATTTAAGTTTTAACCCTCCCTTACGCTGTCTCCTTACAGGTAAAAGCTGGAGGTCAGAGGGTGAGTCAAACTGAGAAGAGCATGCTGAGCTGTATTCCTGGAGCCCGGCCCTCCCGAGTTGGGACGGGAGCCCAGAAACCCCGACGCAGAGTTTCCAGACTACTTGACTGCAACTCACAAACAGCACAGAACGTTACTCCAGCTGTCCCTACACTTCATTGTTACGACGTCAACTCCTTCCTGTCTGATTGAGGCAACGCGTTTTGCCTCAGTTCAGATGATACAATCAGCGTTGTAGCAGCCAACGTATCAAAGCACAGTCTCAAATTAATTCCACATGCCACAAAAATGACTGGAATGGTAAAAAGAGGCCGTATTTCTACACCCACTACATCCTCATACTCACAAAGAAATTGCTCAACTACCAGCTAGGGAGAGAGGGGGGTGCTCTGCACGTCGAGGACTCTCATCCCGACATCAGACGCCCTTGTGGGGGGGTGTGGGTTCCTCTGAGCATGTTCCATGGGTGGGAGAACAAGAAAGGGACATCCAGGGACAAGTTATGGAACACAGGTCTTAGGCCTTACATCGACTTGTTTCTTTTCTCTCCTACATGACACTACAGAACAAGACTGGAAACACCTGGGCAGCAGGGACTCCTCCATGGGATGTGCTTCCCCACTCTCTTCTGAACATTGGGTACCCGCCCCAGGGCTTGGGTCTTCTCCTCTGTTCCGTAAGGCCATCAGCCACAGGAACACTACCGGCCTCCCTCCCACCTCGTCCCCTCCTACCGCAGACATCTGCAGAGACAATAAAAGGTAACTGTGCCCACTTCGTCAATAGTTTAAGTTCATCAATACTGGAAACATCAAATGAGCATTTGTGTCTCTAGATTAAGTTGGAACCATTTTGATATAGAAACTGGCTCAACTATCATCTCTTAACCCTCAGAGTAAAAGGTCAGGTTTAATTAAAATTCACCCATTCAGCAAAAGATACATCAGGAAGAACAAATAATGTACCACCACCCAAAACACTTCACACCCAACTCCAAGCTTTCTGACAGGATGTTAAACTCATCATGGGAGACAATGCAGAAAACGTGTGGTGTTCTGTCTTGTTTGGGTCCAGGTCATTTTATAAAGAGGTCAGACCACAATACATGAGATTTTATAGTTTTAGATGCTAGATCTAATTTGTAACACCCTCTGGCTGGAACAATATTCCCGTCACCTTTTCCTACTGTCAGGCCTGTGATGAAGAGTTCAGCAGCCTCAGAAAGGACCTGGTTCAGAAAAAGATCTCCCCTGCCCCCCCAAAAAAGAAAAAGATCTTCTCAAAAGTAATTTTGTTTTTTATGAGTATAAAAATATGATCCAGTTAGCTTTAAAAGCTGTAAAATATATTTGGTTACTGTTCATTTTGTATTTTTAAAATAATACTTTGTCTACCATAAAACAAACAAACTAAAAAGCTTCTACTTCTATTTAAAAATCAAATCTCATTCTACATTCATTAATATGGTTAAAATCTGACTTACCTACATTCAGGGTGAATGTTTTAATAAACTTCCCACACTGATAGAGGGAAACAGACCAGAAGGCAAGGACAGTTACACTTTCATGGTAGACATAGGAAGGACAGGTTTTCAAAACAGGTTCATTTACCATTTTGTCCTATTCATTCTGAACATTAAATGAATGACCTCCCTACTTTGGAAATTTAAAAAGACCTGTACTGCCTACACACCAAAAAGAATGAAAAATGGATTCACAAGTAAATTTCTATCTTGAGTTTCAAGAAATAGCTTTCATCATGATTTTTTTAGCTGTCTCAGCAAACAGAAGTTACAGTGCAGATGACTCCACATAGCTCACCCAGAACTAAGCTGACATCTACAAGTCGGGGCCAACCCATCCGACTCCAGGTGGCCCCTCATGGCGACAGTGTCCTGGTTTAGCATTAGTTAAAAACAGTGAAGTTCCTTCATTTCTGTTATCTACCAAATAGAAATACGGGTCGTGAGCCTGATAAGCCTGCTCGTACGCCCACTGGACACATGCGCCCAGGGCTCCCACAGAGCAGCGGGGAGAGGACACTCCAACCCCACAGAAAGGTCTGCCAGGGAGCATGTACTGGCCCCAGGAGCGATCCTAGGGTAGCTCAGAAAACATCCGTGTGTCCATATATTAAAAAAAAAAAAATTCAAAACGTTATCACCAAACATCATTATGATGTTCACCAGCAGAAGTAGAGGCCAGAAAGCATGCGGTGCATGCACACACATGAACATCTGCATACGTATGTATGCAAGCACACACCGGCACGGACAGGAACACTGACATGCAGCATATGTTCACACAATGCAACTGCCACATGCACGTGCACGTGTACATGCAACACAGATGCACAAAGAAACCCCTAGTCCTACATCCAAGCACATGCACACACACACATAACACACAGACAGCCATGCATGGACACATACGAACACATACATGTGTGTGCCCACACACACACGTACGTAGGCTTATGCACACACACAGGCCTGCCTTCCGTAACCAAAGCGCGAAGGATAAGGTGACTTTGTAATTCAAAAACTATATAAAAATGAAGCAAAACTGAAATGACACATTCATTTGTATCCCATCACACTTGTAACAAAAACCTGAGAAATACTTTCATGTTGGCATAAACGGGTATAATCTTCTAAAGGGCAATATGGTGATTTTTATCACAAATTTAAATGTGCCCATCCTTTAAATTTATGAATTCTACCTCAATAAACTTATCCTGTGAAGGTGATCACACAGAGTGACATAAATATGTTATTTATATGTTAAGTTTCTTTCCTTTTAAAAGATACAACTGACTACACTGTGTATTACAGATTTATCTTTTAGACAAATAAAATCTTAAAAGCTATTTCACTTAAAGGTTATGATTTTCTAAATTTTTTCCTGAAATATTCACGGCTATTTTAGGCATATATAAAATTCAAATACACTTGACTATAACAAAATACAAACTTCATTTGCCCACAGAAGTAACTCATAGTGAGAAGACTGCTCTCGAATGTCACGGTTCTGGGCACAGCGGGACAAGTCCCCTGACAGAGTTTCAGCGCGATCTTGCTGATCAGACAGGATAGTGGGGATGGTGGGAATGTGCATCAGGAGGAAGTAAACTGAGGCAACACCCTTGTAAAGAAACCTGGGATAGTGCTGACCTGTGCTGATACACACGACATTCGGTCATGTGCGTGAAGTTATGCAAACACAGAACAAATGGATGGGCACACGCACACACACGCACACGGGGAGGGGTCTGTGAGGACATCCACCTGCTGTGTCATACAATTTCTGGAAATATCATTTTTAACTTATCCTTCTCTAAATTATTTGAATTTTTCATAGCAAACTATAAAAGAAATAATTTTAACTCCCTCCCTTTTTGTAATGAAGGAGAGTTCCGTGTTAAGAGTGCTAAACAGTACATTACTAGAATATTTTTCAGAGCAAAATGTTAACATGACATTCAAAGGTTACTTTTCTAGAACAATCTATTGTGTCTCTACAGTTTAATTATTTTTTAGAAAAGCAGATATTCCAAAGAAATATCCTCAGGGTCGTGAGATTCTTGAGATTATGAATGTTAATAAAATTATTTTAAATATAGAAAACTTCCTATCATTTCCTTCTTAAAATATCTGGAGGTAGTCCGATACAGGAGACAAAGCTGCTTGAACTGAAGCAAATCTGGATAAGGCTAACTGCTGGCTGATGGAGACCAATTCTCAGGGACATTTTCATCGCCACAGTGGACAGAGTATACATAATAGGAACAAAAGTCTTCCAATCACTGTAAAATACCAGAAATCCTCAAGTTTAGGTAGTAATGGATGACTTCCACCTACTGTTTCAACTTGCACTGAAATGTGGCCCTGGGCATCTTATCTTCAAAAATCCGTCATGAGTGTAAGTGGTTCATCTACGCTCTTTCTAAGCCCTGATTGGAAAGGAGACTGGAGAGACTATTCTGATCTGCAACCACGTTCTTTGGTCCCAGTCTATAGACTCTCTGGCTCATTAAGTGCAAGAACATTTAGATCTCCTTTTAGATCACAAAAATGGTTTTACTTCAAGTTTTGATGCTGTTTAAAAAAACAAATCAACTACAAGATATTTAAAATCTCATTAGAATTTCAAGATTCTTATTACCCCTTCTCCCGGAAAAGGAACCGCTAAGCACGTATCTTTTTCTTGACTGTAAAGATTAAAACGATAGAACAGATCCTACACAGAAACAACTATTTCTTTAGATGTTTTAAAGCTCAAAATAAAACTCCCCATCCCCAACCCAGACGCAGGCTTTCTAAGCCTCCCAGAGTGACTCCTGCTCTACGAAACCAGTGTGGAGTCATGAGTTTTTACTCACTCCGCATCCCCGCAGCAAGCTTAACTCTCTCACAACATGGGCAAGTCCAGACTGACAAGGACAAAAGGAAAACCAAAGGATAGAAAGTAAAACAGATGAGGTGCACTGAGCTCCGCTGCGGCTACCGTGTTCCTATGTGATCTGGTAACTCTCTGAAATTTAACTAAAACCATCTGGTCAGTAAAAGTAGAGCAAACACATGGAAAATGGGACTTGACAACCTGACAGTGAATTCCTACAAAAGTAGCATTAGACATTTTCTTTACAAATGTAATTGTTCAATTTCCTCTCAAGAATATAAAATATCCACAATACAGTTTAACCCATCTTCAAAAGTCCTACCTAGTGTTTTTGCTCAAAGTCTGTACTATGGAGATCTCTGGGTGGCGCAGCGGTTTGGTGCCTGCCTTTGGCCCAGGGCGCGATCCTGGAAACCCGGGATCGAGTCCCACGTCAGGCTCCCGGTGCATGGAGCCTGCTTCTCCCTCTGCCTATGTCTCTGCCTTGTCTCTGCCTCTCTCTCTCTCTGTATGACTATCATAAATAAATAATTTAAAAAATTTTTAAAAAAGATATGTCTAGATATTAAAAAAAAAGTCTGTACTATGAAAGCTATGGCTGTAAAGACACCTGCCTGTCAGCAACTACCTGAGTTCCAGATCCCTCCTAGCTGATCAGCAACCCAGTTCTTTTGTATTTTTACTACCATTGCTATTGTTCCTCAGATTTCATTAATAACTCGTGTCAATTGTTATAAGAAAACAGATACTTGTTTTTAAAATGCATAGTCAAATCCATAAGAATATGAATATTAATACAGTTCTCACACCCCCAATTAAACCAAGTGAAGTACACTGAGGTAACATACTGAGGGTATACAGTGGTGCTCCTGAGGGGAAGTACACTGAGGTAATACATGGAGGCTGTACAGTAGTGCCGCTGAGGGGAAGTACACTGAGGTAATAATACACAGAGCATGTACGGTGGTGCCGGTGAGGGGATGTACACTGAGGTAATAATACACGGAGTGTGTACCGTGGTGCCGGTGAGGGGAAGTATACTGAGGTAATACACAGAGCGTGTATGGTGGTGCCGCTGAGGGGAAGTACACTGAGGTAATACACGGAGCGAGTACGGTGGTGCCGCTGAGGGGAAGTACACTGAGGTAATACACGGAGCGAGTACGGTGGTGCCGCTGAGGGGAAGTACACTGAGGTAATACATGGAGGCTGTACAGTAGTACCACTGAGGGGAAGTACACTGAGGTATTTCATGAGTGTGGACAGTGGTGCTGGTCAGATCAAGTGTACCTAGGTAATAAACGGAAAGTGTACAGTTGTGGTGAGATGAAGTCTACTAAGAAATTACTAAGCCAAAATTACTAAGACAATACTAGAAGCTCATCATCCTGGCAGGTTATTTAAGATGCAAACTAAAGAAGGAAAATATTATTAAGATACAACTCTTTTACATTATTAACAAATATTTAACTGAATAATACAAAGTATATTCAGCTACTGAGCCCATCAGTAACCTAGGCAACTTGTGTGATTTCGAATATGGATCATAGTAAATACAAATACAAAACAACAGAGGTTGCAATAAAATAACCCCTTACTAATCACCATCAACGCCATATGCAATGTACTCTGAAGGCGTCACACATCACTTGTACGCACACATACCACGTTCTACAGCCAACAAGCACAGTCCGTTATACTTCTCACTAGGGAAGTAACAGGAAGGAAAATAATTGTGGTAAAGTCCCTATTTATCCTACCAGACTATTTCATTTTGCTTTAAGTAATTAGAATGCTTTAGAGACAACTGCCCCATCCCTCCACCCTCCAAATAAAATACAAGTGAAGAATCAACTAACCCATGATATGACAAAAAATAAAAGTGACATTACATGGATATAAAATGGGAAGTAGATACAAAATTTTCCAACAACATGCCTTTTGCTGGCTGTGTTTTCTCAGTGGAGAGGACAGATTGAAGCGAACCTGGTGTTCCTTGATTTCCAAAGGCTAGCCATGACAGGAGTCACACAATCCAGAGGCAAGTGTGACAGGGCAGAGAGCATATTTTTATGTGACTGGAACTTTCTACGGTCCATACCCTGAATATGTTAGGTGTTCTGGGGTTTGCGCTGAGTGCTGTGTTCATTCACCATCATTTCAGCAGATAACCCCCACCCTCCAGTCCATCATCCATTCACCTGGCACGCCCACCTGGGGTATCTTGCACAGCTATTATCAGTGAATTCCAACCCTCTGACCAGCACATGAAAGCTCATAGGTACTCACCCTGCATACTGGGCACTGCCAGTGACTACTGCTGTCTCTAAGCCTGTACTCATCAGACAAACACTTGGAATGATACACACGAAAACACAGGTCACATATCAACACCTCTCCAGGCAAATGGCATTCAAAACAATACCAGTCATGATTTTCTGTTTCCCAGTCCTACAAAAAATACAAAATAATTTTGTATGACATTTTGTCAATATCTGCAATGACTAAGAACAAAATTGAAACTAAAGTCCATCAGAAGTTAGGCATTAAAAACAATTTTAGACATTTACTGTGTTAAAACAAGAGGGAAAAATACCTAGAAATTTGCTTCTTTAAATTTTGAATTTCTTTCCTAAACAGTATTAATAATCAGAATATTTTAAGGTGATCTGATAGTAAAACCAGCCCAAATGAAGCAAGTCCAGAGCCAATCCCAGTTCTAATGTTATCTTTCAGTTTTTAAAATATAATCTATGGAATAATTTCTTCAATAAACTGAATACCCTAAACCAACACCTATAACTTCATATTTCCAATAAACAAACCTCTGTTTTGTTTTGCGCTTTAAACAAAATACAGTAAGTACTTAGCACGCTGTGAGAACAGAGAGAATAGTAATAAATGGTGATGCTCACTATTCTTAGCTTCTCATCCATGGTATTGGATGCTTTATTGAAAATAACATTAATCAGAATGTCCATGTTCTGACAGTTGTCAAATTTTCAGGGTCTGTTGAATTTGGAAAAATAAATTGAAAATGTGAAACTAAGGTTTTAATCACATTCTCTAAAGGACATTACCATAAATGTAATGAAACAAAAAAGCAGCAGGCCTGTTTTCTTATTGGGACTATCCCTGGAAACAAATGAGCATAAGGGCAGGTGCTCTTAAACATTCTCTGTTACACTCTGTGTTTGTACAGCCAATGCCATTTAACAAAAAACAGAAAGATGTCATCAGTTGTCTTAATTTAGAAGTAATTCATTAATTCATTCCTCATAAATATCACTCTTTGCTTTTATAAAAAAAAATACCTGTATTAAGAGTGATGGATTAACTCTCCACCTTTCTCTGCAGATGTGGTTAAGGAATGAACGAGGGTCAAGCCCACACGTGGTGCAATCAAGGCCACTTTCAACAGGGACCCTGAAAGTCCAGGCATAAGCTCCGCCGTCATTTTTCTTTTCATAAATCACTGTCTACAGTCTGCTTCTGAGGTTGGGCACTTTTTATGTTTTCACTTGGGTCAGTTACTCCCCCAACAGATGGGCTTCAGCCTGGCCCCTGTTTAGGAAGCACTGACTTCCCTTTGGTACCTAAGGTCCAAACCTGTCATTGCTTGACCTCATGAGAGGCCTTCAAAGGAGAAGAGAGTCACTTATGCTCCCAAATGCATGTCTTCCTACCCATATTCAGGGTCATGGCTGGAGGACATTACTAATTCCGCAAAAATGTAAATTTTTGGTTTGCTTCTTATTAAAAAAAATCTATATTGACAAAAGTAATAAAAAGGCATGACTATTTCTCGTTATTTGCTGAAGATGTAGATACTCTGCAAACTTACTTTGGTGGAGTGATTTCAGTCAGAGTACTTAAGATACTGATTTAACACAAAACCCTGATGTGCCCATGGTAGAAGAAACGAAGCTCACCAAGTTGGACACAGACTATGTGTGTGGTGCATGGCCGTGACAATGGTCACTGAGGGCGCCCATCTCACAGGGCTCATGTGGGAAGCTGCACTTTGGCTATTATAAGTTTGCCTCATAAACTGTTGACAAATTGGTTTTCAGTAAGGATAACACAGTTTGTTCGATTTTTAATTAACCAAACTCTTTCCCAGTTCGAAATGGAGCCTTTCAGAATATTTTCTTCACAGCTGTTCAGAAACATCTTCAAGGATTTCGGTGGCTTATATTTGATTCATTATGAACAAAAGAAACTGCCATCCCTCATCATTTGATCTTTTCTTTTTTGCAGTAATTCATCTTCCTCTAATTCTCAAAATGGCAGGCACTCAGGTCAAGACAAGGCAGCAGGAGAGCATACCACTGGCACACAGCTCAGGTATCTCTGGTACCTCCTGCCTTCCTCTGACCTTCTTCTTTCCATCCCACTGAGACATGCAGATGGAAGTGCATCTCTCTTCACCAGAGTGAAGTTCTCCACAACGATTTTAAGAATGAAAGTATAACTCAAACAAAGTAAAAGTAGAGGAATACGTGGAAACCTGTTCATACAATAGCATGTATGTGCTGTTCATTCTGTTCACGACAGCAGCAGCTGCTCAGAACACACAAATGCAAAAGTCAAGTTCAAAAGTTAATAGATTTTTAATCCAGGAAATGTTGTTATGGATATAAATCATATAAGCATGTTTGTTATAGGCAGAGTTGCCTACAGTTTGTCTTTTAGTAAACAGAATCCATTGATATAGGACTTTTGACTAATACTTAATGTATGCCAAAAAGATAAGCATGCATTTTTACTGGATTTTCCCAGGTGTCAGCAACTACTCTAGACAGAGCCTGGTCAACAGCACATTATATGAAAGGACACTCCAATACTTCAGAAAGCTTTAAAAATGCAAACCTACTAGCATAAAATCCAAGACTAGAAGCAATGTAAAGACAGTATGATTTTAATGAATAACTCTAGCAAGAATAAACTAAGATAGCCTTAAAAAAAAAGATGGAAATGTAATACAAAAAAAAAAAAGGCAGAATTATAAAGTAAAATAACATAGTGCAAAATTAGTTCACCTTGTTTGGGGCTGCTGTCCTGGAGAAAGGCTGCATACTGTAGGCCTTTCAAAATAAAAACAAAATAATCTTGGTCTCTCTACTACAACTTTGCTCAAATCAGGCAATACACAGAGCTAAAGGGATTTTGTACACAAACTATTATTTGCTATACAACTTACATTATTTTGTAGATGATATCAGTTGAAAATCTACGAATGTGCTAATCATCAATGAAAAGACAGTAGCATGCAAACTCAAGAGTCATTACTAGTTTAAGAGGAAATTCTGACACTAACACAAAAGCTACAAATGGACAAAGAGAAAATTCAGAGAATTCATGTGCCATGAAACCTACAGTGATGTTAGGAAAACATTTTACTGATAAATTCAATTCAATGCCATCGTAAATTTGCATGAGACCATGAATATATGTCTTTTAGATCTGAAACTGGTTTGAGGCTGGATTTTTTTTTTCTTTTTTTTTTTTTTTTTAAACTTGGGAATGATGAATGTGAACATGGTAAACTCAATACTTGACCACAGTGTGAGGTTCACACAGCTGTGTCCAGAACCTAGAACAAAACCGTCCCCCATCTAGAAGCAGCCCGTTGACCTACATCCATCACCATGGACAGCGTTTGGTTAAGACTGGAGCCACACTGGTGCAAATCCTGGCTCCGGCCTTCACGGGCTCTGTGATCTGGGGCACAATACTTAGCTTCTCTGTGGGTCATTTTCTATCTGTAAAATGAACAAAATAATAGTGCCTCGTTTATAGGGATTTGTAAGGATGAAAACTCACAAAACGCTTGCTGGTTAATGAGACGATCTGCCTGCTATAGCGCACAAACACAACGTGGTGTTTGTAACAGTGCCCGTGCGAGCTTCTTTCTCCCAACTTTAAGTTCCTGAGATAGCTGACACAGCACTTCTGTAAGCTGGACAGAGCCAGAGATACTGCTGACTTGATTCAGAGGCAGCACCGCATCAAGAGGGCTCACTGGGAGGGCTATGTCTGCAACTGAGTCTCCCAAACTATAATCCACCCTCATCACATTCAGAAGAGATACTAACTTTTAAAGTCCTCCCCTACTTACACTGAATTAGCAGATAAATCTCACTTTATCAAATATGTGTTTGATGTGGTACTTTAACATAGATACAATGCAAAATTAGTTAATCACTGAGAGCTAAGAATTTGATTAGATATTTCCAATAATTTTAATTATTTTGTTAAAAATAAAACTACTTTAACACTGCTTAGTAAACTAGAAATAAGACAGAAGGAGGGAAAAAAAGGAACCACACACACACACACACACACACACACACACACACGCATACAAAACCAGTCAATCAAAGCTGAACAGAATATAACAGGATAGCATGACCCAAAATACTCAGTGAATAGAATGAAAATTCTTTACCAAATCAAAAATAATTTCTAAGTACACAACAGTTTGAATACACATAGAACCATAGTATAATTGATTTTTAGTTTATAATCACACTTAATACTTTACTTCTTAAATAAGTGGCTTTGTACATATCTTTGCATCTGAGACAGGTAATGGATCTTTGGAAGAAATGTGCACATAATTAGCATAAATGTAGTAAAATACATTTCACTTAAAAACAATCAGTGGTATCCAAGGAGCAATAAGTTTTGCACTTAGGGTATTTAAAACATATGATTGATTAATTTATGACAATTAAAGCACAAAAATGTAAAGATCTAAACTTAAAAAGCATTTCTCACTTCAATACTTGTATTTAGGAAACGGGCTAAGACAGTCAAGCTGCTTGAATTCAGCAGCCTCTCTTAATATTTTTTCAAGAGCAAATCAAGAGAACACTTCTTGCCATGGCTGTATAATGGTGTGATTTCTGAAGGAAAAGACACAGATGCAGTCCTACCTCTTATCTAAAAGATGTGAACTTAGCCAAGTATCAAGAGGTATATAAACCACAGCTGCTTTTAGACAGGTGAATCTGGAAAAACAGAATGATGGGGAAAGTGTATATCTTGCCCCTCTGTAAATTAAGACTAAATCCCTATATCCCCAGTAGAACATGTGATCTCTTCAAAGAAACCACAAAATGTGTATTTTCATTAATTATGCTTCTTGAAATAAAAACCTTAAATAAATGAGAAAAAGCAAAAATAAAGAATTCTATCTTTTCACCTAGACTGACTTTAAAAGCAGCATGATGTCTTGCGTACTGGCAGGACCAGCTGGATTCTGTGGGAAGAAACCACTCAGACTGAAGCAGGGCGCAGCAGCCACAACCTGAGCTCCTGTGTGTAGGAGCGTCTGATTCCCCAGCAGCAGAGCTAGTAGAAGGGCTGAAGTGACAGCGCCAGGGGTCACAGGGTGGCTGCTCTACAAATGCACTGACTCTGAGATGGCAGTAGGGAAAGAAGAAAGGGGACCCTAGTCCAGATCTGGGAGCTGAGTAAAAACAGTAGCTTCACAGTGCCTGCCATTGTTGTGCTCTTTGAGGTCAGCCTCTACGCTGCTAACCAAATCAGTCAGCGTCAGATCAAATGCATCTGTGAAACACCAGGGCCGTCAAAGCTTGGTGTCAGGAGCCGTGAAGGAAGCAGGAAGTCATGGAAATAGACAGTAGTGTAACTGTGTCAGTATCGAAACACATATTTGATGTTTTATCTGCACATGATCCCTAGCACAAGGCTGCCTGCCCTACGGGATTACCCTCAACCCTTTTACGAGACCTTCCTATGTCTAGTGAACACCTCCGGAGTCAGAAGTGTTAAGTCCTAAGAAATTAACATGTGTTTACTACAAAGGGAGCTACTAAATGCCAAACTCAGCCCAGCAAATGGTAAAATTCTGCCCAAGAAATCGATTTCTCCAGATGTGAAGATCAAACATGGAGTGAGCATAGACCTCCATGCACCTCTCTCTAGCGCAAGCAGATGATGGAGCCATCTATGAAAGCATGCAATATTTCTTTAAAAAAAAAATCAAAAGAAAAAAACCGTGATAAAATGACACGTTGAACGGTCACACACCACCAAGTTTCACTCTGTGCACTGGGTCTACTGGCCTTGACTGAGATAATTTTGAAAGCTCTGAAAACCATCTCAAAAAGAATTTTTGATACTTTGAGTGAATGTTAATGTCACACAAGTCTGGAAATGCAGGAGAACTGGAGAAATTTACAAGAGTGTTTCCCAGGTTCAGCAAGACTGCCATTGTAAAGTGGCTTCATACCAATACTTGTGCTGCTTTGATGACTAATATTTAAGCAAACCATTTAAAACTGAGAGTTGCCTCATTTTTAATAATTGTGGCTTTCATTCTGCTTTCTCAAACGGACACAACTTAAAATACCACCATGAAGATGCTTATCCACTGCCTACTTCTGTCATACTTTCTCCCAATGAATCTCCACTTTGACAGAGCTCTAGCGGTGGTTGGGGATCAGAATCCAAGATGTCTAGAAATCATTCCAGTCTGGCAGAAGGAGTCTCAGTGCCATGGAGGCCAGTCTGTGACTTAGCGTTAGGCATTTATTACGTGACTGCTAGCTAGGTTTAATAGGAATAATGTTTGAGGTATGTGTATCTTTCAATTGTATCAATTTTTTAAAATAAGCATCGGGAGAAAAGGCAACGGAGGTAGAATAAAAAACGTGACACCAACAGGTTCCTGATCAGCTACCATGGAGTGGCGTAGGGCACCTCGTCGTCCCACCATAATGGCAGTAAAGACATGGCAGTCCCATCTCTGTGCCGATACAAGGTACCTCAGGAATATACCTTGGGGACTTATCAAGGGAGATCAGCTTTTCCCCTTTTCTGAGCTACAGCTCCTAATTTTATAGATTATAGAAGGAAAAGAAGAGCTTTACCACCGATTTTTCAAATGACAGAACTTCCCAAGGAAAGAGTATTTTAACTTCCAATTAAAGGTTTAAAAATGACCAAGCAAGAAACTTTATCCTTTTCCTTCCCAAGGCCATGTATATCTAGACAACCTCTCCTCTTGGTAGTGAGTCAGAAAGTCAAGTCAACAAGATGAGTAACGTGTTTCTTTCAATTTAAGGACTCAATATTCAGAGAATCGTATCGTGTACAAGGTGCAGAAACCATGAGGGCCTCAGACTGCAATGCCAGCACGCGGGACGGTCTCTGGCCCACAGAACACCTCTGTGTGAGGGAGAACAGGGGGCCCTTCCCTATCGCTGGTTTCACTAGGGGTGACATCTGGTTGCCCTACGCTGCTGGCAGTGGGGGCTGAGTGCACTTCCTGAGCTGTGCGGGTCAGAACGGGCCTCATACCGAGTGGCCCGCATGTCTGGGCCACTCATTTGCCATGTGTCCTTCTAGGGTTATATAAGTGCACAAACACGGGAGCATGGCAGCCCTGGGAGCAGGTATTAACCCTGTCACGGGTTTGAGATACACACACCATCTCATCACTTCATAGCTAGACCTCTAACAAATCCAGTGTCTCAGGGAAAACTCCTTACAAATCTCGTGTTTGAAGATACAGGTTAAAAAGTAAAAAGACCCTGATGAGAATTTTGCTTGTGTGGTTAGTAAGGAATGTATATGCTTTTGCTACACTATATATAGGCATTTCTTAAGCATATTTCTTTGCTGGCCAAAACTTGCTTTGAGTACAGGGTTCTATACTTTATATAAATAATCTCACTTAATCCTTAATCAAGTGAAATACATATTAATAGGCTCATATTACTGGCGAGGAATGAGGATCAGAGGTCACACAACAAAATAAACGCGTGAAGTGGAATGGAAACTCTATTAACATGTAAGGCCGGACCTCTTCCTGCCACACTACACTGCTTCTGAACTTGCAGTACTTATTTTATAAACTAGGCATAATTTTTGTATACCCAGTTGTAGTTGTAACATGCATACTTAGTATAAAAAATGTTTGTAAGAACCAACCAGAGGGACACCTGGTGGCTCAGTGGTTGAGCATCTGCCTTTGGCTCAGGTCACGATCCCAGGGTCCCGGGATCGAGTCCCAATCGTGCTCCCCACAGGGAGCCTGCTTCTCCCTCTGCCTGTGTCTCTGCCTCTCTCTGTCTCTCATGAATAAACAAATAAAATCTTAAAAAAAAGAACCAACCAGAATTAATAGAACTTGTATACTGGTTGTTTGATCTGTATATAAAATTTCATCTTGAAAAAAGAAAAAGGGAGGATGCTATAAATATGTGCAGTAAGGACACGTACACATTAAACACAGAACACAGAGTCTAACGTAGCAGTTAACGTGGGGCAGCTCATTAACTGCCCGTGGGAGCCAAGAGAGAAACTCCAACCTGAAGAGGAAGAAAGCTTAGAGGGGAAGGCCAATCCTAAAAGGTAAGAGGTAAAATCTCTTGCATGGAAAATGTATACGTGGTCCACAAACCAAAATGCTGTGGATTCAGCTGCACTTACTATGGGTTAATTACTAGGACAGCCTTCCATACTAAGTCTGTAAATTTCCAAGTGTTTGGGATTAGAATTTTCTATTACCTGGATTATTCTCAGTATATAATAAGCTATCAATGATCAACATTTGGTTGGAGACAGGTTTAGATCACCTCACATTCTATTAGGACTTGGCACCCAAAGTTTCTTTATTGGCAACAAAGCTCTACTTTTCTGAGAGGAAGTGAACAGAGATATTATTATAATAGAAACGTTCTCACTTAAGTTTTCAAGCACTTCTAGTGCACACAGATCGAATGGTAGCAGTGAAATTAAACGTCTTTTCTTCCATGTTTTTTATTTGTGGAAAATGTGAATTTTCTTTCCTGTAACTTTGAAGGCACGTGTTAAACTGATACGCACAGGGTTAAAACTGAACAACTCCTCTAACATTTATGCTGGGGCTGCTCCCTGGACCGGCTGCCCCAGAAAACGTACTGTCAGTTTCCTGCTCTGACACCTGACGGCGAGCGTATGTGCTGGCACATCCACCATAGAGCCGGAAAGGGAAATACAATTCACAATTCTTGGGAAATGTCCCCACAAAGAACCAATTATAAGATTTTGTCATTTTTAAATCATTTTAGAGAATCCATAATAAACACTCTCAAAACACCTACTTACTAAATTGATTTCTTTCAGAAACCACCCCCCCAAAAAATTGTATCTATTATATTTGAAACCTATCATCTTTAAATGATATTCCTTAGCAAAAATCAAGACTTTCCTAATCAAGGTATTAGAAATATCAAAGGCAAATAAAGGTAGGAATATTAAAATATTACACATGAAACCAATGTTTACCTAAAAAACAAATCCATTTCTCTATGTGCCCAAGTATACAAGTATACAGTAAAAGATTAAAATGTCTTCACTTAGATGGGAAGTCAAAGTAAAAAGTAGGCAAAATAGAAAGAAAATTAACTTTGTCTTTCCTGATTTCTGCTGGAGTGTCACCGAACAGGCTTATGGTCACTGTCAGTGGGGACACCGTCCAAGGGGACCCTGACAGGTGGCTCTGGACGCAGACGACATCCAGCTCGGGGGCAGCTTTCTTGGGGAAGACAGACTCCCCTTCCCTCTGTCTGGATGGCATTGCCATGATCCCGCATTATTGTACTAATGTTTACTAAAGAAAAACACTAGTTACGTGTTCTATTTTTCAGATTCACGGTAACCTAGACAGAGGAAGTAGGCTCTTTGTAGAGTAAGTTTTCCCTGAAAGAAGGAGGAAATTATCCATCTTGTCGAGGTAGGCCCTTTACTTTAATAAGAAACACTGAAGTGAACTATCCCTAAACTTCTAAAACTGAATCGCTATAGGTTGTAGTTAAATAACATTTAAAGACTTAAAGTCAACACCTGCAAGTTGATCAAACACAATATACTTACAATCTCATCTCCTGGCAGCCAGTACCCTTCCTGCTCAATACCAGCTTTGGAACCTTTGCAGCCCACTGTTAGGGTTTCGACAATGAGACCATCTTTCACAGCCAGGCTCAGCTGACGGGTGGTCTCTTTTGGATGCATACCGTGGACTCGAGACATATACCTGAGTACAGAGGAAAAACAGATTTAAAAACCCCTTAGGACTCCATAACACATAAATAAATAAACAGAGGCGACTTCTTTCTCCTTTGAAACAGCTTGTTCTTCTGAGGCTGTACTGAAGAAACAGAGTCCTGAATACTTAAGTTTAATTATCATGCTATTTTCAACCTTAATTCTATTTGTATATTTAGAAAAATACTTGCTCAAAATAATCCTTAATCAGCAAAAAAAAAAAAAAAAAAAAAAAAAATCACTTAGCAGATTGTAGGCTAACATGTAGTTCTGGCCTCTGGAGCAATTGCCATGAACTTCCACTCTGCAAATTCTCAATTTAGAATTTTACCATCTCTAGCCACAAGACTTCAGAATATAAAATATTCTGACTCAAAACTCAGGAAAGGACACTAAAGGATGGATAAGAATTACATGAATGGCTGTCGACATAAAGAAACGAGAATGTATGCTGGGATCAATAAGGCAAAAATGTGATTTTCAATGAAATATACTTTGGATTGGATCACTAATGCATACACGACTCCCTGATTTATGTCACATGGTGTTTTATTTAATCTTTAAAAGTGTATTATTTCAAACATACTCTGGACCACAGAGAATGCTGCTGCAGGGTCCCTTGTATTCACCAATTCTATGAACTCATGTTAATGTGATGGCATATTTGCTTCATAGCTTGTTTCTTAAGGAAATAAAATGTTACAGATATGGTTGAATGAGTGCTATTTTCCCATTCTTTCCATTCAAATCCCAACACCCTCTACCAGGAAGCCACTGGACATCCAGACACAAGACACAGGACAAGGCGAACCTGGCCAGCCACAGCCCCCAGAGAGGTGCTGCATCTGCAGCATGTGGGGGCAATGTGCACAGTCCTTGAGGAAATTCACCAGCACACCAGATTTTTATACCAAATTCATCTGACATTTCAGTATCAAAGCATTCACAACAAATCATTTCAGAAATGCAAGAGTTCATCATAGAACCAGCTTCCAAATTCAAGGGTACTTGTCAACAAAGAAAAGTGGTGAACCCCAGCTGAGGACTGATATACGTGCAGTTTGTAGAAGATAAGTGTTTTCTCTTTACGAGATCATAAACTTTTAACAGGTTCTGCTCTGTCAATGCAGTTAGTGGGAGGGCTAAGAAGGAGAGGTGGGGAGGAGCATACTTCAGCTTTGACAGTTACGTGCGAGCACCACCAACCAGGCGGGAGAAAACTGGATGCGTGACTGTCGTCCTAGCTGACTGACCCAGAGGGGACAAAGCTGGGGGCAGCTCCAGTCCGATGTATGAAATCAGTGCTAGCAGAAATCATCCACTCCAGTGTGGGAAGGGGGTTAGGGGGATGGCCGAGGTCAATATGTCCTAATGTCCTCACTGTTCATGGAAATGACCTCAAGAGTGAAGTATACCACCTAAAATGACAAAGGTAACCATCTGAAGAAACTCATAAAAAAACACATTATGTGGTGAAACATAAAAACACCAAAAGAAACAGGAACATGGGACGCCTGGGTGGCTCAGCGGTTGAGCATCTGCCTTAGGCTCAGGACAACATCCCAGGGTCCCAGGATCAAGTCCCACTTCGGGCTCCCCTCAGGGAGCCTGCTTCTCCCTCAGCCTGTGTCTCTGCCTCTTTCCATGTCACTCATGAATAAATAAAATCTTAAAAAAAACAAAAAACAAAAACAGGACCAGAAAGCATAGAACATATGATGACAGGACCCAAACCAATGTGTAATAAATACAAACTGGCTAAACTCCACAGTATGAAACAGACTGATCACAACACCAAAAACGTGCGGTTTACACGATACATGTCTCACATGCCTCAGAGAAACTGCACAAGAACGGGCATAGGCACAAGAATGCAATCCAAACAAAGCAGGACTGACATGCAGTGAACAGGACTGGAATCCAGGACAAGAATTATTAAAGAAAAAAAAAAAAAAAGACACACAGGGCATAGGTTGTTATAAAGCAAAGACTGTGAGAAATAAAGGAAATATTGACAGGAATACAGAATTATAAGACTTCACTTCTCTCCAGCCACAAAAACGTCCAGGCAGACAAACTAGGTATTCATACAGAAGACCTAATTAACAAGGCAGATCTAGTTAAGTTTATTCTGAAACTCAAAACATACCTTCAACAGGTCCAAGAAAAATTCATTAAAGTTGAGCATAAACCTGGACACAAAAACAAACTCATTTTATTTTATTCACTTGTTTTTTTTTTTTAAGATTTTATTTATTTATTCATGAGAGATACAAAGAAAGAGACAGAGACACAGGCAGAAAGAGAAACAGGCTCCATGCAGGGTGCCCGATGTGGGATTCGATCCCAGGACTCCAGGATCACGCCCTGGGCTGAAGGCAGGCACTCAACCACTGAGCCACCCAGGGGTCCCTCACTTGTTTATTTTAGAGAGAGGAAGAGTGTGTGAGCAGGGGAAGGAGCAGAGGGAGAGGGAGGAGGAAAGACCCTCAAGCAGACTCTGTCTGTGTTCAGCACAGAGCCCCATGCAGGGCTTGATCCCAGGACTCTGAGATCATGACCTGAGCCGAAACTAAGAGTCAGATGTTTACTGACTAAGCCACCCAGGTGCCTCCAAAAAAAACAACCTTATTTTTGGAAAACTCATAAACTAGTGAATCAAAAAGGTTATCTAAAAAGTGAAAAAAAAATCTAAGCACAATAACATAAAAGTTAAAGCAGTGCCATTTAAAAAACAACAACTGAAAACTAATATTAGTCCAAGAGCCTCTAAGGGAAAAACAGACATATCACTAGCTAATCTAATCAACAGTGAAGACACAAAGCACAAAAACATAAACTTAGAAATGTCTACAGAGCCACAGCCATATGTAACAAAGAAATTAAAATAATTATAAGCAACTACTTTGTTCATTTATGCACAAAAATAGAAGATAAACACTGTAATTTTCTAGGAAAATATAAATGACCAAAACTGGACCACAGAAAGAAACAGAATACTTAAAATGGATAATTCCAAAAGAAACTAATAGAGGAAGTTGGCAAAGAGCTTTCTCAGAAAAACACCAGCTAGGGATATATTCACAAGGCAATTTTATCAAACTCCTAATGGCCAGACAACTCTAATGTGATTTAAACTTTTCTGGCACATAATAAAGAAGGAAAGCAAGGAATCTAGCATAATAATTGGTAACAAACCCCTACCAAGAAAAGCACAAAAAAACTAGTGTCCTCTAAGAACACTATAAAAAAATCCTAAATATTTCAATAGACAAATTAATATCAATCATTAATATAAAACAGATGTTAATATATTAATACATTCAAAAATCAAAGTAATATACCATAACCAAGTGTTTAATTCCAGGATTTCTCCGAAGATTTGTTATTATGAAGAAATCTAGAAATAGGATTCAGCCCATTAATAGATCAAAAGGGAGAAATCATGATGATTTCTGTATGTGTTAAAAGGCATTTAGTAAAATTCAACAGCCCATCCCTGACAAAACGGAACGAATCAATACTTCCTTAACCTGATCAGGAATACTCAATGATGTCTTTAACACTTTGCCAAAGGTAATAACCAGCACAGCTGGAATAAAGAAATGGGTGTAAAAGTTAGTAAACATTTAAAGTGATCATTATTTGCAGATTACATATCCAGAAAACACAAGAAAATCAGATGACATACTATTTTGAATAACCAAATAATGTAATCAATTGTCTGTATACAAACTAATATACTAAAATTAATAGCATTCAAATATACAAGCCAAAAACACCAGAGATTTAACATAAGACCTCGATTACTTATAACAGTAATAAGAAAGACAGTAATACATAGTGGTAAGTAGAAAAAATGACAAGGTCTATATGAAAAAAATTGTGGCTTGTAACAGACACAAGAGAAAATAAACAGATGGAAAGACATGCCTAATATTTAAATGTAAGACAACAAAATCCAAATTGCCTCTAAGATAATTTAAGTGTCACCACAAAGGGCACAAGTTAACTCTAAAGTTCTGTGTAGAATTAAAAAAGAACTTCTCAAGAAAATTCTTTCAGGGTAGTATCAGATTTTTTTTAAAAGATTTTATGTATTTATTCATAAGAGATAGAGAAAGAGGCAGAGACCCAGGCAGAGGGAGAAGCAGGCTCTCTGCAGGCAGCCCGATACGGGACTCAATCCAGGGACCCCAGGATCATGACCTGAGCCAAAGGCAGATGCTCAACTGCTGAGCCACACAGGCGCCCATAATATCAGATTTTAAAACATTAGAGCCAAAATAATTAAACTTGTACATGAACAGCAGCCCAATGGAATAAACACAAAGTCCAGAAAGAGACCAAAATTCACATACTGATTATAACCAAAGTGCCATTTCAAATTAGTGGGGGAAAGATCGTTCAAACAACACATGACATTAGGACAAGGGGCTCACTCACTTGAAAAAGAAAAAAGATGGAGTCCTACCTTAGTCTGTACCCCTAAGTAAATTCTGAATAGGTCAGATTTAAATAATAAAAGGAAAACCACAAAATTATTAGAAGAAAAATATGGGAGAGCAATCATGGTGTGAGAAAAACCTTCCTAAGATGAAACAAAAGCCACAGTGGTTTAAGAAAAGACTGAAAAATTTACATAAAATTTATATATATTTATATAGCAATTTCTATATAGCAGAAAACCAGCATGATAATCAAAGTTAAAATAACAAATGCTGGGATCCCTGGGTGGCTCCGTGGTTTGACGCCTTCCTTTACCCTGGGCCTAATCTGGAGACCCCGGATTGAGCCCCCTATCGGGCTCCCTGCCTGGAGGCTGCTTCTCCCTCTGCCTGTGTCTCTGCCTCTCTCTGTCTCTTATGAATAAATAAATAAAATATTAAAAAAAAATCACAAATGCTAATCTGGGAAATACATTTGTAACACATGTAGCCAAAAGGCCTAACTTAAATTCTACATATTCTTAATATAGTTCTAAAAATCCTATCTAGTGGGATCCCTGGGTGGCGCAGCGGTTTGGCGCCTGCCTTTGGCCTAGGGCACGATCCTGGAGACCCGGGATCGAATCCCACGTTGGGCTCCCCGTGCAGGGAGCCTGCTTCTCCCTCTGCCTGTGTCTCTGCCTCTCTCTCTCTCTCTATGACTATCATAAATAAAGAATAAAAAAAAAAAATTAAAAAAAAAAATCCTATCTAGTAAGAAAAACCACAAAATGACATTTTGTATCTGTCATATTCACCGGGACAGGGCTTGGCGGAAGGTATGTCACACGTTAACGTGTAAATGAGCGCCACCCCCGGGAGCAAACGTCTATTGAACATAGAAACATGTACACCTTGAAGCCAGCGGTTCCACTTCCGGAAATTCCTCCTATAGATAGACATGTATGAAATAATATATATATACAAGACAGGAAAGCCATCCTAGCATTGTTCACAACAAGACCAGAAAGGATCTGAACATAAGTGTTAGGGGATTGGCTAAATTATAATACAGCCATACCAAGAATTATTATATAATCATCAAAAAAATGAAGCAATGTTATAGATAGTTAAAATAATGTAAGCTCTAAGACATATTATGTTTAAAAAATCAGGGTACACGGGTTAATACCCAACACATATAAAGAACCTACGACTCAATAACCAAGAGAAAAACAATCCAATTAAAAAATGGCAGAACCTATGAACACTTTCCCGAAGATGACATGAGGATGGCCGGCAGGTAGACTAACAGCAGCTGAACACTGCTGATCATCAGAATAACACAAATCAAAACCACACACACACAAGAATATTATTCAGGCACATAAAGGAATGAAATCATGCCTGTTGTGACAACATGGATAACTCTCCAGTGGATCTTTAACTGACATGTGGAATCTTAAACACACACACACACACACTCACTCTCACACCCCCCAAGCTCACAGACACAGAGAACAGACTGGTGGTTGTGTGTGTGTGAAATGGGTCAAAATGTATCAACTCTAAGCCACAAAATAAAGGTCGTGTGGGAAAATGTACAGCATGGTGTTAACAATACCTTATTGCATATTCAAAAGTTGCCCAGAGAATAGATCTTAAAAGTCCTCATCACAAGAAAAATTTTTTCTGACTATGCAATGTGATGAATATTAACTAGAATTATTGTGGTGATCACAGTACAGTCGACCCTTGAACAACACAAATTGTTAAGAGTGTCAACCCCTGGTACAGGCAAAAATCCACATACAACCCTGACTTCCCAAAATTTAAATACTAATAGCTCATTGTTGACCAGAAGCCTAACTGATAACATAAACACTCAGTTAACACATATTCTGCATGTTATATGGACTACACATTATATTCTTATAATAAGCTAGAAAAAGAAAAGGTTATTAAGAAAAATCATATGAGAAAATACGTTTGCAGTACTATCCCATCTTAAAAAAATACTCGTGTGTAAGTGGACCCCTTGTTGTTCAAGGGTCAGCAGTATATACAGATACTGAATCATTATGTTGAGTGCCTGAAACTAAGATGTTATTTGTAAATTATAACTCAATTTAAAAAAGGGAAAAAGTCGGTAAAAAAAAAATAATGGTATAAAATGGTACAGTTTCTCTGTGCATTGTTTTTATATCCTGCCACTTTGTTGAATTCCTGTATAAGCTCCAGCAATTCTGGGGTAGAGTCTTTTGGTTTTTCCATTTAGACTATCATGTCATCCACAAAGAGTCAAAGTTTGACTTCTTCTCTGACAATTCAGATGACTTCTATTTCTTTTTGTTGTCTGACTGCCGAAGCTCAGATTTCTAGGACTATGTTGAACAGCACTAGTGAGAGCGGGCATCCCTGTCGTGTTCCTGATCTTAGCTCTCAGTTTTTCCCCACTGAGAATGATTATTCGCTGTGGGCCTTTCATAGGCGGCTTTTATAATATTGAGGTATGTTCCCTCAATCCCTATGATGCAGACAGTTTTAATCAGGAAAGGACGCTGTATTTTGTCAAATGCCTTTTCTGCATCTACTGAGAGGATCATCTGGCTCTTGTCCTTTCTTTTATTAATGTGGTGTATCACACTGATTTGTGGATGTTGAACCCCGGATAAATCCCACTGAGTCATGGTAAACAATCCTTGGAACGTACTACTGTTGGATCTTATTGGCTAGTATACTGGTGAGAGTTTTTGTATCTGTGTTCATCAGGGATATTGGTAATTCTCGTTTTTTGGTGGGTGGGGTCTTTGAGTTGGGGAATGAGTTTGGAAGTTTTCCTTGTGTTTCTATTTTTTGAAACAGCTTCAGAAAAATAAGTATCAATTCTTCTTTAATGTTTGGTAGAATCCCTTGGGAAGCCATCCGGCCCTGGACTCATTTGTTGGGAGATTTCTGATTACTGCTTCAATTTCCTTGCTGGTTATGGGTCTTAAGGTTTTCTGTTTCTTCCTATTTCAGTATTGGTAGAATATATGTTTCTATGAATGCATCCATTTCTTCCAGATTGCCTAATTTGTTGGCATATAGTTGCTCATAACATAGTTCTTATAATTGTATTTCTTCGATATTGGTTGTGATTTTTCCTTTTCATCCATGATTTTATTTATTTGGGTCCTTTCTCTTTTCTTTTTGATAAGTCTAGTCAGGGGTTTATCAATCCTATTAATTCCTTCAAAGAATCAGCTCTTCGTTTCATTGATCGGTTGCATTTCTAAACACTAACAATGAGACAGAAGAAAGAGAAATTAAAGAATCAATCCCAAATAAAACTACATCCAAAACCATATGATACCTGGGAATAAACCTAACGAAAAACGCAAAGGATCTGCACTCAGAAAACTAAACAACACTCATGAAAGAAACTGAGAAAGACACAAAGAAATGGAAAAACATCCCATGCTCATGGATTTGAAGAACAAATACTGTTAAAATGTCTATGCTACCCAGAGCAATCTATACATTCAATGCAATATCTATCAAAATACCATGTTGTTGTTTTTTTTCCACAGAGTTGGAGCAAATAATCCTAAAATTTTGTATGGAACCAGAAAAGACCCCAAATAGCCAAAGGAATGTTGAAAAAGAAAAACAAAATGAATGTCATCACAATCCCAGATCTCAAGCTCTATCAAGCTCTATTACAAAGCTGTAGATCAATGGAACAGAACAGAGAACCCAGAAATACTGTCAACTCTATGGTCAACTCATCTTCTACAAAGTGGGAAAGAATATCTAATGGAAAAAAAAGACAGTCTCTTCAACAAATGGTGTTGGACAGCTACGTGCAGAAAAATGAAACCAGACCATATCCTTACACCACACACACAGATAAACTCAAAATGGATGAAAGATCTACAAGTGAAACAGGAATCCATCAAAATCCTAGAGAAGAACACAGGCAGCAATCTTTTTGACCTTGCCCATGGCAATTTCTTGCTAGACACGTCTCCAAAGGCAATGGAAACAAAAGCGAAGAGACTTCATCAAGATAAAAAGCTTCTGCATAGCAAAGAAAACAGTCAACAAAGCCAAAAGACAACGGACAGGATGGGAGAAGATATCTGCAAATTTTTTTTTTAAGATTTATTTTTGGGGATCCCTGGGTGGCTCAGTGGTTTGGCGCCTGCCTTTGGCCCAGGGCGCGATCCTGGGGTCCTGGGATCGAGTCCCGCATCAGGCTCCCGGCATGGAGCCTGCTTCTCCCTCCTCCTGTGTCTCTGCCTCTCTTTCTCTCTCTCTATCATAAATAAATAAATCTTTAAAAAAAATAAAAATAAAAAAATAAAGATTTATTTTTGTTTATTTATGATAGACATAGAGAGAGAGAGAGAGAGGCAGAGACACAGGCAGAGGGGGAAGCAGGCTCCATTAAAGGAGCCCGACACGGGACTCGATCCTGGGACTCCAGGATAATGCCCTGGGCCAAAGGCAGGCACGAAACCACTGAGCCACCCAGGGATCCCCTATATCTGCAAATGTCTTATCAGATAAATGACTAGTATCCAAAATCCATAAAGAACCTATCAAACTCAACATCCAAAGAACAAATAATCCAATCAAGAAATGGGCAAAAGACATAAACAGACATTTCTCCAAAGACAGACAAGTGGCCAACAAACATATGAAAAACTGTTCAACATCACTCGGCATCAGGGAAACATGAATCACAACCACAAGATACCACCTCATACCAGTCAAAACGGCTAAAATGAGTAAGTCAAGAAAAAACATGTTGGTGAGTGAGGATATGGAGAAAGCGGAACCCTCTTACACTGCTGGTGGGAATGCAAGTCGGTGCAGCCACTCTGGAAAACAGTATGGAGGGTACTCGAAAAGTTAAAATAGTGCTACTCAACGACCCAGCAATTGTACTCCTCGGTATTTACCCCAAAGATACAGATGTAGTGATCTGAAGGGGCGCCTGCGCCCCAATGTTCATAGCAGCAATGTCCATAACAGCCAAACTGTGGAAGAAGCCAAGATGTCCTTGGACAGATGAATGGATAAAGAAGATGTAGTATATATAGACAATGGAATATTATTCAGCCAGCAAAAAGAAGAAAAGAAAGAAAAGAAAAGAAAAGAAAAGAAAAGAAAAGAAAAGAAAAGAAAAGAAAAGAAAAGAAAAGAAAGAAAAAGGAAAGAAAGAAAGAAAGAAAGAAAGAAAGAAAGAAAGAAAGAAAGAAAGAAATCTTGCCATTTGCAACAAAGTGGATGGAACTAGAGGGTATTACACTGAGCTAAATAAGTCAATCAGAAAAAGACAATTATCATATGATCTCACTTATATGTGGAATTTAAGCAACAAACAGGATTGTAGGGAAAGACAGGAAAAAATAAAACAAGATGAAATTAGGAAGACAAACGATATGAGAATCAACTCTAAGAAACAAACTGAGGTGGCTGGAGGGAAAGTTAGGGATGGGGTAACTGGGTGATGGGCATGAGGGAGGGCACATGATGTGATGAGCACTGAGTGTTATATACAACTGATGGATCACTGACCTCTACCTCTGAAACCAATAATACATTATGTTAATTAATCTAATTTAAATTTTTAAAAATTTAGAAGATACAGTTTCTCAAAAACATTCTATAACCATGTGTGTGCTTGCACAAGAGTTCTAGAGGTGAATCTAAGAGCCATCAAGAGAGGCCCCTTCTGAGAAGAACCAACTGACTCAGCAAGCAGGCGCAGGGTGAAGACCTCTTTCCACAGTGTCCTCTTCAGGACTTTCTCCCTCTATTATTAGCTGGAGACTGCTGTTCCTTTTCAAAAGGAGCTACCAGGGGATCCCTGGGTGGCTCAGCAGTTTGGCGCCTGCCTTTCGCCCAGGACGTGGAGTCTTGGGATCAAGTCCCACATCAGGCTCCCTGCATGAGGCCTGCTTCTCCCTCTGCCTGTGCCTCTGCCTCTCTTTCTCTCTGTCTCTCAAGAATAAATAAATAAAACATTAAAAAAATAAAAACTTCAACAAATAAAAAGAAAAACAAAAACAAAAAACAAAAGGAGCTACCATCTCCCACCCCTGCAGCCATGTCGGCAAGCTCCTCCCTCCTACAGCCACTTGCCAGGCTGGGGCAGTCCCCCATTTCCTCTTAAACTCATCTTGTCTCTTCTTGTTCATTCATTCCTCCATAATAATTTTAAAATTAGTTTGCCAAGATCCATGAAAATGGCTGAAATTTTGTTAATTTGAGAATAAACATCATTACAATACTAAGTCTTTCTTCGGATAAACTTGGTTCATTTATATCTTCTATGTAACAAAGTTTTCTCCCTAAAATTTTTGCACGCTTTTTGTGATTCTCCCTGGGTATTGTGTATTTTTGTTTCTTTTGAGAAAGGGATTTTATTTTATGTATTATTTTCTGGCTGGTGGTTTCTAGTATATTTGAGAAACCATGCTCACCTCTCACTGGGACCTGTAGCACAACACTGCCAGGTGGGAATGGTGGGTATCCTTGTCTCAGATTTTGCAAAGGAATCTTATATAATAGTTCATCATTAACTTGACACTTGCTGAAGGTTACTGGTAGATGTATTTTATCAAACATAAATAAACACAATTACAAGTATGATGCTTGCTACAGGATACTAGTAGCTCCGCCTTATTAGAGAAATTCCTTTTCAGTCCAAGTTCACTATTTTGTTTTATTTTAACAAGAATGGCATTAAGTCTTACTATTCTTTGATGTACGTTAATCCACTGACTTTTACCATACACTATGCATACAAACAGCTGTAGAACATGCCTACAACACAAGAAGAGTTGTTTTCTCTTTAGCGGCAGCATGCTGGGCTCAAAGAGAAGCAGAGTCAGTTGAAGCCAGCTGTTCCAGTCCTTGAGGTTGAGGGGGAACACAAGGTGAGAAAGGGCATGGGGCAGACTCAGGAAGCCCCTTGCATAGGGACAGGATGACCACGAGAACACAGGGATGAAGGACAGGTTCTCCCTAGCACACGGAACCACAAGAACCGTGATCGGTGCACAACAGTGCTTCCTCCCAGTAGCATCACAGCCTGGAGACAGAAAGGCTCCAGGGAAGGCCCTGTATTTTCTGAATGAGAAGTTTGAGTTTACCCAATTTAGAATGAAGTTAGTGATTAGTACTCATTTAAAAGCTTCGTCTAGGGGCGCCTATGTAGCTTAGTCGGTTTAAAAAAATAAATAAATCTTTAAAAAGTAGTTTCGTCCAAAGGCTAAGAATACGCACCCGTCATTTAAACTACTAGTTCAGCATCTGAATCTACAGATAGGTACTACTTACTTTCCTCTAAGGCGTTAGACTCACAGGACCTATTTGCTGAACTATTGGCAGCTGCAGGCAGAAAAGGGTAGGAGCAGATGACAAATTATTTTATTATTTTTTAAAGATTTTATTTTGAAAGAGAATGCATGAGTACAAAGGGGGTGGTGGGGAGCAGAGGGAGAGGGGGAGAAGCACACTCCCTGCCGAGCACGGAGCGGGACGTGGGGCTCAGTCCCTCGACCCTGAGATCATGACCTGAGCCAAAATAAAAAGTCAGACACTTAACCAATTGAGCCACCCAGTTGAGGCACCCTGACAAATTATTTTAGATATTGCTTTGCATAAAATTGATACTCAATAACTGTTTCTTGGGGATCCCTGTGTGGCTCAGCAGTTTAGGGCCTGCCTTCAGCCCAGGGCATGATCCTGGGGTCCTGGAATCGAGTCCCACATCAGGCTCCCTGCATGGAGCCTGTTCCTCCCTCTGCCTGTGTTTCTATCTCTCTCTCTCTGTGTCTCTCATGAATAAATAAATAAAATCTTTAAAAATAAGTAAATAAATACTTCTTGGATATATAAATAAGTAACAGAATTTTAATGTCATATTTTAAATCTTTTATTTCAAATTAATTCCACACTTGCAGAAAACTTACAAAAACAGTACAGTCCCCATTCCCTTTACCCAGCTGTATCTAATGTTAACTTTTTTTTTTTAAATAAGCATTTTTTTTTTAATTTATTTATTCAGAGAGAGAGAGACTGAGAGGCAGAGACACAGGCAGAGGGAGAAACAGGCTCTATGCAGGGAGCCCGATGCAGGACTCGATCCCGGGTCTCCAGGATCAGACCCCGGGCTGCAGGCAGCGCTAAACCGCTGCGCCACCGGGGGTGCCCTAATGTTAACTTCTTAAATAAAAAGTATAATTATCAAAAGTTATTAATTTTTCCTTTAGAAAGTTATTTTTTGAGACACAATTCACATAGAACATAGTTTCAGGTATATGAGATAAGGATGCAGTATTTGTATATGCTGCAAAATAATCCCACAGTAAGTGTGGCTGACACACAGTACTTCTTAGACTCCTAATTAATGCTGCACAATGTAGCCCACTGGACTTTACACCACAGACTTTATTCAGGCTTTCCAGGTTTTCCACTATTCTTTTCCCGTACCACAGACCAGATTCAGGATGTCTCAATATAGGATTTTATGAGTGTAGAAAGCATCCAGAAATGAAAGATGTTATCACAAAAAAGTTTTAAGAAGGAGGAACAATGGGTAATGACAAGCTCTGCCCCACAGAGACTATTAGGGTAGTTTATCAGGGGCAGGGACAATACTGAGGGGGCACTCAATCTTACTACTTCTGTCGGTACCGACAACTTATTAACAATGCAGCTGGACAGAAACATTAAACAAAAGATCAAAACATCTAGACATAGGTCCAAGTACACAAAAATCTCAGTACTGAAAGACAAGCATTAGAAAAGAAGGAAAAATGTAATAATATTTCCCAAGTGACTGTAGAACAAGCCAATGGCAGTCTGGATAAATATAATCCAGATGTGCATCACAAATTCTAAGTCAGATATTTAAATATAATGCAAAAGAAGGAGTTGAACAGTGTTTTTTTTTTTCAGTATTAGGGGCTAAGTATGAACTAAAACAATGGAAGAAACAAGGGAAAAGAGCTTTAAACACATAAAATTAAGATCGCAAAATCTAAGAGTAAGAAAACTCAAACAGGAAACAATGGATTAGCAAAACAGGGCCCATACGAGGGAAGGGTTAATACGTACCTACCAACACGGCTGGAGGGCTCCTCTTGCGCGTGTGGTCCACGCAGCACATCCAAAACAGAAGACCTCCGGTTAACATTCACTGTGATACAATCGCCAGGGAGTCGGCAACATCAACTGACACAAGCTCATAAAGCAATGCCTGAATGTGAACAAGCCCTATTCCGTGCTTTTAAGACAACAGTGATTCTCACAGTGTTCCAGGCCAATGTGCGCCAGGCAAGCTTAAGACCGTCCTCAGGCCCGAGTCAAGCACGTGCAGAGTCTACGTAGGTGACCTTCAAGATAATAAAGGGTCCCAGCCCACGGCTCCCTTCCTCGGCCCATCAGGCAGCTTTATCCCATGAGAAAAACACGTATGTTAATATGCAGGTTGAGGTCACGCCAGGCCTCCCGCTGTTGTACACACTGCCGACCCCACAGGGGCCCATCTTCAACCAATCAGGAGGCAGTGCTAGCCAATGGTTTGAGACGCACGGACGGTGGCCCACCTGGCATAAGTCATGAAACAGTAAATGTCTAGTATTTAAATTCAATTTCTCTGGACTTCCTCAGTAAGTTTTAATTCTCCCCCATCCTCCCCTGTACTCTGCCCCCAAGTCTTGGCTAGGATACTGCTTCCCGCTGCTGCTCAGCACGCTCTGCAATGCAGCTCTCCAAGTCCCAAGACAATACCTGCACAGTTAAGCAGTAAACTGCCACTGCTGATTTAACATGGTCACAAAAGAGATCTCACAAGTGCTCATTTCCTAAAAGCAATTATCTACCTTCAATCCTTCTAACGATGATTCAATCTCTTTAACTGTAACACGCTGTTGGAAACACACATCCCGGGAGATGACACACTAGTGCAAACAGTATGGATACGACCCACCACCAAGGCACGGACGTGTCTCTGTCCACAACACACCACACCGAACACCTCCCACCATCGAGGAATCTGGAGGTCTTCATCTGGATGAAGGTGTAGACCTGTTCCGCGCGGGCGCTGGCCAGGCTGGGAAAGTGAATCCTGCCTCCTGGTCCCACGACCTAATGTCTGCCAGCCGCCTGTGCTCGGGCTCAGGCCCCAAAGAGACCCACGTGAGATATCAGCACGAGGACACGAGATCAAAGCTGACCTGCACATGGGCCCAATCTCTGAGTGTAGAAGCCACGGGAGCCGCAGGAGAAGGGCCAGAATCTCCGACCACGTCGGAAGTGGGGAACTCCTCAGTCACCAACATCACCAAGCACATCTGGCCAGCACCTGGGGCCATTAGCACCTGACTGGCAGACGCCGGGCCCCGGAGTCCGCATCCCCCCCTAGCATCCCCCCTCGCAGACCCCCCGCATCCCCCCTAGCATCCCCCATGCAGATCCCCCCACATCCCCCCCTCGCAGACCCCCCGCATCCCCCCAGCAGACCCCTTGCATCACCCTAGCATCTCCCTCGCATCCCCCCCGCATGCCCCCTGCATTCCCCCCGCATCCCCCCTCACAGACACCCCACATCTCCCTAGCATCTCCCTCACATCCCCCCTGCATCCCCCCGAATCCCCCTCGCAGACCCCCCACATCCCCCCCGCATCCCCCCTCACAGACCCCCGCATCCCCCTAGCATCCCCCCGTGCCCCCCCTCGCAGACCCCCCACATCCCCCCGCAACCCCCCATGTCCCCCCTCGCAGGCCCCCCACATCTCCCTGTATCCCCCAGCAACCCCCCTGTGCCCTCCCTTGCAGACCCCCCACATCCCCCCTGCATCCCCCATGTCCCCCCTTGCAGACCCCACCGCATTCCCCCTAGCATCCCCCCACGCAGACCCGCCCACATCCCCCTAACATCCCCCCCGCATCACCCCCTCACAGACCCCCCACATCCCCCTAGCATCTCCCTCGCATCCTCCCAGCAAAACCCTTGCATCCCCCTAGCATCTCCCTCACATCCCCCCTGCAGACTCCCCACATCCCCCTAGCATCTCCCTCGCATCCCCCCTGCATCCTCCCGCAACCCCCTGTGCCCCCTTGCAGACCCCCCACATCCCCCCTACATCCCCCCGCAACCTCCCATGTCCCCCCTCGCAGACCCCCTACATCCCCCCTGCATCCCCCCGCAACCCCCCATGTGCCCCCTCGCAGACCCCCCATCCCCCTAGCATCTCCTTCGCATTCCCCCGCAGACCTGGGGGCGCAGTGGCAGGAGAATGTGCACTACACGAGCACCCGTTGGCTCAGCCCCCGCACACTCGTGCTCCCCACGCTCTGCAGGAGACAGACCCCCCCCCCAGAGACTCGGGGGAAACCAACAGGAAAGGGGAAACGTGCTGGTTTTTCTACATCCTTTCATAATTCTTGTAGTTTAAGCCTAACTGTTAAAATCTTAACTTCCCTCATTTTTGAACTAGTGAAAATGATTTACAGGGCTCACCAACAGACACCTTGAAGGTTTGGGGGGTATCAATTAACAACCAAAAAAAGAAATCTCCATTTTTTCCCATCAATTGTCAAGGTAGTAAAAGACCTGTTTCAAAATCTGCTACATTTACCCCAACAGCACACTGTCAATTATTACATTATTTGTGTGCAACTTTAATTAAAATCAGTAAACTCTTGAGTTACTTCACGGTTAGATGGAAACTTAGAAAGTATCAAGCAGTTTTCACCTAGAGGAAAAGACCTTCTTCCGTGATGCACAGCCCCCGGAGCCTCTGGGTAACACGGGCCCTTTCCAACAGGCCGACTGTGGCCGCTGGGCCTCGATCGCGGGGAGTGATGCCCCCGCACCCCCCGCAGCACACGAGCCCCGGCCGCCCGTGAGGACGCACAGTTCTGCCCGCGAGGACACACAGCTCCCACGCCGCACCCCTGCTCCCTCGCCGGGAACCATGACCTCCCCTCCCAGGTGAAGCTGCACCGAGGTTCGGCCTGACGGCCCTGGGCTGGGCTCCGCCGCCGCCGTGAGCTTTGCAACGGACACTCTGCAGTGAGCTCTGTGAACACGCCGGGCACAAACCTCCTTCTGGTGTTAGTACGTGAGTGACGCTGTTGCACTCAGCAACTGGGTCCCTGCGGGCAGCGTCACAATGTGGGGCTCGCACTGGGGCTGGGGGGCCAGAGCTGGGGGGCCGGGCCTGTGATGAGCGCTTGCTCGGCCGCTGAGGGGCTCCGGGCAAGAGCCCCCCCGCAGCAGCTGTATTCCCCACTCCCGTCCACCCGACCTTCCTCTCCCCCTCCTCGCCTCCTCCTGCCACAAGTGACCTGATGCACTCTGCACTCTGCTTACACCTTTTCTTAATTGTCCCCCAAATACGCATGGAACAAGTGACATTCTGGTAAAACACACTGAGTACACCTGACACACGTGCGAATACTACACACATCCATGAATTAGAACCTGCCCACCATCCACCCTGTGCTGGCTTGTCTGCCTCCCATGTTGCACCAGCACGACTGCCAAGAGCACCCGTGACGCCTGCCCCGGGCATTCATCCAGATGTGCATCACTACCCCTGTGCACGAGAGCACACCCCACACAGAAATATCCCAGGTGCCCTGAGCAGGTGAAGGGATTTCCATGAACTGTCAAGATGCGCAGCAAATGAATGTCAACCCATGCTGACCAAGAAAAGTCGGTCATGGAAAACCATATATTGTATGATTCCATGTACATAAAACTCTAAAACAAGCAAAGCTACTCACTACCATGAAAAGCAGATCAGTGCTCATGGCTGGAGGTGGGGAACGAGCACCAGGGAGTACAAAGAACTTCTGGGGGTGATGGCAATTTTCTGTATCTTTGTTAAGATGGAGGCCACACAGGGGCACCTGCGGGGGGGTGCAGTCCATTAAGCTAAACTCTTGGTTTCGGCTCAGGTCACGGGAGTGGGGCCTGCTTCACAATTCTCTCCCTCCTGCCGCCCCCACCCTCGACCCATGCCCCCTCCCCAAAATGACACAGGCTACATGGGGGCCTTCATTTGCAGAGGAGCGAAAGGAAGGGAATTCCTTGGGGAAACACAGCTGGTTAACAGCAGAGCTGATCCTGCCCTCAGTGCGGGTCCACTGAAGATTCCACGCTCCATGTGGACAGGACAATCGGATGCCGCAGAAGGGCCCGCAACCGCTCAAGAGCCAGCAGGCAGGTGATGAGGGAATGCCAGGTGCCACTTCCTAGTCTTGGGTCTCGGCACCCACAGACACGCCAAAGAGAAGTGTCGGGAACGAGGGCAAACAGCACGGCACTGCCAGCACCTGGCCCACGTGGCCCCCGAGTATCTCCCACTAGAGCCTCTGGCTGTAAAGTTTAAATTTTGAAATAGAAGGCAGACTAAGAGAGGATAAAAAAAGAACTAAAGCTTTCCCCCACTGCAAGGAAGGAAAATGGATGGATCAACAAACCATGGAAGGTAAAGCTCTACAGTCAGGAAAACGATTATGGCAGAACGTTCTTGCCGTCTTACTAAGTAGGATCCCTCAAAAAAAAAGATTTCAAAAGCACAAAACATCAGGCCAAAGACAATGAATTTGACAACTACAAAATTCAATTTTTCTGTTCCACAAATAACAGTATGGGAAACTTTAATAAACAGATCCACAGAGCTTCTAGAAACGGTGTGTACAAAGCATGATGCACGTAAAGGAACTAACGTCCTGGAGAACCCAGCTCCCACAAGTCAGTAGACACAGCCAAGAACTCCAAGGGGAGAACAGGCAAAGGGGAGGATGAGGCATCCACAGCAAAGAAAAGCCCAAACCCTGCAAGGACAACTGCTGCCCAGTAACGGACACAGGGATGTGAATTCTGACACCTCAGTGACAACACACGTGCAGATGAACAGCCGCAAGGGAGGCAAAACCCCTGTGCCCAGCTCCTAAATAGGCATCCCCTCGAGGGCTGAGCCAACGACCTACCTGCACATCCTTCAATCAAGGGGATCTGTGTTCCCAGGCACGCGCAAGAATGAATGCCACATGTGTGCTGGTGGCTGTTTGTGGCAGAGGGACGCCCAGCACAGCCTGAGTGTCCACCAGGAAGCAAGGATTCGAAGCAGGAGGACGCAGTGTAGAACTGGAAACACCCAAGTTATCCAGGAACAAAACAGCAGCAGCATGACAATAAACAGCGCAGGTGATCACATACCCCCAGAGGGCAGGAACGAAGGTGCTCCTTGGCCCACCAAGTATGCTCTAACACATGGTTCCTGCACCGCCACCGCGTGACCTCCATCATTACGTATTTGTACGCTTGCAGGAATCCGACAGATGACGGCTAGAGGGGGTGAGCGGACACAGTGGGAAACGCCTGGCCTTAGTCACAGGTCCAGGCTCTAACAGCTGCTCCTACAACCAAGCTGCACAATCCCAGACAAGTTACTTAACCTCTTCGTATATCAAAGCACATATCCAGAAAATACAATTACTAGAGTCAACCCTTTGTGGCTGTTTTGAAGGCAAATAAATTAACGTGACGTGAACCTCACCACGCATGTTCACCTAGTGCTTATCCCTCCTCCCTCTCAAACTGTTTCACGAAGTCTCACCACCTGGAATATCGTGCAACCATTACCAATAATAATTTATGGTGATCAGCAGCAAAATGGTCAACGCTAAACAATGTCAAGGAAAAGCATAGAAGAAATGACCAGAAATAAATAAATCAAAATGGGTCCCTCATTTGAACCTGAACAGAGACATTATAGGTGATTCTTCTTCTGCTTTCCCTTTCCCAAGTGTCCTGTGAGGCGATGATGTAACTTACAGTGAAAACACCTTTAATAATAATGCCCCGCCGCCAGGAGCTTCAGAGATGCAGGCCCACGCACACATGCTCTTCAGGAGGGCTGACAAGCCGCACTGAGAGATGAACAGACGCAACTGAGCAGAGGCATCTGACAATATCAACACCATCTCATCACGAAAACACTCAACAGATTAGGTCCAGGAGGAAACCACTTCACCATATACAACAAGCCCACAGCTAATACCACACTCAACTGTGCAAGCCGGAGCCTTTCCTCTATGGTCAACAACAAGACAAGTCCACTTCCATCACGTCTAGCACACAGTACTGTACCTCCCAGCTCAAGCATCTATTGAACAAACCGCTAACAAGCATCCAAACTGGAAATAAGAAGTAAAATGAGCTCTGCAGACATTATTATCTTGCACGTAGAAAACTCTAAAGACTCCAAAAAACAGCTGCCATAACTAACAAATGAATCCAGCAATGTGGCAGGAGGCAAAGTCATAAAATCAGCTGAAATTCTAAAGGGAACAATGAACAATCTCAAAAGGAAACTATGAAAACAATTCTGCTTAAGATCACTCAACCAAGGAGGAGGAAAGCCTGCTCAACCAACTTTACCGAACACTGCTGGAAGGAATTAAACACGTAAACAAATGGAAACACATCCCACGTCCAGGGACTGCAGGAATTCATATATTTAAAATGTCAGTAGCACCCAAAGCCACCTATAGAGTCACTGCAATCCCTATCAAAACCTCCATGAAACTTTTTTCAGATATAGCAAACCCATCCTAAGATTCATGTGGAACCTCAACAGATCCCAAATAGCCCAAATAATCCCCAAAACAAGAAGAAACTGGATGACTCACACTTCGTTTCAAACCTACTACCCGAAGCCGAAGCTACAGTCACCAAGCCACGTGGCCCCGGCATAAAGACAGACACGCACACTAAGGGAGAGGGGCGAGGGCCCAGAGAGAAATCCTCACACAGACACTGAAAGGACTTTTGACAAGAGCGCCAAGACCTCCCCATGGGGAACCAACGGTCTTTCCAACAGACCAAGCTGGGAAAACTGCATCTCCACATGCAGAGGAGGAGGCTGCACCCGCACCTAACGGCACACACAGAAACTAACCCAAAATGGACCAAAGACCCAAATGTAAGGCCTACGGCGCTACGACCCTTAGAACAAAACAAAGGACAAAAGCTTCACAACACTGGATCTGGCGATGATTTCTTGTTGTGACCAAGAAAATAAAGTGGCCTTCACAAAAACTCTGAAATTTTTGTGTGTCAGGAGACACTGTCTACAGAGTAGAAAGGCAACCCGCAGTCTGAGAAAGGGATCTATCTATAAAGCATACATCTGATAGCAATTAATACCCAGAATAGACACACAACTTCTGGAACCAACGAACCACCAGACTCAAAAACGGGCCTAGAAGTAGAACAGACACGTCTCCCAAGATACAAGAATGGCCAATGAGCACAAGAGAAGATGCTCAACGTCACTGATCATCAGGGAAACACAAATCAAAACCACAGCGAGGTGCCACCTCACACTTGTCAGGACGGCTAGAAGCCAGAAGGCAGGAAACAACAGGCACTGGCGAGGCTGTGGACAAAGGGGAGCCCTCGTGCATGGCTGGTGGGAACGCAAGCTGGTGCAGCAAGTGTGGGAGACAGCAGGTGGGGGCTCCTCCAGAAAATGGCCAGAGCTACCCTAGGGCCCTGCAACTCCACTTCCGGGTGTAGACCCCAAGCAACTGGAAGCATGGGCTCAGAGAGCTCTGTCCACCCACGCTCATGCCAGCATCAGTCACAGGGGCAGAACCACGGGAGCAACCCAAGTACCCGTGGACAAACAGATGGGTAACAAGAGGCCGTGTACACCACACTCCGTGCGGTGGAATACTACCCGGCCTTAGGAGGAAGGAAATCTTCCTTCTGCCACAACAGGAATGAACCTTGAGGATATCGTGCTGTGTCCAACAGCCAGCTGCAAAAAGACAAATACTATAGAATTCTACTTCTCTGAGGTACGTAGAGTTGTCACGGCCACAAAGACCAGGCAAAAGGAGTGGGTGCCGGGTGCTGAGGGGCGGAGGGGACAGGGGCTTAGTGATTACTGGGTACAGAGATTCAGTCACAAGGCGTAGTGAGGTACAGGGGGGATGGTGCTGACAGCAGCACAGCAGCGTGGATGTATTTAATCCCACTCAATTGTAGACTTAAGCATAGTGAAGATGCAGGTTTTACCACAGTAAACAAAAAAAAGTAATAATGATCTGCTACTAGGTGCTTCAGATGCGTATACAAAAAAATATTGTAATAATTCATTGATTAACTTCAAAACCTAAAGAACACCTTTGTAGATCCTTTATCGATGAATTTATTTAAAAATTCAGAATCTACTCTGAAGATTTAGGCGGTTTCTAACATTTAACTGGGAACAAATCATCATCTGCTCGTATAGCCTCACACTGTTCATCCGTGAAGCGGGCCTCCTCTACATCAGGGCTGTGGTCACACGGTTATATGCAAGCACACGTACATAACAGTGAACTAAAATCTTCGACACATTCAAGGATACCAATACATCGAACACCAAAAGGAAATAGGTAATGATTAAAAGCTTGGACTGTGACCTCAGATCTATATTTATATTTGTGTTCCACCACCAACGACCTACATGGCTTCCTACCGCCTGAGTTCCAGCATCTTTAGCAACAAGAGGAGAATGACAACAGGCCTCTTGGACTTGGGAGGATTCATGGGGACAAACCCTACCCAGCACAGGGCTTGTCACTGAATAACCACATCTCTCAATTCTGAGTCTCCTTGAAACTATGTCTTCAACTAATGCGACTGAGTATTTACCATTACTGGGAAGTCTGTCTCCACCTCCTTGTCCCAGTTACACCTCACAGTAAGATCCAAGCAGAGGAAAGGTGCATCTCCTGCCCTCAAGGTGCTCTCAATCAGCAAAGGATGCAGAAACGTGTTTAGTAATAAGACTGATCACTGTGAGAAAGGGTAATGGGACTGGTTATCATGAGGAATGAACGAATACCTCACAGGACAGGGTATCTGGGTTGAGTCTAAGAAGGGTATGTTTTGTCTATCAATGAAGGAAAAATACAAAATAAAGAATGGAGATCACAGAATGCGCAGACCTCGGAGAACAGTCTCATCCCATGGAAATCCGCATGGGATGCCGCAGGGCATGCCAGGACACTCAGCTCTCATCCAAGGCCTCACACAAACGTCCTGCTCAGGTGTCTGCACTTTCTGCACAACAGGGAAATAAAAACGAACCTCTGAAGAAGAATATAAACAGACCGATAATCTCGAAAAATACTGACAAAGCACAAGGCTGAAGTTCACTTGAAGGGGTCAGACACATGGTCTCCAGGGGCGTGACCTGAATGTCTGAGGCCTGCAGGGAGCCCAGAGCAGCAGGAGCACAGCAGTCTGGGTGGGAGGGTGCCGCATCTCCTGCGGAGATGGAGGCCCAGATGGTAACACCCAGCACAGGAACCTGGGCTTCAGAGGAACAGAGAAGAGTGGTCAGTGCACTCTTCAGCCTGCACTAGTGATAAGATGGTGCTTTGGAAAAACATCTCGGGTACCAGCGATGGGAAGACACAGACCAGCAAGAGTGGGAGTCAGAAGCCCAAGGAGGCTCCTGCTGCCAGTACACAGGCGGGAAGGGGAGGGGTATGAGAAGCACAGAGGCAGGGAGGGGGACGCAGTGGGGGGATGTAGAGGGAGATGGGGGGCACAGGAAGGGGGCCAGGGTGTGGAGGGGGAGGCAGAGGAGGCCATGGAGGGCTCAGACCAGGCCAGAGCAGGGAGGGACAGGGAGGGGCACTCCATCCATTTGGGGAGGGAAACGTGAGCGGATCTGACCCTCACTATTCCCATACAGCGAACACTCCATAACCCCTTGTGGGTACAGGATAGAAATCTCACTGCCGGCCTCAGAGGACCCCTCTGTCTGCCCTCTGCTTTTTCATTTCCTTTCCCTCAATCCCTCCAGCCCTTCTGCCTTAATCCTGTCCAGCCTCCCTGACCCAGCCTCCCCAGCCTCCTGACTTCCAATGACCCCTGGACACAGGCCTGGTGTGCAGGCCAGCATGTGGGCCATGCCCCATCCCGGCACTGATGCTTCTCCTATTCCTCAGTCAGACTAATGTACCTTTCCATGGTTGTTCACACTCTTCTGTGCCTTGTCTGTATGCTCCCTTCACAGAACTGCACCGAAATGTCAAACATGAGAACAGCTAGACAATAAACTAAGCCAAGAGGAGTGACCAAAGAATTTAGCGTACTGGAGAAAGCACACCGTGGAGCTCCTGGAGCTGTGGGCTACAGCTGCACAGGATCCGTTCTTCTGCAAGCATGTTATTACGGAAAATAAAACAGCAGTGATAACAATGGCCAAGTGTACCTGCCCAAATGCTACCACAGAAGAAATATAAGAGAGAATAGATCACTATAGATCAAAGTGTGTATGCAGTTAGCAATTCTGTGAAGAATTCTTCAGATTGCAGCTATGGATATTTCTGTTTTTCAAAATAATTTATTTCCAAAGAATTAGTAGTCAACTACTACTTCTCCCTCGTGCTCAACAAAAGTGGATCACAGTGCTCGCTTTGGCAGCACATACAGAGAAGATCCGCTCCTGTGCAAGCATGACACACAGATTTTTGAAACTTTCCATATTTTTGTGCAGTCTGCCAAAAAAAAGAAACAGACATAGAGACAAAGCAGAATCGTAACTCAATAGTCTCTAGCAGTGTCACAAAGTTAATTCTCAACAAGTCAGTACAGAGATGGAGCATGCCTCCTGGAACATGAAAGGCCACCCGCACACAGAGGACTCACAGTTCTGGCTTGTGTTCAGCTGTAGCGACACACACACTTCACTGCCAACCACGGCAAAAGAGGTCAGAGGCCACATTTTATACCTGGGCTTTGACCTGAAAGTAAGCAAATTAATTGATGCCCTGATGTGAGACATTAACTTGAATGGGACTAGTCTTCGGACCCAATGTCAGTACAATCACATCAGTCAAGCACGGTCAACTCTAGAAACACCAAGTCACAGGTACTCAAGACAGCAAGAAGACATAAAGGCTCTTCCCAGCAGGCAGCAAAATGCAATGTGACCTCTCACAATGGTACAAACTAGCCATAATGCTAGAAGAGATGAACATAAAATCCACACTTGCTTCAACAGAGTGTATTTGCATTATAACTATTAGAATACTTAACAAAATGCTAATGCCACATTATAATTATCCAAATGAGATATAAATAATATGTTAGGGTTTAAGATAAAACAGAAGTGACACACATGACTTACTTTATGGAACATTAAAATATAGTATATTAAAATACACTAAATACACCTAATAATGACATAAAAATGGATTATGAGGAAATCTTAGGGATTCAAACTTTAAATTTGTTACTAATTTTGCTGTCATACAATTTTTTTAAAAAGATTTTATTTATTTATTTATTTATTTATTTATTTATTTATTTATTTATTTGAGAAGGAAAGAGAGAATGTGAGTGTGGGTGGGTACTGAGGGAGCTGCAGACCCCTCACCGAGCAGGGAACCCGACACGGTTCCCTGCTCCATCCCAGGACCCTGAGATCATGACCTGTGCTGAAGGCAGATGCTTCACCCACTGAGCACCCAAGTGCCCCCTTCATAGGACTCTTAATCTTTGTTCCTGGACTTAAAAACTGTAAGATAAGAGCTTATGCTCAAACATTATGATCTTAAGCATAAAAATGTTATAAATATTTGTTTATATAAGTAATTAATCTTCCAAAACTTTAATTTCATGACACCTCTTCAAGTTCCATAAAATTTATGAATTCTTATGTGCTGCTTACAGACTTTTTTTTTTTTAAGATTTTATTTATTTATTCATGAGAGACACAGAGAGAGAGAGAGAGGCAGAGACACAGGCAGAGGGAGAAGCAGGCTCCACGCAGGGAGCACGACCTGGGACTCAATCCCGGGTCTCCAGGATCACACGCTGGGCTGAAAGCAGACGCTCAACCACTGAGCCGGGCTGCCCTGCTTACAGACTTTAAAATTAAAAGAGAAGCTATTCTTGCCTATGCTTACCTTCATCTCACCTGAGGACTGTACTTATGATAAAATGACTTGCTCGTTTTCATTTTATGATGATGAAGTATCACAAAACATACCTCAGTTTCGAAAAATATAAAATGTTTTTACTGAGAAATCAAAACTAGTTGTTTATTTAGCTCTCAGATAAGAACTATGGAATTTTATTATTATCATTAAACCCAATTTATAAACATATACTTTTAAATCAGAGGGACAGCTTAACTGTTAATTAAAAATCAAATTTTCATCCCATATGTGTACTATGATTTCAGACAGACTCCTCTGGTGAAAGTATTTTCCATCCCAAATAATCAAACCTATTAAAGAAGTTTCTGTTAGTTATACCTTCTGAACAGAACACTAGCTGTTTAAAAACAGAGAGAATTACACTCTGGTAAAAAGCACACAGGCCTTTTTCCTGGGGCACAAGGCGACCAGAGGGAGCTCTTTAAGCTAGCATGCAGAACACACAAAGCACCAAAGAAAGAGAATATACAAGTTCGGGATTTTATGTGCAGCCAAACTGACCTTCCAGGGAAAAGGCTGCAATAACCATTCCGAAGCAGTGACAACCCAGGACGCCCTGAGTAAGCATCTCCTGGACAGTCTGCCTCTCTGGGCACTGGGATGGAGGCCACTCACGAAATCGATACAGCAATCCCACTTCCAGGTATTTATCCGCAAGACATGAAGTCGTATCTCCAGGAGCTACCTCTTCCCCCGTGTCCACGGCAGCTACAGCGTGGAAGACCCCACATCCCTGCTGACAGAGGAGTGCTGTACGTACAACGGCATGAGTGTGCATCCTCAGAAAGGAAACCCTATCTCACTCTGTGACAGCATGGGTACAACCCGAGGGCATCGTGCTGAGTGATGTCAGTCAGACAGGGAAAGACAAACACTGCATCATCTCACAGGGGTTACCTAAACAGACCCAGCTCACAGAAACCATAACAGATCGGTGGGCACAACAGGGAAGGGAGCAAAGGTACAAACTTACAGATATAAGTGAGTCCTGGGCATGTCGGGTACACCATGCTGACTACAGTTAATAACAAAGGATGGTGTGTCTGAAAGGTGCCAATACAGGAGATCTCTGAAGTTCTCATCACAGGAAAAAAGTGTGTGACTATGGGCGGTGACAAGTGTTCACGGAACATACTATGGTAATCATTTTGCAATATGTACGCATACCCAAAGTCATTATGCTGTACGCCTTATAACCTAACACAGTATCACATGGCAATTATATTTCAGTAAAACTGCAGGTAAAAGAATAAACAAAGAGATCTACCAGAGAATGAACTCTGGACACAGAGAAGGGCGGTGGTGGGAACCTCAGCTGCAGGGTGAGGAAGGACAGTCTAACATGCACCTGTTACGGTCAGTACAAGTGTCTGAGAACAGGGATAAAGCAATTTACACTGTTTCCAGGACACACATTATGGGTGACAATGCTGGTGTTGTTACTCTCTAACTGTTCATATACAACGTTGGATAAAATGACTGAGGACCTACACTCAGGACCTCCTTACTCTGCAAGCAAAGAAATAAAGATTTTTGGTAGAAGAATTATAGAAAACCAAGCAGCCACAAATCTGAAAGGAAAACATAAGTATGCATTCATAAGGTTTTTTTTCTCTTACAATTCTATTTACTACCTCTGCCCACAGAAAGGCCTGGACAGACCAAGCAAGCAGCAGTGAACACACCAAGGGCCAGACACGCGTCTGAGATACAATTTCTATGCGACAGAAACCAGAGCCACTTGGAAAAGTTGAAGGTTCCGGGTCTGCAGCAGGGTGTAAGAGAGGTGAGCCTGAAAAATCCTGCTGGTGAGAAAGCAGAAAGCCACTTCGGAAGTCCACAGGGAGACACTCCAGTTGGGGACAGACGGAAAAACTGGAGCATAAATAAGGATTTCATCAGAAAGGGACTGAAGTATATTAAAACTACTGAAATGCATGAATTCCAAATGACAATTAAAGAACTAGTTTCCATTAGAGAATGCTATTTTTAAAAACGGGGAAAAAAGAAAGAGTGTTATTCTCCCTTCAGACACAAATATACCACAGGAATGCCCAACAGCAGCGATGGCAATTTTACGTCCTTCCAGAAGTACTCCGGTTTAAAACAGCAAGACGAAAGTAGATTATCACCATTCTGCACTCCCTAACGAACCGCCGGCACCGTCAGCGACACAGCAAGGCTGCAAACCCAACCCCAGGAGAAAGTGGCAGTGCGGCGGCCTGCAGCAGGACATGCCACCTCCACGGGGTCTCGGCCCACCAAGCCTCTAGGACAACTGTCCATTTCCACGAGCGCACAGGAACGACCAGCCACAGCCAGACTACGGGAAACCACGGAGCAAAGGAACCAGTTTCTTCAGTAGACAAATTCGAAAGGATGAAGGAGAACCTTTACGTTGAAGGTGACCTCAAAGATATTTTCCAAAATAAACAAACACAAACAAAATCAAACAGTGCACAGACCCAAACTGCCGAGTTCAGGGTTTGCCAGGCTTCCAAATAGCCGAAGAGCCCGGATCCCAAAGCCCCAACCTGTGGAAGGTCCACGGTTACGACAGAGTCACGCAGCAGACACAGCAGAGAAGGGGCCTCGGTGACCGCACGTGCTTCCTCCACGGGAACTCTGCTCCAGCCTCGGGGCCTCAGCACGTGTGTAACGATTACAAGAGAACTACGTTCAGGCGTCACTGTCACTGAGCACGGCAATTTGATGTAAAGTTAATCTAGGGGTGCCTGGTGGCTCAGCAGGTGAAGTGTCTGCCTTCGGCTCAGGTCATGATTCCAGGGTCCCAGGATCGAGCCCCGTGTCGGGCTCCCTGCTCAGCGGGGGTCTGCTGCTCCCTCTGCTCACACTCCCTCTCCATGAAAGTTAATCTAAAACTTGAAAAGTATTCGCCTGCTCAGAATACAGAATAGAAACCTGACTATCATAGGACAACGCTTCTCCCAACTCACTTTGGTCAGGGTGGAGACAAGGACACCAGCTCGGCCCACGAGCTAGGGCAGCAGGCCCGGGAGAGTGCACACAGGGCCTCCTTGGGGCTGACAGCCTCACACAGATCGAAGGACATGAGGGTGGCGGTGGAAGCAGCAGATGCCATGAAGTGTGCCCCGTAATAGAGAACAGGAGTGGCTCTCAGGTGGGAGGTGGAAGATGCTGGGACAGGAGAGAAGGGAATGCTTATCAACCAGTCCTCGTGCAAAATGAGCAGGGGTGTGCGCTCCAGGTGACAGGTCTGCGCACACGCCAGTGCCACAAACTAACAGCAACCTTCACGGCCAGTGAAGCCTTGCTCTGGGAGAGCACCTCCACGGCTCTCAGAGGATGCCCAGGGACAGAGAAACACTGAACTACTTCCATCAAGCTTAAGTGACCCTAATCCAAAGAGCACCATCTGATTTCCAGGTTCTTCCATAAGTAATTTTGATATACATAAACTATGGTTTAAAAAAAAAATCCCAGCCATAGGAAAATAGTTATGACTTTGTATTCTTGAGATTTTGAAAAAATGTTTTTAGGTCAATACCACCTTGCTGCAACTTGTACTTTGTAACATACCCTCAAATTATTTGCTTTCTAATCAAACATACTAATTTGAATTATTCTGTACTATTGTATTTTCCACAAGTGTTAACTATTTTCTTCTTCTCTTGGCCTGCAGGAGCTAGGAGGTGTACATAGCAACTTTTAAGTACTCAGAGCATCAATACAGACACAGAGCAACACACAGCATCACTCTCTTTCTTTTTTTTTTTTTCTTTTTTTCATCACTCTCTTTCTCTGGTCCCTCCCCATCTCATGAGCAACCTTTATCATCTTTAACAGAATGTAGGTAAGAGACAAAAATGCAGCACTCAGTTTTGTTACTTATTAATAAGAATAAAAAAGCATTTCATTAAACCGCTCACAAATCACCTGTTTCCCACTTTTACATATAGCATCTAAGGAATGTGTACCAAGAAAGAAAGAAATTCTAACCAAATTACCAAAATATATCAAACATTTTTAAGACAATGAATTTAGCTTTGTTCTCTTAAAAATACTCAGAGAAACAGAATCAAGTTCTATGTGAAGACCCCCTTGTAATTAGTACATAACGTGACTATTGATAGAGAAGTCTGATTATTTCCTGTCCCCAATCTTGGTCTACCAAAATAAACAGCATGGAGACTAGGAAGATAAAAAAACAATTCTTAAATTGATGATTTATTTAATATAACTTCCAAAATATGGAATGAAATGGTCAGGACATCCTGGTTTAGGGGCTGAGAACTGAGGAGAGGGTGTTTCCCGCACGCTTGTCCTGAAGCTGTGAGCAATGAACAGTTCACAGGTTTTAGACAGTGGACACAAAAGCAAAGCCTTTTTAATAAAAAGACTTAAAGATTTCTTCTCAAGAGTTAAAAAATGTTTAATCATTAAAAGTTATTGTAAATAGAACACACTGATGTTTTACCTCTCTGGTATTCATTCATAAAACACCGTAACACAAGCTGCCTGTTTATGTCTCTGTGTTGTTTTTCTAACAAGTGCATAAGACAAAATGTGACAGTTACTTTCTGATGGGTTGATGAGCATTAAGAAGTTATTTTTGGGCCTTTCTCCTCCAAAATCTTACAAAAAAAACTTTACAAGAACATTTTTGCTTAGATTCACTTACTTTGTAATACGGTCAATGTTGGCAATTTGCTTCTGGTTCCGTATAATCTCAATGGCTGCCCAAAGATGCTGGATAGCTTTTGTATCCGCCTGTCGTCTTTTTGTTAGACGTGCCATGACCTGTTCACTTCTTTAACTGCAGGAATATACAAAAACATAAGGGGAAAGAAGCATGGATTACACTATGAATCACTATCAATACAAGTAACAGTCTCAGCACCTCCTGACTCCTAGTGAATATGCTAATGTAGTATAACCAACTGTATTTTCTACCATCTGTTGCCAAATACTTTGTAAAATCTGCTATTCACTGTTACTTCATAAAGAGTTAAAAAGGTCTTCCAAAGGACAAATGGCTACATCAAAAATACATACATTTCAATTTTATTTCAAAGCAAAACTGTAACATAAAATTTTACTTTTTGATACTATATTATATGTAATTTCATAGATCAATATAAATGGAATTCAAATATCCTAATTCTTTGGTACTTTATTATACTCATGGTTTTAAAATTTCAATTTTATGTAGACATGCTGACAAATGAAAACATTTTTCCTTTCAAATAAAACCATAAACAAACTGCAAGATAGTTATTTCTGACTGAGGTGTGAAAAAGGCTGGGAGCTGGTGTCCCAGGGGAGGACATGGGTGAGCCCACGGACTCAGAAAAATGTCCACACGGCTGGGCCGGGTTGCTCGTCCGTTATTTTGCTGGGCACCGACCGCAGCACCATGGGGGCAGCGAGGAGAGCCCAGGGGGTGAGGGCTGGACGCGGGCGGGGCTCCCGGCCGGGCAGAGGGGCCAGCCCTGGGGACCCCTGACTGCAGGTCCGGTGTGTTGCAGGCCCCGGGGCCGCCGCCGGACACTGAGCCCCCTCAACGGGCCCGTCCTCTCTCTCAAGGGAAGAGACTGAGCAAAGGAAGCCCGGCCCCTTCCCGTGTCCGTGACCCGCTGGCAGAGCCTCGGAAGCTGTTTGCACAAGGCGGTTCTCACTCTCTCTGCCGAAACCCAGCGGGAGCATCAGCCCCACGGAGGCCCACCCAGAGACTCTCCCCGGAGTCTGGGCCCAGCCGGCCCCCGGCCCCCGGAGCACCTGTCCTTCAGAGGTACCTTCCCAGCAGGAGGATTCTGAACCCTCTAGGCTATTCCCAAATGTCCTACATCTTCCCACCATGACTCGTAATAGCTGCACAGTTTGCTCCACAGAGAGAATCTCCAACACATAAAGCCAGCATTCGAATTTTTAAGAGAACCTAAGGAAAATCCAGTTGGGTTCAGGACAGAGACACAGAACTGAAAGATAATAACAGTTACAAGTATAATTGGTGGATACATCTTTGGAAAGAAACCCCTTTAAAACATAAGGATACTTTTCAGGGCCGGCGCACCTGGGGTGAGCGCCTCCAGGGGAGCACAGTGGGGGGGAGCACCTGCAGGGGGGGTGCCTGTGGGGGGAGTACCTGCGGGGGAGCACAGCGGGGGTAGCACCTGCGGGGGAGCACTTGTGGAGGGGGGAGTACCTGTGGGGGAGCACCTACGGAGAGCGCCTGTGGGGGGGAATACCCGCGGGGGAGCGCCTGTGGGGGAGCACCTGCAGGGGAGCGTCTGTAGGGGGATTACCTACGGGAGGAGCACGGGGGAGCATCTGCAGGGGAGCACCTGTGGGGGGAGCACCTGCGGGGGTGAGTGCCTGCAGGGGAGCGCCTGTGGGGGAGCACCTGGGGGGAGCACCTGGGGGGGAGCGGGGTAAGAGGGTGGGGGAGCACCTGCAGGGGAGCGCCTGTGGGGGGAGCACCTGCGGGGGTAAGCGCCTGCAGGGGAGTGCCTGCGGGGGAGCACCTGGGGGGAGCACCTGTGGGGGGAGTGGGGGAGGGGAGGTGGGGAAGCACCTGTGGGGGGGTGCCTGCAGGGGAAGCGCCTGTGGGGGAGCGCCTGCGGGGGGAGGAGCACCTGCGATGGGAGGGGAGCACCGAGCTGCCTTCCTGGGGCTGCTGGGCTGCTGGCCAGGGAGCAGGGAGGGAGGGCCAACCAGCAAGTAAGACGCAGAGCGACATATGAGCGACACCTGATGGCCAGGTGCAGCGGTACAGGCCGCAGGGGGCTGCAGGGACTCCACCAGACCCCACCTCAGCCAGACCCGTGCACCTAAAGACGACAGATGTCCACTTTGTGTACGGCGCTATGCTAGACAGACACCATGAAGTACTCAAAAATGAAAAACTGTAGTCCTTGCCAGGAAATAGCCTAAAGCTGGCAAAGGAAGTTTGACATCTGCATCAACTGCTAACTGTAAGGTCAGACTGGACAAAGGTCATCTAAATATGTGCTGGGAGACTCCACACAGAGGGGACAGTACTTCCAGCTTAGGAACACTGAAAAATGGCAAATGTATGGGAAAATAGAAGAGAAATATCTTTAGTTCCTTTGAAAGATAATTGGCTGTCTAAAGCAAAGATAAAAATAACTGTTAGGCTTCATTACGGCTCTGACACATGTAGAAATAAAACACAAGACAACAGAAGCACAGAGGGTCTCAGGGTAGTGACCATATCTTGTAAACATGCAATTCAACTTGTGTTTAAGTACATATGTGAAATTAAATTTAAGAATAAATTTAAGAATTTATTTAGAACTAAAGAAAATATATAAAACCAAAAAAGAAAACCTATGAAACCAAAGCTAGCATTTTAAAATACATAAATAATAGATATATTTATTATATATAACTACTTATAAGGCAGCCCCGGTGGCTCAGTGGTTTAGTGCCACCTTCAGCCCAGGGCCTGATCCTGGAGACCGGGGATCCAGTCCCACGTCGTGCTCCCTACATGGAGCCTGTTTCTCCCTCTGCCTGCATCTCTGCCTCTGTGTGTGTGTGTCTCTCATGAATAAATAATAAAATTTTTTTAAAAAGTAAAATTCTAAAAAATAAATAACTATTTACAGAACATAACCAAAAGAACACAATGAGGACAGTAATAGCAGAAATTCTAGAAGTGATATCACTTAAAGGCTAGAAATGGCTAAAATCAAGGCTAAAGGATGAAGTAAAACAGATATAAAGTTAAAACCAAAGATTTCTGGGATCTATCTGAATCTGAACCGGGCCACACAGACACATACATAAGGGAGATGCTCACAAGCCCAAAGAGAGCCTTGCAAAGAACGCTCGCCATGTAAGATGGGCACAAGGAATTCTGAGACATAAGATCAATGAAACCAACCTGACCTATTAGGATAAAATCTCTTGAAAGAACAATCACTGAGATTTTCCCTCCTTATGAAATCTAAAATCATTCATTAACATAACTCACATATGCCTGAACTACTCAGAATTCTTAAGTCTGACCAGAACTGCCGTCCTCGATTCCCCCTGGTTAAGCTGTGCTCTGCCCTTTCTCTGCTCTGCCTGGGGCTCGCTCCCAGCCTCCTTGCTCCGACCAAGCCCCCTTCCCTAGAACCCAACTCAACTCTTGTATATTCTAGTTATGATTTGCTTATAGGACTCTCACATATGTGCTGCCTTGTGCAATTAACTCTAAATTCCTCAGATGAATCTATCCGTTCAACTAAGAAGGGACGGGCCTCATTTTTCAAGTCTTTCAAGGTGGCCTCGCAGTTACAAACTTAAGCTTCTGATACAGAATTATGAAATTCAACTTCTCCAGCTATGTTCCATGTTATGTAAACAATGTCCCAGAGCAAACCCTCATTATGAGCCAAAAAAAAAAAGACCATAAGACTCGGAGAGACATCTAATGTGGTCCTCAATTTTTGGCTCCCTTTAGGAAGAGGAGCTCATTCAAAAGTGATTCTCAAGAGGCTTATAGTTTAAAAACTAGAAGTACAAAGCCAAAACTCCTCACTAATTTTTCCCTCAATTTCTCTTATTGTAGCAAAATATACATAAATTGGCATCACCACTTTTAAGTGTATGGTTCAGTGGCGTTACATACATCCACTCTGTACCTCACTTCATCCTGTGACAGCGAATCTCTGCATCCAGCAATCACGAAGTCCCCATCCCCTCTGCTCCCAGCCCCCGGCACCCGCTGTTCTGCTTCACTTTTGCGACAAATCTAAGTACCTCACAGAGGTGAAATCAGAAACTATCTGTCCTTCTGTGCCTGACATTTAACAACACATCCTCAAGGTCCACCCATATGTCCTTCCTTTTGATGGCTGAATACTATTCCATTGCATGTATGTAGCACATTTGGTTTTCCATTCATCTGTGGACGGACATCTAGGTAGTATCCACGTTTAGCATATAATGTTGCTATGAACATGTGTATACAAATATGACTCCGGGACTCTGCTTTCCAATACACCCAGGAGAATTACCATAAGATCCAGCAATTGCATGTTTGTTTTTAAAAACCCAACATTCAGTTTTCCACAGTGGGTGCCCCATTTTAGTTTTCTGCCACTCGCGTGCAAGGTTCTAGTATCTCCATATTTCCATCAACATTTGTAATTTTCTGGGTTTTGATACTAGTCATCCTAATGGGTGAGTATTGGTCCCAGAACTCTGGCTAGCCCCTAGGTGATCCTGGTATTCTCTACCCCTGCAAATCCAGATTTAATGCAATCCCTTCCATCTATATATTTCCTCTTATATCCTGCAAATGCTACAATTGAGAGAATAAAATAAATCAAATCAAGAAATTTTTAAAAAAACAAAATTTAATAATGCAATACTTGGAGATAAATACATATATGGGAAAGCTCTGTATTGCAGGAATCTATAAACAAGATAGTAAGATTAAAATAGCAGGAGGCAGAGAAGAGAATGCATCCACGGGACCCACCAGGAGGGCAGAGAGCATTAGGTATGTTCTTATGTTTGCTTCTGGAGGTGGATGGGTTCAAGTTGTTTTATTATTATACTAACAAACAAGTTTTATAAATATTTTAAAGTATTTACATCAAATATTATTATGAAATCTAAAATTTTAATCTCATTACAGAATGTCATTCCTTTATTACTTACATTAGGTTGAAACTTTCCCAAAGTCTACTAGTAATTTCAAATTATGTTTTATTAATAGTCTGCTCATACCATTTTCCCATTTATATATTAATATCTTTTTGTATTAAGGTTATTCCTGAGATATTTTTGTCTTTTAGCAAACATTACATGGAGTTATACAGAAATCCTGCTAACTACATTCTTTTATGACTGGAAGTCCTCCCACATTTGGATCAGAAAAATAGTCAAGTGTATTTTCCTGGTTTTTAATTTTTAATAGACTTCTTAATCCATCTGTGAATAAGTTTTTAAAAGTAATAACACCTAATAAATTCTGTTTTGTAGATTAGTTTTGGGTTCACAGCAAAACTCAGCAGGAAATAAGAGTCCCATGTCCCCACACATCTGCCACCCATTATCAATACCTCAAGCCAGAAATCACCTTTGCTACGATCAACAGGCCTGCCCTGACATACCACTCACTACTTTCCCCCAAAGACCACAGTCTACCTTACGGTTTGCTCTCGGTACTGTACACCCTATAGGTTTTCACATATGCACAAAAACAAGTACCCGCCATCCAAGTGTCATCAGGATAGTTTAATGTCCCCCAAATCCTGTGTTACACCTTCCATGTCCCCAATCACTGGCAACCAATAATTTTTTTACTACCTCCATCATTTTGCCTTTTCCAGAATGTCCTATAGTTGGGGTCATACAGGATGTATGCAGCTTTTTCAGGTTGGCCCCTTAGTAATATGCATTTATGATTTCTTCCGTGTTGTTTCACGGTGTGATAGCCCTGAATAATGCTCCCTTGTATGGATGTAACATCGTTTATTTATCCATTCACGGACTAGAAGATATCTTGCTTGCTCCCATGTTTCGGCAATTATGAATAAAGTTGCTATAAACAACCCGGTTCGGGTTTCCACAGGTAAGTTTTCAGGTCCTTTGATGAATAACAAAGAGTGCGATAGCTGGATCACACAGGAACAGAACGTTTAGTTTTGTGAGAAGCCAGTCTTCCAAAGCGGCTGCATCATGTAGCATCTCCCCCAGCACAGCCTGGAGTTCGTACTGCTCCACGTTCTCGTCCGCGATCAGTGTTGGCTGGGTTTGGGGATGTTAGCCATTCTAACAGATGTGCGCTAATAAACCAGTATTGTACTTCACAATTCTCTAATGACGTAGGCTGTTGAACATCTTTTCATACACTTATTTTTCATCTGTGTATCATCCTTGGTGAGATGTCAGATTTTTTATTCATTTTTTTAATCAGACCCATTTTCTTAATGCCAAGTTTTAAGAGTTCTTGTCTACTCTGCCTAACAGTCCTTTATCATATGTGCATCTTACCAAAATTCTCCCGGCATAAATGGCTCATTCTACCATTCTCGATACGGTCTTTCACAGAGCAGAAGGTTTTATTTTTAACCAAGTCTAGCTTATCAATTATAACTTTCGAAGACTGCATCTTGGTGGTGTATCTAAAAAGCCACTGCCATACTCAAGGACATCTAGGTTGTGTCCTCTGTTATTTTCTAGAAGTTTTACAGTTCTGCATTTTACATTTTAGATCTATGACCCATTTTGAGTTATTTGCGGTGAGGGGTATAAGGTCTGTGTCTAGACCCATTCTGCACATGGATACACAGCTGTGCCAGCATCATCTGATGAAGACATTACATTTGCTCTATTGTACTGCCTTTGCTCCTTTATCAAACATCATTGGCTATATTCACGTGGGTCTCTTTTCCTGGCTCTTTCATAGATTACCCTGATCTATTTGCTACTTTACCAATACCACATTGTCTTAATTAGCATAGCTTTATAGTAAGTCTTGAAATCTCTAAATTTGTTCTTCTCCTTCAATACTGTGTTGGCTATTCTGGATCTCTTGGCCCCCCCTCCCCCCCCCATAAGAATTTTAGAATCACTTTGTTGATATCCAAAATATGACTTCCTGGGATTTTTATTGGGATAGCACTGAATCTACAGATCAAATTGGCAAGAACTGATCTGTTGACAATATTAATTGTTTCTATCCATGAACAAGGGTTCTCGCTCCATTTATTTCATCAGAATTTTGCTATTTTACTCATATAGACTTTATACACATTTGTCAGATTTATACTTTAAGTATTTCATTTTGGGGGTGATAATATACATGTAATTGTAACTTTAAATTCAACTTGTTCATTGCTGGTGTACAGGCAAGTAATAGGCTTTTCTGTATTAATTTTTTATCACACAACCTTGCTATAATTATTTTAGTTTCAGGTGGGTGTCAATTCATTCAGATTTTCTGTGGAATCACATCATCTGTAAATGAAGACAGTTTTATTTCTCTCTTCCAAATCTGTATACTTTTCTTGTCTAGGACTTCCAGTCCAACATTGAAAAGGGATGTTAAGAGGAGACATCCTTGCTTCATTCCCAATCTCAGCAGAAAACCTGTGAGTCTTTCATCATTAAGTAGGATATTAGTGCAAGGTTTTTATAGATAGACTTTATCAAGTTGAGGAAATTCTATTCCTAGTTTGCTGGAAGTTTTGTTTTTTAAAGATTTTATTTATTTATTCATGAGAGACACAGAGAGTGAGGCAGAGACACAGGCAGAGGGAGAAGCAGGCTCCCTGCAGGGAGCCCGATGGAGGGGGGAACCTCATTGATCCTGGGCCCCTGGGGTCATGCCCTGGGCCAGAAGGCAGATGCTCAACCGCTGAGCCCCCCCACCCCCCACACCCGCGCTGGAAGTTTGTATTATGAATGGATGTTGGGTTTTGTCAAATGGTTTTTTTCTTCCTCTATTCAAATAATCATGTGATTTTTCTTTAGACTGCTGAAGTGATGGATTGCTATTAACTCTTTTCCAGAAACCGAAGCAGCCGTGCCTGAGATAAATTCCATTTAGTCACGGGCAGAGTACTTTTTATAAAACATTAGATTCATTTTGCTAATATTGGAGAGTCTTACATTTACATTCATGAGGGATGCTGGCCTTTAGTCTCTTGTAATGCCTTTTCTGATTTGGTATTAGGGTAATGTTGGGCTCACAATAATTTAGCAGTCTTCCTTCTGTTTCTACCTTCTAGAAAAGACTGTGGAGAAAAAGTATAAACTCTCCCATAAATGTTTGGGGGGCATTCGCCAGTGAACCCATCTGGGCCTGGTACTTTCTGGTTTTGAAGGTTACTGATTACAGATTCAGCTTATTTCATATAGGCCTACACAGACTATTTCTTCTTGCAGAAGTCTCACCAGATTATGCCTTTCAAAGACTTGATCTGTCTCATCTCGGTTATCAAGGGGCAACAGGGGCACAGAGGTTTGGTTTGGTTATAGCATTCCTTTATTATTCTTTCATGGTTTAGAAGATTAGTAATGATAGCTCGTCTTACCCCCACCCCCACCGCTTTTTAATTCCTCTTTCACCTGTAATATTTATCTCTATCATTTTTAAGTTAGCTTGTCTAGAGATTTACGGTTTTATTGATCTTTTCAAACAACTAGTTTTGTACTTCACTTTACCACTGATTTCCTACTTACAATTTCATTTTTCTGCTCTATTTCTTTTCTTTCTTTTTTTTGCTTATTTTGGATTTTTCTTTTTCTTATGTCCTAAAGTGGAAGCTCAGAATATTGGCTTTAGATCTTTTTTTTTCTTTTTAATCTTTCTTCTTTTCTAATGTATACATTCAACGTTGTACATTTCCCTGTAAGCACTGCTTTTGCTTTATTTGCTTTATTCTACAAAGTTTTTTTTTTTTTTAATTTTTATTTATTTATGATAGTCACAGAGAGAGCGAGAGAGAGGCAGAGACATAGGCAGAGGGAGAAGCAGGCTCCATGCACCGGGAGCCCGACGTGGGATTCGATCCCGGGTCTCCAGGATCGCGCCCTGGGCCAAAGGCAGGTGCTAAACCGCTGCGCCACCCAGGGATCCCATATTCTACAAAGTTGATAAGGTATTTTCATTCCCATTTAATTCAAATTTTTAAAAATTTTCTCAAGATTTCTTTTCCGGCCTATGTGATAATGTTCAAATATTTTGAAATTTCAAGCTATCTTTCTGTTACTTCTATTTTAATTCTACTGTAGTCTAACAACAGACATTGTATGATTTCTAATCTTTTCAAATTTATTAAGTTTTAGTTTATAGCTGAAAATGTAAGTGTTCCAAGTGAGCCTGAGAAGAATGTATATTCTGTTGTTGTAGGATGAAGTAGTCTATAGATATTGATGATGCCCAGTTAATATTGTTGTTGAGTTCAACTGCGTACCTATCCATTTCTGAGAGGGGTACTGAAATCTCCAACTATAATAATGCATTCACCTACTGCTCTTTACAGCCTAATAGTTTTTGCCTGAAATACTTCGACACTCCATTGGTAGGCACACACACATTAAGAATTGTCATATCTTAAAAAAAAATAAAAAATAATAATAAATAAATAAATAAATAAATAAATAAATAAGAATTGTCATGTCTTGGGGATCCCTGGGTGGCTCGGCGGTGTGGCGCCTGCCTTTGGCCCAAGGTGTGGTTCTAGAGTCCCGGGATCGAGTCCCGCATCCGAGTCCCGCGTCAGGCTCCCAGCGTGGAGGAGCCTGCTGTCCCTCCTCCTGTGTCTTTGCCTCTCTCTACCATGAATAATAAATAAATAAATCTTTTTTAAAAATTGTCATATCTTCTTTCAGTATTGATATGTTTATCATTATGTGATGTTCCCCTTTACACCTAATAACATTCTTTGTTTGAAAGTCTGCTTCAGGCGATCCCTGGGTGGCTCAGCGGTTTGGCGCCTGCCTTTGGCCCAGGGCACGATCTTGGAGTCCCGGGATCGAGTCCCGCGTCGGGCTCCCAGCATGGAGCCTGCTTCTCCCTCTGCCTGTGTGTGTGTGTGTGTCTCTCCATGTCTATCATAAATAAATGAATAAATAAATCTTTAAAAAAAAAGTCTGCTTCATCTGAAAGTAATATAGCAGTTCCTTTCCATTACTGTCAGTATGGTGTATCTTTCTCTATCGCATTTATTTTAATCTATTTGTGTGTTTATATCTAAAATGGGTTTCTTGGGGGACCTGGGTGGCTCAGTGGTGGCACGTCTGCCTTCCAATCAGGGCATGACCCTGGGGTCCTGGGATGGAGTCCCACCATCGGGCTCCCTGCAGGGAGCCTGCTTCCCCCTCTGCCTGTGTCTCTGCCTTTCTCTGTGTCTCTCATGAATAAATAAAATATATAGAAAAAAAGAAATTCCTGTTCTAGGGGCACCTGGGTGGCTCAGTCAGTTATGCATCTGCCTTTGGCTCAGGTCATGATCCTGGGGTCCTGAGATCAAGATGGGCATCAGGCTCCCTGCTCAAGGGAGAGTCTACCTCTACCTCTGCCCCTCCCCCCTGCTTGTGCACTCTCTCTCCCTCAAATAAAATCTCTTTAAAAAAAAATATGTAAGGGAGTGTCTGGGTGGCTCAGCAGTTGAGAGTCTGCCTTCGGCTCAGGGCAGTGGTCCTGGAGTACCAGGACGGAGTCCCACATTGGGCTCCTCTTGAGGAGCCTGCTTCTCCCTCGGCTATGTCTCTGTCTCTCTCTCATAAACAAATGAATAATATCTTTAGAAAAGAAAGATGTAAGAAATAAAAATTCCTGTTCTAATAATTCCACCACCTCTGCCATACAGACCCAGGTTAAGACGCTGATTCAACCTTTTGTGTTTGTTTTGCTTTGAGTAGGCCCTTTATTTTCCTTCCATAGTAAATTCCGGCATGCAGTGTGAGGTGTGGGGAATGCTTTCTGGAATCTCAGGAGTCAGTCTCGCTAGTTGGCGAGAGCCTGTGTCCCTGGCACTGTGATCTTCCCAAGAACTTCCCGTTCTGTCTCCCCTACTAGTACGACAGGATTGCTAGAGTGAGCTGGATGGGGTATTTCCCTTCGCTGGGTTGGTCAGGCTCTGGTTGAAGTTCCTCCTGCAGGCAGGCCTTGTTAGGACAGAAAAATGCTCTGGTCTATGTTTAAGTGGTTCCTTTTCTCCTCCCCCCTCAATGGAATCCCAAGGGGATTTTTGGTAGAGCTCCTAGAAGTAAATCTCATGAGATACTGGGTACCCCTGGATTTGTAACTCAGATGTGCCCACCCTGGGCCTCCTGCAATTCATCAGTCATACTCCAGTTTTCTCACCAAGCACTGGTTCCTGCGGAAGTTGCGGGGGGGTGGGGGTTGGGGGGGGCTACAGTAAATTCTGTCTGCCCAACATTTGTGGCAGCAATTTGTCCTGTGGCCGCATTGCATTAATAAATCTCAGTACATTGGTAGGCTTTTCAGTTCTGCTTTTTACTTGTTATTAGGACAGGGGCAAATTCCAAACAACTTACATGCCCAAATAGAAACTGTGGGGTTGGGATCCCTGGGTGGCGCAGCGGTTTGGCGCCTGCCTTTGGCCCAGGGCGCGATCCTGGAGACCCGGGATCGAATCCCACATCGGGCTCCCGGTGCATGGAGCCTGCTTCTCCCTCTGCCTGTGTCTCTGCCTCTCTCTCTCTCTCTGTGACTATCATAAATAAATAAAGATTAAAAAAAATGTTTAAAAAAAATAAAAAAAAAATTAAAAAAATAAAAAAAAAAAAGAAACTGTGGGGTTACTTTCTGAATACAACATGAGGTGAAAATATAGAAGGCTATATTTTCCTATATTTATCCTAGAGAGATCACAATTTGCTGAGATTTCTTTCTTCTCCAGTGAAATGTGATACACGTCTAATCATACATTAAGTTCTAATCTATACTAGCATTAGTTTCTTTGAGATGTTTGGTCTTTTCTTAGTATCTTCCAAAAGATATCTTCCTTACTATACTTGCTTTATTATTAGTTACCATTAAGTTAAAGTTAATTAGGTTATATTCAGTTTTTATTGTAACAAGCTATATATATAAAGTCTACAATTACAATTAATGCCATGTTGCTATTGATTGCTATATAATTATTTTATATGCATTACTCAGCATTAGTTTTTTTTTAAGTTTCTCAAATAGTTTTTTTTTTTAAAGATTTATTTATTCATTTATGATAGACATAGAGAGAGAAAGAGAGGCAGAGACACAGGCAGAGGGAGAAGCAGGCTCCATGCCGGGAGCCCGACACGGGACTCAATCCCAGGACTCCAGGATCGTGCCCTGGGCCAAAGGCAGGCGCCAAACCGCTGAGCCACCCAGGGATCCCCAGCATTAGGTTTTTTTAGAGCAGGCCACATTTCAAACTTTATGTCCTTAACAATTTGTATCGTGAAGTATACAGTAAGTGCTTACTGACTGAATGCATTCTGGATAAGCCCCGAGATTAAAAGAAAGAATAAAGCTAGTTTAGTCTATGATAGTAACTGGTTGGCTACTAAGTCTCAAGACTACAGAACAACTGTATTCCTTCAAGAACCTCCATAACAGGTGCACCTGGGTGGCTCATTCGATGAAGCATCTGCCTTCAGCTCAGGTCATGATCTCAGGGTCCCAGGATCCAGCCCAGGCTCCTTGCTCTGCAGGGGGCCTGCTTCTCCCTGTCCCTCTCCCTGCCACTCCCCTGCTTGTTCTCCCTCTCTGTATCAAATAAAATCATTAAAAAAAAGAACCTCCAAAACAATCAGGTGCTGCCCAATTTCCATATTTACCAAGTATAGAACATGGAGAACCTGCAAAACAGAGCACTTCTGCTAGGAAACCTACCTTATTTATTTAAAGCAAATTACACTACTTTAGCAACAGAGAATAACAGCATGTAAAACACTGATCAAGATCCATAATAACAACAAATATGTTTCAATTATTTTATTAGCTATAACAGTAAACTATGATCTTGACAGACCTCTGGATTTGACAAAATACTAGCTTAAAAAACAATGTGCATGGGGAAGACTTAACCCTTTGTTTTTTTTAACACCTTTATGGAGATATAATTCACATACTATTTTCATCCACTAGAAGTATGCAATTTAGGAGCTTAAAAAAAAAGATTTGAGAGAGATAGCAAGACAGAGCACAAGTTGGGGCAGGGAGCAAGAGGGAGAAGCACACTCCTCACTGGGCAGGGAGCCCCATTCGGGACTTGATCCCAGGTCCCCAGGATCACGACCTGAGCCAAAAGCAGACACTCAACCACTGAGCCACCCAGATGCCCCTTGATTTAAATTCTTTGGGTATATACCCAGAAGTGGAACTCTAGATCATACAGTAATCCATTTAACCTTTTCAGAAATCACCCAACTGTATTTCTACACTGGCTATCTCACTTTATAGCACACCAACAATGTGTGAAATTTCCAATTTCTCCATGTCCCAGCCAACATGCACTATTTTCTGTTTTGGTTTTTTCATAGCTATCTTAGTAGGTATGAAGTAGTATCTCACCATGGTTTTGTTTTTGTTTTTAATGATTTTATTTATTTATTCATGAGAGACACACAGAGAGAGGCAGAAGGAGAAGCAGGCTCCCTGCAGGAAGCCCGATGCAGGACTCAATCCCAGGACCCCAGGGTCACACCCTGAGCCGAAGGCAGACGCTCAACTGCTGAGCCACCCAGGCGTCCCCTTCACTATGCTTTTGATTTGCATTTCCCTAATGACATTGAGCATCTTTCCATGTTTACTGGTTATTTATCTTCTTTGGGGAAATGTCTATTGGAGTCCTTTGGTCATTTTTAGTGGTGTTTATCTTTTTCTTGGTGAGCTGTAGTTCCTTACATACTCTAAATAGTCTCTTAATATGTATGTTTTACAAATCTTTCCTCCCAATTTTTAAGTCCTTTTTAAATTTTATTTATTTATTCATGAGACAGACAGAAAGGCAGAGATACAGGCAGAGGGAGAAGCAGGCTCCACGCAGGGAGCCCGGATGGGGGGCTTGATCCTGGGACTCCAGGATCACACCCTGGGTTGAAGGCAGGCGCCCAACCGCTGAGACACCCAGGCGTCCCAACCAATTTTTAAGTTCTTTTTCACTTTGATAACGTCCTGTGGTCGTGATGCATAAAAAATTTTAGTTCTGGTAAAATGAAATATATTTTTCCTTTCATTTCTCCTGCTTTGGTGTCATACCTAAGAATCCACAGCAGTATCAAAGATCATAAAGATTAATCCCTATGTTTTTTTCTAAGAGACTTCACAGTTTTAATTCTTCTGTTGAGGTCACTGATCCATTTTGAAATTTTGTCTATGGTATGAGGAAGGAATCCAAACTCATTCTTTTACATGTGTAAATCCTGTTATCCCAGCACCATCTTTTGAAGAGACTATGCTTTCCAAATTGAATGGATTTGGCATCATTATAAAAAATCAATTGGCCAAAGTGTGGAAAATAATATGGAGGTTCCTCAAAATTTTAAAACAGAACTACCCTGCGAGCCAGCAACTGCACCACTAGGTATTTACCCAAAAATACAAAAACGCTAATTCAAAGGGACATATACACCCCAATGTTTACAGTAGCATTATCTACAATAGCAAAATTATGGAAGCAGACCAAGTGTCCATCAATAGAATGAATAAAGATGATGTAGTATGTATATACAACGGAATGTTACTCAGCCATAAAAAAGCATGAGATGTTGCCATCTGCAATGACATGGATGGAATTCAAGTATATTATGCTCAGCAAAATACGTTAGAGAAAGACAAATACTGTAAGATTTCACTCATATGTGGAACAGAAGAAACAAATCAAAATGGGCTAATTAAAAAAGAGAGAAACCAAGAAAGAGACTCTTACAGAGAGCAAAGTGCTGGTCACCAGAGGGGAGAGGGATGCATGAAATGGATGGGGATGAACGAGAGCACTTGTGATGAGCACTGAGTGATGTAACGAAGTGCTAAATCACTACACTGTATACCTGAAACTAATATAACAGTGTTTATTATGTTGGAATTAAAGTGAAAAAAAACAACTGGCCACAGATATATGAATTTATTTCAGAATCCTAAATTCCCTATGTTTATCCATATGTCAGTACCATACTGTTTTGATTACCATAGCTTTGAAGTACGTCTTGAAATAAGCAGGTATGTTGCTTTCCAATTTTGTTCTTTTTCAAAACTATTTTGGCTATCTAGGGCCCTTTCAAATTCCACATGAATTTCAAGATCAGCTTTTTAATTTGGGGGGTGGGGGGTGGGGGGAAGGCCACTGGAATTTTCATAGAGATTGTGCTGAACTCTGTACTGGTTTGAGTAGTTCTGTTTTCCCATCCATAAGCCTAAGATGTCTTTTCATTTATTTTGGTCTTCTTTCATTTCCTTCTGCAATGTTTTATAATTTATAGTGTACAAGTCTTTTACTTCCATGGTTAAGCTCATTGTCAGGTATGTTGTTCTTTTACATGCTAATGTAAGTAGAACTGTTTCCTTAATTTCCTTTTCTGGTAGTTCACTGCTGGTGTTACTGAAACACAACTGACTACCCTACAACTTTGCTGAACTTGCTTATTAGTTCTGGTAACTTTCTCGTGTATTCCTTTTAAATTTCTCAATACCTGATCATGTCACCTTCAAAGTTTTATTGCTCCTTTTCCAATGTGGTTGCCTTTTCTCTTTGTTGTCTCATTCCTCTAGCCAAAACTTCCCGTACAGTATTAAGCAGCATTTATGAAACCGGGCATCTCTGTCTCGTTCCTGATCTGAAGGGAAAGCTTTCAATCTTTCACAGTTGTCTACGGTAGTAGTTTGGGTTTTCATAAATGCCCTTTATCATGTTGAGAAAGGTCCTACCAGTCCTAGTTTCCTGCTAGTTTTTAATCTTGAAAGGATTTTGGATTTTGTCAAATACCTTTCTGCATCAATGGATATAATCGTATTTTTTTCCTTCATTCTACTAATGTGATATATTACACAGATGGATTTTCTTATGTCGAGCCTTGCCTTCCTATTAAAATTTTCACGAGGCCATTGTGTCCATTTGTGTTCCCCCAAAATTCACGTGAAAACCTAATGCCCAAGGTGATGGTATAGATGGTGTGTCCTTTAAGAGATGATGAAGTCCTGAGGGTCGTGGCCTTACAAAAGTGGCCCCAGAGATATCCCTGTGTAAGACAGGAGAAGTCAATAGTCCAACTGGTTAGAAGGCCCTCCCTGAACCACGATGGCACCTGCAACAGATGTCCAGCCTCCAGAATGGTCAGAAATAAATGTCTATTGTTTATAAACTACCCAGGCTGCGGTATTTTGTTACAGCAGCCCAAACAGACTATCAAACTGGCTTTACCATCATTTCATAAAATCACAATGAATGGACATATCAGAAATAAGCTGTGACATGAGAAAATGAAAAACAATACAATTAATAGATTCTTACAAATCCGATTTTATTCCATTTAAAAAGGAATTAACTTTGACTTTTATCAGTCTCTGAATGTGTGTTTGCCATGAGCCATCAGAAAGATAATATCTACCCTAAAATTCTGAAAACTATGAGCTACAGCCATATTATAGTTAACAATATTTGAGGGGCACCTGGGTGGCTCAGTTGTTTAAGCATCTGCCTTCCGCTCAGGTCATGATCTCAGGGTCCTGGGATCAAAGCCCCACATTGAGCTCCCTGCTCAGCAGGGAGTTGGCTTCTGCCTCTCAACCTGCTCCTATGTCTCTCTCTCTCTCTCAAATAAATAAATAAAATCTTTAAAAAAAAAACAATATCTGAAAGTTACGAAGTGGAAAGCTATGAAAAATTGAGACATATGAACTTTTCTTATTAATTTATACCTGTCCTTTATAAAAAATATACATATAATTATTGCACTTTGAATAAAACTGAGTTGTGTACGACTAGTCAGGTATGTGTGTTCCTTAATCATTAGAAATTGAATAAACTACTACACAGAATGTTACAGTCTTGTAACAGCAAAGTACCTGCCCATGAGAACCTGAAAAACTGAACTGAAAAGAAAAAAATCTGTTTGAAGGCATCAACGAACAAACACTGAAAACTTACAGAATTTAAGATCAAGGCAAACAGAAAACCAAGAGGTAAGCCTTGTATCTGGAGTCACATTTCTCCTTATAGAGGCACCAGGCAACCCTGTAAGAGCAACTAAGAACATGAGCGGAACTTTCAACACATACAGGGCTAAGAGGATTAAAAATTAGAATTAAGTGCCTAGTATGGGAGGAGAGGAATACTGTAATCCCCTAAACTTTAAGTTTAGACATCAACGGGCTGCCTGCCTCCTAGGAGTAAGAAAACGGACAAGGAATTCAGTCTTCACACATAAAATAATAACCTAGCAGAAAAGGAAAGTAGCTCATTAACTATAAAAGTAACTACCATTTTTCTTAAATTTCAAATCACCTCAACGGTTGAGCAGATTAATGTAAGCTAGGTCTACTGGGGCCCCTGGCTGGCTGTCAGAAGCAAATACAAATCCTCTCTGGATAACATCATCCTGAATTTCAATTCATTCCTATAATTTTTCATCACAGTATCTGGAACATATGTAAAAATAACCAAATCCACAGAGAGTAAGAGGGTATCACCAAAAGGCAAGAAAAGCAAAACAAAAACAATGGAAACAAACTGCAGGAAGAGTTCTGGATGGTGCATTATTAGACACAGCCTTTAAAATAACAATGCTTGGGGCGTCTGGGTGGCTCAGTAGGCTGACTGCCTGCCTGAGGCTCAGGTATGATCCTGGGGTCTTGGGATCCAGCCCTGCTTCAGGCGCCCTGCCCAGAGCGGAATATGCTTCTCCCTCTACCCTTCCAACTGTTCATGAATGCTTTCCCACTCTCTCTCTCTGTCAGATAAATAAAATCTTGAAAAAAAAATAACAATGCTTGATATGTTCAAGAAATTAAAAGATTTGTAACTCCAGCAAAGAACATGCAAAGAAGCTAAGTGGAAAGGACAGACTTGTAAAAGTACAATAACTACAGCACTCCATGAATTATTTCCTATCAGATTTGATACAGACAAGAGAATTAGTGAACCGGAGGATTATTCTCAAAAGGAAGCATCCAGAAGAAAGCATGGATAAACAAGAGCATGAGGCATATATGGACGTAATAAAGTCTAACATATTCACTGCGATCCTAAGAATAGAGAAAAGGAAGACTGAAGAGGAACTGACTTTCAAAGAGACAGTGGCTGATAATTTTCCACAACTGACAAAGGCATGTAGCTTCAGAACCAAGAATCATTCCCAGAAAACAAAACCAAGTGAACACAACTACACCTAGGCATTTCACTGTAAGATTGCTTGAAATCAAAGATAAAAGGGAAGAGTTAAAGTCACTAGAGGAAAAGCCATACTATCTCCAAATGAGCAACAATAAAACTTCAAAAGGAGTCATCAGAACAATGGATATCGAAAGACAATGAAATAATGTCTAAAAAGTTCTCAAAATAGCTGCCAATTGAAATTTTTATACCTACAAAAATGAGAGGTGAATAAGGTACAGTTTATATAAACCAAGACTTTATCACAGTAGTCCCACAATACAGACACTGGAGATGTTCCTTGGGCAGGAGGAGAAGAATCCCAGATGAAAACTCAGAAATTATGAAAAGGGACAAAGAGCAACGAGAAAGGAACAGATGTAGGTAAATCTAAGTAAATGCTGAGTATATAATACAACAACAATACTGTCTTCTAGATTTAGAATACATACAGAATTTAAATGTTTAAGTTCCTCGCATTATCTGGGAAAAATAAAAACCTGTATTAGACCTTGACACATCAAGGACACGTTACTGCCACTAGAGTAATTAATAAAAGAACAGTTAGTAAAAAGAACACATAAGGACCAAGCTATTATACGGAGAAAGAGAATACAAGATGCTTTATCAACACCACCTCAAACAACAACAAACAAGAAAGAAAAAGGCACAAGATGAATAAAAAACATATTATGATGACAGATTAAAACCCAAATATATTCGTAATTACATTAAATCTAAACAAAGTATCTTCAATAAGAGACAACAATTTTGAGCTTGGATTTAAAACAAAAACTCAGCTAAATGCTGCTTGCAAAAAGAAAATCTTATATAAGGAAACAAAAAATTTGCAGAGTCAAAAGAGAAAGCACCATGCAGAAATATATTATCAAATAAAGCTGTAATAACAAAAAGAAGAGTGTAACAACTAAGTATTACTAAGGGGAAACAGGGTCATTCCATTATAATAAAAAGATTCAACTCATTAGAAAATACTCTTACGTTTATGTACTTAACATCAAAACATACAAAACAGAACAAAAAGAGACAAATCCAGTCACAACAGATTCTAACATATCTCTCTCAACTGTAAAAGAAAAAAACTGCTAAATACACAGAAGATTTACAGAAACATGGAACAAACCTGACCTAATCTACATAAATCTCTGCAGTCAACAAGCACAGATTCTGTTCAAACACACATGGAATGTTTACAAAAATGATCACACACTGGGCAGATCAAGTCTCAACAAATTTCAAAGGACTGAAATTAGAGAGTTTGCTCTCTACCCACAGAACTGAAGAAGAAATCAGTAACAAAAGATAACACAAAAATATCTGTTTTTGGAAGCTAAAAAACATACTTCTGAATAACATATAGGTCGCTGAAAGAAGTCACAAAATATTAAATCAAGAAATATAATGAAAAGAATGAAAATGTAACAAAAGGAATAAAATACTAATCACCAAAAGTTCTACGATGTACTTAAAAGGAAACTTCTAGCCTAACTGCATAGGTAATGGGAGGACACTAAAAAGCAATAATCTACACATCCAACCTCCAGAAAATCTAAAATAAAAAATGAAACCAATAAAGTGGAAGGAAATTATACACACACACAGAACAGCAATCAATGAAAACAGACTTTTTTTTTTCATAACAGACTTTTTTTTTTTTTTTCATAACAGACTTTTAAAAGAGAGATTCAATAAAAGGGTAAGCTGATTCTCTGGAAGAACAAAACTGATAAACCCCTGGTTACTACCAAACAACTACCAAAACACACAGGAAGAAACAGAAAACCCAAGTAAGTCTTTATCTATCAAAAGAGGTTACACTGAGGATTAAAATTTTTCCCACAAAGAAAAACTCCAGAACCCATACAGCTTCACCTTACAGTCTACCAAAAATAGGCAAGGGAAAAAACTACCAATCTTACAGAAACTTTCTTAGAACAAAAAAACAATAAACAGGCCAAAGTTGTATGATATCAACGTAATAACCTTGATATCAAAACCTGAAAGGGACACTGAAAATTACAGGTCCATATCATTCATGTTCATGAATGTAAAATATTAGCAAATCAAACCCAGAAATACATAAAGTACAATACAGCGTGACCAAGTTTCTTAAACAATCCTAGCAACTCGCCTATTAACAGAATAAAGGAAAATAATAAAATCAGCTCAGTGATGCAGAAAAACACGGATAAAACTCTTCATCCATTCGTAACCACTAAAAGCAAAACAGGAATAGCAGGGAAACTCCTTAATCTGAAAGAGGGTATCCACTTAAAACCAGAAGCAGAAAAACAAACAAACAAAAAAAAAAAAAACAGAAGCAGAAAAACTAGACTCAAAAAAGTTCTCCAAATGAGAATGAGATAGGATACCCAGACTCACCACTTCTATTCAACATCATACTGGAAGTCCCAGTCAGGGCAATAAAGCAAGAAATAAGATACATGGGGATCAGAAAAGAATAATTAGAGGATTCCTGGGTGGCTCAGTGGTTTAGCGTCTGCCTTTGGCCCAGGGCGCGATCCTGGGGTCCTGGGATTAAGTCCCACGTCAGGCTTCCAGAATGAAGCCTGCTTCTCCCTCTGCCTGTGTCTCTGCCTCTCTATGTCTATCATGAATAAGTAAATAAATAAATCTTAAAAAAAAAAAAAAAAGAATAATTACAACTGTCATTCGGAGAAGACATGCTTCTATCTACAGAGAAATTCAAAAAAATCTACAGATGAATTGTTAAATTAATAAATGTCCTCAAGAATATCAGAAGAACAGAGAGGAAGTGGGGCTTATGCACATTTCCTGTCTCAAATTCTCAGAATTGTTGCAGAACTCAGCTAACAGCCAAAGCACCTGTTGCGTGTCAGATGGGACATAAATGAGGAGTACCCAGGTGGCTCTGTTGGTTGAGCATCTGACTCTTGATTTTGGTTCAGGTCATGATTTGGGGTCATGAGATCAAGGCCTGCAATGGGCTCTGCACTCAGTGGGGCATCTACTTGAGATTTCTCTCCCTCTCCCTCTGCCCCTTTCCCTGCTTGCACACACTCTCTCACTCTAAAAATAAATAAATGTTTAAAAAATGGACATATCTGCACTTCCTGCTTAGCAGTAGCTCTAGCAACAAATCAGGTATGGATGAGTTTAAATGTAGCCACACTAGCACCAATCACATCTTATTCAAAGCAACTTAAATATATTCCTTCTTTCCTCTTTAAAAATTCTAACCTCCTTTATCTCTCTGGAACATGCTACAATCAACTCTGTCTCCCAAATGGGAAACCTTAAGATTCCAAATACATGCACACAGTTTATTTTGCGGGTGGCAGTTTTGCCTTTCATTGGTCAACAGGAGTAACAATGAGTAAACGAAAAAAAATAAGATGGTATTTACACGGACGTCTGGGTTGCTCAGTCAGTGAAGTGTCTGACTCTTGGTTTTGGCTCAAGGTCGTGATCTCAGGGTTGTGAGATCCAGCCCCAATTCAGGCTCCATGCTCACCAGAGAGTCTGCTTAAGACTCTCTCTCCCGGGGATCCCTGGGTCGCTCAGCGGTTTGGCGCCTGCCTTTGGCTCAGGGCGTGATCCTGGGGTCCCGGGATCGAGTCCCGCATCGGGCTCCCGGCATGAAGCCTGCTTCTCCCTCTGCCTGTGTCTCTGCCTCTCTCTCTCTCTCTCTCTCTCTCTCTCATTGTCTATCATAAATAAATAAATAAATCTTTAAAAAAAAAAAAGACTCTCCCTCTACTCCTCCCCCAAAATAAATAAATCTTTTAAAAAAGTATATTATTTATGATAACACTCAAAAAAGTCAGATCTCGGAATAAATCTAACAAAAGATATGCAAGATCTCTATCCAGAAAGCCACAAAACATTGAAAGTAGAAATGACTTAAGTAATGGAAAAATACATCATATTCACATATTAGAAAATGAGCATTATAAAAATGCTCCTTCTCAAACTGATGTAAAATTCAGCGCAAATCCAATCAATATTTTCTTAGATTTTTATGTGTAAATTAACAAAAGAGCCTGAATTTTATTTTTTTTTATTTTTTATTTTTAATTTTTATTTATTTATGATAGTCACAGAGAGAGAGAGAGAGAGGCAGAGATACAGGCAGAGGGAGAAGCAGGCTCCATGCACCAGGAGCCTGACGTGGGATTCGATCCTGGGTCTCCAGGATCGCGCCCTGGGCCAAAGGCAGGCGCCAAACCGCTGCGCCACCCAGGGATCCCAAGAGCCTGAATTTTATATGGAAATGTAAATGATCAAGAATGACCAGTAATATAAACAACAAATAAATAACAAGACCACGGGCAGCTCTGGTGGCTCAGCGGTTTGGCGCGCCACCTACAGCCCAGGGCGTGATCCTGGAGACCTGGGATCGAGTCCCATGTCAGGCTCCCTGCATGGAGCCTGCTTCTCCCTCTGCCTTTGTCTCTGCCTCTCTCTCTCTCTCTCCTCTCTGTGTATTCTCATGAATAAATAAAATCTTAAAAAAAATAAAATAACAAGGCCACAATGAATTTATTGGAAGATCTGACACCATATATCAAAATTTACTGTAAAGCTAGAGCAATTAAGACTGTGTTACATAAGGACACGAAGAGTCATACACTCATAGAAAGTAAGAGAAAACCCAAGAGCAGATTCATGCATCCATGGTCACTAGACTTCTGTGACAAAGATGGCACCGCAGAGCAGCGAGTTCAGGTAAGGCTTTCCACAAATAATGTAGGTGAATTAGATACCCATGTGGGAAGAGAAAATCAGACAACCAGTCCAAAACACACCAAACTTAATTCCTGATAGATTATAAACATAGTAAAGCTTCTAGAAGAAAGTGCAGCATCCTGTTTTCATGATCTTGAAATGGGGACAGCTTTCACCTACAAACAGCAAGTTACTAAATAGGACTACATTAAAATTAAGAATTTCTTTATAAAGCAGTATCATTAGGACAGTAAAAATTAAAAGACAAGCAAGTTATGAGCCAAAGGAATTGGGATGCTCTGCTAACTCAAGTATAGACTGATACAGTGCTTTCAAAAACAGTTTGGAATTATATATTAAAATTGAACCTTCTACTCCTAGATATATATACTCAACAGAAATGTATGACATGGTCTCCAAAAGATACATACAAGTATTTCAAATCAATGGGGGCGTCCAAGTAGCTCAGTCAGTTAAGTATCCAACTCGTGGTTTCAGCTCAGGTCCTGATGTCAGGGTCATGAGTCGGCTTGAGACCCCTCCCCTCCCTTGGCCTCCCATCCCCCAACGGTGCTCTCTCACTCTAAATCAAATAAATAAACCTTAAAAAAAAAAAAAAGAATAGATTTTCAAAGCAGTAGTATTTGTAATAACCCCAAACCAGAAGTAAATCAACATCCACTACCCACTATCAGTAGACCGGATAAAAGTGCCACGGTTTAGTCCTACCATGAAACAATAACTACCTAACAATGAAATGAATGAACACAACTAAATGTAATGGAAAGACAAACACAAAATAATACATGATAACCAAACACAAAAAGCTCAAACGCAGCTGATCAGAGAAGTTTTAAGAGCACGGAAGTGAGGAGAGGGACTGGATTCTCTTCTGGGTGAGGGCACATTCTGCAATGCTGTTAAGAGTTCTTCTCCACCTAGACTGTGATTATAGGGGTATATTTACTTAGGGACTATTCACTGAGCCATGCTGTTATTCTCATGTTGCCAAGCTCAGGTTCCTATATGGATGTTTTCCTCCGTCAAAATTTTTGTAAGAGGAAGGTAGTTAACACAATGTAAACAATATCCTTATCTGTATTTAATCCATTGAAAACATTACTGAAAAATAACATTTGTTAAAGTAAATCACAAATCATTCTCTACATACATATCATTTCGCACATAAGTACAGGAAAGAAACTTGGGTTTAGAAACACTGAAGAGCTATTGATAATTCTGGATTTCTTGCAAATTGTCTTAAAATTTTAAATTAAAACGCCAAACCATTTCCACCTAGATTATATGTTTATTTGCCAAATGACGTTAAAATTAAAGAAAAAAAAACAAATCATATGCAAAAGTTTAAGTCTGTGTATCTTACTACCCAGAAGCAAAGCCAGACTGAGCTTTCTCAAAGAGAAGGACCTGGCACAGGACACATTCCAAGGACACCCTGACAGAGATCTTCTGAGGGTTGCTGTGGAATGCTGGAAACAAACCGACCGGCTTGTCCTCCAGTTATTTCATACTCACTCAAGGAAAATGCAAACTATTTTCAAGAAACTTCTAAATTATCTGAATAGTGCTTCTGTCCTAAATTTATGTAGTGCTGGGGCACCTGGGTGCTCAATGGGTGAAGCATCTGCCTTCAGCTCAGGTCACGATCTCCGGGTCCTGGGATCCAGCCCCGGGTAGTGCTCCCTGCTCAGCGGGGAGCCTGCTTCTCCTCTCCCTCTGGCTGCCACTCCCCCTGCCTGAGCTCTCTAAACAAATAAATAAAAATCTAGAAAAAGACAAAAAAATTGGGGGCAGCCGGGTGGCTTAGTGCCACCTTCAGCCCAGGGCCTGATCCTGGAGACCCGAGATCAAGTCCCACATCGGGCTCCCTGCCTGGGGCCTGCTACCTCTGCCTGTGTGTGTCTCTGCCTCTCTCTCTCCCTCTCTCTCTCTGTTTCTCATGAATAAATAAGTAAAATCTTAAAAAATAAAATAAAATAAAATTTACGTGGTGCTTTCCTGGCTCACTCACAGAAACCAAAACACCCCACAAAGGGAGGGTGGGTAGTGGGGAGCAATGATGGCAGGAGGCTCTAGAAACTCTCATCTGCCCACCAAACAGCTCATAGTTGGAAAACATCAAACCAAGGTGCTTTAGGTTCATGTAATCTTCTGGCTCTATGTCCTATCACTTGAAAATGTAATAGATTTATTAGGGAAATGCACATCAAAACTACAGTAAAATATTACCTCATACTACCTCATAGATGGCTACTATATTTTTAAAAAGGGCAGAAAAGTAGCACTAGTGAGGACGTGGAGAAAGGAGAACCCCTGTGTATTGTTGGCAGGAATAAATAATGCGGCCACTGAGGTCAACAGTATTGAGGTTCCTCAAAAAATTAAAAATTGAATTATTGTATCATCCAGCCATTACACTTCTGGGTATATAGCCCAAAGAATCAAAAGCAGGGTCTTGAAGAGAGACCCTGCTTACAGCAGCATGACTCACAACGGCTAAAACATGTGGGCAACTCAAGTGTCCATCTACAGATGAAGGCTTAACAAAGCGTGGTATTCACACACTGGGGAATATTATTCAGCATAAAAAGGAAGAAAATTCTGCCACATGCTACAACATGGAGAAAACTTGAGTGCATTATGCTGAGTGAGATCAGCCAGCCAGTCACAAGAAGACAAACACCGAATAATTCTACTTGTAACCGGTCCTTCCGATGGCCACGACCACAGACACAGAACACAGATCAGTGGGGGCGGGGGGCCAGGGGTGGAGGCGAGGTAGTGTTTCATGGGTAAAGAGTTTCAGTTTCACAAGATGAAGTCTTATGGGATGGACTGTGGTAAATTTTATGTATATTTTACCACAATAAAAAATGTTTTTAATGTGATGAATTTGAATGCCAAAAAAAGGAGTCTTTTAGTAGATTTTTGTGTTTTTAAGTAACTTTTACAGTAGTCTCTGCAATAATCATTTATTGCCAGTAGACTATTTTTTCTATTAAGTTAAAGGTACAGATAATTACATTTGACTTTTTTTTAAGATTTTTTTTTTTTTTTTTAAGATTTTATTTGTTCACGAGAGACTCACAGGCAGAGGGAGGAGAAGCAGGCTCCATGCAAGGAGCCCAATGCAGGACTTGAACCCGGGAATCCAGGATCATGGCCCAAGCCAAAGGCAGATGTTCAACTGCTCAGCTACTCAGGCGTCCCTACATTTGAGTTTTTAATCCCTATTTTATTTTATTTTTTTTTTAATTTTTATTTATTTATGATAGTCACAGAGAGAGAGAGAGAGAGGCAGAGACACAGGCAGAGGGAGAAGCGGGCTCCATGCACCGGGAGCCCGACGTGGGACTCGATCCCCGGTCTCCAGGATCGCGCCCTGGGCCAAAGGCAAGCGCCAATCCACTGCGCCACCCAGGGATCCCTTAACCCCTATTTTAAAATAGCATGATTGTTTTTGACATTTGTTAGTCTTTAGTACTAGCAAAACCAAGATTCAGTTCGGGCGAATGCACCATCCAGCACCAGCTGACAAGGAACCAGCAGGACCACCGTGCAAGTTAGTCCACAAATTTAAAAACGAACATGCAATCTTGCAGAAAACATGAAAACATGTAAACAGCACAAAGTCAAGTGTTTTTCCTGATTTTATCCCTTGTGGAATTTTATATATTTAACCATAAATATAAATTTACATAAATCTAAGTCTCCTTTTTAATGGCAGGTCTTACCAAGTCTGAATATGTGTGTTTTCTTCAACTTCACAAGAGTCTGAAAAGTAATGAGAAATTCTGAGGGACAACTACTGTGGAATCCACAGGCGGTCTGTCTGTGTCGATGAGAATACATGAGACACCACAGCGGGTCGGAAGCCCTGCATCCTCCAGGATGGGCCTCCCTTTGGAGGAGGCCGGGCAGCAGGAGACCGTCAGCGGGGCTCTGCGCCCACCACCGCCTCTGCCCCGGCTTAGACCCCGCAGACATGGGTCAGAGCCCAACCCAGCCCTGACGAGACCCATCGCAACATCCTCCCCGGCTGCAGGAAGGGAGCCCCGTGTGTGAACTGGACCTCCGGCTTCCCTGACCAGGAAGAGCAGAGCCAATTTCACAAAAGGTTAAGGAGGAGGGGAGCGGGGAGCCGGGGCTCGGGCGAGGTGCTCCCCTCAAGCCAGCCAACAGCAAAAGGCAAGCAGGCCAACCGGAGCTCCAGGAAAGAGTCGCCCTAGGTCAGCGCCCACTGCAGCGCACAGGACAGGTCAGCGACGGGAAGAGGTCACGGGACTGGATTCCGGGAATGCAAACTGAGGGGCAGGTGGTGGTGCCGCGAGCTGGGCCTGGGGACCCCCAAGCAGGGCGTCTGCACCCTCCCCGGAGGCGCTCACAAGCAGGCAGCAGGGCGCGGGGGAGCTGGGACCCCCGAGAGCTGGTCCAACACGCGCCGGAAGAGGGGACACCAAGGGCAGATGCAGGACGGCTGCCCTCAGGGAGGCAGCGCTCAGGACGCCTCGGGGAGCACAGCGCGCTGCCCACAAGGCCCACAAACGGCTGAACCGTGTCAGCCCACACAGTGGAGTTGCTGGGGACCTGCGGCAAGAGCCTGACTGTACGGGGTTCAGGAGTGCGTGGGACGTGGAAACACCAAAGGCGAGCAGAACATGCTCCAGGAGACCGAGAGAAAGGGGGAGACGGAGCCGCTGCAAAGACCTGGACAGCACGCGATCTGTGGCGTATTCAAAATGGATCCTCAGGGCAGCCCCGGTGGCCCAGCGGTTTAGGGCCGCCTGCAGCCTGGGGTGTGATCTTGGAGACCCGGGATCGAGTCCCACATCGGGCTTCCTGCATGGAGCCTGCTTCTCCCTCTGCCTGTGTCTCTGCCTCTCTCTTCACTCTCTCTGAATGAATGAATAAATAAAATCTTTTAAAAAAACAAAAAAACAAAATGGATCCTCAGTTTACTTAAATACGTGGATGAAAATCCTCCCTACCCAACTCTGCTATCCTAAGGCAATCGCTCTCAACCGCCTCTAGTCTTGTTTTCAGGGACTTACCTCGCTATCCATAAATCACGTGACTACCCTTCCCTGTTGACTTCTTTCCCGGACGATCCACCCCCCCACCCCCATCCTTTCTCTTCTCAACAGCAGTACCCCAATTCCTGCTCAAATCGATCATCTACACGTTTAGGACAATGCAAATATTGCACCTCATCCTGAGACATGCAGTCTCCCCCTCTCCATGCTGACCCACACAACCAACTGCTCCCAGCTGCAACCTGCATCTTAGCTTCCCCAGGTACAGACCAGAGTGAGCCTGGCGGTCACCTCCTGTCTCTCCTGTCTCTCGTCTCAAGACCAGTCTCACACTGCCTATGCGCCAGTGCCTTGCAAACCACTGCTTCGCAGCTCTTACCCATTATCACCACAGTTTGCCATGGGAATGCAAGCCCAATAGCCGCTGGCCCACCATGGCTAGACGTGTAAGTCCAGACCTCCTAATACCCGTTTTCAGAGTGGCATCGCCCACCTTCTTCGGGTGGGCCTGGATCAGAATTGCTCTGGTTTGCCCTTTCCAGGTAATAGGCTTCATGAGCTGTGCAGGACAGGAGACAGTCCTGACTGGGTTGGAGGTGCCGAGCATGGTGCTGCATACACTAGGACAAATCACTCTGTTCTTGACCCCTGCCATCCATGCCGCCGCCAGAGCCACCCAGTACCTCTAACTCCTGAGACGTCCACATCTGTGAGGCCCAAACTGGCATGCTTCCTGGTCCTTTCCTCTGCGGGCACTCAGCTATCCTGCCTGCTAAATCAAAAACCAATCCACACACTTCTTTCCGGTTTACCAAATGCTATGACAACTCTTCCATGCTCAAGTCTATCTTTCATTTTGTCCTCATAGGTTTAGGTACTTTATGCTTTTTAATAGGATTTCAGGAAATAATACATGTTCATTTCATCATGTTTTGCCCAAAGGCACGTTTGAACTTTTATTTCAAATGTAAAAGACTTGAAATGTTTGCAATCCAGGAAGAGGATGTACTTGAAAGGCTAAGGCTGACTATCCAAGAGACAAGGAATATATAATCCCTGGAAAGCCAGAAGATGAATCCAAACTAACCAAGGAGTAATTAGCCTTTACTCTGAACATAAAAAGCACATGCAAATGAGCGATAATTCTAGTCAGATGCAAAAGGATGAATATTTCCAAATCTAGAGAATACTAAAGAAAACATTCTCTATTTGGGAATATAATATATTATTGAGATCAATACAAGAGTCTGTAAAAGCACTGTTCTCAATCTTCTGTTGCTCAGTGATATACAGTGTGGAAACAAGGGCCCTGCAGTTAGCCTCAAGCCTTTGAAATAACAGCTAGTGCTCTATGCTCACAAAACCAGCACTCTACCCACCCCAGGGGATCTCGCTCTTTCTCCTTCCTTCTATTACATGTGTTCTGTAGGACAGAAACCCATGACCATCCAGCACAATATCCTACTGCCCCGACACAAACTATTCGACAAGTATTTGTTATATGACTAAGTCTGAATTTATCCCAAAAGAGTGCAAAATAAAATGGCCTGTGGAGGGACACCTGGGTGGCTAAGCGGTTGAGTGTCTGTCTGCCTTTGGCTCAGGGCCTGATCCCAGAGTCCCAGGATCGAGTCCCACTTTGGGCTCCCTGCATGAAGCCTGCTTCTCCCTCTGCCTGTGTCTCTGCCTCTCTTTCTGTGTTTCTCATGAATAAATAAAATATTAAAAAAAAAAAAAAAACCTGTGGAGGCCAATAAATCTATCTAAATAGAACTCTGGAGTACAGACTAATTAGTTCTTTTCCATCTTGAAGAACAGAGCTGGAGGCATCACACTTCCTGTCTTCACTCTGTTAGGAGAGCTAACACTGCTGTACAGTGTATGTGAAAGTTGTTAAGAGAGTAAAGCCTATGAGTCCTCATTAGAAGGAAAATCATCTTTTTCCTTTATTTCTTTTCATGATGGACGCTAATTCAACTCTGCGGTACCATTTCATGATGTACGTAGTCAAACTCCAATGTGTACACATCAGGCCTACATAGTACTGTGTTAACTACTTCTCAATGAAACTGGAAGAAACATTCTTAAAGACAAAACTATCGCCATTAATCTAGTATTGGCATAAAGGCAGGCACAGAGATCAATGAACACACAGAGAACCCAGAAAAAAACCCATGCATAGGGTCAACTACTTCACAGCAAAGGAGCCAAGAATATATGATGGGGAAAGGACAGCCTCAGAAACAAGACGCCACATGCAGAAGAACGAAAATGGACCAGCAGCTTTCTTTCCTAACAGCAGCATAAATATAAAAAGCTTCAACTTCCTAGATGTGAAAACTTTTTAGTCAAAGAAGAAACAAACGTTTCCTTTCGTAAGAATGTCATCTGCAAACAAAAGGGACTAAAGCTAGTAACTACTCACTTCTGTAAGGACAGAAGAAACTAAAAAGATAAAAAAGATCAAAAGATTGGGTTGGAGTTTTTTTTTTAAGATTTTATTTATTTATTCATGAGAGACACAGAGAGAGAGAGAGAGGCAGAGACACAGGCCAAGGGAAAAGCAGGCTCCATGCAGGGAACCCGACACAGGACTCGATCCCGGGTCTCCAGGATCACGCCCTGGGCCAAAGGCGGCGCTAAACCGCTGAGCCACCAGGCTGCCCAAAGATTGGGTTTTTTAACATCTTGTAACATAAAATTAAATAGAACACAAATGTCTCTCTCTCCTTACAGAGCAGAAATATATGAGTATCTCATAAAAATATTATATAACAAAGAGGTGAAAATATTTGCTTTTTAGGTAACACTCCTGGGGCACCTGGGTGGTTCAGTCGGTAAAGCATCTGCTTTTGCCTCAGGACATGATCCCAGGGTCCTGGGATGGAGTCCCCACATCAAGCTCCCTGCTCAGCGAGGAGTCGGCTTCTCCCTCTGCCCCTCCTCCCCTCGTGCTCTCTCTATTGCTCACCCACTCTCTCTCTCTCAAATAATAAAATCCTTAAAAAAATTTTTTTAGACAACACTCCTAATTTTGCACTTCCATATTACTGAGCCAAGATTTTTTTAACCAGTAATCTAAATTGATGTTACCATTGGAAGTTTAAGAAATTATAAGTACAAAAAAAAAAAAAAAAGAAAGAAATTATAAGTACATAATTTTGTTTTCTAGTAAGATTATTTCTTTTTCTAAGTTTTTAATTCCCGTTAACACAGTGTAATATTAGTTTCGGGTACACAATGTAGTGATTCAGCACTTCTATACATCACCCGTTCTACACATCACCCGGTACTCATCAGGACAAGTGTTCTTCATCTCCATCACCTGTTTCCACCATCTCCCCCTCCCCTCCCCTTTGGTGACCAGCAGTGTGTTCTCTGTAGTTAAGAGATTTTTTGTTTCTTTTTCTTTCTTCACTTGTTTTTCCTTCAATTCCACATGAGTTAAATCATATGGTATTTGTCTTTCTCTAGCTATTTTCATTTAAAACAATACTCTCTAGCTCCATCCACGTTGTTGCAAATGAGAAGTGATTTCTTAACTACTTTTCCTAAAATGTTTTGAATACCTAAAAATTAACTCTTTAATATTAAAGGAAGCTACTATTAGTTATCCACAGCAGTTCATACTACACACATACCTAATTTTGTTTAATGGGCATAAAAGAAAACAGAGAAGCAGTTCTATAATCAAGCCTCTTCAGAAGATGCTTTCGTGATTCATGATCCGGTCATCATGCATCCAAGGCCTTATGAGTGCTTGTCTTTGCCAAGCACTGCTCTAGGTACTTGGGTCATCGTGGACAATTCAGAAGAGGGGGGAGCAGACAAGAAACATAAAAACGAGATGAATTTGCATAGTGCCAAGTTGTATGAAGGAAACAAAAGGTGAGGGCTCACTCTGGGGATGGTTTATTTTATGTATTGGGACACCTGGGTGGCTCAGTGGTTGAGCATCTGCTTTTGGCTCGTGTCATGATCCCGGGGTCCTGGAATGGAGTCCCGCATCAGAGGCCCCTACAGGGAACCTGCTTCTCCCTCTGCCTGTCTCTCTCTGTGTCTATCGTGAATAAATATATAAAATCTTAAAAAAAAAAAAAACATTTTTTTTTTTTAATTTTATATACCAATGTCACAAGCCACAAGCACCTGGACAGCTGGCTAGATGCTGTATCTGGGCCCAATTAACATCTGAATCTATGGAGTCAGCAAAGCAGATATCTCTCCTTTCCTCCATCCCTCTGCATGGTGAGTGGTGAGGGGGGCCTCCTCCAACTGCAAAGGGCCTGTATGGAACAAAAGGTTGAGGAAGGAGGGATGTGCCTTTTCCTTCCACCTCACTACTAGGGTGGCCAATTCCTCTCCTCCCTCTCCTGACTTGGAATGGGGATTCACACCATCAGCCCCCTTGGCTTCCAAGCCTTTGGACTCAAACAGGAGCACAGCACCACCTTTCCTGGTCTCCAGCTCCCATATCTTAGGACCCCTGAGCTTCCATAAATTCAAAGCAAAGCCTTCACGATAATGTGCATTTGTGTGCACGCACATGGTCTACTGGTTCTGTTTCTCTGGAAAAAATGCCTAACACATCCCTACATAGGGTGGCCAAGCTGCTATGGTAATCCTTAGTTTAGTGAACTTAGAAGTTCACCAAAAACTTCTAGTTCTTGACCCCAGCACTGGTAGGACTGTACTTCCCCACTGCCCAATATCTAGGTGTGGCCACATGACTAGATGTGGCAAATGGAGTCTCAGTAAAAAGGATCAATGCCAATTCTATTTTGGAAGATTTAGAATTCCTCTATGATCTGCTATGCTTTTTTCCCCTTTATGCCACAATGCTGCAGACAGTGGCTGCTGTGTCGTCCTAGGTCCCAATGCACAGCACAGCTCCCAGCCAATCTATAAGGGGTGCGTCAGATGAGCAGGAACCACTGTTCTTTTAAGCCACCGAGATGTGGAGGTTGCTTGTTACTGCAGCATAATCTAACCAATCCTGACTATCCTAGAAAATTAAGGAGATACTATTTGAGATAAGAGATGAATGATGAAAAAGAACTAGTTATACATGTTTTAGGCCACAATGGCAAGCCTGGGACGGGGGACAGGCAGAAGGACCAAACAAACATGTTTGATTAACACACATTCCACAAAAAAGTGGAAAGAGACTGATACAGGAACTACAACTGTTCTGGCCAAAGATCTGGTTTACACAGGGGTGTGATGATGAAAAACAAGCCACCTGCCTACAATTCCAGAAACATTTGGGAACAGGAGGCAGCAGGTACAGGGATAATCAGGGATACTGAATAAATGGCCTTATTTAATGGGCTGGATAAGAAGTAATTAGACTTTGGGAATCCCTGGGGGGCTCAGTGGTGGCTCAGTAGTTTGGTGCCTGCCTTCAGCCCAGGGTGTCATCCTGGAGTCTCGGGATTGAGTCCTGCATCAGCCTCCCTGCATGGAGCCTGCTTCTCCCTCTGCCTGTGTCTCTGCCTCTGTGTGTGTGTGTGTGTGTCTTTCATGAATAAATAAATAAAATCTTTAAAAAAAAAAAAAAAGCAATTAGACTTGTGGATGTGTAGTGTCATTAGGTTCAGTCAGACGGCCGCCCATTCTCATCCCTGAGGAAACGGGGACACAGGCTCTAAGTATATACAGAACCAGAAAGCACACCTGGCAACAAGAAGGGTGGTGGTGAGATACGGACTAAAAACAGGAGGTTCAATAAAAATCTACATAATGAATTGTAAATACTTGGCATCTCCTTTCTATCGCCAAATTCCAGGTACCTGATCTCAGGCCCTGGCAAGAGGCCAAATGAAAACTTCCTGGAGAAATGATCTCAAAGAAAGGACCTTTAGACACTGATGTCTGAGGGAACCTGAGAACCAGCCATCTGGCCCCTGACATCCCTACAATTAAAGCCCATACACAATTTAAACTAGCTTTCTAGTTCCTCACCCTTCAAGATGGACAGACAGCCACGGATCACTAGACACTGGAGAGCAGCTTCTCAATAGGAGATGAAGGGTCATTTCACGCAAACAGAAAAGAACAGGGGACAGGGGACCGAAACGGAGAATACAGGAATAGTAAGGATTTTCAAAATACACATAACTAGTATCATCAAAGAGATGGAAAAGGAATTGCATCTATGAACCCATACACAGAATATATTTATATAGGAATATTGAGAAAAATTTTAAAGATGATAGATAACACATTTCCTTAAAGGAACAGAAGATAAAATTGAAGCAATGCCCCATAAAGTAGGGGAAAAAAACAAAAACAAAAACTCAGAGACCAGAGGAGAGAATCACTGAAGATAGGCGTGTGCGGGTGGAAAGGGCCCACCAGGCGCCAGCACAGGAATGGTGGGAGGACTGGGAGCAGAGGCGCCTCCAGGGGAGAGGCCACACACTGGAATGGATCAGACTTCTCAACCGCGACGTACAAGCTAGGAAATGATGGGGAAGTGCCTTCTAAACTCAGGAAAAATCGGGGCAGCCCCGGTGGCTTAGCGGTTTAGCACTGCCTTCAGCCCAGGGCATGATCCTGGAGAACCAGGATCGAGTCCCACGTCGGGCTCCCTGCATGGAGCCTGCTTCTCCCTCTGCCTGTCTGTCTGTCTCTCTCTCTCTCTCTGTGTCTCTAATAAATAAATGAAATCTTTAAAAAGTAAAATAAAATAAACTAAGGAAAAATCATTTAACACAAGTTTCCGTAACCATTCAAATGATCCATTAATAAAGTTTGAATTTTTAATGGAGACTTTCCATCTGCAGATAACCCCAAAATGAACGCCCTATGCACCCCTCTTTCAGGAAGCTAACATGAGTAAATACACCATTGTAAAGGAAGACCTGGGAATCCTGTGCAGTCCCAGGACAGGACTGAACACAGGAAGCAGACAGAGGGAATTCCTGGGCCAAGGGCTCTACAGCAGACCCCGAGAGAACCCAGTCCACATCAGAGAGAATATGAGAGGGGTCAGGACGAAATGGAGAGTATCTTTGATTTAATAAACACACAAATTCATACTACAAACAATAAATAATACATATACATTTATGGATATCCTTGCAGAAATCCTAAATAAAATTTTTGCAAGCAGAACCAAACAGCACATTAGAATAAATGCAGTTTTCCAAGAATGAAATGATGGTTCCGACAAAAGGAAACACATTAACATACTTAATACTGGAAGAGCTTAGAAGAATATGATTACCTCTGTAAGTGCTGAAAAAAAGCTTGACAAAATTAAACATCTGTTCAAGTAGGGTTACTATATGTACCTACACATGTATACAGTGACAAAGCCAGCATTACTGAAGAAATATTAGAGAATTCTCTGCTAAAATAGAGTCATGGGTCCTCACTATATTCGTTCTTGAGCACTGCACTGGAGGTATTTACCAATGCAGGGGCACAACAGGAAGCAATCTGAACAGAAATGGGGGGCGGGGAGGAATGTACACTATCTCTATTTGCACACGATGCAGATGGTATGATTATACATCCAGAAAAGTAAAAAGAATTAAGGAAAAAAACAATCAAAAGACTTTATTTAATAAAATGGGATAAAAAAAAGTAACATATAGGAATCAATGCCTTCATATAAATGAGTAAAAAAGTTAGAAGATATACAGAAATATATCCCATTTACAACAAGAGAAGATAAAAGAAAATTAAATATATGATAGAAACCAATATAGTGAGAATAATAAAATGCTCCTGAAAAATAGGAATGTATAATTGAATACATGGAAAGATCTATCATGTTCTAGGGTAGAAAGGCTCAATATCATCAAAATGCCAACCCATCCTATGTTAATTCATAAGATAATGTAATTTCAACTACAGTACTCAAAATTTTTTCTGGAGCGAGAAACATTTTCATAAAAATTTCATTTAGGAGTTGTAACAAAAATTTTCCAAAATAAGAAAAACAATGAGGAAGAGCCAGCTGTAGCAGGAATTAAAACATAATTAATAAATATAATTAATACAGTGGCAGTACTGGCACATGAAAAGACAGAGATTAACAGAACAAGATAGAAAGTTCAGATTTAGCCCTGAGTGCGCGCAGAAATCTATTAGAAGAGTAATCAGACTAGCAAAAATAGAAGAGCCCGGCAACATCCTCTATGTAACTGCAGAGCAAAACCCTCCTAAACTTTGCTGGCGGGAACACAAACATCACAGTCTTCATGTGAGGGAAGGTGGCATTAACCACCAAAATCATTTATGTGTTTACCAGTTGACCCAGCAACATCAGTGGCACAATCACACATTATATGCACAAAGCACTTATTACAGTGCTATCTGTAATAGTAATTCAATAGGGGATCGGTTAAATATAGCATGGGGGCCCCCACACAGTAGGTTACAAAGCAGGTATAAAAAAGAATGAGAGGTCGTGTAAAAATGCAATGAAGAAGTGGCTTCACGAAAATTAAAAGCCTTTGTGCTTCACAGGATACCATCACAAAAGTAAAAAGACAATCCAGAGAAAGAACAAAATACTTGCAAATCATGTATCCAATAAAGGACGTGTATGCATAACCTATAAAAAAATTCTTAAAATTTCATAAAAAGGCAATCCAATCAAAATATGAGCAATGAATGACATGAACAGGTATCAGGATATGAGGATAAACAAATGACCAATAAGCACACAAACGGATGCCCAACATCATCATTAGAAAAACACATATCAAAACCACAGTGAGGTGGCATTTCTCACTCATAAGACAACCACACTCAAACAACGAGACAACAAGTGTCAGCAGACACAGAGAGGCTGGCACCCTCGTACAACGCTGGTGGGCACGTAAAACAACGCAGCCGCTTTTTTTTTTCACTTTTGAAAACAGCTCAGCAGTTTCTCAAAATAGGAGGAAAGGAGTTGGTGGGGGACCCAACAATTTTTCTAGGCAAATGACCAAGAGAATTGGAGAAATGTTGGTCAAATGGTACAAACTTCCAGTTAGAAGATAAACAAGTCCTGGGGTATAATGCACAGCACCGTAATTATAGTTAACAATACTATATTACACACTAGAAAGTTGCTGAGAGGCCAGATCTCCAATGTTCTCACCACAAAACAGAAATCATAATTATGTGATGTGACGGAGCTGCTGGCTAGCTCCACGGTGGTAACGGCATGGAAACGTCCAAGCGCAGCAACTCGACATGTGGTCCTCCTTAACCGCTCACGGCCTTGTGTCAGTTATATCCCCGTAAAAAGGAAGCACTGACACGAACCACAACATGGAGGAACCCCGAGAACAGCACGCTCAGTGAGTGGATGCAGACACAAAAGGCGACATGCCACAGCCCTCTCCCAATGGGAAACATCAAGAGTAGGCCAATCTGTGGGGGGTACAAGCAGAGGAGGGGCTGCATGGTTTGCGGGAGGGGCAATAGGGAATTTGTTCCTGGATCTTAGGTTTCTTCTTGGGGAATAAAAAGCTTCTAGAGGGCAGCCCGAGTGGCTCAGCAGTTTAGCACCACCTTCAGCCCAGGGCGTGATCCTCGAGATCCGGATCAAGTCCCATGTCAGGCTCCCTGCATGAGGCCTGCTTCTCCCTCTGCCTGTGTCTCTGCCTCTCTGTGTGTGTCTCTCGTGAATAAATAAATAAAAACTTAAAAAAAAAAAAAAAGCTTCTAGAATCGGATTATGAAGGGGCTGCACCATTCTAAGAATGTTCTAGAAACCACTGAAGAGCACACCTAAAACAGAAGTCACATAAGCCAAAGAATGTATCGTCTTATTCAAGTGAGGAGCCAAACACAAAAGTAGAATTACACAAACCTGCACTTCAATGTTTGACACTTTGCAAAATATTTTAAATCTAAATTATTTTCCTCAAGTTATCAAGACCTAATATCAAACGTTCAATACTGTACAAAGTAGCTTATCCTTAATAACAGAATGATGAAGTATAAATTATGAAATTCACTCTAAAAAAACTTAACTCAGGGGATCCCTGGGTGGCTCAGCGGTTTAGTGCCTGCCTTCGGCCCAGGGCCTCATCCTAGAGACCCGGGATCGAGTCCCACATCAGGCTCCCTGCGTGGAGCCTGCTTCTCCCTCTGCCTTTGTCTTTGTGCCTCTCTCTCTCTCTCTCTCTCTCTCTCTGTGTGTGTGTCTCTCATGAATAAATAAGTCAAACCTTAAAAAAATAATAAAAAGATAAAAAATAAATAAAAAAACTTAACTCTTGGGCCGCCTGGATGGCTCAGCTGGTGAAGCATCTGCCTTCGGCTCAGGTCATGATCTCAGGATCCTGGAACCTCAGGGTCCTGCTCAGCGAGGCGTCTGCTTCTCCCTCTCCTTCTGCCCCTTCCCCCACCTCCCACTTGTGCTATTCTGTCTCAAATAAATAACATCTTAAAAAAAAAAAAAGAAAACTTAACTCTTTATAATATCCTCCTCTCCTCCATCACCAAAAAATATCAAAGATAGGTTATACACTGCCAAGTTTCAAATATCAGTGAAAATATCTGTGCCTACAGAACCTAAAATATTAATATGAAAAGTATTTTTGGTTTATATTCTTATCTTGACTCAAATTACTTTGTGCTTTTACTAAGTAAGAACTTGGGAGTCATGTTCTGGATACTTATGAAAATCCAGACCAGGGGATCCCTGGGTGGCTCAGCGGTTTAGCACCTGCCTTTGGCCCAGGGCATGATCCTGGACAAAGGGATCAAGTCCCTTGTCGGACTCCCGGCATGGAGCCTGCTTCTCCCTCCTCCTGTGTCTCTGCCTCTCTCTCTATGTCTATCATGAATAAATAAATAAATAAATAAATCTTTAAAAAAAAAAGAAAAGAAAGAAAGCAAATCCAGACCAAACTGCTACCACTCAAAAGAATATAATCTACTTCCAATGTATGGCTTTCACACTGTCTAAAGATGAGAGCAGGGACACCTGGGTGACTCAGGGATTGAGCATCTGTCTGCCTTTGGCTCAGGGCGTGACCCCAGAGTTCCGGGATCGAGTCCCACGTCGGGCTACCTGACTGGAGCCTGCTTATCCCTCTGCCTGTGTCTCTGCCTTTCTCTCTGTGTCTCTCAAATAAAGAAAATCTTTAAAAAAAATAGAATAAAATAAAGAGGGCACTAGATTTTTTTTTAATTTAAATAAGGGTCTTTAACCCAAAGTATGCATATCTCTCATTACCGTATTTATGTTAAGACATTAATCACAGGACAAGAAAAAAAGCTTTCCAACAACTTACAGGACTCACGTAAGTAAAAAAACCTAAAATACAGAGATATTTAGTTTATTTAAAAACAAGACGTGTAAGAATTGTTGAATCATTACATTGTACACCTGAAACTAATATAACACTGAATGTTAAGCATACTGGAATTTTAAAAACTTTAAAAAGTTAAAAATAAGATGTATAAATCTTCCAAATAAGTGTTTTTTTTTTAAGCATTAAAATTTCCTTAAAACAAGGTGATTAGAAATTGAACATTAATTAGATACAACCTACCTACTTAAACCGTGTACCCAGATAGCAAACATTCTCCTGATAACCCAGGTTCGTCGCCATGCACACGGACACCTGCCTGCCTTGCACTGGGGTTCTCAACCTCGGGCCCTCTCCCATGGAGCAGCGTCTGTGTTCTGGGGGCACTTAGCAGAGTCCTTGGCATCTACCCGCCAGACACCAGCGCTATCTCCCACAGCATGACAATCAAACACGTCTGCATGTCTGCAGACTTTGCCAAATGTCCCGCAGGGAGCAGACTCACTGTTGCAAACCACTTGTGTACTTGACTTCTGTGATAGTCTGTGCCCTCCCTTACTGTCAACACTCACTGACACGCTAACCTCTTTCTGGTATGTGTCTTTCTCCAAAGATTGCCTTTCCCTTTAAAAATTGTTTTAAGGGAACCCTGGGTGACGCAGCGGTTTGGCGCCTGCCTTTGGCCCAGGGCGCAATCCTGGAGACCCGGGATCGAGTCCCACGTCGGGCTCCCGGTGCATGGAGCCTGCTTCTCCCTCTGCCTGTGTCTCTGCCTCTCTCTCTCTCTCTCTCTCTCTGTGACTATCATAAATAAATAAAAATTTTAAAAAAAATTGTTTTAAATGTCTGTCCACCAAATATCAGACCACCACTGCAATGACAGATGGTCCTCCCAGGGTCATGGTGTAGGAGGGCAGAGGCTCTTCTCTGAATAGAGGGCAGGGGTGCTTAAATCCCCACCACCACGGATATTAGTTAGCCTTCTTAGATTCTTTGTTCTTCTTAAGGTATCTCTATGCCCAACACGGGGCTCAGGCTCAACCCTGAGATTAAGCGTCACACATTCCAGCCAGCCAGGTGCCCCAGTCTTGCTAATTTTCAACCAAAACCAAAAGTGCAAAAATTGTATCCTGGTTTAATCTGCTTTTCATAAGATTGCCACTGAGGCCAAACGTGTTTTCAAGTTTGTTTTTTTAACACGTGTAACCTTTTTCTACACAACTGCTTATCTAGGTTCTCTATTTTTAAGGACATAAAAACTACAAGGAAAAAGTATCCAATTAATAGAAGTCAAAGTAAGAGCAATTTTCTCACATTTCATTTGTAGCCATTAACTTTCAGATGAAATAAAAGATACAGAAATTAAAATCAGCATGGATTCTCATTATTTGCAGATCACAGGTCTATGAATGCACCTGCTTGCTCAACTCCATACCTGTGGCCTTCTGGCTGTCACTGCGGACAGGGGAGCGTCCCAAGGGCGGGGGAGCAGGGCAGCCCGTTCCAGCTCAGACTGTCCACAGTGTCCTTTCTGCAGGCTACTTAATGCCACATTTTTCACAGTTCTGTGCTTTCTGTTGGCGACCTCCCGGTGTGAACGGCCCACGCGCGGTGAAGTGGTGCACAGGGCTCCTGAGCACGACGGGCTGTGGCTGCCTCTGGACAGGACGCACGTGCGTCAGGCCTGCTCGGTTCAGGCACCCGGGTTCGGCTGGGGACGGCCGGACACCCAGAACCAGGGAGGAGAGGTACGGCAATCTGTGCCTGAGGCCACCGTGCAAAGTGCTAGCAGAGCCCCTGCGGTGCACAGAGGGTGGCAACGCACCTACACCTGTCAACCCAGGCGATGACAACAGATCAAAAAGTGTAGCGCACGCAACGCAACCATTCTGAGGCTGAAAGGCAAGGAAATTTTCGGTCACGTTACCTGGGAAAGTCTCCTCAGCCAGTGCCTGCTGGCTGGCGGGTTTCAAACAGTGAAACCGGGCTAGAAAAGGTTAAATTTGTAGGAAAATCCATGCAGTAAAAAGGTTATGGAGAACAAGTTTTCAACACTGAGACTGGCTTTTTTACAAGGATTTTAGCAGATGACCCTGGAGAAAGGAAATGGCAGGTCTGTTTACAGAACTGTGACCAGAGGCCTGACAGGAGGGAAGGCTGCATTTCTCCAGAAGCAAAGGGTCCCAACTGGGGAGAGTTCAGTGTCTCTAGTCACCTGACAGAGGACTATGGTGAATAAAAAGAATAAACTACAATTATAATAAAATATCGGGGATCCCCGGGTGGCGCAGCGGTTTGGTGCCTGCCTTTGGCCCAGGGCGCGATCCTGGAGACCCGGGATCGAGTCCCACATCGGGCTCCCGGTGCATGGAGCCTGCTTCTCCCTCTGCCTGTGTCTCTGCCTCTCTCTCTCTCTGTGACTATCATAAAAAAAAAAAAAAAAAAAAAAAAAAAAAAAAAAAAAAAAGTTAAAAAAAAAAGAAATGTTTTAAAAAAAAAATTATAATAAAATATCAGGGATCCCTGGGTGGCGCAGCGGTTTGGCGCCTGCCTTTGGCCCAGGGCGCGATCCTGGAGACCTGGGATTGAGTCCCACGTCGGGCTCCCGGTGCATGGAGCCTGCTTCTCCCTCTGCCTGCTTCTGTCTCTGCCTCTTTCTCTCTCTGTGACTATCATAAATAAATAAAATAAATAAAATAAAATATCATCTTTACTTTTTAAATGTTTCAAATAGTCATTTTTACATTATAAAGCAACTCCCTTAAAGCTGAGATGCAAAGAAAACCAAAGCTTCTACCGTGTTTCCAGTGAGACATTGCCAGCGCTGAACAGATGCCACCGCGGCAGACTAAGGGCTGCTGTACCCGAGGACACGCTCCTAACGTTATTCCCCAACAAGTCTGGCAACATGGCATCACCGCTGTCTTTCAGGAACCTAAAAGTCTACAGAATAGGCCACATGATGTTTGTGTTGGAAATCACTGTTAAGTGGCCACTACCTTCTCGAGTATTTTTTTTCAAGAGGAATTTGTGATAATGCACGGACCGTATACTGGTAAATGTTAACTCTGAATAAGGACAAATAACCATCTGTACCTCAGGATCAACGTGGGTACGTTTCAGCAGCCAAGGACGGGACAGAAGGGCAGAGGGTCACAGCCAACGGCAAACAGTTCATGGTAACAGTAACACAGATCACCTCACAGACACAGGAATGAACTTCACTGCTGCTTGTGATGACCTCTCTTCCTAGCACATGCCTTTAAAATACCATCTTCTTTAATCCACAAAATTAGACCAAAGTTTGCAGCTAAACTTTTCCAGTATGTAGATTCTGATAACATGAGAGTCAACTATAAGTCTTTAAAACCCTCAATTATTTAGCAGTCCATTCAAGGACATTTTACCATCATGAAGGAGCAAATCTCATACATATGATTATATATATACATATGTAATTATTATAATGAATGAGCAACCGGAAAACAAAGATGTTACATGACCACTTTCCAGATCAGAGACGGCAAATCATGCAAGGGGCGAGCACATGGGCACACAGGCTCCTGTCACAAACTCCTGTACCTATGCCAAACCTCCAGGAAAGCATGCATTTAGGTTGACATTTGACCTCTGAGCAGGACTGGGTCATTCCGGGCTTGTTTCTTATACAGTCTTTATTGAACTGATGTAATAAGAATATTAAAGTTCATAATACTTCCGAAAAAGTATTAAATATTTTATTACATTTTCAAGACGACCTGAAATCTTAACCATTGTCTTCCACTGTGAAGTGTATGGCAACAGCAGACAATGACAAAATCTGCCAGTAAATCTGGTACTTTCTATAGCTAAATTGCCAAATACCTGTTATTTCAATACAATGCCTGTTTCTAAAATATTTCAAGTTTTAATTTTATTAAAATGTTTCCTGTAATCTTGAAGAAAGGTATCAGAAAGTTTTGGTCTCTTGGGACACCTGGGGGGGTCTCAGCGATTGAGCGTCTGCCTTCAGCTCAGGGCATGATCCCAGGGCCCTGGGATCGAGTCCCGCATCCGGTTCCCTGCATGGAGCCTGCTTCTCTCCCCTGCCTGTGTCTCTGCCTCTCTCTGTTGTGTCTCTCATGAATAAATAAATAAAATCTTAAAAAAAAAAAAGATAAGAAAAGAAAGGTTTGGTTCTTCATTTCACATCTGTAGTCAATGTGCCTGCCCTGTCTGCATCGGCTGCTATGTTAAGAAGGATTTTGAGGAGATGGGGAGTGCAAGTAGGTCTGCAGATTTCTCGCCCAGGCAAGTAAGTCTTTATGGAAAGTGGAAGAGGAGCTCATTTGAAAGCCATGTAGGATGTAGAGCCCAGACAACGGTGTAGTGCCTATGCCACGCCAGCCACGAAGATAGAAAGCAGCATCTCGTCCTCCTACGCACACCGCGTACAGCATTACACTACGTACTCGGAAATTTCAGTCAGGGTTCTCAGGTCAAGAAACCGTGAAGATGATGATGGGGTAAAGCTGAGGTAATAACAAGAGAATAAGAACTGGCTGAGGCTAAAGCAGTTAAATTGAGGGGACAGATCACTGAGGCTTGGCAATAGGTGGAGAGGAGAAGACGAAATCTAGCAGAGAACACAAATGTCCACAACCCCGTAAATTCTGAGCTGATGTCAGCATAGAAGGTAGGATGAGGAGGGGAAAGGTGGATACCTAAGCAAAAGCTACAAACTACTAGTAGTACAAGGAGTACTGCTTGCGCATTAAAAAAAAAAAAAAAAAGTCATGGGATCCCTGGGTGGCGCAGCGGTTTAGCGCCTGCCTTTGGCCCAGGGCGCGATCCTGGAGACTCGGGATCAAATCCCACATCAGGCTCCCGGTGCATGGAGCCTGCTTCTCCCTCTGCCTGTGTCTCTGCCTCTCTCTCTCTCTCTCTGTGACTATAATACATAAATAAATAAAAAATAAATAAAATAAAATACTATTAAAAAAATAAATAAATAAAAATTTAAAAAAAGTCACTGAAAGGATCCACAGAATTACTGGCAGAAGGAGAAGTTTTACCTTGAGGACAGCAGGTGAGCGCGGGCTCCCAACTACCCTGGACAACAGCATTATCACAATCCGGGGGGCGAGGTGGGGGGGTGCTCAGGCACCTGCGCTCACTGCCCACGGTCCGTGTCCAGGCCGCGGCACCCTCTGAGGCAGGGGACCCAGCGGAGCCCAGGCTGCCCGGCGTCAGAAGCCAACAGAGGACCCCGCCGTGGCCAGCATTCAGGTCAGCAGGTCATGTGGCAAAATTCAAATTTCTCTCAATTGCTCCCCGTAGGTCCAACTGCCTGTGATCGTGTCCCTGGAACGTACAGCATTTAGAACCACTGGAGCTTGGCTGAATCCCGCCTCCCACTCCCTCCCACTCGTACACCCATCTGATTCTTCCAGGCCAAACTCCCTAAGAACTCTCCATTTAAAACGCAATTCAAACAACGGCAAGTACTACAACTTTGGAATGTGGCTGGTATTGTAAAACTGAGAAAACAGTCAAGAAAATGTGGCGACACACTCCGAAAGCTGTGTTCATGCGGTGTAAGGAGCCAACGCACGAGGACGGCCATCGGCAGAGACCGAAGCGAGGAGCGGCGGCGGTGCCTGCAGGGAGGCCCGTCCTCCCCTCTCGACCCCCCTGCCGGATACCCTGGCTTCTGCGGAGCTAACGAACAAGGAAAAAGCCGAACTTTAAACTGGACTGGTGGCTGTTCATCTTAATTCACCTGAATAACAGAGTCTAAAAACTAATTTTAATATTCCTCAGATGGGGTGTGCCTGGACGGCTCAGCGGTTAAGCTCTGCTTTCGGCTGGAGTTTGGGGATCGAGTCCCACATCGGGCTCCCTGAGGGAAGCCTGCTTCTCCCTCTGCCTGTGTCTCTCTTTTTCTGTGCCTCTCAGGAATAAATAAAACCTTTTTCAAAATAAAAATAATAATAATCCTCAGAAAATAGAATTTAACTTTCAAATTATTCAAATGGAAGCTTCTTATCTCCCAACAATCCAACATGAATACAGATCACAAGTGAGAGGCTTCCTAAGATTTTGTGGTCTACAATGCAGGTGCGCATAATAGTAAAAGAAGGTATTTCAAAATAAAAGATAACAGCTATCTTGACATTATATAGTAAACGTAATTTAACATTTATGTTTAAAAATATCACAAGTACAAGGCAGCCCGAGTACAAGGCAGCAGTTTAGCGCCGCCTGCAGCCCAAGGTGTGATCCTGGAGACCCGGGATCGAGTCCCACATCGGGTTCCCTGCGTGGAGCCTGCTTCTCCCTCTGCCTGTGTCTCTGCCTCTCTCTCTCTCTCTCTGTGTGTCTCTATGAATAAATAAAATCTAAAAAAAAAAAAAAATCACGAGTACAGTAGAAAAATAAATGGCCTTAAACTGTGTTTCCTCTATAATTTAAAAAGACAGCAGCTGGGCAGGCCGGGTGGCTCAGGGGTTTAGCACCGCCTTCAGCCCAGGGCGTGATCCTGGGGACCTGGGATCCAGTCCCGCCTCAGGCTCCCTGCATGGAGCCTGCTTCTCCCTCTGCCTGGGTCTCTGCTTCCCTCTCTCTCTCTCTCTCTCTCTCTCTCTGTGTGTCTCTCATGAATAAATGAATAAAACCTTTAAAAAAATAAATAGACAACACCTGTCATGATTAATAAAACACCCAAAAAAATCTTTTAAATATGGTATCGATGGACATCCCAAAGAAGTTAATCTCAGGCGTTCCTACTGGAAGAACTGAACAGTCAAAGGAAATGTGCCACACATCAAAACCAACTTCAAACCCAGGACCTGATCTCCCAGATACCATCTCTCGGGTGCAGCTCAGAGACAGAGAAAACTTCTTAGGAGGGCCTTCACGCTGACACAGTCTCCCCATGCAGCACCTTCCCCATGCTTACCCTTCATTAAAAGATTTCTTAAAAGTCTTTCCTCAGCCATTAGGTGAGAAAACCGCAGTTACTCTCCCATCCCAACATCCAGAGCACAGGGCGGTCTGGGTCCACGGGGGCCACACCTCAGTTGGCCTCTCTCCTCAGGTGCCGCTCGTACTCATCTGAGGACAGGAAACACCTACAGAACGCTGAAGCCTCAGCACTGGGAGCTACCACCTTCAAGAAATGAGCTACTTCCATCCGAATCGAACTTATTCGGCATAAGGAATGGTAAAAGTTTTCTTAAGACAATGACTTCCCCTAAGATGGCAAGAACACTCTAGAATTGGACTGAATTCTGAAAATGTGCACCTTCTCCTATATACGTGAGTATTAAAATGAAGACTCTAGGCTCCCCCCTGCCCCCATGCCAAGTTCTCCTCACAGTGTGAGCTGCCAACTGTGACAGTAAGACAAAGAGCCAATTACTGATGTTTGCCCTTAGATCACGAGCTGTTACTACCAACCAGAACTAACCAGAACTCTGCATGTGGAATGTTGGAACTACCAGGAGGGACCTAATACTCCTTTCTTCCCACCTCCTACTTTTGGTAAACGAAGAAGGCACAGTGTTACATTCTTTTATTATTGTGTGCTTTTGCAGGATTATAAACGTACATTTGGAAGATGAAGGCATATCAGTATGAAGACCCCAGTAGTTGGTGGATATCTGAGAAACAGCAGCCAAATAGAGTATGGGTGTGGTAGTCACATACTTGGAACTCAAAACCCATTCGATGAGGTGTTCTGTGCCACCTACAGCACCCGGTCTTCTTGTACGTTATAGGACACTGGCAGCTATGCTGTGACACTGTAACTCACCACCTAACCCTACACCCCCTCTCCTCCCGGCTGTTTAGAAAGACTAAAGGAGAACACAGCTGCCTGGTTACAGCAGGCGCTCACTAAGTGACACCTTTTTTAATAAACGGTGCTGCCACAAGCAAGATGTTTACAATGAAACCCAGCTTTCTGAAGCTGCTTCCAAGGTGATCTTCTCAAGGGACCTAATGTGGATACATGGTCAAATTAAAATGTATTTATGACTGACTCTCTTGCTATAAATCACGGTATCTTCCTGATTTAAAAAAAAAAACTTAGCATTTTTTAATCCCAATTGTGAAAATTAGGATTAGGTGACAAGCTTTCAACAAATCCATTAAAAATTCTGTACATAGATTTCTTTTGTTTCTACAATAAATGCCTAAGTAGGAAAGAAGATTCTTCCCTGTCATATTTTAAATTTACTTAGCATATAAGCAGATCAAACCAGAGAAAATATTAAAAATTTTAACTGGGTCTACCTGTCATCACTTAAACTTAGTCAAGTTTAAACTTAGTCAAGTTCTCATCTGGAGAACATAAGAAATTATTAATCACAACAAAGTTTTTTTATTGGTGAACATAATAAAATCCCAAAGTTACAAATCAGAATAAACTTCAAACTGAGGTTAAGGGGCACCTGGGTGGCTCAGTTGGTTTAGCATCTGACTCTTGATTTTGGCTCAGGTCAGGGGATGGAGCCCTGCAAGGGGACCCACACTCAGCAGGGAGTCTGCCCTTCTCTCCCTCTCCTCTCTGCCTCCCCTCACTTGTGCTCCTTCTTTATTTTTTTATTTTTATTTTTTAAGATTTATTTATTTATGATATATATATATATATATATATATATATATAGAGAGAGAGAGAGAGAGAGAGAGAGAGAGGCAGAGAAGCAGGCTCCATGCCAGGAGCCCGACATGGGACTCGATCCTGGGACTCCAGGATCGCGCCCTGGGCCAAAGGCAGGCGCCAAACCGCTGAGCCACCCAGGGATCCCCATGTGCTCCTTCTTTAAAATAAATCTCTAGGGCAGCCCCAGTGGTGCAGCGGTTTGGCGCCGCCTGCAGCATGGGGTGTGATCCTGGAGACACAGGATCCAGTCCCACGTCGGGCTCCCTGCATGGAGTCTGCTTCTCCCTGGGCCTATGTCTCTGCCTCTCTCTGTGTCTCTCATGAATAAATAAATAAAATCTTAAAAAAAAAAAAATTCTACCTATTGTAAGAAAACATAATACTTTAACATAATCTTACGAAACAGTAATTATGGAGCAATGTGAACTACAAAAGCATTTATTTAAAACTAGTTAATCTACTATAAATATTACGCAGTTTACAAAATAAATAAAACACCACACAAGTTTTCATCAATATACATCTTTCCAACATAATGTGATCTGCTAAACATACTTCTCTCCTCTCTGAAGAATACAAGAGCCATGTCATGCCTTTAAGTTGTGGATTTAACAGTATTCCATTTATTGAATTTCATGTAAAGTTAAGGAAACATTTAGCCTTTCAGCTACCTAATATAACCTAGAATCAAAAAGTACAATGAAAGACTAAATATCTAAATATTTACTAGTTCCATATAAATTAGAATCTTTGTAAAATTGAGGTATCTAAATATCTATGTCTAACAATTTGCTAAATGTCCTACCACTATACAATGAACTACAGAAATATTTTTTAATGACCTAATAAATATACAGACTATTTGCACTTGTAAATAACTTCTACATGAAATATCTTACAGCATTTTCACAACTAAACTTTTTAAGAATTTTGAGTGGAAAATTATTAACAGGCACACATATGTGCAATGAGGTCTTTCCCTAAGGCAGTGCAGTATGTTTAAAATATTACAGATAAGACTTGATTATTCAAAAAAAAAAAAAGAAAGAAAAAAAAACATACTCTTGGATATTTAGACTAGATTTTTATCTCCCTCCCATTCAACTTTGTTTGTATCACTTTAACTTCCTATCACAGGAATTCTCAAACTTTTAGAGCACATTCTCTCACAAAGCTACTAGTTTGTTCATTTCTCATTGGAAAGTGTGTGTTGGGACTGGGGTGTGCTAGGAGTAAGTGGAGCCTTCCATAAGGAAGACTGCTGGGCTGTTAAGATGATCACAGGTAGGATTTCTAAAAGCGGAACAGCCTATGTAGAGAACTCTGCCCAACGTCTAAGACACAGCGAACATACACTACTTGGTATATAGTATCAGGGTACGCAGTTATGTCATCAACCTGTGAATACCAAAACACTTCAAAAATCAAGAACAAAGGACAGACCATTGATGAAGTGGAGAACTTTCAGATCACTACTAATCTCCACAAAATCACCGTATCAAAGTAGACTTAAGTAGTTTTGAAATTTTGACCCCACTGCAAAAAAGTAACTCAAAGTTACTATGCAAGAAACACAGGTAGAAATTAAACTCAAATCTGTTCTTTTTTGTCAAAATTCCTAGTAAAAATATTGGTGAGGGATTATGAAGTCCACGGTGATCAAACCAAGAAATAACAAGCAGTGATTCTTTATTTCGAAAGTCTTCTGCTTCAGGTAAATACAAAACCTGTCACTCGAAGCAGTTAGGGTGACAGATGCAGGGAAAGAAAAAATGATGCACTGATTACCAGTGGTTAAAATGGTTCTTCTATGTACTTCAGTTACCCAGACCCTTCATCAAAGACACAGAAGTCATGAGAGGTGGGTGTCGGGCACTGGGGGAGGCTGCAGGGAGCTGGTGTTCAAATACGGACTTTAAGTTTGACAAAATGAAAAGACCTCTGGAGCTGGATGGTGATCTCTGCACAGTGAATTTATCTAATACCACCGCACTACACACTTTAAGACAGTAAATTGTGTTATGTATATTTTACCAGTCAAGAGAATAAAAGCAAGAAAAAGTAATGTCAAAAACATCCTTAAAAACTGCTTCAAGTAAATGAGCCCTGAGGAACGTAACAAATGCTGCTTTTCCACCTCTGAGAGAACTAAAGCAAAAATATGGAGGGATTCAGAGGTATGCTACAACACAAATTAGTAAACAATGCACACACACACAAAAAAAAAAAACTAAACAATGCACACGTAAGGATGCTACGCTGTGATTTCAGAGGTCCACTCCTTTCCACAGGAGTTTAAGTTACCAGCCTGAACCAAATTTGATTCCACTGAATTGACCTAGTCTAATAGTGATTCTTGCATTCCTACCCCTATGAGGTCGGTACAATTACTATCACTCTTGTTCGCCAGATGAGGAAACTGAGACCAAACATTGCGAATTTAATCGATTGCCCACTGTTACTTTGCTAGTAAATGATAGAGGAGAAATTCAGACAAGCCATTTAGCTTGAGAGTCATTTTGCTCTAGGCTACCTGTCTAATCTAAATGACAAAAAAAAATCACCTGGTTAAAAAAAAAAAAGTCTCAAGTCCAAGTCAAGGATTTCAAGCAGTGAAAAGTTTTTAACTATATCATAAGGCAAAGTCTCAATGTTTTCTACCAGATACAACCTCTTCGCTTACAGGTTTTCCATGCAGAATTCAACTGGAAGTCGGTAAAGCTATGTTAAATAGGACAACCAGAGGTTTATATCTTTAGGCGTCATTAGGACAGTAAGCGATACCCTCTATTACAAATTCTATTCATTTACTTATTTGACGGGGGAAAGAGAACGAGTGCCTGCACCCAAGCCAGGGGGAGCAGGGGAGGGGGGGGAACAAGGCTCCCAGCCCGAGGCAAAGGCAGATGCGCTCAACCCACCGAGCCACCCAGGGGCCCCCACCAATGTTGACGTTCTTCATTTCCATTAATGTCCCAAGTATGCCAAAGGGTCTGAGCGTCTCTATTACACACTATCAGAACCAGCCCTAAAGGAAATGGGTAGAGTTTAAATAAACACGTCAATCCAAGGGAACCTGGAGGAGGACACCCACTCAAAGTGCCAACGTGACCATGTCCCAGAACACTCGGGAGCTCAGGAGTGGAAATCGACATTTTCCGTGATTTCTCTCTTTAGATCATTTGCCTAGGTGTGTATTTAAATGTTTTCCTAAGGTGACTGCAAAAATAAATGGCCCACTTTACAGAATGCAAAAGGGAGACTCCGTTTTCACACGACCAGCACCTATGGGGAAACAGTACCACGTAAAAGAATCCTGTTGCCCGCAGGTACAGCTAAGCAAGGAAACATTCACTTTGGGGCAGGCGCGTCCCGCGTCTTGTGATGTCCGATCCCCTGCCCAGGCCGTGCGGTCGAGTCCGCAGAGGACCCCCGAAGCCGGCGCCACGGCCGAAGGCTGCAAACTAACCGCCTGTGCGAGGTCCTCCTCCATCCCCTCCTGGTACAAAGCAGGACGCAGGAACCCTCAGAGGTGACCTTGCTCAACGCAAAGCACGCAAACTTTTAAAGTACAACCGAGCGATCTCTCTGATAAAGTTCCCACCGTGATTCGCAGCCGATGGCCCAGCAGCCAAGGGGTTGGCAGCCCCGGCTCAGCCCCGGTCGCCCCCGGCTCGCGCCGCACAGGTCCTCGCCGCCCCGCGGGCTTCCCGCCTCCCGGCGCGGGGTCGGCGGGGCCGGCGGGGCCGGAGCGGGGCCGGCGGGGGGTCGCCGCCGGGTCGCCGCGGGCTGCAGCACCCCCGCCCCGGCCCAGGCCGCCCGCACCTGCTGGGCGCCCGCGGCTCGTCCCCCGCGCCCGCGCCCCGCCGCGTCCACGTGGAGCTGGGCCCCGCGCCCCGCGCCCGGCCCTGCCCCCCGCGTCCGGCCCCGCGCCCCCCGCGCCGCGCCGCCCGCGCCCCCGCGCCCGGGCCCTGGGGCGACCTGTTGAGGACGCGCAGGCCTCGCCGCCGCCGAGCCCGGCCCCGGGGGACGCGGAGCAGCCCCGCCCGGCTCCCCGGGCCCGCCCGCCCGCCGCCCCCGCCCCACGGCCCCGCCGGCCCGCGCCCCGCCCGCCGCACTCACTGGGCCGCGGGCCCCAGGCCTGGCCGCGCGCGAAGGGCCGGCGGCGGGCGGCGCTCACGCGACTCCCCGGCTTCCGGCCCGACCAGGCCCCGCGCGGTCCTCCTCCTGCGCCGCCCCGCCGCCCGCCGCCCGCCGCCCCGCCCGCCGACACAAAGCCCGCGGGCCGCCCGGGGCAGCCGGGAGGGCGGACCCCCAGCCGCCGCCCCCGCCCGCCGCCGCCGCCCCCGCCCCCGGCCAGTCCGCACCATTCCGCTCCGGCGCTCGCCGCCGCCGCCGCCGCCCGGGCCCGCCGCCCCCGCCCCCCCGGCCCCGGGCGCGCCCCCGCCCCGGCCTCCCCGCCCGGCCCCCGCCGCACGGCCCCCGGCTCCCCCCGCCCGGCCGCCGCCCTCCCGCCCTCCGCCCGGCGCCCGGGCCGCCATGTTTACCGCCCTCGGCCGCGGACCGGCGCCCGGCGGGGAGGGGAGGCCGCGGGCCTGCGGGGCCGCCGCACTTACGGGCTGTGGGCGCCGCGGGCCGGGCGGGGGCGGGCGGGGGCGGGGGGCTCGGCCGCCGCCGCCGCGGAAAGTTTGCGTCCTGCGAGGCCGCGGCGCCGCTCACATGGCGGGGTGCGCGGGGCGGCCGCTCGCGGGCCCGGCCCCCGCTCCTCCGCCCGCCCCCGGCCGCCGCGCTGGGCTCGGGGCTGCGGGCTGCGGGCCGGGGCTGCGGGCCGCGCGCTCCCCCCGCCCCGGCCGCGCCCACACCCACCTTCCCTGCGCCCCGTCCGCCGCGCGGGCCCGAGCGGCCCTCCGCATGTTCCCCGCCGCGCACAGGCACCGGCCGCGGCGCACGTGAAGGCGACGTACGTGCGGGCGCGCAAAGCTCCGGGCGCTCGCTGCACCGCCGGGCTGGGGCGCGGGCCGCGGGTGCGGGCGGGCGGGCGGGCGGGAAGGCGCGGACCCGCACCGCCCTGCTCGGTGCTGCGCGGTCCTGCTCGGTGCTTCTCGGCCCTGCTCGGTCCTGCTCGGTGTTGCGCGGTGCTGCACGGTCCTGGAAGGTCCTGCTCGGCCCTGCACGGTGCTGCTCGGTGCTGCGCGGTCCTGCTCGGTCCTGCGCGGTGCTGCGCGGCCCTGCTCGGTCCTGCGAGGCCCTGCTCGGTGCTGCACGGTCCTGCTCGGCCCTGCACGGTGCTGCTCGGTGCTGCGCGGTGCTGCGCGGTCCTGCTCGGTCCTGCGCGGTGCTGCGCGGCCCTGCTCGGTCCTGCGAGGCCCTGCTCGGTGCTGCACGGTCCTGGAAGGTCCTGCACAGCCCTGCTCGGCCCTGCGCAGTCCTGCACGGTGCTGCGCGGTGCTGCGCGGTCCTGCTCTGTCCTGCGAGGCCCTGCTTGGTCCTGCTCGGTCCTGCACGGTGCTGCGCGGTCCTGCACGGTGCTGCTCGGTGCTGCACGGCCCTGCTTGGTGCTGCACGGTCCTGCTCGGTGCTGCACGGTGCTGTGCGGCCCTGCACGGTCCTGCACCGCCCTGCACGGTCCTGCACGGCCCTGCTTGGTGCTGCTCGGTGCTGCACGGCACTGCTCGGCCCTGCACGGTGCTGCTCGGTGCTGCACGGTCTTGCACCTCCCTGCACGGCCCTACACCGTCCTGCATGGCCCTGCACTTCCCTGCACGGCCCTGCACCGTCCTGCATGGTCCTGCACGGCCCTGCACCTCCCTGCACAGTTCGGCACCCTCCTGCACGGTCCTGCACGGCCCTGCACCTCCCTGCACGGTCCTGCACCGTCCTGCACGGCCCTGCACCGCCCTGCACGGTCCTGCACGGCCCTGCACCCTCCTGCACAGTCCTGCACCCGCGCAGCTGCCTGCTGGGGCGGCGGGACCATGCGCCTTAGCAAGACTGCCAGCCTGCTTTGGAAGCCTCGTTCATGCCATCATCAAAAACAAAAACAAACAAACAAAAAAACGCCACCACCCTGCAGGGAGGTGCGAGATTCCCTGGTCCAGGCGTGCACACACAGGACTGTGAGAGCAACAGGACCACCCATCATCAGTCGGGCAAACACAGGACAAATCCGTGTGAGGAGAAGCAGCTTCACTCTTTGCAATTCTACATCTGCCCAGTGTATGCTTTACTTAGTGACCAGACATAAGCACACTTGTATGGACACAGGCCCCATATTTTCCCTAATGACCCTTCTCCCGTGAGAGTTTGTTAGGAAGACCTGCCAGCCAAAATGTCTTACTCTGCTTCTCCGTGGTCATCCGTACCTGAAATCTTTGGGAAAAGACTGTCCTGGAAATTCTGGGATTCTACTCCAACTCATCAATCTTCTTTCATCACTGGTCTCCTAAGACTAAGAATTTAGAAATGAGTAGTACTTGCATAGGTGTGCTATGGTGCGCACCAGTCAAGGAAACAATCTTTCTACTGCTCACAGCCCTGCTTCCAATACATCTCTGAGAGTTTTGGTTTAGATCAAGAGGCGTCACAAAATAATTTTAACTCATTTTACGGATAAATATACATCATTAAAATCCGGCAGATGGGTTAAAAGGTGTCAGAAAAAAAATCAAGCTATACCTAGTTTGAATGCTGGACCAGGAATTGTAACGATTTAAGTAAGCTTTAAGTAAATTGCCTTTTTTTTTTTTAAGTCATTTATTACATAGAGGACTTCATCGTTCTGTGGTTTGTTTTGGTTTTGGTTTTGGTTTTGGTTCTGTGTATTTCACAGAGGATGCTCAACTAAGACAAACTTATGTAAGTATAGAAGGAAGCTTACCTTTTAGGAAGGAAGTGACTGGATAACTCCACAGTCTTCTCTAATTAAGTTGTGTAGGCATCATTTTAGTGTTTGTACCCAGATACTATCATTCTACCTAATATAAGTGAAATACTTTATCTCCAGATTTCCTATTTGTTTTGCCTGCCTTTTAGCCCTTGGTTCCGTTTTGCCTTCAGAACAGTTTCATTTACCTCATTTCCTCAGCTGAGTGAATGTGGAGTGGATGTGGTCTGAGCCAGTGGTGTGCAGGGGATGGTTTGGGATGGGGAGTTGGGGGAGGCCCAGAAGACCAAACCGGTTATTTCCATAGAACATAGGCTATACCCTAAATTTACCTGCCACACTGCAAGAGAGAGCAAGGGTGTCAGAGAAGAGAGGAAAGGAGTTGCAGTGAGCCATGAGGAGTGGTTTGCATCAGCTAGGGCATGTTTCAGAGACTTAGCACCAGCAACCGTCCTAATTCTCCCCAGACTCCACCAGCATTTTCTACGCTTAACTAAAACTTGACTTCATCAGTGTTATTACTTTTTCCAGCTTCTGCTTTAAGAAATATTATTTAAGTAGAAAGGACATGAATTATCCAACAGATTGATGTGGAAAATATGTCTCTTTAAAAAATAAATTATATCCTTACCTTTCACTAAAAATAACCCAATGACTTAAATGTCATTATAAAAAAAAAAAAACTAAAAATCATTTCCAATAGGTAGAAGAAAATATAGGTGAATATAAGGTTGAAGGTGGAGAAAAATATTCTAGGTCCTAAAGCAATGGTTTTTATCACAAAAGGTTGGAGTGATAAATTTGGCTGTATAAAAATACAGGAGTCCTGTAAGTTAAAATACAGATCTACTTTAAAATACGCCCATTGGGATCACAACTTTGACCCTTCATAGAGAGGGTCCCTCTCCCTTTGTTCACATTTGAGGACCAATTCAGATTTCCTGGGGCTGGTAAAGAGGGATACTTCACAGCCACAGGGCTGGGGACTCCTGCTGAGTTCTGGTCTCTCAGTGAGTTCCTGGTTTGCTGGTATGTAGTAATAATGAGTTCGCAGACATGCTCCTGAAATGGATTGCTTTTATTTATTTTGCCTTTACTAATATGTTTGATTTTATGTTTTGCTTTGCATTAAAGATCGAGAACATAGTCTTAAGTATATCATGCAGATTAACTGTGAAAAAGCTTCAGGAATGTAAATGAACAACACACTACAGAGAAACTGGTAAATGGAAAGTGTTACACTGTGTTGTCTTAGGTAATGGAAACAGGTCCATTTCAATGAGACTTGGTGTTTTTCATGAATGAGGACTCCAGAACACATAGCATCCCTTCTGATTTAAAGTAATAGCAACTGCATTTTCAACTTAGGAGAATGTTTTTTCAGTAGCAAATTACCCTTGTAAGTGGGAAGACCATACAAGTAAAAGTAAGAAGCAAACTGGGAGAATGCATATATATATATATATATATATATATATATATATATATATACACATCTGCAAGAAGTGAGCTAGGGTAACAGTCCTTAGATACAAAAAGTCCTTAGATACAAAAGTCCTTAGATACGTGGCACGTTCAGTTGAGCCTCTGATTCTTAGTTTCAGCTCAGGTCATGGTCTGGGGTTCGAGAGATCAAGCCCCCATTGAGATCCCTGCACTTCATGCAGAGTCTGCTTGAGATTTTCTCTCCCTCTCCCTGTGCCCCTCCTGCTCATGTTCTCTCTCTCTCTCTAATCAATAATAAATACTAATAAATAAATCTTTAAAAATAATTAAAAAGCTACTTCACATTAATAAGATACACACCAGCATTATCCCCCTGAAAAAAGGGACAAAAGTCATTGGTAATTTATAAAAGAAGAAATATGAACTATCAGCAAATATTGACTGATATTCAAGTTAACAGTAAAAGGAAAAAACAGCAGAATACTGCTTTTCTTCAAACAGCAGAATTCTTTGGTGATCATATTATACAGGGTGAGAGAGATGGATGCTCTTTCACTACTGAACTGACTAGGTATAGACTCTTGAAATAGCAAGAGCCTGGAAAATATTCCTATCTTTGACCTCAGATGTCCACATGTAGAAACCTACCATAAGGATTCTATTTGAGAGACAGGCAAAAATGTATGAATACATTGTTCATGTTCGTCCCTACTTAAAATCAACAATTTTCTGCTGCCTCTAGTCAAACCAATCCCTGTTTTTGGGCTTGCAAGGTCCAGCATCTTCTGGTACCTCCTTAGCTCCTAAATTTAAATTCATTATGCATTTCATTCCTGTCTCACTGACCTTTGCCCCACCTCAGGATGATACAAAGTTTGTCCCTTTGTTCTAGAACATCTTTCTCCCATCTTCCTGTAGGGATGATCCTACTCATCAGGTGTCTATCTGTTCGACTGTCACTTTATCCAAAAGGACCTTCCTGAACCCCCAATCTAAACTGGCCTCTTTATTTTTCTCTATAACACAAAATTACTTTTAGTGACATATTTATCTTAGTGTAAATACAGTGTTTATAGGTTTAGTGTTTCTAGACTGATGAAAGGATTTGTTTTCCATAAAATACCCAGGCACTCAATAAATATAGTTAAATGGAAGGAAGCCACAGATAAAATTGGTGATCTCACTGCACTTGACAGAGCACGGTCAGGATATTACTGTTCTGCTTTTAAATAACATATTAGTGGCTCTGTCAATCAAGTATTGTAGTCCTTCTTAAGACATTAATTAAAGCTACATGTTAATTAGATCATGTTGTTCTTAGGTTAATAGCTCAAGGGTTGTGAAATAAAGAATCTTGGATTTGCGAGTCTCCCAAACTTTGAGAGGAGCTGTGCAATGTTCTCTCTGTCCATGGATGTGTGTGTCTGTGTATAAAACAGAAAAGGTATGTAGAGATGGGCTAATATTCTTGAAGCACGTTAATGTGTTTCCTCCTTTGCATTTCCATGCACAAGGTCCCCAGTTAGCCCGAGACCACCTGCCTTGAAGAGCATCAGGATTGTCAAAGCAAGAAGGTACATAGAAGAAAAGTTAATACTAAGCTGCTGACACCCCAAATAGGAAATTTTAATCTGCTGCAAGACAATAGGGTTGCAGGCATGGCTTTGTTGAGAGAGAACGCAGTAATGCCACAAGGTGTTTTTTTTTTCTCCACTTTTAACGGATTTAGAAACAGATCTGGCATAGGAGACCACTCAATCTCACCACCCAGGGAGAGGGCTGGGGGAGAAGTGGGAGGAGAGAGGAGCCAAGACGCTGGTAGTGGGGTGTGCAACTGCCTGGGGCTAGACACTTTTTCCAAATATTTGGAACTCAGAAATATTTGATGAATTAATAAATGAGGTTCATCACAATGTTTTTTGCAGTATCCGTACATTCACATGGAAAGATTTTTAAAGTCTAGCGTTAGAAACTGTTCATTGAAAAAAATACCCAAAACTACGTATCATAAGATTTCCATTTTGTTAAATATTAGAAGGAAATACCATGGAAGAAAATGTCAATGCGTATTTCTTTGGGTTACAGGTACCTTATTTTTTTAAAATCTTGGTTTATAACCAGGGGGGAAAAACTGCTCATACAAGTCTGAGAGACTGGTTGTTCCCTATGTATGGAATGACACAGTCTAGTTATCCCTCACTTAATAGAATATCTACATTTCAGAAAACTATGCAGTCAAATTGTATAGAATCTTATTTTCCATTGATTTCTTTAGCGTAGAGAGATTTGTGGCTGCAATCTACACACAGCTCACTTCCCAAAATTTATATGAAAAGCCAAAAAAATATAAATATTGGCAAGTGAAGCTAATGAAATGAAGTATAAAACAGATCTGTCCAGGTTAGCTGTCCCAGGAGGAGCTCATCGTAAGAAAAGCCTTACAAATGTGGTAACTCACCAATGAGACTAAACTACTCTAACTGACCCAAAGTGAGTTTAAGTCATTATTGCTTCACACTTAATTACATTGTCACAAACGCCAGGCAATGAGATCTTATCCAGACCTTCTTTGTAGAAAACAGATAAAGAGCACAGAAGGAACACCCTTCAAAGAGAGAGCAGCTGTGGGACCCCCGAGACACCCCAGGGCTCTGGAGCACGCGCTTCCACAGTCACCGGGCCCAGAGCAGGAGTCAAGAAGTAGAGAAGTCACCGGGCCCAGAGCAGGAGTCAAGAAGTAGAGTCTGTGCTCTACACCAGCAGATGCAGAGATTTGCGATATAAGATGTCAACACGGCAACGAGTTGCTAGCAGGAAAGCATGGAATGCGAGTGGCTTGCAAGTTGGCCCCGTGATAGTGTCCCTTCTGCTCCTGCGCCCCCGGAACCCCCCCCAAGAGGGTTGGCGGCCAGAGGATGCTGCAGTTAGGACTGCGACCCAGCCATCTCCTGCTCCCGACAGGTGGCAGCTACTGGGGCCCTTGCCTGAGGGTCTCCTGGCTACCTGGACCGTGAGCTGAGGCTCCCAGGCAGCAGCTTGCACCCAGGCCGGGCGGCCTGGGCAGCGAGGCCTCCCCTGTCCTCTGGCCTCAGCGCGCCCCCTCCGAGGCGGCAAGAACCATTTTTTGATAAAAGAGACTAAAGTGAGTGTGTCCTCGAGCTGGCCGCTACAGAGGGCTGAGCAGTGTCTCTCCGGGGCCAGTGGTGTTCTCTAGGACTGTGCCTTGCTTTTACAAACTCCATTTGATCTTATTCTGTACTTTTCTGGATTCTGATTGGATTTTGCCAGTCTTTTATGTTAGATATTGATGTTTTAGATAGGAAGATAGTTTCTCCCTATCTTCCCTACGAGTTAAGTAGCATTCTGATATTAAATTACTATATAATGAGTTTAGTTAGTGTTGCTTAGGATCCAAGTGCCTAATAGCCTGTGGATGATTAAAAATCATGTTTTCCAAAGTGCAGAGCTGCGGACTGAACCTTGTAATGGCAATTACTATTGACAGAGTTGCCATCCTTTGTGGCTGAAGCAGGCATTGTGCATATTTTAATTTTAAAAAGTGTTCCAGTATAAAAAGAAGAGATCTATTTCCCTGGAAAGCCAGATTCCCCCAGGGCTGTGTGGCTTCTTGGGACCCACTCTTCACACCTGGTCCTCTGGGCCCCCGGGCTGCAGCCTCAGGTCCAGGTGTCTCCTCGGGGTGCTTCCTGCGCCTCCAGAAACTCTCCTGCTTCTGCCTGACAGTCTGCAGGACCACTTCAAAGCAGGGCTCCTCCAACCCTGGCCAAGCTGCTTCAGGGCATTTAAAGGAAAGCAGACCCCTGTCTTTTCACTGGAAGTTCGTCATATGAGAGAGAAGGCTGTTCATGCAGGCGTGTGTCCTTTGACCTCCAGAACCCACCCCCCATCCTGCCCCAAGCCGGGCTGTGGCCTGGGAGCCCCAGCTCACGGTCCAGGTAGCCAGGAGACCCTCGGGCAAGCCACCACCCGTCGGGAGCAGGAGATGGCTGGGTCGCAGTCCTAACTGCAGCATCCTCTGGCCGCCAACCCTCAACACAGCAGTCGTGCCTCATTTCCATCATCTGTAAAATAGGAATGATATCATGACCCCATGTCACTGAGTCGTCGAGAAGAGCTGGTGAGAACAGGCGTGTCCTGTCCGCATCACAACAGCCGCCGGAGTGGCTGCTGCAGTCTGTAGCCGCTCTCACGATCATCACCCGGACGGTGCAGATAGTATTACCCGCTTCCCACGTGGACCAGGTGCTCAAGGAACCACGGACTGTGAACTGCGCTCGCGTCTCCGTGGCCTCCAGCTGGGCCACCCGCTTCCTCGCTTGGCCTGGCCACCCTGCAGCTGCACTGCGGCCCTCGGCGTCCTGGGGCCACTGCCCTCCCGCCGTTCTGCTTGCCGCAGTTGGCCTCAGAAGTCCCAGTTTCAGCCTGCGCCCATCCCGCAACCGCCTCGACGCTGCCCTAGGCCTATCGCCGGGCAGGCTGCAGCCTCTCCAGGCATCAGCGTCACCTGTGCAAGCCACAAGGCTCGCCAACTTGGCCTCAGGCCTCCTCCGAGGGCTCCAGGTCCACGCAGGACGCCCGTGCTGTCCCACACCTGCTCCCGGATAGCCCGAGGCTGCTTCCAGCTCCCAGCTGGCCCCTTCTGAGATCCTTCGGGATGCTCTTCCATCAGGTCATTTTCTGGCTCGTGCACCCTTGTCTTCACCCCTGGTTTATCTTCTTTCTTTCCCTCCCTTCTGGTGGCTTGTTTGTTTGGGTTTAGAGGATTCCCGGCCTCGGCACAGGCAGCGGCAGATCCGTGGGCTCCCGGCAGAGGCCCTTCCATGTCCCCCAAGAAGCATGTAAGGCACCGGGACACACACATGCAGACACACACACCAACGTGTTATGTGCTTCCTGCACCCTCCCCTCAGGGATACCTTCTCAATATCTTGTCACTCCTCGGGAGGACACAGTGAGTTACGTGCTACACCACCACCCTAGGAAGGACTCCCAGTAGTGGGTTTACATCAACATGGCAAACCCCTGCCCCTTCCCATGAATCCTGAGGTTCACGGTCTTGGGGTTGGTGGGCAAGCGCAGCTAGTCACAGAGCTGTGAGGAGAAGGCCTTCCCCGTGCTGCCGTCCACGGAAGTCATTTCCTCGTATCACTGCCACTCGCGGTGACAAATGAGACAGCCCGTGGGGAACGGCTTGGCTTGTCCACAATCCAGTAGTGTAGACGCACGCACAGGACGGAGGAGTCCTCCTGATTCTCTCCCTTCAGCTTTGCCGTGGTGCTGGTCGGATGCTTGGCCAAGTGCTGTCCCACAGAAATTCGGTGTTAAGAGAACATCAGAGTAGTTCCTGTCAGTTACTTTGGAATTACATCTCATTCTGAAGGATCCTCCACTTTAGGTAGAGAAGCTTCCTTTCAGATTTGGATAACTGACATAAAATTACAAGTGGTGTTACCCTGACACATGTTTTAGTTTTATTTTTTTATTATTATTTTTTATTATTTTTAATATATATATTTTTTTATTGGAGTTCGATTTGCCAACATATAGTGTAACACCCAGTGCTGCCGCCCAGGCACCGACGAATAAAGCCAGGCCTGGCCGCGAAAAAAAAAAAAAAAGAAAAAGAAAAAACACCCAGTGCTCATCCCATCCGGTGCTCCCCTCAGTGCCCGTCCCCCAGGCACCCCATCCCCCCCACCCCTGTTCGTTTCCCAGAGTTAGGGGTCTCTCATGGTTCGTCACACTCTCTAATTTTTCCCATTTTCTCTCCTTTCCCCTATAATCCTTTTCACTATTTTTTGTCTTTCCCATATGAGTGACACCATATGACATCTTACCTTCTCCCACTGACTTACCTCACTCAGCATCACACCCTCCGGGTCCATCCACGTCGAAGCAAACGGTGGGTATCCGTTGTTTCTAATGGCTGAGGAATACTCCATTGTGTATATAGACCACAGCTTCTTGATCCATTCCAGGTTTCAGTTTTGTAACATCAACAGACTGGAGAGGAATTTTTAAAACCCTTAGGGGACAGGAACATTAGGGGTAATAATTCTCAATGAATAGCTTGTGAGAACATTGTCTCATAGAAGCAATGAAATATGCCGTGTCCCTCTGTGTTCCCCTGCTAGTGCGGGAAGGAAGCTGTGTCTTACTGAATTGCCCAGTAATAAATCCCTCAGAGATCTCAGAGAAAAATGTATAAAATAGATCTCACAGGGGATATGTGTAAGAAGTAAAATCTAGGGGGACAGTGAAAGGAAAGGTAACTAACTGTAGTGATAAGTTACTTTCTTAAGAGTTGTCGTAGTCCAAAGTGTTTCCTGAATTACTTGGTCACTGTGCATCTACCATTTGATGGTCACTTTTGCTCACATGCAGTATTTCTTTTTTGAGATTTTATTTATTTATTCATGAGAGACACAGAGAGAGGCAGACACACAGGCCGAGGGAGAAGCAGGCCCCCTGCGGGGACCCTGATGCGGGACTTGATCCTTTGACCCTGGGTCACACCCTGGGCTGCAGGCTGTGCTCCCCCGCTGAGCCCCCTGGCCCCCTCACCTGCAGTATTTAGATCCAGTCAGAGCAAAGCTGCACAGAGCACCAGTTCCTTTTTTTCCTCTTTATTCAACTGCACGAAGAATTTCAAACACAGGAAGTTCTGCTCCCTCGAAAGCTGTGCGTGAGAACCCATGCGTTTCTTCCTGTTTCTGCCTCAGTCGTTCACCAGCCACTAGTCTCTCGGGGCTTGATCTCCAACCTGGGTGTCCCCGAAGCCCTCACACAGTCACTCAGGGGCAGCTTGTCTTTTCATATTCTACTCATTTCTCTTTTCTTATTCCTGTTTTGAAAAGTCCTCCCGAATACCCACAAAGGAGGTAAATGAAATAGTGAAACTCAGCTCGCTGGGGGGTTGCCTTTTAGTTACCGTATTTTTTTAAAGGACAGTTGCTGAAAGAGAAAGTAATTGAATCTACAGATTGCAATGAGATTTGGGGATAATTATAGAATTTCTTATATCTTTACCAATGTACTGAACACTAATTATAAAGCTGTTTTAGTGTGTGCCTCCATTCTAGGTAAGCCCGTAACTCAAATCAGTGCTTGCTGTTTGTTGTAAATCCAGATGTATTTATTTCTATTTAATTTTTAACCAAGGGTTTCTATTAAAGGTGCTCAGTTGTTACCTGTTAAACACATTTTGGGGGCAGCCCGGGTGGCCCAGCGGTTTAGCGCCGCCTGCAGCCCAGGACCTGATCCTGGAGACCGGGGATCTAATCCCACGTCGGGCTGTCGGGCTCCCTGTATGGAGCCTGCTTCTCCCTCTGTCTGTGTCTCTGCCTCTCTCTCTCTCTCTCTCTCTCTGTTTCTCATGAATAAATAAATAAAATCTTTTTTAAAACCCCACACGTTTTAGAATCCTTGTGTAGACAGCCTATTACATCAGCAAGACACACACACACACACACACACACACACACACACACAACTTGGCTAAATAGGGGTTTACTTGTAGATAGGATTTATATATCCATTTATGTAACCATTGAAGAAATTGTTCCTAAAGCTTTTTTTCTGTTAAACAAAGAATTAGGGAGGGCTCCTGGGTAGATCATTTAGTTAAACAGTCAAATATCTGCCTTTGGCTCAGGTCACAATCCCAGTGTCCTGGGATAGAGCCGCATATCGGGCTCCACACTCAGTGAGAAGTCTGCTTCTCCCTCTTCCTGTCCTCCTGCTCCTCCCCCTGCTCATGCTCTCTGTCTCTCAATAAAATAAATAAAATCTTTAAAAAAAAGGTATACATTAGAGAAAATTATCACACCATATAAAAATAAATATACATGTTAATTTTTAAAAGATCAGATAGGGATCCCTGGGTGGCGCAGCGGTTTGGCGCCTGCCTTTGGCCCAGGGCGCGATCCTGGAGACCCGGGATTGAATCCCACATCGGGCTCCCGGTGCATGGAGCCTGCTTCTCCCTCTGCCTGTGTCTCTGCTTCTCTCTCTCTCTCTCTCTGTGTGACTATCATAAATAAATAAAAATTTAAAAAAATTTTTTAAAGATCAGATAAATTACTACGTATGCTAATTGCTGCAAAATAAAATTATATGTGATTTACTTTTCCTTTTTTATATTTTTATATACTTTTACTTTTTATATTTTTTATTTTGTATATTTTTGTATTTTTACTTTCTTGTTCTTGTATTCAATTTTTTTTATTATTTTCCATAGATTTTATGTATTTATTCATGAGAAACACAGAGAAAGAGAGGCAGAGACACAAGCAGAGGGAGAAGCAGTCTCCATGCAGGGAGTCCGACGTGGGACTCGATCCCGGGACTCCAGGATCCCGAACTGAGCTGAAGGCAGACGCTGAACCACTGAGCCACCCAGGCATCCCCTCTATTCTATAAAAAATTGTCCTGAAAATAGAATAGTCAATGTTAAAAGATTTGCCTTATTGCTATAAATGGTATTTAACAGGAGTGAGAGTACCCAAAAACAGCACATAATGAAGTTAACAGAACATTTCAATTAAAATTTCTATCGATACATTTATTCTGTCAAATAGGAACAACTCTACTGTTCATAGTAATATTAAATTGAAGCCATTTTTCTCAGTCAAAGAAATTGAGTATTAACACTTTCATACTGTTTAACCTGATAGTATTATCTTCAGATTCCCTGAGTGGGATTTTTGAAAAATAGAAGCAAAAATGAAGCCAGACATACATGTGTGCCCTTTATGAAAATGGCAATCCAAAACGAGAAGCCAGAGTCCAATTAGAAGGGAGTGCTCATAGCATTTCTGATCAGTATTCCCTCAAAGTCAACTTCCAGAAGTGAGTTCAGTGTTTCAGACTGAAAATGATAGTGATGTTTGCTTAGCTCATAATCTGATGAAAGTAAGAAAGTCTACATATGATGGTGAGGAATTGCAGTGACGACGTTTAATTCTTCTGTAACTGTGCTCTTGCTTGTTCGTTGCACCATAGGGACCTTTACTCATCAAATTAAAATATCCTGAGCTCTGTGCAGTAGGGAGCGAGCTGCCCAACATGGCACTAGCTCCTTTCGCCCGTAACAACCGGTGACTTCATTACTCACCTTGTACTTGCAAGGAAACTGAGATTTAGAAACATAAGTATGTCGCCTAGACTCAGGTGACAGACAAGTAACCCAACGCAAACTTCAGTGCAGTATCATCTACTGACAGAGTCTAAAGTCTGGACTACACACTAGGTATCATTTCAAATGTATGCCTCAGTATTTACCTATAATGTTAGATTTGCATATATCTGACATTTACCGCTAATGCAGCCATGCATTTAAATTTCTACTCTCTCCATCTGAAAAAAAGACTAAAATTTTTAAATAAAAGATGCACATTCATTAAGAGAGGCTTTTCCATGTGTAAAAATACTCTGAAACAAGGAAAAAGAAACCCAAAATGTTGTATTCAAATGAGTCAACCAAAGTGAAAAAAAAAATTGTTCCCTTTGACCATCTACTCTTTAGGACTATAAAATTCACAATTGAGCCCATCTTGGTTATTTAATTTATTGTTTCCTTTAAGAAAATATAAATTGAATAATAAATTTATAAAAAATTTAAAATAAAAATAAATTTATAATAATAAATTCATAATCTAATCCATAATCTAAGGATGCTTAGATTTTACTCTGGAAAGAATGAGTTGATGATGATAGATAAGGTGAAGGAATCCCAGATTATGGTCACGTGTGAGAGTTATAACTGTTACATTCTTTTAATAATGATCCTTTTATCAAAACATTAAAAATTTAGTCTGGATGACAGGTTTTTAAATTCTGATTTGAATTAAAATATTTTTATTATTGCTACTTTTATCACACGCTTCTTTCAGTACAGTTCTGTAGGATATCCTATGTTTATGCTGGAAAATTTGCTTCAGATTTGAGTCTACATAGTTTGCCAATTGCTTTTCCAATGTTATCTATAATGTACAGATTTGTTGAATTTAAAATAAAACTAATAAAAGGATGCTCGTTTTTAAATGAAAGGAGAGTCAGAAACAACTTAGTATATCTGTATCACTCATAATGAAACTAAGGAAATTCATTAAAATCATGTTTTCCAGGGGATCCCTGGAAACCACTGCCTCTCTCTCTCTGTCTGTGACTATCATAAATAAATAAAAATTTTAAAAAAAATCATGTTTTCCTCATCTCTGTTAAATTAAATTTACTAAATGTATTCTTTTTTTTTAATTTTTATTTATTTATTTATTTACTTATTTATTTATTTATGATAGTCACAGAGAGAGAGAGAGGCAGAGACGTAGGCAGAGGGAGAAGCAGGCCCCATGCACTGGGAGCCTGACACTGGGAGCCTGACGTGGGATTGGATCCCAGGTCTCCAGGATCATGCCCTGGGCCAAAGGCAGGCGCCAAACCGCTGTGCCACCCAGGGATCCCTAAATGTACTCTTAATAGTAGATATAAGTATACTTCTCTTAATCCCGTGGAAAAGTAGGAAGAGTGCTTTCACCTGATATTTGGATTTTACAAAATATTTTGAAACTAGAGGTTTGTTTGCCCTCCCTCTCTCTTCCCTCCTCTTATCTCATGTCAATCTACTCCTTCCTCTTTGTGGAGTGAAGGAGGAAAACCAGCTCTGTGTGGTGTTGGAAGAGAAAGAAGGAAATGCTCTGGCCACGGGGCACACTCCCCTTGCTACCAGTTGCTGAGAGGTCAAATAAAATGAGTGCAGATGGGCCATTTGCAGCTTATTGTTGAGCCTCACACAAACATTTTCACTGTGGAAGCCAGATTGGTGTGGTCGAAGTCATTATTGATTAGTTTCCTTATTTCACAAAAGAAATATGAGAAAAAAGGTTTAATATTTTTGAGAATAATCTAGTGTCAACAGGGATACGAGATTATAGAGATGTTTGGTAAAGGGGACTTGGGACTCTGCCCCTGAGTCATTCCAGGTCAGAATTTTGTTATTTTGCAGATAAAAAAGTAGCAACTTGTTTATCCTGCCATTATTCTAGTATACAATTTTGTTTTATTCACGTGTCTGTTCTCCTGCATTATTTGAGCAATGGAAAATGATATTTTATTTCTGTCCACCAAAGCACAATTAAAATAGCAATTATATAAAAAACATACATACTTAGTGCATACTAATATGTGTCACAGATATAACCTAATATATATAAACACATAAGTGTAGGTATATAAATAATATATTTACAGAGGATATATATTATTTCTTCACAGGGAATATATATATATATAAAATACATTTAGATATGAAAGTCAAAATAAAACTTGTATTTTTATACTCATAAGTCTAGTTTCCTAAAGTGGAAACAGAGGATTGATTTTATTTTATTTTTTTATTTTTATTTTTAAAAATATTTTATTTATTTATTTATGAGAGAGAGAGAGGCAGAGACACAGGCAGGGAGAAGCAGGCTCCATGCAGGGAGCCCGACGTGGGACTGGATCATGGGTCTCCATGATCACACCCTGGGCTGAAGGTGGTGCTAAACCGCTGAGCCACCCGGGCTGCCCAGAGGATTGATTTTAGATCTTTCTTCCTTCTGAATATATGCATTCAATGCTAAAATTTCCTCTTTAAGTACTGCTTTTGCTGCATGCCACAGATTTGGATAAGTTGTGTTTGCATTCTCATTTAGTTCAAAATATTTTAAAGTATTTCCTTAGAGTTGTCCTTTGACCCGTGTATTATTTAGAAGCATGTTGTTTAGTGTGTGTTATGGCCCAGATTGTAGTTTATTTGGCTGAAAGCTATGTATGAGCTAGAGAAGAATGTGTTTTCTGCTGTTGTGGGATACACTACAGCTGCCCCTCAAACAGTCATGGGCACTGAGCCTCTGCACAATTGAAAAATCTGCTTCTGACTTCCGATGAACTTTAACCACCAACAGCCCACCGTCGATCAGGCTTACTGATAACACACATAGTCAGTCAACACCTATTTGTGTGTTATATATATAGTATACTGTGTTCTTTTATTTAAAAAATATTTTATTTATTTATTTGAGAGAGGGAGAACGTGGCGGGGGGAAGGGTGGAAGGGGAGAGAGAAGCAAACTTCCTGCTGAGCAGGGAACCTGCCCTGGGGCCCCTGAGGCCTGACCTGAGCCACCCAGGGACCCCTGAATACTGTGTTCCTACCATACGTTTAGCTAGGGGGCGAAAATGGTAAGAAAATCCCAAGAAAAAATGCATTTACAGGACTGCCCTTTACTTCCTGACACAATCTGCACGTACGTGGAGCCACCTGGTGCACATCTGTGCTGCTCCCGGGTCCTCAGGTGGCAGACGCCGGTCACATCCAGCCCTCTGTTGGATGGACACCGCTCTCGGTGGTGCTGGTGCCCAGCTGCCGGCGGCATCTGCCCGCCACGGAGGAGGGACTTGAAGTCCCGGCTACCGGGGTGCGGGTCCCCATTTCCCGGGCAGCTCTATCAGTGTCTGCCTCGCATAGTGCGACACTCTCTGTTAGATGCAAACGCACCTAAGGATTGCCAGGTCCTCTCGGAGAACCGACTCTTTGGCGTTAGGTGACACCCCTCTTCATCCTGGACGCCCCTTCTTGCTCCGACGTCTGTTCCATCTGAAATTAATGCAGCTACTCCTGTTTTCTTTGCACCTGCTGTCAGCAGGGTATCTTTGCTTTACATCCATTCACATTCAATTTATATGCGTCTTTATATTTAAAGTGAGTTTCTGTAGACAACATATACTTGGGTCTTGCTTTTTATCCTGACATTCTTTTTGAATTGGTATATTCAGACCATTGACTTTTAAACTGATTATTAATATGGTTGGATGAATATCTACCACATTCTTTACTGTTTCCTATTTGTGGCCCTTGTACTATGTTCCTATTTCCTCTTCTACTCTTTTTCTACCTTTTGTGGTTTTTAACTGAACATTTTATAGGATCCAATTTTCTCTTCTTTATTAGCATACCAGTTGTACTTTTTTTTCTTTTTAGGTTTTTGTAGTGGTTGATCTACAGTTTACAATATGCATTTATAACTAATCCCATTCTACTTTCAAATAACACTAGATAGGCAGTGTGAGTACCTTATAATAACAAAATAATCCTGATTCCTCTCTCCCACCCCTTTGCTGTCATTCATTTCACGTATACATAAGCATGTGTATATAGTATGCCTAAGCACATGTGAGCAAATAAATACCTTGTTACTATTCATATTTTGAATAAACTGTTATCTATTAGATCAATTAAGAGTAAGAAAATAAAAGATGTTATCTTCCTTCTCTTATTCCTTCTCTGGTCCCTTCCCTTTCTCACGTATATCTGAACTTCTAACCTATATTATTTTCTGTCTCTCTAAAGAACTTCTGTCAATGTTTATTGTAAGGCAGATCTCAATCTTTCTTTCTTTTTTTTTTTTTTTTTTTTTTTGTGAGGAAGTCTTTTTGTTTTTTTAAAACAGGTGAATCTTTTTTTTTTTTTTTTTTATTCATTTATTCATGAGAGACACACAGGGAGAGAGAGAGAAAGAGGCAGAGACACAGGCAAAGGGAGAAGCAGGCTCCATGCAGGGAGCCCGACGTGGGACTCGATCCTGAGACTCCAGGCTCACGGCCTGGGCCGAAAGTGGCGCTAAACCGCTGAGCCACCCGCGCTGCCCAGGAAGTCTTTATTTCTTCTGCCTTTGAAGGATAATCTCACAGAGTAGAGAATTCTAGGTTGGTGGGTGTTTTCTCCCACTCTTTAATTATTTCACCCATGCTCTTCTCACTTGCACGCCTTCTGAGGAGAAGTCTAATGTGACTCCTATCTTCTTTCCCCTACAGGTAAGGCATTTACCCCTTCTGGCTTTTCTCATGGTTTTTCTTTATCGTTGATTTTCCGTAGTTTGAAAATGATGTGCTTGGGCATAGTCACATAGTTCTTCTGTTGTTGTTGGCATTTCTCCTGCTTGCTGTCCTTTGAGCTTCCTGCATCTGTCATTAATTTGGGGGAAATTCTTAGTCCTTGTCTCAAGTATTTTTTTCTGTTCCTCCCATCTTTCTTTTTCTAGTGTTCTCACGATATATATTTATACGCTTGTAGTGGTCCCACATGCTGGATCTTCTGGGTTTTTCCAGTCCTTAGTGTCTTTGCTTTTCAGATTCGAAGGTTTCTATTGATAGATCCTCAAGCTCAGGGCTTCTTTCTTCACCTGTGTCCAGTCTCTGAATAAACCAATCAGCGGCATTCTTCCTTTCAGTTCTGGTGTTTTTGGTCTCTAGTATTTCTTTCTGGTTCTTCCTTAGAATAACCCCATCTGTTCTTGATGCTGTCTTTTCTACCCACTAGCATAGTTGTTTTAAATTCCCAGACTGATAATTCCAACATTCCTGCCATGCTTGGTTCTGATACTTGTTGTCTCTTCAAATTGTGTTTCTGCTTTTTTTTTTTTTTTGGCCTTTAGTGTGGCTTTTGTTTTTTTCCTGTTAGGCAGACATGATGTACTGGGTAAAAGGAGCTGTAGTAAATAGACCTTTGGTGATGTGTTGAGGTGGGGAGAGGGGAGGGGAAGTGTCACATCTGTGGCCGGCCACGTGTTAGCCTTCACTGTGCCTGTGCCTCCAGACCGTGAACGTCATAAGTGCTTTTTTTTTTTTAGTGTGTTTTCTCTCCTCTTTTAGTTGGAACAGGATGGCTAGAGTGGGCTGGCATTGGGTATTTGCCCTGTGTCCTCTCCTTCTACAGATCCGAGAAGAGTTGTTGATTTTTTCAATCCAATAAGCATTTCCTCATTGTTAGGATGGAGTGGTAACTGCCAAACTCCTTCCATGGGGAACCAGAAACCAGTTCATAAGCATATTCAAAACTGTAAGTGGAAAAACTGGCCTTTATTCTTTAAAATCTTGAATACTAGCAAGCACAAAGAAGATGAGGACCTATCAGAGAAGCAGTGAGAATGCCAGTTTGAACTTAGGACTTTGAGAAAACAATACCTGGGTTTGATTTTACTCACTAACCTGGAGGGTTGTAATTCAGATTACAGCTCAGTACCTGCCATGTAATGTTACTGTTGCATCACACCACGTAATGGGTCCGGGTTAAGGTACCCACCCCTCATATGATATAAGCGTATGCATGACTCACACATGTAATTTGTATGTATATGTACCTGATATACTAGGTACCCGATAAACATCAGCTTTTAGGATTATTGGCTAAATAATAAGTGCTTACTAAGTATTTGTTAATTTAAAAGGTGATAAACAGGCAAAATGGTATTTCGTTTTTAATTCTTACAGATTTAATTACTCACTGAAATAACTAAGTTCTTTAGCTGGAAGTACCTTTAAGAACACAGGAAGAATTGGGAGAAAAGTGGATTTATTTGTATTAAGTTCCTTGTTACTATATAACTAATACAAAGCAAAGCAAACCTCTTAAAGCTAAATCAAAGGTTGAACACTGGCATACCAGGCACAGCAAAATTAAATTTTTATTTTGCTTAAATTAACTTAAAAACACAACAGAAGTCATTTTTTTCCTTCCTTGTTTTTCTGCTCTGCAAAATAAGCTCTCAGCAGGAATACTAGCTGTTTGGCTTGTTGAAAATGAGAGAGCATGAGGAAGGGGTCTTCAGTGCTACATGCTTCTCACCTTGAGAGGTATCATCCCCACCCTGCCTTGGGCCTCACGTAAGAAAGCCACAAAGAGTGCTTCCTAAGGCTCAGGAGCCCCATTTCTGCTAAGTTAAGCAAAGCACCTGGGGGGTCTGGGTTGTATAGGCTAGATGCTCTATCCCTGGTATTTGCCTTTCCTGATTTCTGATTAAAATTCTTAGTGTAGCCGATAAATTCTTCTTATGTCTCAATAAAACTAAAATATATATAAATGGATGTGACTAGTAACACAAGTACAGATAAGTATTCTATACTTTAAGTGACTATAAACTCATAATGAATTAATTCAGATTACATGGTAGATTCTCACAAACCTTAGAGGTGTTAAACTAACTTAAAAAGGAAAACATGAGGGCAGCGCCGGTGGTGCAGCAGTTTAGCGCCACTTCAGCCTGGGGCCTGATCCTGGGGTCCCGGGACCGAGTCCCGCGTTGGGCTCCCTGCATGGAGCTTGCTTCTCCCTCTGCCTGTGTCTCTGCCTCTCTCTGCGTCTCTCATGAATAAATAAAAATGTTAAAAAAAAAAAAAAAAGGAAAACAAAGGCTCTAGGAAATTTGTCAGTGTAGAGGGTAGAAGTCAGACTCTCCTGCCCTCACGCGGCACCAAGAGAAATGCTAGAAACATGCTCACATCTATTCCACTGTTGTTATGAGAGGTAGTGCGTTGCTGGAAGATATTCTTTTGTCTCATTATTTTTCATAACCTGTCGTAGAGCCTTTATTCTGAATCTAATATTACATTAAGTAGAATTCAATATAACAGAAGATATTTCACCATGTTACATTTCAGTATTGTAATCATTTATGTTAATAAGGGAATTCCTCTCCAACTTTTAGGGCTAACTTCCATACGGACATACCCTTTTACTTCTACGATGCCGTTCCAAATCAGCAACGTGAAAGAGAACTGGGAAGCTTTTCTCTCCTAAACTATGCTCTTGTTAAATGAGGTGTTCTAGAAGGAAGTAGATGTGCTTTTCACGTATGTTGATGTACTTGGGTAAAGTTAAATTTCAAGTCCTTCATTTGAAAGTCATCAGTATTAAAGAGCATTTAGCAGATCTGCTTAACTCTGGGAATGACTCCGTAGTGGATTCACCAAAGACGAAGGAATACAACCTGAGTATATTGATACTACCTTAGGCGATTTTGCTCCAGGAAGGCACTATCTCTACTGCTCTGAAGAATTCCCTCATTTGATTCCTTGTGAGCCTTGGTGCCCTGGGCTCCGATTGTAGCCGTTAAATACCCTCCTGTGTACTCAGCCCGTAGGCCCCCCAATCCCTCCAGACCCACCGCGTGGTGGGAGCGAAGCCGGGCCGTGCACCCGGGCCAGCAGGCCGGGGGGGTGGGGGGGTGGGGGGGTGGGGGGGTGAGGGTGGGGTCCCCGAGTCCCCGGGAGCCTGTCCGCCCGCAGGCCGCGCAGCAGCCACGACCGGGGCCGTCCCCTGCACCCGAAGTGTGCCTCCCGGAAGATCTGCAAACGAGAACATGATTTCTCAGGTAAGTCTCTCTGAACACGAGCCCGCAGCTCGCGCTCCAGTGGGCGGGGATTGGACCAGTTCCCCGCGCCCTGCTGGATGCTCCGTGTCTTTTTTGTAAAGGGAGGGTATATATTCAATTCAATAGGTACCGTGCTGATCATACCCATATAACCGATACAATTAAAATATATTTATGCGTAAGGAGCTATGCCAATGTCCAGGGGGGAACTGGAAGACTCAGGTTTTTCATTTTTCTGTATTAAGGGGGAGAGGGGTAGAAATCTGATTACATCTTTACTTCTCTTTCTTTTTTTTTTTCCCTCAGGAAATAAGGTTTTTTTATTTCTTTCTTGCTACATGCACCTGCTTTTTTCTTCACTTCTCTCCACATTGATGTATTTGCTTTCTGGTTTGTTTTTCTTGAATTTGTTATTTTGTTCTCTCACTCCTTAAGCCCATCAGTACTGTGGCTCTGGGTTTCCTCTGCTTTCTAGTTTTTCTAAGGATGAGGTGACACTGCGGAGAGTATTTATCAACAACTCTGCAGGCTTCCACCCAAGTTTGTCCTACTCTGGTGAACAGTCCTGTTCGCTTGTGAAAATATTCATCTGTATATGCAGGCACGAGCATTCAGGGGCATTTCCTATTCAGGTAAACTGATGAATGCTTTTTGAATTCAAGGAGTGCTTCTGTGCTCAAAGCACCCACCTCCGGTTTATCTGGCAGCGCACACGTGAGTTCTGGCCCAGACAAATCTTTCTTCACAAACTCATTAAAGATTCTGTATCACTTCTTCTGAAGTAAGGCTTTTTCTCTTGGTTCTGGCTGTGTTTTAGTGCAAGCGTAACTGGTCTCCTTTAGGTTCTAAAGTTTTCAACTGAAACATGTTTCTTTTTTTCTCTTCTATTTTCAAAAATTCCTTTTTTTTTTTTTTTTAAGATTTTATTTATTTATTCATGAGAGACACACACACAGAGAGAGGCAGAGACACAAGCAGGTTCGGTCCGGGACTCAGGATCACGCTCTGGGCGGTAGGCAGGTGCTGAGCCGCTGGGCCCCCCGGGGATCCCCATCAACAGTTCTCATTGGCGCTGGAGGAACAGCGGCCCCTGCCACGCAGAGACCTTCAGGGGCCGCTAAGCTTGTTAATGCTTTCTGTCTGGAAAGGCCTAGATATTGAAGAGACCACTAAAATGTTAAATTAAGCTTCTCTCCGTTTGTCAAGGGCATATTTTCCTCTTATAATTAGATTCCTTATACCTTCACTAGTTGTTAGTTTAAAATTAATTATTTAAGATAACTGAAAACTAAACTAAAATAAAATAACTGAAAACTGTATCGGAGTCTTATGAGAATACATCTTGAGTGACAGCAAGGCTTCAAAGCCATGCACCTGTCTCTTCTGAAATGATGAGGTGAAACTTTTAAAATTTTACAGTAGGCATAGCCGCACATTGAAGAGAGAGCCATGGAGCTCACTGGCCCCCCGGCCGCCCCCGTGCCCCTCGTTCACCTATTCCTCTTTCTGGGGCTTCTCCTTAGGACACGTAATGGCCAAGAGAACTGTGGTGATGGAGCAACACCGCACGGGAACACAAATCCGTGTGGCTGCCGCGCTCCCAGGGACTCCGGCACCGCCACGGTCTGCGGGCGGTGTCGCCGGGGCAGCCGGTCTCCGTAAAGACCAGAGAAGGAGCCGCGGAGCTCGGCCTGGAGGAGGAGGAGGAGCCCCGGAGAGGAAGAGCGGCGGGAGAGGAGGAGCGGCGGGAGAGGAGGAGCCCCGGGAGAGGAGGAGCCCGGGAGAGGAGGAGCGGCGGGAGGGGAGGAGCCCGGGAGACGAGGAGCCCCGGGAGAGGAGGAGCGGCGGGAGAGGAGGAGCGGCGGGAGAGGTGGAGCGGAGGGAGGGGAGGAGCGGCGGGAGAGGAGGAGCCGGGGATAGGAGGAGCGGAGGAGAGGAGGAGCCCCGGGAGAGGAGGAGCCCAGGAGAGGAGGAGCCTGGGAGAGGAGGAGCCCGGAAGAGGAGGAGCGGCGGGAGAGGAGGAGGAGCGGGAAAGGAGGAGGAGCCGGAGAGAGGAGGAACGGAGGGAGAGGAGGAGCCCGGGAGAGGAGGAGCGGAGGGAGAGGAGGAGCCGGGGAGAGGAGGAGCGGAGGAGAGGAGGAGCTGGGGAGAGGAGGAGCGGCGGGAGAGGAGGAGCGGCGGGAGAGGAGGAGCCCGGGAGAGGAGGAGCCCGGGAGAGGAGGAGGAGCGGGAGAGGAGGAGGAGCGGGAGAGGAGCCGTAGAGGCCTTTTCACCTGCGGCCCTTAGCGCTCCTCCCCCGGGAGGAAGGAAGACCAGGTCGTCTAGGCCACAGGTGCATTGGGCTCCGCAGGCAGCCGCGGGGTGGGGGGCGGCGGGGGAGGAGGGGGCTCAACAAGCCCACCTGCACGGGCACAGTAATCCCAGGTGCATCCCTCATTTGGAGAGGTGCTTCTTTCATCAGAAAGGGTCTGGACCAACTACCTCCCCGCTGGAGCAGACGCATCTCTGCACACTCTGCTTCTTCGTTTTTTTGTGTGTGTGTTGTGTTTTTTTCCTTTTTTTCTTCCTGGGCGTGGGTGATTTCTATTGCCCCTTGCTTTGCCTTTTTATTTTTTAATTGAGAAAAGTCTGAAGATGAAAGAACTGAGGATTTTATCTTCAAGGGCCCAATATCATTATGTTAAGTCACATGGTATTCTTATTTCCCTATTAAGTAAATTAGTTGGCAGCTGGGAGATTTCCTAGAATTGTGCCTTGCCTACATAATACTTGCAGATCCAAGCGTCTTGTACACACACACACACACACACACACACAAACTTAAGGAAGAACATGACAGGCTTAATGCAGAAGTGAAATTAACTAATTTACTTTATATTATTTAATCACTTATATAGCATCATTTATAGTTATTTAAGGGGAAATAAATTGATATTCTTATGTAAAATTCTGTTTTTGCCCTGTCCTATTGTGTTTAGAGTTAATAAATGTGCTTTCCATTTTAACGTGTGTAAATTTTATTCTAAAACTTTATATGTAAATATCTGAAGTTTTCCGAGATATTTTAAGCAAGCTTCGTCAAAATAGAGCATCTGAAAAAGATGTGACAAAATATTAGTAACAATATTTTATTTCAAGATTCATGTTGTTTGGGCTCTCCGCATGGAGCCTGCTTCTCTCTCTGCCTATGTCTCTGCCTCTCTCTCTCTCTCTCTCTGTCTCTCACGAATAAATAAATAAAATCTTAAAAAAAAGAGATTCATATTGTTTTCAGTAGATGTAACTCATTGGTGGTTTAATCTACATCCTTTGGAATTTTGGGTGGCACTGTGGCAGGATTATACCAGTAGGGCAGTGAGAGAGAGGAGATATAAAATGTAGGCTTTCATACATGTAGAAATGACTATAATTTTGCATTTATTAGGTCTATTAATGCATGCCGATTTATAGGCTATGTAAGTAGATTATTTTTTTTCTTTTGAACTCAGGTTTAGTTGGTTCCTTTTGGGTGTCTGAATTTCCATGCCACAGGAAGCAATACCTTCTAAGCATCTTGTTAATAAACAATTGGGTTCTAAGTGAGGGGTTAGAACAATTAGGTTCTAAGTTTGGCCAGGGTTGACTTATTTTTGGTCATAAGAATGAACCTGGGGACGCCTGGATGCCTCCGTGGTGGAGCGTCTGCCTTCGGCTCGGTCCTGATCCCGGGATCTGGGATCAAGTTCCGCATCGGGCTCCTTGTGGGGAGCCTGCTTCTCCCTCTGTCTCTGCCTCTCTTTCTCTCTCTCTCTGTCTCTCATAAATAAATAAATAACATCTTTAAACAAAAAGAATGAAACTGTATTATCTTAATGAAAGTGAGATTAATCCAAGAAAGATGGATTTTGAAAATGAAAAGGATAAAAAAAATTTCATGTCTGTAAATAAAGCCTGAAACTTATAGCTTATCCAAGTGTCAGGAATCACAGGGTGGAGGGTGTGTTTACAGATCCCGACTACCGGAGGCAGATGTGGGTGCTTCAGGGCACGGGCTGGACCACAGTGCTGCTCCGACAGATGCCAAGCCTGCGGCCACAGGTGGCAGCTCCAGAAATGAGCAAAGTAACGGCCCTTTTACACAGGGAGCAGAAGCTTCATAGGGTTCTTCACCCCCTAAATAACGCACAGGCAAGGCAGCCTCAAGTTGCCATTTCTCACGCTGCATCTGTATGCGCCCTATAGCTAAGGTGCGTGGTGCCTCAGAGACGATGGAGGTTTGCAATGCTCAGTTCAGAATGTCCCCCTGGGTTTTCAGACATTGCTCACCCAAGCCTTTCTGACTCCTGGTGCTCTTTGCCTTCACGAAACAAAAGTTCACCTCTGCAATGGTGGCTGCATTGGACAGATGTGAGGGTAAATCCAGAGTCCCTTCTTCCACCCAGATTCACCCTCATCTGCATAAAACATGTGCTGGCATTGCGAAAGATAGCACATCATCTTATCCATACTCTATCCTTTTCCCTCTTCGGCTTCTGATATGGCTTTATAAAACTGGCATTGTGGAAGAGAAAATAAAATTAATTGATAACAAAGGCTAGCTTGAGGAAGAACATGCAAACCAAATTTAGTGGAGGATATGGACTTTTTTTAAAAAATTAAACATGATTAACATACAATGTTGTATTGGTTTCAGGTGCTGAATGTAATGATTCAACACTTCTATACATTAGTCAAGTGCTCACACAACAAGTGGTCTCTGGATCTCCTTTGTTTCACCCCCACCCCCACCCCCTGCCTCCCTTCTGGCAGCCACCTGTCTTTTCTATGTATTTGAGTCTGTTTGTTGTTGTTATTTGTTTGCTCTGCTTCTTAATTACATATATGTGTGAAATCATACGGCATTTGCTTTCTCTGACTCACTTATTTTGATTGGCATAATATTCTCTATCTCTGTCCACATCATTGCAAATGACAAGATTCCATTCCTGCATTATGGCTGTGTAATATCCCTTTTTTATATATATACAACATCTTCTTTATCCATTCATCAGTTGATGGACACTTGGGCTGCTTCCATATCTTTGCTATTGTAAATAATGTTGCTATAAAAAACATAAGGGTGCATGTATCTTTTTGAATTAGTATTTTCATATTCTTTGGGAAGATAATTCCCAGTAGTGGAATTACTGGATCATATGATAGCTCCATTTTTAATTTTTGATGTACTTCCAAACTGTTTTCCAGGTGGCTATACTAGTTTACATTCCCACCAACAGTGCACAAGGGCTCCCCTTTTTCCACATCCTCATCAACAGTTGTTTCTTGTGCTATTGTTTTTAGCCATTCTGATGGATGTAAGGTAAAATTTCACTTTGGTTTTGATTTACATTTCCCTGATGTTGGGCATCTCTTCATGTATCTGTTGGCCATCTGGATATCTTTCTGGGAGAAATGTCTGTTCATGTCTTCTGCCCACTTTAAATTCATTTTTTTTCTTTTTTTCCTTCTTCTTTTTTTTTTTTTTTGGTGTTGAGTCATACAAGATCTGTATATATTTTGGATACTAACCCTTTATTGGATATGTCATTTGCAAATGTCTTCTCCCATTCAATAGGTTGTTTTGTAGTTTTCTTGATGGCTTTCCTTGATATGCAAAAGCTTTTTATTTTGATGTAGTCTCAATAGTTTATTTTTGCTTTTGTTTCCCTTGCATCAGGAGATATAGCCATAAATATGTTTCCAAGGCTAATGTCCAAGAAATTGCTGCCTGTTTTCTTTTAGGAGTTTTACAGTTTCATGTCTCACATTTAGGTCTTCAATTTGTTTTGACTTTATTTTTCTGTATGGTGTAAGAAAGCGGTCCACTTTTCTTCTTTTGCACGTAGCTGTCCAGTTTTCCAAGCTCCTTTAACTTATTCATTGTATTAGTCTACTTGGGCTGCCATAACAAAATACCATAGATTGAAATTTATTATGAAATTTACAGAATGACAGAAATTTATCTTCTCACACTTCTGGAGGCTGGGAGGTCCATATCGAAGTGCTAGTTGATTAGTTTTCTGGTAAGGGTTCTCTTCCTGGCTTACAAATGGCTGCCTTCAGACCAGGGGGCTCCCCAGTTTAGCGCCGCCTTTAGCCCAGCGTCTGATCCTGAAGACCCAGGATCAAGTCCCATGTCAGGCTCCCTGTATGGACCCTGCTTCTCCCTCTGCCTGTGTCTCTGCCTTTCTCTCTGTCTCTCTCTCTCTCCTCTCTCTGTGTCTCTCATGAATAAATAAGATCTTTAAAAAAAAAAAAAAAAAAACACAAATGGCTACCTTCTTACCATGTCTTCACAAGGCAGGAAGAGAGAAAGAGAGAAGGGAAGCGAGGTATCTGGTCTCTTCCTTTAAGGACACTAATCCTATCAGATATGGGCCCTACCCTTTGACCTCATTTAATATTAACTACTTCTTGACCCCAATACAGCCAAACTGGGGGTTAGGGCTTTAACATATGAGTTCTGGAGGTCATGATTTAGTCCATAGCCCTTTCCACATTCACTCTTCAGTGTTTCTCTGAGGGTAAAGTAGGTATGTTATTATCATTAAAATCACATGGACCAAAAAAAAAAAAAAAAAAAAAAAAAAAATCACATGGACAGCCATAGCCATAACTAAACGTTTGTGAAGGGATTTTTAAATATTTTATTTTATTTTTTTAAACATTTTTTTAAAATTTATTTATTTATGATAGTCACAGAGAGAGAGAGAGAGGCAGAGACACAGGCAGAGGGAGAAGCAGGCTCCATGCACCGGGAGCCCGATGTGGGATTCCATCCCGGGTCTCCAGGATCGCGCCCTGGGCCAAAGGCAGGCGCCAAACCGCTGCGCCACCCAGGGATCCCGGATGTTTAAATATTTTAAAAGAAAGTTTGAATATCAGAGTGTGTAAACATACTCCTCCCTAATAAAATTGCTTTTAATAAATAAACAATACAAAAATTAGGAGATGCAGGAAAAGCAGTTCTAAGAAAGAAGTTTATGTAGACATAAACATCTACATTGAGAAAAAAATATTTTGGGGTGCCTGGATGGCTCAGTTAGTGGAATATGTGACTCTTGATCTCAGGGTTGTAAGTTTGAGCCCCACATTAGGTGTAGAGATTACATAAAAATAAAAATATTTAAAGAAAAAGAAAAAAATATCTCAAACAACCTAACTTTACATCTCAAGGAGCTAGAAAAAGAACAAAGCCAAAGTTAGTAGAAAAGAAGGAAATAACAAATATCAGAAAATAAATGAATGAAATAGAGACTAAAAAAACCCAAAAGATCAATGATACTAAAAGCTAGTTTTTAAAAAAGATAAACTAGATAAACCTTTAGCTAGACTTCCCAGAAAAGAGGACTCAAATAAATAAAATTAGAAATAAAAAAGGATGGGGCTTCCTGGGTGGCTCAGCAGTTTAGTGCCTGCCTTTGGGCCAGGATGTGGTCCTGGGGTCCCAGGTTAAGTCCTGCGTCGGGCTCCTGGTGTGGAGCCTGCTTCTCCCTCTGCCTGTGTCGCTGACTCTCTCTCTCTCTGTCTCTCTCTCTCTATCATGAATATATAAATTTAAAAATTTTCAAAAAAAGAAATGAAAAAGGAGACATTGTAACTGATACCACACCAATACAAAGGATTCTAAGACACTACTCTGAACAATTACACACTAAAAAATTGGAAAAACTAGAATAGAGAAATTCATATAAAAATATAGCCTATCAAGACTTACTTCTAAAGAAATAGAAAATGTGACAGACCAATTGCTAGCAATCAAGAACCTCCTACCCAAGAAAAGTCCAGGACCATATAGTTTTATTGGGGAATTCTATAAAACATTTAGAGAAGAATTAATTCCAATCCTTAAACCATACCAAAAAATAGAAGAGGTGAGAACTTTTCAAAATTATTTTACAAGGTTGTTGTTACCCTGATAACCAAGCCAGACAAAGACACTACAAGTGAATTATAGGCCATTATCACTGATGAACATTGGTGCAAAAATCCTCAACAAAATATTAGTAAAACATATTCAACAGTGTGTCATTTACCATGATCAAGTGGGATTTATTCCAGGGATGCAAGGATGGTCCAACATCCACAAATCAATCAACATGATACAGTATATTAACAAAATGAAGAACCACAGTTATATGATCATCTCAATAGGACAGCCTTTTCAATAAATGGTGTTGGGAAAACTGGATTATCACTTGCAAAGAAGTGAAACTAGGCCACTACTGAAAAGTCAACTCAAAGCGAATAAAATACTTGATCATAAGACCTGAAACTATACTGAAACTATACAACTCCTTGAAGAAACATAGGGGTAAGCTCCTTGGCAGTGGTCCTGACAATTATTTTCTGGATATGATACCAAAGGCAAAGGCAACAAAAACAAAAATAAACAAGCAGGATTACATAAAACTAAAAAGCTCATGCTCTGACCCTACGGGAGAATAATTATTTTCACAGAAATAAATTTTTGGGAAAAGTAAACATTGCCTTATCAAACACTAAGACTTGTTTTATTTATCTGTTTGAAGGAAATATTTCTAAAATTTATATATATATATATTTTTCTTTTTTAGCAAATAATGCAATTTTTAAAAATGTGGCACAGCATCATTTGTTGATTATGTGTGTCTGGGATATTATCATCGAGGTTCTAGGAAAACAAAATTAAATCTTCTATAGAAAACTAGTGAAAGTTGATTAGAAATATTTCAATTTCTGAATTTCCAACAGAATGCTGTTAAATGTCAGAATATCTTTCTTTTATCACAGAAAGTTTTCCCCCAATGGATATTTCTATAATCTATTTATTCTATATGTTCTTTCCTGCTTCATACCTTTCAATTGACAGTTGTTATAGCCTCAACTACAGTGTTATTTCTGGTACTATACAACTCGGTGAATGGAATGTGAGAAGGAAAACCTTCTGCACAGTGAAGGAAAACTATCCACAGAATGAAAAGATAACCTATGGAATGGGAGAAACCCATAAATCCAACAAGGAACTCTAAGGAACAGTAAGATATTTCAAACCCAATATCCAATAAGGGGTTAATATCCAAAATATACAAGGAACTCATATTACACAGTAGAAAAAAAGACAAAAAAAAAAAAACCTCTCTACAAACAACTAAATCAAAAAATGGGCAAAGAATATGAATAAACACTTTTTGCAAAGAAATCCAGATGGCAAACAGACACATGAAAAGATGCTCAACATCACCCATCATCAAAGAAATGCAAATCAAAACCAAGATGAGAGATCACCTCACAAATTGTTAGGATGGCTATTATTTAAAAGACAAGAAACAGGGCAGCTTGGGTGGCTCAGCAGTTTAGGGCAGCCTTCAGCCCAGGGCATGAACCTGGAGTCCCGGGATCGAGTCCCACATCGGGCTCCCTGCATGGAGCCTGCTTCTCCCTCTGCCTGTGTCTCTGCCCCCCCGCCCGTGTCTTTAATAAATAAATTAAAAAAAAAAAAAAAGACAAGAAACAGGGCTCCTGGATGGCTCAGTGGTTGAGTGTCTGCCTTTGGCTCAGGGTGTGTTCCCAGGGTCCTGGGATTGAGTCCCTCATCAGGCTTCCCACAGGGAGCCTGCTTCTCCCTCTGCCTTTGTATTAGCCTCCCTCTTTGTGTCTTTCATGAATAAATAAATAAAATCCTTTAAAAAAAGACAAGAAACAACAGAAATACAAGCAACAACAGGTGTTGGTGAGGATGTGGAGAAAGGGGAACCCTCTTACACTGTTGGTGGGAATGTAAGATGATGCAGCTACTCTGGAAAACAGCATGGAGTTTCCTCAAAAAGTTAAAATTGAACCACCCTACTATCCCACTTCTGAATATATATTGAAAGGAAATAAAACCATTATCTCAAAGAAATATCTACTCCCAGCATTATTCATAATAACCAAAGTATAAAACAACCTGTCAACAGATGAATGGATGAAGAAAATAGTCTGTGTGTGTGTGTGTGTGTGTGTGTGTGTGTGTGTAATGGAATATTATTCAGTTTTAAAACTAGAAGGAAATAGGGCATCTGGGTGGCTCAGGTCATGATCTCAGGCTCCCTGCTCTTTGGGGAGTCTGTTTCTCCTTCTGCCCCTCCCCTCTGCTCATGCTCTCTAGCTCTCTATCAAATAAATAAAATCTTAAAAAAAAAAAAATAAGAAAGGAAACCCTGCCATCTGTAGCATTATGGATTGCTGCAATCCATAATACAGAGTTAATTATAATAAGTGAACTAAATCATACAAAGAGGGACTAATGCAGCATAGCATGGTAGCACTTACATGGGGATTAATAAAAAGTTGATCTCAAAAATAGAGGCTAAAATCATGGATGCTGGGGGCTCTGGGTTGGGTGAAATAGGGAGAGATAGGTAAAAAGGCACAAATTCAGTTATAAGATGAACAAGGTCTGAGGACATGACAGGTAAGTGTGGGTCGATAACTCTGTACTGTGTAACTGGAATTTGCTAAGCGAAGGAACCCAAACAAAAGCACAGTGAGTAGGTGCGGTGATGGGATGTGCCAATTCACTGGGGACCCTTCACAGTGTGCACCTATATCAAATCTTCGTGGTGTACACTTTAAACATCTTACAACTTTATTTCTCAATTGTAACTCAGTAATGCTGAAAACAAACCAACCAAACAAAAAATAAATATCCAGGTGTACTCCTCTAAGTTTTTCTTAGACCTCTTTGTGAAAATCACAAAGTATTAGTTGCTTCTTAAATGTGTCTTTTTCTTTCTTCTAAATTAGGGGTCTTTGAAAAGTTTGTCAGACACACGGTTTAAATAAACCATTTGTTCTCTGCAAAACTAGATTTAAGGAGTTGACAGGGTAGGAACTAGATGTTAGGTTAAAGACAGGGCCTGGGGTGCCAAGAGGGGCAGGTGGTCAGAACCCAGGATGCCGTGACAAAGATGGCACTCAGACTAGGCGGCCAGGATGCTGGGCACTTTGTGCTTCTGCCATTCCGAAGGGGATGCCTGCAAACAAAATTGCATGCTTGAGATTTTTATTGTTTTCCTAATCCCAAAAACTCTATAACAATTTCTGTAACAACTCACACTTATTATTCAGCTTAGGGTCTTTCACGAGGAGCTAGTCCCAAATGCAGATACAATTTTCAGACAAAATTTCCTGAAGCACAGTATACATTTTATTTATTTATTTATTTATTTATTTATTTATTTATTTATACATTTTATTTCAGACTGAACAGTGTAAAACCATGTAAAAAGGTTTTCTCCACAGTCCACTAATACTGTGATTTTACTGACGAAAACAACCCTATAGGAAGCCTGGTTTGTTCTTCCAAACTTCACATTATTTTCAATTTGATTCTATTTGCAAAAGATTGGATTCAATATATCATTTTTCACAAGAAACTTCCTTTTTGTCTTTGAATTGGTACCATATTTGTTATTTAGAAACATTTATTGTTTCCTAGTACTCGGTGACTTAAGAAATAACTTAGTACACAAACCAACTTTCTCAAACCATTGATCTTAAACTGCTTGCTTGTATGTTACAATTTCATATGAGTGCTGTCTCTCACCTTGGGAAATGGACAGTGCGTGTGTGTTTGTGTGTGTTTAAATCCACATGCTAGCTTTCCCAAGTGAGGTTTCCATGTATCTGGTGAAAAGCTTAAAATGGCAAGAAGCATGCCTGAGCTGATCTGTCCCATAAAGTCACCACCTAGTCTTGGTTAATCGGTGGCCTTTCCTTCATTGGCATTAATTCAATCTTCTGTGTTGCATTGTTTTTCCCTAGGAAGCTTTACCACAAATGCATCTTGTCTTTATATACATTCTAACCACTTTTATAAATTTTTATTTCGTTGTTTAAAGAAGGGCTTTAAATTAGATTTTTTTCTGATTCTCTCTCTCTCTTTTTATTATGGAAAATTTAAAACATAAACAAAAGTCAAGGGAATGGCATGATGCACTGCCATGTTTTATTATCCAACTTTAACAATTAATCACTAGCACATGGTCAGTATTGCTACATTATTGTGTATTTTTGCCTTCTTCTGCTGTTTTTCTCTGGTATTTCCTTAAGACACTAACTTTATCTGCTATTGTACTAGTATTTTGCCCTGTTATCTTGAACAACACTTACTGTGCTCCTTTTCTCTGTGCTTCCCTCTGGGTGTGAGAGATGCTAAAGAAGAGCCAGAGCCTCACACACCCGGGGAGGGGGCTCGGCTGTCTTCGTCGTTATCAGTTCTCACTTTCTTACTTTCCCAAGTTGCCCAAAGTTGTCTGTTCAGGAACTTACTAAGGATGTGCCACATCAGCAGGCCATGTGTCACTTGTTAGCATTTTCTACAATGAATTGGTGATGTCAGTGGTGCAGTGGTGATTGTTTGTTTGTTTGTTTTAAGATTTTACTTACTTATTCATGAGAGGCACACAGAGAGGGAGTGGCAGAGACACAGGCAGAGGGAGAAACAGGCTCCCTGCAAGGAGCCCTGTGTGGGACCCAATTCCGAATAATGGGATCAGGACCTGAGCTGAAGGTAGACGCTCAACCGCTGAGCCATCCAGTCGTCCCTCCATCTGTATAATTTCTTTGGCAAGAAATCTGATCAGGTCTTTGGCCCATTTAAAAAAATGGATTGTTTGCTTTCTTATTATGATGTTTTAAGGGAGTTTTCCTTTTTTTGTGTATTTTAGATAATAGTCCATTATCAGGTATGTCTTTTGCAAATGTTTTCTCCCAGTGTATGGCTTGTCTTCTCATTCTCTTGACATTGTCATTTGCAGAACAGAAGTTTTTAATTTTTTAAAAAAGATTTTATTTATTTATGAGACACACACACACACACACAGAGAGAGAGAGAGAGAGAGGGGCAGAGACAGGCAGAGGGAGAAGCAGGCTCCAAGCGGGGACCCCGATGTGGGACTCAATCCCGGGTCTCCAGGGTCATGTCCTAGGCTGAAGGTGGCGCTAAACCTCTGAGCCACCCGGGCTGCCCTCACTTATTTATTTTTAATTGAAGTATAGTTGGCATGCGATATTATGTTAGTTTCAGGTGTACAACACAGTGACTTGACACTTACTTACATTATAAAATGCTCCAAGCAATCAGTGTCGTTACCATCTGTGACCATACAAAGTTTTTAAAAGGTTAGTGACTATTTCCTATGCTGCACTTTAGGTCACCATAATTTATTAATTTTATAACTGGAAGTTTATACCTCCTAATGCTCTTCACCTATTTTGTTTATCACCCCCCCCCCCATCAACCACCAGTTTGTCTGTCTTTATGAGTCTATTTCTAATTTGTTTTATTTGTTTTTAGATTCCACATATAAGTGAAATCATATGGTACTTGTCTTTCTCTCTCTGATTTATTTCATTCAGCACATAACTCTTGAGGTCAATCCAAGTTGTCACAAATGGCAAAATTTCATAATTTTTATAGCTCAGTAATATCCTATTAGATATATCACATCATCTCCTCTATCCACTCATCTATCAGTGGAGACTTAGGCTGCATCCATATCTTGGCTATTGTAAATAATAACAAGTAAACAATTTGGGGCTCATATATCTTCTAAAATTAATGTTTTCTTTAAATTTCTAGAATTGGAATTGCTGGATTATATAGTTTTTCTTTTCTTGTCTTTTTTTTTTTTTTTTTAAGTAGGCTCCATGCCCAGCATGGAGCCCAACATGGGGCTTGAACTTAGAACCCTGAGCCAAGACCAAGAGTTGGACACTCAACTGACTGAGCCATCCAGGCACCCCTGGTAGCTCTATTTTTAATATTTTGAGGACCCTCCATGCTGTTTTCCACAGTGCTGCACCAGTCTACATTCCCACCAACAGTTCCTTTCCCCTGCAACCTTGCCAACACTTGTTATCTCTTGTCTTTTTTATTTTAGCCGTTCTGACAGGTGTGAGGTGATATTTTATTATGGTTTTGATTTGCACTTCCCTTATGATTAGTAATGTTGGGCATCTTTTCATATGTCTATTGACCATTTGCATGTCTCCTTTGGAAAAATGTCTATTTAGGTCCTTTTCCCAGTATAATCAGATTTTTTGTGAATGTTTGTGTTTGGTTGTATGAGTTCTTTGTATATTTTGGATATTATTCCCTTATCAGATACACCATTTGCAAATGTCTTCTCCTATTTGGTAAGTTGCCTTTTCATTTTGTTGTTGGTTTCATTTGCTGGGCAAAAACTTTATAGTTTGATGTAGTCCCGATTATTTATGTTTTACTTTTGTTTCCCTTGGTCTGAGGAGACAGTTACAAAAGAAATTGCTAAGACCACTGTGCAAGAGTTTATTTCTTAAAATTTTTAAGGATTTTTATGGTTTCAGTCCTTACATATAGATTTTCCACTCATTTTGAGTTAGTTTTTTAAAAGACTTTATTTATTTATTTGACAGAGAGAGAAAGAGCCCTAGAGCACAAGCGAGAGGAGGGCCAGAGGGAGAGGGAGAAGCAGGCTCCCCACTAAGCAAGGAGCCCAATGAGGGGCTCTATCTCAGGACCCAAGGATCAAGACCTGAGCTTAAGGCAGATGCCTAGCTGAAGGAGCCACTTAAGTGCCCCTCGGCAGATGCCTCGCTGAAGGAGCTACTTAAGTGCCCCTCTTATGTGGTGCTTAAAAGGTGGTCAGGTTTCGTTCTTTTACATGCAGCTGTCCGGATTTTCCAAATATATTTAATGGAGAGATTATCTTTTCTCCATTTGCATATTCTTGCCTGTTTTGTTGTAGACTATTTGACCATAAAGCATGGGTTTATTTCTGGGCTCTCTATCCTGTTCTACTGATCTATGTGCCTACTTGTGTGCCAACACCCTACTTTTTTGACTGCTATGGCATTTTAGTATAATTTAAAATCTGGGATTGTCATACTTCTTGCTTTGTCAAGATTGCTTTAGCTATTTGTGTGTGTGTATTTGTGGTTCCATACAAATTATAGGATTACTTTTCTGGTTCTGGGGAAAATGTATTGGTAGATTGCATTGAATATGTAGATTGCTTTGAGTACTATGGACATTTTAACAATATTAATTCTTCCAATCCATGCTGTATCTTTCCATTTATTTGTATCATCTTCAATTTCTTTACTCAATGACCTCTATCTTTCAGAGTACATGTCTTTCACCTATTCAATTAAACTTATTTTTATGTATTTTATTCTTTTTGATGTGATTGTAAATGAGATTGCTCCCTTTATTTCTTTTTGCTAGTTCATTACTAGTGTAGAGAAATGCAACAGATTTCTGTATATTAATTTTGTGTTTTGCAACTTTACTGAATTTATTTATTACTTCTAATATATTTTTTGGTGAAGTCTTTAGGATTCTCTATATTTAGTATCATGTCGTCTTGTCACAGTTTTAGATTTTCCTTATCAAGTTGGATGCCTTTTCTTTTCTTTTCTCCTCTCATTGCTGTGGCTAAGACTTCCAATGCCATGTTGAATAAAAGCGGTGAGACTGGTTTACTGCCTGCCTTCAGCCCAGGGCCTGATCCTGGAGTCCCAGGTTCGAATCTCGTGTCGGGCTCCCTGCATGGAGCCTGCTTCTCCCTCTGTCTGTGTCTCTGCCTCTCTCTCTCTCTCTGTGACTATCATAAAAAAAAAAAAAAAAAAAAAAAAAAAAAGATTAGGGCAAGGGTTACCAGTCTTTGTGTGCTAAGTTAGGGTAAGGCCCAAGGCGGCATTATTGGGAGGTTGCTGGCCTGGTGTCGGCCGTTTTGAGGCCCCCAGTCTCGCCAGCCCAACAACTAGCAATTGGTCTGTTCAGATATTCTATTTCTTGCTAATCCAGTTTTGGAAGATTGCATGTTTCTAGGAACTTATTAATTTCTATAGGTTGTCCAATAATTTGTTGGCATATTATTTTTCATAGTAGTGTCTTATAATTCTATTTTTGTGGTGTTGGTTATAATTCCTCTTTCATTTTTTAATTTTATTTATTTTGAGTCTTTTCTTTTCCCTTGATGAGTCTGGCTAAAAGTTGTCAATTTTTTTAATTAGATTTTATTTACTTATTCATGAGAGACAGAGAGAGAGAGATATGGGGGGCTCGATCCCGGGACTCCAGGATCCCGCCCTGGGCCAAAGGCAGGCGCCAAACCACTGACCCACCCAGGGATCCCCTTATTTGACCTTTAATTTCTACTTTTTCTATTTTTCTTCAGAATTGTCAGAATCAATGAACAAATATTTATATGTTAGTATTTTTTTTAATTTTTATTTATTTATGATAGTCACACGAGAGAGAGAGAGATTGAGAGAGAGAGAGAGAGGCAGAGACACAGGCAGAGGAAGAAGCAGGCTCCATGCACCGGGAGCCCCGGGAGCCCGACGTGGGACTCGATCCCGAGTCTCCAGGATCGCGCCCTGGGCCAAAGGCAGGCGCTAAACCGCTGAGCCACCCAGGGATCCCCTATATTAGTATTAACTAAAGTCCTTACTGTTGTGCCCAAGATTACATATCCGAGAAACCACCAGGAGCCAACACCGATGCAAACACATGAGGGTTTATTTTCAAGCTCGAGCTTGGGTCCAAGTATACCCGACACAGCGGAGCAGGGACTTGGACCCCAAGGTGGGTTCCAGCTTAGTTTTATGGGCTGGTCTAGGGGGACCTCCAGAAGGGGGGTTGGAATTTCTCAAGTTCTGTTTACATTCTGATATGGGGCTTTCAAGGGCATTGAGTTCTGTTCTCATTCTAATATGGGGCTTCCTGCCACTGGCTGGGGCTCTGTTCTTACTCTAATATGGGGCTTTCTAGGGCGTTAAGCTGTAAGCTGTTTTTTCCAGTACCTGAAGCAAGGTAAATTTCAGCTCTTATTCACCGGGGCCTGGGATGGCTGTACTTGTGCTAACGCTGAACTTAAGGTAAAATGGCCTTAGTTTTCTCGGCCTCCACACTTGCTTTATTCAGATTCTCTTTGTTCTGCCTTTTCCTGCTCCAGGATCCCATGCAGAGCATCACCTGACATGTGGCCATGACATCTCTCCCAGCCGGACAATCCTTCAGACTTGTCTTGTTTCAATGACCTTGGCAGTGTTAAGGAGGACTCGTTAGATGTTTTGTAGGAAGTCCTGCACTGGGATTTACTTGGTCTTTTCCTCACGATTAGACTGGGGTTATGGGTTTCGAGGAAGCAGATCACAGAAATAAAGTGTTCTGTCACCACTGGGTATCAAGGGAATGTGCTCTGGAGGCCACCGTCACTGTGTTAATGTTGGTCACCTGGCCAACCTGGTCAGGCTTTTCCACCATGAAGTTACTCTTCCTCATGTGCATCTGTCGTGTCTTCATGAGCAGGAAGATGCTATGCAGGACCCACATTTTAGGAGAGGGGAGTTAGCACACCCTCCTTGATGGAGGGCTGTCTACATCTATTATCTGGAATACTGCATAGGACAGGTCTATTCAACCGTATTTGTAAGAAAGAAACCCTACCAATCAAACAAGTACCTATGTAATTTGTTAATAAAAATGCAACTGAGTAATTTAAAAGATTACATTACTGTATCGAACAATTCATAAATAGAGCATCTGAAAAAGATGTGACAAAATATTAGTAACAATATTTTATTTCAAGATTCATATTGTTTGGGTTCTTCTTATGGAGCCTGCTTCTCTCTCTGCCTGTGTCTCTGCCTCTCTCTCTCATGAAAAAATAAATAAAATCTTTTAAAAGAAAAGATTCATATTGTTTTAGGTAGATGTAACTCATTGGAATTGGAATTGGAATATTCATTGGAATATCCTTTGGAATTTTGGGTGGCACTGTGGCAGGATTATATCAGTAGGACAGTGAAAGAGAGGAGATATAAAATGTAGGCTTTCGTATATGTAGAAATGACTATAATTTTGCATTTATTAGGTCTATTAATGCATGCCAATTTATAGGCTACATAAGTAGATGATAGGCAGCATCCCATCTAGTAAATAGAAAGGAGCTCCATTGAGCCACAGGGAAGGAAAGGTTTTTAAAGGCAGAGAAGGAATTGAAAAAAGGAAATTATCAGCAAAAGATGTGTTTAGGCAAGGGGACTAGAAGGGGCCAATAAGTACCTTTTCCATGTTGACTGGTGTGTGTGAGATTGCAGTGAGGTTAGGTAGTTAGTCTTGGTTGGTTGGCCTGGGTCTCTTAACAAAAGTGACTCCATTTTCAGGGCCTATGGTTTCCTTTTTAACAAATTATTTATATTTACCAGTGTGGATACCAGGGTAGTCATTTTAGGCCTTTGGTTAGACTCCAATGCTTCAGTGTTGGTCTCTGGTTCATTCCAGCTTGGTGATGGAGAGCACTTTCCACTTGCTCCTGTTCTCCTTTGACATATTTCCATCTTGATGGGGTTTTTCTTGGTACTTCCTCACTCTCTGATACTTCGAGGTTATCATGGTTCCTATATTTACTGTCTCAGTCCTAGTGTCAGCAATTTCTTCAAAGAGCCCTGGTTCCTTGGCTGGGGCAGTTCTTCAGACTTGTCTTGTTTCAATGGGAATGGTATTAAAGTCTTACCTGTGGGAACATGAATGTGCTCAGTGGACAATATATGCATGTATTCCCACCTATGCAAACACACCTAATTATAAAGATTCCAATGTGGAATTGTCTGTGTCTGTATTAAGCTAAAGATGAGTTTATACTGATGTCTCCAACCAGGTCCATCACCACATGGGTATTGTAATCTCCCTTTGCTGATCTGTAGCTCCCACTCCAACAGTGACAAAGTGGCTCCCACCACCTGCCATTGATTTTATTTATTGCTCCGTTCCTGAGTACAGATGTGGTGTTTTGGTAACTGTTAGCTACCACCCTGACGGGAAAGCACTGTATAAAATAACGTTCCTTCTACTCTTTTAGGCTCTTGGCTGAGACCTCTTCTTGCAATATAAGATTAACAGGAGAAAAGCAAACAGAAACTTAATTACATGTATATGTCCTGTATACATAGGAGATACTCAGTAGAGCTGATTAACTTCCCCAAATGGCTCAGGTTTCACCCTACAGGCCATCTTTGGATAAGGACAAAACGAGTTTGGCTGGTGGGAAGGTCAGTTAAGGGAGATCATCAGGCCAAGCACAGTAAAGAGGGCATGATTGTTGTGCAAATTTAAGTCTGTACCTTCTCCTTGGATAAGAATTTCTTGAGATTTAGTCATTCTCCCGTTCCTGGGACACCTTACAAATAAATTTTCCTTTATAAATGTAAATTTTACTCACTAAAGGGCAATTTCTACTCATTTTTCAGAGACTCTTTTGTGTCTGCTGTTTATTAAAATTAATTATCCCCAAATAATTCTTGTGCCAGAGAGGCATATTTTGGGATGGCATATTCTGCTTCCTTCACATGGGTGCACCCTTGTTTGCTTATGGATTCATCTACTCAAGGACATCCTGATTTCTTTAAGTTTTTAGCCATTATTCATAGAGCTGCTGTGCATAACTGCATGTGAATTTTTGTTTGGAAATAGTTTTTCCAACACTAGAAGACTGATTTTTGGACCTTAAGGTGAGACTTACTTAGGGACTTTGGAACAAACTGCCACATGGCCTTCGACAGTGGCCATGTGTGCATTCCTCCATCATGAAGGAGCATTGCTATTATCCCTCACCCTCCAGCAACTGGTATCCTCATTTTTTGGAGTTTAGCATTTCTAACAGGTGTGCAGGATTATCTCACTGTTGTATAAATTTGTAATTTCCTAATGATAGGGGATGTCGAACAAAGTTTTGTATTTGTGTTTACTATCTGTACATCTTGTTTGTCCAGGTGTCTTTGAGATCTTTACCCGTATTCATCTAGGTTGTTTTCTTTTTCCTGAGTTCTGAGATTTTTCTGTATAGTTCACAAATACTTTATCAGATGTATGTGTTGCAAACATTTGCTCCCAGTTTGTGGTTTGGTTCTCTGAACAAGGTCTTTCATACAGCAGAAGTTTTACTTTTATAAAATTCATGTTATCAATTGTTTTTCTTTTGTGGATTGACTTTTAATGTTCGGTGTTAAAACACATCACCGAATTCAAGGTCATGTAGATTTTCTTTCATGTTTTTAACTTTCTAGGTATTTCGATAGTTTTACATTGTAAATTTATCTACAGACTGTTTTGAGTTAATTTTGTTTTAACTTGCAAACTTTGTGCCTACATTTTCTTTAATTCCATATGGTTTGCAATTAATTATTCCTAAACTATTGGTGGAGAAGTCAGGGGATAACTATTGGTGGAGAACTCAGGAGATTCATTTCAGTTTGAATCTCCAAAATGTAATGGATTCAGCTGAACACGGGAAGGGCGCAGATGCTTCCAGGGAACTCAGCACACCACATGCTGCAGTGCCTCCACTGCCCGCAGAGGGCGCCCGAGCCACGCTCCCCTCCCCTGCTGGGCACGCGTGCTCCGTCGGCTTGGTCCGTCGCGCCGCCAGGGGCCGCCCTGGCTCCTCGGGACCCGCTGGAGGCCCGGGGAGGACATGAGGCCGCGTCCACGTCGCAGGAGCCCCGCCTCCTCAGGACCGGCTGTGAAGAGGAGGCAGGCTGAAGGGAGCACGACGAGCCTGCAGAAAATGGCCGTTCAGGACCTGCAGTGAGACGCAGGCGATGTTCAAATGGACGGAGCGTGGGTCCTTAAGAAGCTGCTGGAGCCTCCTGCGGCAATGGTCGGGTCCACACCAAAGCCAGCAGGGTTAGGGAACCTCTCGGAAAGTGACATGTTACGGTTAGGTTACGGTTAGGGGTTAGAGGTAAGGGATTAGGGGTTAGGGTTAGGATTAGGGTTACGGTTAGGGTTAGGGGTCGGGGTCGGGTTCGGGTTGGGGTGAGGTTAGGGTTAGGGGTTAGGATTAGGGTTAGAGGTTAGGGTGATGGTTAGGGGTAGAGAGGGAGTGGTAGGGTTATGGTTAGGGGTTAGGGTTAGCGTAGGGTTAGTTTTAGGGGTTAGAGGATAGGGTTAGGTTTAGGATTTTAGGGTTAGGGTTAGGGTGTTTGGGGTTATGGTTAGGGTAGGGTTAGGGTGAGGTATTAGGGTTAGTTGTTACGGTTGGTGTTAGGCGTTAGGTTTAGGTGTTAGGGTTAGGTGTTAGGGTTAGGTGTTAGGGTTATGGTTATGTGTTAGGGTTAGGTTTAGGGTAGGTGTTTGGGATGGTGTTAGGATTAGGGTTTATGGTTAGAGTTTGGGGTTTAGGGTTAGGGTTTAGTGTGAGGGTTAGGATTAGTGTTAGAGGGTTAGTGTTAGGGTTAGAGGGTTATGGTTATGGTTTGGTTTTAAGGTTAGTGTTAGGGTTATAGTTAGGGTTAGTGTTATGGTTAGCGTTAGGGTTTAGGATTACCTTAAGGGGTTAGGGTTAAGGTTAGTGGTTAGGGTTTTGGTTAGGGTCAGGGTTAGGGTTAGGGTTGTTAGGGTTAGGGTGTTTAGGGTTAGCATTAGGGTTGTTAGGTTTTGGGTTAGGGGTAGGGTTGTTAGGGTTAGGGTTGTTAGAAGTAGGGGGGTTAGGGTTAGGAGATTAGGGTTAGGGTTAGGGGGTTACGGTTAAGGTTAGGTTTAGGGTAGGGTTAAGGTTAGGCTTAAGGTTGTTAGGGTTAGGGGTAGGGTTGTTTGTGTTGGGGGTAGGGTGGTTAGGGTTAGGGTTATTAGGGTTATTTGTTAGGTTTACGGTTAGGTTTTTGGGTTAGGGGTAGGGGTTAGGGTAGGGTTAGGTGTTAGGGTGAGGGTGAGGGTTAGGGTGAGAGTTAAGGGTTATGGTTAGGGGTTAGGGTTAGGGTTGGGTTAGGAGTTAGGGGTAGGATTAGTTTTAGGTGGTTAGGTTTAGGGGTTAGGATTAGGTTTAGGATTTAGTGTTAGCGTAAGGGTTAGGGGTGAGCATTAGAGTTAGATTTAGGGGTAGAGGGAGGGGTAGGGTTAGGGTTAGGGGTTAGGATTAGCGTTAGGTTTAGTATTAGGGTTCGTGGTTAAGGTTAGGTTAGGGTTGTTAGGGTTTGGGTTGTTAGGGTTATTTGTTAGGTTTAGGGTTAGGTTTTCGGGTTAGGGATAGGGTAAGGAGTTAGGGTGAGGGTTAGGGGTAGATGGAGGGGTAGAGTTAGGGTGAGAGGGGTAGTGGGTTAGGGTTAGGGGTAGGGTTAGGGGTTAAGTTAGGTGTAGAGTTTGGGTTAGGGTAAGGGTTAGGGTTTGGTGGTTAGGGTAGGGTTAGAGGTTAGATTTAGGGTTAGAGTTAGGGGTTAGGGTTTGGGTTAGTGTTAGGATTTGGGGTAGGGATTAGGTTTATGGTTAGTGTTAGTGTTTGAGGTTTAGTGTCAGGGTTAGGGGTTAGGGTTAAGGTCAGTGGTTAAGGTTAGGGTTAGAGTAGGGTTAGGGTTTGGTGTTAGGGTTAGTTGTTAGGGTTAGTGTTAGGCGTTAGGGTTAGGTGTTAGGGTTAGGTGTTAGGGTGCGGGTTAAGGGTTAGGGTTAGGTGTTTGGGATAGCGTTAAGATAGGGTTTAGGGTTAGAGTTTGGAGTTTAGGGTTAGGGTTTAGTGTGAGGGTTAGGGTTAGTGTTAGAGGGTTAGTGTTAGGGTTAGAGGGTTAGGGTTAGGGTTTGGTGTTTAGGGTTAGGTGTTATGGTTAGCGTTAGGGTTTAGGATTACCTTAAGGGGTTAGGGTTAGGGTTAAAGTTAGGGGTTAGGGTTTGAGTTAGGGCTAGGGTTAGGATTAGGCTTGTTAGGGTTAGGGTAGGGTTGTTAAGGTTAGGCTTAGGGTTGTTAGAATTAGGGGGTTAGGGTTAGGAGATTAGGGTTAGGGTTAGGGGGTTAGGGTTAAGGTTAGGTTAGGGTAGAGTTGTTAGGGTTAGGGTTGTTAGGGTAATTTGTTAGGTTTACGGTAAGGTTTTCGGGTTAGGGGTAGGGGTTAGGGTAGGGTTAGGTGTTAGGGTTAGGGTTTAGGGTGAGGGTTAGGGTGAGAGTTAAGGGTTATGGTTAGGGTTTAGGGTCAGGGTTAGGGTTGGGTTAGGATTAGGGTTAGGAGTTAGGGGTAGGATTAGTTTTAGGTGGTTAGGTTTAGGGGTTAGGGTTAGGTTTAGGATTTAGTGTTAGCGTAAGCGTTAGGGGTTAGATTTAGGGGTAGAGGGAGGGGTAGGGTTAGGGGTTAGGATTAGCGTTAGGTTTATTATTAGGGTTCACCGTTAGGGTTAGGGTTAGGTTAGGGTTGTTAGCGTTTGGGTTGTTAGGGTTATTTGTTAGGTTTAGGGTTAGGTTTTTGGGTTAGGGATAGGGATTAGGGTAAGGTTAGGGATTAGGGTAAGGTTAGGGGTTAGGGTGAGGGTTAGGGGTAGAGGGAGGGGTAGGGTTAGGGGTTAGGGTGAGGGTTAGGGGTAGAGGGAGGGGTAGGGTTAGGGGTTAGGGTGAGGGTTAGGGGTAGAGGGAGGGGTAGGGTTAGGGGTTAGGGTGAGGGTTAGGGGTAGAGGGAGGGGTAGGGTTAGGGGTTAGGGTGAGGGTTAAGGGTAGAGGGAGGGTTAGGGTTAAGGTTAGGGGTTAGGGTTGTTAGGGTTAGTGTTAGGCGTTAGGGTTAGGTGTAAGGGTTATGGTTAAGTGTTAGGGTTTGGTTTAGGGTAGGTGTTTGGGATGGTGTTAGGATTAGGGTTTAGGGTTATAGTTTTGGGTTTATGGTTAGGGTTTAGTGTGAGGGTTAGGATTAGTGTTAGAGGGTTAGTGTTAGGGTTAGAGGGTTAGGGTGATAGGCTTAGTTTTAGGGTTAGGTGTTATGGTTAGCGTTAGGGTTTAGGATTACCTTAAGGTGTTAGGGTTAGGTTAGGGTTAAGGTTAGGGGTTAGGGTTTGGGTTAGGGTCTGGGTTAGGGTTAGGGTTGTTAGAATTAGGGGGTTAGGGTTAGGAGATTAGGGTTAGGTTTAGGGGGTTAGGGTTAAGGTTAGGTTTAGGTTAGGTTAAGGTTAGGCTTAGGGTTGTTAGGGTTAGGGTTGTTAGGGTTATTTGTTAGGTTTAGGGTTAGGTTTTTGGGTTAGGGGTAGGGGTTAGGGTAGGGTTCGGTGTTAGGGTTAGGGGTTAGGGATAGGGTGATGGTTAGGTCAGAGTTAAGGGTTATGGTTTGGGTTAGGATTAGGGTTTAGGTTTAGCGTTAGAGTTGGGTTAATATTAGGGTTAGGAGTTAGGGGTAGGATTAGTGTTAGGTGGTTAGGTTTAGGGGTTAGGTTTAGGTTTAGGATTTAGTGAAAGCGAAAGGGTTAGGGATGAGAGTTAGGGTAGGGTTAGTGGTAGAGGGAGGGGTACGGTTAGGGTTAGGGGTTAGCGTTAGGGTTAGTTTTAGGGTTAGGGCTTAGGGTTAGCGTTAGGTTTAGGGTTGTTAGGGTTATTTGTTAGGTTTAGGGTAGGTTTTCGGGTTAGGGATAGGGGTTAGGGTAGGGTTAGGAGTTAGGATTAGGGTGAGTGTTAGGGGTAGAGGGAATGTAGGGTTAGGGTTCGGGTTAGGTTTAGGGTAGTTAGAGTTAGGGTTGTTAGGGTTATTTGTTAGGTTTTGGGTTAGGTTTTCGGGTTAGGGGTACAGGTTATGGTGGGTTTGGTGTTAGGGTTAGGGTGAGAGTTAAGGGTTATGGTTATTTTTAGCCTTAGGGTTTAGGTTTGGGTTTAGGGTTAGGGTTGGGTTCGGGTTCGGGTTAGGGTTAGGGTTGGGTTAGGATTAGGGTTAGGAGTTAGGGGTAGGATTAGTGTTAGGTGGTTAGGTTTAGGGGTTAGGGGTAGGTTTAAGGTTTAGTTTTGCATATGGTTAGGGTTAGGGTTAGGGTTAAATGTTATTGTTAGCGTTAGGGTTAGTGGTTAGGGTTTGGGGTAGGGACAGATTTGGGTTAGGGTTAGTAGGGTTAGGGTGTTTAGGGTTAGCATTAGGGTTGTTAGGTTTTGGGTTAGGGGTAGGGTTGTTAGGGTTAGGGTTAGGTTTGTTAGAAGTAGGGGTTAGGGTTAGGAGATTAGGGTTAGGGTTAGGGGTTTAGGATTAAGGTTAGGTTTAGGGTAGGGTTGTTAAGGTTAGGCTTAGGGTTGTTAGGGGTAGGGTTGTTTGGGTTGGGGGTAGGGTTGTTAGGGTTAGGGTTGTTAGGGTTATTTGTTAGGTTTACGGTTAGGTTTTCTGGTTAGGGGTAGGGGTTAGGGTAGGGTTAGGTGTTAGGGTTAGGGGTTAGGGTGAGGGTGAGAGTTAAGGGTTATGGTTAGGGTTAGGGTTTAGGTATAGGGTTAGGGTTGGGTTAGGATTAGGGTTAGGAGTTAGGGGTAGGATTAGTTTAGGTGGTTAGGTTTCGGGGTTAGGGTTAGGTTTAGCATTTAGTGTTAGGGTAAGGGTTAGGGGTGAGCGTTAGGGTTAGATTTAGGGGTAGAGGGAGGGGTAGGGTTAGGGGTTAGGATTAGCGTTAGGTTTATTATTAGGGTTCGTGGTTAGGGTTAGGTTTAGGGTTGTAAGGGTTATTTGTTAGGTTTACGGTTAGGTTTTCAGGTTAGGGATAGGGGTTAGGGTAGGGTTAGGTGTCAGGGTTAGAGGTGAGGTTAAGGGTGAAGGTTAGGGGTAGAGGGTGGGGTAGTGTTAGGGGTAGGGGTTAGGGTTAGTGGTAGGGTTAGTTTTAGAGGTTAGGGGATAGGGTTAGGTTTAGGGTTGTTAGGGTTAGGGTTGTTAGGTTTAGGGTGTTTAGGGTTAGGGTAGGGTTAGGGTTAGGTGTTAGGGTTAGTTGTTAGGGTTAGGTGTTAGGGTTAGGTGTTAGGGTTAAGGGTTAGGGTTTGGGTTAGGGTTAGGGCTGTTAGGGTTAGGGTGTTTGGGGTTAGGGTTAGGGTAGTGTTAGGGTTAGGTGTTAGGGTTAGTTGTTAGTGTTAGGCGTTAGGGTAGGTGTTAGGTTTAGTGTTAGGGTTATGGTTATGTGTAAGGGTTAGGTTTAGGGTAGGTGTTTGGGATGGCATTAGGATTAGGGTTTAGGATTAGAGTTTGGGGTTTATGGTTAGGGCTTAGTGTGTGGGTTAGGATTAGTGTTAGAGGGTTAGTGTTAGGGTTAGAGGGTTATGGTTAGGGTTAGGGTTTGGTTTTAGGGTTAGTGTTAGGGTTATGATTAGGGTTAGGTGTTATGGTTAGCGCTAGGGTTTAGGATTACCTTAAGGGGTTAGGGTTCGGGTTAGTTTTAGGGTTAGGGTTAGCGTTGGGTTCGAGTTAGGTTTAGGGTAGTTAGGGTTAGGGTCGTTAGGGTTATTTGTTAGGTTTAGGGTTAGGTTTTCGGGTTAGGGATAGGTGTTTGGGTAAGGTTAGAGGTTAGGGTTAGGGTGAGGGTTAGGGGTAGAGGGAGAGGTAGGGTTAGGGGTTAGGGTTAGCTGTAGGGTTAGTTTTCGGGTTAGGGGATAGGGTTAGGTTTAGGGTTTTAGGGTTAGGGTTTAGGGTTAGGATGTGTGGGGTTAGGGTCGGGTTAGGGTTAGGTGTTAGGGTTAGTTGTTAGGGTTAGTGTTAGGCGTTAGGTTTTGGTGTTAGGGTTATGGTTATGTGTTAGGGTTAGGTTTAGGGTAGGTGTTTGGGATGGCGTTAGCATTAGGGTTTAGGGTTAGAGTTTGGGCTTTAGGGTTAGGGTTAGTGTGAGGGTTAGGATTAGTGTTAGAGGGTTAGTGTTAGGCCTAGAGGGTTAGGGTTAGGGTTTAGGGTTTAGGGTTAGGGTTAGGGTAGGTGTGGGTTAGGATTAGGGTTAGGAGTTAGGGGTAGGATTAGTTTTAGGTGGTTAGGTTTAGGGGTTAGAGTTAGGTTTAGGATTTAGTGTTAGCGTATGGGTAGGGGTGAGCGTTAGGGTTAGATTTAGGGGTAGAGGGAGGGATAGGGTTAGGGGTTAGGGGTTAGGATTAGCGTTAGGTTTAGTATTTGGGTTTGCGGTTAGGGTTAGGTTTAGGGTTGTTAGGGTTTGGGTTGTTAGGGTTATTTGTTAGGTTTAGGGTTAAGTTTTAGAGTTAGGGATAGGGGTTAGGGTAGGGTTAGGTGTCAGGGTTAGAGGTTAGGGTTAGGGTGAGGGTTAGGGGTAGAGGGAGGCGTAGGGTTAGGGGTTAGGGTTAGCGGTAGGGTTAGTTTTAGGGTTAGGTTTAGGGTTGTTAGGGTTAGGGTTGTTAGGTTTAGGGTGTTTAGGGTTACGGTAGGGTTAGGGTTACGTGTTAGGGTTAGTTGTTAGGGTTAGTGTTAGGTGTTAGGGTTAAGTGTTAGGGTTAGGGTTAAGGGTTAGTTTTAGGGTTTGGTTTGGTGTTTGGGATAGCGTTAGGGTTAGGGTTTAGGGTTAGAGTTTGGGGCTTAGGGTTAGGGTTTAGTGTGAGGGTTATGGTTAGTGTTAGAGGGTGTTAGGGTTAGAGGGTTATGGTTAGGGTTTGGTTTTGAGGGTTAGTGTTAGGATTATGGTTAGGGTTAGGTGTTATGGTTAGCCTTAGGGTTTAGGATTACCTTAAGGGGTTAGGGTTAGGGTTTAGGGTTAGTGTTACGGTTGGGTTAGGATTAGGGTTAGGAGTTAGGGATAGGATTAGTGTTAGGTGGTTAGGTTTAGGGGTTAGGGTTAGGTTTAGGGTTTAGTGTTTGCATAAGGGTTCGTTTAGGGTTTAGTGTTATGGTTAGCGTTAGGGTTTAGGATTACCTTAAGGTGTTAGGGTTAGGTTAGGGTTAAGCTTAGGGGTTAGGATTTGGGTTAGGGTCAGGGTTAAGGTTAGGGTTGTTAGGGTTAGGGTTGTTAGTTTTGGGGTTTTTAGGGTTAGCATTAGGGTTGTTAGGGTAACGGTTAAGGTAGGGTTGTTAAGGTTAGGCTTAGGGTTGTTAGGTTTAGGGTTAGGCTTAGGGTTGTTAGGGTTAGTGTTTTTAGGTTTAGGGTATTTAGGGTTCGCTTTAGGGTTGTTCATGTTAGGGTAGGGTTGTTAAGGTTAGGCTTAGGGTTGTTAGTTTAGGTTTAGGGGTAGGGTTGTTAGGGTTGTTAGGGTTAGGGTGTTTAGGGTTAGGTTAGGGTAGTGTTAGGGTTAGGTGTTAGGGTTAGTTTTTAGGGTTAGGTGTTAGGGTTAGGGTTAAGGGTTTGGGTCAGGGTAAGGGTTAGGGATAAGTTTAGGGTTAGGTGTTAGGGTTAGTTTTTAGGGTTAGTGTTAGGCGTTAGGGTTAGGTGTTAGGGTTAGGTTTAGGGTAGGTGTTTGGGATGGCATTAGGATTAGGGTTTAGGGTTAGAGTTTGGGGTTTAGGGTTAGGGTTTAGTGTGAGGTTTAGGATTAGTGTTAAAGGGTTAGTGTTAGTGTTAGAGGGTTATGGTTAGGGTTAAGATTTGGTTTTTAGTGTTAGTGTTAGGGTTATGGTTAGAATTAGTGTTATGGTTAGCGTTAGGGTTTAGGATTACCTTAAGGGGCTAGGGGTAGGGTTAAGGTTAGTGGTTAGGGTTAGGGGTTAGGGTTAGGTGTTAGGGTTAGGTATTAGGGTTAATGTTAGGCGTTAGGGTTAGGGTGAGATTTAAGATTAGGCTTAGGGTTTTGTGTTTGGGTTAGGTTTATGGTTAGGGTTATTGTTAGGGTGAGAGTTAACTTAGGGTTAGGGTTAGGGCTTAGTATTAGGGTTAGTGTTAGGTGTTAAGCCATCTTTCAACTAGCTGCGTACTTATTGGTGTGAGAATGTAGGAGCATTCTAAGTGAGGAGGTTCCATGAATACTGCTCTACTGCACCTGGAGACACACCTTCCAAGTTTGCATTTTTCCAGTTGCGTCGCACGAGCTTCTGACAAACATCTCTAGTGAGTATGTTCAAAATTCCATCTGCAGAAAAGGGGCAAGTTTGGGGAAGAGAAGGGTCCCCAAATCACCTGTCCCCACCAAATTACCTAGATAACCTTCAAATCATCCTGAAAATCTATGAATTTGGCCTGAGATTTAAAGAGAGAATAGCTGGAATGCTACAGTGAGAAGAGTTTGCGCTTCTATCAAGGTAGGAACAGGGGGAAAATAGAAATAAGGGAACAAAAGGCATCCAAGGCGGAGGGGCCTCTCAAGGAGCCGGGCTAAGGCAGGGGCGAGTGCCCCCAGGACCAGAAAGCTCCGTCCCAGAGAAGTAGGAGCTTCACCAATCTTCCCGGGTGGAAAGGTGCTCACAGGGAGTTAGAGCAGGACCCCAGACGGGTGGGGATGCCCTCAGGCTCCCTGGGACACTATCAGACACCTGTGCCCCGGGGAGAGCATGCCACACCCCGCAGCTGAGCTCCCTAACAGGCTGCAGCGCACACACAGATGGACCCGGGAGCAGCTTGGAGGGGCTCAGGTGGCAGCTCCACAGAGGAGGCTGCGCAGCTGGGAGCACGAATCCAACAGTGTAGGCACTGGAGCCCGGGCCATGGGGGGACACAGCCCAGGATCCGATCACCCCCCAGGACAAGAGAGAGGCCAGGAGGGCCCAGGACAGCAAGGACGCTCCTGCCCCGAGCTGAGCAGATCAGCGGCCCCACCCTGGAGCATCCAGGCCCCTGCAGATGGAGAGCTCTGTAGTTACTGTGGGAGCTGAATCCAGGGCTCCCGAGCTGGCCGCCTCCACTGTGGTTGTTCCTCCTGGGGCCTCACAGGGTAAACAACAACCCCCACTGAGCCCTGCACTAGGCAGGGGGCTGAGCAGCTCCCCCAAGTGCTAACACCTGAACATCAACAAATAAACCCCTCCCCGAGAAGACCAGCTAGACGGACAAGTTCCAGGGGAAGTCAAGGGACTTAAAGTATACAGAATCAGAAGATACTCCCCCGTGGGTTTTTTTTTTTTTTTTTTTTTTTTTTGCTTTTTGATTTCTGTTTGCTTCCCCACCCTTTTTTCCCTTTCTTTCTTTTTCTTTCTCTTTTTTTCCTTCCTTTTTTCATTTTCTCTTTTCTTTCATTCTTTCTCTCCTCTCTTTTTCTCCTTTTCCCAATACAACTTGTTTTTGGCCACTCTGCACTGAGCAAAATGACTAGAAGGAAAACCAAACCTCAAAAGAAAGAATCAGAAACAGTCCTCTCTCCCACAGTGTTACAAGATCTGGATTACAATTCAATGTCAGAAAGCCAATTCAGAAGCACTATTATAAAGCTACTGGTGGCTCTAGAAAAGAGCATAAAGGACTCAAGAGACTTCATGACTGCAGAATTTAGATCTAATCAAGCAGAAATTAAAAATCAATTGAATGAGATGCAATCCAAACTAGAAGTCCTAACGATGAGGGTTAACGAGGTGGAAGAACGAGTGAGTGACATAGAAGACAAGTTGATGGCAAAGAGGGAAACTGAGGAAAAAAGAGACAATTAAAAGACCATGAGGATAGATTAAGGGAAATAAATGACAGCCTGAGGACGTTTAATTGGGGTTCCTGAGGGCGCCAAAAGGGACAGAGGTCCAAAATATGTATTTGAACAAATCATAGCTGAAAACTTCCCTAATCTGTGAAGGGAAACAGGCATTCAGTTCCAGGAGATAGAGACATCCCCCCCTAAAATCAATAAAAAGCGTTCAACACCTTGACATTTAATAGTGAGGCTTGCAAATTCCAAAGATAAAGAGAATATCCTTAAAGCAGCAAGAGACAAGAAATCCCTGACTTTTATGGGGAGGAGTATTAGGGTAACAGCAGCCCTATCCACAGAGACCTGGCAGGACAGAAAGGGCTGGCAGGATATATTCAGGGTCCTAAATGAGAAAAACGTGCAACCAAAAATACTTTATCCACCAAGGCTCTCATTCAGAATGGAAGGAGAGATAAAGAGCTTCCAAGACAGGCAGGAACTGAAAGAATATCTGACCTCCAAACCAGCTCTACAAGAAATTTTAAGGAGGACTCTTAAAATTCCCCTTTAAGAAGAAGTCCAATGGAACAATCCACAAAAACAAGGCCTGAATAGGTATGATGATGACACTAAACTCATATCTGTCAATAGTAACTCTGAACGTGAACGGGCTTAATGACCCCATCAAAAGGCACAGGGTTTCATACTGGATAAAAAAAAACAGGACCCATCTATTTGCTGTCTACAAGAGACTCATTTTAGACAGAAGGACACCTACAGCCTGAAAATAAAAGGTTGGAGAACCATTTACCATTCAAATGGTCCTCAAAAGAAAGCAGGGGTAGCCATCCTTATATCAGATAAACTAAAATTTACCCCGAAGACTGTAGTGAGAGATGAAGAGGGACACTATATCATACTTAAAGGATCGATCCAACAAGAGGACTTAACAATCCTCAATATATATGCCCCGAGTGTGGGAGCTGCCAAATATTTAAATCAATTAATAACCAAAGTGAAGAAATACTTTGATAATAATACACTTATACTTGGTGACTTCAATCTAGCTCTTTCTACCCTCAATAGGTCTTCTAAGCACAACATCTTCAAAGAAACGAGAGCTTTAAATGATACACTGGACCAGATGGATTTCACAAATATCTACAGAACTTTACATCCAAACTCAGCTGAATACACATTCTTCTCAAGTGCACATGGAACTTTCTCCAGAATAGACCACATACTGGGTCATAAATCTGGTCTGAACCGATACCAAAAGATTGGGATCGTCCCCTGCATATTCTCAGACCATAATGCCTTGAAATTAGAACTAAATCACAATAGGAAGTTTGGAAGGACTTCAAACACGTGGAGGTTAAGGACCATCCTGCTAAAAGATGAAAGGGTCAACCAGGAAATTAAGGAAGAATTAAAAATATTCATGGAAACTAATGAGAATGAAGATACAACCATTCAAAATCTTTGGGATGCAGCAAAAGCAGTCTAAGGGGGAAATACATCGCAATACAAGCATCCATTCAAAAACTGCAAAGAACTCAAATACAAAAGCTAACCTTACACATAAAGGAGCTACAGAAAAAACAGCAGATAGATCTTACACCCAGCAGAAGAAGAGAGTTAATTAAGATTCGAGCAGAACTCAACAAAATCGAGACCAGAAGAACTGTGGAACAGATCAACAGAACCAGAACTTAGTTCTTTGAAAGAATTAATAAGATAGATAAACCATTAGCCAGCCTTATTAAAAAGAAGAGAGAGAAGACTCAAATTAATAAAATCATGAATGAGAAAGGAGAGATCACGACGAACACCAAGGAAATACAAACGATTTTAAAAACATATTATGAACAGCTATATGCCAATAAATTAGGCAATCTAGAAGAAATGGACGCATTCCTGGAAAGCCACAAACTACCAAAACTGGAACAGGAAGAAATAGAAAACCTGAACAGGCCAATAACCAGGGAGGAAATTGAAGCAGTCATCAAAAACCTACCAAGACACAAGAGTCCAGGGCCAGATGGCTTCCCAGGGGAATTCTATCAAACGTTTAAAGAAGAAACCATACCTATTCTACTAAAGCTGTTTGGAAAGATAGAAAGAGATGGAGTACTTCCAAATTCGTTCTATGAGGCCAGCATCACCTTAATTCCAACACCAGACAAAGACCCCACCAAAAAGGAGAATTACAGACCAATATCCCTGATGAACATGGATGCAAAAATTCTCAACAAGATACTAGCCAATAGGATCCAACAGTACATTAAGAAAGTTATTCACCATGACCAAGTAGGATTTATCCCCGGGACACAAGGCTGGTTCAACACTCGTAAAACAATCAATGTGATTCATCATATCAGCAAGAGAAAAACCAAGAACCATATGATCCTCTCATTAGATGCAGAGAAAGCATTTGACAAAATACAGCATCCATTCCTGATCAAAACTCTTCAGAGTGTAGGGATAGAGGGAACATTCCTCGACATCTTAAAAGCCATCTACGAAAAGCCCACAGCAAATATCATTCTCAATGGGGAAGCACTGGGAGGCTTTCCCCTAAGATCAGGAACAAGACAGGGATGTCCCCTCTCACCACTGCTATTCAACATAGTTCTGGAAGTCCTAGCCTCAGCAATCAGACAACAAAAAGACATTAAAGGCATTCAAATCAGCAAAGAAGAAGTCAAACTCTCCCTCTTCGCCGATGACATGATACTCTACGTAGAAAACCCAAAAGCCTCCACCCCAAGATTGCTAGAACTCATACAGCAATTTGGTAGCGTGGCGGGATACAAAATCAATGCCCAGAAGTCAGTGGCATCTCTATACACTAACAATGAGACTGAAGAAAGAGAAATTAAGGAGTCAATCCCATTTAGAATTGCTCCCAAAAGCATAAGATACCTAGGAATAAACCTAACCAAAGAGGTAAAGGATCTATACCCTAAATACTATAGAACACATTATAGATCTAAATGTGCGACAAGATTCCATCAAAATCCTAGAGGAGAACACAGGCAACACTCTTTTTGAACTCGGCCACAGTAACTTCTTGCAAGATACATCCACAAAGGCAAAAGAAAGAAAAGGAAAAATGAACTATTGGGACTTCATCAAGATAAGAAGCTTTTGCACAGCAAAGGATACAGTCAACAAAACTAAAAGACAACCTACAGAATGGGAGAAGATATTTGCAAATGACATATCAGATAAAGGGCTAGTTTCCAAGATCTATAAAGAACTTCTTAAACTCAATACCAAAGAAACAAACAATCCAATCATGAAATGGGAAAAAGACATGAACAGAAATCTCACAGAGGAAGACATAGACATGGCCAACATGCACATGAGAAAATGCTCTGCATCATTTGCCATCAGGGAAATACAAATCAAAACCGCAATGAGATACCACCTCACACCAGTGAGAATGGGGCAAATTAACAAGGCAGGAAACCACAAATGTTGGAGAGGATGCAGAGAAAAGGGAACCCTCTTACACTGTTGGTGGGAATGTGAACTGGTGCAGCCACTCTGGAAAACTGTGTGGAGGTTCCTCAAAGAGTTCAATATAGACCTGCCCTACGACCCAGCAATTGCACTGTTGGGGATTTACCCCAAAGATTCAGATGCAATGAAACACCGGGACCTCTGCACCCTAATGTTTCTAGCAGCAATGTCCAAAATAGCCAAACTGTGGAAGGAGCCTCGGTGTCCATTGAAAGATGAATGGATAAAGAAGATGTGGTTTATGTATACAATGGAATATTGCTCAGCCATTAGAAATGACAAATACCCACCATTAGCTTCAATGTGGATGGAACTGGAGGGTATTATGCTCTGTGAAGTAAGTCAATCGGAGAAGGACAAACAGTGTATGTTCTCATTCATTTGGGGAATATAAACAATAGTGAAAGGGAATATAAGGAAAGGGAGAAGAATTGTGTGGGAAATATCAGAAAGGGAGACAGAACATAAAGACTGCTAACTCTGGGAAATGAACTAGGGGTGGTGGAAGGGGAGGAGGGCAGGGGGTGGGGGTGAATGGGTGACGGGCACTGAGGGGGGCACTTGACGGGTTGAGCACTGGGTGTTATTCTGTATGTTGGTAAATTGAACACCAATAAAAAATTAATTTATTAAAAAAAAAAAGAAAGGATCAGAGAACATCACCAGAAACACCAACGCTACCGGTAACACAAAGGCACTAAATTCATATCTTTCAATAATCTTCTGAATGCTGATAGACTAAATGCTCCAATCAAAAGATATAGGGTAAAAAAAAAAAAAAAGATATAGGGTATCAGAGTGGCTTAAAAACATGATCCGGGATGCTGGGTGGCTCAGGGGTTGAGCCTTGCCTTTGACTCAGGGTGTGATCCTGGAGTCTGGGATCGAGTCCCATATTGGGCTCCTGGTGGGGAGCCTACTTCTCTCTCTGTCTAATTCTCTGCCTCTCTCTCTCTCTCTCTCTTTCTCTCATAAATAAAATCTTTATTAAAAAAAACAAGATCCGGGGATCCCTGGGTGGCGCAGCGGTTTGGCGCCTGCCTTTGGCCCAGGGCGTGATCCTGGGGACCCGGGAACGAGTCCCACATTGGGTTCCCGGTGCATGGAGCCTGCTTCTCCCTCTGCCTGTGTCTCTGCCTCTCTCTCTCTCTCACTGTGTGCCTATCATAAATAAATTTAAAAAAACAAAAACAAAAACAAGATCCATCTGTATGCTGCCTACAAGATGCTCACCTTAGACCTATAGACACCAGCAGATTGAAAGTCAGGGGATGGAAAATCATCTATCATGCTAATGGACATCAAAAGAAAGCTGGAGGACCCATACCTATATCAGACAAACTAGATTTGAAACCAAACCCTGGGGGACACCTGGTTGCTCAGTGGTTGAGCATCTGCCTTCAGCTCAGGGTGTGACCCTGGGATCCCAGGATTGAGTCCCACATTGGCCTCCCTTTGGGGAGCCTGCCTCTCCCTCTGCCTATGTTTCTGCCTCTGCTTCTCTATGTATCTCTCATGAATAAATAAATAAAATATTTAAATTTCCAAAAAGAAAGAACAAATAGTGTAAGAAGAGATGAAGAAGGGCATTATTTCATAATTAAAAAGACTCTATCAAGATCAAACAACTAAATATTTATGCTGCCAACATGGGAGTACCTAGATATAGAAACCAATTAACAACAAACATACAGGGACTCACTGATAATAATACAATGACAGGGGATTTTAACACCCACTTATGGCAATGGACCAATCGTTTATGCAGAAAATCAACAGGCGAACCATAGCCTTGACACGCTGGACCACAGGGACTCAACAGATATAGTCAGAACATTTCATCCTAAAGCAGAATACACATTCCTTTCAAGTGCGCATGGGACATTCTCCAGAACATATCATATCATGGGCCACAAATCAGCCCTCAACAGGTACAACAGGTACAAGAAGGTTGATATCATACCCTGTACGTTTTCGGACTACGATGCTATGAAACTCAAAGTCGACAGCAAGAAAAAATTTGGACAGACCAAAAATACGTGGAGATTATGAACATTCTACTGGAGAATGAATGGAGCAATCAGGAAATTAAAGAGGAAATTTAAAACAAATGAAAATGAAAACATGTTTCTCCACACCTCTAGGATGTAGCAAAGGCAGTCCTAAGACGGAAGTACATAGCAATACAGGCCTATCTCAAGAAACAAGAAGTCTCCAATATACAACCTAACCCTACACCTAAAGGAGTTGGAAAAGGAATAGCAAACAAAGCCTAAAGCCTACAGAAGAAGGGAAAAAATAAAGATGAGAGCAGAAATCAACAATACAGAAACAACAAAACAGTAGAATGGAATAACGAAACTAAGAGCTGGTTCTTCAAAACAATTAATAAAATGGATCAAGCCCTAGCCAGCCTTATCAACAAGAAAAGAGAAAAGACCTAAATAAATAAAATCACAAATGAGAGAAGAGACATCGCAATCAACACCAGAAAAATAAGACAATTAAAAGGGAACACTATGAAACATTATACGGTAACAAACTGGGACACCTGGAAGAAATGGACAAATCCCTAGAAATGTGCAAATGAGCAAAACTGAAATAGGAAGAAATAGAAAATGTAAACAGACCCATAACTAGCAAAGGAATTGAATCAGCAAGGCACCTGGGTGCCTCAGTGGTTGAGCATCTGCTTTGGCTCAGGTCCTGATCCCAGGGTCCTGGGGGATCAAGTCCCACATCAGGCTCCCCACATGGAGCCTCATTTCCCCTCTGCCTATACCTCTGCCTCTCTGTGTCTCTCATGAATACATAAATAAAATCTTTAAAAAAGAAAAAAGATAAAAAGATGAGAATGGACCCAAATAAAATCACAAATGAGAAAAGAGAAATAACAACCAACACTAGAGAAATACAAAGATTATAAGAGAACATTTTGAAAAATTATATGCCAGCAACCTAGAACCTGGAAGAAATAGATCAATTCCTAGAAATATATAACATAGCAAAAATGAAAAAGGAAGAAATAAGAAACTTGAACAGACAGATAACCAGCAAAGAAATTGAATCAGCAATCAAAAATCTCCCAACAGGAGATGCTCAGATCAATAGAACAGAATGGAAAGCCGAAACAACATACAAACCTGTAACTCTATGATCCATTAATCTACAACAAAGCAGGAAGGAATATCCAATGGCACAAAGACAGTCTCTTCAACAAACCCTAACCCTGACCCCAGGATAAGAACAAATGGTGTTGGGAAAGCCAGGCAGCCACACGCAGAAGAATGAAACTGGACCACTTTCTTACACCATATATATAAAAAAATAAATTCAAAATGGATTAAAGACCTAAATGTGAGACCTGAAACCATAAAAAGAAGAAAAGATAGGCAGCAACGTTTTTGACATTGGCCATTGGATCTTCTTTCTAGATATGCCTCTGAGGCGAGGGAAACAAAAGCAAAAATACTATTGGGACTTCAAAATGAAAAGCTCCCACAAAGTGAAGGAAACAACCAAAGCTAAAAGGCAACATACAAAATGAGAGGAGATATTTGTAAACAACACATCCAATAAAGAGTTAGTATCCAAAATACATAAAGCAAATATAAATCTCAGCATCCTAAACACAAATTATCCAACTGCAGATGGGCAGAAGACATGAATGGACTCTGTCTCTGACAAGACATCCAGATGGCCACCAGACACATGGAAAGACACTCAGTGTCACCTATCATCAGGGAAATGCAAACCAAAACCACAATGAGATGTCACCTGACAGCCGTCAGCATGGCTAAAATTAACAACACAAGAAACAACAGGTGTTGGTGAGGCTATGGAGAAGGGGGAGCCCCCTTACACTCCTGGTGGGCATGAGAACAGGTGCAGCCACTGTGGAAAACAGTGTGGAGGGTCCTCAAGAAGTTAAAAGTAGAGCTACCCTACGATTCCAAAATTGCACAGCTAGGTATTTACCCCGAGGATACAAATGTAGTTTAGTAGATTCGAAGAGGGACATGCAGCCCAGTGTTTGTAGCAGCGTTATCAACAACAGCCAAACTGTGGATACAGCCCAGATGTCCATCATCAGATGAATGGGCAGAGACGATGTGGTAAATATACACACTGCGACATCACTCGGTCATCAGAAGGGATGAAATGAAGCCATTTACAATGACGTGGGAGAAGTGGAAAGGACTTATGCTAAATGAACTCAGTCAGTCAGAGAAAGACAGATACCAAATACCATACAATTGCATTCACATGTGAATTTTAAGAAACCAAACAAACTGGCAAAGGGGCGGGGGGGGGGGGGGCGGTGAGAGAAGCAAACCAAGAAATACACTCTTAACCACAGAGAATAAACTAATAAATACCAGAGGAAGGTGGGGGGGGGATGGGGAATCAGGGGATGGGGATAGTGGAGGGCACCTGTGTCCAGTACCAGGCGTTGTGTCCAAGGGTTGAATCACTATGTGGTAAACCTGAAACTATGTCATACTGTGTTTACAAACAGGAATTCAAGTAAAACTTAAAATAATAATTGGTAGTATTGATGAACCATGTGAGCACAAGAGATAAAATCAGAAAGGCAACTGAAAATCCAAATAAAGAGTATTTAGAACCACAAATCCCCTCCTTAGCTCAGCTCAGGAGAAGCCTGCCATGTCTATTCTCACCCCAGCAGAAGCCTGGATTTTGATTCTCTGGGGAGTCCACTGACTTGGTGGAGTCAGGCTATCTTTGAATCCAAAAGTTAATATACTGCATAAAACTAAACTCCCGAAGATACTAGGAGTCCCAGTGCAGGTACATGCCAAGACCCAAACTCTAACCGTACACAGACATAACCCTAACCCTACACTTAATCCTAATGTTAACCTAACCCTTAAACAAGACCTATCACTAATCAAAAACCAAACACAAACCCCAAGACCGAAACACATTCACTGAACCTTCCTGCCAACCCTCACAGTAACTCCTAAACCTATTCTAAACCCTTAACCCTGACCCCTACCTTCAATCTAACCCTAACCCTGACCTCTAACCCTAACCTTAACTTAATGTACTCAAATCCTATTCCTAACCTTAACCTGTACTCTACCCCTAACCCTCTAATACTAACCCTATCTCATACCCCAAACTGTACCCTAACCCGTACCCTAAAACTAACCCCTAACCCACTCCCTAACCCTATCTCTTACCCTTTTCAAAAAAACCGTACCCTGACTCTGACCCTGACCTGACCTTAACCCTAAACCCTAACCAAACACTAACCCTAACCCTAGCCCTAACCCCTATCCAAACCCTAACCCTCACCCTAACCCTAAACCTAGCACTAACTTTAACCCTAACCCCTAACCCTAACTCACACCCTAACCCCTAACCCTAGCTGCAAACCTAGCCCAACCCTAACTCTAACCATAACCCTAACCCCAACTCCTAACCTCCAGCCCTAATCCCTAAAGCCTAAACCCTAACCCTAACTCTACATCCTGTCCCTAACCCTAACCCTAACCCTAACCCCTTTCCCTAATCCCTAACCCCCATCCTAACTCCTAACCACTGACCCTTACCCTTCTCCCTCACCCTAACCTCTAATCTGTAACCATAAGCATAATCACTAACCCCTAACATCTAACCTAAACCTAACCACCAACTGCCTCCCCTCCCCTGACCCTACCATTAATTCTACCCATTCACTTACCCTGTGGTTCTGAGTAGTCCCTTCTGATGTGGACGGGGCCTCCAACAGCGCCTCCAGGGTCCTCCAGGGGGTCCTGAGGAAGCCCGGCTCCTGTGAGTGCGGACGTGGCCCCATGTGTTCCTGAGTCATAGTCAGCGGGTCCTGAGGACGACGGGGGCTCCTGTCACTGTGGACTATGCCTCACATCCTCTGGAAGCCTCACAGCAGGTCCTCAGGAGGCCGGGGGCTCCTGTCACCCTGGACATGGCCCCAGTCCCCCCAAAAACTCACCGCGGGTCCTGAGGAGGCTGTGGGCTCCTGTCAGCATAGACGCAGCCTCATATGTCCCGAAGCCAAAGTGCAGGTCCTGAGGAGGACGGGGGTCCTGTCAGTGTTGACATGGCCCCACATTTTCCTCAAGCCTCACCATAAGACCTGAGGAGGCTGGGGGCTCCTGTCAGCATGGACGTGGGCCCAAATCTTCCCAAACCTTCACAGTGGGCCCTAGGGGGCCGGAGACTTCTGTCAGTGTGGATGCGGCACCCACATCTTTCTTAGCCCTCACCACAGGCCCTGACAAGACTGGGGTCTTCTGTCCACATGGACGCATCCCCATATTTCCCGAAGTCTACACCGGGGTCCTGAGGAGGTCAGCGTCCTGTTGTGTGGACGTGGCTCCACGTCCTCCCGAAGCTTCACCGCCAGATCTCAGGAGGCCCGGGCTCCTATCACCATGGATGCAGCCCCCATCTTCCAAAAGCCTCAACTTGGGTCCTGAGGGGCCCGGGAGCTCCTGCCAGAGTGGACGCGGCGCCACATCTTCCTGAAACCTCCCCGCAGGTCCTGAGGTGGCCTAGGGGCTCCTGTCAGCGTGGATGCGGGCTCACATCTTCCTGAAGCCTCACCGCGGGTCCTGAGGTGGCTGGGGCTCATCAGCGTGGATGCATCCCCACGTCCTCCTCAGGGCTCCCCAGCACAGGCGGGCTCCTGTTAATGGAGGTGGACGAGGCCTAGTGCGCATGCGCTCCCCCTCGTCCCAGAGCCCCGGCCGCACCTGCCCGCTTCCAGGCTCCAGCTGAGGCCTGGGAGCTTCGGAAACGTCTCACTGAAACGGAGCTCAACACCTGGCTTCCCCAGAAATACTTAAGGACAATGAATTGGAGCCCACAGGACACGAAATGAAATGTGGACCAAACTTTTACCACGTCCTGCAAAACTCACTCAACCCTCTTCCACTGTGGGAGGGACTGCGGGCTGGTGCAGCCGCCCTGGAAACAGTGTGGAGGCTCCTCAGGAAGTTACAAATAGAGCCGCTCTGTGACCGGCAGGTGCACGGCCTGCAGCACACTCCGAAGATACAGATGCAGTGAGACTCGGGGACACCAGCACCCCAATGTCCACAGCAGCCGGGTCCACAGTAGCCACACTGTGGAAGGAGCCTCGGTGCCCTCGGGCAGATGATGGATAAAGAGGATGGGAGATAGATGATGGTCATAGATGATAGATAGATGATAGGAATGGTACTCAGCTATCAAAGAGAAGGAAATCTTGCCATTTGCAATGATGTGGATAGAACTAGAGGGATCATGTTAAGTGAAATAAGTCAGTCAGGAAAGAAAATTACCGTATGGTTTCATTCGTAGGTGAAATTAAAGAAGCAAAGCAGATGGGCATCTGTGAAGGAAAGGAAAAACAAATAAGATGAAAACAGAGATGGAGGAAAAAGAGACTCAATCACAGGAAACAAACTGAGGGTCGCTGGAGGGGAGTGGAGGGACAGGGTAACTGGTAGACGGGCATGAAGGAGGGCACGTGATGTCATGAGCCCTGGTGTTATCTCCAACTGGTGAATCCCTGAATTCTACCTCTGAAAGTATAATACACTATACTGTTAATTAATTGGGTTTAAATTAAATTAAGTTTAAAAAATCAGTTGACTGTATCAGAGTGCATTTTCTTCCGGGCTCTCTATTCTGCTCCTTCAGCTTATGCCAGAACCACACCCCTGTGGGTTTGGTTTGTTTAAGTAGGCTCCATGCCTCGTCCACAGCCCAGCACAGGGCTAGAACTCATGACCCCGAGATCAAGACCAGGGGTGAGGTCAGGAGTCGGATGCTTAACCGACGGAGACAGCCTGGGGCCCGAGAACCACACTGCTTTATCCTGTGTCTCTGTGACATCGTTTGAAATAGGAAAGTGCTGCGTCCCGCTCTGTCCTGCTTCTCCTATACTGATTTGCTGTCCAGGGTCATTTGTGGGGGCGGATGGATGTTATGGGTTTTTTTTCCTATTTCTAAGATCTGCCACCATGATTTTGATGGAATGACATTGAAACTGAGGGTGGCTTCAGGAACTGCGGACATTTTCACAAGATGAGGCTCCCACCCCACGAGCCCAGGACAGCCTCCCAGAGCCTGGTGTGGCTCAGTGCACAAGTCTTGTGCTCCTTTGGTTCAGTCTCATTATTTTTTCTCTGTGATGCTCCTGAGAAGGGAGTCACGTCCTTAATTTCCTTCCTGAGTGCTCATTGTTGCGACACAGCAAGGCTACTGAGCTCTGTAGGTTCAGTGTGTGTCCCGTGACTTTACTGAACTCACTCCTCAGTTCTAACAGGTTTTGGTGGAGGTTCTCGGGTTTCCTGTTTCTAGTACCGCGTCTTCAGCAAATAGGGACAGTGTGATGTCCCCCTTTCAGGTGTGGAACCTTTGCTGTTTCCTGTCTGTTGACTACGGTAGGACTTCCAGTGCTGAGAGGAGACTTCCTGGCTTGTTCCTGCTCTTAGGGGAGACGATTTCAAGTTTTCACCCTTGAGGATGATGTCAGCTGTGGGCCTTCCTACAAGGCCTTTATTCTGTTGATATACGTTTCCTCAAAACCCACTATGCCAAAAAATAAAAAATTAAAAAACCCGCTATGCTTTTTATGTTGTATTTTGTCAAATGCGTTTTCTGCAACTCTTGAGAGGATCGTATGCCTTTGTCCTTTCTCTTGTTTTTGTTTTTAAGATTTTATTTATTTACCCATGAGAGACAGAGAGCGAGAGAGGAAGAGAGAGACAGATAGAGGCAGAGACACAGAGACATAGACAGAGGGAGAAGCAGGCTCCATGTAGGGAACCCGACGTGGGACTCAATCCTAGGAATCCAGGATCACGCCCTGGGCTAAAGGCAGGCGCTAAACTGCTGAGCCCCCTGGGGCTACCCATGTCCTTTCTCTTGTTAATGTGATGGATCATGGTGACTGATAGCCAGAGGGGACACAGGTGGGAGATGGGCAAAACAGATGAAGAATATTAAGAGCGGGATCCCTGGGTGGCGCAGTGGTTTGGCGCCTGCCTTTGGCTCAGGGTGCGATCCTGGAGACTTGGGATCAAGTCCCACGTCGGGCTCCCGGTGCATGGAGCCTGCTTCTCCCTCTGCCTGTGTCTATGCCTCTCTCTCTCTCTCTCCCTGTGTGACTATCATAAATAAATAAAAATTTTTAAAAAAGAATATTAAGAGCTATAAGCATCTGGTTCTCAAATAAATAATTCACAGATATTTAGAAAGTACAGCCTAGGCCATAGAGACAGTACTATTGTGACAACTTTGTATGGGGACAGATGGTGATGACACTTCTCGTGGGGAGATCTGAATATGCACAGAAATGTCAAATCACTAAGTTATAGCCCTGAAACTACTGTAACATTGTGTGTTGACTGTACTTCAATAATATCAAAGAAAAGGAGTTTCTGATGGGATTCACGGTGGGTCCATGAAAGGCATTAAAATGGTCATTACACATACGAAGGCACCTCTGAAGAGGGGATAAAGATGCTCACATGTCTTGATGTTAATTTTCAGAATATTTACTTGAGAGAGGGTGCAGTGGGGAGGGGTGGAGGGAGAGGGGGAATCTGGAGCAGACTCCTCACATACCAGTCACCAGGTCTGGGTGAGGACCACGTGAGGACCACAGTCACCAAGTAGAGGTGAGACCCATGTGGGACCCAGAGCCACCAGGACCAGATGAGGCTCAGGTGGGGACCAAAAAAACCAGGTCCAGGTGAGGCCCAGGTGGCAACCAGATTCACCAGGTCCAGGTGAATCCCAGGTGGGGACCAGATTCACCAACTCCAGGTAAGGCCCAGGTGGGGACCAAAGTCACAAGGTCTGGGTGAGGCCCAGGTCGGGACACAGTCTCCAGGTCCACGTGAGGCAAAACTGAGGACCAGAGTCAACAGGTTCAGGTGAGGCCCCGGAGGGGACCAGAGTCACCAGGTCAAGGAGCAGCCCAGAAGGGGACCAGAATCCCCTGGTCCAGGTGAGGCCCAGGTGTGGAACAGATTAACCAGGTCCCAATGACACCCAGGTGAGGACCAGAGCGACCAAGTCAAGGTGTGGCCCAGATGGTGATCAGAGTCACCAACCTTGGTGAGGCCAAGAAGGGGACCACAGGCACCATGTCCAGGTGAACCTGATGTGGGAACTAGAGCCATCAGATCCAGGTGAGGCCCATGTGGGGACCACAGAAACCAGATCCAGATGAGGCCCAGGACGGGACCAGAGTCACCAGGTCCAGGTGAGCCCAGGTGGGAAACAGATTCACCAGGTCTGGGTGAGGCCCAGGTGGGGAACACAGTCACCAGATCCAGGTGAGGCACAGGTGGGGAACACAGTCACCAGGTCTGGGTGAGGCCCAGGTGGGGAACACAGTCACCAGATCCAGGTGAGGCACAGGTGGGGAACACAGTCACCAGGTCCGGGTGAGGCCCAGGTGGAGACCGAAGTCACCAGGTACAGGTGAGGCCAGGTGAGGACCAAAGTTAACAGATCCAGGTGTGTCCCAGGTGGGGAACAGAGAAACCCTGTCCTGATGATGCCTAGATAGGTACCAGAGACACCAGGTCCAGGTGAGGCCCAGGTGGGGACCAGTTACCAGATCCAGTTGAGGCCAAATTGAGGACCAGAGTCACCAGGTCCCGGTAAGACTCAGGTGAGGCCCAGGTGGGAATCAGAGTCATCAGGTCCAGGTGAGGCCTTGGTGGGGACCACAGTCACCAGGTCCAGGTGGGTACCAGAGTCACCGGGGCCAGGTGAGGCATAGATGGTGACCAGAGTCACCAGGTCCGGGTGAGGACCAGGTAAGGACCAGATTCATCAGGTCCAGGTGAGGCACAGGTGGCAACCACACTCACCAGGTCCAGGTGAGGCCCTGGTGGGGACCAGAGTCACCAGGTACATGAGAAGCTAGAAACACTACAGCCACCAGGTCCACATGAGGTCCATGTGGGAACGAGAGTCACCAGTTCCAGGTGAGGCCCAGGTGGGGCCAGAGTCACCAGGTCCAGATGAGGCCCAGGTGGGGAGCATATTCACCAGGTCCAGGTGAGGCCCAGTTGTGGACCAGAGTCACCAGGTCTGGTTGAGGCCCAGAGGGGTACCAGAATCACCTGGTCCAGGTGAAATCCAGATGGGGACCAGAGTCACCAGGTCTGGGTGAGGACCAGGTAAGGACCAGATTCACCATGTCCAAGTGAGGCCCACGTGGGGACCTGAGTCACCAGGTACGGGTCAGGCCCAGGTGGCAACCACACTCACCAGGTCCAGGTGAGGCCAACCTGCAAGCCAGAGTCACCAGATCCAAGTGAGGCCCTGGTGGGGACCGGAGTCACCAGTTAAATGTTAGGCTAGAAGGACACCACAGTCACCAGGTCCAGGTGTGGTTCATGTGGGAATGAGAGTCCCCAGGTCCAGCTGAGACCCAGATGGGGACCACAGTCACCAGGTCCAGATTGAGGCCCAGGTGGGCGCAGAGTCATCAGAGCCAGGTGAGGCCAAAGTGTGGATCAAAGTTATCAGGTCCAGGTGAGTCCCAGGTGGGGAACAGAGTAACCATGTCCCAATGATGCCCAGGTGGGACCAGAGTCACAAGGTCCAGATGAGGCCCAAGTGAGGAGTAGATTCACCAGGTCCCGTTGAGGCCCATTTGAGGCCCAGAGTCCCCAGCTCTGGGTGAGGCCCAGAGGCAGACCAGAGTCACCTGGTCCAGGTGACATTAACGTATAGTGTATTATACTTTCAGAGGAAGAATTCAGGGATTCACCAGTTGGAGATAACAGCAGTGCTCGTGACATCACATGCCCTCCTTCATGCTGGTCCCCTGTTATCCCCTCCCCATTCCCCTCCCCTCCAGCGACCCTTAGTTTGTTTCCTATGATTAAGAGTCTGTATTTCCTGCATCTGTTTTCATCTTATTTGTTTTTCCTTCCCTTCACAGATGCCCATCTGCTTTGCTTCTTTCATTCCACCTATGAAAGACACCACACGGTCATTGTCTTTCCCGACTGACTTATTTCACTTAACATGATCCCTCTAGTTCTATCCGCGTCATTGCAAATGGCAAGATTTCCTTCTCTTTGATAGCTGAGTACCATTCCTATCATCTATCTATCATCTATGACCATCATCTATCTCCCATCCTCTTTATCCATCATCTGCCCGAGGGCACCGAGGCTCCTCCCACAGTGTGGCTACTGTGGACCCGGCTGCTGTGGACATTGGGGTGCAGGTGTCCCGGCGTCTCACTGCATCTGTATCTTCGGAGTGAGCTCCAGGCCGTGCACCTGCGGATCGCAGGGCAGCTCTATCGGTGACTTCCTGAGGAGTCTCCACACTGTTTCCAGGGCGGCTGCACCAGCCCGCAGTCCCACCCACAGTGGAAGAGGGTTGAGTGAGTTTTGCAGGACGTGGTAAAAGTTTGGTCCACATTTCATTTCGCGTTCTGTGGGCTCCAATTCATTGTTCTTCAGTATTTCTGGGGAAGCCGCGTGTTGGGCTCCATTTCAGCGCGACCTTTCCGAAGCTCACACGCCTCAGCTGGAGCCTGGACGGAGGCAGGTGCGGCCCTGGGCGTTGGGACGCTGCCTCCTGCACGGCCTCCTGCAGCGCCTGAGCGTCCCGCAGGGGGCCCCCTAGCCGAGGTCTGGACCAGAGGCGCGCGTGCGCAGTAGGCCTCGTCCCCTGGCACTAACAGGAGCCGGTCTGCGCTCTGGAGGCCTGAGGGAAGACGTAGGGCCGCGTCCACGCTGATAGGAGCCCCAGCCACCTCAGGACCCACGGTGAGGCTTCAGGAAAATGTGGGGTCGGGTCCACTCTGACAGCCCCAGCCTCCTCAGGCCCCGCGGTGAGTTTTGGGGGTGACGTGGGGCCGCGTCCACCCTGACATGAGCCCCGGCCTTCTCAGTACCCGCGGGGAGGCTTCAGTCCCATGTGGGGCCGCGTGCACGGTGACAGGAGCCTGGCCTCCTCAGAACCCGCGGGGAGGCTTCCGGAGGATGTGAGGCATAGTCCACAGTGACAGGACCCCCCTGTCCTCAGGACCCGCTGTCTATGACTCAGGAAGACATGGGGCCACGACTGCCATGACAGGAGCCCGGCTTCCTCAGGACCCGCTGGAGGACCCTGGAGGCACTGTTCAGAGTCACATCCACATCAGCAGGGGCTACTCAGAACGACAAGGTAAGTGAATGGGGAGAATTGACAGTAGAGTTAGGGTTTAGGGTGAGCAATAGGTGGTTAGAGTTAGGTCAGATGTTATGGGTTAGTGATCATGGTTATGCATATGAGTTAGTGATTAGGGTGAGGGATGGAGTAAGGGTCAAGAGTTAGGAGTTAAGTTATAGTATTAGGGATTAGGAAACTGAGTTAGGGTCTGGATTAGGGTTATGTTACAGATAGGTTATAGGGGTTAGGGTATAGGGGTAGGGAATAGAGTTAGAGTTGGGGATGGGGTTAGAGTTTAGGGTTATGGGTTAAGGCAGGGTTAGGGTTATGGGTTAGGGTTAGGGCTAGGGTTTGGGTTAGGGTTAGGGTTTGGGTTAGGGTTAGGGTTAGGGTTAGGGCTAGGAGTTAGGTGTAGGATTAGTGTTAGGTGGCTAGGTTTAGGGGTTAGGGTTAGGTTTAGGGTTTAGTATTAGCATAAGGGTTAGGGGTGAGCGTTAGGGTTAGGGGTAGGGCGAGGGGTAGGTTTAGGGTTAGGGGTTAGGGTTAGCGTTAGGGTTAGTTTTACGGTTAGGGTTGGGGTTGTTAGGGTTAGGGTAGGTTTGTTAGGGTTAGGGTTAGGGTTGTTAGTGTTTGGGTTAGGGTTGTTAGGGTTAGCGGGTTAGGGTTAGGGTTAGGGGGATAGGGTTAAGGTTAGGGGGTTAGTGTTACAGTTAGGTTTAGGGTTAGCATAATAGTTAGGGTTGAGGGGTTAGGGTTAGGTGTTAGGATAAGTTGTTAGGGTTAGTGTTAGGGGTTAGGTTTAGGTGTTAGGGTTAGGATTACGTGTTTGGGATAGCGTTAGGGTTAGGGTTTAGGGTTAGAGTTTGGGGTTTAGGGTTAGGGTTTAGTGTGAGGGTTAGGGTTAGTGTTAGAGGGTTAGTTTTAGGGTTAGAAGGTTATGGTTATGGGGGATCCCTGGGTGGCGCAGCGGTCTAGCGCCTGCCTTTGGCCCAGGGCGCGATCCTGGAGACCCGGGATCGAATCCCACGTCGGGTTCCCGGTGCATGGAGCCTGCTTCTCCCTCTGCCTGTGTCTCTGCCTCTCTTTCTCTCTGTGTGTGACTATCATAAATAAATAAAAAATTTAAAAAAAAGAAGGTTATTGTTATGGTTAGGGTTATTTTTATATGGTTAGTGTTAGGGTTATAGTTAGGGTTAGGTGTTATGGTTAGCGTTAGGGTTTAGGATTACGTTTAGGGGTTAGGGTTAGGGTGAAGTTTAGGGGTTAGGAAAAAAAATTTAAAAAAAGGTTAGTGGTTAGGGTCAGGTTAGGGGTTACGTTAGGTTTCGGCATTAGTGTTAGAGTTAGGGTTAGGGTTAGGGGTTAGATTTAGTTTCAGTGTTAGGGGTTAGGGTTTGGATTAGGGTTTGGGTTAGGGTTAGGGATTACGTTTAGGGTTAGTGTTACTATTTGAGGTTTAGAGTTAGGGTTAGGGGTTAGGGTTAGGGTTAGCATTAGGAGATAGGGTGAGTGTTAGTGTTAGGGGTTAGTGTTTTGGTTAGGGTTAGGGATAGGGTTAAGGTTAGGCTTAGACTTAGCTGGTTAGGGTTAGGGTTAAGGTTAGGTGTTAGGGTTAGTTTTAGGGTTAGAGTTGGGTTAGGCTTAGTGTTAGGGTTAGGCTTAGGGTTGCGTTAGGGTTAGGGTTTGGGTTAGGGTTAGGTGTTAGGGTTAGGGTTAGGGCTAGGGGTTAGGGTTAGGGGGTTAGGGTTAGTGGTTAGGGATGGGGCAGGGTTATGGGTTAGGATTAGGGTTAGGGGTTACGGTTAGGGTTAGGGGTTAGGATTAGGATTAGGGTTAGGAGTGAGGGTGAGCGGTTACAGTTAGGGTTAGGGTTTAGGGTTAGGGTAAGGGTTAGGAGTTAAGCCATCTTTCAACTAGCTGCGTACTTATTGGTGTGAGAATGTAGCAGCATTCTAAGTGAGGAGGTTCCATGAATACTGCTCTACTGCACCTGGAGACACACCTTCCAAGCCTGCATTTTTCCAGTTGCGTCGCATGAGCTTCTGACAAACATCTCTATTGAGTATGTTCAAAACTCCATCTACAGAAGAGGGGCAAGATTGGGGAAGAGAAAGGACCCAAATCACCTTTCACCACCAAATTACCTAGATAACCATCAAATCCTGAAAATCTATGAATTTGGCTTGAGATTTAAAGAGAGAATAGCTGGAATGCTACAGTGAGAAGAGTTCGTGCTTCTATCAAGGTAGGAAGATGGGGAAAATAGAAATTAGAAAACAAAAGGCATCCAAGGTGGAGGGGCCCCATGAGGAGCCAGGCTAAGACAGGGGCGAGTGCCCCCAGGACAGAAAACTCCGTCCCAGAGAAGTAGGAGCTTCACCCATCTTCCCAGGTGGAAAGGCGCTCGCAGGGAGTTAGTGCAGGACACCAGGAGAGTGGGGATACCCTCAGGCTCCCTGGGACACTAACAGACACCTGTGCCCCGGGGAGAGTGTGCCACACCCTGCGGTTGAGCTCCCTAACGGGCTGCAGTGCACACAGAACTGGACCCCAGAGCAGCTTGGAGGGGCTCGGGCGGCGGCTCCACAGAGGAGGCTGCGCAGATGGGAACGTGAATCCAACAGCGCAGGCACCGGAGCCCTGGGCATTGGGGGACACAGCCCAGGATCCGATCTCCCCCTGGGACAGGCAGAGGCCAGGAGGGCCCAGGACAGCAAGGACGCTCCTGCCCTGAGCTGAGCAGATCAGCGGCCCCACCCCGGAGCATCCAGACCCCTGCAGATGGAGAGCTCTGTAGCTATTGTGGGAGCTGAATCCAGGGCTCCAGAGCTGGCCGCCTCCACTGTGGTTGTTCCTCCTGGGGCCTCACGGGATAAACAACAACCCCCACGGAGCCCTGCACTAGGCAGGGGGCTGAGCAGCTCCCCCAAGTGCTAACACCTGAACATCAACAAATAAACCCCTCCCCCAGAAGACCAGCTAGACGGACAAGTTTCAGGGGAAGTCAAGGGACTTAAAGTATACAGAATCAGAAGATACTCCCCTGAGTTTTTTTTTTCTTTTTGATTTCTGTTTGCTTCCCCCACCCTTTTTTCCCTTTCTTTCTTTTTCTTTCTCTTTTTTTTTCTTCCTTTTTTCATTTTCTCTTTTCTTTCATTCTTTCTCTCCTCTCTTTTTCTCCTTTTCCCAATACAACTTGTTTTTGGCCACTCTCCACTGAGCAAAATGACTAGAAGGAAAACCTCACCTCAAAAGAAAGAATCAGAAACAGTCCTCTCTCCCACAGAGTTACAAAATCTGGATTACAATTCAATGTCAGAAAGCCAATTCAGAAGCACTATTATAAAGCTACTGGTGGCTCTAGAAAAGAGCATAAAGGACTCAAGAGACTTCATGACTGCAGAATTTAGATCTAATCAAGCAGAAATTAAAAATCAATTGAATGAGATGCAATCCAAACTAGAAGTCCTAACGATGAGGGTTAACGAGGTGGAAGAACGAGTGAGTGACATAGAAGACAAGTTGATGGCAAAGAGGGAAACTAAAGAAAAAAGAGACAAACAATTAAAAGACCATGAGGATGGATTAAGGGATATAAATGACAGCCTGAGGAAGAAAAACCTACGTTTAATTGGGGTTCCCGAGGGCGCTGAAAGGGCCAGAGGGCCAGAATATGTATTTGAACAAATCATAGCTGAAAACTTTCCTAATCTGAGAAGGGAAACAGGCATTCAGATCCAGGAGAGAGAGAGATTCCCCCCCCTAAAATCAATAAAAACCGTTCCACACCTCGACATCTAATAGTTAAGCTTGCAAATTCCAAAGATAAAGAGAAGATCCTTAAAGCAGCAAGAGACAAGAATTCCCTGACTTTTATGGGGAGAAGTATTAGGGTAACAACAGACCTCTCCACAGAGACCTGGCAGGACAGAAAGGGCTGGCAGGATATATTCAGGGTCCTAAATGAGAAAAACGTGCAACCAAGAATACTTTATCCACCAAGGCTCTCATTCAGAATGGAAGGAGAGACAAAGGGCTTCCAAGACAGGCAGGAAATGAAAGAATATGTGACCTCCAAACCAGCTCTGCAAGAAATTTTAAGGGGGACTCTTAAAATTCCTCTTTAAGAAGAAGTCCAATGGAACAATCCACAAAAAGAAGGCCTGAATAGGTATGATGATGACACTAAACTCATATCTGTCAATAGTAACTCTGAACGTGAATGGGCTTAATGACCCCATCAAAAGGCACAGGGTTTCATACTGGTTAAAAAAACAGGACCCATCTATTTGCTGTCTACAAGAGACTCATTTTAGACAGAAGGACACCTACAGCCTGAAAATAAAAGGTTGGAGAACCATTTACCATTCAAATGGTCCTCAAAAGAAAGCAGGGGTAGCCATCCTTATATCAGATAAACTAAAATTTACCCCGAAGACTGTAATGAGAGATGAAGAGGGACACTATATCATACTTAAAGGATCTATCCAACAAGAGGACTTAACAATCCTCAATATATATGCCCAGAATATGGGATCTGACAAATATATCAATCAATTAATAACCAAAGTTAAGACATACTTAGATAATAATACACTTATACTTGGTGACTTCAATCTAGCGCTTTCTACACTTGATAGGTCTTCTAAACACACATCTTCATAGAAATGAGAGCTTTATTTTATTTTATTTATTTATTTTTTTTTGAAATGAGAGCTTTAAATGATACACTGGACCAGATGGGTTTCACAGATATCTACAGAACTTTACATCCAAACTCAACTGAATACACATTCTTCTCAAGTGCACATGGAACTTTCTCCAGAACAGACCACATACTGGATCACAAATCGGGACTGAACCGATACCAAAAGATTGGGATCGGCCCCTGCATATTCTCAGACCATAATGCCTTGAAATTATTTTTTTAATTAAACTTTAAAAATTTTTTTTATTTATTTATGATAGTCACAGAGAGAGAGAGAGAGAGAGAGAGGCAGAGACATAGGCAGAGGGAGAAGCAGGCTCCGTGCACTGGGAGCCCGACGTGGGATTCGATCCTGGGTCTCCAGGATCGTGCCCTGGGCCAAAGGCAGGTGCTAAACCACTGCGCCACCCAGGGATCCCAATGCCTTGAAATTATAACTAAATCGCAACAAGAAGTTTGGAAGGAGAGGTCCCTGGGTGGCTCAGTGGTTTAGCGCCTGCCTTTGGCCCAGGTTGGGGTCCTGGAGTCCCGGGATCAAGTCCCACATCAGGCTCCCTGCATGGAGCCTGCTTCTCCCTGCTTCTGTGTCTCTGCCTCTCTCTCTCTCTCCCTCTCTCTCTCTCATAAATAAATATATAACTCTTTTAAAAAAAGACGTTTGGAAGGCCTTCAAACACGTGGAAGTTAAGGACCATCCTGCTAAAAGATGAAAGGGTCAACCAGGAAATTAAGGAAGAATTAAAAAGATTCATGGAAACTAATGAGAATGAAGATACAACCGTTCAAAATCTTTGGGATGCAGCAAAAGCAGTCTAAGGGGGAAATACATCGCAATACAAGCATCCATTCAAAAACTGCAAAGTGGGATCCCTGGGTGGCGCAGCGGTTTGGCGCCTGCCTTTGGCCCAGGGCGCGATCCTGGAGACCAGGATCGAATCCCACATCGGGCTTCCGGTGCATGGAGCCTGCTTCTCCCTCTGCCTGTGTCTCTGCCTCTCCCTCTCCCTCTCTCTCTCTGTGACTGTCATAAATAAATAAAATAAAATAAAATAAAAACAAAAAAAAAAAACAAAAACTGCAAAGAACTCAAATACAAAAGCTAACCTTACACATAACGGAGCTACAGAAAAAACAGCAGATAGATCCTACACCCAGCAGAAGAAGAGAGTTAATAAAGATTCGAGCAGAACTCAACAAAATCGAGACCAAAAGAAGTGTGGAACAGATCAACAAAACCAGGAGTTGGTTCTTTGAAAGAATTAATAAGATAGATAAACCATTAGCCAGCCTTATTAAAAAGAAGAGAGAGAAGACTCAAATTAATAAAATCATGAGGGATCCCTGGGTGGCGCAGCGGTTTGGCGCCTGCCTTTGGCCCAGGGCGCGATCCTGGAGACCCGGGATCGAATCCCACGTCAGGCTCCCGGCGCATGGAGCCTGCTTCTCCCTCTGCCTGTGTCTCTGCCTCTCTCTTTCTCTCTGTATGACTATCATAAATAAATAAAATTAAAAAAAAAAAATAAAATCATGAATGAGAAAGGAGAAATCACGACGAACACCAAGGAAATACAAACGATTTTAAAAACATAATATGCCAATAAATTAGGCAATCTAGAAGAAATGGACGCATTCCTGGAAAGCCACAAACTACCAAAACTGGAACAGGAAGAAATAGAAAACCTGAACAGGCCAATAACCAGGGAGGAAATTGAAGCAGTCATCAAAAACCTACCAAGACACAAGAGTCCAGGGCCAGATGGCTTCCCAGGGGAATTCTATCAAACGTTTAAAGAAGAAACCATACCTATTCTACTAAAGCTGTTTGGAAAGATAGAAAGAGATGGAGTACTTCCAAATTCGTTCTATGAGGCCAGCATCACCTTAATTCCAACACCAGACAAAGACCCCACCAAAAAGGAGAATTACAGACCAATATCCCTGATGAACATGGATGCAAAAATTCTCAACAAGATACTAGCCAATAGGATCCAACAGTACATTAAGAAAGTTATTCACCATGACCAAGTAGGATTTATCCCCGAGACACAAGGCTGGTTCAACACTCGTAAAACAATCAATGTGATTCATCATATCAGCAAGAGAAAAACCAAGAACCATATGATCCTCTCATTAGATGCAGAGAAAGCATTTGACAAAATACAGCATCCATTCCTGATCAAAACTCTTCAGAGTGTAGGGATAGAGGGAACATTCCTCGACATCTTAAAAGCCATCTACGAAAAGCCCACAGCAAATATCATTCTCAATGGGGAAGCACTGGGAGCCTTTCCCCTAAGATCAGGAACAAGACAGGGATGTCCCCTCTCACCACTGCTATTCAACATAGTTCTGGAAGTCCTAGCCTCAGCAATCAGACAACAAAAAGACATTAAAGGCATTCAAATCAGCAAAGAAGAAGTCAAACTCTCCCTCTTCGCCGATGACATGATACTCTACGTAGAAAACCCAAAAGCCTCCACCCCAAGATTGCTAGAACTCATACAGCAATTTGGTAGCGTGGCGGGATACAAAATCAATGCCCAGAAGTCAGTGGCATCTCTATACACTAACAATGAGACTGAAGAAAGAGAAATTAAGGAGTCAATCCCATTTAGAATTGCTCCCAAAAGCATAAGATACCTAGGAATAAACCTAACCAAAGAGGTAAAGGATCTATACCCTAAAAACTATAGAACACTTCTGAAAGAAATTGAGGAAGACACAAAGAGATGGAAAAATATTCCATGCTCATGGATTGGCAAAATTAATATTGTAAAAATGTCAATGTTACCCAGGGCAATTTACACGTTTAATGAAATCCCTATCAAAATACCATGGACTTTCTTCAGAGAGTTAGAACAAATTATTTTAAGATTTGTGTGGAATCATAAAAGACCCCGAATAGCCTATTTTCAACCCTTTGAGGAACCTCCACACAGTTTTCCAGAGTGACTGCACCAGTTCACATTCCCACTAACAGTGTAAGAGGGTTCCCTTTTCTCCGCATCCTCTCCAACATTTGTGGTTTCCTGCCTTGTTTATTTGCCCAATTCTCACTGGTGTGAGGTGGTATCTCATTGTGGTTTTGATTTGTATTTCCCTGATGGCAAGTGATGCAGAGCTTTTTCTCATGTGCGTGTTGGCCATATCTATGTCTTCCTCTGTGAGATTTCTGTCATGTATTTTACCCATTTGATGATTGGATTGTTTGTTTCTTTGGTGTTGAGTTTAAGAAGTTCTTTATAGATCTTGGAAACTAGCCCTTTATCTGATACATCATTTTGCAAATATCTTCTCCCATTCTGTGGTTGTCTTTTAGTTTTGTTGACTGTATCCTTTGCTGTGCAAAAGCTTCTTATCTGGATGAAGTCCCAATAGTTCATTTTTGCTTTTGTTTCTTTTGCCTTTGTGGATGTATCTGGCAAGCAGTTACTGTGGCCGAGTTCAAAAAGGGTGTTGCCTGTGTTCTCCTCTAGGATTTTGATGGAATCTTGTCTCACATTTAGATCTTTCATCCATTTTGAGTTTATGTTTGTGTGTGGTGCAAGAGAGTGGTCTAGTTTTATTCTTCTGCATGTGGATGTCCAATTTTCCCAACACCATTTATTGAAGAGACTGTCTTTGTTCCAGTGGATAGTCTTTCCTCCTTTGTCGAATATTAGTTGACCATAAAGTTGAGGGTCCACTTCTGGATTCTCTATTCTGTTCCATTGATCTCTGTGTGAAGGCTCCTCAGGGAGTTAAAAATAGACCTGCCCTACGACCCCACAATTGCACTGCTGGGGTTTTACCCCAAAGATACAGATGCAGTGAAATGCCAGGACACTTGCACCCTGATGTTTCTAGCAGCAATGTCCACAATAGCCAAATTGTGGAAGGAGCCTCGGTGTCCATCAAAAGATGAATGGATAAAGATGTTGTTTATGTATACAATGGAATATTACTCAGACATTAGAAATGACAAATACTCACCATTTGCTTCGACGTGGATGGAACTGGAGGGTATTATGCTGAGTGAAATAAGTCAATCAGAGAAGGACAAACATTCTATGTTCTCATTCATTTGGGGAATATAAATAATTGTGAAAGTGAATAGAGGGGAAGGGAGAAGAAATGGGTAGGAAATATCAGAAAGGGAGACAGAACATGAAGACTCCTACCTCTGGGAAATGAACTAGGGGTTGTGGAAGGGGAGGAGGGCGGGGGGTGGGGTGAATGGGTGACGGGCACTGAGGGGGGCACTTGATGGGATGAGCACTGGGTGTTATTCTGTATGTTGGCAAATTGAACACCAATAAAAAATAAATTTATTATTAAAAAATGTTAGATTTAGCAATAGCAGACAGGGTATTCGTAGGGTCATGTTTAGGGTTAAGAGGAAGACTTGGTGAGAAGTAGGGTAGCGGTACATGTAAGTTTAGGGATAGATGTGGAGTCAGGGTTAGAGTTAGGGGTTAGAGTAGAGTTAGGTATAGGGTTATTTTTTTAAATGTTTTTTTTTATTTATTTATGATAGTCACACACAGAGAGAGAGAGAGAGAGAGAGGCAGAGACACAGGCAGAGGGAGAAGCAGGCTCCAAGCACTGGGAGCCCGACGTGGGATTCGATCCCGGGTCTCCAGGATTGCGCCCTGGGCCAAAGGCAGGCGCCAAACCACTGCGCCACCCAGGGATCCCAGGTGTAGGGTTATTAGTAAGAGTAGGGTTACGTGTAGAGTTAGAAGTAGGGGTAGGTTTTGGGGGTGCGTTTAAGGCTAGGGTAGGGGTAAGTTTAGGTGTATTGTTATGGGTAATGGTACAAGCAGTGTTAGGATTAGGGTATAGGTAGGGTATGTGTATGTTTATGTATAGTGTTATTAGTAGGATTAGGTGTAGGGTAGAGGAAGGTGTAGTAGATGTGTAAGTGTAGGAGTAAGGGTAGGAGTGTTAGGTGAATGGCTAGATGTAAGTGTAGGTGTAGGCTAGTGTGAATTGGAGTGGTAAGGCTACGGTTAGGGTTAAGGTTTGAGGTAAGGGTAGATGTAGGGTTAGCGGTAGTGTTAGGTTTAGGAGTGGGTGTAAGAGTAGGGTTAGCTTTAGGGTAGGGGTAGGTTTAGGTGTTGCCTTACAGATAGTGTTAGGATTAGGTTTATGTGTAAGGTAAGGGTAAGTGTAGTAGATGGGAAAAGGTAGGGGTAAGGGGAAGTGTAGGGTTAGGGGTAGTTTTAGGCTTAGCAGTAAGTGTAATATTAGGGTTAGGGTTTGAATAGTGTAGGGTAGGTTTATGCTTAGGTTTTAGGGTATGTGTATTGTTGGAGTTGGGAGTACGGGTAGTGTTAAGGGAGGCATTAGGGTTAGCACTTGGGTTTGGCATAGGGTAAGGGGACTGGTAGGGTAGGGATAGGTGTAGGGGCATGTGTCAGATAAAGCATAGAGGAAGCAGTATGGGTAGTTATAGGTGTAGGCTTAGGGGTAAAAACAGCATTTAGTGTTAGGTGTAGATATAGGGTAGGGTTTGGATTAGTATTAGGTGTAGTGTTAGGAGTATTATATAGGGGTATGTTGAGGCTTAGGAATACTGTTGGGTAGGGCAGGGATAGGGTTAGGGTTATGAGTAGGAGCAGGGATAGGAGAGAAGTTTGTGGTAGGGAAAGGGTTATAGGTAGGGGTTGGTGTTGGGTTAACATTGTAGGCATATGGATAGGGTTATGGGTAGGATTAGTGTTAGCCATAAGATTAGCCATAGAGACAGGTGTAGTGTTAGTGTTAGGTGTAGGGGTTGGGGGGATAGAGATAGGGGTTATTATAGTGATAGGTGTAGGAGTCTAGTTAGCCATATGGTATTCATAGTGTTAGGTGTAGGGGTAGGGTTTGGTTAGATATGGAGGTACAATGGAAATGTGCTGCACTGAACTCCGAAAAACAAGCATTCCTTGAATGCACCTTTCACCTTGTCCCTATCATAAGTAGAGTCAGAATCTATCTCAAAGCAGTTGCGAAGGCACAATGTAAATTCACCCTACATAGCCCTGTGAAACAAGCATTCCTTAAATGCAGCTTTCAACTACCATCTCACATAAGAGAGTTAGTTAGGACCTCTTCCAAAAGTAGCTGTGGAGGTACATTGGAAATACCCTGTACTTAACTGAGAAACAAGATCTCCTTGTATGCTGCTGCTTTCGCTAGCCTCTCATGTAAGGGAGTTAAAGCCTATCTCAGGGTAGGTGTGGAGGTGCAATGGAAATGAGCTGTACTGTAGGGAAGGTGTAACCATTTGATTAGGAGTAGGAATAGACACAGTGGTAGGTGTAGAGGTAAGTGTATGTATAGGGGTAGCAGTAGTCAGAGAGGTAGGGGAAGTGTTGGGTGTATGTGTAGTTGTAGGGTTAGGGGTAGGATTAGGTGTAGGGTTAGGGATAGTGTTAGTAATAGGGGTAGGGATAGGGTTAGAGGTAGGACTAGTAGGGTTATGGGTAGGGGTATGAGTAGGTGTGGGGTAAGGGAGGGTTAGGGTAAGGGTAGGGGTAGGGGTATGGGTATGGGTAAGAATAGGGTAAGGGTTAGGGTTAGTGGATGGATTAGACGGGTTAGGGATAGGATTAGGGTTAAGGGTAGATGAAGTGTTAGGGATAGGTTTAGGGCTAGGTGTAGGGGTAGGGCTGCCGGTAGAAGTAAGCATGGAGTAAGGGTAGGGGAAAGAGTAGAGGTAGGCCTGGGGCTACAGACAGTGATAGGGGTAGGGGAGTGGTAAGGTTATAGTTAGGGGTATAGGTTGGAGTAAGAATAGGAATAGGTTTAGGGTTTGAGGAAGAGGTAGGATTAGGGGAAGGAGAAGGTTAAGTATAGGGTCAGGGGAAGGGATAGGGTTAGGGGAAGTAGTAACAAAAGGCATAGGAGTATGGCTAGTTTGAGGTTTAGGGATATTGTTTGGAGTTGGGGAAAGGGTAGAGTAGGGTTATGGGTAGGGTTGAGGTAGGGGTCAATGTAGCAGTAAGATAAAGTTAGGGATAGTGGTAGGGGAAGGTTTAGTGGTAGTGGTAGGGGTAGGGTTAGATGTAGGGTTGGGGGAGGGGTAGGACAACAGTTCGGGGTAGGTGTAGGGTTAGAGGTATGGTTAGTTAGATTGGGGAAAATATAGGGCTAGGCATAGGGGTAGTGGTTGGTGTGGGGTTAGGGATAAGGGTAGGGGTACAGGTAGGAGTTGGGTTAGCAATAGGGAAGAGTCATGGTTAGTGATAGAGGTAAGTGTTGGCATAGGGTTGTGGGGAATTTAGTGTGGGGTGAGGTAGGGTTTGGAGTAGGATTGGTGTGAGAAATAAGATTAGGGGCAGGGGTAGGAGTAGGACTAAAGGAGAGTTAGTCTTAGAGTTTGTGGGAACTTTAGGGATAGGTAAAATGTAAGTGGTAGGGGTAGCTATAGAGGTAATGGTTAGGAGTAGTGGTAGGTGTACACATAGAGGTATAATTAGGGGTAGTCATAGCGGTAGGTTTAGGAGTTGGGAAAAGGGTAGGGTAGGTGTAGGCATAGGTGTTGGAGTAGGTTAGTTGTAGGGGTAGTTAGGGGTTGGTGTATGGGTAGGGATAAAGGTATGGTTAAGGTTAGGTGTAGGGTAGGCTAGGGAATGAATAGTGAAGGGTAGGTGTGGGCTTATGGCTGGGGTATGTGTAGGATTAGTGTTAGTGGTAGGGGCAGGTTTAGGGGTAGTGTTAGGGTAGGGCAAGGTTAATGGTAGGGTAGGTTAGGTGGTCTGGTATGGGTAGGGATAGGAAGAGGGTTTGGATTAGGAATAGCAATAGGTTTAGAGGTAGGAGTAGTGTTAGGTGTAGGGTTAGATTTAGGGGTAGGGGGCAGCATAGGTATAGGGTTAGGGGTAAAGGTAGGATTTGGTAAGTGGTACAGTTAGTGTTACATGTAAGTTTAGGGGTAAGTTTAGAGTGAGGGCTAGGATTAGGGGTATCAGTAGGGTTAGGAGTAGGTGTAGGGTTATGGGTAAGAGTAGGATTAGTTATAGGGGTAGAGGTATGGGTAGGTGTACAGGTATGTGTAAGTATAGGTATGGGTAAGTTTATGTGTATGTTTAATGGTAATGTTAGGAAATGTGTCAGGATTAGGGTAGGGGTAGGTTGAGGTGTAGGTTTATGGATAATGTAAGGAGTAGATTTAGATGTAGGGTAGGGGTAGGTGTAGTAGATTGGTAACAGAGGGGTAAGGGTAAGTTCAGGGTTAGGGGTAGGGCTAGGTGTTGACGAAGGGTTAAGTGTAGTGATGGGTTGGGGCTAACGGTATGATTATGGGTAGGGTTAGGTGTAAGGTTAAGGGTAGGTTTAGGGGTAAGAATAGGGATAGGAGTGGTTTAAGGGTAGGAGTAGGGTTGTGGGTAGGTACAGGCTGTGGTGTAGTGGTAGGGATAGGTGTAGAGATAGGTTTAGGGTTAGTGGAAGGGGTTGGGTTTGGGGTCGGGTTAGTGTTAGGGCAATGTCTGGGTGTAGGGTAGGAGTAGGGATAGGGTTAGTTGTAAGTGCAGAGATAGGGGTTGGGCTTGAGGTTGGTGTACGTGTAGGCTAGGGTGAGGTGGAACGATAGGGCTAGCATTCAGGTTAAGGTTTGGGGTAGTGGTAGGTGTTGGTTAGGGGTAGTTTTAGTTTTAGCAGTAGGTGTAAGATTAGGGGTAGGTTTAGGGGTAAGAGTAGGGTAGAGTTATACTTAGGTGTAAGGGTATGTGTAGGAATAGTAGTAGGGGTAGCATTAGAGTTAGTGTTAGGGGTTGGGGTTGGGGTACTGGTAGGGTCGGGGTAGTTGTAGGGTACGAATAGGGTAATGGGTAGGTTTAGGGTTCAAGGTAGGTGTAGGGGTAATTGTAGGGGTCAGTTTAGGGGTAGAAACAGGGTTTAGGCTTAGGGGTAGGTGTAGGTTAGGGCTTGGAGTGGTGGTAGGTGTAGTGTCAGGGGTATGTGTAAAGGTAAGTTTAGGCATAGGAGTAGTGATAGGGGTAGGGAATATCAGTTGAAGTAAGGGTAGGGGAGAGTATGTATATAAGTTAGGTGTAGGAGTAGGGTTATATGTAGACATAGTCTTTGCAGTAGGGGTAGAGTTAATGTTTGATGTAGTTGTAGGTCTAGGGTTAGATTTGGGGTTGAAGTAGCGTTAGGTGTTGGGGTGGGCATAGGTGTAGGGGTAGGGTTAGGGTTAGGTGTATTAATGGGGTAGGGATAGGTGTAGGGATATGGTTATGGGTAGGAATAGGTTTAAGGTAGGGTTAAATGTAGGGTGTATGTGTAAGTTTAACGGTGTGTATAGGTGTAAGATTGGGGTTAGGGATAGGGTTCAGCGTTAGGTGTTGGTGTAGGGGTAGGGGTATGAGTAGGGCTAGGGTACAAGTCAGTGTAGGGTTAGGGTTAGGACTATGGAATGTGGTAGGTGTAGGAGACAGGTAAGGTTGGGTTTAGTGGCAGAGGTAGGGGTAAGTGTAGGAGTAGGATTAAGAGTTGAGGTAGCATTATGGTTAGAGATAAGAGAGGGTTAAGTATATAGTCATGGGTAATGGTATGAGTAGAAGGGGTACCCATGGGGGTAGGGGTAGTGCTAGTTCCTGGGTTAATGGTACGGTCAGTAGTCGTGATAGGAGTAAAGTAGGATTATGTGAAGTGTTAAGGGTAGGGGTCAATATAGCAGTAAGGTAGGGTTAGGGGTAGTAGTAATGGTAGGGTTAGTGGTAGGGGTAGAGTTAGGGGTAGGGGTAGGGTTAGAAGCAGAGTTGGAGTAAGGTTAGGACAACAGTTAGGGGTAGGTGTGAGTTACAGGTATGGTTAGTTGGTAGGGGTAGCAATAGGCATAGGAGTTGGGGAAAATGTATAGTATAGTAGGATGTAGGGATGGTGTTGGTGTAGTGTTAGGTTAAAGGGTAGGGGTATGGGTAGGAGTAGGGCTAGGGGTATTGGAAGAGTTACGGTTAGGGGTAGGCATTGGTGTAGGAGCTGGGAAATTTTAGGGTTCAGGTGACCAGGGGTTTGAGTATGGTTAGGGTTATAGGTAAGGTTAGGGGTAGGAGGAGGGGTAGGGGAGAGTTAGAGGTAGGGATAGAGGTAGGGTTACGTGTAGGTAAAGGATTAGTGGTAGGGGTAGGCATAGAGGTAAGTTTATTGGTTGTGGTAGCAGTAGGCTTAGGAGTTGGGGGAAGGGTAGTGTTAGGTGTAGGTGTAGGGGTAGGAATAGGGTTAGGCATAGGCATAGAGTTAGGGGTAGGAGTATGGGTAGGGGCAAGGGTATAGTTAGGGTTAGGTGTAGGAGTAGGCTAGGGCTAGAAATATGAGAATGGTAGGTGTGAGTTAGGTGTAGGATCACAGATAGGGGTATGTGTAGGGATAATATTAAGATTACGGGTAAGGTTAGGGGTAAAAGTAGGAGCTTGGTTAGAGTTATGGGTAGGGGTAGGATTAGGGTTAGTGGTAGTTTTACTGTTGGGCTAGTGGTAAGTTAAGGGGTACAGGTAGGGCAGGTTAGGGGTAGATAAATATGTAGGTGTTTCAGTAAGTATAGAGATAAGGGTTGGGTTATTGGTAGGTGTAAGGATAGGATTAAGTTTAGCAATAGGGCTAGGGGTACTGGTAGGAGTAGGGGTAGCGGTTGCAATAAGGGTAAGAGATGGGGTAGTGTTAGGTGTAGTTGAGGGTCTAGGGTAGTGGTGGGGTAGAAGTAGTGTTAGGTGTAGGGGTGGCTATAGGGTTAGGGTTAAGTGTATGTGTAGGGGTTGGCATAGGTGTTGGGGGAGGGTTATGGTTGGGGGTAGGGTTAAAGGTAAGGGTAGGTGTAGGGTATGTTCAGTGTGAGTTATTAGTGTAGGTGAGGGGTAGGTGCAGTCATAGTGGTAGGGGTTGGGGTAGCGGTCGGTATAGGAGTAGTGTTTGGATTTGTGTTAGGCTTACAGATAAGTGTAGGTGTAAGTTGTTTTAGAGGTAGGGTTAGTAGTAGGAGTAGTGTTAGGGGTAAGTGTAGGTGTAGGGGTAGGAGTAGTATAACGTGTAGAGATAGATGTATGAATAGGGATAGAAGCAGGCAGAGAGGTAGGAGCTGGCACAGGGGTAGGTGTGAGGGTAGTGTAGGGTTAGAGTTAGGGTAGGGTAAGGCATAGGGGTAGTGTAGTTGTGGGGTTAGGGATTGAGCTAGGATTAGGTGTTTGTTTAATGTAGAGGTAGGGGTATGTCTACGGGTAGGGGTAGGAGTAGGGGTAGGATTAGGTTAGCAGTAGGTTTAGGGTTGGGGTATGGTTAGGCATAGGGGTATGAGTATGGTCAGGGTTATTGTTAGGCATAGGGTAGGTTTTGGGTTAGGTTTGGGGACGGGTTAGTTTTATGGGTATGTGTAGGGGTAGGTGTTAAAGTAAAGTTATGGGTAGTGGTAGGTGTAGAGTTTGTATAGGGGAACAGTGGGGTAGAAATAGAGGTAGGGTAGGGATAGTGGTAGTGTTATGTGTAGGGGTAGGTATACGAGTAGTATTAGGTATAGTAGTTGGGGTAGGGTTAGGGTTACTTGTAGGTGTAGGTATAAGGGGAAGGGAAGGGTAGGTTAAGGGTTCAGTGTAATAGTAAGCATACGGCTATGTGTAGGATTATGTTTAGGGGTTGGAGTAGGGTTAGGAGTAGGTGTAGGTTTTGGGGTCTGGGTTAGGGGGTAGGGCTAGGGTTAGAGGTTGTTATGGGACAGGGGTAAGAGTAGTTATAGGGTTGATTTAGTAGGTGTGGAATGGTAGGTGGTGGGTTAACAGGTACAGGAAGGGGTAGGGATATGATTAGATGTAGGGGTAGGGACGGAGGTAGGGTTCAGGTGAGGGGAACTTGGAGGAGTAGAGGTAGGTAAAGGTAGTGTTAGGGCTAACTCTAACTAGCTTCTCACCTCACGGAGTGGGAACAGGTGTCTCAGCAGTGGTGACCGCACCAAGGGAAAGCAGGCTACTTTCCTCTGAGGACAAAGCTCTCCCTGATTATCTTTTTTAAAGATTTTATTTATTTATTCAGAGAGAGAGAGAGAGAGAGGCAGAGACACAGGCAGAGGGAGAAGCAGGCTCCATGCAGGGATCAGGACGTGGGACTCAATCCCGGGACTCCAGGATCACACCCCCGCCAAAGGCAGTGCTAAACCACCGAGCCACCACCCAGGCTGCCCAGCTCTCCCTGATTACGCTCACCACTAGGCCTCCCTCTCCTGAAGGCTTGTGAGACCCCACCCCCCGGCAGCTGTGGAGGCGCAATGGAAATGAGCTGGCCTGAGTTCTGAGTCTCAGGTCTTCCTAGAAGGCTAGCTTCTCGATGAAGGGAGTTCAAACCTGTCTCCCCACAAGGTGCAGAGGGGCTGTCCCAAGCCCTGGAGGTCCTCTGGGACAACACAGTTCCTGAGTGCAGCTCTCCACTGGCCCCTTCTGTGAGGAAAGTCTCACAGAAGACAAGTCTGGGCAGTGGGAAGGCTGTGGGCTTCAGGCTGAGAACCAAGCCCTTCCGGAGGGAAACTTTCAATGAGCCCTCACACCTGAGGGAGGTGAGCCGCTAGCTCCAGCCTTGGTCATTGAGGGCCAGGTACTTTTCACTGAGAAAGCAGCTTTCCTGGTCTTCAGCTTACACTGAGCCTGTCACCGGGGTGGGTTAGCACACCCTCTCCACAGTTGGTGTGGAGGTGAAATGATAGATGCTGCTCTTCAGGGAGATATTTGCATTTATACCCACATGCTTATTTTTACATATGTAATTTTAGAAGATTGTGATGTTTTGCAGCCTTTTTTCTTTTTAAAAGATTTATTTATTTGAGAGAGAAAATGAGGGGAGGAGGGGAGAATCTTCATGCAGTTTACCTGCTGAGCACGAAGCCCAATGTGGGGCTCTCTGCAACCCAAAATGGATCTCACATGATGAGATCATGATCCAAGCCAAAACCAAGAGTTAGATGCTCAACCTACTGAGCAACCCAGCTGTAAAAAAAATTTTTTTTAAAGTATCAACCCTACCAAAGGCTATACATCTTGTTAGTAACCAATGTTTTATTCTGTTGCATCATAACTCATTTGACAATTCCATATTGATAGATTTTTTTGTTTCTATGACTAGCCTTACATGTTTCTACATATGTCTATTTTCCTTGGGCAAATTCCTGTACGTGGAGTGTTTGAGTCAGAACATCTGCACATTTTACATTTTATTAAAAGCCTGCAGGAGGGCAACTGGGTGGCTCAGTCAGTTAAGTGTTTGCCTTTGGCTCAGGTCATGATTCCAGGGTCCTGGGATTGAGTCCCACATTGGGCTCCCGCTCAGTGAGGAGTCTGCTTCTCCCTCAGACCCTCCCCCCTGCTTGTGCTCTCTCTCTCTCTCTTTCTCTCTCTCTCTCAAATAAATAAACTATTTTCTTTAAGAATCTGCAGAAATGGTGTGCCTGGCTCAGTTTGTGGAGCATGTAAATCCTGAACTTAGAGTCCTGAGTTCAGACTCCAGATTGGGCATGAAACCTACTTAAATAAATAAAAGTCTGCAGGAAGGTAGTAGTTTACACTGGGAGCTTATTCACAATCATCCTGGACCTTCGTTAGTCATACTGTCTTCTGATTCCTATTTCAACCTCCATCTCAAGTTAGGATTCATTTTACTAACTGAACTAAAGAGAAGTATTTCTGCAATGTTTTTAAACTGGACCTCTAGGAGTCTCATAGAAGTGTCTGTCTTTGTCATTGGCAAATTGTTGTTAGCTCTATAACAGCATTTTCCATTTATAGACCATCACGACCACCATCCAGACATGCCATGAACATTATGAACCCCATTTTGCAAATGAGCAGAGGGATCTTGGAAGAAAGGACAGCCAGAGGATGGATACCAAGTAAGTACTCTGGGCCCATCAAGCTTTTCTCAAGCACAATGGTGAACTCTGTGAGCTGGGAATGGTATTTGAACTATATACTAAATTTTTTCTTTCATTAAGTTCTGTCTCCAAGGTGGGGCTTGAATTCACAACCCCAAGATCAGGAGTCACATGCTCTATTGATTGAGCCAGTCAGGTGCCCCAGAAATTGAGATCTTAATCCCTTTGTGTGAGAAAATCAATGCAAGTCTTTGAATGGTTCAGATTAAAACAAACCAGGAGTAGGGCACCTGGTGGCTCTGTTGGTTGGGCATTGGGCTCTTGTTTTTGGCTCAGGTCATGATCTCATGCTCATGGGATCAAGCCTCAAGTTGGGCTCCACCCTTGGTGGGGAGTCTGCTTGAAGATTCTCATCCTCTGCCCCTACCCCTGCACATGTGCATGTTTGCATGCTTGCTTTCACTCTCACCCTCTCACAAATCTTTTTAAAAAATAAACCAGGATTTATCAATGATATTTTTCAATATTATCAATGTAATCAAGTAGTTTACTAAATCACAAATTCTAATCTTTTCAAGATTGGCTTCTAAGTGAGGGAGTCAAGTACAGATAATGTAAACCCCACTTTTTAAAAAGATTTTTCATTTCTTCATGAGAGACGGAGAGGCAGAGACACAGGCAGAGGGAGAAGCAGGCTCCCTGCGGGGAGCCCAATGTGGGACCTGATCTCAGGACCCCAGGATCAGGCCCTGAGCCAAAGGCAGATGCTCAACTGCTGAGCCACCCAGGCATCCCTAAACTCCACCTATTTTGATTTTATTTTCCTCCATCTGGTTCATGCCTCTTCCAGTCTCAAGGCTGATAGTTTATTTTTCAGGTTCCTTGTATGAATCATACTCCACAGACCTGTAAAACAGCACTATCTCCTTCCTCCCAGAGCTCTTTGCTCAACAAGCAACAAAGTCAAACCCCTCCTCCCAGTTTGGGCTACAGATATGAAAATGTGGCCAAAGAGGTTCACCTAGGAACTATGGCAGAACAACTTCTTTGGGCCTTTGGAAAACCCCTAAAGCAGACTTTTTTTTTTTTTTAAGGCAGACTTTAAATGAATGAAATGGACCTAAAGATGAGTCTTATGAATCTTATGGATTCCTTCACATGAAGGGAATTTTCCTTAGTAGTCTTATTTTTTCAGATTTTTACATTTCTTTGAGAGCACAAGAAAGAGATAGCATGAGTGGGGGATGGGGTGGAGTAAGAGGAGAGGGAGAAACAGACTCCCCAGTGAGCAGGGACTCCATGCCTGAGATCATGACCTGAGCCCAAGGCAGACTTAACCAACTGACCCAGTCAGGCCACCCCTCTTTTCTTAGTTTTAGTAGATACTAAAAGCATTTTTTTTAAAGTAAGCTTTACACCCAATATGGGTCTTGAACTTGGGACCTCAGAATGAAGAGTTGCAAGCTGTAATGATTGACCCAGCCAGAAGCCCCTTATGTGCTTTTTTTTTTTTTAATATTCAAGTTTTACCGGAGCAAAAAGGTAAACCTCAGTCCCTCATTTTCCTTCCCCAAAGGTAAGAAATTATTTTGTATGTCCCATTTCAAATCCAGAGTCTACATATTCAAACATCCAATTTTTTTTACACATGCTATACACTGTAGTTTGATTAGTATAAATAAAATATTTAGGCTTGCCAGTGATGACTGCAAAGATTAATGTATGGGGGGGGGGGGCAGTGCATCCAGGATGATGAACTAGGAAGCTCTTGGACCCTGAGGTTCCACCCTTCTATACTGTCTCTGGACTGGATATTTCTTCCCATACCCACAAAGAAGCTTCCATAAGCTGCCTGGGAAACAACTATTCCTAATTTGAGACTGTGACAAAGATCTAGCTTCAGAGGGACACAGGGTGGCTCAGCTATTGAGCGTCTGCCTTAGGCTCAGGTCAGATCCCAGAGTCCTGGGATCGAGTCCCACATCGCGCTCCCCACAGGGAGCCTGCTTCTCCCTCTGCCTGTATCTCTGCCTCTTTCTGTGTGTCTCTCATGAATAAATAAGTAAAATCTTAAAAAAAAAATCTAGCTTCAGAAAGCGTGTGTGCACCTGAGCGTGTCTAAATGAAGGTAGTTTTACAGCTCAGTATCCTCCTGTGAATTTGTCTTATTTATTTCTGTTTATTACATGTCTGGTTCAGGATCTCTGAATGTCACTAGGTGCATGTCACCGTTAGTGTGACACGGTGTATCATTTTGGTGTGGGTATGAGCGTGTGAATGCGCTGTCGTTATCCAGACGTAATGTATTTTAGGTAACTGTTGCGGTAAGGTCTATTTTTCAGTCCCCAACTCCCCCACTCACTGCATGCCAACATTCCTGAAGGATGGGCGGGTGTCGGGGCACAGGCTCGGCCCAACTCCGCTCTCCCAAAGAGAATCCAACAAGACTTCCGGAGTCCACCAGGAACGCAGGAAAGGCCCCCGCACTCGCACCACGCGTGCAGCCTGGGGTAAGAAGAGAACGCGGGGGTCGCGCGTTCTCTCGCGCGCCCTCTAGTGGTCTCAAAGGGCAGCGGGGACAGAACGAGGGGGCGGAGCCGGCGGCGGCGGAAGTGAAGTCACTTCCGGGCTGGGGTGTTTGTTTGGACTGGAGAAGGGAGGCGGCGGGCGAAGCGCGCGTCGAGCGGGGGAGCGGCGCTGCCTGTGGAGATCCGCGGAGGCCGACCGGATTCGTTGGCTGCCGTCCCCGCTGCCGTGCACTGGGTGAGGGGTTCCCTCGGGCAGAGCGGCCAGAAGGGTGCGGCGACCGCGGCGGTCGAGGGACAACACCTCGGCAACGGTTGAGGGACCTGGAGGGTCCCCCGGGTTGTTGGCCGCCAAGTCTCGTATGGCTTTCCTTATTCCTTGCACCCTTAGTCGCGTCCGAGCGATGAGCTGGGACTGACTTCGGCTCTTCTCTGAGAAATGGCCGTCGCTTTTTTTCTCATTGTCATTATTATTTATGATTTGGATCTCGCAGCACTCTATCCGGGTCTTCGATGGCGCGCGAGGGCTGCCGGGATAGCACTTTCTCGTGCCTTCCCCCCTCCACTTCTTCACCTCCTCGCTAGTACCCTTTCCCCTGCCCCCCCGCCCCCCCCGCCCCCCCCCGCCGCTACGGCAACAAAGCTCATTGTTTCTCCCCTGTTTACGCCTGCGCGTCGCCACGCGGAGCCCCTACTTGCGGCGCTTGCGCACTGCTCCCGTAGCTGGGGCAGGGGAAGAGAAAGGGGCGGAGGGACTGGCGGGCTGGCGAGCGCTCTAGGGGAGCCTTCTGCGGTCGTCCTCGGGCCAGTGCCGTTCTGATCCGCTTTCTCCCTTTTCTTCACCTTCACTCATTCTTTATTCTTTCTTTTATTTTCAGTTTATTTTTATTTTATTTTCGTTTCCCATGCTCAGGATTGGAGGGCTGGACCTTTACTCCGGGAGGGTTGTGAGCCAGATGAACTTTAAGGCCCATCCGATTCATATTTTTGGATTCCCGTCCTCTTCATTTCTCTTCCACTATGTGCCTACTCCCCACTGCCACTAAAATTACGTGGCCTGTGGTGAAATTTGTCTTTTCGAGACATTATTGAAACAGCCAGCAGTTTGGTTTTCTGGTGAGTCAAAAAGGGGCCTTTTCTGCTTCCTTTTGTTGCCTTGTTTGCCCAGATTTTGCAGCCCCATCACCTCACCGAAACCTCAAACTCAGGAAGGGATTTGGCTTCTGATCTTCCGTGGGGAAAAGTCTAACAGCTGACAGGTTTTGACATTTATTTCAAGAGAAGATAACTTCCCGTTTTCGTGTGCTGCCAAATACTGTAGTTTCATGGCATGATTTTTCACAAATTGCTGTTGAGCAGGTGGTGTTTGCATTTTCTTCAGAATAGCCTTTGATATTCCAACCGCTACAGGGTTATGTTAGGAAATAAGAAAAGGATCTAAGGATTTTTAATGTGTTTGCTGGTTTGTGCTTCTGACTCCGGTTTGTGAAAGGCTATTTGGGACACATTAGCTTGTTTATGCTACTTGTTAATTGTAAATTTGTACAAGACTAATCTTTTCTCACAAATAAGTGTCTGCAACAAATAAAGATAGGTGACTTTCCAAAAATGACAGCCTATTTATCTCTTTAAGGGTTGGGTGTTAGGCAGTGGAAGCTCCCTGGGATGGTTAAAGGCTTGGGAGCTGGGAGGGTTTTATTATATATATGTTGCTACTGATGAGCATGAATTGAGGTAGATGATCTCTACCCTCTTCAGAACAGAGTAAGTTTATAGTAGGCTCTTACTTCAGTAAGCACTGTACACCTTATTCAGGTTTATCCCTTTATGACTCTAGTGAATGATGCTCCAATTTCGATAGAAGATATAAACATTTGTAAAATGTTGTTAGCGTAGCAATTTCATGGATGTTGTGAGCGGTGAAAGAAGGTAGAAAATAAGGCCTCAGGCCCCTTCCTTTGGTGCTTTTACATATTTTTGTAATTTACAAAGTTACTCATTATCATAACCTTATACAGGCAGAGCAAGTTTTATCTTGCCCATTTTGAAATTGAGGAAATAAAAGTTTGAGAGATTATTTTATTAGGTACGTATTTTTATTCTAATTTAGATATTTTAAAAAAGATTTTATTTATTTGTGAGAGACAGAGAGGGAGAGGGGGAGAGAGGCAGAGGGAGAAGCAGGCTCCATGCAGGGAGCCTGATGTGGGACTCAATCCTGGGACTCCAGGATCACGCCCTGGGCTGAAGGCAGGTGCTAAACCACTGAGCCACTCAGGGATCCCCTCTAGTTTAGATTTAAATAGCCGTATGTAGTTATTGGCCACCGCATTGGATAGTGTAGACTTAGAGGTTTGAATTGTTTCAGCTTATTTTTTAACCTTGTATATTTTTACATTTATTGATTTGTAGAGTGAGTGGGGCAGTAGGGGGAGAGGAGAGTGGTGGAGAGAAAGGAAAAGAATCTTAATTAAGCAGGCTCTACACCCAAGTGCAGAGCCCCACACAGGGCTCATTCTTAATGACCCTGAGATCATGACCTGAGCCGAAATTAAGAGTCAGATGCTTAACCGACTGAGCCATCTAGGTGTACCCCCATCTGCTTATTTTTTGTATCAGTTTTTATGAATAAGAATGGCGTTTCTGATGTGCTTTGAGCTTTTGTCAGTAGTGATGTGATACGCAGTGCTGAGCCATCCTTACTCTCACCCGATCACCTTTGTTACACCTAGTTGAGATTAGGGCTAAAGTCCTCGTTTTTTTGATGTTTGACTCCTACGGGTTTTTGAAATTTTATATTTTTTACCTTATACCTTGCTACAGCAACCTTTGATCTAAATGTTTAATAAGCACCAAAATAGATAATAGTGTCATGGGCCAGGCTCTGTGCCTAGATTCTGTAATTATTATCCACTTAATAGATGGGGAATCTGAGACATGAAGGGGTTAAATAACTTGCCCTTGGATTCTAGAGCCCCTGCTTTTAATCATTAATGTATACTGCCAAACATTAAAACGAAAACTTCAGTACTGCTTACAAATTTGAATGGAAAACAAGCTGAAGTAGAAATTTCTTTATCCTTTCTCACTAACTGCTAGAGAGACAACTAATTATGATAATAATGTGTCTACAGTTAAGTTTAAGAAATCACAGTACTTCAGAAGACAGCCTGGTGGAATAAGAAAAGGTGCCTGTGGAGTCAGATTAAGGAAAGAAGAGAGGACTCTATTTGAATTTTTAAAAAATTTTATTTATCTGAGAGCATGAGCAGGAGGAGGGGCAGAGGGAGAGGGACAAGCATACTCCCCACTGAGTGTTGAACCTGACAAAGGGCTCCATCCCAGTACCCTGTGATAATGATCTGAGCCAAAATCAAAAGTTGGGCATTTAATGAACTGAGCCACCCAGGTACACTTCTATTTGAATTTTAATGAAAATTCTTTAGAGGTGAAACAAGGGGAAAAAGTTTGTAAGACTTAAAAGATTTCCATATTTAAATTTTTTCTAGAAACCATTAGGTGAAAGAGGCATTTTGGGAGGGAAGAAACAGCTGAATATGTGAGTTTGTAGATTGAAAGCATTAATAGCATTAATAGGAAAAAACTGCTCTCACCTAACCAAAATCTGGTGAGATTTCTTCATGTGTTAAGCTCTCATGTTAGACTCTCACCAGAACAGGATCTTTATAAAAGAAAGAATACAACACTGAAAGCTGGAATATTTGCAGATGATAGAAAGGACAAGTTTAAATCTGTCTCATGTAAAATTACTATTCAAACATGAAAGCAAAAGCCATTTTCAGACATGCAGTGGCATAGAAATAAATACCTTCAGGTAACCTTTTGAGGAAATATAAAGCCAAAACTAACATGTCAGGTTAGGGGAAGATAATAAAAGAAACAATGATGAGCAATGATTCTAATAAACTGTAAACAGACAATAATGTGAATTTTAAGTGTTCGGTTCAGAAATTCTTCTAAAAGATCTATACCTAAGGGAAAATGAAATAATATGAAATTAACACTGCTTAAATTAAACACGGAGATAGGGAGGAAGGAAATGGGGTTAAGTAGAATCATAGTAAAGGTTCTTGTCTGGGAGCAGGAATTGGGTTGGATAGCCTGAACAAGAGAAAGCACTCTCAGTGTCTTAAATTGGGGCGCCGGGTGACTCAGTTGCTTAGGTGTCTGCCTTCAGCTCAGGTCATAATCGCGGGGTCCTGGGATTGAGCCCCTCATTAGGCTCAGCGGAGAGTCTGCTTCTCCCTCTGCCTCTCTCCCTGGCTTGTGCTTGCTGGCTCTCACTCACTCTCTGAAAAAAAAATTTTTTTTTTTTTTTTTTTTTAATTCATGAGAGAGCAGGAGACGCAGGCTTCATGCAGGAAGCCCGATGTGGGTCTCGATTTTGGGACTCCATCCCAGGACTCAGGCATCACAACCCTAGCCAAAGGCAGACACTCAACTGCTGAGCCACCCAGGCATCCCTTAAATAAATAACTTTAAAAGAAAATGTCTTGAATTAGTTGGGGGTATATAGAGCCTGGTTTTAATTCATAGAGATCTGTGTAAATCTATCCTAATTTCACAATAGATATGTCACATTATTATCCTGTACACCTTAAACGTTACGGTGCTGATATCAATTATATCATACTTGGGGGAGAAAACTGATACTCCTCAGTAGTTTGTAAGTCACAGAAAATAAATGCAGTATCTTAAAACCTCTATTAAAAAATAGGAAAATAGGGGCACCTGGGTAGCTCAGTTAAGCATGTGCCTTCAGGTCAGGTCATGATCACAGGGTCCTGGGATCAAGCTCCGAGTTGCATTTCCTGTTCAGTGGGGAGTCTGCTTTTCCCTCTCCCTCTGCCCCTCCTGCTCGCATGTGCACATACTCTCTCTTCTGAAATAAAATCTTTTTTAAAAAGTAAAAAATAGGAATGCCTGGCTGGCTCAGTTGGTAAAGCATGTGACTTGGTCTCGGGATTGTGAGTTTGAGCCCCACGTTGGGTGTAGACATCACTTAAATGTAAAATTTGGGGGGGGGGAGTACAGGAATAGAATGTAAGAAGCTCTAAGAAAGGGTGCTTAGGTGGCTAAGCATCTGCCTTCAGCACAGGTCATGTTTCTGGGGTCCTGGGATCCAGCCCTGAGAGCCTCACTTTGGCTCCTTGCTCAGCAGGGAGCCTGCTTCTACCCTCTCTCCCATGCTCAAGCTCACTTGATCTGGCTAACTCTGTCAAATAAATAAAAATAAAATCCTTTAACAGAAAAAGAAACTAGGAAAAATAAACATGAACTTATGATGGAAGACATTAAACCAAACATCAGTTTTCAAAAAATGATAAATTTTATGAGCTGGGTCAAATAATCTCTCAACACCACTTTCAGAATTTAACAGATAAAGTAAATATTGTGTGTGTGTACCTTAAAGTAGAAATCACATATTTTTCTCTTCAGGCCCAAAGGACATTTTGCAAAAACCATAGCTGTCTGCAAACAAAATTGTAATAAGTCCCAAAAAATGAAGATTCTTTTGGCAACATTTTATAACATAATGAAATAAAACTAGAAGTCAGGGACCAAAGTGTAACCAAAAGAACCTTAACCACTTGGAAATTTATTTTTTTTATTGGAGTTCAATTTGCCAACATATAGCATAACACCCCGTGCTCATCCCATGTGCCCCCCTCAGTGCCCATCACCCAGTCACCCCAAACCCCCGCCCACCATTTCCACTACCCCTTGTTCGTTTCCCAGAGTTAGGTGTCTCTCATGTTTTGTCAGCCTCACTGATATTTTCACTCATTTTCTCTCCTTTCCCTTTATTCCCTTTCACTATTTTTTATATTCCCCAAATGAATGAGAACATATAATGTTTGTCATTTTCCAATTGACTTATTTCACTCAGCATAATACCCTCCAGGTCCTTCCACGTCGAAGCAAATGGTGGGTATTTGTCGTTTCTAATGGCTGAGTAATATTCCATTGTATACATAGACCACATCTTCTTTATCCATTCATCTTTCTATGGACGCCGAGGCTCCTTCCACAGTTTGGCTATTGTGGACATTGCTGCTATAAACATCGAGGTGCAGGTGTCCTGGTGTTTCACTGCATCTGTATCTTTGGGGTAAATCCCCAGCAGTGCAATTGCTGGGTCGTAGGGCAGATCTATTTTTAACTCTTTGTGGAACCTCCACACAGTTTTCCACAGTGGCTGTACCAGTTCACATTCCCACCAACAGTGCAAGAGGGTTCCCCTTCTCCACATCCTTTCCAGCATTTGTTGTTTCCTGTCTTGTTAATTTTCACCATTCTCACACCACTTGGAAATTTTAAAAATATTCTTCCATATAATCTGTGGTTCATTATAAATTAAATAATTTGTAATTAGCTAAGATTGATGAGAACTATGTTCTGTATAGGAGATTTATAGATTAAAATTTTTTATTAAATGAAAGGTTGAAAAACATTTGTCAGCTTGAAAAACAGTAAATTGGCTGAAATTAAGTAGAGAGGAAAGGAAAATAGAGTGAAAAAACAAGTTAAGGGCAGCCCTGGTGGTGTAGCAGTTTGGTGCCGCCTGCAGCCCAGGGCGTGATCCTAGAGACCCTGGATCGTGTCCCGCGTCGGGCTCTCTGCATGGAGCTGCTTCTCCCTCTGCCTGTGTCTCTGCCTCTTATTCTCTCTCTCTCTATGAATAAATAGAAATCTTAAAAAAAACTTAAAAAGTAGAAAAAAATCAATGGAATTAAAGTAGGGGCTTATTGAAGTTGAATTTTTAATAGATAATCCATTTTATTTTTTTTATTTTTTATTTTTTTTTAGATAATCCATTTTAAACTCAAAAGATGTAACAAAACATCTCTTGCCACCTACTAATCCCTGTAGGTAATGAATATTTTTTTAACAGCTCTCATGAGCTAGATAGAAGTCACTTATTTAAAGTAAAGGGCAGGGATGCCTGGGTGGCTCAAGTGGTTGAGCGGTTGCTTGAGCTCAGGGCGTGGTCCCGGGGTTAGTGCTTCTGGTATTATATTTTGAGTCCATACTTTAATTAATTCGCCCAGGACCATATGTGCTGTCAATCTTAATCCAAGTGTGCATTGTTTCACGAACTCTTACTTGTATCCATTAATAGTGTTAGTCTGAAAAGCATTCTAATAAAGTTGGGAAACACTAGATATGAGGAAGGAAGAGATCAGTTTATCAGAAGCTAAGGGAGGGACACCTGGGTGGCTCAGTAGATAAGCGGCTGCCTTCATCTCCTGGTGCAATCCCAGAGTCCCAGGATCAAGTCCTGCATCAGGGAGCCTGCTTCTCCCTCTGCCTCTCTCTCTGTCTCATGAATAAATAAATGAAATCTTTAAAAAATGAAGTATATGGCAGAGTGATTTTTAGGATATTCATAGAATTGTATATCCATCACCACAATTTTAGAAGCTTGTTACCCCTTAGCTTTCATATAATACGTGGCACTTTGTGATGGACTCCTTTTACTTACTGTTATGTTTTCAATGTTTATTTAAGATATAGCATGTATCAAGTATTTAACCTTTTTTTTTTTTAAGATTTTATTGATTTATTTATGAGAGACACACAGAGAGAGAGGCAGAGACATAGGCAGAAGGAGGAGCGGGCTCCTTGTAGGGAGCCTTATGTGGGACTAGACCCCGGGACTACGGGATCACACCCTGAGCCAAAGGCAGACACTCAACCATTAAGCCACCCAGGCATCCCTGTTTTTTTAATTATCGAGTAAAATTCTGTAGTATGGACATAGATAGTATTTATATAGTTGGTGGACCACTGGGTTTTAATAACTTTTTGGCTATTTTGAATAATAACTGCTGTAAACATTTGTGTACAAGTTTTGTGTAGGCATGTATTTTCATATTTCTTGGGTATATATTTAGGAGTATAATTGCTGGGTTCCATGTTTAATCTTTTGAGGAACTGCCATACTATTTCAAAGCAGCTGCATCATTTTAGCGTTCTATCTGCAGTAAATGAGGGATTTCTCCACCTTCACCCCGATACTTGTTAGTATCTATTTTTTTATTACAATCATTTTAGTGTAAAGTGGGATCTCATTGTGATTTTGATTTGCGCTTCCCCTATTGTTGATAATATTGAGCCTCTTTTCGTGTATTTATTGGCCATTTGTATTTTTTTTTAAGATTTTTCATTTATCAGAGTACATATACATGCTCTCTCTTAAGTAAATAAATCTTTAAAATTCCACCATGTTCTCTGAATTCCCATTTTACTTTCATGTCAATACTTGAGGGCTTTTATTTATTTTTTAAAGATTTTTATTTATTCATGAGAGACACACAGAGAGAGGCAGAGACACAGGCAGAGGGAGGAGCAGGCTTCATGCATGGAGCCCGACAGGGGACTCGATCCTGGGTCTCCAGGATCACGCCCTGGACTGAAGGCGGTGCTAAACCGCTGAGCCACCCGGGCTGCCCCACTTGAGGGCTTTTAAAGGTTTCTTTGAAAATATGTCATTCAGGGACACCTGGATAGCTCAGTCTGTTAAGCGTCCACCTTTGGTGCAAGTCATGGTCCCAGCTTAGCAGGGAGGCTGCCTCTCCCACTCCCTCCTGCTCATACTCTCTCTCTTGCTATCACACTGTCAAGTAAATTTTTTAAAAGTCCTCTAACACCTTAATTTTTATTTTTTTATATTAATTTATTTCAGAGAAAATATGCAGGTATAGGGAGGGGCAGAGGGAAAGGAGAAGCAGACTCCTTGCTGAGCAGAAAGCCTGACGTGGAGCTCACTCTCTACCCTGAGATCTTGACCTAAGCCAAAACCAAAAGTTGGCCACTAAACCAACTCAGCCACCCATGCACCCCTCCTCCAGCATTTTTTAGTGTTCATTGGAAAGACTGGTATCAGTCCTGATTAAGTTGTAAAATTTAATAAAATTCCAGTCAGACTATTATGGACAAGAAGTTTATATGAAGAGGTGCCTGGGTAGCTTAGTCAATTAAGCATCCAACTCTAGATTTTGGCTCAGGCTATGATGTTCATGGTAGGATCAAGCCCCATGTTGGGCTCCAGGCTTAGGGCAGAGTCTGCTTGAGATTCTCTCTCTGCCCCTACCTCTGCTCGTGTTCCCCCCCTTCCCCCCAAAAACCTTAAAGTTCGTATGAAGAATATATGTACAAGATTTTCACTGCCCCTGCCCCAAAGAAAGAAACCAGGAGGTGGGAGTTGTACTACTAAGTATTAAAACTAAAAAAAAAAAAAAAAAACTTACTGAAAGGCTACTGTAATCAAAACAATAAGATACTGTGCTGAAATATTTAACAATGAATGATCATGATGTTTGTAACTTACATTTTTTTTTTAGGTACTTGTCTATTGGGGTGCATGGGTGGCTCGGTTGAGCGGCTGCCATCCTCTCAGGTCATGGTCTCAGAGTCCTAGGATTGAGCTCCGCATTGGGCTCCCTGCTCAGCAGGGAGTCTGCTTCTCTTCCTCTGTCCCTCTCCCTGCTCTAGCTCTTGCTCTCATTCTCTTTCAAATAAATAAAACCGGGATCCCTGGGTGGCGCAGTGGTTTAGCGCCTGCCTTTGGCCCAGGGCGCGATCCTGGAGACCCGGGATCGAATCCCACGTCGGGCTCCCGGTGCATGGAGCCTGCTTCTCCCTCTGCCTGTGTCTCTGCCTCTCTCTCTCTCTCTCTGTGACTATCATAAATAAATAAAAAATTAAAAAAAAAAATTCAAATAAATAAAACCTTAAAAAGAAAATTTTAAAAATAATAAAAATAATAAAAAAAATTTTAAAGAAAATAAAGATTTATTTATTTTAGAAAGAGAACAAGAGTGTGGATAGAGAGAGGGAGGACAGAGGGCAAGAAAGAATTTCAAGCAGACTCCGTGCTAAGCTCAGAGCCTGATGGGGACCAAACTCTTTGACCCCCAAGGTCATAACTGGAGCTGAAATTGAGTCGGGTGCCCAATCACCTAAGCCCCTGCAACTTAGGTTTAAGCAAAAAAAAATTCTGTAAAGAAAATGACCACTGGCAGTTGGTGATTGTAGATGAAAGGTACAAAGCATTCATTGTACTATGGTTTAAAATTCTCAAGGTAGTTGAAGATAAAGCAGTATATATTTTACAATTACAGAATAAATATTCTAGAAACATAGTACAAGTGGGAATTTAATTATAAATACGTGGAATAAGCCTTGGTTAAATAATGGTGTGTGATGTATTCATGGGAAAATATAGATCCTTAACATCATACTTAGTCTCATGTGAATTAAAGATTTAAATGTAAAAAAAAAAAAAGTGAAACTAACGAGAGAAAATATAAAAATAAAACCTCAGAGTAGGAAGAGACTTCTAAGCAAGTAAGCATATCCCAGAGGGTGTAAAGGAAAAAACAGTGAGATTCTACTTTGAGTCTGATTGCAAAACTAAAATATATTAGTTGCATGTAAACAAACAAAATGAGAAAAAGAACAATGAGTTGTAATAAATGTGAAAAGTTTAAAAAAAAATAAATAAAATATATTAGTTATGTCCAGAACTGTTAAGATAGAGAAGTGGGAGCACTCAGTGTATTTCAAGATTGTACATTGCCACATTTCGGCTAATAATCAGTCTTAAAGTTACAAATGCTCATGGCTTTTGGCTTTTGACTCCTATTCCCACTTAAAGTGTATTATACAGATAGCATAAATAGAAAAGGATTATGTGTGCAAGGGTGATCAGAGTAGGATTGTTTGTAACAACAACAACAAAAAGCTGGGAATGTAGATGGTGCATCAGAGGGGAGAAGTAGTTAAGTAATTATTAGTAATTATTAGTGCTGCTTCATCCATTAAAAAGTGAGATAAAAACACCTGGGTGGCTCAGTGGTTGAGCATCTGCCTTTGGCTCAGGTTGGGATCGAGTCCCACATCAGGCTCCCTGCATGGAGCCTGCTTCTCTCTCTGCCTGTGTCTCTGCCTCTCTCTCTCTCTCTCTGTGTTTCTCATTAATAAATAAATAAAATCTTAAAAAAAAGAAAGTGAGGTATACCTGTACATGTTGACTAGTATGGATCTTTATTTACAGCATGATTCTATTAAAATATAAAAATCCTCTGTGTCTGTTTCTATAAGCAAAAAGATATGAAAGGATACATACTAAGCTCTTAACACTGATTACCTCTGGATAGGAGTAGAGATGGAGAGGAAAAAAATGTATATTTGTTAGACCTGGGGGTTGGGTTGGGTTGGGTTGGGTTTGGTTTGGTTTGGTTTGGTTTTGAAGTAGGCTCCACACTGGATATAGAGTCCAACACAGGGCTTGAACTCACGACTCTGGGATCAAGACCTGAGCTGAGAATAAGTGTTGGACAGTTAACCCAATGAGCCATCCACGTGCCCAGTATTAGACCTGTTTTGTACATCTACCTTGTATTTGTTTCTTCTCCAAATAGTGTATGGTTTACATATACATTCTTTCACTTTGATGGTTTCTTTTCCAACAAAATTTCCTGTATACGAACACCTGCTATCTAAACTTTTTTTTCCCCTCCCCCCCGTCTAAACATTTTTTAATGGGGCAGCCCCGGTGGCACAGTGGTTTATGCCGCCTACAGCCCGGAGTGTGATCCTGGAGACGAGGGATAGAGTCCCGTGTCGGGCTCCCTGCATGGAGCCTGCGTCTCCCTCTGCCTGTGTCTCTGCCTCTCTCTCTCTCTTTCTCTCTGTGTCTCTATGAATGAATGAATAAATAAATATTTTTAAAAAATGAAAAATTTTTAATGATTCTTGAAAACAAAGCAAGTATAAGGTGATACATTACTGTTTTTACTATTTTGTGGTTTTCATTTAGAGAAATCTTATTACAAACAACTACTAGATATATTAAACTAGTTCTGAGTTAGTATTACTGTTTTTTTTAAAGATTTATTTATTATTTATTTATTTATTTTTTAAGATTTTACTTATTTATTCATGATTGACATAGAGAGACAGAGACACAGGCAGAGGGTGAAGCAGGCTCCATGCTGGAAGCCTGACGCAGGACTCAATCTCAGGACTCCAGGATCATGCCCTGGGCCAAAGGCAGCCACTAAACTGCTGAGCCACCCAGGGATTCCCCAAGAGTTATTTTAGAGAGTGAGAGAGGGTAAGTAGAGGGAGGGGCAGAGGGAGAGGAAGAACGAGAATCCTCAAGCAGACTCCCAGCTGAGCATGTGTCATAACCTGAGCCAAAACCAACAGTCAGCCACTTAACCACTCAGGCACCCCAGGATATTATTTTAAAAATTGTTTGCATAAGGGGCACCTGGCTGGCTCAGTTGATAGAGCATATGACTCTTAATCTCGAAGTCCTGAGTTCAAGAATAATAAATCTTTGCATGAGATTAAGGATGAAAATTATAATTTCTCAAAATTATAATTTTTGAGTTATTTTCTGATAATTTGAGAATTTTATAGCATGATCATGGTTTTGAAGTAAATAGTGAACTTTAAAAAATTGGGAAATTACTGGCTTTCTTAGTTCATTTCTGCCAGTTTTGTTTTTAAGATCTTATTTATTTCTTAAGATTGATTGATTGGAGAGACAGCTAGGGTGTGCTTGTGGGAGGAATCTTCAAGCCCCACTCCCTGGCTGAACCTGGAGCCCCACACAGGGCTCCATCCCATTACTCATGAAATCTTGACCTGAGCTGAAACCAAGAGTCTGACACCTAACCAACTGAGCCACCCAGGCACACCTAAGATTTTATTTTTAAGTAAACTCTGCACCCAACATGGGGCTCAAATTTATAACCCTAAGATTGAGAGTTTCACACTCCACTGACTGAGCCAGCCAGGTGCCCCATTTCTGCCAGTTTTAAAGGGTCTGATGCATAGCAACAGATCGATATGATTTAGTTCCCAGTTGTGTTTTTATTTTTATTTTTTTAAAGATCTTATTTATTCACGAGAGAGACAGAGACAGAGGCAGAGCAGGCTCCATGCAAGGAGCCCCTCGTGGTACTCTATCCTGGGACTGCGGGATCATGCCCCAAGCTGAAGGCAGACAAGCTCAACCGCTGAGCCACCTAGGTGTCCCTCCAGTTGTGTGATTTGTCAAGTCATAATCTGCTTTGTGTTCTCAGACATCACTCAAGCAAATCAGGTACTTCTCTTTTATTTCCAGCATTTCTTATATTTTTTTGTTTTGTTTTTTAAAGAAAACCTTTTTCCTAGTTAGAGAAGCTGGGAGCTCACAGACTCTTTGGAATCTTGAAGCTGCTGCTTTCTGGCTGCCTCCAGATAGGATGATGATAGGCCCCAGCTATATACCCTTTACTGTATATTTTTAAGGTTATTTTTGGGTTGCCTGGGTGAATCAGCGATTGAGTGTTTGCCTTCAGCTCAGGGCTTGATCCCTGGATCTGGAATCGAGTCCCATATCGGGCTCCTTGCAGGAAGCCTGCTTCTCCCTCTGCCTGTGTCTCTGCCTCACTCTGTCTTTCTCTGTCTCTCATGAATAAATAAAAATGTTTTTTAAAAAGTTATTTCCCTAGTAATCACCTTAGTTTGTGACATCAAGCTTAAATTAATACCAATTTAGTTTCAAGAGTACACAAAAACTTAGCTCCTTTATAGCACTGTACACCCCTCATGTTATTGTCAAAAATTATACATTGTGTGCCCATTAACATGCATAATAATTACTGTTTTATGCATTTGTCTTTTAAGAGAAAAAGGAGTTAAAAGCCAAAAATACATTATTACTAATTTCTGTATTTGTGTCGTTACCTTTTTCATTGTTCTTTATTTCTTCAGACGGATTCAGGTTAATATTGCAGTGTCCTTGTTTTATTTAGCCTGAAGGACTCACCTTTTCTTATAGGACAGGTGTACCGGTAATGTGTGCTTTCTCCCCCCCACCCTTTTTTTTTTTAAAGACTTTATTTATTCATGAGAGAGAGAAGCAGAGACACAGGCAGAGGGCCTGTCCCGGGACTCTAGGATCATTCCCTGGGCCAAAGGCAGACACTAAACTGCTGAGCCACCCAGGGTTCTCCACGCCCCCACCCCCCCCCCGCTTTTTATTAAAGATTTTACATATTTATTTGAGAGCATGAGTCGGGAGGGGAGGCACGGCAAAGGGGGAGTCAACAGACTCCTTGCTGAGCAGGGACCCCTTCTCCCCACATGGGACTAGATCCCAGGACCCTGACATTGTGACCTGAGCCGAAGGCAAATGCTAACCCACTAAGCCAGTGAGGTGCCCCTCTCATTTTTTAAATTTATCTGGAGATGTCTTAATTTCTGCTTAATTTTTGAAAAATAGTTTTGTTTTGAATGTCTTTCAGCACTTTGTCTTCTGGCCTCTGTGGTTTCTGATGTGAAATCAACTGTTAATCTTATTTTGGAGATTTCGAAGTGTCGCTTGCTTTTGTCTTTCAATAATTTCATTATAATATGCCTTGATGTGGATCACTTTGAGTTTATCTTAGTTGGAGTTTGTTGAACTTCTTGGATGTGTAGAGTAACACAGATTTCATCAAATTGAAGGAGTTTGGGGCTGTTGGGTTTTTTTGGCTTTTGGGTTTATTATTTTTTTTGGATTTTTTTTCTATTTTTTAAGATTTTACTTATCAGGGGAAGAGGGGCAGAGGGAAAGAGAATCTGAAGTCTGATGAGCCACCCAGGCACCCCTAAGATTTATTTTTAAGCAGTCTCTACACCCAACATGCGGCTCGAATTCACAGCCCTGAGATCAAGAGTCACATGCTCTACTGACTGAGCCAGCCAAGTGCCCCAAGGAGCCATGTCTTCTGGCCCTTTGTCTTCTCCTTCCAAGATTTTCATTATGTGTATGTTGTTACATTGGATGATTTCCCATTGGTCTCTAAGGTTCTTTTTTTTTCTTCATTGTTTTCTTTCTTTCCTCAAGCTCAATAACCTCAATTGACTTAATCTTCAAGTTTGCTGATTTCTTTTTCCTCCTTGAGCAAATTTGTTGTAATCCATCTAGTAAATTTTCCATTTCGGTTATTGTACTTTTCAACTGAGAAATTCTTTGTTGTTGTTTTTTATAATTTCTCTGTATTAGTATGCTCTATTTGATGAGACCTCATTTTTATGGCTTTTTGTACCTAATTTAAAGTTTAAAAAGTCCAGTTTTTAAAGCAACAAGGAGCACATAGGTGGCGCAGTTGGTTAAATGTCCATTTCTTAGTTGTCCTGGGATGAAGCCCCATTGGTCAGGCTCAGCACAGAATTTGCTTAAGGCTCTCTTTCCCTTTCCCCTCCCCACTGCGCATGTGCTCTCTCACTTGTGCACTCTCTCTTTCTTTTTTTTTTTTTTATTATTTTTTTTATTATTTTTTTTACACTCTCTCTTTCTTTCTCCAAAATAAATCTTTTTTAAAAAAGAAGAGTCACGTGCTCTACAGACTGAGCCGGCCAGGTGACCCCATACCCAATTTTTTAAAAACAGGAGGGCACACAGAAGATGAAATATAAAGAGTGTGGTCCAAAAAGGGTCAAGAATAAGAAAATTAAAAATTTGATACATTACATTAGAACACCTTGTGTTCAATGATTGTAGGTCTATCAGAGTTCTGAAAGTAAGTGATCCTTATCACCCTGATTTTCACTTTGCTTGGCTGTAGCCAGAAATGTGGTCTGGTAAGGAGTTGTTCCTTCCCTTGGCTCTCTAAGGTATATGGTCAGTGTCCAGGTTTCAGTTCTTTTTTCTTGATTTCAGTTATGATTTGCTTTCCAAATATTGCTTGATAAGGTAATTTTACCTATGGTTCTTTATGGACTCTTTCACTAGGATCTATACCAAAGCCACAACTTGTTTGATAAGGGGATAATGCGCAGAAAGCTGACTTACGGCCTTGTCAAACAGAGATTAGGCCCTTTTTTTCCTAAACTCTGTTTATATTCTGTTAATGGTTGGCATCAAAGAAAGGGGGAAGGGAGTCCCCTGGGATTCTCAAACTATAGAATTTGCTGAGGCAGATTTTTCTTGTTTACACAAGGCTTGTGCTCATAAATTGTATGGAAAATTATTTTTCTTTAAAAACATAGTTTGCACTTCTCTGTAGATGTACGTTCAGTCACTGAGGCTTATTTCAAAACAAAGAAGTACTTCTTTCAAAAGTACTTCAAAACAAGAAGTACTTCTAAATGGACATGTCTCAAACATATGGTTGCTACTTAACTACACAATTCCATTTGAATATTGAATATCCCATAGTCTGTGGTAAATTTTTTTATTTTAACTAAAGCTATAAGTCTCTTGTTAATATTGTGGTCTTCTGAAAGGAAGTATTTAAGGGGTATAAGTTGGAGGATACATGTTGGGAAAATAACAAAAGCTGTTATTAATTGCAGTGTCTTTGAACCTGCTGATCAGCTCATGCAAAGTAAACAGAGTTCATTCAGGGCAAAACAGGATTGACTCCTGCTTTTCATAATATTTGAGGCTAATCTAAAATGTAATGCCTAACATAGGAGAATGAGTAATTTTCTTCAGAGGAACTGATTGGTTTTTAGTAAGAACTTGTTATCAAAATAAAGGATTTTATTTCATACAAGATTAGTGATAAATCAAAGATAGCCATTGTCTGTTTTCTGTCCTGCTTTTATAGTGCCTCTTTTTCCTAACCCAAATCATGTTTTCATCCTACCCACTCATAAATCTCAGTCTGTCTCTGCCTCTTTTTCACATGTATACAATAATAAGTAGAGCAGAAGTTGAGTAATTTTTAGCTGAGGACCTCTTACCTAAAAATGTCACTGCCATGATGGTATTGTCAGTAGTGTTCAGGATTTCAGAATATGCGAGTGTGTGTTAGGTTAGAAGCCACCCCCCCTCCACTCCCACCTTAAACTAAATTCACATTATATGAACAGAATGAGGTTATATTCTACATACCTTTAAGGATAAGTCCATAAAATGAATCCTACCCAAGGAGGGGTACCTGGCTGAGTCAGTAAGCTCTTACTGCTCTTACTAGTCAGTAAGCTCTTACTCAAGCTCTGACTCTTGATCTCAGGGTTGTAAGTTCCATCCCTACGTTGGGCTTGGAGCCTACTTTAAAAAAAAAAAAAAAATCTAAAGGACTGAACCTTAAACCCAAGGAAAAAACTACTTGTAGTAGGAGGTTTTAGTTTTAGTGTTTTACTTCATTATGGTAACTTTGGAGTAAAAAGGCCTGAAGTTTGTTTTTGTTTGGAGGGTGGAGGAGAAGGGGAGAGAGAGAAGCTTAAGCAGGCTCCACGCCCAGGACAGAGACCGACTTGGGGCTCAATATCATGACCCTGAAATCATTACCTAAGCCAAAATCAAGAGTCGGACACTTAACCAAGTGAGCCACCCAGGTGCCCCAAGCCTGAAGATTTCAAAACTCTGTTCTCATATTAGATATGCTGATTTCTCCCTTTGGCGCAAGTCACTCTGCTGTTTGATTTTATGTACAAGTGACTCCTATTATATGTAAATATAATTTTAGCAATTTCATACTTAATGAATTAGTAGAATATTGTAGAATCTAAACCTTATGCTTCAGACTTTGAGCCAGCAATATATCAGCTGGGTTAGACCATGTCATCACCTATTGAGTAGTATATAAGAAACCAGACCTACTATATTTAGATACTGCTCTGCTTTTACTCACATAAAAAGAGATTAAGTGCTTGAGCTAGTTGGAGTTTGGTAGTCATTTGTGGGTACGGATTTGCTAATGCCTGGAAGATGAGTGAGCCTATAGCCCAGGTAAGGAGGAAGTTACAGGTCTTTAGGTCAATTGATGCCCCAGATTTCAAGGCTAAGAGAGGAAGACTGCTTCTGATTCCTGCAGGAAGAGGAAGCAGGAGAAAAATCCAAACATGGAAAATGTCCCCCATGAAAGTAAAGAAGAAGAGCTTACTCCAGTGCAGAATGAAAAAGAAGCCCACCCTTTGGGAAGTGGTAAAGGCCAAGAGCCTGGAGGAAATATTAGAGTGGGTTGTGCCCTACCTGCCCATGATGTTAGGATATGTCCAATAGGCTTGTCACTAACCTTGACGTGATAGATGGAGATGCTGATGATATGGAATGGTTCATAGAGAAGAGAGCACTAAGGAGGAAAATTAGGAAGCTTCATATGAGGTATAGCTTTCACATTCTTTAAGATTTTATTTATTCATGAGAGACAGAGAGAATGGCAGAGACACAGGCAGAAGGAGAAGCAGGCTCCATGCAGGAAGCCCAATATGGGACTCGATCCCGGGATCATGCCCTGGGCCAAAGGCAGGTGCCAAACCGCTGAGCCACCCAGGGATTCCCTTACATTTTTTAAAAAGATTTTATTTATTTATTCATGAGAGAGAGGCAGAGGGAGAAGCAGACTCCTGTGGGAAGTCCAATGTGGGACTCGATCCTGGAACTCTGGGATCCTGCCCTGAGCCGAAGGCAGATGCTCAACTGCTGAGCCACCCAGGCGTCCCTAGTTTTCACTTTTTTTTTTTTTCTTAGTTTTCACATTCTTAGAGGAGATCCCTCCTCACCATGACAGTCATGATGAGTTTTGCCTTATGCTTTGAATGCTGTCCCTACTTCCCAAAGTTGCATTTTCTTAATGTACCCTTTACTGTGAACCTGAGATGTTAATGTCATTTTTCTTATTGGAGATTTCATTTGGACTTAGTCTAGAAGTTTTTCTCTCAGCAGGGTAGTTTGATCAACTTGGATGGAAAGATATTGATTATATACTGTGAATGAAATAAAACAATTTAAAAAGCAGTCTGGAAATACACTATCTCATTTAAAAGCATGCATATTACATAGATTAGATGCCTGAAATTCATTGTATAGTGGACAAATCCAGACATGGAACTTGACATGGTCCCAGATTTAAAGCAAATAGAGACTGTGCTATGAGGTCAAAAGATCTGAGAGGTTATTAAGAAGTCTGTTTTCATTTGTAGTCTCTGGGCTTTTTAGTACCAGTACCAGTTTTTAAAAGTAGAATTTTGCTTTTCATAAAGTCACTTGATGACTTAAGTCTTCCAGACCATGCTTGTTTTATAAAGCAAGGCATAGGGAGTATTTTATTTTATTTTATTTTTATTTATGATAGAGAGAGAGAGAGGCAGAGACACAGGAGGAGGAAGAAGCGGGCTCCATGCCAGGAGCCCGACGTGGGACTCGATCCAGGACTCCAGGATCATGCCCTGGGCCAAAGGCAGGTGCCAAACTGCTGAGCCACCCAAGGATCCCCATAGGGAGTATTTTAAAAATCAGATGATTTAGGAATTACATTCAAGCAGTTGATTACCATCATTGACTATTATCAGAAAACATCACTAAATGAATCTAGGCTGTTCTTGGCTATTTCTTAAACATGAAGATCATTTGAGAAACTTTCCAATTGCTTGATTTCTCATGTTCATTAATATATCATGTGTAACTGGTACCTAATCATGATGCCTAGTGGTATTAGGTGCTAAGAACTGAAAGAATGACTGACAAAATATACTATCCTTTTAAGGTTAAAAACGACAACTAACGCCAACCATGAAAGATCCAAGTCGCAGCAGTACCAGCCCAAGCATCATCAATGAAGATGTGATTATTAATGGTCATTCTCATGAAGATGACAATCCATTTGCAGAGTACATGTGGATGGAAAACGAAGAAGAATTCAACAGACAAGTTAGTTTTGTTTACAAACATCATCTTTCTCATAGCCCCTGACAGCCCTCAGTGTAATTGTACTTATCCCTGAAATGTGTTTATGTGGTCCCTTATATGTGAAATATATGGATTTATGTGCCACCACTCCTATTTTATTTGTATACTGATTACAACCAAGTTTGTATGCTCACTGAAATAACTAACCTTAAAGAGCTTTTTTTCAGGGTCCCTCCCCAGATATTCTCATTCAGGAAGACTAGGGTGGAGCTGGGGAAACTTGTTTTTTAAAAGCCCCTAGATCGGGGGTCCCTGCCTGGCTCAGTTGGTGGAGTAGGTGACTCTTGATCTCAGGTTTGTGAGTTCAAGCCCATGTTGAGTGTAGAGATTACTTTAAAATAAAACCATTAAAAAAAAAAAAAAAAAAAAAACTTCCCAAATGGTTCCAGTGTGCAGTTAGGTTTAGAAACTACTGCTTACACCAATCAGATTGCTCTTAAGAGAATATAAGTTTAGGAGCAGACAGACATAGGTGTACTAGGGTATAGAATTGTGCTGTTTTCACCTGAGGTTCTCAATCTGATAAGCCTGAAAACCTGACACCACTGTTCTCTTTAGAGAATGCTCATACATTGATGAATGTTGTCTTTTATTGCCATATTTCTGTCATCTGTTTCCATCTTGTGTCCAGTTCCTCTCTGATCATGGCTTTGGTAATCAGTAGCCAATTTGATTTTGCCATATCCAGTGCTGGATATTCAAGAGTAAAACAATGTAGTCTTATTTCAAATGAGAATGATTTGGGCTGTTTTGGGTTTATTTTTTAATTTTTTTTTAAGATTTTATGTATTTATTCATGAGAGAGAGGGGCAGAGAAGCAGGCTCCCCGCAGGGATACCAATGTGAGACTCGATCCCAGGATCCCAGGATCATGACCTGAGCCAAAGGCAGACGCTCAACCACTGAGCCACCCAGGTATCCCTGTTTTGATTTAATTATCCATGCCCATGCCCTGACAGAATTTTAGTTATTTTTGGGTGGGTTTAGGGTTTGTATAGTTTTAAAGTATCACAGGTAATTCTGACAAATTCCTCAATGAAAACACTCCTTTATTACTTTCCCACCACCCTCATTGGAAAAAAGAATATTCTGCTAAGAAAGATAGCAAAACCCTAAACAGATCTTCCCTAGTCTTATGGTAGACACTTTTTTTTTTTTTTTTTTTTTGGCATAGAAGCAAAGTAGAAAGTTACAATATTGTGGTTTTAAATACTTTAATTCAAGATATTTTAAGCCATTCCTAGTGATGTCCTATCAAAATGTGCTATAAGTTATTGTTTATTATAAATCTAGATAGAAGAGGAGTTATGGGAAGAAGAATTTATTGAACGCTGTTTCCAAGAAATGCTGGAAGAAGAAGAAGAACATGAGTGGTTTATTCCAGCTCGAGATCTCCCACAAACTATGGACCAAATCCAAGACCAATTTAATGACCTTGTTATCAATGATGGCTCTTCTCTGGAAGATCTTGTGGTAAAGTTATTTTTCATCTTATTAAAACTAGCTCATCTTTCCCATAAGATGGGAAAGCCAGCAATCATCTGTTTAAGAAGAATTATACATTCTTCCCCTTCAGAAATTGTACTGCTTACTATGGACACAGGGGCCCCCCAGTCTCACTTATGACATGGAATGACTTCCGACAACACTCTGGGGCTAGTTTCAGACTAACAGACTTCTTGCCACTGCTTTTAGTTTTAAGAACTGTGTTGCCCTACAATATGAGGATGTCTTAAAAGCATTAATCCAAAGGAAGTACACAGTATGTTCATGTGACTTGCCTATACAAAAGTAGCATGACGAAGAAGTTTTGCTCTTTCATTTTGCCTTAAACATTTGGCAAAATTTGCAGATTTTTATCTGAAAGGTGATAATTTGGAGTGTTGTTTTTTCTGACCCAAGATTTTCATTGAGTTTGCCTAATAATTTCCTTTTGAACTGGGATTTAACGGACTTCCGCAAGCTCTTGATAGAAAAAGAACACAAACCTATTTGCATTCTTAGCTACTCTCCATGTCTCATTGTTGGGGTGGTATATTTGCAGTAAAAGGTTTTTTAGGAATTATGATAAACATCAGCACTAGAGTAGAACCTAATGAGTTGTTTACTAAAATTAAGATAAATGATTTGAAGTCATAATGTTGACCTTTCTGTCCATATTGACACTCTAATTGTTTATACAGGATAGTTCTCTAGAATTTACTCCTAGACTCTGAAGTATTTTTTGCAGTTCTCTTTCACTGTGCAGTGATTTCCTACCCTGGCGATAAAAACAAAAATTAGTCCCTCAGCTACATCCCAGACTTGCAGAATCAGTTGTCTAGGCATGTAAATTTTTAAAAAACCTTCATAGAGCATACTGCCAGCTTGCCCGTCAGGCATTTGGGAACCATTCTTCTAACAGGCTATGTGGAGAACACTGAAATTTACATTGTAGTATAGACTTGTTGCAGTAAATTACAATCCAGTTGAGCAGATGTGTGATCTGAATAGTCTGTTGAGATAAACTTACTTATGGCTGCATTAGTCATTCCACAATAATCCTGCTTGCTCTGATAAGTAAAATCCTTTGCTGGTCATAATGTATAACTTTAATGTGGACCCAGTATAATTGTCTAGAAAGTGATTTATTCAACGCAGTCTATTTGAGATTGTTCTTTCCTTCTCATTATTTTGTAGCTGACAAAAGATTACACATTCAAGAACACTGCTTTTTTATTTAAACCTCACACTTTTAAAGTTTAGATACAATTCCCTTGAGAAAAGTGAGAATATGTCCTGTCCATGGAAACGGTTGTATATATATTAGGAAACTAAAGTTAAATTATTGCCCCAACATGTTATTTAATATGCTTTAGTCTTGAAGTAAGTGATATAGGGGTACAGATTTTATCTAAAAGCCTATTAGCATTCCTACATTTCAGGGCCTGGAATACATCTTGATTTCTTTTCATCTTTTATCAACTATGGTGGAGTCAAATCTCCAGCTATTCTCAGTATGCTGACATATCTGCCTAGCAAAGTAAAGATTTAGAGGTATAGAAGAGTGGTTCTTAGAGACTTTGGCCCATTCTTCCCCTAACTTAGACAAAAATAAAGTCCCAGAGAGAGTGACTTATCCAGGCTTTCATAGGAAATTAGTTAGGAGCAGAACTGGAATTCCATCTTAGGTCTTCTGATTCCACATGTAGTTTTCTTTTCCTGTTATAAACCTTGCTTCCTGTGGGAATTAGAATACAGCAATCTTATGAAGACAACTCCATATTTTGAATGAGGATCTTGAACAAAACTCTAATGCATAAACAATTCCCCAATCTACTTTGTCATTTCAACATTAAGTATTTTTGCATAGTATGAAACAATTAAAATCAAATATCATACTTAAATGAACAGAATTCATTATTCTATGACTCCTTTTTAACTTGTGTAAAGTTAGTGGGTTTCTGGTTACACTTGAGCAAGTTTAATTTCAATTCCTGTTTTACCTATAGAAGGTGATAAGTTTTCATATAAATATATAATTTATATCTGGTTCCTTCTTTCCTTGCTACAGATAGATTTTGGGGGTTAAGTTTAACCTTACAAGCTGAGTTCTTTTATCTTACATTCTTTGGAAGATATTTTTGCATGTGGATCTGGGTTGAATGCTTCTGAGTATCTGAAACCATCTGTTAATGAACTTGCTTTTTTTATGTACTTATTTTCCAGGTCAAGAGCAATCTGAATCCAAATGCAAAGGAGTTTGTTCCTGGGGTGAAGTACTAAAATATTTGAGTAGACGGGGCCCTCTTTTGGTGGATGTAGCACAATTTCCACACTGTGAAGGCAGTATTAGAAGACTTAATTGTAAAAGCTCTCTCTTGTCACTGTGTTACACTTATGCATTGCCAAAGTTTTGTTAGTCTTGCATGCTTAATAAAAGTGCTGAGACTGTTATTAAGTAATAAGCTGTCAAACATTTACTGAAAATAGAATTGGCCCCATGGCTTGATGTGAAGACAGCGAGGAAAGAAGCACCAGTCAAGTTGTGACAAAGCCCAAATTAAAATGACCTCTAAATCTTAGTGAATTGTCTTTTTTTGAGGATAAACTAGTCCCTTAGGGTTAGCAAACACTTGTTAATAATGTCTAAACTTTTTTTAAATGAGTACATTTAAATTAAGTTTTGGTTAGGCATATTTCTCAGTTTAGACTTAAATTTGCATTTGTAACTATCAGAAACAATCTCCTTTTTCTGAAGAAGGCCTTGTTAATTTGAAATAATTCAGTATAGACAAGTATGTCTGGTTACTGAGGTTATAAGGTAGTAATGAGATGAGAACTAGTCCTGGCTTCAATGGTATATATAATCACGTAAGACATAGTGAATTCTTCTAGTGTTACAACTGAGGAAGTACGTAATTTGAGAATTGCATCTTCTAAGCAGTCACTGCATCATAGCTATGCCTTTGTGAAGTGTAACATTTGACCCACCACAATCCAACTGAACAAAGTAATGGTAACATGATTTGAGTGGTGCTTTTCCTTGCTTTGTTAACCATCACTACAATAGTCTACAGCACAACTTTTCTTTTAACAAAGCTAGAACAGTTTTGGCTTCTTAAACTTCATACTTGAGTAGGTTAAGCTGCCATACGTGTTCAGTGTGAATAGTGTTTAAGTTGAAAATATTGTAAAAAAATTATATTTTTTCAAAAATATTTAAAAAAATAAATAATAGTAGAACTCAGCTGATGCTTGTGTTTATTGGTGCTGGAATGCAGACTCTCCTGTGGTGATTGATACTCACTTTAATGTGGGCTCAGTACTTCAGGACAACCCTGCTGGCAAGATTTGCTAAGAGAGCAGGCTTTATTCGATTCCATAGTGTCAAGTAGGTCATTATGCATGTAATGTCCAAAATACAGTAGTAAAATAAACCCCATATCCCATTCCATAACCCACTTTGATTGCCTCAGGCTGTAGTGTCAGGGCAGTTGTAGATACCCATGTTAGGAAACTTTTTGGTTGATCAATATAATGGTAACCTTACTCTGGTATAATCTCCATTGGCTTCTGCCCTTTACAAGCCATTGCTGGTCTGATTTGATATTTTGATTCACCTGGGTCATCTCTGTTTTCCCCTCACACAAGCTTATTTATAATACGTTTGTGGCTAGTCTTTATTTTGGGATAGGCTGTCAACCAACTAGCAATTCCCTGGTTCTACATAAAATTCTGCCTCATGGCCCTTCTCAGTTCTTGATACTGTCCTCTGTGCTTTTCTTGAGTTTGTTGGGCTCAAAGTTAAAAAGGCCATGTAGTCTATTCTGGCTCACATTCTCCATGGGGGGGGGGGGGGGGGGGGGGCTTGGTATGCCCAGGTGCCCCAGTGTTTTTTAATAGCTCCCTTAAAAGACAATAAACAGGTAGGGTTTTTGTTGTTGTTTTAGTCATCTTGGAGTGCCTAACTAGCTCAGTCAGTAGAGCATGTGACTCTTGATCTTGGGGTCATCAGTTCAGGCTTCAGGCTAATGACCCCAAGATCAAGAATCTAATGCTCTACTGACTGAGCCAGCCAGGCACCCCAAAATAGGTAGATTTTTAGGAAACTCTAAAGCAGAAATAATCCTACTTGGCTCTCTTTCTTTTTGGAGCCATGATACAGCCAGTCCCCTCTGTCTCTAACAACTAAGTACCACAAGTGGCACAGCAGGGTGCCAAATGTGTGAAGCTTACAGATCCTCTAAGTTCATACAGGGATAAATGAGTTAATTTCCACATACTGCCAAATTACCATAATGTAGTATAATTGGAGATTATAAATTTGAATTAAAGAGGCATTGTAACCAATGATAGAGAGCATAGGCTAACCAGACTTCTTAGTTGTGAGTCCAGTGATCATGGACAAGTCAATTAATCTCTCTGTGCCTTAGTTTTCACCTGCTTAAGATGGTAGTATTAATAGGGGCACCTGGCTGGCTCAGTCAGAAGAGCGTGTGTCTCTTGATCTCAGAGTCATGAGTTCGAGCCCCAGGCTGGGTGTAGAGATGACTAAAAAAAATAAAAATTTAAAAATAAAATAAAATGGCAGTACTAATTGTCTCAGGATTGTGTGATTAATTAATACACATCAATGGGACACCTGGGTGGCTCAGTGGTTGAGCCTCTGCCTTCAGCTGAGGGCATGATTCCAGAGTCTTCCTGCATGGAGCCTGCTTCTCTCTCTGCCTGTGTCTCTCATGAATAAATAAGTAAAATCTTAAAAAAAAAAATTAATACACATCAAGCACTTAAGACAGTCCTTGACACACAGAAAGTTCTGTTTAAGTGATTGTTCTAGGCTTGGCTTTCATTTTGTTGGAACTTTGGTTGTCAGGGAAACTGCATATTACAACTGCTTAGTTGTTTAACTGGAGAGTCAGGCATCTGCATTACAGGTAGAGATGGCAAGTTTCAGAGCATCAGCTATTCCATTTTGTTTTTTTTGTTTGTTTTTTGTTTTTTGTTTTTTTAATCTGTTATTCTCTGGGGACACCTGCGTGGCTCAGTGGTTGAGCATCTGCCTTTGGCTCAGGTCGTGATCCGAGGGTCCTGGAATTGAGTTCTGCATCAGGCTCCCCGTGGGGAGCCTGCTTCTCCCTCTGCATGTCTCTGCCTCTCTGTTTCTTTCACATATAAATAAATAAATAAATAAAATCTTTTTAAAAAACAGTAGGTTTTTTTTAACGACTTTATTTATTTGACAGAGAGGGAGAGAGTGAAAAAAGCAAAGGGAGTAGCAGAGGAAAAGGGAGTTTGATGCAGGGCTCAATCCCATGACCCTAGGATCAGGACCTGAGCCGAAGCTAGATGCTTAACCTGACTCAGCCATCCAGGTGCCCCAGCTATTCAATTTTGATGTCATTTAGACAGATCCTCCCATCAGGGCCTATGTGGCACAGCTTTAGGGTAATCGAAGTCATCCTGTTTTGATTTTAGGAGTTTTTGTTACCACTATTGAAACAAGGCAGCATATGTAAGAGAATTTTCCCTGTTTTTGTGCAGTGTCAGTAATTCTCAATCTATTTCATGTCATAAAGTGTTGTGAGGTTTTGGGGAGGGGGGCTTGTTTTTAGCATACTGAATTGCAAAGATGGGGCTACCTATGGCTAGAGTTTGTCTCATATGGGCTACAATTTCATGCCTAGATACTCGGAAGGCTGAAGGGATCCATATGTCAGCATACTTGTAACCTCAGTGACACACAACAGTTGAAAAGTTCTACCCTCATTACGAAATAGCTAAGGAGTTACACTCACAATCCATATATTGACTTTCTACCCAGTCCACCTTTCCCTTGAAGAGTCAAAATAAGTCACAAAAATGGAAACTGAGTGGTTTTGATTTTCTTTGTTTAAAGAATATTGTGACTTTTCAACCCTTCCACAAAAGACAGTCTTAACGTATGTCCTACCTTTTCTAGGAGTTATTTTTCAGACTTTGGTGCATGCAGATCCAGTTTGTATATTTTCTGGAGGGTCTTCTGGAACTGGAAGCTGAGCTTTTGACCTTGAAGAAAATCCTTTGAAGATGGGGCAGATAGGAATGTATTTCAGAAAGGCAATCCTTTTTACTATGCTCATCCCAATGGGGAAGTCATAGCTCTTGAGGCTCGTAGACATCTCACTGTTGGCATGGGCCCCAGCCTTCCACTGTATCAGACCTCGTTCCTCTAGGCTTCCTGCAATAGGACAGTGAGATTAGCAGGGCCAGCAGCCCTCCACTACCTCCCCTCCATACCCCTATAACCTTGTCCTGAAACAGATTTCTAGAATCCATTGTCTTCATTCTCAAGTATTTTCTGGGACTGAGAGGTTACTGAATCCATAATATCTCAGCTCTTAACTTGGCCAGAGCTCTAGGAAACCCTAAAAGTTACTGGTTATAATTAGTATCTGTTGTGTATCTAGAGTGTGCCAGGCTCTGTGCTAAGTGCTTTAATTTCATTATTTCATTTCTTCAAAAACTATGAAGAAACTGGCAGAAAGGTTAAGTAATTGTCAGCTTACATCTTTAGTATGGGGCTAACATGCTAAGCTGATGAGGGAGGACCTAACTGTGTCCAGTCTCTGCTTTGGGAGCAGGGAGGGATATTTAGAAACACTGTAATCAGTACTAATATTTGAATATTAGGGTTCCATATTAAGAAAATAAACTTTTTGTAATACCGCAAGAAGTCAAGCCAAGTAAAATCTTTGTTGGAAGTATGGATATACAAAATATATTTACATCTAGGGGAATGTTCCCTCGGGAGGTGGAGGGGTGCATGAGGTCTCAGGATCTCACAAGAGGGCTGGGGTGAAAGAAGACTGATGGAGCATTTGCTAAACTAATTTGCCCTTCTGTGTTTGGGCTGTAGATGGGGAAAGAGCAAATGCAAAGCACCCTGTTAGCAAAATGCCCATCACACAGAAGAAAGTGTGTGATTGCATGGTTAAGGACTGGCTTCTAAGTTAGCTAGACCTGAGTGTGAATTCAAGTTGTATGACCTTAGGCAAGTGATTTGACCACTCTGAACATCAGATTCCTCATCAATGTACATTGAAGGACTACTGAGGATTATGTAGCATAACATACATGATTCCTAGCAGAGATGGTTGCTGATAGGTAGTTGGGTTGAAGGACAGGGGTGTGAGGAACTCAGGACAGTCTGAGGTTGTTAACATCTGGGTAGCTTAATCCAGCTTTCCAAATCACAAGCCCCTCTATATACAGCTGTCCACCTGATGCCCTCCATCTCCCCAAGTTCCCTGAGTATTGTGGCTGCCATTTGTCTGGTCCACAAACTGGTTTCCTCTAAGCAGAGAGGGGCGGGTACCTCCCATTTGCCCAAGGGGTAGCTGCTACCAAGAGTTCTCTCATCGTCTGATGCTAAAATCCCTAAAAGGACCATGGCACCTAGGCCCTTCCTGCCCATGCTTCAACCCTGCAGCTGTATTTGGTGGGGGGTGGAGGGCCATCATCCTGCTGCTTCCATCCCTGATTGCCCTGGACTGATGCAGTCTTTAACCTCTGCCTCCACAGAGCTTTCCCTGATCTTCCAGGTCCTCTGAAAACCTCCAACAGGCTGTATGGTACAGTGGCTGGGACACAAGCCATAGACTGCATCCAATGGACTTTGTTAAAATCCCAGATTTGCAACCTTTTAAATCTGCAAATGTTGTGAACTTTAGTGAGTCAACCTCTCTGATTCTGTTTCCTTGTGAAATGTCTGCCTAACAGGATACTTGTTGAGACTGAAGTGAGACATAGTGTCATGCCTGACCCACAGTAGATCTTTGATAAATGTTAACTATGCTTGTTACTTGTTAGAGCAACTGGTGGCATTTAGTTTCTGTATTTTATAGGGCATGGGCCTGTCAGGTTCTCAAGGGCCCATACAAAGTATCTTCCACAATCCCTGCAAAAAGCCAATATACCAAAGGGAAATATTAGGGGCTCTCCTAGTAGCCAGTGTGACAGGTTGGTTGGCAAAACCCACTCCAAATATGCCAGCAAACTGATGCTTCATTTGTATCTGCCCTAATGTAAGAAAACAAAGGCTCCCAAAGGCACCCCTCAACTTGATGACTATCAAGAAATAAACAAGTCACGAGGCCCAGGGCCTGGGAATAACTCCTAGACTCAGTCTCTTGGAGACCTATGAGGCATGTCTGTGCTTCTGTCTAGCCAGTGGTCTCTCCTTCCAGCTTGTGGGCACTCTGCCAGCCCAACTGTTCCTGCTTCTTGCAGGGCCTGCATTGCGTGGGTCCTGGCCACACTTCTGACTGAGGGGCCATCTGTTGGAATGCATATGAGCCCAGCCTAGTTCTGTGTTTCCCTCCCAGGGCTTACCCATACCTGGCACTGTGTTGTCCAGTATGAAAGCGAGGCACCCACCCACGAACATCTCTGTGGTCAGCAGCACAGTCAGAATCTGGTCTACTTCAGGAATGCCTGTGGAATAAGACAAGGCCAATGGGCATGTTGGCAAGTAGGCATGCGATGAAAGCATACAAATCCCAACTTTCACACCTATTTGGACCTCTGCCTTTCTCATCCTTAGATTCAAATCCCAGTTTTGTTGTCTTGGGACAAATAATTTAATTTCTCTGAGCCTCACTTTCCTCCTGTCATGTGGAGAAGGGCAGTGGTATTTGTTTCCTGGAGCTATTGTACCTAATAAGTGAGCACATGTAAAGCTCCATGCCATAGAAAGTGTATTAGTAAAGAACAGCTGCTCAATAGCTTCTCAGCTTCAGCTTCACATCCAGAGTTGGGCAAGATTTGTGATTCTGTAATATGGTACCTTTGGGGGGGGAGGGAGCCATGCCGAGTTGAGTCCACCACACCTCCTCCCTCCAACCCACACATTCTGACTGGCTTAGGTACCTGTGTTGATGGCACCGGGGTTGGACTCCAGGTAATTGGGCAGCGTGAGCCCAAAGAACATGGAAAATCCGAGCACGAACAGGTTACGGGAGGAGTTCATGTCCACGAACTGCAAGTTGGACAGCCCCACAGCCGTAATCATGCCTGAGGGCACAGGATAACTGCTGGGGTTGCCACGTGGGCAGGGTGGGCTCCACCATACCAAGACTGTGAGGCGACGCCCGGCCACACGCAGCACTCACCGAAAAGGGTGCAGAACATGCCCCCCAGTATAGGGTCGGGAAGCGAAGCAAAAAGGGCAGTGAATTTGCCAATCGTGCCCAGGACTAGCATGATCGCTGCGCCATACTGCACCACACGCCGGCTGCCTACCTGCAAAGGAGCCAGGGCCAGCTTAGGCCCTGGGGCCAGGCTGGGCAGGGTGAGTTCCGGGAGGGGGGAAGGCCTGTTATAAAAGCCAGCACAGAGGGGCCTGGGCTTGTTTGCACCAAAGACAGGGTAGGGCTTTGTGCCACTCTGTTCTGTGGCACCTTGGTAATCCCCAGAACGCCAATGTTGGGGCTGGACGAGGTAGACCCGTTGCCTGTGCCCAACAGCCCTGCAATAATGCAGCAGATGCCTTCAGTGAAGATGCCCCTGTAAGAAAAAGGCGAGTTGAGAGCTTAGTCCAGGCTCTGCCCTGGGTTGTGTCTTCCCCTCACCCTGGGCGGGCAGCTCGCCTTCTTGCGACTGTGCCAAGCTGCAGTTCTCTGTCCATAATACTCCCCACTCCAAGCCAAAGGTAGATCTGGGAGCCAAGAGCCCATGTCCAGAGTGCTAGTCCCAGTGCCCTGAATTTAATCCCTCTGGTGACCCTGGGCATCAATTTCCTCATCTGTAAAATGGGGATAATAAGGGTACCTGTCTCACAGTCATTAGTATATTGCAAAAGAGAATGCATGTGGACAGGGCTAGCTAGGCACATGAAAGCTTGTCGATGACCATAGTTTCCCTTAGGCTTCATTATCTCAGCTATTCAAAACACTTGGTGAGGAGAGCATCCCCATTTCATAAATACAGAGAACAAGGTCTGGAAAGTACTACTTGATCAAGTCCACACTTGGTTCTCAACCCTGTCTCTATGATTGCTTCCTGAGTGGCCCCTAAGAGGATCAGATGTGGGAGAGGGCAGGTGGCTGTACCTGTTGATGGCATGTACTGGAGGGGGCGGTGCGCCAGCCAGGCGGGCACAAGCATAGTAATCTCCAATGGACTCAATGATGCCCGCCAGCGTGGCACTGAACATTCCCAGAACAGCAGCTGCAGTCACTGTGGGCAGGCCCCACTGACCTGGATCAGAGGGAGATTGGAGGGTGGGTACAGTGCTGCTGGCTGGGTCAGGGAGGGGACTAGGCTAGGCAGTACATGGGAGGGGGAGTGGAGTTTAGGGACCTCCAGCTGGGGCGGGAGCTATACAGTTGTGGGAGCTTATTTGGGATCACTCGGAGTTATGAAGCTGGAGTGAAGCTTTGGGGAAACAGCCTGCCTAGTATCCTATAAATGGACAGCTAATGCTAATTACGTCATCAACTGGATTGTTATCAGGGGCCTCATAGGTAATCTGACTGGAGGCAGAGGGGCCAGTAGGGTGGCTCACAGGGGTAGGGGATGCGGATCCAGGGTGCGATAGTCATGATGTCCCCTCGTGCATCTGTTCGTGCCTGGAAGCCATAAGCTGTAGGGTCTGAGGGCAGCACATTCGTCAGGGTCAGGATATAGCAGAGCAGCCACACGCTCATGATGGCCAGCACAATCTGAAGTGGGGTAGTGTGAGGGGAGCACTGAGGGCCCCGCAGGTCTTGGTCCAGGCTCACCAGCCCCTAACTCAGGCCTAGCCCCAGCCCTTACCCTGCTCTAGCTCAGACCTGGGCCCTTATACCTTCTCTCGACCCTGACAAGGACCTTATCTGTGCTCTGGCTCTAGTTCCTCTGCTGTCCCGGGCCTGCCCCCCAACCTTTGCCCTGGACACAGGTTCAGTCCCTGCCCTAGTCCCAGCCCCAGCTGCCTGTCAGCTCCTCACTGGAAACATCTTGAAGATCTGGACACGGAAGAGAGTGAGACCCTTGCCCCAGCGGTAGACAGGCAGCAGGAAGGTGAGGTTACGCAGGTACTGGGAGAAGAGGACGATCAGAAGAATGGAACTAGGGGCAGAAGACACAAAGGAATGATGGCTGGTAGGCTGGGCTGGGTCCAGGACATGAAAAGGGTGAAAGTGCTGGGGCTGGGCAAAGATCAGGTCTGGTGGCCGCTCACCAAGCTGAGATGCCCCAGTGGGAGCCAGCTCGGTCACCAGCGGCTTGGAAGACAGAGAGGCCAATGAGGGAGACGGTGGGGGTGACCGTGAGAGGTCCTATGTAGCTGAGAAGGGCCCCAGGCAGCCCCATCAGCCCGATCACCACCTCCACCATGCTGGACACCATGATTGCACCCTGGACCTAGAAGAGCAAAGATTAGTGTAAACCACTATGTAGAGGCTCTGACTTCTACATTTTATTTTATTTTTTTTAAAGATTTATTTATTTATTTATTCATGAGAGACACAGAGAGAGAGAGGCAGAGATACAGGCAGAGGGAGAAGCAGGCTCCACGCAAGGAGCCCGACGTGGGACTCGATCCCGGGTCTCCAGAATCAGGCCCTGGGCTGAAGGTGGCGCTAAACCACTGAGCCACCAGGGCTGCCCCTGACTTCTACATTTTAAAGAAAGCTCCTGGACCACCTCTTTGAATCCTCCAACTCAGCAATGGCCCTCACTCCCATCTAGCTCCCTCCTCAGGTCCAGCCTCTAACATCCCAGGTGCAAACCCACCTCTCGTATCCGCGGGTGCCAGATATGAGAGGTGTTCAGGGGAAGACTCCAGTTACCGTAGATCTCCTCTGGGAGCAGAGACAGGGACACACACATGGCCAGGGAAGAAAGAGAGGAAGAGAAGGTGCTCCATGAATGTACCCCACGGTCTAGACTCGGGACAGTTGTCCACACTTCCGGGCTCCTGGGCCTCCCCTCTCCATCACAGCCCCCGAAAAGTGTGCCCACCTTCTGGGGGGCATTTCCATCTCTCCAGGGCTAGGATGGCTTTGGCTGGGACCAGAAATGCAAAGGCGCTGGCCTGGAACAGCGGCAGCCTAGAAGAAGAGGCACAGAACGGCAGGGGTGGGGTGGGCAGGGACACAGAGACAGGGGAGATGGGGAGAGAGGCGCACAGAGAGAAGGAGAGAAAAATCACACCCAGAGGCCAAGACACAGAGGGACAAGGGCCAGGGCAGAGCTGAGAAAAGTCACTGTGGCCCTAGGCAGGACTCGAACATTTTGGAGGCCCGAGGAAGAAAACAAATGGAGTCTTTGGCCCACAACCTTCCCTTTTACCTTCTCAACCCCAGCTCCTGATGGTTGAGGAGCCACATGCAGGGAGATGGACAGCTCAGCTCTTGTATCCAAGCTCCACTCACAACCTTCCTCCATCCTCCCACCACACAACCATCTTTTGGCCACCCAGGGGCAGGGTACCCTCAGGAGGATGGGCCATTGAAAGGGCCCACACAGAACCTAAAAGCCAGGATTGGGTGGGTTCTGATTATCCAGAGTGGGGCTTAACAGGGGGAAAGCCCAGCTAGGGTACATTCTCTTAAGCCCACCGACTCCCTTCCTCTGAGGAGCCTCAGGGGCCCAGGGTAGGATCCCAGCTGCCTGCCTCTAAGGATGGCTGGGGTAGCAAGTGAGAGCAGACAGCGACTTTTCTCTCCCTAAAAAGAGCCCTCAGAGAAACCACCTGCTCCTGCTGTGTGGACCACTATATATTGGGGGTGGGGAGGCCAGGGGAGGGCAGCTTACCGGATTCCCAGTGTGGTCTGGATAAGGGTGGTAATGCCCACGCAGGTGAAGATGGTACCGATGAGCTGGCTGACCATGTACTGGTCACGGCCCACACACAGCGCCTCAGCCAGAAGGAAGGGCACAGCAATGGTACCGCTGAAGCATGTCAGGTAATGCTAGGGGATGGGGGAGAGTGCATGGGGCAGGGCCCATCGGGATCACAGGGACACCCTCAAATTCTCATGTCTGCCTCAGTGGACCTGACCCCCTGCTAACCCTAGCACTGTGTTCACCTGGGACTGAGATTCCTACGTGGGATTCCCAGAGAGCTACTGGTCACACCTTTTCTGGTTTACTAATCTGCCCCTAGGTTATTCCTGTGGCTTTGTAGAGTGGGTCCTCCTCCCTGTGACTGACGTCCTATTCTGTCTGGCTGGTGACACCTGTTCCCAGAGATAATCTCTCAGGCCCCATCAGACCCCTCTCCCCACCCCAGCTCGGTGACAGTTCACTATTGTTGACGTTAGGTTTCTTTTGCTCTTACCCAAGATAAACTTGTTGGCCAGGAACAGGACTGGGATCCTGGGGAGAATGCAGAGTCAGGGGGGGGAAACCCTATGAGAAAACCCACCTGGAAGCCCAGTAGAATGCACAGGTACCAGGGTGGCACATCCTCGATCTTGTACAACATATCAAACTTGGGTTCTGTGGGCAGGGACATTGTGGGATCCCTCGTGGAGGTCCCTGCTGAGCCCACGGATTCATGCTAGGGTAACAGGGAGAAGTAACTCAGGGTGGAGTGATGGGGACCAGCAGAGTCCATTCTGCCCCAGAATCAATCAGGTAGCCTGAGTGGCCTGTAGGATCCTCAGAATGGGGTCCAAGCCCCACCCTCCCTCTTGGTTCATCCAACCAGCTGTCTCTTGACCTGGCTACCTGTGGCTCCCTCCTCACATACTTTTGTGCAGGGATGAGTCCACTGTGCTGGCTCCCGGAGGCCTTGGGAACAGGGCATTCTGGCCAAGGGGATGGCCTCTAAGAAGGCCCCAAGGGCCAACAGGAGAGGGGGCCAAAGGGCTGAAGTCTGCGGACAGGCCCTCTTGGGCAGCCTCTGGTCCCACCCTTGCCACTTGGAGGTCCTTGGGGTTTCCCTGGAGGTGGGTAGGTTGGGTCCCTGCTGGTCTTAAGCAGGAGTCAGCCAGTCCCAAGCTGACCACTCCTGCACCCTCATGGCCACCCGCACCCCATCCCCCAGTTGCTACTTTCTGCCTGGAATAGTCACTCTCAATCGAGTTTGTCGGAACATTTGTCTCTGCCTTCCCAGGGGGAAAGCACTAGCAGGCTCTCTAGCCACCACCCAAGCCTGTGCCCACCCAGCTCCCACTCATTCCCAGCACCTGTGTCCGGCTCTCCAGGTTCTCCTGGGCCCTCATCTTTGGGGCACAGGTGTGAGCAGTTCCTGAGGAAGAGAGAGGATGGCTTTACGAACGCCAAGGAGGACTTTAGTCCACACATCAGACACCGTTTGAAGTAAATCTGTAACCAGATCTCCAGCTCTGATTGCGAAAGGCAGGCCTGGGCGGAGGTAACGTATTAACTACGGCCGTTGTGGTAAAGGCCACCCAAGCCTCTGCCACATTTACCTTCTGCGCACTTGCCCATCCCAGCCTGCACCTGAGCCTGGGCAAGGGCCCTGTTCTTATTTCTAAGAGAGGGCAGGGTGGAGGTGAGGAGTGGACAGTTCACCAAGCCCTGGGTGGTGCAGAAGAGAATGGCAGTGGGCACTTAATTAGGTCACACTCTGAATAAAACTCTTCCCCACTTTTTAATATCAAGTTAATAATTATCATCATAGTAGTCATTCTCCATAATGAGGAATCACTGCCTGCCAAGCAACTGCTATGTATTGCTGTGGCGTTAGGTGGTGTTAACCTCATTTACCGCTGAGGAAACAGATCTAGGAGTTGTGATCTGACTGAGGTAGCAAGATTTTAGACACCATTCCAAAAACTCAGGTTGGCCTCAACCCCTGAGTTCATGCTATAAATTAGCCATTAAATCCAATAAAGGGCTGGGACGCCTGGGTGGCTCATTGGTTGAGCATCTGCCTTTGGCTCAGGGTGTGATCTTGGGGTCCTGGGATCAAGTCCCAATATTGGGCTCCCTGCAGGGAGCCTGCTTCTCCCTCTCCCTGTGTCTCTGCTTCTCTCCGTGTGTCTCTCATGAATAAATAAATAAAATATTTTTTAAAATAAAAAAATAAATTCAATAAAGGGCTGCCTTCCCCACACATGGCCACTTACCCCTCAGCATCACAGAGGCACAGAACAGATGGGCCTCTGGAGGAGAAGCTGCCCAGGCTGGTCCAGCTTTGCCTGTACCCTATGTCAGGACAATTCCCTTCCCCTCCCAATCAGGACTGGCTGTATAATCTGCAGTGCAAAATTAAGATTTGGGGCCCTCATTCCAAAAGCATTATGAGTTTTCTTTTTTTAGTATTATGAATTTTAACACAACAACAACAGAGTATTAAATCAAATTAAACCAAACCTTTCTAAGCACTGGGCCCTGTGCAAGTGCATGTCACCCAGCCAGTGAAGCCTGCCTTGGACTCAGCCTGTCCTCTCTTCCACTCACAGGCCTGGAGCTGGCTGAAGGGACTTGGGGAGGGTCCGAGGAGCTAGGGCTCCTCAGCCATGAGGACAGGGCCTAAGGTTCCTGGTTCTGCCTCTCTCTGTGCTGCCCCAGGGCAAGCCCCCCAGGGCCCACCTACTTCTGGGTTGTTGGGCCCATGGCCAGGCCCTGCTCCAAGGGCCCGTAGGCAGCTGTGCTCTCCAGCTAGGCAGCAGCTTCATGCCACAGCTATGAATCTGGCAGCCTGTCCAGCCTCCAGCTCTTCCTCTGTCTGCCTATCTCCTTGTCTCCTTCCTTGGTTCCTGCTCCCAGGTGTCCCAAAGTTGTCTGACCAGTTTGAAGCTTTGAAACTGCTCCTTAGCACCTTCTTCCCCGCCTCTCTCCACCCCTGTACTCCCCAGTGGGCTGTGGAGACAGAGCCCCACCCCTTACATTCTGGTGCACAGTCCCATGGACATTCAGTTCAACCCAAACTACACACGCCATATACACAGAGACAAGGCAGGCAAGTTGCACATGGTTTCTATCTTATTTTTTTAAAAGATTTTATCCATTTATTCATGACAGACACAGAGAAAGAGAGAGAAAGAGAGAGAGAGAGAGATAGGCAGAGGGAGAAGCAGCCTCCATGCAAGGAGCCCGACATGGCCCTGGGCCAAAGACAGGCACCAAACCACTGAGCCACCCAGGGATCCCCCACACATGGTTTCAGATACACAACAAATGGACCCATAACACCCAGACTGTGCTGCAGAGTGTGTCTAAATGACTCCATAGGAACACACAGCCACCCAGGTCCTTGTCACAGGCTCCCATCTCCACACCCAGTACTACTGACAACTCAGCTGGCTCCGTGGGTACTGGCTCTCTTCCCCGTGACTAGGGGTTCTCTCCTGGGGTGAAGGCCAGGGAGGAGGGGCCTCAGGCAGATAGGGAGCAGCAAGTAATGGAATGTAAGGGACCAGGCTGCAGTTGCAGTATAAGTCATGCAGGCTGGGGAGGTCAGGGCCTCCCCAGAGCACACCCACTTCTCCAGGAGTGACCTTCCTCCACCCCCAGAATCAGAATCCCCTATCAGCCCTGCCACTATTCAGCCTGGGACTTGGTCTGAGCCTCTTTTCTTTTCCCCTCCCCTCCCCTCCCCTCCCCTCCCCTCCCCTCCCCTCCCCTCCCCTCCCCTCCCCTTCCCTTCCCTTCCCTTCCCCTCCCTTCCCCTCTCTTCCCTTCCCCTCCCCTCCCCTCCTCTCCCCTCCCCTCCTCTCCCTTCCCTTCCCCTCCCTTCCCCTCTCTTCCCTTCCCCTCCCCTCCCCTCCTCTCCCTTCCCTTCCCCTCCCCTTCCCTCCCCTCCCCTCTTCTTTCTTTCGTTTCCTTTCCTTTCCTTTCCTTTCCTTTCCTTTCCTTTCCTTTCCTTTCCTTTCCTTTCCTTCTTTTTTTTTTGTGTGAGAGAGAGAGAGCGTGTGTATGCACATACATACATACACACAAGTTGGGGGGCAGGGTAGGAAGAGAGGGAGATAATTTTTTTTTTTTGAGGGAGAGAATCTTAAGCATACTGTGCTCTTATGTGGAGTCTGTTGAGGGCCTCGATCTCACCACTCTGAGTCATGACCTGAGCCAAAATCAAGAGTCAGGTGCTTAACTGACTAAGCCAACCCAGGTGCCCCCTCTTTGACTTTCTAAGCCTAAGTTTCTGTGTCTCTCAACTGGGGATTAGAGTATTTGTTCTGTCCACCTCCCAGGGCTGCTTGCCCACAGGTTCCCATTCTTAGGCGGGGCCCAAGTGGGGTGTTTTCCTCCAGTGCTAAGGAAAGGTCCCAGGTCAAAGGAATTTCTGGGGAGAGCAGGACTTAGAGCCAAGATACTGAATCCAGCTCCATCCAGAAACTCTGCCCTGCCTAGTCCCAGGCAGACACATAGGGCCCAACCTTGTCAGCTGGGCTCAGAGGGAAAGTCCAGACGTTGAGCAGCTCCTGGACATAGACCCAACTATACTAGTGTTCAGGGAGGCGCCCAAACAGTACAGAGTGGCTGAGTAGGTATGCCTGTCAGGCAGCCTGCTCATGGAGTTTTCACTGGTTTTTCTCTTCTCTCGTGATGGATTTGCAGTTTCACCATCCATGCAACTAGGTCCATCCTTTGACAGCTCGCTTACATTTCTAGCCATGACACACCTCACCTACCTCTGGGAAATTGTGGGGAAGCAAGTATATTTGGCCCTCCCTAGGTACAACATCAGCAGAAATGCCAATGTCTGTCCTCCCAGCCCTACAAGAGCCTTTTGCAGAGAAGGAATCAAGAAATCTAGGTCATTGGGTTTTATTTGAGTCCAGAGGGGAAGGCCTCTCCCCTACCCACCCTCTCCTGCCCCCAACATATACCTGGCCCCAATGTCCTAAAGCTGGAAGGAGGGAGGGGGCATGGCAGCATGGAAAAGCATGGCCCCCCTGCCCTCCAGGCAGCCTGCAGAGAGGAGTGGGGCAAATCCAGAGGGCACTGCAGCTCTCCTCAGGGCCTGACCAGGAAGGGGAAGGAGTTGAACTAGAGCTCCGTCCTTGTGACAGGTGCCTCTTCTGAGCAGGCCCCTTTCAGTCCTCCACACAGCAATGCCTCCAGAGCCCCTTGGCCTTGTTGGTGGGCTTCATAGATCTGGTCTTCTCCAAACTCGCCCAGGTAGTGCAAACATGTCATGGAGAGCCTAGGGGAACCCAACAGGAGCCTCAGACCCCTGCCTGCCCCTCAGGGGGCTGATCAAGGCTCCAAAGTCTCCATCCCACCCCACCCTCACTCCTGTCACCTGGTGGGCCAGGGGCCCCCTGTGATCATCACACTGATGCTTGGCTCTGGCCCCTTACTGAGTCCTGGGCCTGTGAGACGTTTCACCTGGTTCACTTCTCGAACTCCATAGCTGGAAGCAGCAGGAAGGAGAGGCATATAGCATTAATGGGAGCCCTGCCAGCAAGGGATAATATCCCCGCATGAACCTGGGCACACTGGGCATTTGTTGAATTCAGAGCCCAGTTTCTGATCCTCCCTGATGGGAAACAGAACCAAAGAGGGAAAGCCCGTGGCCTGAGGTCACACAGCAACCCTGTCCCCAAGCCACGTAGCATTCTACTTGCCCCCAGCTCTAGATCTCAGACTTCATCCCAACCAGCCCCCTACCTTGGACCAAAGCCCTAGTGGACTATGTGTCTGGTGTGAGTGGGAGAGTGGGAATCTCTACCCATCAGCCCTACTGCTAGAGGAGGGTGGTAGGGGCCAGATTCTTGACTCACCCCTGCCAGCTCTGGGAACAGCTCTTATCCAGGACATCTATGTATACCGACTCACTCAGCTCCCACCGCCGCCCGCCTGAGTCAGGGGTGTGAAGTTTGGCCTCTGCCTTTGCCAAATGTTGCCACATCTAGAACAAGGAGGGGTTAAGACCCAGGGTTTCAAGACTGCTCAATGGTGGGGGAGGGTCAGGCAGGAGCCTGGGTCTCTGGGAGAGAGTGAGGTGGCAAGGGAGACTTTTAAGCAAGAAGCTCTTATCAGGTAGCCTCACAGCCCTCCCCCAGGTTCTGAAAGCTGGGACTGGGTCTGCTGAGGTAGGATCCACTTCCCGGGGTTGGGGTGTGTGGGTAGGAAACACTGAAGTAGGAAGTTAGGCCTGAGCACTGGGGCTCCTTCCCCAGTGCACACCTGCCCATCAGCCATGCTATTTTAAACCATGAGAACAAGGAAAGGAAAAAAAAAAACCAAAATAGAGCCCAGTCTTCAATGACACGTGTACTCATAGGCTTGCCTTGCTCCACAGAGTTACTTAGGCATGCTGGATAGGTTTCTGTGTGAACTCAAGACACACACATACTCATATTCATGCATTCAACCCATGTGCATACATGCACAAATACACCTGTACTCCCCAGTCATGTTTTGGGAAGGAGTCTAGACCTGAGGATAAGCCTGGAAACGGAGGAGTCTGAAAGGATAGGCTGGTGACTCCCTGGGGTCTCAAGATACTGTGGGGTGTCCCAGATTATTTCCTTTCTGTTGGGCCGAGAGATGGGTAAACTGAGGCATGGGGGTTTGGGTGAGGTGCAGTTGGCAATATCATGGAAAGCTGAGTCTAACTCAGGGCTCAGGGTGGGGGTTTGGAAATCAATGCCAGTGGTAGAATCTGAGGTAGATGGAGGGGACTGGCTTCAGGAGGGACCTGGACAGGGGCAGGGGAGCTGTATGGGGGGAGGTACTCACCTGGTAGGCCACTGCCCTGCAGGCATCACAGCGCAGGTGAGCAGGCATATGAGCTGAGTACTTCTCTTCATCGTCCAGCTGTGGGGCAGTGGCTGTGAGTGGGGCCCTGTCCTCAGAGCCCCCTGGGATGGCCCAGGCTCCCAGCAGCAGCAGTGTCAGTGGCAGTGACAGCCTCATGGTCAGTGGAGATGGCTCAGTGAGCATGTGGCTGGGGTGCAGGTGTGCATGTGCATGTGTACAGAGGGAGCCACCCCGGAAAGCCTGACCCAGACCAATGGGGAACCAACACCTCACCCCTCCCACTTTCTTCCTTCCTCCAGGGGCCTAGAGATGCCACGTGTGCATCTCCTCTCCTGGGATCCCCACCGCAGCCAACTGGGCTCCATTTCACAGATAGGGAGCAGTGACATAGGGGGCAGCTGGGCCTGGGCAAGGGCACGTGGGGACAGATCCCTCCCCTGAAGTCTGGCCACTCAGTGGGCACTGAACTGAGTACCTTGAGGGAAGAGATGATTTGTGTCATTTTTATGAGCATAGGAAAGCTTAGACAGAAGTGATGAATCCAAGACCATACACTAGAAGGGCCATACTGAAATGAGGCCCCAAGCCTGAGTAACTAAAGCCCATTGGCCACCCAGTCACCAGGATGAATGAGGTTGCCAGGTGTGGTTGCCAGCCTAGGGCTTCCTCCCTGGGAGGTGAGTTTGCTGAGGCCAGGATGTCACATCCATGAAAGACACACGTGGGCTCCTTCCCTGAGCCCTAGGGCCGCCTCCACCCAGACCATACCCAGGCAGAGAAGAGTGTTAAAGGGGGTGTTAGAAGTGACAGCAGTAAATTAGAAATCAGACAACTTACACCAGTTGTTCCAAGCATCGTGGCTCATTGGATCAGTGATTTATTGCACACCAGGATGAGGTGAGGGGACCAGGGCCCTCCATGCCATCAGAACCAGCATCCCTGGCCATGAGAAGTTGTTCAGGTTATTCTGACTCATAGCTCTCCCAGTCAACTTTCAGCCCAAGGCAGGGAGTCTGGGACTTCAAGGGACTCAGACCGCCTAGGGGCCTGGAATTTAAGTAAGGCATCAATCTCCATCCCTAACAACTGCTCCTAATGGGAACTGTTCTTCCCCAAACTCATCTTATCACATATCAGTCAACAAAGCCCTGCCACTTCAAGCTCAGAACTACACACAGACTCACATGTCCTACCCCATGCATCTCTCTCAGCCCTCTTCAGACGCTCCTGCTATCTCAAGGCAATTAGCACACAGGCTCTGGGTCCTGTTCCCTCCTTGCTGTGACCAGTCTGCCGAGCCAGGACCTCTCTGGGCATGGTTGCCACATCTGTTACTGAGGGAGTGCAATCAGCAGAGGGCTCCAAGTCTCCCTGCCCTGCTCCCCACCCCCATGGCATCCCTTTTACTGGCAGCCCTAACCCACCCTCCACTACTCCCAGAGGCTGAAACATCCTCCCTGTTTGTAAGTCCTTTCTGATGAGTCACTGCATCTGGCCCCCATCTTGGGTGGGAATGGCTTAAACCTCCACTCCTGGCCCCAGGATGAGCCAGCTCAGCTCTGATGGCTTTGAGAAGCCAAGTCAGATGCTGAGGTTGAGGGGAGGATGAGAAGTGGGGCTCCGAGCTGGAGACTATAGCTGCCTCCCTACCCAATCCCCATCTCCAGACTGACCCTCCATAGCCCCTTCCATATAACTTCCCTGCTCCACCTCCACCTGCTGTCCCCACAGCTCCCTTCCTCAGATCCAGCCTGACCCAGGGGCTGCACTAGCCTTTCCCACACGACCTCCCAGGCCAAGGCTCAGATCCTCTTCCAAAGAACAACAGAGTTGCTAGCCACAGTCCTCCCTCCATCGCACCAGCGCACACTAGCCTACTCCACCGCAGCTGGATCCACCTTCAGGGAGGGACACATCCGCCCTCTGCTGATCCTATTTCTTGTTGCTCCTCCTGAACTCCAACACCCCCTCAAGTCAGTTCCTAGGAACAACTCCAGAGACTCCTCACAAACACACAAACACACCACACTCTGGGGATGCCTGGGAAAGGAGTATACAATTTTGTTGGGGGAGAAAGCAGGCAGCCCCTTTCTGAGTTTCAGCTCCATCAGTCCCAAAGTCTCAGATATATCCTCTGAAGGTAACTTCCAGTGTGAAGACTGGGTGGGCTGCCTAAAAGGAAGAGGTGACAGAAGGAATGGGCAGGGGACTAGATGCCAGAACCCCCAAGGCTATCAAACAGGCCCCAATACCCAGGATAGGCCCTGGGGCCTCACCCTGAGAACAAGGACCCCTTGCCGGGCTGGGCTGAACTCGAGCTGTTGGGCGGAGCACAGAGGAGCAGAGGGGGTGCGGGGCTGGGGGTTCCACTCACTGGCAGGTAGTACATCCCGTCCAGGGGCCCCGCCTCCGAGGCCCAGGGTACCTGGGGGCCGCTGCAGCCCGGTGGGGCCAGGGACGGTGGCACTGAGAGGCCCGGGAGAGGCCCATAGGCGGGCGGGTAGAGGCCAGAGCCCAGGGCCAGCGGGGTGTAGACGCGGCGTGGTGGCACCTGGGGCGATGGCGGCAGCAGCACCTCCACGTATTGCCCGCTTTCGGGGTCGAAGAGTAGCCGTAGCCGAGGCTGCCGCGGCGCCTCCACAAAGTAGCAACGGCCGCTCTCGGGGTCCACCAGGACCTTCCCCGGGTACGCAGTCCCTGGGGGCCTGCGTGCCCCGTGGAAGGGGCCTTCGAGCGGCCGGTCCGTCGGAGGCGCTGAGGCAGCACGGGGTTGGGGCGGGCCGGTTCTGCCGGCCGACGCCTGGGACTCCCGCAGGAGAGACGACTGGATCGCAGTCGCCGGCTCGGGAGCTACAGGAGGCGTCTCCAATTTGGGTGCTGTCCCGGCGCTCGAGCTGGGGTGCGCCTGAGGCGAGCGGGGGCACGGTGGTCGGGGTGGCTGGGGCCCTCCCGGGCCCGTGGGCGGCGGCTGGGGTGACGCGCGCGCGCCGCCTAAGGGGCTGGTTCGCCCCTCGCCGTCGGGGACCAGGCGCCGCGCCTCAGCCTCCCGGTTCTCCCCGCCAGGACCGCGCACGGCTCCCCCGGCTCCCTCCGGCCGGCGGCCCACGGCCAGTGCGGCGGGCAGGCGGACCTCCGTGCGTGCGAAGGGCTTGGCCGTGCTGTTCTCCGCTCTCCGCCTCAGGACGCCGTTGGGCCGCGGAGCGTCCCGGGCGACTGCGTCAGGGGGCGGCTCTGGGGGCTCGTAGGGGTGCGTCACGACCGGAAGAAAGTCTTTGAGGTAAACCGAAGTGTAGTGAGCTGGGGCTGGCGACGCCAGCGGCGGCAACGCTTCCGTCCTGGGCGCGCCGCCCTCCTCCGCGCGGGGTTCCACAGGAGGCGCAGGCAGCCGCAGAGCTGCGGTTCCCGCGGGGAAGCTTGGCGCGTACGTGGTCTTCACCATCTTGCGTACGTCGCGGGGCCGCGGGATGGCCACGCGAGGCCGTCCCGAGGCGGCCTCTCCAAGGCCCAAGGCTTCCCGGGGCGCATCGGCATCCGCAGGGCCCACAAGGCGACTGAGGGTTAGCTCAGGTGCGGCCGCTTCTGGCGACGGCGGACTGCCTCGGAAAGCAGGATCCTGCACCTCCCGCAGGGGCTGACCTTGCGCCTCCGTGAGCTCCAGAGTCCCAGGTGTGGACGGCCTAGGCAGCTCCAGCTCTTCCATTCCTATCCCATTCAGAGCTTTAGACGTAGATACTACGGATGAGCCCTGTGGTGTGGGACCCCACGTGTCTTGGGGCGATGGATTCCACGTCCCATTAGTACGATCTGGAGCCTCCCATGAGGAGGACAAGGCCGGTGGATACGCGCTCCTACTGCCCTCTGCGGTATTCCCAACTGCCGGTTGAGGAACCTCCCAGAGGGAAGGAGCTTCAGGGGACGGGCTTCTTGTCCTGGCGACACCCTGAGTCCACTGGGAAACAGTCGGTGGGGAGGGGCTTCTTCTGCTGACAGTTTCCTCGACAGCGGGATCCTGATCTCCCCATGCACGGGATGCTTCAGGGAACGACGGGCTACTTACCCTCCGAATAGCCCGATTCCACGGGGGCTGATTCTGGGGGGACGGGCAGGGAGGACCCCGTACGGTCCCATTTGGAGCCTGCCACAGCGGGGACGAGCTCCATGGCCTCCCAGCCTTACTCGGAACTTCCCGAGGGCCCCTCGACTCGAAAGGCGGACTCTGTGCTCTCAGAATGGCTCGATCCGGAGTCTGTCGCGGGGACCGAGTCTTAAGTTCCTGACTTCGTGCCTCCCGAGTCTTCTCCCCTGACTGCAGGAAGATGCTGGAACTAACCGGACCCAGCGGCTCTGTGCCCGGCGCGGGCTTGTCGCGCCGAATCGCGCGCTCTCGGAGGCTGGGCCACGGCCGCGGTGCCTTGGTGGGTGCTGAACCATAGTGCACGCGCGGTGGCCGAGACCTGGCCTCCTCCGGGACCTTTCGGGTACTGCGGGCCGTTTCTCGGCTCGCACACTCCGGCCGCCCCGTGGGCCCGAAGGTGGCGCTGCTTGGGGCAGGGGCTGCAGGGCTCAGTTTTCTGGCCAGTGCGGTCTGCACCAGGCCAGCGGCTTCCTGCAGGCGGCCCAGCGACTCGTCCAGGGAGCCAGTGCGCAGGAGCAGCCGGGGGCGCGGCGGTGCTCCCGCCTCCCGCGGCGGACTCTGGGGCCGGGGGCGCAGCTCGATCTGACGCTTGGGCACCGTGCGGGACCTGGCGGGAGCCTCACGCTCCTCCAGCGCCACCTCCACACACTCGAACTGCGCTGGGGTCCCAGGACTCGGCCCGCGGGGCCGTACCTCTAGGTAAGTGGCCCAGCGGGAGCCACCGTCGGGGGCCTGGGGCGTCGGTGTTGCGGGAGCCGGAGTCGCGGGCCCGGGCGGAGAGAGGCTGCGGAAAGCGCGGGCGGTGAGTTGTTGCACCTCGCTATCCGCCGCGTCGGAGCGGCCGAACAGGGCCCCTGCGCCGAAGATGACTTCCATCTCCCCCGACGGCAGCATGCGCAGCTGCGGCTGGGGCGGCCGCGGGCTGGAGCCCGGGCCTCGCGGGAAACCCGAGCCGGGCCCGGGCTGCTGGCGGCTATTCTGGGCGCTGACGGACAGGCGAGGCTGCGCGCCCGCCCCCAGCGCAGGGGCCACCCCGGGCCAATGCGCCCGGCACTCTGCGTCCGGCCCAACGTCCGGGGGCCCTGGAGAACCCGGAGCCGTGTGGTAGGAGCCTGACGAACCAGAGGAGTCCTGACGCCGGGCGGGGGCCGCAGGCAGCCGCCCCGGGAGCCCAGGCCGGGCCGGCCGGGCGAGCGCGGTCAGCATGGCGGGGCTGGGCGCCGCGCACTACCTCCCTCACGTTTGCCTCCGCGGGTGCTGCGGCTGCCCGCATTGTCCCCGCCCCGCCCGCGGATGTCGTGGGGTCACCGCGCCTTAAAGCGGCCGCGGCTGCAGTCGATCGCGAATCAGTGGCGTCGCCCACAGGACAGCCTTGGGTCCTGGGCTTTACTTTTCCAACGTTCCCCTCTGGCGCGGGCCAGAGGCCTAGGATGGCTCTCCAGGCTTGGGCTGACAGGAAGGTGAGAGAAGGGCAGGTTTGAAGCCAGGAGCTAGGCCTAACTCTGCTCACAGGCTAAGAAACAGGCCGAGCAGGGCACAGCAGGGCCCATGTGGGTCAGAATGGGAGCCAGGGGACCAGGACCAGACTTTCGGGGCCTTCTGAGCAATTTCATCTTCCGGTTAGCCCCCCAGTGTCTTCCTACCACCGGAGCACACCCCTTCTCTCTGGCCCTCTCATCACTTGTCCCAGCTAGAGTATGTAAGGGTTCACCCACCACCTTCCTTGACCCATCACCCCATGATCTTTGATGGAGCTTTGCTTGGAGGGCTCCCCCAAGTCCCCAGGTTGCACTAGGGCCTCGGGAAGCTGTACCTGACTGGACCCATTGCCTTTAGTGGGACCATACCGGAAGGACCTGGGGTGGCTAGCTCTAGCTTTCACAGATGGCCTTGGCACCTAAAACAAGACACTGATGTGGGGTCTCTTAGGAACCTTTGGGGTAGCCATGACCCCTCTCTGAAGCCCTTCTGAGGCAGAAAGAGCTCTGGCACTTGCAAGGCCCTCACTCCAGCCCCCACCACCTCAGGATTCACCCCAGGGACAGGTGCTGGTGGGGAAGCAGTCACCACTTGTCACTGCCCTGGGATAATGACAGTGAGCACCATTTGCCCTTAAACTTCCGGCTTTAAGTTCCTGCTATGTTTCAGGCCCTAGCTGGCCTTTGGGCAAAAACACAGCAACCCCCCACCCCATGCACTCACACTGACTCAGGTTAGGCTAGATTGACAAATCTGACTCAGCCTCTGAGTGGGTCCCCTGACTGGGTGTGTCCCCATGATCATCTAGCCATCAGTGATGGCTTGTGAAAGGATCAAGCCTGCCTATCATCTGGTGCTGCATATACAACTTTAACAAGTCATAGGCCCTTCAGAGACTGTTCCCCACCTTAAAAAAAGACATAGCATTGTCCTTTTCCCTTCCTTCCCCTTGTGAAGATTCAAGCCTCTGTTTGGGGGAAGTGTAAGAGGATACAAGTATGATTCACAGGTGTAACATTCTTGTTATATGATGGTAATGGATTTCCCAAATTCACTGTGGTCTTGGAACCCACTGCCTGTTGTCTCCAGTCAGGGCTTATCACATACTCACTCAAACACACACACACAGCCTTTCCTGCTCTATAGCCAAGTTGGGAGAGTTAAATTTACCAGGACACTGGGAGTAGGGTGGGGTGTTTACAGGTAACCAGGGGTAACCAGAGCTGTTTACATAGGGAGAGATTAAATACCAAGAGTAGGAAGAACAGTGCCTATTAGACAACAAAGTTGTCCTCCTGTAGACTAGACCTCCACACCTCTCCTCCCCCTACGACCCAGGGGAGGGAGGGAAGTGGCAGGGACTGGGGACTTGAGCAGCATCCTTTTCTGAGTGGCCTGGAAGGCGGTGGCCCAAGGCCTGCTCCCCACCCAGTCCCTGGTAACTTGATTCTCCCTTCTGTCACCAAGGCCCTCCAGAAGGCAGGCAGGGAGGAAAAAAAAAAGAGTGCCTTCTGCCTCTTCCCTGGGAATCAGGCCAGGTGAAGTCTGTTTTGGCAGGGGCCAGGACCCACAGGGACAGGAAGGGCAGGGGTGGGGACCCCCACAGCAGGGAAGGCAGAGGTCGGGCATTACAGCCAGAGAATAGGAAGGCGACGACCATTTTATTTTTCCCTGGGACGCTGGTGGCTCCGGGCCTGACGCATCCCTGAGGCTTTCTTATGCTTCTGGTCCAGCACTTGGGCCATGTAGTTCTCCTGCTGCTTCTGGATCCGGTAGTCAGACACGTGATTCCTGCAATGGAGCCGTCTGGGCATGGGCTGGGGGCAGTCTAGGATAGGGGCCAGAGAGCTGGCTCCCCACTTCCATCAACAATCCCCAGCCTGGCCCAGACCCCTCACCTGAAGATCTGTTTCTGCTGGCTGATAACTTGCTGCAACTCCTTAATCTCATTCTCTTTGCCATTAAGTATATCTTCTTGCTTTATAATGTGAGACTCAATTTCTGTGGGGGAGAGAGGCAGGGAGGAGTGGTGGTTCCCATCCTACAGGCTTCTTCCTGAGATAAGGCATTCATTCCCTAACAGGTATTTTAAGAAGTTGGCTCCCCCCACCCAGGGGTGCTCCATAAGTAGCTGCTAACACCTTAGTAAGAATGAGTTTATTATGGAGTTTTGACAGGATGGTGGCTAAGGGGCGCAATGTCTGATGTGTGTCAGTGATTTCACAACTCTGTTCTGGACCAGGTGACCCACATGAGGGCAGGCGAAGGCCCCTGCAGAGAGGTGGACAGTGCTGCCCAAAGGCAGGAGGATGAATGGCTCCTGCCCTTAACTCCTGCCAATCTTTACAAATATCACCTCCTTGGTAAGACCCTTCCCAATCTAAAAGTATCAACCCCTCTCAGTAGTTTCTATCCCTTTTTCCTGCTTTCTTTTTCTTCTTAGCACTTATAGCTAACATACCATATATTTTACTCACCTATCTTCTTCCCAAGTTAGATTTATATCCATGAAATACACAAGGATAAAAATTTTTTTCAATTTACTGCTTTAACCCTAAGGCCTAAAATAGTACCTGGCACATGGATGGGACACAATGAATTTATTTGGGGAATGAATGGACAGGATACACTCTGGGAGTTTAGGACTTAAAAACATCATTTAGTTTCATCATCTCAATCCAACCAGACCTACTGAGGACCAGCTAGGTATCCAGTCCTGTGCTAGGGCTTCACAAGGGGAAAAGACAGGGTCCCCTACCTTCAAGGAGGCAGCTCCTGAAAGAGAGTTAAAACTCAGGAACTGAACAGAATAAGGCAATGTTTCAACGTTGTTAGTATCAATGAGACAGTGTTACCATTTTTGGCAAGTTACCTCCTTTTCTAGACCCATTTCCTCATCTGTGATGGGGACAGGAACAGCCCCAGTTCCACAGGGGTGTGAGGAGCACCCAGGGAGATAGTGTGGCAAAGTTTGCCCCCTACATTAAGTGCTCATTAGATGCAAAGATGATTTTTGTGTCTTGAATCAAAATTGAAAGTGGTTGTAGGAATCTCAGGGCGGGGGCGGAGGGTGCTTCATTTATATAAACTGTCCCTTGGGGAGTCCTGGAAAATTCTTATCCTCATAGGAAGAAAATCCCACTGCCTTTAAAGGCTGGACAAACATTAACTACAAAACAAACTCTAAAAATTCAGAAATGGTGAAGCAATTTAAGGTTTCAGAAGAAAAGATTTGATAAAAAAAATTAAGACACGACATACAAAAGAGGAGACTAAGATGCAAGGGAAGGAAGAGAAGGAAAATGAGTTCCGTGGATCAGAGGACCAGAACTATTGAACCTTCTTCTCAAGGTCACCCAGATTGATTGTGAAGTTCTTTTGGGAAAAAGCATCAGAACTTTCTGTGAATTTTTAAAATAAATGAGAGATAAATTTAAAATAAATAGCCAAATGAGAGAATGGTTAGAAAAATCCCTTTGAGAAAAATAAGAAACTGTCTAAGTGTAAAAACCAAACTAAACCCACATAAAGGGAGATTGAGGGGTGGGGAGGGCATAGGCCAGGGGAAGGCTTGGGTCATGAGAGTTGCTCAGGTGAGGGCTTGTGTCCCACTGGAGGTGCTTAGTACATTCTACGGGGAGGCAGCCAGGTTCCATCCCCACACACACACCTTGTACAAGTAGACACAGAGCCCTGCAGCTGTGGCTGATCTCTAGAAAATGCTTGGGCACCACCAGGAAAGAACTCTAGGTTCCTTTTAGGAAAGTTGGGGGCGAGGGGGGATAGGTACACAGGGAGGAAGAACTGGGGCCCAGTGGCCTTGGATGTGGAGGCAGTGAGGGGACCCCTGCCCTCACTTGGACCTCTGGGGGCCCCCACGGGAGCCCTTGCTCATACTGCCATAAGGCCTGTCAGCCCACCTAGTGAGATCAAGGTATCAGCCTGCTGGCATCTTACCAGTGAGAGTACTCACCCAGGGAGAGAGGGATGGATTGGTGGGTACGGGGTACCCAAGACTCTAGATGACAGCCCATCAGGAGGGACCCTGAATCTCTTTTGGACTTGGGCTCTGATCTGTGGCCTACCTAAAATCGGCTGCAATCCATGAAGCAAATGTTCCATATGGAATTCATGTCTATTTCTTAGACTAGGTAAGGGGAATTTAGTGTTCTGGGAAACTAAAAGGGGGTTCCTGATATCTAGGGACACTGGGTGGCTGACAGAAAATACCCCAAAACTCACAGCACCACCTTGAGCCAACAAGTGGCCATAGGCATCTGCACAGAGTGGAGATGAAAATTAATGGCCTACAGACACATGTTACTTGGCCCATACAATAATTTTAAAATTTCTAAGTCAGTTGCCAACACTAAAAAAATCAGAAAAATTTCCATTAGAAGCTGGTTTCTGGTTTCTTTTTTTAAGGATCTGCCAATACTCAGCCCCCATTCCCATGGCAAAGGCACTAAGCCCTTGAGAGGTGGCATGGCTCTCTCTGTCACCACAGTCCCCTCTCCTCCCTGCTGGGTCCCCAACCCTGACAGTAGGGGTCAGCTCCCAAAGACGACTGTGCTTATCCTGCTGTTCGTCCTGTAACAGTTACAAGTAAAGTACGCTATTTCTGATACCCATCAAAAGTGGGAAAACAAAAGGTGGACTAAGAAGGTCTTATGTTTCAAGAAAAATGGGAGCGAGCCCGTTCCTTTATGGCCATGAAGAATATTGTACACCGACTGCTTCCCTCATTTCCGTGGCCTGCCTGGTCCCTGAAGGCCTTTGCGAAGGTGTGGCCCGCCTGGGCCTGCCTGTATCCTCAGCCGGGGGCAGAAGTTGGGGTGAAACCCTGCCCTGGATACGGGCACTGGGCTGTTAGAGAAGAGCCCATGCATGTAAGCGTGGGGGGGAGCACGGGCCTCCCGCCTACCATTGCACTTGGTGATAAGCTGGTCCTTCTTACTGGTTTCCTGCAGGGCTCTGCTCTTGACACTGGAGAGCCTGAGTGGAGAAGATAAACAGTGGGAAGGCTGACAGGCAGACTGGACCCCCAACCCTTCACCCCCCCTACCAAGGCCCACTCACGCCTTTTCAAAAGCCAGCTTCTCTTTCTCCAGCTGTTTAGACAGCACCTCAACCTCTCCGAGGGCAAACTGCAACTTCTCCTCTTCCTTGGCCAGGAGGGCCTTGGTCTTGGCATGAGCAGCTTTCTCTTCCTGCAGGGGCAGCAGCAGCAGTGACCTCATTACCCCCAAGCCACCCTGGGTCTCCTAGGTTCCTTTAACCAGCTCCATTTCTCGGAGAGGCACATGGAAGCCAGGACCCAAGAAGACTTTGTCCTCACTACTGGGGCTGGAGGCTCTCAGAGCCAATACTGAATAACTCTACCCATCCAGAGGGATCCCAGAAAATGGGGGAAGATCAGGAACCTGCAGAGACCATTACTTACCACCAGCTTTTTTTCCACTGCCTGGAACTCTTCTTTACTGACAAAATTTTCGTCCTGGAGAACCATCTGCAACAGAGCCTGGCTCAGGGAGGGCCTGGGGCTGGAGTGGGAGGGGTGCTTTCTAGGAACCAGGACCAAGGTTAGACAGTGGGATGATACCCAGGGCACCTAGGATGAGACTTGGGCTCTGAGAAGGGAGAATTTGGTTCCACAAGATCCACAGAGTCTCAGTTCTAGGTCCTACCCTCAAGGAGCAACCAGTCTGATATAGGAGATAGCTCCTGGCCAGCCCTGCTAACACGAGTGTGCTACAATGGAGAAGCACAAAGGGCTGTTGGTGCCCAGAGGCAGCCCCTAGCCTGGGGAAAGGTCAGCACTGCTTCCAGAGAAGGGGTCATCAGACAGGACATCTGACTGCTAAACAGGCGCTGGCCTGCCGGAGGAGGAACAGGGGTGGAACCGAAGTGTTCCAGATGGGACAACACACATGGGAAGGCCAGCTTCGAAGAAAAAGAGCTGGGGTACCCTCAGGGAATTGCAGGTCATTCGGTGCCTAGAGCTGCATTCACCCATCAGAGTGAGAAACAGATGTTAAGTCATTTTTGTTTCTGAGATAGAGATATCTCAAGACCTTCTTCTCAAGACAGAAAACAAAAACAGGAAAAGCATGAACCCCAGCTGCACAGGATTTTACCGTGCCCATACAGGTAATCTGTGGCTCCAGGGGCTTTGAACTCATGAACTAGGGTTTGATTGAGAAGGCAAAAGCAAGGGGACATCAAGGGGTCGGAAGCCTTAAGTTAACATGTGCAAGGGACAAACCTGTGCTTACTGCATTCAGCATGGCGCTGTCTTAGACGCTGGGGGATAAGAGGTGGAAGTCCATAATAGAAAAGATAGTTATAGTTTTAGTGCCTGCATCTGAGGGCCCTGGGAAGCCAGTGAGTCCAATTAGAAATGCGGAAAATGGGATCCCTGGGTGGCGCAGCGGTTTAGCGCCTGCCTTTGGCCCAGGGCCCGATCCTGGAGACCCGGGATCGAATCCCACATCAGGCTCCCAGTGCATGGAGCCTGCTTCTCCCTCCGCCTGTGTCTCTGCCTCTCTCTCTCTCTCTGTGTGTGACTATCATAAATAAAAAAAGAAATGCGGAAAGTGAAGCCCAGTGAATAGACCGGGGCATAACTCCCAGGCCTTACACAACCAGGCGAAGAGGAGAAAACAACCTGACTTTGATTTAAATTCCCCAGTAAATATTCGTGAAGACCGTGCGGGTTTGGCTCCAGCGCCACCCGCCGGGACACAGCGCGCCCCGCCTCCGCCCCACGAGAGTCTCCGTCCGGAGAGTCTGGCCCCGCCCCCTCCATATCGGTGTCCAGTCTGGCCTCTCCCCCAGCGTTTCTTGCTGCCTACCACGTTCCTCAGCTGATGGATCAGTTCCTCCTGAGATTCGATCACGTCCCGCAGTTGATCGAAGGCGAGACACACCGACCCCGACCCCCCCTGCGACCACCCAAGGGGCGTCGCCATCTTCTGCCCCCGCCGGCTAGTTGGAAATGGCAGTCTCCAGGCGCCTCACTAACCGCCGCCCACCAATGAGAATGCGACGCCATAGAGCACCCTGGCAACCGGGGGGCGGAGACTCCTTGGCTAACAGGGATGGGGCCCGCCTCTTAAAGGAGCCGCTCTCTGAAAGCGCCTCTACCCTTAGGAATTTGTTTATTTTGCACACCTGTTTTATCTTGTGTTTGTCACGCAGACCTGAGGGGCAGGCGGCGCCCGGCTTATACTTCCTTAAGGAAGTGGACAGGCCTCACTTAGACAACGACTCTCTCAGCCTTCTCCCAGTGCCTGTTAAATGCAAGACCTGCGGAGCGGTCTGTGGGAGCCTAAGGCAACCCCAGCATCTTTAACTTGACAGGGTTCCTTCTTCCGCCCTAATCTCTAGATTTCCCCCAGAGTATGGAACTCCAGCCTCTTGTGATCTCTCTTCCAAGTATGAATACACTTAGTACTTAGGTGGCCTGAACCCAAGCAATGAAGGGAAGCCCAGGATCAGGAAGGGAAAGTGATGCCACCCAAGAGGAGTCCTCATACTCTGGTACCAGGCTGTTGACAGCCACACTGAACCCATATGGGACCATATCAAGGTACTGGAGAGGACCCTGGAGAGATCCGGAGAGCAGAGGAGGGGCATGAAAGTGACGGGGAACAGAGAGATACAGAAGGATAAAGTGATCTAAAGTGACCACACATCATCACCAAATCTCTTTGGAGGGCTTTTTTTTTTTTTTTAAACTCAAATAAGATTAACCTTAGGAAAAATCAGAACTAATATTTACTCAGTATTATTTTGTGGCATTTATGCCTTGTTACCACTATTTCATGTGATCTTTACAATGATCTTGAGAAGTAGGGAAGTAGGATCCTTATTTTGCAGATGAGGAAATGCACGTTCTATGAGAATGAGTAACTTGCCAAGGTCACCCAAGCTAAGAAGCTTTGGAACAGGGTTTTAACATGGGAGGTTTGATTCCAGAGTCCATGTTCTCTCTCTCTCTCTTTTTAAGATTTATTTATTTATTTATTTTAGAGAGAGAGAGTGAGAGCACAAGCAGGAGGGGCAGAGAAGGAGAGAATCTCAAGCAAACTCTGCACCAAGTGTGGAGCCTGATGTGGGGCTCAATCTCACAACCCTGAGATCATGATCTGAGCAAAACCAAGAGTCTGACACTTAACCAACTATACCACCCAGGTGCCCCCCAGAGTCCATGTTCCTTTTTTTTTTTTTTTTTTAAAGACTTTAACCATTTATTCCTGAGAGACACAGAGAAACAGAGACACAGGCAGAGGTAGAAGCAGGCTCCCTGCGGGGAACTCGTGGGACTTGATCCCAGCACCCCAGGATCACAATCTGAGCCAAAGGCAGATGCTCAACCACTGAGCCACCCAGGTGCTCCAGAGTCCATGTTCTTAACCATGATGCTGTGTTTCATTTTTGTTAAACATAATGGATACTGAGGTTGTGGAATTTGATACCCTAAAGCAAGAAATGACTCAATTAAGAAGTTTGGAAAAAAAGTATTATCAGTGACCAGGAAGGGGAACTGAAAGTTCAGGTAGGCCACCCATGCTGCTCTGCAAACTTCCTCAACGTGCCTATTTCAGGGTTGAAATCTGTGGCCTGATAAATGTGGCCATTTCTCCCAGTAGTAGCCTTTGTTTCATTTTTCTGTGTTTCTTCTATCTATTCTCACATCCTTGAGAGGAAGGCTCTTTCTTTCTCTCCCTTCCTTCCTTCCTTTCTTCCTTCCTTCCTTCCTTCTTTCCTTCCTTGCTTTTGAAAGATCTATTTGAGAGAGAGAGATTGAGCACATGAGTGCGGTAAGGGGCAGAGGGAGAGAGAGACACACAGTCCAGCTGACTCTGTGCTGTGGGTGGAGCCCCACATGGGGCGGCAAGGAGCCTACTGGAGGCTGTATCTCACCACCTGGAGATCACAACCCCAGCTGAAGCCAACCCTCAACCGACTGTGCCACCCAGGGCCCCAAGAGAGCAAGGCTATTTCTGTTTACCAATCATAAAGGGCCTATAGGAGTACAGTCCAGTAAAATTTATGTAATGGAAATAGTCTACATCTGCACTGTCCAGTATTACAGCCACTAGCCACATATAGCTAGTTGTTCAGCACTTGAAACATCGCTTGTGTGACTTGAGGAATTGTTTTAAATTTTAAAGATTTTTAATTAGTTAACATTTAAAAAAAATTTTTAAGTCATGAGAACACAGAGAGAGGCAGAAACATAAGCAGAGGGAGAAGCAGGCTCCATGCAGGGAGCCTGATGTAGGACTCGATCCCGGGAGTCCAGGATCACACCCTGAGCCAAAGGCAGACATTTAGCTGCTGAGCCACCCAGGCATCCCTAAAATTAAAATTTCTTAAAGATTTTTTATTTAATCATTTGAGAGAGAGAGCACAGTGGGAAAGGCAGAGGGAGAGGGAGAAGCAGACTCCCTGCTGAGCTGGGAGCCCAGCTCAGGACTCTATCCCAGGACCCTGAGATCACGACCTGAATCATAGGCAGATGCTCAACCATCTGAGCCACCCAAGTGCCCCTAAAATTAAAATTTAAATAGCCATAGTAATTAGTGGTACTGTGTTGGACAGCATGAGCCTAGAAGGTGCTGTGTGGCTTGTGTGCCTCAGCATAGAGCTGCCTTGAAATTTTGTCTATCAAATAGGAGTATTCATCTGAATCAGTCTGGACAAAGCTGGACATTCCTATGGGGCAGATCACTGGATTTTCCCCTTGACCTGTGTCCTCTCTGTTAAGTCTTTCATGCAGTGCTACTTGGATGTCCCTTGCCATTCATGTTCACCTCTGGAAGCTGGAACAGACTGCCCTCCAGGGCAAAACTCTGGAATGTAGTAGTTTCCACCAGCCAGTTCCCTGGGGATAGGAGATTATGAGCAAGGGAGAACCTTTGGTCTGCATCCTGCATACCAGCATGGACATGAAGGATGGTCACCCTGGTTGGGGACTGCCACAGACTCCCACTCTTTATATCAGCAAATACTACAGGCTCCTGGCCTCAGTCAGGGCTCAGTGAGGGTCAGCATAACATGACATCACAAACAGCTCTGTGATCCTGACCGGGGAAGTGTTGTCTTTCTGCACAGGGTTGTCATTCTGATTGATGTTCCCATTATCTACTGCTGTATAATGACCCACCCAAAATTTACAGCTTAAAAAAAAAAAAAATCATTTTGCTCAGGAATCTGCAATTTGGGCAGAGTTCAGTAGTAAAAGCTCATCTCTGCTCCATATTGTTTCATCTGGGATTTTTGGTGGGGAGGAGGAGAGGAGAGGTGCTGAGGCTAGAAATTCTACTTCCAAGATGGCTCACTTACATAACTGGCAAGCTGGGAGCTCATTTGAGGCTGAGAACCAAGGTTCTTATTCCTCTCCATGGGCTGTTTGGATTTTCTTATAACGTGGTGATTAGGCTTAAGAGAACACATCCGAAGTGATGGGAAATGGAAGATGGCCATTTTCTTAAGGTTTGGGCCTAAACACTGGCACAGTGTAATTTCTTCTATATTCTACTTGTTAGGGAGCCTCAGAGTTCAGATTCAAGAAGGAACACCTGTTGAAAGTAGTTTCAAAGAATTTGGGCTGCACTTCCAGTGGAAGTCCTGGCAGATGATGTCATTTCCTCAAGGTTCAGCTCAGATAAAACCAGAATGAAACTCAGTCTAGTGGGGTTTCATCAAATAAATACCCACTTACATCCCAAAGTAAGCCATTGTTTAAATAACATTATAGCTGTGACAGGAGCTAAGAAAGAGAGGAATGGTGGGTTTTTGTTTTTTTAAATAGCCTTCATGCCCAACATGGGGTTGAATAGATGACCTGTGATTAAGAGCCACATTCTCTATCTACAAGCCAGCTAGATGCCCTAGAATGAGAGTATTTTAAAGGGAAATTTTGCCAAATCTGGGGTGTCGAGGAAGGCTTCTGTGAGGAAGTGGGACGTTTGTGCTGAAACCTATTAAGATTACCCAGAGGTACTTAACAAAAAAGGTAGAGGCAGGTGAGTTGGAAAGGGTTCCAGAAAGGTCTCTGGGGCTAAAGGGGTTGGCAGAGTGTAGTCATTAAAAGGTTAGTATGGAGCAAAGAAAAGGATGTACAGTGCAAGAAGGGTCCATGGCCAGAAACTTGGTAAACCTTAATTAAGTGTTAGGCCATGCTAAGAATTTTATGGTTTTTATTCTGGGAGCAAAAGAAACCTACTCAATATTTTAGGCAAGAGGATGACATAATTTATGCTCTGAAAACATCTCTCTGGTTGCAATAAGGTATACAGACTGGGGGTGGCCCTGAATAGATGCATAGAAACTACTTATACTTGAGAAGCTATTATAGTTTTGGAGCACCTGGCTGGCTCAGTCAGCAGAGCATGCAGCTCTTGGTCTCAGGGTTGTGAATCTGAGCCCCATAATGGGTGTATAGATTACTTAAACTTTTTTTTTTTAAAGATTTTATTTATTCGTTCATGAGAGACACAGAGAGAGACAGAGACACAGACACAGGCAGAGGGACGAGAAGCAGGCTCCATGCAGGGAGCCCAATGTGGGACTGATCCTGGGAATCCAGGATCAATCCCTGAGCCAAAGGCAAACGCTCAACTGCTGAGCCACCCAGGCGCCCCTACTTAATTTTTTTTTTTTTTTTTAAATTTATGATAGTCACACAGGGAGAGAGAGAGAGAGGCAGAGACACAGGCAGAGGGAGAAGCAGGCTCCATGCACCGGAAGCCCGACGTGGGACTCGATCCCGGGTCTCCAGGATCGCGCCCTGGGCCAAAGGCAGGCGCCAAACCGCTGCGCCACCCAGGGATCCCTACCCCTACTTAAATAAACTTAAAAAAAAAAAAAAAAGAAAAGAAAAGAAAAAAAAAGGAACTATTGCAGTTGTTTTTTTTTTTAAGATTTATTTAATTAAGAGAGCCAGTGCAGGGGGGAGGGGCAGAGGGAGAGAGAGTCACAAGCAGACTCAGTGCTAAGTGCAGAGCTCTAAAACGGGCTTGATCTCACAACCCTGAGATAAAACCTGAATGGAAGGGATCCCTGGGTGGCGCAGCGGTTTGGCGCCTGCCTTTGGCCCAGGGCGTGATTCCTGGAGACCCGGGATCGAATTCCACGTCAGGCTCCCGGTGCATGGAGCCTGCTTCTCCCTCTGCCTGTGTCTCGGCCCCGCCCCCCCCGCCCCCGTGTGACTATCATAAATAAATAAAAATTAAAAAAAAAAAAAAACCTGAATGGAAACCAAGAGTCAGGGCTTGACCAGCTGTGCCCCCCAGGCATCCGGAGGCTACTGCAGTTTTTATCAGAAAAAGTGGCTGGTAGTTTTGGAGTCAGAAGGTCAGAGGAGATGAAGAGACTAGTTGGACTTAGGATGTTCTGGAGGTCAAAATGATAGGATTTAATGAAGGAGGGGATACGGGAAAAAGAGAGCCAGCATGTTCTTGTTGTCTACTGCTGCAAACAAACAACCACAAAATGTCATTACTTAAAACAGTAACCATAATTGGGAGGCTGGGGTAACTATGTGATGGGCACTAAGGAGGGCCTTTGATGGGATGAGCACTGGGTGTTATACTATAGGTTGGCAAATTGAATTTAAATATTAAGGAAAAACTAGTAACCATATTATCATTTGCTCATGATTCTGCAGCTTGAACAGGGCTTGGACAGATCATTTCCATCCTGCTTGTCAGCTTGGGTGGCCTATACAGCTCGGCTTGGATTTTCTGTCTGGGTTCTCAGTTCTTGCTACCAGCTCAGTTTGGTTCTCCTCTGCATGGTTTCTCCATGTGCTTAGCTTATTGCTCTCAGGATGGTTGGACTTACATGGCAGCTGGCTTCCCCTAAGGGCAAAAATGGAAGCTACTAGTTTTGCACATTCTGTTGGTTAAAGATCAAAGGCCAGTCCCGATTAGAAAGGGGACTACACGAGGGCACAAATATTATGTGTGGCCATTTGGGGGGATACCAAAAGAAGTCTAGCATGCAGGGTTTCCTAGCTTTCTCACTCACACTTGGATGGATGGTGATGCTATTCACAGAAATGGGAGCATCAAGTGTGGCTTCCTTTTTCTGTTGAAAAAAAAAAAAAAAAGACTGCCTTCTGTAAGAAGGGTGGTTATATTTCAAGTCTCTCTTCCTCAAAATTGCTTCCACTGAATCCTCATTCTGAATGAAAGTCCTCTGTTATAGCTCCCCAAGCTTTCCTCGGTTTCCCCTTTGACACTCATCCCACTGGGGAGCATTGTCTAAAGTTAGCTTCCATCTCAGACATGAGCTGCAGGAGTCTGGGTCTCACTTGTTCCCCATCCCCCAGCCCAAAACTCAGCCCACCTGATGCACAGTACATTCTCCATCTTTGATGAACTGAATCTCATCTCCATCTTTTCCCAAATGAAAGGTATTATTTTGAACCATGTACTCTATGTTTAAAGTCTTTTATTCATTTATTTATTTTTAGTAATCTCTACATCCACCGTGGGCTCGAGCTCATGACCGTGAGATCTAAAGTCGCATGTTCTGACTGTGTTGTTCTCAGGTGCCCCCATGTACTGTTTATTTAAACCAAGACTTTCCTAAACAGGGGTCACTGAGAACAAAGCCATTAAGGAACTGGGATAACACCTGATTTTTGGGTGCTAAGTAGTTTAGCTCCGTATGTTGGCTATAATATGCTGCAAATGCTGTTACCTGATAGAAAAGAAATATAGAATTGGTGATGCCACCAGTTATCTACTCTAAACACCAACGGTTCCAGTGATGGATGCGGGAAGACTAGAGCAGAGGAGAGACACTGGGTCTTCTCTAGTCCTAAGTGGCTCCAAGGGAGTGAGGCTGTATGTGGTCCCCAAGGATGACATGAGCAAGGGTAAAAGAACAAAGGAAAAATATAGACCCATTCTTTTTATATAAAATCGTTTGATTTCTTTCTCTGTTAGAATACACTCAATCCAGATGCAGTGGATCAGGTGACCGGGGTTTTCAGGATTCATATTCCACCAGGAGCTGATTCCACCTGTGTCAAACCCGGCTCTGGTCACATAACATTCACATCTTTAATTCCAAATACTGAGTGTGATGCAAATGATGTAATCAATATCAAACACATGGATATATAGTTACTTGGAGGTCACTGCACGAGCTATCAACAATGCAGGCTCAAAAAATATGATGTAGAGTAACTTGGCCCTTTCCAAAAATAAATATATTAGAACACTAAGCTTATACCATAAATGAGTCCAAAATAAATACTAATTAAGAGCTAGCTTCTGTGAGGAAAAGAGCAGAGACAATGAACTAGCAAGTGTGGCAGGTGTAACAGAAAACTTCTGGAATCCCAACAGTGCCTCCTCACAAAGCCAGTCCTGAGCGTGAGGACGAAAATGAGAACAACACAAGGCTTGGCCAGGCTGCTGGATCTTATGTTCTATTGGGGTTTGGAGTTCGGTGTAATTTCTAATAGTTTCCAACAGGAAGCACAGCAATGGCATTTTCTTACTGGTTACTATCCCAAGCTCTGAGACCTGGAGATGATCAAGGAAGTTCAGAAGTTTTCTGGTTTGAACAGATGAATGCCAGGGTTGCTAATGGATTTCTTGAAGTTGTAGTGTCCTCTGCGTGGGAAGGGTTTTCACCCTCCCCTCCTCACTGCTGACCAAGCAGTGCAGAGAGTGCTTTTATCCTGATGAATGGGAGCTTCACCTTCTGCTTGAGCGGCTAGCCCTGCCTCTTAGCCCTTCTCCCATCTCATACATCTCCATTCTGCATTAATACTCATAGAAATGTATAGAGCTACATGGTGAAACAGCAAGAAAAAGCCAAAAGAGTTTATACATAATCAGGAAACATCTTCCAAAAGATGTAGACAAGAGGAAGACGCTTATGTTACCACCATACAAACAACCCATCTAAAATAGAACCCAGGAAATTATAGTTTAGCCATATTTCAGACAGTACCAAATAGATTTAAACTATTCTTCAACAAAGGCAAATACCATCCTATTGAGGAAAGCCAGATGTGTTGTAGTCTCTTAGGTAATAAACACAACAGTATCATCAGTGCTATGAAAACAGAGACCTGACATTTAATGGACTTAGTTTTACCTCTATTTAGTATCATCACAGATAACTCATCTCTGCTATGAAATCCACGTCAAGTCAATTTAACTATGGCTCATTCTTTTCTAGCAGGGTTGGAGTTGGGTAGAGGAGAGCTTTGATTTTTGGGTGTATAGGGAAACTTTCCATAAGCCTGTTTGGCTCACAGGCAAATTTTATAATGTAAATTCCCTCAGTTACTCAGAAAGGATCAAGGAAGTCCCCCAAACCAGGAAGACAGACCTAGTTCAGCAGAAAAATCTGGCTATTTCCGGAGCTGCCCTCTCCTCACAGCTGAGCAGTTGTCCCCTACCAGCCACCAAGATCCACTCTTTACCTCCCATCACCTGACCCTGGGGAATATCCATGTTGAACCATGCTAGACATGTCTGCCGAATTCATGGCTATGCATCTGAAAGGAAAAACTCTACTTTAGAAATCAGTCTTGACATAGGAACTTTTCTTCCATCCTGAAGGAAACATGGAGTGTAGACTACAGTCACCTATTGATTTCCAGGTTCTGATTCATGCCTATCTAGGTAGCTCAATTCTGGTAGTTCACCTGGACAAGAGGGCCCAGGACCGTGGGGCCTAGACAGTAACTTACCTCTTCCTTGTCACCAGTGGGAACGGCTAGCTGCCATTGAGGGATGTCTTGCTTTGTATACAGGATTGTTACAGAGAGGGTCTTGCTTCCTCAAGACCAGGGAGGAAGGTGTCTGCAGTGAATGCAGGACTGCCATTAAAAAGGGATTCAGAGTCATGGGGCCAGGAGGGACCAGGGCTTCCTTGGGAAATGCCTTATCAATCTGGCTAGAACCACCAAAAAATAGGAATGACCGCACAGTTTCTACCTGATGATCAGCCTACCACCTAGCTCTGCCACTACCAATTGTATAACTGTATCATCCTCTCTGAGCCAATGTTCTCCTCCATTAAAAAAAAAAAAAACAAAAAAACACATCTTCACACATCACAAATTCACAGAGTTGTGAGGAGGCTAAAGTAAAAAAAAAAAAATTGTGAGAGTTCCTGCTTCATACTAGGTACTCAATAAATGTTGACTACATGAAAAAGCATCTCATATCACAAGCTATGGGGCACTGGGTTAAACAACACTGACCTCCAAAGCCATGCAAAGAGGGTCTTTCCCCTCCAGCTCTAGGCTTGAGCAAATAGCCTAGTTGGCTGGCAAGGCCTGCTCTTAGGTCTCACCACTGTACTTCTATGGGGTGGAGGGACTCCGGTCAAGTGCGATCCTACAAGAGGAAATGACAAAAAAACCACCCATATTCTCCAGGTTTTGTGATGGACAGGGGGACCTGCACCAAGTTGAGACTCAGTCTTGCATTTTACTTTCATCCTCGGGTCCCTGCTTTCTGCTGCTGGGCTGACCACAGAACTGTTTCTTTCACCCAGTGGCTTTTACTTTCTGGACACTCTACAAGAGAGAGGGTCAAGGAAGTAAAAGAAACTCAAATCAGGCAGACTGCTAATGCTACTAACTCTGAAGAGAGACAGGCAAATGGAAAACTATTGACTGTAATAGTTTACATCTCTCTATATTCCCCTTGGAAAATGCAAAGTTGGGTGGGCACATGTTTCAAGGGCTGAATGCTGGGGGCCTTGATGACTCACAGGAAGGGGGAGGTCTCATCCTTGTTGTACACTATAAACAACTAATATCAAGCTGCTCTGGCTATGCCTAGTAATGACTGGGTATCAAGACTCAAGAAGGGAAGGAGGAAGAAAATGTAGATCTGCTCTGGGATGCCTGAACTACAGTCCTAGAGGCAGGGTGGGCATGGAGCAGTAGGGCTGCATCGAACGCTCTGCCTTTAATTCAATTTAGATGAACTGTTCGTGGCCCCTGGAGCCAATCCCCAGGAAGGAGTCTGTGATGACAAGTCTGGCTCCATGCTCAAGTGCCTTCAACTCTGCCCACCAAAGTTAGCAAGTTTTAAAATGTTCATCATTTCCTAATTTTGTATTATAAAATGGAATTAGGAACATAAATAATAACAAGTAGCAAAACCCCAACCCTATATAGGACTATCATCCTCTCAGCCACCTTTGCGCAGGCCAATAAGTTTGGAGAGTTTTTCACAGTTTTCAAGTTTCAGTGACTCTGCCTTCTGTTTCAATCGTTCATCTCTGTACAATCCTGCCAAATTTGTCAACTCCGACTCTGAAAGATAAAGAGGTAACCAATTCATCAAGAGGGTTGAGCTCCTTTGTTTTGTTTCAATATTTCTGGACTCAAAGCTCCTTTTACCTTAATGCTTTTTCTTTTAATTACATTTAAGAAACGCTTATTTATTTATTTGAGAAATGTGAATTTGGCCGATACTCTACACCAGGTGCTGCGGATTAAAGGCCACCTGTGATCTTGGAGTCTTACAGTATCTGTGCTCTATTATAAAAGCCCTGGACTTAGTTCTTATCAATAGAACATTTGGCACCAGACTTAGGAAATGTGCACGTGTGCAGTAAGAGGAGACTCCGTTTCATGGCTTTCCTACGAATGGTATTCAGATGGCAGTTGGGAGAGAATGGAGTCCAGTCGCCTGTTCCTGTCATCTGAAACAAAGACAGCTGCTTCAGTCTGTCCCCTGCATTGCTGGATCATAACTCATACATGCTAACTGACACAGAGCCTCCCTCCAGTGGGTATGCCTTCTATAGAAGGCCAGGCTGCCAGTAGCTCGCTTCATTCCCTCACCACATGTGGGGTCCCTAACTCAAAGGCCAAAGGCAGCTGGGATCTTTTAAAAGTGAAATCATCTGGATCCGGTGACCTTTGTCTCCTTGACTAAATGAATTTCATTTTCTCTTCATGGTGGAGAAGGTCATTCTATTTTTAACCAGAATATAATCTCCACTGTCTTTCCCAACTCCACAGTGGTTTGGCTGCCTCTGTTTTTCATTCTTTTGTCAAGTTCCAGAGACATTCTTAGGAAGGAAAGCCTGAAAAGCAACCCCAGAGACGTGTTGTGTAGTAACAGGATGGCATGCTTGGATGGGCCGTGTGGCTTCTGAAAGCCTCTGACAGCAGGCAGCTACTCAGTGTTTAAAGGACCATACTTGTGAAAATGCTATTTTAATCATTTTGAAATATGTCTATCCATTCTTAATCATCCTGCCAACAGATTTTGTTTTTCTTACTGGAACGAGAGGCACCTGTCTGATTAATCAGCAAACTGACTCGAAACAGGAATTAATACTCAGCCAAGGGCGGAACAATGGGCATGGTTTCCGAATAAGTTTCTATCAACACAAAACACTGTCTGGCATTTCTGCTCACAATGATTCTATTTACACCAAGTAAGGCCCAAAGTGCAGATTAAGTGCAGGACTCCAGGGTGAGGGGTGGCCATGCATGAAAACCCTCCCTCTACAAAGAAGGCTTGGAGCCTGGGCCCTAGCCCAGCAGTTGCCTGGCAAGCAGTGTTGTCTCCTGGGCCCCAGAACACTGTGCTCTCACCCGCTGGCTCGAGGGCCTGCAGTGCCTGCTAGCCAGGGCTTGCCACAGCACAATCATCCTGGTGGCCGGTGGGGCTTCCTGGAGGACCACGTGGCACGTCCAAGTGAAAGCCCTCCGCTCTGGGGGCCTGCCTGCAGCACAGACTCCATTTCTCTGGCATGTGGGAGAGCTTGTTCAGGAGGCTTCTGTAAAATTAGTCTGTGCCTCCGGTCCTCTGGAGACGGTTACGCCCACACATGGAACAGATTCTGTGGCATTGCTTTTCCTTGCACTGATTTCCTTAGGTGTTTTGTGTGCTGAGCTCATCTAAATGCCTCATTACTTGAAAGCTCATTCTAGAAAAAATTAAGGGCTAGTGATTCTTACTATTTTTTTTTTTTTTTGATTCTTACTATTTTCTACATTGAAGTCCACTCTAACAAGCTGATGAGGGATGAGTGCACTTACGTGAATGCTTTTCTCAAAATACCACATAGCTTTTCATCAAGCTCCTTAAAACCAGGTTTCAGTGCTCCAGACTTTGAGAGCCCTGCTCCAGATCAATGACTTTGCAACAATGTCAGTGTTTCAAGGAACCATGTCTCAAGTACCCACTACCAGGCTTGGAGAACCTTCTCTCCAGACTGCCAGTGAATGCTTTTGCCCTTCAGTGAGTAAAAAGTCAACTCAATTAACATGTTACTTTTAACATATTTTAACTGTTAATATTCAGTTACTTCTAAGTAAAAAGAAGAAAAAAATTCCTTGGAAAGGGGATCAAGAGAATAGCTTTTCTTCTTTGCAAAACGTTTCACTTGGCCTGAATGCCTGTGGACATCCACAGGCCTGTGGATAGATGGATGGTACGCTGAGCCTTCCAGGTAAACTGAGACAAATTGCTAAAGCAGCAAGTCTCAGAGCCCCTCCACAGAACACTCTGTACTCTTGTGGTCTGGAATACCACAACGGATCCCAACCACCCTCAGGATCCAGCTCCTTGGGACAGTACTGCATCCAGTCCAGCAAGACCACACAAGGCCTGGACTCCACTGGGAACCAGGCACTTAGTATGTGCCAGACACCATGCTAAGTATTATACGCATACCATCTCCTATAACCTATACAGCATCTCTAGAAGGAAGTACATTTTATCCCCATTTCGAAGCCTAAGCTTCTACCCACTGTGCTACCCTGCTCCGGGGCATGGAAAGTGCTCCTCTGCCAGGCAGGACCAGGATCTCAGCTCAGCTCTGCCAGGCTGGGAGGCAGATCCTGCCTGTTACTTTTGTCCATCCCAGCCCAGTGGCCTGGCCACTTCATCTGGCATTGGGTTTATTATCTAGATGCAGCTGTGAAGGAGTAAACAGGGCAATCAGTGTTCATAGTAAGGGATTACTCATAGGCGTTCACTCATATTAAGCATTCTAAGGGAAAACAGAAAAGAAATGAACAAAAGATTAAAAAGACAATGGCTAACTTTGCTAAGAACAGTTTCCATTCGGTATTTTGCCAAGAGTGAACTTTGTTCTCAAGTGGATTTATTTTTACAACCTCCAAGTGCTATATTTAACCTTGTTGGCTGCATTTGCTGCTGGATCCGGAGGGCAGATGCTGCTCATTCTCAAGTGGCATTTGGGTCGTGTAAAGTCTGGACGGCCACCATCCTTCAATGCCAGAAATAGACTTTTAAGCGGTGTGTGCTGATAACCCCCTCTTTGGAACCTGTGGGTACATTCATCATCCTTACCCACTGGATTTTTATTTATACCTAGAGAGTACCAAAGCCCTGAAACTAGGTTTCATGAGATCAGGAGAGAAGCCTAAAAGCCATTTTAGAGGTGAACTGTTTGCATAGTTGCAGCTGGGGAGTGTATGTGGGTGGGTGGGTGTTTGAAGAATGTGAAATGCAGATTTTCATCCAGTTCTTGCAGAAAGCAACAAATTCAAAACCCTCCCAGGGTTGAATACAATGAGGACTTTTAGGACACACACTGTGGCCTATACCTGGTTTAGATCCATGGATAAAATGCCTTTCTGTCAAAAGCCTCATCGTGCTCCAAATTCTTTCCTGATTTTTGAAACTTGCAACAATTTAACATAAGGTAGGGTATTTCCTGATCTCAGTTTTTTCAATATTCATCAATAAATTTTAAAAAGCAACTTCCTCCTGCTTACTTTCCCCTTATATCTTAGAGTCTTTGCCCATCAAGCTCCTAATGTGCCTGAGAGTGGAGGTGGACTGTGCCTTATAGGAGAGGGCAGGGACAAGGTTCCTAAGGGTTAAGGTAAGGACATTAACCCTGCTCTGTGATTCTTAATCCATGAACATTTTTATTATTTTCCAGGCCTGAGAATCCTCTCTTCAAAAGCTATTTGTTGAGCACCTGTTCTAAAGCAAGGACTGTGCCAGGGGCCGTGACATGAGATTGGTAAAATATGGCTCTTATCTTCAGAGAGCCCACAGTCCAGCAGGGAGATTGACACGTACCTACAGAGCACCAACACGGAGAGCAGTACTGTGTTGGCAGGATGAACACAGTGTTTTAAGAACACGTAGGAAGGAGAGATTAACTTGGGGGTGGGGTTGGGATGCATGATGGGTCAGCAAGGGCTTAGCAGCACTGTGACTAAAGAGCTAATTTTATCAGGCACTGTTAGACATTTAATAATATCCAGTAATACCATTTTAAAAATGAGTCAGTTTGCTTTTTAAGTATCAGAACCAAGTTTTATAAGATACATTATTAAGGGTGTGTGGTGGAGTGGTGCATAGGTGTGCATGTGCATGTGTGTGTATATGTGTGTGGAATCCAAATGGGATGAAAAGTGAATCTTCTGGCTGCTACCAGCGCTCCCCACTGACACTCAGCTGGAGTTGTAAGCCAGCTGGCAGACACAGACACTCCCAATGTCTCCAGAGAGAGAACAGAGTGGAAGGCTTGCTGTAACCCATCCTTACTGAAGGGGCAGACCGAGTAGGGTCACTTGTGATCTAGCTGGTCCCAGCTGGCTAGAGCTCGCTTTTGGCCTGGCTCAAAAAAATGAGGCTGAATCAATCAGATTTTCCTATAGGGAATGTGGAATTAGGAAACTGGACCAATCCAGCTAGCACTGGATTACACAGGAGGCTTGTGAGGTAGAAAGGGGCCAATAACTAGAGGGGTTGCAGAAGCTAAGAGAGAGACAAGGAGGGTAGCAACCAAAACCAAGCAGGGCAAAACCAGGTTATGAAGAAGAAAACTCGAAGAAGCAAAGGCAGGCAGTTGGCAGAGAGGAGAGAGGGGCAGATGGGCAGAGAGAAGTAGAGACAGACAGGCAACTAGTACTGCCTGCCTAAGTTCCTAAGGTTTCCAAATTCTCGCCACATGTATCCTGTCGATTAACTTCACTTTTTTTGTAGTGTCCTGAATGGGCCTCTGTCCTGTTTCTGTTCACATAAACATGTGCCACTCAAACTAGGAAAGAGGAGGGATAGGGAAGCTGGAATGCCTCAGTTTGGAAGCATGACTACCAGTTAAAGTCCCTTTCAGAACATCTTACTTTGTTGTTTCTCCTTCCAACAACTTGTCTGGACATAATCAATGTAATCCTTCTCTATCGTCTTCTCCAGGTCACGGAGAGATGCTCCTCTGTAGGCCTTCTCAAAGTTTTTATCCACAAAATAAGGCACCTGCAGGTTCTGTGTTTCTCTAGAGATGGTGTAGCCCAAGGTCCTGAGACAAGGAGAGAAAGGCTCAGGTAAGCTGGTTATATTTGGCAATCTCACTCTAAGCGCTGGCTGCACAGATATCATGACCATAATCACCTCATCAGAGGGCAGATGCAAGTACCACTGTCTAATACACCGAACATTTATTATTTCCCCAGCAAAGTAGTAACTGTAATGTCATCATTAGGTGAGCATATTCATATTGTGACTTCAGCCTCAATATAGTTCATTTATTCTCTTCAGGGATTTGCCTCTCTTATATTGCTTTCTGTGCTAAAATCTGAATGCTGAATGCTTAAAAAAAATATTGTACATCATGGAGGACCTAGCATGGTACCTGGCACAGAACAGGTTATTGGTAAATGTTGAATGAATGCACTGATTATTACATTAACTATTCATAAATAACCAGATAACTTACACCAACCTAGTATCAGTTTTTAGGACCAGAGAGAAAATACTTCACACACAGCTGCTAAGTGAGAACTGCAAAAAGACAAAAGACTTCAGTGATGCTTCGGCATTCTCTGTGGGTCTAATATATCCAATGGTATATGGCACTCAGAAACATCAGTAGGTCTGGGTAAACTAAATACTAACTATAAGGAAATACAGAAGGAAACTCAAATTCAAGTTAAAACAATGTGATAGCAATGTGCATAATCCAGGCTAGTTTTATTCAAGCAAGACAAGTTCCGCCTCAACTGAGTTATATTTTGACCTTTTCCTAGCTTTTTCCTTTGATCTCTCTACTTAAAAGCATCTTACTAGATGTCTCAGGGTTCAGGCCTAGACTGCTCCCACCTCCGTCTGGGAAGGTGTTAGCAGGGCAAGTTCCTCTCTGTCCCACTGGCTGGGCAAGAAAGGAGATAGAAGTAGCAAATGGAGAAACATGGATGGTCGGGAAATAGCGGGAATCAGGCCAGAGTGACCTGATAGTAATAACCCTTGAGACTCAGCTTTCCTTTCTGTAAAATGAAGATACTGATCTAGAATATAGTCTTTAGTCTATAGTCTATAGTCTATAGACTCTTCCTCTTATGTACTGCCCCATGGGTTCCTCATTTTGTTAAGGTTTTTTTTTTTTTAAGATTTTATTTTTAAGTAACCTCTACACCCAATGTGGGGCTTGAATTCAAAACCCCGAGATTTTTTTTTTTTTTTTTTTTTTTTTTTATGATAGTCACAGAGAGAAAGAGAGAGAGGCAGAGACACAGGCAGAGGGAGAAGCAGACTCCATGCACCGGGAGCCCGACGTGGGATTCAATCCCGGGTCTCCAGGATCGCGCCCTGGGCCAAAGGCAGGCGCCAAACCTCTGCGCCACCCAGGGATCCCAAAACCCCGAGATTAAGAGGTACACTCTCTACTGACTGAGCCAGGTCCCCCCATCTTGTCAGGTTTTTGTCTGCTAAACCATAATGGGTAACGACTCATTTCTCATCTAACTTAAAATAATTAATCCAGTGGGGTGCCTGGGTAGCTCAGTCAGTTTAAGCGTCTGGCACTTAATTTCAGCTCAGGTCTTGAACTCACAACCTGAGTTCAAGCTCCATGTTGGGCTCCATGCTAGATGTGGAACATACTTTAAAAATAAAAATAATAATAATAATAATAATAATAATAATCCAGTAAGGGGGCAGCCTGGGTGGCTCAGCGGTTTAGCGCCGCCTTCGGCTCAGGGTGTGATCCTGGAGAGCCGGGATTGAGTCCCACGTCGGGCTCCCTGCATGGAGCCTGCTTATCCCTCTGCCTGTGTCTCTGCCTCTCTCTCTCTCTCATGAATAAATAAATAAAATCGTTAAAAAATAATAATAATAATCCAGTAATCCTTAAGACTATGAACCAGAGTTATTTAAAGATCTTTTTATTTTTTAATTTTTTAAAAAGTTTTACTCATTTATTTGAGAGAGAGAGAGCACAAGCAGGAGAGGGAGAGAGACAGAGGGAGAAGCAGACTACCCACTGAGCAGGAAGCCCAACCCAGGACTTGATCCCAGGACCCTGGGATCATAACCTGAGCCAAAGGCAGACACTTAACCAACTGAGCCACCCAGGTGCCCTTGGAGAGCTTTTTAAAACTCAGATTGCTAGTTCTCATCCTGAGAGTTTCTGATTCAGTATGTATGGAGTGAGGCTTACGAGTTCACATTTCTAACACGTTATCAGTTAATGATGATGCTGGTCTGGGGACCAAACTCTGAAGACTGAATTAATTGAAATAATTAATTGAATAAATAAATTCCTATCAGAGTTCATTATTTGCATGCAATGCAAACATTACAATGAATTTTTCAGCAAAAGCAAAGAAATGTGACACTATGGTTTGACTATGTAGTCTCATCATGAATAAATGTACCATTCTTGCAATTATTTAAATTGAAAATAATCGGGATCCCTGGGTGGCTCAGCGGTTTGGTGCCTGCCTTCAGCCCAGGGTGTGATCCTGGAGTCCCAGGATCAAGTCCCACATCGGGCTCCGGGCATGGAGCCTGCTTCTCCCTCTGCCTGTGTCTCTGCCTCTGTCTCTCTCTCTCTCTCTCTCTATCATGAATAAAAAAAAAAAAATTAAAATATTAAATTAAAATAATCACTAGATTTCAGATACTATGTTCCCAATCCAGAGGGGTCCAGTGATCTAGTCACAAGCTTAATAGGGTCCATTCTAATGCTAACCTGATGTGATAAGGATTTAATCTGAAACTGGAGTTAGTCTATTAATTCTTCAGAAACCAGTTGCTGCTGTTCTGCAGCTGATCAGATGATGTCGCTGTAGAACAAAATAATCCGCATCCTGAGCACACAGGAAACTGCCTACATTATTTTTATCCTATCACTATCCAGCTGTTCCTTTAAACAAAATATCAAGGTTTTCTACAAAGATAAAATGAAATGTTAGCAGTCCCAGCAAAATGTTCAAGTATTTCACCCTCCAAACTGTCATTAAGAAACACTTATAAATATTTGACTTACGATTTATAGAATAGACTATATGGGGGATTAGCAGCTAGCAGCTGAGTAATGACAGATATAATCACAATCACAAGAACAGGAAGTAACTGAATAAATGCAGAATATGTAGTCTGAAAAAGAAAAAAAATATTTGGTTTAAGTGTTCATCATCAATAGAAAGCTTACAGAAAATAGGATACTTTTCCCAAAGAAAATAGAAATTCCTGCAACGTACTGCACAAAGCCTACGGCTTTTCTAGGAATGCTGTCTCTCTGCTGAGAAGACTAAAGGAGACCCACCCACAACCTGTATTGACACCCAGTAATGCTCATGCAGCTCCCTTTTTTAAGACCAATGAAGTGGACACCTCTGGGTGAGTCTGCCCAGACTATGACTCTCACAGGGCCATGTTAGTATTATGCAGCTCTGTTGCCTTGGCCACAGCTGAATGAACTGGGAGATATCTAACCATTGCAGGGATAATCACATTCTCCTTCCTAGGAATTTGGAATTGAGATCCATCTTTGTTCCCTGCTAGACAGTCACCCAAAGAAAGGACACATACTCTTAGGCAGTATGGATTGGCTATTTGCAAGAGGAAGTAGAACGAGAATCAAGCAAATGCACAGAGGCAGGAAAAGTGGAGACAATCTGGCCACAAAGAGTCATGGAAAGATAGCTGCATGAGTGCCTGACTGTACCTTAGTTCCTGGTTTCCATCTGTCGTGAGGCCCACCTTGAGCTCCATCAGACTCCCTAGATCCCCTATTTTAAACTCCCTTTAGTTCTGAATATTTTGAGAGGAGTACCTATTCTCTGCAATGAAGAAAAGCTTGATCAAGATAGCCCCACAGGGGAACGGATTCCCTAGAACAGCTACCAAAGAACAGGTAGGGAAGGAGGTACCATTCTGGCCTACTTGGGCCAATTATTCACTCCTTCCTACCACTGCCTCTGCTTTCCAAAAACACATGCTAATAACATCACTCAAGCTGAACTTCCAAAACCCAATCATATACACCATAAAAGCCAGCTCAGTATAATGTTGATGAGCAGCAGTTCAGCCATCATTCTGTGGTACCTGAGGCTTATCTTCTTCTTCCTTCCGTGTCTGCATCCTCTCACGTCCATGCTGCCGGCGGTAATAGTGGGTATCATCTGTCACATTTGAAAACATATGAATATTTCCTGGAAGAGAAAGGATATGGGATATGGAAGACACTCCTTCCTTGCTTTTTCCAAGGTCCTTGTTCCCAGCCAGGTTCTCTAAGGGCAGAGCACTGTCCCACTTTACTCAGTAGAAAAATAAAATGGTAGGTAAGCCAAGTGAATCAGGTGCAGATGGAATGTGCTTAGCTCTCCTGCTTTTATTTAAACAGTCCTTTGTAACTAGTGAGTGAGAGATCCCAAAAGGCTAGTAGATAAAGAACATCTTTAGGTCATGCATCCTCTCTGACATGCTCCTATCTGCTTCCTTGTCCAATATCAGATTATGTCACTAGTATCTTTTTTATTTTTTTAAGTAAGCTCCACACCCATTGTGCAGCCCAATGTGGGGCCTGCATTCACAACCCCGAGATCAAGGCCTGAGCTGAGATCAAGAGTCAGACATCCAACCGACTGAGCCACCAGGCGCCCCAACATTAGTATCTTTAAGAGCAACTCATAAAACTCAGTTTACTACCTTCTCTGAGGGTATTTTTCTAACTTTTATCTTTATATAGTTGCTATTTTGCAATAATCATAATAGGCATCTTGCTACTTTTATTTATATTTATTATATTATTATATTATTATATTATATTATTATATTTATTATTATTATATTTACTTTATTTATAAAGCACTTAAAAATATATAATCCTCACAGCAGCCCTGTGAGGTAGATATTATCAGTCCCATTTCTCAGGTGAGGAAACAGGATCAGAGAGACTAAGTGATTTGGTTAAAATCATGTACAGTTGGAGGCTGGAGGCTTGCCTCAAACCCTAGCTCATCTGATTCCAAATTCTTGCTGTTTCCACCATTCCACAGTCCCTCTATTCAGATCCTCAAAGAGGAGCTAGCTGAGATACAGAAATATAGACAGAGAGAGATATATATAAATTTTTAAGTGATAATTTTGAAATACTCACCTGTAGGAAAATGTCCTCCAAAGAAGACATTGAATAACTCTTCTGGAGTGATATCAGCTTCAAAGTCCCTGTAATAATTATAAGGTCTGCCTCGAGGGGCAGTGAAAGTCACCTGTTCGTCTCCATATTCATCATAGCGGAGTCGCTTGTCAGGATTGCTCAGGACTGCAAAGGCATTTCCTATCGCTGCAACCAAAACCAAAAAATACCTGAGTACACAGTCTTTGCTGTAGCTGAGGGTGATCATCAGAGCAGCAATGATGAGCCTAGAGTCACTTCACAAGAGCCTAAAGAAAGGTGCTTGGCTGCTGGGGATTTACCCCAAAGATACAGACGCAGTGAAACGCTGGGACACCTGCACCCCAATGTTTATAGCAGCAATGTCTACAATAGCCAAACTGTGGAAGGAGCCTCGGTGTCCATCGAAAGATGACTGGATAAAGAAGATGTGGTATATGTATACAATGGAATATTACTCAGCCATTAGAAACGACAAATACCCACCATTTGCTTCGACGTGGATGGAACTGGAGAGTATTATGCTGAGTGAAATAAGTCAATTGGAGAAGGACAAACATTATATGGTCTCATTCATTTGGGGAATATAAAAAATAGTGAAAGGGAATAAAGGGGAAAGGAGAAAAAATGAGTGGGAAATATCAGAGAGGGAGACAGAACATGAGAGACTCCTAACTCTGGGAAACGAACAAGGGGTGGTGGAAAGGGAGGTGGGCGGGAGGTGGGATTGACTGGGTGACAGGCACTGAGGTGGGCACTTGATGGGATGAGCAATGGGTGTTATGCTATATGCTGGCAAATTGAACTCCAATAAAAAGAAGAAAAGAAAAGAAAAGAAAAGAAAAGAAAAGAAAAGAAAAGAAAAGAAAGAAAAGAAAAGAAAAGAAAAGAAAGAAAAGAAAAAAGAAAAGAAAAGAAAGGTGCTTGGGCCTAGAAAGTTCACCAGAGTTCTTGCCCTTGACATTTTCCATGATCTAAAGTTGATAAGCCAGAAGCACTACTGGACTCAAGATGAACTAAGAACCACTGCTTTCATTCATCAAAAATGTGTCCTTATTTCTCTTGAAAGCAATTAGTTTATGGTTGGAAATAGCTCATACATAAACAGTGGTATTCTAACTTGAAGTCAGAAACAATCTTCTAAATAAAATAATCAGTAAAATGATTGCTGGGCAAAAAACAAAGTCCATACAAGTCAGTCACATTGTTCCAGCTTACTTTAGAAAGTGGGCTTTAGAAATTGAAAAACACATCTCCAGTGTCTCAGTGAGTGAAATCTTATCAAAGACTGGATAGATTACACATGCTTACCATCACTTCTCCCTATGCATAAATGTGCAAATGTTGTCCAATTTCATTTTAACATACAATCAGTGCCAATAATCAAACCTTGAAAAAAAATCTTTAAGACAGTCCCACTCCCCACCTCTAATTGAGTCAACACCAACAGAAACACAGTCAGAAAGAGCATTTCTTCATGATTCTTCTGGCGAGGGAATTATATTAAATGTTTATAGTAATAAAACAGCTAAGCAGAAAAAACTAACAAAAAAAGCCAAATAGTTGCTTCAATATCGCATCCCTTGAAATCCGGCCGGTTTCTCATAGAAATGGCATTAGGTCTGTGAGATACTTTACATGAAGATGTAAAGAGAATGTGGGTTATCTAGTGGTTTCCTTATAGAAACTGTGGGGAGAAGAAGATTCACAATGGCACATCAACAAAGGGAGATTGTCCTTTGAGGGAAATATTGACTTTTAAAATGTTTTCAGAGCTATCATTTTTTAGTTTTTCTTTAGAAAAATTCCAAATCTACAAAAACATTGAAAGAATAGTAAATAAACACATATATATCCTTTATTTGATTCATCAATTGTTAGCATTTTGCCACATTGCTTCCCTTAACTCTCCATACACACGTGTATGTAATATGTAGAAATATCTTTTGTTGAAGCCTTTGAAAGTAGGCTGCAGATATTATGGCACTTTATCCCTAAATATTTCAGCATCTATCTCCTAGAAGAATCCCCTGCATGATCACAATACCATTTTCATTGCTCAGAAAATGAACAATCCATGCAATTCATGCAAGGTTCTTGTAATATATTTGCTTTTATATTCCCTTAGTTTCATTTAATCTAGAAGAGTCTCCTTGCCTTTTCTGCTTTTCATTATTTTGACTTTTTTGAAGAGCAGGTCAGTGTTCTTTGTAGAATGCTCCATATTTTTATGGTTTACTCATTACTAGATTCAGATCGAACATTTTGCAAGAATAGCCCACAGGTGCCATATCATATAATGTGAGGTGGGTCCGGCATTAATGATGACAAGTTGGACCACGTGGTTAAAGTGGTGACAGCTAGATCTCTCCATTATAAAGGAATTTTTTCCTGTTTGTAATCAGTAAGTATTCTGGGGGATGATGCTCTGACATCATGTGAATATCCTTTTCAACAAAAACCTATCACCCAACAGTTTTAGCATCCAGTGATAATCCTTGACTGAATCAGTGGCTTCACTGGGGTTGAAGCTCTTAAGTAAGATTTTTATTTATGTGTCAAATCTACAAAATTACCATTCCAGAGAAACGGGAAAAAAAATTTTTTTTCCCGAAGAAATTAAGGTAAATGAATGAAGACAGGAGGGAGCTGTGCTGATAATGACTATTTAAGGGATATGGCAGGAAAAAAAGGCCTCACTTGTGGCCTTATAAAATTATTACAGGGGAGGCTGAAAACAGCTTGTGGCCAAACATCACAAGAAGGGCAGAATTAAACATTAATTGCAGCTCAGACCTTTGAAAGCATCAGTTGCTCCAGGAGCACAATTCTTGTCAGGGTGAAATTTCAGGGCAAGTTTTCGATAAGCTTTCTTAAGCTCTTCATCACTGGCATTTCGAGAAACTCCCAGAATTTCATAGTAATTTCTGCATTTCTTGATCCTAAAAACACACATCAGAAACACATATGTCTACAAAGGCCCCTTTTGAACAACTAACTGTAAAATAGTACATTTTTACATTTACATTTGGTCCTCTAATCTGTAAGTCCCAAAACAAACCTAAAAGAAAATTGGTGAACACATTCATGAAATTTTCAAATTGATTAACAGTGTCCCCCCCACCAAGAGCTTAATGCTTTTAAAAGTATTTTTTAAAGATTTTATTTATTTATTCATGAAAGACAGAGAGAGAGAGGCAGAGACATAGACAGAGAGAGAAGCAGGCTGCCTGCAAGGAGCCTGATGTGGGATCACGACCTGAACCAAAGGCAGGTGCTCAACCACTAACCCACCCAGGCGTCCCGAAAACAAGAAATTTTAAAACAGAGTGATGATATAACTACATTATCAGGTAGCCTCTCAAAAATTTTAGTGTACAATCATGAGAGAATGGGAGTGAAAAAGGCAGATAATGTGTTTGTCTTATTATGAAAATTGTTTTAAACTTGCAGACCCCCTAAGGGCTTGGGGTTTCAAGCCACACTCTGAGAAATGTTGTGCTAGAGCATGAACTCTGGAGTCAAAATGCCTTGGTCAGGATCTTATCTTGCTGAGTACTTAGCTCCTGTACCTTAGTGTCATCTTCTGAAATGGGCTAATAATTCCAACTAACATTTCACGAGCTGTTATAATTTAAATGAAGTAATTTAAATGAAGTATTCATCAAAGCGCTTGATAGCATGTGACGCTATATAAATATTGGCTATTATATAACTATCATTCTTTTCAAAAGCTGCATGTTATTGCATTTTATGGATTATATATATATCCTCTCCTGATAGGCACTTATAGAACATCTCCAGTCTTTTGCAACTACACAACCCAGTTAGGCAAAGAGCCCCAGTCTTGCTGAAGAGATCAAAGTAAGTCAGTAACACAGGCTGGACTATAAACCAAGGTCTGGAATGTCAATCACGGTCCTTCCCCAAGAGTTGCCCATGGGGATCCTTTGGATCCCCAGCCCAGTTTCCAATCCCTGTTTCCATGGCAGATACTCCTCTGCCTCTTTCTCTCTTTTGTATAAAAATTTTTTTTTTAAGATTTTATTTATTTATTTGAGAGAAAGGGAGACAGAGTATGAGCAGGGGGGAGGAGACAGAGGGAGAGGGAGAAGCAGGCTCCTTGCAGGGAACCTGGTGCGGGGCTGGATCCCCGGCTCCTGAGATTAAGACCTGAGCCAAAGGCAGAGGCTTAATAAAGTGGGCCGCCCAGGCACCCCTAAATTTGTTATTGTTTAATAACAGTTTTCTTGAACTACAATTCACATATCACAAAGTTCACTCTTCTAAAATGCACAATGAATTGATTTTTTCTAAGTATATTCAGAATTGTGCACCCATCACCACTACCTAATTCCAGAACATCTTCATTACCCCAGAAAGAAACTCCATTACTCATCAGCAGTCATTCCTCATTCCCAACCCCTGGCAACCACGAATGTACTGTCTCTATAAATTTGCCATTCTGGACATTTCATATAAAAGGAATTATACAATATATACACTTTTGTGTCTTGCTTCTTTGACTAGCTTGATGTTCAAGGTTCATTCATGTTGTAGCATATATCAATACTTCATTCTTTGGTTACCAAAAAGTATTCATTGTATGCATATTCCCCATTTTGTTTATCCATTCATCAGTTAATTGGCCTACAGGCTGTTTTCATTTGGGCATTATTATGGATGATGCTGTACAAACATTCATGTATACGTTTTTGCGTGGAAGTATGTTTTTATTTCTCTTGGTATATACCTGGATTGCTAAGTTATATGCTATGTTTAAACTTCTCAGGAACTGGCAATCTGTTTTCCAAACTGGCCACACTGTTTTCCATTCCTACAAGCAATATACAAGGGTTCCCATTTCTCCACATTCTTATTAACACTTGCTATTATCCATCTTTTTGATTATTGCCATCCTAGTGGGTGTGAGGTAGTGTTTTGGCTTTGGCTTGTATTTTTCTAATAACTAATGATACTGAGCAACTTTTCATATGTTTATTGGCCATTTACAGATCTTTTTCTTTTTTCTTTTTTTAAGAGCCATTTGTATATATTCTTTGGAGGAATGCTTATTCAGATCCTTTGCCCATTTTTCAATTGGGCTATTTGACTTTTTATTATTGTTTTGTAAGAGTAGTTTATATATTCTAAATAGAAGTCCCTTATCAGATACATAAGTTGAAAACATTTTCTCCTGTACTGTGAATTGATTTTTCACTTTCTTGATGGTATCTTTTGAATACAAAAGCTTAAATTCTAATGAAATCCAATTCACCTATTTTTTCTTTTGTCATTTGTGCTTTAGATGTCATGTCATGAAAATGTACATTTTTGTCTTCTAAGAGTGTTATAGTTGTAGCTTTTACATTTAGGCCTTATATTAGGTCTTTAGTTAACTTTTGCGTTTGTGTGAGAAAAAAGTCCAAGTGCATTGTTTTGCATATGGATATCCAGTTGTCCAACACATTTATTAAAGACAATTCTTTACCCTATTACATTGTCTTGCACTCCTTTTTTTTTTTTAAAGTAAGCTGTATGCCCAATGTGGGGTCTGAATTCAAGACCCTGAGTTCAAGAATTGCATACTCCACTGACTGAGCCAGCCAGGTGCCCCTGCCTTAGTATTCTTGTCAAAAAAATTAATTGGCTCATGGTATTGTGTTTCGGTGTTACAGTATATTGGACATCTGACCCTTTTTTTTCTTTTCTTTCTTTTATTTATTTTATTTTATTTTTTTTATTTATGATAGTCACAGAGAGAGAGAGAGAGAGCCAGAGACACAGGCAGAGGGAGAAGCAGGCTCCATGCACCGGGAGCCCGACGTGGGATTCGATCCCGGGTCTCCAGGATCGCACCCTGGGCCAAAGGCACGGGCCGAACCGCTGCGCCACCCAGGGATCCCTCTTTTCTTTCTTTTAAAAGATTTATTTATTTATTTATTTATTTATTTATTTATTTATTTATTCATGATAGATATACAGAGAGAAAGAGAGAGGCAGAGACACAGGAGGAGGGAGAAACAGGCTCCATGCTGGGAGCCCGATGCGGGACTCGATCCCCGGACTCCAAGACCGCACCCTGGGCCAAAGGAAGGCGCCACACCGCTGAGCCACCCGGGGATCCCCTGACCCTTTTTTTCTTTTAAAGATTGTAAAGAGAGAATGCAAGTACAGGGAGGGGCAGAGGGAAAGAGAGAGGAAGAAAAGCAGAGTCAGTGCTGAGTGCAGACCCCAATGCCAGGCTCGATCTCAGGACCGAGCTGAAACCAAGAGTCAGATGCTTAACTAACTGAGCCACCCAGGTGCCCCAGGGTGTCCAACTCTTGATCTCGGCTCAGGTCTTGATCTAAGGGTCATGAGTTCAAGCCCTGGACTGGGCTCCATGCTGAGTGTGGAGCCTACTTAAAAAAAAAAAAATCAATTGACCATAAATATTAAGGTTTACTTCTAGACTCTAAAGTCTATTCCATTAATCTACATGTCTATCCTACGCTAGTCTACACTGTCTTCATAACTGTAGCTTTTTTTTTAAGATTTTATTTATTCATTTGAGAGAGAGAGAGAACACAAGCACAGGGGAGGGGCAGAGGGAGAGGGAGAAGCAGGCTCCTGGCTGAGCAGGGAGCCCAACTTGGGGCTTGATCTCAGGACCCTAGGATCATGACCTGAGCTGAAGGCAAGATGCTTAATCAACTGAGCCACCAGATGCCCCTGTAACTGTAGCTTTGTAATAAGTTTTTCAAATTGGGAAATGTGAGTCCTCCAACTTTGTTCTTTTTCAAGACTGTTCTGGCATTCTGGATCCCCTTGCATTACCATATGAATTTTAGGATTGGCTTTGTCAATTTTTTAAAATTTTATTTATTTATTCATGAGAGACAGAGAGAGAGAGAGAGAGAGAGAGGCAGAGACACAGGCAGAGGAAGAAGCAGGCTCCATGTAGGAAGCCCAATGTGAGACTCAATCCCAGGACCCCGGGATCATGACCTGAGCCAAAGGCAGACACTTAACCCCTGGCTTGTCAATTTCTGCAAAAAAGGCAGCAAATATTTTGATAGGGATATGTTGAATCTATTGATCGATTTGAGTAGTATTACCATATTTCCATTACCATATGCCTTATAATCCATGAACACAGGCAATTTTCCCATTTATTTAGACCTTCTTTAATTTCTTTAAATGAAGTTTTATAGTTTTCAATGTACATTTTATACTTCTCTTGTTAAATTTATTCCTAAGCAGTTTATACTTTTTTGGACAGTGTTATAAATCAAGTCTGTCTTCCTTCCTTCCTTCCTTCCTACCTTCCTTCCTACCTTCTCTTTCAAGATTTTATTTACTTGAGAGAGAAAGCGAGAGAGAGCACAGAGGGAGAAAAGAAGGAGAAGCAGACCCCCCACCAAGCAGGGAGCCAGATGTGGGCTCCATCCCAGGACCCTGGGATCATGACCTGAGCTAAAGGCAGATGCTTAACTGACTGAGCCACCCAGGTGCCTCTGAAACTGTTTTATTTTCCATTTTTGGATTGTTCATTGCTAGGGTACAGAAAAACAACGATTTTTGTATACTGATCTTATATTTTGCAACTTTGTTAAACTCATTTATTAGTTCTAACACTGTGTATTTCTTAGGATTTTCTATATTATATCATATCACTGTGAATACAGTTTTACTTCTTTCCAATCTGGATGACTTCTTTTTTAAAAATTTTTAAAAAGATTTACTTCTTTATTTTAGAGAGCAGGAGCTAGAGAGAGCGCACACAGCCAGGGAAGGGGCAAAGGGAGAGGGAGAAGCAGACTCCCAGCTGAGCAGGGAGCCCAACTAGGGGCTTGATCCCAGGACCTGGGATCATGACCTGAGCTGAAGGCAGACATTAACTAACCGAGCCAACCAGGTGCCCCTAATTTTCTCATTTTTAAAAAAAGATTTACTGGGGTGCCTGGGTGGCTCAGTTGATTGAGCATATGCCTTCGGCTTAGGTCATGACCCAAGAGTCCTGGGACTGAATGCCACACCAGGCTTTTTGCTCAGCAGGAAGCTGCTTCTCCTTCTCCCTCTTCCTGCCATTCCCCATGCTTGTACTCATGCTCTCTCTCTACCAAATAAATAAATATAAACTCTTTTAAAAAATTAAAAAGATTTACTTACTTATGTGAGAGAGAGAAAGAGAAACAGCACACAAGCAGGGGGAGGAGCAGAGGGAGAGGGAGAGACTCAAGCAGACTCCCTGCTGACTACGGACCCAAAACATGGGGCTTGATCTCCAGACCCTGAGATCATGACCTGAGCCAAAAACTGAGTCTGAAGCTTAGCCAACTGAGCCACCCAGGTGTCCCCAATCTAGATGATTTCTCTATTTCTTTTTTTTTGCCTAAATGCCCTGGTTTGAACATCTAGTACAATGTTGAATAGAAGTGGCTAGAGTCTTGTCTTTTTCTTGATCTTGCAAAGCATCCAGTTGTTCACCATTAAGTATGATAATGTTAACTGTGAGGTTTTTGTAGATGGCCTTTATCAGTTGAGGAGGTTCTCTTCTACTCCTATTGTGTTGAGTATTGTTATCATGAAACAGTGTTGGATTTTGTCAAAAGCTTTTTCTGCACCTATTAAAATTATCATGTGGCCTTGTCCTTTATTCTATTAATATAGTATATTACACTGATTAATTTTCATGTGTTAACGTTGCATTCTTAGGACAAATATCATTTGGTCAAAGTATATAATCCTTTTTTAAACAGATTTATTCATTTTTTTTTATTTGAGAAAAAAAGAGATGTGGGGGGCACATAAGCAGGGGGAGGGGCAGAAGCAGAGGGAGAAGAGCAGACTTCCCACTGAGCACAGAGCCTAACACAGGGCTTGATCCCACAAACTGGAGAACATGACCTGAGTATAAACCAAGAGTCAGATGCTTAATTGACCAAGCTACCCAGGTACCCCAAGCTATATAATCCTTTTTATGTTTTTCTATGTTGCTAGAATCTATATCCATAAGGGATATTGATTGATAATTTAGTTTTCTTATAACATTTTTGTCTGGTTTTAGTTATAGAGTAATACTGGCCACACAGAATGAGTTGAGTAGTGCTCCCCTCTCTTGTATTTTTTGTAATAGTTTATGATGGATTAGTTAATTCTTCTAAAAACATTTGGTAGAATTCACCAGTGAAGTCTTCTGGGCCTAGGTTTTTCTTAGTGGGAATTTTTTATTTTATTTAAATTCAATTAATCAACATGTAGTGTATTATTAGTTTCAGAGGTAGAGTTCAGTGATTGATCAGTTGCACAGAATACCCAATGTTCACTATATTACATCCCCTACTTAATGGCCATCACCCAGTTACTCCATCCCCCCACCCACTTCCCCTCCAGCAACCCTGTTTGTTTCCTATCTCTGTCTCTCTGTCAGGGTTTCCTATCAACCCTGTCTCTGTCTCTCATGAATAAATAAATAAAATCTTTTTATTTATTTTTATTTTTTTTTATGATAGTCACACACAGAGAGAGAGGCAGAGACATAGGCAGAGGGAGAAGCAGGCTCCATGCACCGGGAGCCCGACGTGGGATTCCATCCCCGGTCTCCAGGCTCGCGCCCTGGGCCAAAGGCAGGCGCCAAACCGCTGTGCCACCCAGGGATCCCTAAATAAAATCTTAACAAAAAAATGTGTTGGCGTACAATTATTCATAGTATCCTTTCAGAATCTTTATTATCGTTATAAGATTGGTAGTGATGATTTTAGTTATTTGAGTCTTCTCTCTTTTTCTTGGTTAGCCTAGCTAAAGGTTTGTCAATTGTGTTAATATTTTCAAAAAACCAACTTTTGGTTTTAATTTTCTGTTGTTTTTCTAACCTCTATTTCATTTATTGCCATTCTATACTTTTTCCTTCATTCTGCTTGCCTGGGTTTAGTGTACTCTTTCTGTGCTTTTTTTTTTTTCTAGTTGGTTAAGGTGGAAGATTAGATTACTGATTTTAGATTTTTAAATATATATATTTAAATATTTACAGCTATAAATGTCCTAATATTGCTTTAGCTGCATCCTATACACTTTGGTATGCTATGTTTTCATTTTCATTCATCTCAAAGTATTCTCTAATTTTTCTTATGATTTCTTCTGTGACAATTTGTTTTTTAGGAATATGTATTTATTATATATATGTATACATATGTATATATATGTACATGCATATATATATCCATGTATATATATATATATGTTTTAAAGATTTTATTTATTTATTTGAGAAGGGGAGAGAGAGCATGAGCAGGGGAGAGCGGCAGAGGGAGAGGGAGAAGCAGACTCCTCACTGAGTAGAGAACCCAATGTGGGGCTTGATCCCAGGACCCTGAGATATGACCTGAGCTGAAGGCAGATGCTTAACTGATTGAGCCACCCAGGCATCCCTCTTTAGGAACATATATTGTTGGGACGCCTACATGGCTCAGCGGTTGAGCGTGTGCCTTCAGGTCTTCAATTCAGGGCATGATTCTGGAGTCCTGTGATCGAGCCTGCTCCTCCCTCAGCCTGTGTCTCTGCTTCTCTCTCTGTGTCTCTCATGAATAAATAAATAAAATCTTTTTTTAAAAAAGGAATAAATATTGTTTAATTTTCACATATTTGTGAATTTCCTAAATTTGTTTCTATGGTCGATTTCAGAGACCATACACTGTATGATTTTAATCCTTTTAAATTTATTGACACTTGTTTTGTGGCCTAACATCTGATCTATCTTGGAGAATGATGAGACACCTGGGTGGCTCAGCAGTTGAGTGTCTGCCTTTGGCTCAGGGCGTGTTCCCGGGGTCCTGGGATCGAGTCCCTCATCAAGCTCCCTGCATGGAGCCTGCTTCATCCTCTGCCTGTGTCTCTGCCTCTCTCTGTGTGTCACTCATAAATAAATAAAATCTTTTAAAAGAGAGAGAGAGAGAGAAAGAGAGAGAATGTTTCACGTATATTTGAAAAGAATGTATATTCTCCTGTTGTTGGCTAGGATGTTGTATAGATGTCCATTATGTCTAGGTGCGTTTCCCTGCTTCTCCTTTCCAGCCGGAAAGTGACCTCAGATTACACCTTAACAGTACACTTCCACTAGTCTTGCCTCTGAATTGTGCTTCAATAATAAAAGTACTAATAGCCATCAATATATATATAACATATCTGCCAGGAACTCTGCATTAAAATCACTCATGTCATTCTACCACAGACTCACCTTTGTACCCCAAGCAGCTGTTCCTCAGTGTAAGTGGCACTCCCCTCACCCTGCCGGGTTTGATTCCACTCATGCTCAGATTTTTTTTCCTTTTGTACTTTCATGCAGTTACAGCAGCCACATGGGTCATGACTTTCAGGTCTGTCTTCTGGGTATTTGTTTCTTCTAACTGCATCAATGTAAGCTGCAAAGCAATAGTGCCTCCATTAGGCCTCCATCTGGTCTGCAATCAACTTTGCTATCTGCCCTAGCTATCAGGGAAGACATAAGTATGAGGGCCAAACTACTGACATCATACAGATTTTTAAGAATCCATATAAAACTGAACGAACATCTTCCTTGAGGAAACAATGTAGTAAATACAGAGGCAATCATGAAAAACATATAAGGCTAGAAATATGAAGCACAATAATGTCCACCATAACGACAATGGTCATTCAGCAAATAATTCTGGATCAGAGCCAGAAAAGGGGCTTAGAAGGCACGTCCTCAATACCTTGCCTTTCAAGAGGTGTCTACCTTTAGTGCAATGCAGGGGAAGTCTTTATTTTTCTGTGATCCATGGTCAGAAGTGACATTGCTCATAGAAAAATTTTTTGTTGTTGCAGTGCCTCCCACCACTAAGACTTAAACTAGGGGTTGGTTCAGTTCTACAAGACACTTGGCTAGACAGATCATGGAAATATATGGATAAGACCTATTTTGACCACAAAGGGGCTATAGTTTAAAGGGAGAAGATTCAATTTATCATAACACCTGGAGAATGTAAAGAAGGCCACAGCAATCCAGTCAAAGAAGATAGAGGACTCATGTCCCATCTGAAGGATTCAGGAAACACTTTAAAGATGTCTCTCTCCTGCCTAAAGTCCCTTAGCGACTACCCACTGCTCCTTGTCCAAATTTATTATCATAGACCCAACCTACCTCTGCAGCCGCCTCCCTCACCACAAACTCTTTTGCCATCTAAGCTCTACACATATCTTTCAGATCAGCAATGCTTTCTCTTTTCTCTTGTGCCTTTTCACATGCTGTTCCCTCTGCTTGCAACATTCTTCCTCTGTTAGCCTGACTAACTCCAAGGCATCCTTCATGTCATCATATGTAACACTTTCTTCCTGAGGCCTCTTCTGACAGTCAGGCTGGCTCTCAGTTTGCTTCCCAAACCTAAGACCTTGCTGTATAGCTCAGGACTTAGAGGCTCTGTTTCATAACTGTTTACCTGTTAAACTCCCTCAATGGACTGAGAGTTCTGTGGTCTCAGGGGCCCAAGTCTGTCAGATCCCTGCTGCACGATCAGCATAATGCAGGCTACATAACACGTATTGAATCAATACTCTTTGCTTGACTGCAGGATGGAAAAGGCCAGCCTATCGGTGCTGATGCGGGCTGCAGGAGCAGGACCAAGTGGAGACGGAGTCAGGCGGCCTAGTTGGGCGGAGCGGGGATAAGGGCCGGGCAAGCAAGCTGTGGGAATCCACATCATCCTACTGACTTCCCAGCCACCCAGGCAGGCAGGGCCTGACGACCGCTGGCCCTAAACTGGGCACGGGCCGAGGAGGGATGGGGCGGGGCTGGAGGCCGGAGGCAAAAAAGTCATCACGGGTGACTCTGGGTTCCTGGCCGGTTCCTTAGATTGAGCCAGGTATCCTGATTTCCAGATTCTGACCTCTTCCATAGGCAGTCCCCCACCTAATACGGAACCCTACCTACTCAGGCTCAGCATCTCCTCATAGGCTTCCATCCTTCACCTCAGGCCGAGAATCTCAGCCCTTAGGAATCTCAAGGAGCCCCATCCTTCTCCCGAACTCTGCCCTGTCCCACCCTCCCGCAAGGACCTGGTACCTTCGGTCCAGCGCTCCCCGCTGCCCAGAGTCGCAGCCATATCGGTTCCCAATCAGCAGGTCTGCGGAGCCTCCCCGGAGCCCGAGGCTGAAAAGGGCAAGAAGCGCGGGGCATGCTGGTCATTGTAGTCCAACTCATGGGAGCTGCGGGACTTTGGACTACAACTCCCGGCAGGCTCCGCGCGAGGGGCCGTGGGAGTTGTAGTTTTGTATGGGGCTCGACCTTGGGGCGAGGTCCGCGGAGGTTTCTTGCTGCTGGTTGACTGCTGGGTGACTGGGACCGCCACACTTTTCCTCATCTGTAGACTAAGAATAGTGGCTTAGGCCTCGCCTAACACTAGGGGCATTCAGGGAGACGCGATGAGATCCTGCCTGGGAAAGGTTTTGCAAACTAGTCCAGAGGGTGACAGTGTGACTGTTTATCTCAAGGCTGTCCTTTTAAAATATATGCTAATGCCTTGTTAATTTTCCCCATTCTCACTGGAGTTAAAAATAGACCTGCCCTACGACCCAGCAATTGCACTGCTGGGGATTTACCTCAAAGATACAGATGCAATGAAACGCCAGGACACCTGCACCCCGATGTTTATAGCAGCAACATCCACAATAGCCAAACTGTGGAAGGAGCCTCGGTGTCCATCGAAAGATGAATGGATAAAGAAGGTGTGGTTTATGTATACGATGGAATATTACTCAGCCATTAGAAATGACAAATACCCACCATTTGCTTCAACGTGGATGGAACTGGAGGGTATTATGCTGAGTGAAATAAGTCAATCAGAGAAGGACAAACATTATATGTTCTCATTCATTTGGAAAATATAAATAATAGTGAAAGGGAATAGAAGGGAAGGGAGAAGAAATGGGTAGGAAATATCAGAAAGGGAGACAGAACATGAAGACTCCTAACTCTGGGAAACGAACTAGGGGTGGTGGAAGGGGAGGAGGGCGAGGCTTGGGGGTGAATGGGTGACGGGCACTGAGGGGGGCACTTGATGGGATGAGCACTGGGTGTTATTCAGTATGTTGGCAAATTGAACACCAATAAAAAATAAATTTATTATTTAAAAAATAAAATAAATAAAATAAAATATATGCTAATGCCCATCCTGTGCAAAATGTATGTTAGGTCCTGGAGGCTGAGAGATGGGTTTTGGGGTTTGCGAACTCAATCCTGAAATTTTAAGAACCAAGAAAATAGAAAAGTGAAGTAGATTTGTGTAGTCAGAGGACAGTCTGGGTATGTCCCTATTTGTCTAGCTGCTCTGGCACAAACATCATTAGAGGGATCTCTAGGATTCAGGGGTAGAGAAAGAAGAGAGGGACAGGCATTGGAGCCAGCATTAAAGTCCCTATCTTAAAAAAAAATAAAATAAATAAAGTCACTATCTTTGCTATTCCTTATCCTTCATCCGTCCCATCATCCATCCCATCCTACTCCAGGGCACCTCTGAGACTTTTCTCTTCCATTCCACCCCACTCATTTCTGTGGCCCATTCCCTTGCTTTCTGAAGGTCCTACAAAATTAGTAAAAGGGAAGTGAAATATTCCTGCATTTTCCCACTCAGGTCTGCAGGGGCCTAGCAAAGAATAAAAGATTTTCATAATGTTCTTACTGACTCATGCCTGTGGGTGAATTGGGATGGCCAAAGATCAGTTTCATAAGTGAAAAATGATCAATTCATCCCAAAATGAAAAATTACTTGGGATCTTACCAGAAAACCAAATCAGTATGCCAACAATGGTATCAAGAAGCAGATACTTAGGCATTTGGGGCAGGACTGGGAGATGATCAGCCCAAGACACAAATTGAAAGAGTAAAACCCTCCAGTTGTACGCAGTTCTATCCCTTCCCTGCAGTCAGTGGTGGTCGTAGGATATATGAGCGTAGAAGGCTGGATCCTAAAGAAGTCACTTGTGTTCAATAGACAAGGGACCTGATCAGGGATATACATTAGGTGATTGAATATAAGAAGGCAGTTTATTCAGTTTGGGAAAACTAGACAGACTGCTCTAAAATATGGACCAAGGAAGGTGGGGTATGCCTTAGAGTCTAGGGGCACAGGCTAAGGTCTAGACATACTCAGAGATGTCAGAGTACTATTGAAGTTAGAGGTATCTGGTTGAGAGTAGGGGCACTAGAGCACTGTGGAGAGTAATAGGATTGAGAAGGGATACTATGAATTCTGGAGCTACTTAGGAGTACAGTCCAAGTTCAAGAATGCTAAAAAGAATGGGGGAAGCTGCAGCCCTTTGGAAATGTCTGGTACCTCAACAACCTTTTCCATCATCCTCACTCCTCACTTTTTTTTTTAGAAGACTCATTTACTCCTAGATCTGGAAAAAATGTCTCATTATGGCAACCTTCTCAGATATGCCAGCAAATATATCCTTTAGCTCATTTACACCTCAACACTACTAGATGAATGTTTCTATGACTGTATCACTAGGACTTACTTAGAACTCCAAACCTCAACATTTAGAACACTTCTGTGCCAGTTTTGGCTTGAGTATACCAATTACTCAACAAAACAATTCCCACTATCAAATTCAGTCTCTGTGTTTGGTAAAAGAGGAAGCTTTGGGTTCAGAAGGTTCAGGATGGAGGTGCCTGGAGGAAGTAAGCAGGTGAGGAAGCATCTGGGAAGGAAATAAGGCAAGAGAACTTGGAATCTCTGAGGTGGTTCTCAAGGAGAAGGAGGTAAGTGTAGAAAGAAGTTCAAAAAGGTGATAAAGGATGTCCACAAATCCAGAGGGAGACCGCTAAGCAGTGTCACACAATGTTTTCCAACAGATCTAATAGAGTTGATTAGTACTAGTCTAGCTTTAGGAAATTAAGTGCATGAACTAAGCCAAAAAGCCTGCAATGATCCTTCATCTGCTAAACCATTTTACCGAGAGCTGGCCTCAAATTTCTATCAGTTTTCTCTACTTACTTTTAGAAATATTTGTTGAACTGTAGTAAATTTTTTGCTGGTGACACCGAGGTTTGCCTTGTGCTCTATATGATTGAGATGCTGCACCATCTACTCCTGGAAGAAAGATACTGAGTAAATGATCCCTCTGTCCCACTGGGCCTGTGTGCCTGAGCTGATTTATTGGTTGCTCTCCCATAAGATGGGGGAAGAAGCAAAAGAAGGATACTCTATAGGAACCACCCCACACCACCACCTGTTCCTGCATTGGGGCCTGTGTTAGAATAGGGAAGAAGTTGTCTTGTAAATGGCCACCATCCTGTTGTCTAGACATCAAGGAAAAGATACAGTCTCAGGGAAGTTGCAAAAGCTGCTGAAGGCTACACTCGGATTTCCTACAAGAGGTGGGTTCTTGTATTTGCATAAATAGTAAGATCCTCTAGCAGAACTCCTTCTAATATAGTTTGCTAGAGAATTAAGTTAATCCATCCTTGACCCCTTCTCAAAGGATAGCTGTTTAACAATAGGAAAACCAACATGGCTAGTGTAGAACTGCAATGCTGGTTTCTGGGTAAAATCCATTTAATCTCATATTAATACCAGTTCACACCCTTTTTCCCACATATAAATACCTTATGACTAACAGCTCATATTTGCAGGACATTGTCCAGAGTCAGGGGGAAGCTTGTGGCCTTAGAATGGAGATATCAACTGAGTTATCTAGAGTGAACCTCATGTTCTTGACCTAGTTAGTCCAGTATGATAAGCAGGTGAGCTAAGTACCCATGGCACCCAGAATAACAAGAACAATTCAAATAGAATCCAGTACTTCTAGACATTGTTATGTCACCTGAAGAGTTCTATCCCAATGATGGAATTTTTTTTTTTTTTTTTTTTGTACTGGAACTGGCTAGGAAATCATTTGCTTTTTGCAGTGTGGCTTGAATAAATGTATCTGATTTGTTTTTGTTTTTTTTTAATGCTATAGAATTTTAGTGGTACCTGGGTGGCTCAGTCTATTAAGCATCTGTCTTTGGCTTAAGTCACGATTCCAGGGTCCTGAGATCAAGCCCACATTGGGCTCCCTGCTCAGCGGGGAGCTTGCTTCTCCCTCTCCCTCTGCCCTTCCCCCCTACTTGTGCTCTCTCACTCACTCAAATAAATAAATTCTTTTAAAAAATGCTATAGTAGGTGTCTAGATGGTTTGGTCGGTTGGGCATCTGCCTTTGGCTCGGGTCATGATCTTGGGGTCCTGGGATCAAGCCCCATATTGGATTCCTTGCTTGGTGGGTAGCCTGCTTCTCCTTCTCCCTCTGTAGCTCCCTCTGCTTGTGCTAGTTCTCTCTCTCTCTCTCTCTCTCTCTCTCTCAAATGAATAAATAAAATCTTAAAAAAAAAAACAAATTTAAAATGCTGTAATTTTTTTTTAATGCTGTAGTATTGATATTATAGGTTGGAAATAGACTCTGAGACTCTGAGATTTGCATGCTGAAAGTTTATTTGGTGAATGCTCCTGGGAACAAGAGCTGTGAGGAGTAAGGGAAGCAGGATTGGGGAAAGGGGAAATTGAGGCAAGAGGTCCAGGTCTTTATCCCATCCCCATCAACCAGTCATCAACCAGCTACGAGCCCTCAGGAGACAATGCTCCTTTTTTTTCTTTTCCTTCCTTCCTTCCTTCCTTCCTTCCTTCCTTCCTTCCTTCCTTCCTTCCTTCCTTCCTTCCTTCCTCTCTCTCTCTCTCTCTCAAACTTTAGCAGCCAACACTCCTAACAGCTGGGGAAATAGTGAGTTGACCTTGAAGTGGAATCTGAGTGGGGATATTCGACATTATCTGCTGCAATTGCCAACTAGTACTTTTACTTCCCAAGTTTTTATGGCCTCTTATGTGCTGGGCACCGTGTACCAAATAGAGCTACAGACATCTAATCACAACTAGATTTTAAGCCTTGTCCTAGAAGATTTTAGAATCCAGTAGGTTTCTTCAGTCAACTTGAATAGTTACAATGAAACAGAGAGGGTAAAGTTTTTTGTCCTAGGCTTTCTCTATCATATCACCTTGCAAAGTCTAAATCCAGATGCAAATAGCATGTTGTCGCACATTGTTTTAGAATGGGTCATCTCCTTATAATCTGAACTGCCAGCTAGCAGGTATTTATAAAGTTAACCCCTCTGTGCAGACACACATAGATGACTCTTCCACCGAATTTTCCCCAACCAAGATTCACTTCCAAACCAGTGTCATAATGGAGATTTCTAAGAAAATTGGTAACTGCTTTCTTTTCCTCTTTCCCTTTAAAAGACTTTACAGTGTTTTTCCCCTTTGTTCTATCTCTAGGACACAAAGATTATAGCTGTATGGGGTAAAGGGGGTGGGTTCTCCTTATGAAATTACAGACCTGCCCTTGTTCCAAACCTTCCCAGTGTTATTCTCACAGCTTGGACCAAAGTGAGGCATGTCAACCCTGGGGCAGAGAGAAGACATTTGCCTTCATATTACTCAGCCCTCACCGCTGGACTTCCCTAGTCAGAATGCATCGTGCCTCTCATGTTCTCACTCTTCAGGTTCAGAACTTCTTTACTGGTGAAGATTGGTTAGTGTTTACAGCTCCCTTTCTCTCTCTTCTCTTGAAGTGATTAGTCACTCAGGACCACATTCCTCCTTAAAAATCCAGGTGAACTGAGGCAGACCTGACAAAATGTTTAGTCTACCTCACAGTTTTCTCAGAGAGCTCCCTCAGAGGCAGAAACTTTGGTCCATGCCTTGCCCAGGAAAGGAGGCCCCATAGCTCCTAGAACACTGTTAACAAATATGCACAAGAGCACAGACCTTAAAAGAAATTAGACTGTCGACCAGAAAATAATTTTAATGCAAAGTAGCAAGGGCCACTCCATTTTATCATTTCCTTCCTCTTGCTCTACAGACTCTTCCTTCCTGTGACTGTGAGCAGGTGAGAGGAACACGCTGTGTTTCTCGAGTGGCTGCCCATATGGGAAGGAGTCTCTCATACTGGTAGCTTGCTCCTAGATCTGGGGTAATGCTAGTGTCCTTTAGATCTTGGAGTAAATGTGAAATAATAAAATAATTTATATGTGGCTCGTGCGTCTACTGATCCCATCGCCTTCCTCTTTATAGTCACAGGGCAGCTGCATCATCCTTGGATCCATGGGGACCCAACATTGCTTCTAAAGAACCTGCAAAATAAATACATCATGAAAAAGGGTGAACTTCTTAGCAGTAGTGGGCTAGAGAAGATGAGAGCAGAGCCTGGGTCTTTGACAGTATCACCTTTCTGGTTAAGGGATTAGAATCTGAAGATAAAAGGAAGAGAAGGTAGGAAAGGAACTAGGAAAAAATGACCTTCTCTGCGGTGGGGCATCCTTTGCTGTTATTCATGTTGATATTCTTCATAGAGATCAGGGTGATGCTGTCTTTCTCTCCGTTGGCTGTGGAGCAGCTAGGGGAAGGATAGGAACATGGTTGAACAATGAAGAACAGGAGTCAATATAGTGGTTAAATAACTGTGGGGCAAAGTGTTGGAACCTTGAACTTTGTTTCTATTAAACCTGTAATTTGGCGATGGACCCTAATGAAATGGGAGTGTGCTTTGAAGCCCAAAAAACTTCTATTTAAATCTTAGTTTTACTATTTGCTACTTATGTGATCTTGCCCGAGTTACAACCTCTTCCAAATCTCATTTTTTCAAATGTACAGAATGCAGTATATCTGCCTGGAAGGATTGCTGTAAGGATTTGAGATAATATTATAAAATACCTGCCATAGTACCTGGCATATACAAGATGCTCCTTAACTAAGTGTTTTCTTATTTAATGGGGTATAATAGAGGGGGTCCTGGGTGGTTCAGTTGATTAAGTGTCTGACTCTTGGTTTCAGCTCAGGTCAGGATCTCAAGATTGTGGTATCAAGCCCTGCCTCAGGCTCTGCACTCAGAGGGGAGACTGCTTAGGTTTTCCTCTTTCTCTCTCCCTCCCCCAGCCCCTTTCTCTTTCTCTAAAATAAATCAATAAAATCTTTTTTTAAAAAGAGGGGCATATTAGCATCTGAATTCCTACACTTTTCAAGAGGGGGTTATAGAGGCTTAGCCCTCAGGCTGAAGAGTTCCATTCATCTCCTGTCACTTGATTGTTTCCTGTTAGGGTCACCCCTGTCCCACCCATCCCTAACCCTGGCCTTGCTGGTGGCTGTCAAGATTCCATGCATGCTTATGCAAGCATGTGCGCAGAAGGCAGGAAGCAGCAGTTCTTTCTTGGAGTAGGGGCTGAGAGGTCAAAGAGATGATTTCTCCCTTATGCCTCTGACAGTCTTACCTTTCAGATAACCCCGAACTCCCAGGTTTCTGGGGATCTGTAAAACATCCAAAGACACAGACTGGGGGGAGGGTCACATACTATAACTCAGAAGACCAACCTGTTCCTCAAAGCCCACCCAAGTGGACTACCCTCCCATTTCATCAGTGGTGCTTATGAGCCATTCTTTTCCTGCACTCCAGGCTGGGTGTCAGTCCCAAAATCTAGCTCTTGGTCTCTTAGCAAAGAGGGACAATGTGGGACCCCAAGTGGAAGGGCATGTACCTTCAGACTCCTTGTTCTTCCGACACTTAAACCTTAGACTGACCACACTGACTAGGATGATCACCACAACCACTAGGATGACAATGAAGCTGATAACACCTGGACAGGGAGAATGGGGTAAGGGAGAGGCAAAGGAGGGGTCAGAGAGGGGCCAGAAGAGTCCAAATTCCCTTCCCAGCCAAGTGCCGTGTAGATAGACTCTGAGAGCAGAGTGAATTCCCCTTCTCCGCTGGATGAATGAATTCTCAGCCTGCTACTCCTGGTGAGAGCGAGCTCCACAGCCCTGTCCCACCCTCCTATAAGAGCATGGAACCCGGCAGAGCCCAGAAGAGTTGACTGGAGGGCCAGTGGAAGCTCCTTCCTACCAGGGCCTTCTTCATCAACCAAGCCCTCCTACAACAAATAAATAGGTGAGATTTAAACTCGTGTTTCCGGAGCCAGAGTCTATGTTAGTTCAGGGGTGGGGTCTCCTGCCACTCTCCCCATCTTCTCCTCTCTCTTACCAAATGCAGCCACAGTGAGCACCGTCTCTGACGTGGGGCTGGGCAAAATGGTTGAGTCTTCTCTTATCCTCAGGCTCATGGTGGTTGATATGGGAGTAATATTTTGAGAAGTGTCTGAAGTGGAGTGGGGATGGGTATGTCAATGAAGGGACTGGCATAGCCCACCAGAGACATGGCTAGCTCCCTCCCACTTCCCGGGGTAAAGAACTACAGAAGGAGGGCACCTGGGTGGCTCAGTGGTTAAGCGTGAGCCTTTGACTCAGGTCGTGATCCCAGGGTCCTGGGATCGAGTCCCACATTGGGCTCCCCACAGGGAGCCTGCTTCTCCCTCTGCCTATGTCTCTGCCTCTCTCTCTGTGTCTCTCATGAGAAAACAGAAAAAAAGAGATCTTAATCTTACAATGAAAAAATCTTAAAAAGAAAGAAAAAAAAAAAGAACTGCAGAAGGAGCTAATGCCCTACAAAAAGGACTTCCTCCTTGCCACTCAGACCAGATCTCATTAGGATGGAGGTTGGAACTGGGTGATGTGGGATGAGGTGAATTGCATTGCTGGTTGCTCATGTTATTAGCTCCAGGGGACTCCAAAAAGTTCAAAATGCTTCTCCTATTATTCTCTTCCCACCATCCCCTTGGGGCTCATTTATGCTCTAGAGATAGGGAGCCAGACTGGGCAAGGTAGAGCCATCTGTGTTTTGCCAAGGGTTGAAGTGGGAGGAAAAAAGCCCCTGGGTGTTTATCCCTAGGCACTGATTTAATAAGCCAGGCTGCCAGTTTCTAGCCCTCTTAGGGGATCCCTGGGTGGCTCAGCGGTTTAGCGCCTGCCTTTGGCCCAGGGCGTAATCCTGGAGTCCCGGAATCGAGTCCCACGTCGGGCTCCTGGCATGGAGCCTGCTTCTCCCTCCTCCTGTGTCTCTGCCTCTCTCTCTCTCTCTCTCTCTCTCTCATAAATAAATAAATAAATCTTTAAAAAAAAAAAAGTAGTATGATTACCCATCTCTTCCCTTCTTCAACTCCTTTTTTTTTCTTTTTTAAGATTTTGTTTTTAAGTAATCTCAACACCCAACACAGGGCTTGAACTTGTAACCCTGAGATCAAAAGTCACAGCTCCACCGACTGAGTCAGCCAGGCACCCCCTCTTCCACTCATTGTACTGCAAGTTTGATTGCTATCCATTTCCTTATCTGTACCTGCACTGCCAAATAAGTCTTCGAGTCTAAAAAAAATCTCAGAGCCAAGGGGTAGGATAAGAGGAAGGGTCAGGGTGCTCTTCACTGAGAGTATAGGCAGGACATACCACTGCTCCTTGGGATAGCTGGACCTATGCCATGAAACAGCAGGGCTAGGATGGAAGTGGCCACTCCCTCCCAGCTCTCTCCCCACACTGGCACATGAAGGTCAGCCTGCCCCAAAAAGCATATAGTCCTGGCCAAACCCCTTCTGCCTCCCTTTCCATCATTTTGGGTTCTCCCTCTCCCTTCCCCCTCCATGATTTTATCAGTCCCGAGTCTAGGCTTCTTTTACCTTCACTGTGACCAGGCCCAAGGCTGTGTCTCTACTTCCTACCAACCTTCTCTCATTCCCAAACCAGGCTGCCACTGATGTGGATCCTGGCCCTGAGACGCCTCACTGTAGGACAGAATCTGGGCCTCATGACGAGGTGGAGAAGGACCCCAACCACAAATGACCTAGTGCTCTTGATCCTCAGCCCCACATATTCACTAGGTTGTGCTGTGTCCTTCTGTGGCTGGGGCTGAGTCATGCCCACCAGGGACTGGGGGTGACCATCCATGGTGCTTGTGCTCAGTGTCCCGGGTTTAATGGTTACCGCGAGGACCTGTGAGGCCCTCTCTGGAGCTGCTGCAGATTGGGAAGCATGGGTGGGCCTGCTCAGGGCTTCAGCCAGTATGTACACGGGGGTCTCTTTAGTCCAAAATCTTCCTTTTCTTTACTGCTTTCAATTCCAGAAAGAGCCATCTTTTCTTTTCCCTTTGGGACCTTACCGATATAGTTACATCTGCCTAGAATATACGTGCTACCACCCTCCAACCCACAGTCCTCATCTGGTTAACTCTTGGGCCTCCACTTCCAAGGTCACTCACTCTAACATGTCTTCCCTGACTCCCAAGTCTGAAGTGGCCTGCATCAGTCTCTGCTCCTCCGGCACCTTCTCTTCATGCTTATCACATCCCTTCCCACCCTGCTTTGTAGTTGGCAATGTGAGGTCCCATTTACTTGTGTGTTTCCCTACTAGTCTATATTCTTCTGTAGGGCAGAAACTGTGCCTGCTTCCCACTAGGCCCTCCCCAGAGGGCATCTGGATCTGAGCAGCAGAGTACCTGGGGTCCCAGCACTGGCCGGAGAGCTTGAGCTTCTGGGCTCTGAGGAAGAGCTATTTCCTGTAAGGACAGAGGCAGGAAGAGGTAGAGGGGGGAAGGTTTGGTGACACCACGCTCCCTCATCCAACTGAGAACCCTTGGGTTCCAAGCAGATCTGAAGGGCTAGGTCGGGGCAGGGACTGGCCACACTCACTCACCTGTATTGGAAGAAAGTGGTTCTGTGATCAGACTTGGTTTGCCAAAGGCTCCTGAAACAAACCATCTGAGGCTGAGGGTCACTGCTTTCTATTACTCTGTCTCCTTCTCTTCTTCCCTTGTAACTAGAGTTTTCTAGTCTTTCTCCCTGCCACCCCCACCCTCAGCCATTCATCTTACTCCTCTTTGAAAGCACGTGAGAGGGGGTCAAGCTGAAATAGTCCTGAGAAGAGCTCAGGACCCATGTCCTGAGAGCTCAGGCCCCAGCCCTAATCACCTGAGATCTGGTCTCGCCCTTCCTAAGCTGCCAGGTCACCATACCAGAGTAGGCACTATGTATTTGCTCTTACCCTGAAACCGAGATGTCTGCATCGTCATGGGCTGGGAGTGGTGGCCTGCCAGAGAAAGCAGAACACTTTGACTAGCTTGATGAGTCTCTTGTCCAGTGCAGAGCCCACAGAAGATCCTAGGCTCTCCAAACCTTCCATGTTGGAAGGCAGACACACTTGGCAGAGGGCTGAAGAATGTGGCTCTGGCTCACAGTGCTAGCTTCCTCTGAAACTAGCACTCAATAGTACCATCACCACCACCTCGTGGTTCAGTGTGCCAGAGTCCTTTCCTGACTCTTTAGTCCCATGTGTATTTTATACCAACCTGCCTTGAGGTCAGGGGAAGGTTATTTCAAACTAGTGATTTATCCAAGGACAGAGGGCCAGTAACCTGCGACGTCTAGATAAGGACCTTGGACTCCAGGTTCTTGCTATCCTACCACTGAGCCCTTCATTTTCCCCTGTGAATATTGTCATCTTGGTTCTGCCCCAAGGGAAGAGGATGGAAAGATGTGGTGAATAAAATGAGGTTATGGATTGGGGTAGGTATCTGGGCTGTCTCTCTGCCCCCCTCCAGCTGGAAGTACGGGTGCACACAGCAAGTAAGTTCTGAGGAACATGTAGGAGCCAGGGAAGCTCTAGAACAAGCAGCCAATCTTATTTTCATAGGCAGAGGCTGCTTCCGAAATGGCCGTGGTTGGCCAAACCCAGGGAGGAGCCAGTTACGGGGAGGCCCCTATCAGAAGCCCTCATTGGCTTTTTTGTACATCCATGTATGTGCATGTGGGTCTCTGTGCAGATGTGTATGTGTGCTTGTGTGCCTGTATGTGTGGCCCCTGTGTGTGTGGGACCTGAAAGGTCAGGTTGTGTTTGCTCATTTTCCACAATGAAATCATTCTTGAAACCTGTGAACAATGTGAAAGGAAAACAACGTGGGGAAGTGGAGCCGCCCAGCTGGGTTCCCGTCCCTCTGCCACTGCTGAGACTGTAGCCTCTGGCCTGGCGCTTGGGCTCCCAGGCTCCCATCAACACGGAGGTCCCAAGCCTGGGCAAGGGTGAGCAGAGGTGGTTGGGGCCAGGGCCCTCCCAGCCTGTGGTAGCCTGGCGGCCTGTTTATTTTCCTTAACTACTGCCTTCCTCCATGGGGCTATCACTTGGATGGGGTAGAATTAACGGTTTCCAAACCCAAGCTCGCCTAAACCGTGGCTGTGTTTTTCCAAGTCACCCTGTCTCTGGTAGCCCCACCCTCTCACTGGGTGGGGCATCAGAGGGGGATTAAAACTAGTAGGGACCCAAGGCTAGCGAGCAATCCGCCCAGCTGAAAATGACCCTGAAAGAACATTTCAAGGCACATCCTGACAACACCTCTCAGTAATTGATGAAGCGTGTCTTAGGTACCGTCTGAGCTCTATCAGGTTGTCACATTAGCTCTTCATGGATGAACACAATGCACTGCCTTCTGGCAAGTGTGGAAACAAAACCAGTGTTTTAGGAAGAGTTCCAAAACCACAGGCTCTAAGCTCCAGTACTCTGTTCTCTGTCTTCTGGCCCTATCCCCCTACCAGAAATTTCTGTTAGCAGTAGATTCTTCTGTGAGTAGATGAGGGACTTTGGGAACATCTGTTTTTGCAAGCCAGGGTTCTTCTGACCCCTGGGCCTGTAGACACCCCAAGAACCCTGGCCACATGAGATTTCTGATTTTCCTGTCTCCTCTCCCTAATCCCTACCTGCTTCATTACCTTCCAGCCTCTCCCTTCTTCCTCTCTACCACCTCTGTCCCTTATTTTCCTCAGCAGCAGAATTTAGTAGTTTAAAAATCACAGCTTTTGGAGTCTGACAGATATGAGTTCAAGTCCTGCTCTACCACTTACGTTCCGACTTGGGCCTTAGTTTTTCCTCTTCTTTAAAACACAAATGACTTACATACCTCATAAGTGGTTGCGAGAATAGGAAAATTCGTATAAAGCACTTAACTCAGTGCCTGACAGTCCATGCTCAATAAATGCTAGACATCCTCCAAGTCTCTGTGTATCCAAGTCAAGTCACCTTGTGGGCCTGAATCACCTCAAAAAGGGTTCCTCAAGGGAGACAGTAAGCATGCTGAGATCTCAGGATGAGAGACGAGGAAACTCAAAGGGTAATCGTGGCTCATGTAGAGTTTATACAGGGCACCATGAGCCCTGCCATTTGCCTGGGACAGTGCCCCCTCATGAGGCTCCCCTTTAATGTCCTTCTCTGCCACTTCTGAGGTTTCTACCACAGCCTAGTCCCCCAGCCCCGGATCAAACCTGTGACTCTGTCCTCCGGGGATGGGGTAGGGATGGGAATGGGGTGGGCAATCAGAGTTTTGCTCCCAGCCCATGGGCTTCTAGAGAAAGGTCTGACCTCTCCAAGGGACAGAGTATTAGAACTCAGGCTTTCTACCCCCACCAAGGGAGGGCCTTCCTCTGTCCCCATCCAAGCACTTGGTATGAGCAGGCTCCTAAGTCTCCAACAGAGGACTGCTGGAGAGTGACATGGGAGTAGGGAAGGGATGAGCAAACGGAAGTTGCTGCCCTGTGAGTCAGAATCTCCTGGATTTCTCATGGTTCCCAGCAACTGCTCCCTAATTAGAGGACTCCTGAGCTGCTTCACCCTTCCTTGGCTCCCAGAATCAGGTCTCAGAGGGGCTGTTTCCAGGCATCTCCTCTGGATGCCTTCTCATCCAGCCCCTCAGGTGAGGATGCTGTATACATCCTCTCTGGTAGATAGTTCTTTGTACCTAACCTGAGTCTCGCTTGCTGTAATTTGAGCTTCAAGTCAACATTTAGAATTCCCAGGTTGTTACTCCTCGTATGAAAGAAGAGTCAGGATCATCTGTAAAGCCCAAGGAGCAGACAATTTTGTGCCAGAACACCCTGGAAGGAGCTCTCTGGTCTCAGTCTCACACCAAGATGGTGGCTTCCCACATTTCAGGAGGTCAGACTGTGGAGGCCCCAGTTCACCCTGGAAATGTTCCCACAAAAGGGTTTAGCCACATCTCAACTTCACCTTCGCTCAGTAATGGCCACCCTTCCCCCCACACCATTTCAACTGGTTCTCTTCATCAGAAGGCTCTGGAATTTCCCTTGGGCACAGGCCTGGGTGAAGAGCATGTGCCTCCTACTCTGTGAAGAAGGGACAGGCGCCCAGGACCGCCAGTGGCGGGAGAGGAAGTGCTGAGGCAGGATGGCAAGTGCCTCTTACCTTGGAGCAGGAGGAAGCCAAGGATCGCCCCGCACAGCCGCGCCGCTCTGACGGTGCCCATGTCAGCTGGGTCTGTGGCGGGCAGGCAGCTGCTCCACGGTGGCTCTGTCCATAGTGGAGAAGAGAGAGGGAGTGCTGGGGCGGGGTGTGGGGTGGGGGCTCGCTCTCCAGGAGCTTCCTGTCAAAGAATAGAAGGAAACAGATTGGGCCTGGCTCTAGGGGCCCTGCTCAGCCAGCAGCCCAGATGAGGATGTAAAGCTGGAGCAGTGTGACTGTGCCTGGGGCTCTGCCCTGCCTGGGCTAGCGCCACAGTGGGGTCCTCCAGGGCCTTTCCACAAAGACCAGTGATGGCAACGGGGTCCATGCCCCCCTCTCTGCCCCTCTGAGGGGTCCATCAGCTTCATCCACACACTGTTTGGAGGCTTTTGGAAATTTACCTGGAGTCGAACTCCAAT